>NC_062232.1:35908185-37385685 GCF_902686445.1 Sciurus carolinensis
AATTAATCAAAATGCAGTGTGTAAAAATAAAAAATAATAAATTTTAAAAAGAGTAAAATTCATGGAAGCTGAGAAATTGGGCAGTCAATATGGGGGATCTAGACAATAGCAGTGAAATAATCCCCTACATTTTATATGAACTTACTTTCCATCCCTGTCTCTGCCTATTATTTCACACTTGTTCCTAAGATCCCTTCCCAAATAACCATACACCAAAGATCTTGTCTTAGATCCTGCTTTCTAGGAAACACAAATGAATTAACTTTAAGAATAGTGACTGTCTGCCTCTTGGAAGCCAGTTCTCACATGACTTTGAGCTCAGTAGGTAGGGGGTGATGGGGAAGGTGTCAAAAGTCAAAAAATTGTGTGACATTCTGTTCAGAATAACAGATACCAATTTGTATGCATATTCCTAACAGGAGCATTTTACAGGCTCTTCCCAAAACTAGGATTTTCTATGTACACCTATGTTGCTCAGAGCTGCGGTTTCTCTCTCTAAAGTTGATTTTATTTATTGAGTACCATTTTACCATTTACCTCACTACATACAGAGTAAGAAACTCTTGTATAATTAGCATTATGTGAATGTTATTTCCACTGGCAGGAATCTCCCCAGTAGGAGGGAACTCAAAAGTTTCACAAACAAGCTTGTTATAATTTGCTGTATTTATTTTCGGTAATTCTATATTAGTGCCATGTGCAGTAGCAATAGAAATAGAAAATGTCATCTTTCCAACTGCACTTCTTGATGGCAGAGGGGCTACTCTAGTTTCCCCACCATGGTCTTTCCTATCTTATCCCAATCCCAAAGTTTTCATACTGAGTTATTACTAATCACTCATTGTTGAAAACACCTTTTGAAAAGACACATGCCAAACTGGAAGAGAATATATGCAAACCACATATCTGATAAGGGATTTGTACCCAGGACATGAAGAACTCTCAGAATTCATTAATAAGACAACTCAATATTTAAAAATGGATGGATTTTAACATACATTTTTACCAAAAAAGATACAGATGGAAAATAAGTACATGAAAACATGTTTGACATCATTAGTCATGAAAGAAATGGAAATGAAAACCACAGTGAGGACTGGGGATGTAGCTTAGTGGTAGAGCACTTACCTCACATGCCCAAAGCCCTGAGTTCCATCCCCATTACTGCCAAAACACAGCAACAACAACAACAACAACAAAAAAAAAAAGTGAGATATCACACATACTCTAGAAGGGACACAGGTTTTATTTTTTAATTTTTTAAAAAATACTTTAGTGGCTCGAAATGGTTCAATTTGACTGGGCTGTATTCCTTTTCTTAACTTTTATTTATTTATTCATTTTCATTAACTTTTTTTGACAATGATAAATATATTTTTTAAAAATGTTTATACACTTATACAGGATAATATATGTCTCACAATCTACTGTTCTTCCCTTCCCCACCTACCCTCTCCCTTACTCCCCTTTGCACAATCCAAATTTCCTTCATTCTTCCCTACCCACCCCCCACTATGGATCAACATCCCCTGAGATACAAGTTTTATATAACAAAAAACAACAATACTAAGTGCTGATAAGGATGTGGAGTAACTGAAACTCCCATATATCACTCATAGGGATGCAAAATAATAAAGCCATTTTGCCAAAGCAGTTTGACCCTTTTTTCCCTGTCATTCTGAGAGTATCTCACTTCCAATGATTGGACAATATAAGAATCAGACCCCTTGCCTCCCGTTGGGACAACTCTGAAGGACCATTCCACCTATAGAGTTCCCTCACAGGATTGGTCAAGTTGCTTGTTGAGACCATATTGCAACCTCATTTCTCCCTCTCCCAGTTCCGATTCCTCCTCTTCCTCCAAAATATTGACACAAAGGGGTACTCCCTAAGAAATATTCTGCACGCTACTCTTCTTCAAATCTACTTCCCAGGAAACCCAATCTGTGATGGTCCTCTTGCCTAACTTCCTTTGTGAAACCCCTGGCATTATTACTCAGCATTACATGGGAGAATCTCATATATGAAGGATTCAGAGAGAAACCAAGCCCTCTGCTTTTAAAATAAAATCTAAATCTCTGAAGAGTTAAGAAATGTTCCTTCAGGGAATAAAGACAGGGTGCTGCCCATAGGACTTCAGGGTTATCCTCTGGTCTGCCAAGGCTCTAAGTGTAATTACAAATTTAACTTTACTACAAATGTATATTCCACTCCCTAACCTCATGGATCACTCTGAAATAAGTTGGGTTCACTGGGAAACAGACTCAGATAATCAGGTGCAAGAAGTATACTAGAGCATGCTTTCAGGGTGAATACCTGTAGGGAGATGAGGGAAGCTAGATTGGACAGCATAATAAATTGGGTTGTGCTGTGGTCACAACAAGATGGGATATGCAGAATAATGACCATCATCCACTGCCCCCCAAATTTCCATGTTCTAATCCCTGGAACCTGTGAATATATTAACAAAAGGATATATATATATATATATATATATATATATACATATACACACACATACATGTATACATATATATATATACATACACACACACACACATAAACATTTATAATTACGGATTTGAGACAGGAGTATCCTGTATTGTCCAGGAGGGCCCAATGTAATCACGAGGGTCCTTATAAGGAACAAAGAAAGCATATTCTCTGTCAGACCAGAGAAAAAAGATGTAAGGATGGACACAGAGGTCAGAGAGGAGATACAATGCTATACTACTGGATTTTTTGTTTTTGTTCTGTTGATTTTTTTCTTTGATGCAGTGTCTTGCTATATTGCCCAAGTTGGACTCCAACTCCTGGACTCAAGTGATCCTCCTGCTTCAGCCTCCCAAGTTCTGGGACTATTGGCATACCACCATACCATGCTCAGTTTCTGCTGCTGGTTTCTAAGATGGAACAAAGGTCATGAACCAAGGAGTACAGGTAGCCTCCAGAAAGTAGAAAAGGTAAAGGAATAGATTCTTTCCAAGAGTTTTCAGAAAGAATGCAATCCTGCTGACACTTTTATTTTAACCCAGTGAGATCCATTTCATACTACTGACCTCAAAAACCATTAAGATCATAAATTTGTGTTGGAAACACTAAGCATGATAATTTGTTATAACCAGCAATAGGAAACATATAAAAAGCTTTAAGCCAATTCTACTGTAGAGGTTTTTGAAGCTGAAATGGCTTTTCAGAGTTGTCCCAAGCTTGGTGAATGGACTGGAATGTATACTCACTCCCACATACACCATCCACTGCATGCATGCTGCTCCAAAGAAAGGAGTGTGAAGTGGAGTAAGGGGGCTTTTTCCAGCCAAGGACAATTCTCAGAGAGAGCTGACAGTATTCCCATGGCAGGAGCAAATCAGTGTTTAAGTCCTAGAAAGATGAGGAGATAGACCTGGGTGGCATACTATGGCATCCACTGTAGTAAGGCCTCCATATCCATAGGCTCCTCAGATTGAACCCACCATGGATCAAAACTATTTGGAAAATAAATTTTGTCTGTACTGAACATGTACAGATGTTTCCTTATAATTTTCCCCTAAACAATTCAGTATAACAACAATTTACGTAGCATTTACATTGTGTGAAGTATTATGAGTAACCTTGAGATGATTTAAAGTATACTAGAAGATGCATGTAAGTTATATGCCAATATGCCATTTTATATAATGGACTTTAGCATTCAAGGATTTGGGTATCCATGGGAGGTTCTGGAACCAAAACCTTATGGACTTCAACTCTGAAAAGTACCTGTCTTTACCCTATCCTTACCTCCAGTTCTTACAGTATTAATATGTAGTCTCAAAAGGGAAAACAAACTCAGCTAGATGTGCTTGTACCACGAAAATTAAATTCTTTTTTCCTATGCTCACTTTAGCATTCTTAAGCTCACCTCATTTGTTTGTGCGGTGGGGTGGGAGGTGGTAGGGGTTAAAGTTCTCTAGGCCTCAGTTCCCCTGAGTCTCTCAAGTTAAGAAAAGCTTCAGAGTGCAGATTTTCTCAAAAACTACTCAAGGAACAAGATCAATACAATTATTTTGAAACATGATAAAAGTGAAACAGATATACTGTTCAACTGAGGAACCTAGAAATTAGGAATTCATATTATGAAACACATTTCTAAAGAGTCACTATTTGAAAAGTTTGCCAAATGATGCAATTCTAATTTTACACATGCTTTCAATGTCATTTGTTGAAATATTGTGAGAAATATTTTAATGAATGTTTAAAGGGGGTAGAATGAATTTGTTTTTAATAAAGAGTGTCATTTTGGGTTATCCTGCATTTTATTATTAGAATCTAGTATCATGCCCTGATTATTAGAACTTAAAAATGTAACTATTTTAATCT
This sequence comes from Sciurus carolinensis, assembly GCF_902686445.1. Taxonomy (NCBI): domain Eukaryota; kingdom Metazoa; phylum Chordata; class Mammalia; order Rodentia; family Sciuridae; genus Sciurus; species Sciurus carolinensis. The sequence continues at coordinate 35,912,545 of NC_062232.1, forward strand.
AGGCATCCAAATTCTGCACGGAATATAAAATATGTCCATTCCCACATGTTCACACATTATACACCTTATTTGAATTAATTCAATAGTCTGTTCACTTGTCCTTCTCTTGGTCACCATTCCAATCCATTCTCTATTTGGTAGACAAGAGGAATCTTTCTGAACCATATCTTTGATTATTCTGTTCTTTGATTCAAACCATTTGGGCATCTCCCCAATGGAAGATTAGTTGCAAAGTCATCTCCATAGCATTAAATGCTCTCTATATGATGTTCCTAAAATATCTTTCTAGCTTTCCCACTAACCTTCCCCAACCACCACAATACCAATCCAATGGTCCAGGCGAAGTGAAATGCTTCCTGCTCTCTGCAAACTCTGTATTAGCACTGGCTTCTCCTCCTCCCGCTCCTCAACTATTCTTTCTCCAATCAGAACACTCTACTCATTCTTAGTAGTTTAAACCATATACATTTGAAAAAGCAAGTATTATAAGCCACCACATAAAGTCTTTGTTGATTTAACTAACTAAAAGTGATCTTATCTACTTTTAATTCTCTGTACGATTCCTGTCCTAGTTAGGGATTGCTATGTTGCAGGTAATATAAACTCATTCAAATTATTTAAATAAAATAGGGGATTATTTTAAACATAAAGGAGTATCATACCACCCAAAGTCTCAAATGAGCCACAATCTATGACAATTAAAAGAAAAACTTACCAAGAAAAGCAAAATAGATTTCTATGACAAAAATATGCAATCCATAAAAGTTGCAAACATGATTTACAAAAAATGGATTAAACCTGGGCAGTGGCACACACCTGTAATCCTAGCTATTTGATAGGCTGAGACAGGAGGACAGAAAGCACAAGATCAGCTGAGCAAATTAATAAGAACTTGATTAAAAATAAAAAATAAAAGGGATTAGGGACATAGCTCAGAGGTAGAGCACTTGCCTAGAATGCATGAGGCCCTGAATTCAATTTCCAGTACCACAATAAATAAGTTAAAGAACAGAATGGACATATTGAAGAAATTATCAGAGTTAAGTCACTCTACTTGATCTTCCACTCACATTCTAAAAGATGTTAGAAAATGGAAGATAGAAAAGGGAAGTAAATATCTAAAATATATAAGGAATACAAAAATCTTTATGGAAAAGAAATCAAATAATAATTCAATTAAACAATTGATAAGGGAACTAAACACATTTTCCAAAAGATGGGTATATAAATACCCAAAAGGTATATGAAAAAAACACTCAGTATCAGTAATCATTAGAGAAATCCAACCAAAAATACAAGATATAATCTCATATAGAATATCTGTTATCAAAAAGATGAAAGACATCAAATGTTGGCCAGGATGTGGAGAAAAGGGAACCCTTGTACTTTGTTGGTGGGAATGTAATTTAGTAAAGTCATTACGGAGAACAGTATAGAAGTTCCTAAAGAAGTTAAAATTAGAATTACTATAGGATCCAGTAATCCCACTTCTGTGTTTTTACCCAAAAATATTTAAATCAGTATGTTGAAGAGGTGTCTGTGCTCCTGTGTTCACTGTAGCATGATTCTTAATAGCCAAGTCACAGAATCAACCCAAGAGTCCATCAACAGATGAATGGATAAAGAAAATATGGTTTTACATACAATGTTATTCAGCATCTAAAAAATGAAATTGTCATTTGGTATAATATGGTTGCATCTAGAGGACATTATGCTAAGTGAAATAACCCAGGCACAGAAAAACAACAGGTTCTCAAACTCTGAAGAAAAATCTTTCCAGAGCACAAGAAAATTTGATGTGTTCCTATTTTTTCACTGGCATCTGGGTAGTGACCCTGCTTTATTTGCTATGATGATGTTGTCTTATAGGTGCTAAACTTCACTCAAGAACCAAGGAAGTTCAATGTTTGTGAAAATTGCTATAAACTGAACTGTTCAGATTCTTGGTGTATGTTCTTCTAGAATAGTTACATAAGGCACAGTATAAAAGGTTTTTATATAGCAACAAACAAGCTGTTTTGTCAATTCTATGCCTTATCAGGGCACCCTGGCTGCCTGTGACAGTCTTTGTGTCAAGTCCAAACCAAACTATGCTGTAGCTAGCTGTCCCTTCTCTGTGCAATACTTCAACTATGTTCTGAATCCTAGATAAACACATTGAGCATCATAAAAGGTTGTGTGTGTGTGTGTGTGTGTGTGTGTGTGTGTGTGTTTAAATGTGACAGACCAGAAAAGTGATAAAAAATAAATTAAAAAAAAACAAGTTAAGCACACCCTATTCCCATAATCAGAACAAACCCAAATCCTCTGGTCTTTAGTGAAAAACAAACAAAAAAGTCCTGTTGTGAATCATGAACCTACAGTTAATGGGATAAATAATAAATGTAATATCCTGTGCCAGTCAGGGTCCCAGCAGGAAACAGATGGTAGACTCAAATTAGGATAATTTAAAGAGGGATTGTTACAGGTAATATCCCCCAGGAAGCAGACTCTGTGATGGAGATTAACAGGAAGTTTATTGTGCAGTGCTCTAAATAGCCAAAGAAAAGGTAAAAGGAGAATTGAAACAGAGAAGTTGAGCTGGAAATACCATCTCAACCAATATCTGTAACAGGAACCCTAAAGTTGAGATGTTCCTTCAGAGTCATTCCTAGTTAGAGTGAAGAGGTAACCCTTAATGCCCCCTGCCTTGACCAGTTGCCAGATATGGCCACCCATGGGCAAGGCAGCTCCTTCTGCAGAGGGCAATGTCCAGAGGAAACAGGACTGCCACCTGAGGGCAGCTGATGAAGTAAGTTCTCCCATCCTGAAGGAAGATCTTGACAACACAGCACAGCATTTACTCTAGCATTCAAAAGAACTATTTCCAAAAGTATATGCAGGGTATATGAAGAAATTCAGTTATGAAATAACTTCATTCACAAGAGGTATGAAGTATAGTTTCCCTCAATTGAGAGACTGAATATGTAAATGCACATTTAAAGCAACTCTGACCTACTGTGTGTAACAACCAACTCAGGAATCCAACCCATAATCTTTCATAACCAGCCCAGGAAGCCAGCACTAAGTCAACTGTAGAAAGTCAGGCTGCTGTGTCTAATAACAGCTCAGAAAGCCAAACAATAACCCCTGTAACAATCAGCCCAAATTGGCCAGCACTTGGTTAATAACTGACAACTTCCCTAATTTTTGTCCCCTCTCTCAATTAAGACAAATCATAGGTAGGCAAATATGTACCCCTAATATAGTATGCTCGATTTCAGTTAGCCTGCCCACAACTTTGCTATGCCAACAGACTCTAATCATGTCATGTGTGAGGCTATCCCTTTTTTTCCAACATTAAGCATTCCCCCTATGCCTGCCTTTGAGTCTCTGCCAAAACTCAAGTGATGGTGGCTGACTCCCTTGATGTGGCAAACTCTAAATAAATAACCTTTGTTTACTCTCATTTGTGTGGTCTTCATTTATTTCAAACACAAAGCCTCCACTGAGAAGATGGTCTCAGAGCAAAACTTAAGATGATTTACCTAGCCCTGGCACATCTGGACCCAAACCTGGAGCTTCTAAAAGTCATCCAAGAGTTTTCTTTGCTTTATAGAATAAGCATTCAGAATTGTGAATATACTACCTTGCTTTAAGACACAACTGGGTGGACATCAGGTCCAGAAAAGCCAGTCTGAGGCTGAGTACAACAAAAAGATTTAAGAAAGATCTACCAAAATACCAGAGTAGAAAACAGACTTCATTTTTTTCCCAGACCTGTTAACAATTCTTAGTTATTCCAAACATTTCACATGAGAATATGCCCTGTAGTAAGGTACTCTGGGAATGTTCCAGCTCTAACATGACTGGGCAGTTTTGAGAACAAGAAGCTTTAGGAGTGAAAAATTTACTTCCTTAAATAAAAAGGGAATAGTTTCTGTGTTTTCTTCTTCCCACCCTGAATCGCCATTCCTCAGAAACCAAACTGGGTAATTTTTGCTTAAACAAGGGATTCTTGTTAATACCTCCTTGTTGGCCCAGCACATCACTACTTAAGAACAACTTTCAGGCCACAAATGAGCTTATTAACACAAGTAAACAATTCATACTGGACATTCCATATTTCACTATATAATCATGTAAATTTTATGCCAATCTTTTTTTGAAAAGAAGTGTGGTACAACCTTTATGCAAAGCTTTTAGAAAAAGTGTGCTGTTATCACTTAAAAATCAGTTATCACTAAACTGTCTTTGGTGCAAGATTAGGACACACAGAATACTCATGAATATACATTAATGTGGTTTTGACAATTATGTGGTTAAATACAATTTTCAGAATTATGAAAGTTCAGGGGGAATGGTCAGATAAAAGAATAGAAATTGTACCATCAAATAACTTAGTAGACAGTTAAATATATCACCTGTAGCCAGACCTGAGTGAGACTAACTTATCAACCCTTGTTAACACCTCAGCAGTCCTCATTAGCTGGGTTTTGAGCTGATCCCCTACAAAAGGGACTCTAGATGGATTCAGTTTAAATGAGGGGGTTCTGAGAGGCTGAAGGCTACCACGAAAATCCTGATAAATGGCACACAAAACATGTATTTAGGATGGAGAAAACATTGGGGATCAAAACAGAGGACTATGGAAAAAAACAACTTTGCCTATGGCTGACTCTGACCCTTAGTTTGAGTAGCTCATGAGTCACATGTGGGTAGAAGTCTTTAGAACATAGGCATGCTATGATTAAATACTGTGGTTGGGGTAGGAGGAGGGAACATTAGAGATTTTTTGGTGAACCATTATTCTTTATTTACCCAGACCAATTCCTCCTAACCACCAGTCATGTCCTCTCACTATCAACCCCTTCTAATGGTAAGTGAGAACTCTTCAGTGAGACCAGACTTTGTTCCCCATGGCTATAATTACCCACCTTTGCTTTTGTAGGCTGCTAGTTGGAGAAGGCACTCCAAACCACCAGTGATCCCTAAAGAGTATGTATGTATTTGCCCAGGTAAGCCGTTTGGAGCCTGGTCCGCTATCTCATTGAAAAAAAAAAAAAAAAAAAAAAAACTATAAAATGTTTACTATTCTTAATTCTTATAACCCTATGAGTTTCTTATAATTTACATAGAAGAGAGTCAGAATGTGCTACATCAAATATGCCACTTTGGCATAAGGATTATTTTAAGCTAAAGGCAATTAAGAAACAACATGCACATAAGAAACTCTTTGCATAAATTTCCCTTTGTGAAGGTGTATTCCCTTCATACTCAAACACCAGGAAGAAGAGAATGACTGTTCATCACCAGACACAATTTGGAGATGGCATTGAGTCTGCATAACAAATGTTACTAAATGACACTTATCTTCCATTATAGTTTCTCCCATATATGTACCTTTCCACAATTTACTGCCCTAGAAATTTAAACTTATTTTCTTTTGTCTAGCCACTTCTTAACAATTTACTCCCTTTTGCTAAAGTAGTATATAAATTCCCAAGGCTAACCACTTCTTTGGGTTTTTACCTCTCTGTAAAACACCTGTGTGCATACTTAATAAACTTTTTCTCCTAATCTGTCTTTTGGCAGTTTAATTTGAAAGTCCCAGTTATTGAACCTAACAGGATAGAGAAGAAGTTTTTCCTCTATTACATTAACCCCATTTGACAGATGGGAAATTGAGTTAGAAAGATTGAGCCCAAAATATCTAGAAGTTAATACCAGAATTTGGAATCAGGCAGTCTAATTCTAATACCTATATTCTTCCTTAAGTATTCCACTAAAACTTCAGTTTAGAGAAACAATTCTTCTGTATAACCCAGGGGCCACATTGTTTTCAAAATACATACTGAGTCTTCAAGTACTAGAATAATTCCCAGTGACGCAAGAAACACTACAAGGAGTACTAGATAGAAGCAACCTAGAATTTGCTATCCCCATAGGAAACTCGCAATCTTGGACACATGCCCATTGGGCAAAGGATGAGCAGAATCTCTTAGAGTATTTAAATACCTCTTGGTGTGGATTGGGGTTGAGGCTGAGTGGTAGAGTGTGTGAGGCACTGGGTTCAATCTCCAGCATTGCAAAATACCTACATATGTAAATATCTCCTGTTGAGTATGGTCAAAATAAGGAAATAAAGTACAATTTCAACAATCACATGGTTTGCTGCCGTATAAAGCGAAATTTTCCTTAGGTTCTACAATGCTCAAAGAAGGGGAGAATGACATGAACCAATTTCACAGGAAATATACTCAATAGTCAGGTACATTAACCACATAGTGAGTTCCAAAATTATTAGAGTCCAGTTGCTCAATTAAGATGAAAGCAGGCCACTGTGAAAAGTAAAACCTAGGTAAATTTTGAAAAATATCTTTAATTTTTTGCAGGTAGTTTCTCTGGAGAGATGGTGTCCAACAGTGTAGGTCTGAGATGACAGGTTAAGTCCTTCAATGCTAAGAGTAGTGCCAGACTTGGTAGGTGAGGTATCAAATCTCAAAGGCTGTCAGTGTGTGGCCTATTGAAAATTGGACTGGCAGGAAGCAACTGAGAGGGCAGCTACCATGACTTAAGCTATCAAAGTGTTTGTCAACATCTTCGGTTTAAATGTATTTTGAAGTTCAGTAGTTGAAGCTCATACATGGAGTCTGATAAAACATCACATGCTAGAGGGAGAACACTCCAAGTCCTGCCACAGCAAAACATGACACCCATGTAGCAAACTATTATGTGTTTGGGATCTTGGAATCATTTCAAAGTTACATAACACTCTTTCACCTCTCTTTACCATACACATATAGGAAAATTAATATAGGTTAAATGTGCATATGAGGCTGGGCCACAATGTATAAACACAAGGTGGGTAGATTTCCAAAGGACTTAGAAATATAATGACAAAGAGGACAGATGAGAAAAACCTATGGTTTTTATGGATGGTCACAACTTAGGATTTTTTTTATTTTTTTATTATTGTAAACAAATGGGATACATGTTGTTTCTCTATTTGTACATGGAGTCAAGGCATACCATTTGTGTAATCACAAATTTACATAGGGCAATGTTGTTTGATTCATTCAGTTATTTTTTCCTTCCCCCTCACCCCTCCCACCCCTCTTCCCTCTATACAGTCCTTCCTTCCTCCATTCTTACCACCTTCCTTATCCCTAACCCTAAACTTACCCTAACCCTAACGCAACCCCTCCCACCGCCCATTATTTGTCCTCATCCGCTTATCAGCGAGATCATTCGTCCTTTATTTTTTTGAGATTCGCTTATCTCACTTAGCATGATATTCTCCAATTTCATCCATTTGCCTGCAAATGCCAAAATTTATCATTCTTCATGGCGGAGTAATATTCCATTGTATACATATGCCACAGTTTCTTTATCCATTCATCAATTGAAGGGCATCTAGGTTGGTTCCACAATCTGCCTATGGTGAATTGAGCAGCAAAGAACATTGATGTGGCTGTATCTCTGTAGTATGCTGATTTTAAGCCTTTTGGGTATAGGCCAAGGAGTGGGATAGCTGGGTCAAATGGTGGTTCCATTCCAAGCGTTCTGAGGAATCTCCGTACTGCTTTCCAGAGTGGCTGCACTAATTTGCAACCCCACCAGCAATGTATGAGTGTACCTTTTTCCCCACATCCTCGCCAACACCTATTGTTGCTTGTGTTCTTGATAATCGCCATTCTAATTGGGGTGAGATGAAATCTTAGGATAGTTTTGATTTGCATTTCTCTTATTACTAGAGATGTTGAATATTTTTTCATATAGCTGTTGATTGCTTGTATATCTTCTGTGAAGTGTCTGTTCATTTCCTTAGCCCATTTGTTGACTGGATTATTTATATTCTTGGCGTAGAGTTTTTTTGAGTTCTTTATAGATTCTGGAAATTAGCGCTCTATGTGAAGTATGAGTGGCAAAGATATTCTCCCACTCTGTAGGCTCTCTCTTCACATTACTGAGAGTTTCCTTTGCTGAGAGAAAACTTTTAAGTTTGAATCTATCCCAGTTATTGATTCTTGCTTTTATTTCTTGTGCTATGGGAGTCCTGTTAAGGAAGTCTGATCCTAAGCCAACAAGTTGAAGGTTTGGACCTAATTTTTCTTCTATAAGATGCAGGGTCTCTGGTCTGATTCCGAGGTCCTTGGTCCATTTTGAGTTGAGTTTTGTGTAGGGCGAGAGATAGGGGTTTAATTTCATTCCGTTGCATATGGTTTTCCAGTTTTCCCAGCACCATTTGTTGAAGAGGATATCTTTTCTCCGTTGCATATTTTTGGACCCTTTGTCTGAGAAAATTGTATTTATTTGGGTTTGTGTCCATGTCCTCTATTCTGTACCATAGATCTACCTGTCTATTTTGGTACCAATACCATGCCATTTTTGTTACTATTGTTTTGTAATAGAGTTGAAGTTCTGGTATTGCGATACCCCCTGCTTCGCTCTTTCTACTGAGGATTGCTTTAGCTATTTTGGGTTTTTTATTCTTCCAGATGAATTTCGTAATTGCTTGCTCTATTTCTGTAAGGTACATCATTGGGATTTTAATTGGAATTGCATTGAATCTGTATAGCACTTTAGGTAGTATGGCCATTTTGACAATATTAATTCTGCCTATCCAAGAACATGGGAGATCTTTCCATCTTCTAAGGTTTTCTTCAATTTCTTTCTTTAGTGTTCTGTAGTTCTGAGTGTAGAGGTCTTTCACCTCTTTTGTGAGATTGATTCCCAAGTACTTTATTTTTTTCGATGCTATTGTGAATGGGGTACTTTTCCTAACTTCTCTTTCTGAAGATTCATCACTTATGTATAAGAATGCATTGGATTTATGAGCATTGATCTTGTAATCTGCTACTTTACTGAATTCACTTATGAGTTCTAAAAGTTTTCTGGTGGAATTTCCAGGTTCCTCTAAATATATAATCTTGTCATCAGCGAACAGGGATAGTTTGAGTTCTTCTTTTCCAATTCGTATCCCTTTAATTTCTTAGGTTTGTCTAATTGCTCTGGCTAGAGTTTCAAGGACGATGTTGAATAGAAGTGTTGAAAGAGGGCATCCCTGCCTTGTTCCAGTTTTTAGGGGGAATGCTTTCAGTTTTTCACCATTTAGAATGATATTGGCCATGGGCTTAGCGTAGATGGCCTTTATAATGTTAAGGAATGTTTCCAGTACCCCAATTTTTTCTAGTGTTTTGAGCATGAAGGGATGCTGTATTTTATCGAATGCTTTTTCTACATCTATCACAATAATCATGTGATTCTTAAATTTAAGTCTGTTGATATGGTGAATGACATTTATTGATTTCCGAATGTTGAACCAACCTTGCATCCCTGGGATAAAACCCACTTGATCGTGGTGCACTATCTTTTTAATATATATTTGTATGCGATTTGCTAAAATTTTGTTGAGAATTTTTGCACCAATGTTCATTAAGGATATTGGTCTGAAATTTTCTTTCTTCGATGTGTCTCTGTCTGGTTTAGGTATCAGGGTGGTATTGGCTTCATAGAATGAGTTTGGGAGGGTTCCCTCCTCTTCTATTTCATGGAATACTTTGAGGAGTATTGGAATGAGCTCTTCTTTAAAAGGTTTTGTAGAACTGGGCTGAGAACCCATCTGGTCCCAGACTTTTCTTTGTTGGTAGGCTATTGATGACTTCTTCTATTACATTGCTTGAAATTGATTTATTTAAGTTGTGTATGTCCTCCTCGTTCAGTTTAGGTAATTCATATGCCTCTAGAAACTTGTTGATGTCTTCGAGGTTTTCTATTTTGTTGGAGTATAGATTTTCGAAATAGCTTCTAATTATGTTTTGTATTTCACTCATGTCTGTTGTGATATTTCCTTGTTCATTCCAAATTTTAATAATTTGAGTTTTCTCCCTCTTTGTTAGTATGGCTAAGGGTTTATCAATTTTATTTATTTTTTCAAAGAACCAACTATTTATTTTGTTAATTTTTCCAATGGTTTATTTTGTTTCAATTTCATTGATTTCAGCTCTGATTTTAACCATTTCCTGTCTTCTACTTTTGGTGTTGGTCTGCTCTTCTTTTTCTAGGGCTTTGAGCTGTACTGTTGTTTATTTGTTGATTTCTACTTTTTTTGAATGCTCCCCATGAAATAAATCTTCCTCTAAGTACTGTTTTCATAGTGTCCCAGAGATTTTGATAAGATGTGTCTTTGTTCTCGTTTACTTCTAAGAATTTTTTTATTTCCCTCTTGATGTCTTCTGTTATCCATTCATCATATAATAGTGTATTATTTAATTTCCAGGTATTGGAGAAGTTTCTGTTCTTTATTCTGTCATTTATTTCTAATTTCAATCCATTATGATCTGATAGAGTACAAGGTAGTATCTCTATCTTCTTGTATTTGCTAACAGTAGCTTTGTGGTATAAAATATGGTCTATTTTAGAGAAGGATCCATGTGCTGCTGAGAAGAAGGTGTATTCTTTCTTTGTTGGATGGTATATTCTATATATGTCGGTTAAGTCTAAATTGTTGATTGTGTTATTGAGATCTATGGTGTCTTTGTTCAATTTTTGTTTGGAAGATCTATCCAGTGGTGAGAGAGGTGTGTTAAAATCGCCTAGTATTATTGTGTTGTGGTCTATTTGACTTCTGGAATTGAGAAGGATTTGTTTGACATACATGGATGAGCCAATGTTCGGGGCATAGATATTTATGATTATTATGTCTTGCTGATTTATGTTTCCCTTAAGCAGTATGAAATGTCCTTCTTTATCCCTTCTGACTAGTTTGGCTTGAAGTCCACATTATCTGAAATGACGATGGATACTCCAGCTTTTTTGCTGTGTCCATGTGCATGGTATGTTTTCTCCCATCCTTTCACCTTTAGTCTATGGGTATCTCTTTCTATGAGATGAGTCTCTTGCAGGCAGCATATTGTTGGATTTTTCTCTTTAATCCAATCTGCCAGTCTATGTCTTTTGATTGATGAGTTCAGGCCATTAACATTCAGGGTTATTATTGTGATATGATTTATATTCCCAGTCATTTGACTCATTTGTTTTTTGACATGACTCGGTTTCTCCTTTATTTGGCTATTCCTTTAGGCTAGCGCCTCCTGTTGCTGATTTGCATTGTTATTTTTCATCTCTTCCTCATGGAATATTTTGCTGAGTATGTTCTGTAATGCCAGCTTTCCTTTTGTAAATTCCTTTAGCTTTTGTTTATCATGGAAGGATCTTATTTCGTCGTCAAATCTGAAAGTAAGTTTTGCTGGGTATAAGATTCTTGGTTGGCATCCGTTTTCTTTCAGGGCTTGGTATATGTTGTTCCAGGCCCTTCTAGCTTTTAGGGTCTGGATTGAAAAATCTGCTGATATTCTTATTGGTTTCCCCCTGAATGTAATTTGGTTCTTCTCTCTCACAGCCTTTAAAATTCTGTCTTTATTTTGTATGTTAGGTATTTTCATAATAATGTGCCTTGGTGTGGGTCTGTTGTAATTTTGTATATTTGGAGTCCTATAAGCCTCTTGTACTTGGTTTTCCATTTCGTTCTTCAGATTTGGGAAATTTTCTGACATTATTTCATTGAATAGATTGTTCATTCCTTTGGTTTGTTTCTCTAAGCCTTCCTCAATTCCAATAATTCTTAAATTTGGCCTTTTCATGATATCCCATAATTCTTGTAGATTCTGTTCATGATTTCTTACCATCTTCTCTGTTTGGTCAATTTTGTTTTCAAGATTAAATATTTTGTCTTCAATGTCCGAGGTTCTGTCTTCCAGGTGTTCTATCCTATTGGTTATGCTTTCTATGGAGTTTTTAACTTGGTTTATTGTTTCCTTCATTTCAAGTATTTCTGTTTGCTTTTTTTCAGTATCTCTAACTCTTTATTGAAATGATCTCTTGCTTCCCGTATTTGCTCTTTTAACTGTTGATTGGTGCGATCATTTAATGCCTACATTTGCTCTTTCATCTCTTCCTTCAATGCATGCATTTGCTCTTTCATCTCCTTGTTTGCTTCCCTGATTGTTTTAATTATGTATATTCTGAACTCCCTTTCTGACATTTCTTCTGCTGTGCTGTCATTGGGTTTTATTGATATAGTATCTAGGTTTGTTTGGGACATTTTCTTCCCTTGTTTTCTCATATTGGTCAGATGTCAGTGGGACCCTGAGATATTGCAGTTTTCCTCTATTGGCTTATAGTGTCCCGGTAGATTTCCAGTGTATCACCTCCCAGCTTGCAGTAACCTGAAGTCTTGGAGGAACTTGATAATGCAGTGCTTCCAAAGAAAGCTGCCCCTAGCCCACTACTGGTTCCAGGGCTTGGAGCTGGCTCTGTGTGGAAAGACTCTCACTGGGGGGCTTGCTCATAGAAGCTGGCCGTGTGGGAGGAGCCCACTGCCAGAGTGTGCAGGGCTACCTTCGGAAGACTCTAGCTGCCCTGCCCTGCTCTGATAAGCCGCTCCTATCCATGCCTGCTGCCCAGGTCGAGCTTCACCCAGTGGGGGGGGCTCACCCCGTGGCTCTATTTTAGTCTGAGTCTCTCAATGCCTCCCCTTCTTGAATCCTGGGTTCTGGAGCGACTGGAGATGCAGTCACCCTCTAGTCCGCCATCTTGGATCGCCCCGTGGAAAGAACCTGCAGCCGGATGGGGCAGGGCCCCCTGAAGAAGTCTCTGGCTGCCCTGCCCTGGTCCCAGAGGCTGCCTGCAGGTTGGAGCTCTCTGTTGGCTCGGGGACTTGTGGCTGTCTCTGTGTAGAAAGGCTCTCCCTGGGTGGTCTGCTCCGAGAAGCTAGCCTTGAAAGGTGCCTCCCGCCCGAGGGGGCCAGGCTGCTTGGGGAAGTCCCTGGCTGCCCTGTCCTGGTCCCTGAAGCTGCTTGCGGGCCAGAGCTCGCCGCGCTGGCTCCAGGACTTGGAGCTTGTTCTGTGCAGAAAGGCTCTCACTGGGGGGCCTGCTCCGAGAAGCTGGAGAAGCTGGCTGTGTGGACAACTTAGGATCTTTTGACTTATAGTTTTCTGACTTTACAATGATGCAAAAGTAATACATATTAAGTAGAAACAATTTTTTTGTTTGTTTGTTTGGGTTTTGTTTGTTTTGGAGGCAGGGACTTGCTATGTTGCTCAGGTTGGTCTTGACCTCAGACTCAAGTGATCCTCCCACCTCATCTTTCCAAGTATCTGAGATTATAGGTACATACTACCATGCCCAATTTCATCCTTCAAATTTTGATCTTGGACTATGTGATATGCGGTCTGATCATCATGATGCTGGGCAGTTGGAATGAGTCACAGCTCCCAGTCAACCCTGCAACCTTGAGGAGGAAACAACTCGCCTTATTAGTATTCTGTGTTGCTAAGCTAGGATATGTGTGGTAGATTAGGTGGATTGCATGCATTTTCAACTTATGATATTGTCAACTTAAAATGGGTTTATCAGGACATAACCCCATTATAAACCAAGAAATATCTGTACTTTGGTCAAACTCACTGCCTTTGTGTTGCTTCAGGTCAGTCAGTGACTGTGCAGCAGACAATTATAAAATATGATTTCCGCATGCAATTGGAAAGTACTGATCAGTGCTTTCAATAAACTCAGCAGGAAAAAGGCAGCCAAGAGGGCAAGGAAAGAAGGGAAAATCCTCAGGAGGGTTCTTGCCAGTAAGGCTGCTGTGGGAAGGCAGGGCACTGAGCATTTCTGACCATTTTCCTATTTCCTGGTCCCCAATTATATTGATAAAAATAGCCTTGAAGGATTTCTGGGCCTTCGACCTGGTGGAAGTGTTTGGATGGGCTAAAGTTGATATCACACATGTCCATGAATCTTCCAGAGGCTCATGATTGATTAATTTGTTAAGAAAACCACAGCCCATACTTTCATGGTATCAGTAAAACATTCCAAGTAATGAGCACTAAGCTAATGTCTGTACCCTTTACTTGGACAGAACCACTTGGCCTCACATCGTGGGATGTGAGCTGTAAACAGAAATGGCAGATGCTGCACGTCCCACCTCATTACCTAATCCCTTCAAATGAAAAGCAATAAACATGCTTCTACCTTAAACATGCTGTGTTTGTTCCACATTAATGGAAACTATGTTCTAGTGCAAGTATTGGATTTCAGGTTGTTGGTTAATAACAATTCATTAATCTAAAACAAAAAATTGGAGCATTCATTTGCAGGATGGTTACTAGAAGGGGAGCCCGAAATAACCCCTTTCAAGCTTCACTGAGCTTGGTATCAGGGTGACTCCATAATGACAGACCTTGGATATATTCATTGATCCCATTGACAGAGATTTCTATAATACCTACACATTCCAGGAAAACTGAAGTAGTAGGACAAGAAAGCAGAGGGAGAAGATAGAAGGGGAGAGGTGGGGAAACCAGAGAAAATGAAAAGAAAAAGAACAAGAAGGATGAAAGAATCAGGTGAGAGAGAAGTACAGGAAAGAAAAGAAATCTATCATATTTGACGAATTGGACTTTTAGGAGAATAAAAACAAAGCTTGTTTGCTATTTATTAATACAAAGAGGATTTTGAATGCCACTATGGCAGCTAACTGTATGCATGGTGACTTAGCACTTTTTTTTTTTTTTTGAGGAAAAAAACCTAATAGAATGACTTAAACAAACCTAGGGTAAGAAGCAACACACAGGAAAAGGAAGGTTGGAGAAAAGATGAGGTTTTTAATTTATTATTATTGCTATACTACAAGGGAATCCCAGGTAGAATAAGGTCCAGAGTGCTCCTAAACTGATTTTAGTGGCATTTCTTATCCTGCCTGGAAGCACTAATTGACAGCAGGTAGATTTTATTCAAAAGGGAGAGAAGAAAGGGAAAGATATCAGTCATGAAATGCTGTTTACCACTGTGGCTCCCACCTGGCATTATACCAAAGACTGGGAACAATGGATAGAACACACAGAATAAAGGTGGGAAAATTCCCAGGCTTTCTGGCTGTGCTGCAGTGCAGATCTGAGAGAAGCAGGGGACCTAAGAGTAGTTGCTGAGTGCTGCAGAGAAGGTACACTCAGATTCTGCAGTTAGTTGCCCTTCAGAGGGTTTTGCCAGGTGGCACATGCTTCAAAAATTTTCTGTGTAAAATGGTAGAATATTTGGTGACTTTTTGCTAATAATATTTAGGCAGGGAATCATAAAAGTAAGGTGGATAAATAAAGTTTAAGTTGGGTGCAGTGGCTACACCTGTAGTTCCAGCTACTTGAGAGGCCATGGCAGAAGGATTGCTGGAATCCAAGAGTTTGAGGCCAGCCTGAGCAAGAGTGAGACCCCATCTCTAAACAATATATAATAAAAAGATAAAGTTTAGAACCTTGGTACTAAATTGTGATCTGAGGACCACCAGCAGCAGTAGCATCTGGGAGCTGGTTAGAAACAGAATGCAAGTCCCATTCCAGGCAGACTGAATCAGAACCTACATATTAATAAAATCCTGATAGAATTTTTAATAGGTAGATGAAAACTTGAGTGTACAATGGTTAAAACTTGAGTAGCTCTGGTTAAGAGGAAAATGGTACACTAACACCTCAAATATTTATTCATTGAAAGTTTTGACTCTGTGGTTCTTGCACTTGTCAGTTACAAGGGCATACACATGTAAGTTCCATCCCATTTCCCAGTCTCACAACTAAGGCAAGTGTTCCTAATTGATTAATTAGTAGTGGACACCAGAAGAATTGTCCTGAACTGTGAAACTCAAAGGTGACTGGGGTTGGCATCCTGGCTTAGCTTTTTGTATGTGCAAGCACACACATGCACATGCCTTTTTCAAAGATTCTCAAGTTGTAGCATGTTCCAAATGGTCTACAGAACTTGCTAAAACAGATTGCTGAAAACCAGCCCCACAATTTGAGTTAGTCAGTCCAGGGTGGACTTTTCTAACTCATTCTAAGCGTTGATGCTGCCAGTCTAGGGATCACACTTTGAAAATTATTACTCTCCAGTCTTTTGCTAACTCTCCCCCCTCCTGTAATAGCATTGTACTCTATCCCCTCCCTATAGAGCCTTATGTTCTGCAAGGTGAGGTGCCACAATTTGATGTGGCAGTAGATATTAACTGCTTAACCTGTTAAAGGCTGAGTATCCCTTAATTAAAAATGCTTGGGACCGGAGGTATTTTGGAGTTTTTCTGGTTTTGGAATGTTTGCATAGATTTTATGGGGTTGAGAATCTCCAAAATCCAGAGTTTTTTTTGAGTTTCATGTCAGCATATGGTCAGATTTTGGAGCATTTTGGATTTCCAGATTAGGGATGTTCAACATTTATCATCCAAAGAACAGAAGTTTTATGAATATTTCAAAAGAAACTCATAAGAACATTAGATTATTAAACAAATGATCTAAAATGATATTTTATGAGTTGCGTTAGAAATAAAGGTGATATTTGAGGTCAGGCAAAGTCATGCTCTGTCCCCCAGGTACTATCACCAAGACATTTGCTACTTAGGCCTCAACAACAGGACCAGGAGTTGGCTCCTGTGAATCTTGCCAGAAAAGCATGAGTCACTCTACCAGGAAGGCCCCTTTATGATAAAATAGAAAGGGAAAAACAAAATCTACCAAAAGTGGGAGGCTGTCTTGCAACATCATTGAAAGACAAATAAGTTCTTTACCTTATTTAATGCCTGTAATCCCAGAGGCTTGGAAGGCTGAGGCAGGAGGATCAGAAGTTCAAAGTCAGCCTTAGCAACTTAGTGAGGCCCTAAGAAATTTAAAAAGACCCTGTCTCAAAGTAAACTTCAAAAAGCACTGGGGATTTGGCTCAGTGTTTAAGCACCCCTGGATTCAATCCCTGGTACAAAAAAATGAGAACCTATCTTTATTTCACAGAATTTAATGAGTACTAGAGATAGTAAATCAAACAAGACATGGTTCTCAGATCTAAATATGCAATTACAGGATATTTTGTATAATAAAACCCAAGTAAGAACCAAGTACCAAAGAAAGAAAATAAGGGAGGTGAACTCAACCCAGAGATTATAAGGACTTCCTGGAATTAGAGATGGCTAAGCTGATTATTAAATGATGAACAAGAGTTACCTTACGCAGGGGAGTAAGATGATGAGTGCACTTACTAGAATTGTTACACTGGGTAATTTTGTGGAAAAAAGATTGGAAAAGTCAAGACTTGGGATGGGGACTAGTTAAAAGATGTTTGGAGAAGTCTATAGAGACCTAGACTAGAAAATGGTAGTGGGTAAGGAGAAAGACTGAGAGTCAGGAAACCATCAAAGAAATAGAATCTGGGAACTGAAATGGTGCAAATTATATTCCACGAATGCATGATTATGTCAAAATGAACCCCAGTATTATGTATAACTATAATGCATGAATAAAAATTAAAATTAAAAAAAATAAAATCAAGCCAGGTGTGATGGAACATGCCTATGATCCCAGTTACTCAGGAGGTTGAGGTAGAATTAGGAGTTCAAGACATTTAGAGTAAAATGTTAGCATGTCTCCAGAGTCGTGTAATATAGATTTTGATGTGGAAAAGCAATTTGAAATCTACTAGTCTTGTGGTGAAAATAATTATTGCCATTTGTGTGTGGGGAATAGGGAAAAAAGAGGAGAGAGTCAGGGAGGGAATGTATATGTGTTTGGGGGTGATGAGTGTTTAAAATTAGTTAACAGATCAATTGATCCTTAGAGTACCTTCTTCTAGGAACTATAAGAACCTGAAATGGTGACAGGTAGAACATTGGTTCTAAAAATCCACCTTTAGCAAATGCTGTTTGTACCCATCTCATATGATCTCATAGTCACTGTGGTAGTTTTAAAAAAATGTTCACAAATTCTTTGACACACCTACTTTCAAAAGGTGAAGACTGATAACTTCCTTGAGTGTGGAATTACTGATTTACTTCTAACAAAAATGGAACATGTCAATTAGATTATGATATGTGACTGTTAAGACTAGGTCATAAAAAGCATTGTGACTTCCTCTTTGCCCTCTCAGATTATTCACTCAGAAAAATCCAGTTGCTTATGTCTTGAGTATACTCTCATAGTATTAATGAGAGGCCCACATAGTAAGAACATGAGCCTCTTGCCCACAGCCAGAAAAAAATTAAGAACTCCTGCCAAGAGTCATTCAAGTGAGTCATTCTGTAAGTGCATCCTCGAGCCCCAGTCAAGCCTCAGATGACTGCAGCCTGGCTGACGTCTTGAATGCAACTTCATAACAAACCTCAATCCAAAAACCAGCCAAGTAACCAATTTCCTGAACAGAAACACTTTAGATACATAAAATATTTATCTTACAAAGTGTGGGGGTAATTTGTTATGCAGCAATAGATAATTAATATCCTCACTATGCTAATGCATGCCAACCCAACAGCACCCAACTGAAGGCATCTGTACCTTTATGCTTAAGAAATTTCTCTGACTGCTGGAGCCCACTTGATCAGCATGTAGGGGTAGTACCAAGGAGTTACCTCCCGGAAACAACCTTCAATCAACAACTGACCATTTGCTGGATAAATATTCCAGCCCCTTTGCCCCTAAATGTGTAATACCATCTTCTGGATGTTCCAAAGAGAACTGAGTTCCAAGTCCTCACAGATAAGTAACCTGCCCATTCATGCACATTTTCTTGGCTCCCATTCTATATCTTTTCCACTTCTCTACCTATAACTTCTGGTTCATCTTCCAAATAGAGTGTTGTTATTCAAATCCATGCCTCAGGTTCCACCTCTGGAACACCACTAGATAATTTATAATGCAATCATCTGAATGCATTCCCCCCAAATAATGTGCTGGAAAATTAATCCCCAAATTAATATGTTAATGGTACTTGGAGGTAGGAAGATAATTTGGCATTGGGATAGTTCATGATAGTGGGGCCCTCATCATGACATTAGTGGCTTTATAAGAGGAAGAGACAAAGCTACCACATTTGCTCTCTCACCATGTGATGCCTCTGCCAAGTTATGATGCAGAAAGAAAGACCCTTACCAGATGTCAGCACCATGCTCTTAGACTTCCCAGCCTCCAGAAACATGAATAAAATTCTATCCTTTATGAGTCATTCAATCTCATGTAGTTTGGTAAAACCACAGACAATAAATTAAGACATCAGTCTTTCTATTAAAATACAATAAAATTATGGGAGAAAAATGTATAATAAAGAATCAAGGAGAAAGTTTTAAGACCAAATGACTATTCTTGATCACCTAATAGTTCCCAGTGCAATTGTACACCTCACCATCATAAATTCTGCAGGTCAGTGCTACAGTTTAGGATGAAAAAGGAAAAAGCTGACACAGAAGCTATGAACTGCTTCATCCCCAGTCTAATACAGTAGAGGTCTCTAGTTTGGAGGTGCTGACCTTCAATAAAACATCTCTGGATAAACCATTCTTTTGATAAACTGTTCTACCCTCCCCTAATCTATTTGGTTTATATGGGGATTACCCATAACAAGATTTTCTGAATTGGAATTAAGGAAATACAGTTTGCTAGCAGCTCCAGGATTCACTCACATATACCTTCCCAGCTTCACCAATAGAGAAATAGGGGACATAAAGAGAAAGATAGTCTGAGAGAATAAAGATGAAACAAAGAGCAGAAGAGAATGAAGGTAAAGAGTGAAGATTCCGTGGCATTTTCAAACTCTAATTCCAATTATTCCTGAATCCATTAATATCTTTGGCCCTTTCACAGATTGCTTGCATAAGCCAATAAATTCCACTCTTGCCTTATCTAATTTTGGGTTGCAAAGTGAAAGAAACCCAACATGTGAATACTGATTAATACATCTTATTTTAATAATCCTGAAATGATCAGACATTTATCTTCTTGAACCTTCAGCTCACAGACTGGTCTTAATCAGACTAATTGGGCTTAATTTAAAGGTCGACTTTCACCTAAAAAGAGAAAGAGGATGCACTAAAAAATTATGTCAGGTGCTTTACAGAGAAGATTTTAAAAATTGTCATTTCACCTTCACAATGATCTTTCAATGATATTTCCATATCGCATATCAAGAAAACAAGGCTCAGGGAAGTTAAGACTTTTCAAAGGTTGCCCAACTAGTAGTGATATAACTACAAATGGTTTCAAAGCACTAGGCTAAAAAAGGAGAAAGGCCCAGACTTTAAACTTCCCCCAGGTATTTTGCATCTCAAACCCTGACCCTGAAGACTCTGTGAAGTCATATTTAACGCCCTGTAGTTACTTTTGCATTTATATGTTACCCAAGGGTAACTAAAATGAGTCCATCTTGCACTCATAAAACTATGAAAATGCATGTAGAAGTCAGAGGAGCACTTCCGATCTCCCTCCAAGAAAGGATTCACCATTCCACTGTAAGAAATGCAGTTAACTGACAGTTTCTAGCTTTGGAGCTAATGCTACACTTCAAAAGAAGCTGATGACAGAACACAACAGACTTTCTGACTGGTCATATCCATCCAGAGTGGGATTCCTCTAATGATAGCTCTCCCTGTTCTGGGGCTCCCCACTAGGTTGGTCAAGACTTTGTCATATTTGCATGGCAGTCTGAAGTTCAAAGTCCAGGCCAAAGCTTCTTTCCAGCTTTCTGCATGTATCAGATCAGCATTATGGTCTGAAGGCTTTGCCTGTACAATCTTGCTCCATCTATTGTCCCTTTCATAGGCATTTACATCTCCCCACCAACAAACTTCTTGTACTTTTAACTCAACCTCAGCTTGTTTCTTGGAAGACCCACTAGCACATTAAACAGTAAATGAAAGAGTAAGAGAAGTAGGATTAACGGGAAAATCATTCTTTTCTCAAGACATTTTCCTACAGATAAGGTAGCTGTGGTGGAGCTATGTAATTCTAGTTCAGTAAAGCATATTGTGCTGAATATGCCAAATGGCTTCTCTTAGCTGGAGGAAGCACCTCTCTGAGACCTGTCAGGCACTAAGATTTATGGAACCATTTCTATCTTAGTGATCCAGTCCCTCTTTATGAGGATGATTGCTTTGCAGCCCTGCCATAGATATTTACCATCAGGGCCATTATAGCCCACTGAGTCATCCAGGAGAGAAATCCAAGTTGATAATTAACATCCTGAGGAAGGTAACTGTGAAACACTTAAGCATGGGGCTATAACTTCTGGCTCAGTGTCAGTAAGGACAACCTGTAGGGCATATCATACTTAATGAGTTAGTAGCTACCTAAAATGTTTATAAAACCCCAAAGCGTATTTTTTCACTATGTGCAAGAGCTGCAGATTATGTCCTTTTGACCTATTTTGTATTTTCATTCCTATCTAAACAATAATCATTTGGGAGTGGTGAAACATAATTCTTCCACTTATTGAGAGATTTTATATGTCCATGGTGTGTTCTTCTAAAAAGGAAACTTACAGGACAGGAACTTTTCTCCTTCCACTCATGGAACAATTTTCAATTTTAATTATATAGGTGATTCTCTTCTTACTTTGGAGTTAATGGAAAGTGATGGATAAATACACATCCCAGTTCATAGACAGAATGAAAGGGGTTGAGGTTAGATTTGATCAAGTACCACCCTTCAAGTGAAGGGGATAACATATTTAGAGACAAGGCAACTACTTACCTAATAGTTTGAGTCTTCCTAAACTGCTATGCCAGTTTCAAACATTGATAAATTAAATGTAACTGTTACCCCTAGAATGACTTAATTTCATCCCTCCTCATTTCTCATCACTTCCTCTCCTTCTATGTTACCATACATGTGTTTTTACTTTATTTTTTTGGCCATGTACAGAAAATGAATGGTTTTTACCATAGCATAATGGCATCATTCAGGTCCTCTGGTAAATAAGAAGTATGAGTAAGGAGTGTTTTCTGGTTTAGATATGAGGTGTCCCCCCAAAGCTCATGTGTTGGTCCATGAAAGAACCATCAGAAGTTAAAAAAAAAAATCATGTTATGTTATGAGAGCCTTACCCTAATCAGTGCATTAATCCAATTGAGTAGATTAACTGGGCAGTAACTCTAGGCAGGTAGGATGTGACTGGAGGAGGTAGGTCACTAGGGTCATGCCTTTGGGGTTTATATTTTTGTTCCTGATCAGCAGAGCTCTCCGATTCCTTGTTGCCATGTCCTGAGTTGTTTTCCTCTACCACGCTCTTCCACCATGATACTCTGCCTCACTTGGCCCAGAGCTGTAAAGTCATCTATGGACTGAAATTTCTGAAACATGCCCTAAATAAACTTTTTCTCCTCTATGTTGTTGTTAGGTCTTTTGATCACAGTGGTGAAAAAGCTGACTAAAACATAGTGCAAGGCTTATATTGGGAGTAATTCCTGTGAAAGATAAATGGGGGAGAAGCAGGTTAGACACAGATTTCAGACCACAATGCTGATTGGACCTATGTGAAAAGAAAGAAGTAAGGAAGCAGCATCTAGAAGGCACAACTTCAGGATACACTGCTCATTTGACAAATCTCAGCAACACAATGGATTACACTGAAGCAAAGGTTGTCCATTTTCAAAGCCCCACATTGGGCAAAATCAACCAGGCCCTAGAGTATCCCACAATGCTCAGTTTCAGTCATTGTCTGGAGTATGCCCAAGAAAAGCATGGCCTTAATTCAGATGTTACAGTGGGTCCCAAACATGCTACAGGTGGAGACTGTCAATTAGCAGACTTAACTCGCAGTTAATCATGTGTTTATTTATTGAAGGGAGACCCAAGCAGCACACTTCAATGGCTACCACAATAACCTAGTTTATCAGGACTTTGACACTAAACAGGAAATTTTTATTTCAGTCATATGACATGTGCTTTGTGGATTGACTAGTTCTAAGTTTAGGGCCAAAGTTAAGAAAGCAGTCATCATTTGGAGCATTACCAGTAACTGTGGTAATGTGGAGTAGTTTTCACACTGATAAAAGCTCATAATTCATTGGCCAAAATGGGTCACATGGTCCTACCCAACCACTCAGGGACAGGAAATTCAGTCCTACCATATGTGGAGAGACTGAAAACAGCAACACCAATGATTACAATGGTAAAAAAATTGGTTAAATTCCCAGAGTCTCCTTTACATTCTACTCAATAAGGGGTTTTATTCTTGATGACATGTAAGTAATGATTTCTCTTTTCTATCTGTAGTAGTAGAGGCATTATATCTCCCTGTTTTGTAAGGAATACATCAAATATTCCCTTTTGGTTATTTGGAAACAGGGCAAAAAGAAGCTCAGTGTTTGAAGAAGTATTGGAGCTCTTTTGACAATTGGAGCAGAATCACCTAGACTCCCCAACACCCATACCTAACCCCCTGCCTATTTCCACTTATTGTGAAACTAAGTTTTCTGAAAAAATGATGGAAAATTCTCCATTTCAATGCAGCCATTCTGCCACTTTCTTCCCTGTAGTTTTCTCACTCCCAGACTTAAATAACCTTCAGTCAGTGGGGTTTAGATTGAAGGACTGGCTGAGCAGTAGACCAGGTGAATATGCAATATCATCTCCACCCCAATCAATATGGGCATTATCATTGGGAAGAATAATTGATACAGTTCAGTTTATTCTGAGTTATTTCCCAAAAGATTCCTTAGTTCCTCAGTGAATCTTAGTGACTCCTACCTCCACAAAATTGAGACATGAGGTTCACATAGACTGTCACCACACATACAGACATCATTGTTATGATTTGAATGTGGTTTTTCCCTGGCAAACCTTATGTTGAGTCAATTCCCCAATGCAACAGTACTAAGGTGGCAAAGGCTTTAAGAAGCATTTGGGGGCTGGGGATATAGCTCAGTTGGTAGAGTGCTTGCCTTGCAAGCACAAAGCCCTGGGCTCAATCCCAAGCACTGCAAAAAAAAAAAAAAAAAAAAAAAAAAAAAAAAAAAAAAAAAAAAAAAAAAAAAAAAAAAAAAAAAAAAGCATTTGGGATAAGGGATCCACCCCTCCTAAGTGGATTAATGCTTCTCTTTGGAGACTGGGTTACTTCTCTTCAGCCTGGATTAGGTCTCACAGAACTGGATTGGTTACCACCAGCTGAAGTTATTATAAACCATGTTTGGCTGACTCAGCTCAATTTCTATTGCTTTATTCCTCTCCTCACATGACCATGTACATAAGTCTCTTGCACATGTTCTTGCCATATGATGTAATCTTCCATGAGACCTAACCAAAAGCCTACACTGGCAACATACTCTTAGACCTCCCAAATACTGAGAAAATAACCTTATTTTCTTTATAAAGTACCCAGCCATGGGTATCCTGCTATAGCAATAAAGATATGGACTAAGATAACCATATTGACTCCTGCTTAGTGAAATAAAGTGGTTGGACTATGGGAGTAAAAAGTGAGGAGCAAGCACCCCATCACTTGAGGGCAGGAGGGGTCCTGTTTCATTCAGCCTTTTTGCTGCTGTGACTCAATGATCTGACCAGCACAATTATAGAGGAGGAAAGGTTTATTTGAGGGCTCGCAACTTCAGAGGTCTTAGTCCATAGAATGCCAGCACCATTCCTTGGGGCCCAAGGTGAGGCAGAACATCATGGTGGAAGAGCATGGCAGAGGAAAGCAGGTGGCATCAGCAGGAAGCAGAGAGAGAGACTCCACTCTCCATATACAAAATATATACCCCCCAAGCCACACCCAACGAAGTACTCCCTCCAGTCACACCTCAACTGCCTCAAGTTACCACTCAGTTAACCCCATCAGGAATTAATTCACTGATTAGGGTAGGTTAAGACTCTCACAACCCAATCATTTCTCCTCTGAACCTTCTTGTATTGTCTTGCACATGAGCTTTTGGGGGACACCTCACATTCAAACCATAATAGGTCCCATGTTTCTATTTCTCCCCAGCATTTAGACAACATTCTCTCATATCCACTGTCTGCATGACACTAATCAGTTGTGACTACAAAAAGCAAGAGGCAAATAGGGCAATGCTATCTTCCTAGGTATGTGGTAGGGGGCATGGTATATTGGAAGCACAGGTGACGATGGGAAGGTAGCAAATATATTGGAAAGTACACTGACACATGCATTAGTAAACAGGTGTTTTCCTTTTGGGTGCTATAAAATTCAGACAAAGTTTGCAAAGAGACAGAGTGAAAGAAAATTTGGGTTATTATTTTAGAAACTGATTTTTAAAAGATTAAAAACAGCTTGTTACTCAAAGATACAGCTGACCTCAGAATAAGCAGATGCATCTCTACCATCAGGAGACAGTTTTAGAAAAGGAATCCCCCTTGTTAGCTCAAGTTTATTCTTATCCCTAAGCACAAACTGCCTAGGGGATTTGGACACGGGCTGATTGCAGAATTGCATATGTTGAGAGCCAGAGTAGCATAATAGTGGGCAACACAGACTTTGGAGCCAGTCTGCCTGTGTTGAAAAACTGACATTTAACTAGCTGTGTGCTAGTAAGAAATTTACTTAGCCTCTCTAAATCTCAATTATTGCTATTCAACAGATGAAGTAAGGATGCCTAATTCATCAAACTATAATAAGAATTACACAGGAATATATGAAATGTGCTTTAGCACAGTTCTTGGCACCTAATCACACAAAAGATATTTGCTTTCAACACTGTCATCATCTCACTTTAAGACTGGCATAGTAGAAATCAGAAATCTATTTAGATTTTTAGACTCAGTTTAAATTGCTTTGAAATTTTGTTCTAAAGAATATTGTTTACTTGAGTATATTTTTATGAGTTGTTTACACATATGTGCAGTGTAGGGAAAGAAAAAAATGGTTTCCCACTACCCTTCTAGGTTTTTTGGTTAGGCTACTAATTAAGTTGATGTAACAGATTAATAGGAGAAAAACCATATTTAATTACACATGCATGGAAGTTGTACAAAATATGAAACTCAAAGAGTGACCAGTTGATAAAAGCTTATAAAGCATTCTGAGCTACAGAAAGGAACAGGGGCTGGGGATTTCTGGGAGTAATGCAGACATGTTATGATGTATAGTAAATAAAGGTTGTCTTGTTATGCAGATAAAAGTCTCTCAGGTAATAAAAGTTGTCTGGAGCAGCCTTCTTCCTAATACGAATAATTTTACTAATGGAGATTTCCTTTATAGATGTAAATTACTTTCACAAAAGTGCAGTTTTTCCAAAATAACTCCTGCATCTGCTGTTCCTCAGAATAACCAGCCCAAAATATGCCAAAAAACTATATTTTGGGGTGTCATATTCTGGTCTCCTACAGTCATATTTTGGGGTGGTATCCTGAGCCCCCAAAGCAGAAATCCATGGGTGTACTTAATGTGGTTAAGAACCACCATCTTAACATCTTATGGAAAACAAGCTCCAGGCAAAGCAGAACTGGAAGATTATGGTACAGTGCTGGCATCTGGTGGCAGCAAACCCTGAAACAAGGAATTGAGGTTCTCTCAATTACTGCATCTGGAAGGGAATGGGTCAACACCTATCGAAAGTTTTTGTTGGTTGGCTATGTTTTACACCCAATTCAAGTTCTAAAATATAAAATCAGTCTTAGGCTTCTTATAGAAAGTTAACTCCAAATGATTAACATATAGAAAGATACTTAGCACCCCTAAAAACAAAAGAAATGAAAACTAAAACAATACCAGTTTACACACAGATTATAATATGTTAAAATGTCCATTAAGGTCATAGCCAGATGCCTAAGGCTGCACCCACCTGCCCCCCCACTGCAGCGGGACGCCGGTGCACCCACACCCTGTGCTATGGCACTCCAGCTTCTTTGGAGACTGGTGCAGATATTTTGAATTATCCTTGAGGGTATGGCTACCATCATTGGAGGGGCAGCTCCCCTCCTGAGACAACTACAGTACCCTTTGACAGGTACTGCACTCGCATGGAGATACTGAGGAATGGGAGGTTTCAGTGGTGGA
The DNA here is from genome assembly GCF_902686445.1 of Sciurus carolinensis. Classification (NCBI taxonomy): domain Eukaryota; kingdom Metazoa; phylum Chordata; class Mammalia; order Rodentia; family Sciuridae; genus Sciurus; species Sciurus carolinensis. Next base: position 35,939,338 of record NC_062232.1, read on the forward strand.
TGATTGTGAACCATAGCTTTTCTTTTTGTTTTAATTTTAAATTTTTATTTTTCTACTCACTCTATTTTCCTTTTATTTACCTATTCCCTTGGAGACTCTCCCTTTTCTCATGCTAAAGACCAAGTTTTTTGATCCCACTCTCAACTCTTCCCTTGATCAAGTACCTCTATTATCTCTCTTCTTTTCCCATTAACAGTTACATCCTACACCCCTCCCTATCCTCTTCATCCACCACTAGAAGTTGTAAAATCATTGCAAGCCTATTGGCCTTACTGTAGATAATGAACAAACTCATCCTGTTTATTATAATACTGTTAAAGACTTATAGGGCTATCTGGTTTAGGGCTGCATATTGATTGTATTGGGCGCTGATAATATTGATCTCTCCCACAAAGGAGAGATATTAGAAACCTGCAGGGTCACAATAAGCCTACAGGGGGTAAGCTGCAGTACCTCAGATCTTTACTTAGAGGGGAATATACAAAAACAATATGAAAAACAGGGGAAGAAAGTGTCATTAACAAACCAAAATGCTATTTTGATAGAACCAAATGACAGCATAGCAGTAGAAATGACAGAAAAGAGTTTAAGATCTGCACAATTAAAATGATCCCGTGAAACAAAAGATGAGATAAGAGCAAATGCAGGAAATGTATAATCACTCCAATAAACAGTTAAAAGAGAAAATGCAGGAAGCAAAACAGCACTTCAATAAAGAAAGATTCTGAAAAAAAAAAAACACTTAAAATGAAAGAAACAAACCAAATTAAAAACTCAATAGAAAGCATCACCAACAGAATAGATCTCTCGTGGAAGACAAACTCTCAGACAATGAAGACAAAATAATCTTGAAAATAAAGTTGATGAAAGTGAGAAGATGGTAAGAAATCATGAATGGAAACTCCAAGGATTATGGGATATTATGAAAAGACCAAATTAAGAACAACTGAGATAGAGGAAGGCAGAGATACAAACCAAAGGAATGAACAACCTGTTCAATGAAGTATCAGAAAATTTCACAAACCTGAAAAATGAAATGGAAAATCAAATACAAGAGGATTACAGAACACAAGATGCACAAAATTACAACAGATCCACACCAAGGCACATTATAATGAAAATACCTCACATACGAAATAAAGATAGGATTTTAAAGGCTGCGACAGAAAAGTGTCAAATTACTTATAAGGGGAAACCAATATGGATATGAGCAGATTTATCAACCCAGACCCTAAAAGCAAGAAGGGCCTGGAAAAATATATTTCAAGCTCTGAAAGAACATGGATACCGACCAAGAATCCTATACCCAGCAAAACTAACCTTCAGATTTGATGAAATAAAATCTTTCCATGGTAAACAAAAGTTAAAATAATTTACAAATAGAAAGGCTGCACTACAGAACATTTTCAGCAAAATATTTCAAGAGGAGGAAGTGAAAAACAACAATACAAGTCAGCAAAGGGAGGAACTAGCCCAAAAGAAAAATCAAAGGAGAAACCAAATCAAGGTAAAAACCAAAAATAAGCTAAAATGACCAGGAATACAAATCATATCACAACACTACCCTGATATTAATGGACTAAACTCACTAATCAAAAGACATAGACTGGCATATTGGATTAAAAAGAAAGACCCAACAATATGCTGCCTTCAAGAGACTCATCTCATAGAAAAAGATATTCACAGACTAAAGATGAAAGGATGGGGAAAATATACCATGCACATGGACTCAGTAAAAAAGCAGGGGTGTCCATCCTCATCAGTTAAAGTAGACTTTAAACCTAAATTAGAAGGGATAAAGAAGGACATTTCATACTGCTTCAGGGAACCATAAGACAGCAAGACATATGATTTTAAATATTTATGCCCCAAACAATGGAGCATCTATGAACAAACCCTTCAAATTTTAAGAATCAAATAGAACAACAATAATAGTGGGTGACTTTAACACACCACTCTCACCACTGGATAGATCCTCCACACAAAAACTGAACAAAGAAACTATAGAACTAAATAAGACAATCAATGATATAGACTTAATGGATGTATACAAAGTGTTTCATCTATCAAGTGAATACAGTTTCTTCTCAGCAACTCATGGATCCTTCTCCAAAATAGACCATATGCTATGCCACAAAGAAGCCATTTGTAAATATAAAAAAATAGAGATACTACCTTGTATTCTAGAAGACCATAATGGAATATGATTATAAATCAGTGATAAAATAAAAAACAAAACTACTCCTATACCTGGAGACTAAATAATATACTACTGAATGATACAATAACAGAAGACATCAGGGAGGAAATAAAATTCTTGGAGGTAAATGAGAACAATGACAAAACACATCAAAATCTCTGGGACACTCTGAAAACAGGACTAAGAGGAAAGTTCATTACACTGACCTCATACATTAGAAGAATAAAAAGTCAACAACTAAATCACCTAACATTACATATCAAAACCCTAGGAAAAAAAAAGAACAAATCAATACCAAAAAGACAGGAAATAATAGAGTTGAAATGAATGAAACTGAAACAAGAGAAATAATTCAAAAAATTGACAAAACAAAAAGTTGGTTCTTTGAAAAAGTAAACAAAATTGTTAAACCCTTAGCCACACTAATGAAAAGAAGGATAGAGAAAACTCAAATTATTAGAATTTGTGATGAAAAAGGAAAGATCGTGACAGGCACCATTGAAATACCTAACATAATTAGAAGCTACTTTGAAAATCTGTACCACAAAAAAATAGAAAATATCAGAGACATTGACAAATTTTTAGAGACATATGATCCTCCCAAACTGAATCAGGAAAACATACGCAATTTAAACAGATCAATTTCAAGCACCAAAACAGAAGTAGCCATCAAAAGTCTAACAACCGAGAAAAGACCAGGACCAGATGGATTCTCAGCCGAATTCTACAAGACCTTTAAAGAACTAATTCCAATACTCCTCAAAGTATTCCAGGAAATAAAGGAGGGAACCCTTCCAAACTCATTCTATAAAGCTAATATCACTCTGAAACCAAAACCAGACAAAGATGCATCGAGGAAAGAACACTTCAGACCAATATCCCTCATTAACATAGATGCAAAAATCCTTAAAATTCTGGCAAATCACATACAAAAACATTAAAAACATAGGTTGGTTCAACATCTGGAAATCAGTAAATGTAATTTATCACATCAATAGACTTAAAGTTAAGAATCATGATTATGTCAATAGATGCTGAGAAACTGTTTGATAAAATACAACACCCCTTCATGCTCAAAACACTAGGAAAAATAGGGATAGTAGGAACATACCTCAATATTGTAAAGGCTATCTATGCTAAACCCCTAGCCAACATTCTAATGGAGAAAAACCAAAAGCATTCCCTCTAAAAGCTGGAACAAGGCAAGAATGCCCTCTTCACCACTTCTATTCAATGCAGTCCTTGAAACACTAGCCAGAGTAATGAGACAGACCAAAGAAATTAAAGGGATATGAATAGGAAAAGAACTCAAACTATGAATATTTGCTGCTGACATGATTCTAAATTTAGAGGATTCAAAAACTCCACCAGAAAACTTCTATAACACATAAGTGAACTCAGCAAAATAGCAGGAATAAAATCAATATGCATAAATCTAATGCATTTCTATTTATAAATGATGAATCTTCTGATAGAGAAATGAGGACAACCACTCCATTCACAATAGCCTCAAAAAAAAAAAAAATACTTGGGAATCAATCTAATGAAAGAGGTGAAAGACCTCTAGGATGAAAACTACAGAACACTAAAGAAATTAAAGAAAACCTTAGAAGATGGAAAGATCTCCCATGTTCTTAGATAGGCAGAATTAATATTGTCAAAATGGCCATACTACCAAAAGTGTTATACGGATTCAATGCAATTCCAATTAAAATCCCAATGATGTACCTTACAGAAATAGAGCAAGGAATCATGAAATTCATCTGGAAGAATGAGAAACCCAGAATAGCTAAAGCAATCCTTAGCAGGAAGAGCGAAGCAGGGGGCATCGCAATACCAGAACTTCAACTCTACTACAAAGCAATAGTAACAAAAACAGCATGGTATTGGTACCAAAATAGACAAGTAGATCAATGGTACAGAGTAGAGGACACGGACACAAACCCAAATAAATACAATTTTCTAATACTAGACAAAGGTGCCAAAAATATGCATTGGATAAAAGAGAGCCTCTTCAACAAATGGGGCTGGGAAAACTGGAAATCCATGTGTAGTAAAATGAAATTAAACCTCTACCTCTCACCCTGCACAAAACTCAACTCAAAAGGGATCAAGGACTTAGGAATTAGACCAGAGACCCTGCCCAAAATAGAAGAAAAAGTAGGCTCAAATCTTCATCATGTTGGCTTAGGATAAGCCTTTCTTAACAAGACTCCCAAAGCACAAGAAATCAAAGCAAGAATCAATAAATGGGATGAATTCAAACTAAAAAGCTTTTTCTCAGCAAAGGACACAATAATGTGAAAAGAGCCTACAGAGTGGGAGAAAATCTTTTCCACATGCACTTCAGATAGAGCACTAATCTGCAAAATTTATAAAGAATTTACAAAGCTTTACACCAAAAATACAAAGAACCCAAACAATAAATGGGCCAAGGATCTGGACAGACACTTTACAGAAGATATACAGGCAATTAACAAATACATGAAAAAGTGTTCAACATCTCTAGTAATTAGAGAAATGCAAATTAAAACTCTAAGAGTTCATCTTACTCCAATTAGAATGGCTATCATCAAAAACACAAGCAATAATAAATGTTGGCGTGGATCTGGTGAAAAAGGCACACTTTTGCATTGCTGGTGGAGTTGCAAATTGGTGCAGCCACTCTGGAAAGCAATATGAAGATTCCTCAGAAGACTTGGAATGGACCTACCCTTTGACCCAGTTGTCCCAGTCCTCAGTTTATACCCAAAGGACTTAAAATTAGCATACTACAGTAATGCTGTCACATCAATAGATGCCCTTCAACAGATGAATGGATAAAGAACCTGGTACATATACACAATGGAATATTACTCTGCCATAAGGAAGAATATTATGGCATCTGCAGATAAATGAATGGAATTGGAGAATATCATTCTAAGGGAAATAAGCCAATCTCCCAAAACCAAAGGCTGAATGTTTCCTCTGATACATGGATGATGATATATAATGGTGGTGGGGGAGTGGGTGTGAGAGAAGAATGGAGGAACTTTAAATTATGTAGAAGGAAATGAGAGGGAGGAGGGGATGGGGGTATGAAAGACGGTGGAATGAAATAGACATTACCCCATATACATGTGTGATTACACAAATGGTATGAATCTACATCATGCACAATCATAGAAATGAAAAGATGTACAGACGTACCCCATTTGTGTACAATGAATCAAAATGCAGTCCGTAAAAATAAATTTAAAAACATACTTCCATTTTATCTGTTATTTGCAACATATTTAAGTTTATATTATGTTATTTAAAAAGATGTGGATTTTTATCTTCCCTATTAAAGCATCTGTAGAAAATTATAAAAAAAAAAAACAAAAATTACAATAGTACTAATTGGTGACAAGAATGTAGCAAAAAAATGGGAATGCTATAAAACTGCTGTCCAAATTGGAAAGGTCATTTTGCTGTACCAGTAGAAATTTAGCAGTAGATAGCCAAAGTGAAGATGTTTGCAACCTATAGCTCAGCAATTCTAATTCAGAGTATATATTCTAGACTTCAGGAAATGCCTGTACTCAAGGAGATGTGCTACAAGGATACAAATAATACATGGCATGGATACAAATAATACATAACAGCATTCTTTGTAATAGCAAAAAAAAAAAAAAAAAAAACCTGGAATGATACCAAATGTTTGGCATCAAGAAGATGGCTAATTTGTCATGTGCATATGCTTAAAAGCATAGAGTCATAAAATTGAATGAACTAGAACCACATAAATCAAAAGAGATAAATCTTGAAAATAGTAAAAGGTGCAAACTTCAGATTAACACATGATATACTATTGATGTGAATGTTAAAAACACAATATATTTAAAAAAATTAACATTTAACAAGATATCAAATCATAAAATGGGAGGAACCCCACCAACTTCAAGGCAGTGGTTATCTTTGGGAAGGAATAAAAGAAATTGGGACTGGGGAGGTAGATAAAAGGAGTTTATATTTGAAATGTTTAATTTCTTAAAATTGACTATTCTATGACTGTATATAGATTGATATTTATTGTATTTTCTGTCTTTCTGCACACATGCATCCATACATAGGAATATTCAACCCCAAAAAGGAATGAAATTCCTACACATGTTATAACACAGACAGACAATGAGGACATTGTTCACGGAAACCAGTAAGTCACAAAAGAACAAATATTATAGTATTCCACTCATATGAGGAACCTAGAATAGGTATATTCATGGACACACAAAGTAGAATAGAAGATATCAAGGGTTGGAGGGTGACAAAGAGAATGAGAAGTTTCTGTTTGGGATGATGAGAAATTTCTGGAGATGAATGGTAGTGATGGTTGCACAACAATGTGAATGTCCTTAATACCACAGAATGTATACTTAAAATGGTTGAATGACAAGTTTTATTAGACACAAACATGCACACAATTTTTTTTCCCAGTACTGGGGAGTCACATCCCCAGCCCTTCTTGAGACAGGGTCTTTCTAAGTTGCTTAGGGGTTCCCCGAGTTGCTGAGGTTGTCCTTGAACTTGCAAACCTCCTGCCTCAGCCTCCTGAGTCACTGGAATTACAGGTGTGCACCACCGCACCTGGCTATAAAATATTTTTACTGCAAAAAGTAAATTTTAACACCCATAATCCAGGGATGTAGCTCAGTAGTAGAGTACTTGTCCAGCATGAACAAGGCCCTGGGCTCAAACCACAGCACAGAAAAAACAAAACAACAATCCAGTTGCTATCTTCTGGGTAATCATTCAAGTGTGACAGAAGTATACTACATCCATATCTGTTTGCAGTTGCAGTGCAGAAAATTTAGTAGGAAGGTGAGGAGATGGCTACAGGTTGGCATTTCAGCATTTCATTAGAGCTTTAGTAATAGCATGAAACCAAGGTTTAGGTTATGGTAATTAAAGACTAGAACTAATTTATTTTATAAAATATAGGTTGGGACCAAGGGTGATTTTTTTAAAATTCTGGAATATTTGCATATGTATAATGACATATTTTGGGGATAGAACCCAAGTATAAACATGAAGTTCATTTATGTTGCATATATACCTTATATACAGTCTAAAAATAATTTTATACAATATTTTAATTATACCTCCATTTTGACTGATTTGTGGTATTATGTTGGCATTCAAAATTTTCAAACATTGAAGCATTTCAGATTCAGATTATGAATGCTTAACCTGTACTAGCCTTTTCAGACCTCTGACCAACAGGAAACTAGGGACAGTTAGGCCTGTTTTTGAGCAAGGTCTACTTCTTTTACACATAAAACCACCCCTCTGGAGGGAAGGTGCTATTTCCTTCAGTATCCTGAGTCTAGGCTGCAGGAATGGGATGCCAGAAGGTGGCAGCAAAAGATCATCTCTACTGGAAAAGTTCTTGCACAAGATGCCCAGGACAGCAAAGAGGAGGCATACGTTGTCTTTGACTACTAGCCCCCTATCTCATTTCAGGACTGAACCTAGTGTAGCAACACCATGCCTACCAGGTCCAAGGTAATCAAGAGTCAATAACTCCAGAAAGGACAGTCCAAATCGGGCAGCAGGGAGCAGGCAGCAGGCAGCAGGCAGCAGGAGGGTGACTGGGAAAAAAAGGGAAACCTGACTGACTAAACTCATTGAACACTTCCTATTTTCTTGACTTTATGGACCTACAGCTGGATAAAGAAATAACTTCCCTTGAGACAAAGTCTAGTGGGAGAGGGATGCTGGATGTTCTCAAAAAACAAAAGGAAGAGCAAGGTCCAAGACTTTTGGAATTAATACCCGTGCTGGTATTTTCCTTGACCCTACAGGTCAATTTTTTACCCTTTTCCTTGCTACTTTCTGCCCACCCCAGTGGCTGATCTGAGTAAACTGGAAGCCAGAGGATAAAGGACTTTGTGAACATGGGGGGAGATCAGAAGGAAAAAGGTGAGAATGTTCAGGCTTATTACTCCCATGACTCTTCCATGCCATGTTCTTAGCCTGACCCTGTTACAGAAGGTCTCTATTCCTCCCAAGGTACCTGCTCTACAGAATTTTCTCTAATTTTTATTACCAGAAACCTCCCCTTCCCCCTATCTCTTCTGATCTAGTGGCAGTAGCAGCTGCTTCTAGTCTTGGCTTTCTGTACTATCTCTTGTCGCCTTCATCATCCCGCCTACATTTTAATTAAATCTCTTGCAAATAACACTTTCTTATGTGATCCTAATTGGTATGTACCATCTGTCCATTGTTGGGACCCTGCCTGAAACAACACCTAGGTAAATCATATTCATCCTCTAAGCTCAGCTGAAGATGAGGAGTGGCTGGAACGGCTTACATGGAGGACCTATAGTAATTCAGTACTACCAGAAAATAAATTATAATACTAGACATTATCATCACCCACTGCCTGTGGGGACAATGACAATGCGTACGCTTCTTTTTCACAGGAACAAAAAGACCAAAGACCTTTATTAGAGGAAGTGTCTGGGTTATATAGCAAGCATAAGCCAATCAGAGTCAGTCTGAGATATTAGCCTATCAAGGATCAGTCTCCAGGCAGTTACAAGAATCGCCTCATATACAGCAGCCAGAGTTACTTCCTGAAACTTGTTTATGAGTATGGCTTATTCTGGCAAGCTGCCAGGCGCCATCTTAGAGATCAGGCCAGGGTGCGGCTCTGGAGCCCTCAGAGCCCACCCCTGACAGACATGGTAGTTCAGTTGAAGTTAAAAGGGAGTTAACATGAGACATGAGACTATCTTGATCTGGCACCCAGAATCTTCAACTCCTTTTGTTGTTGTTGTTGTTTATTCTTGATTTTTTTTTAATTTAAAAAAATTTTTTTTCATACATATATACAGGGTAATAATGTCTGTCTCAATCTACCATCCTTCCCATCCTCACGACTCCACCTCTCCCCTCAACCCCCTCTGAATAATCCAAAGTTCCTTCATTCTTCCCTACCTACCCCCCACTATGAATCAGCATCTGCTTATCAAAGAAAACATTTGACCTTTCAGAATCTTGAACTCTTGCCTCATCAAGAAACGTAGTTCTTAAAAGGACAACAACCATTCTAATGTTTAAGAATATTTAATGGAGCTTCCACACAACATAGGGAATTGGGACAGAGGTTAAGGCAGAAAGTTTGCAATATAGAAACCAGTTAGGGAAAATTTTTCCACAGTCTAGGCAAGTGAGGAGAATTAAAACCATGTTAATGGTTCTTGGATTGCATTTGATAAATATTTGGGAAGCAAAAAATCAAGACTGGATATTCAAATATTAGGGTATCAAGGAATAAAATATAAACCACTAGAGGTTTAAAAACTACAAAATTGAATTAATTTCCCAGGCAAAGGATAGTATGTCAGTGAAGAAACACACTGATTTGTTCACCAAGAGAAAAATACAAGGGATTTGAAAGTGAGGGGTGTTGTAGTGGTTAATTGAGGAGTTAAAACTAGCACTTGGAATACAACAGAATGAATCCATAGGTATTACAGGTTTGGTTTACTCAATCATTCATTGGTAAAGAAAATATCAGTTAGGTTCAGTGTTTGGCTTACCAACAGCACTCTCAAAGCATGGTTTACTATCAGTTTCTGCTGGTTACAGTCAGTCCTAGTGATACACCATTTTTTTTTAATCTTCTAGGTACTGCTGCAAGTGGAATATCTCCCTTTGGTGGTGCTGGAGGGTGGAGGTCAGGAAAGGGGGAGGGGAAGTGATGAAAATATTAAAGATTCTCAGTTTAACTTTCACAAGGAATTGGATAGGGATACCATTAACAATGATCCTGAATACAAGAAAATATTGTGAAGGGCAGGTGAGGAGCAACAAAGATGTCTGTGAATTTGAAGGATCAGTGACATGGACAAGTCTGTAATACAGAGCTCTGGAGCAGGTTCTGAGTCATTTATAATGGAAAAAGGCATCACACAAGAAATGCATGGAAGAAATAGGAGCATGAAGAGAGAAGGGCAATGGACAAAGATATATTGATGGTTAGTTTTATGTGTCAACTTGGGTGAGCCACAATGCCAAAATATTTGCTTGAACATTATTCTGTATATTTCTCTTATGGTGCTTTCCATGAGGTTAACAGTAAAACTGATGGACTTTGAGTAAAGCAGATTGCCATCCATAAAGTGGGTGGGGCTCATCCAATCAGTTGAAGGTCTTAATGAAGGAAAAGACTGACCTCCCCAATCAAAGAGGATTTCTGCCAGCCTGAAAGCCTTTCGACTTGAACTGCAAACTTTGGACTTGCCAGTCTCAACAAAGCTGTGAGTTCATTCCTTAAAATAAGTCTCTTTACATGTGCCCACATCCAATTGGGTCCGTTTCTCTTAAGACTCCTGATTAATAAATATATTTCTCAGGTCTTTTACTATTTATATTAAAGTGGGAAGACAATCTTATTCATGTGGAATGAACAGTTTCCTTTCCTGGAAGGGACAGATATCCTTCACACGAGAAAAGTCAATCAAGCTTAATTCATCCCCCCCAACTCCATTGTCCCACCCTTCATCCTGGAAAGGGAGAACCAGTTTTCTTTTGCTAACAATTTTGACTCTGAAAAAGATATCAGATGATCATTCTGCAGGTAGGACCATCAGAACTGTTAAAAAGAAGAGACTCTCTCCTAAATGGATTTGTAAAAGAAAATAGAACGAGCTTCTCTACATCTGATCCTTGGGGAAGACAAAGTCATAGTTCAAGACCCTATTTTTCTGAATTGGTTTCTTTTGTTTGGAATTTCCGCAATCTACCAGTGCTGGGGACTCGAACCCGGGTCTCAAGCTTGAGAGGCAGGCACTCTACACGATGGGCTATATCGCCAGCACAAGACCCTATTTTTCTAAAGGAGAGATTTTACCATTCATAGGAAAATTGCTCAATCCTAGGCAGGTTGACTTGAGATTCAGGCAGCCTGAAGAATATACAAGGAGCCACAGGGAAATCTGACATGACTTTGTTCAATGGGTGGGCAATCCATACAGTAGAAAGTCCCCATTCAACTTACATACAGGATTACAACAAAGCTGGCAGCATGCCAAATATGACATCATGGCTATATAAGAAAGCATACATGCTATTGTTTGACTTATATAAGACATCTTAGTCATTGCTTCCTGGACATCCAGGTGAGGGAACTTGATCAACTCCATTTGCCCAACACCACCCCTTCAGGGTTCCTTACCATAAAATCTATGAAATGTCTTCCATGAAGGTCCCTTGGCAAGGAGGGCAGAGCGCTGCACCCATAATCCACAACAGCAACATAAGGCACAATAGCCATTTACTAATACACAAGTTATTCCCAAGATAAGCAAGACCCATTTCCATGGGGCCCTACCATTTTTGTAAGGTGTAACCTATTAAATGCTCAGTCTGATGAGTTTCAAGGGCTAGGGTTTGCAGTGTGTGGCTTACATTGTGGTACTCATCTGGTATAAATACACAACATTCAGTGCCTGTGAGGATACATACTCCACCTTGGGAGGCAGTCAGTATATCAAGGGCCATCCAATTTGGCAACACTACTTTCCTCATTTGGTAAACTCCTTCATTTAACAGGGCAAGGAACTCACGGATGGCACTAAGGGCTCTGGCGGTATGTAGTGTCAGGGCTGTAATCTTCATATCATTAAAAATGGTGGCCCTGTGGCAAGAACAAGGTTAAGGGGTAATATCACCATGGAGTACATTTCACATGCTGCCATTTCTTAGAAGTGTCCCAATTGGATAACTGCTTGGATAAAGTTTATTAAACTTTTGCTCGGAAGTCTGACCTTCCCCAAGTGCATCAGCCAGGCCATCTGATAGGTAAATATGGCCATCCATGTTGTCCACATACCCATAAATATCCTAAGGGGACAGGGTAGGCACAACTACTATTTTGTGACTCCCAGGTATTAGAACCATTAGTTAATATAGTACATAAAGTTCATGGGGTCCACTTCATAGATACTCCTGCCCCCCTGTTTTCTACACACTGAAGTACCTTTTGGTTAAGCTCTACAGTTTCCACAGGGAGCTATTCCAAGCCATCTCATACTGAATTACCTATAATAGGTCATAAGAATTTCACCTACTGTCATATACCTTCAAGAATATAGTTCCTTGTATGAATCTACTGAGGGTCAGTCATGTCCCATGTTTACAACCAAGTCCAGTTAGAGGTTATTGCTGGGTTGATTTCTCATGGCAGGTCATCTGCAGCACTCAGTGGCATCTCATTGCATACCCAGCATGCAGACTGATTGGCAGTAGTGGTATATGTATGCACCTAGTTGACTAGAACATTGGCCCACATGTTCCTAACAGTAAAAGGACAAGGCATTTGCAGGTACTAACAAAGGCAAATCCTGTCCCTCTTGACAAAAGTGCACTCTAATTTCAAATCCATAGATAATACCATTACAGGCAGCAATGGTTAACCTACCTGGTGGTACCACATCTTCAGAAGTGCTTCCATGCACTTCTGATTCAATATGCATTAGTAAGGGGGAACTCATAAGTGGTCTGAGGGATAATAAAAAAGTACTGCTCAATGTTAACAGGAGGAGACATGGGATATCTGACCTTTAAGGTCGGGAGTCAGTACCCCCATTATCCATGGGGTTACATGCAGGTTAACTTCAATCCTTGTCTGAGGAGCTATAAATGTGACCCATCTCTGTCCAGGTGGCTCCTTGACCTTTGTATGTTGCTTCAGGAGCCAGCAAGATGCTGTCTTGCCATCTAAAACCTGGCTTCAATAATTCATCTTATGTCTAAATTTGCAATTATAGGGGCATAGCTACATGATGTAGCAAGGCTTCTACTGGGGCAGGGCCACCCCTCCTACTCTATTCATCAAGATATCGATACTCCAGCGTCTTTTGGTCCAACCAATTAGTGTGGGAGTGCCAGCAGCATGATACAGTCCTTGCTTTAAAATATCGTTATACTGCTCTATCATTCCCATTGCCTGTGGGTTATATGGTACATAGATTATCCTATGTGTTTGACCCATTCTTGTGTGTGCACCAGTGAAGTTAGTCCCTTGGTCATTCTTTATCAATAATGACTGGCCAAATGTTGCACATAAGCATTCCAGAACTGTTATCACTGCTCTTTGGTTAGGGTGCCACACTGGGAAAGCAACCAAGAGCCTGGTTATAGTGTCTACACAATTAATTACATATGTATACCATTCAGAGCTAGGGATGGGCTCTATAATGTCCACTTGCCACCTGGTTAGGGGCAGTCACCACAACACGAGGCCCATGTCAGCTCTTGCCCATTAGGGATATTCCTGGGAGCAAGTTGTACAAGATGCACATACATCTTATATTTCAGTCAATGTCACTGGTAGACCCCAGGTCTTTACTGTAACCCACATAGTTTAATGACTGGCATGCATTTATGCAGTCACAGAACCACCTCACATCCAGTAGATGAGGCATTCAGGACTTGAGATTCAGGCAGCCTGAAGAAGAAACAAGGAGCCACAGGGAAATCTGACATGACTTTCTAGCCAATGCACTTTGGTCAACATGTCAGTGTCATCACTGCTGGGGGAGGTCAATGGTGCAAGTCCCATGATGTGATATACAGCTACACATTTCTGCTGGCCTAACTCCCCAAACTCCTGTCACAGAACTTGCCCCCACAGTGGATGTTACAAATTAGATATTAGATGTCCCCTAAAAGCTCATGTGTGAGACAATGCAAGGAAGTTTAGAGGTGAAATGATTGGGTTATGAGAGCCTTAAACTAATCAGTACATGAATCCACCAAGAGTGATTAACTGGGTGGTGACTGTAGGTAGGCAGGTTGTGACTGGAGGAGGTGGGTCAATGGGGTGTGTCTTTGGGGTTTATATTTTGTCTGTGGTGAGGGGAGCTCTCTCTGCTTCCTGGTACCATGTCCTGAGTTGCCTTCTTCCACACTCTTCTGCCATGATGTTCTGTCACATCTTGGGCCATAGCAATGGAGTTGGTCCTTTATGGACTGAGACATCTGAACCCATGAGCCTCAAACTTTTCCTCCACTAGTTGTTCTTTTCAGGTCTTTTGGACATAGCAGTGAATAAACTGAAACAGAAATTGGTACCAAGAAGTAGGATCATTGCTGTGACTAACCTGACCGTGTAGTTCAGAAGCTTTTGAAGCTTTCTAGAATTTGAAGAAGGAATTTTCGTAAGTTTAGAGATATAAGCTCTAAATGTTTTAGATTATTGTAAGCAGAGCTTAGTGGATAATTCTGATGGGATTTCAAAAGACCAGAAGGACAGTAGGACTGTGGACAGTAAAGACGAGACTCATGAGGTTTCAGAGGAGGAGGACTCTATTGGAAATTGAACTAGAGGTCATTTGTGTTATATTCTGACTAAGAAGTTGTCTTCATTTAGTCCATGTTCTGAGATTTTGTGTAAGGGTCAATTTAAAGGTGATAGACTAATATGGCAGAAGAACTTTCAAGTTGGCATAGCCCTCAAGGTGTGGCATAGGTATTGTTGGTGACTTTTAGCCAAGTTTATTCTTATAATCAGAAACAGAAAGCAAAGCATAAAGATTTGGAAAACTTGAATTTTGGTGAGAAAACTGAGTAAAACTGGGGCTAAGGAAGGTTTGATCATTAAAGGCATTATAGTCACTAAAGAGATGTTGATAAGTTCCCAGAAAAGAAAAAGAAAATATGGTTCGAGGGCATCTCAGGAAATGACAAGTCCATACCCATCTCAGGCTCAAGGGTATAAAAGAAAAAATTACTTTGAGAAGATACCATGGGGGCACCCTGCTTGAACAGGGGTGGGTTGAGGGATGGAAAGTTGTTTCACTATGCTCAACCAAGCACTCAGAGGCTGTGGCAGCCATGGTTCCTGGAGGCTTGGCTACTTCTTGAGATGGTGGTAGACATTCACGGCAACCACATGGTGCTGGTTCTGTAGGATTGATGATGCTGGAGTAGGGGGTTATAGAAGCTTTCATTGATATTTCAAAGGAAGGCCTGCAAGGCCAGGTAAAGTGCAGCAGTGTTGGAATCCCTACAGCCTTCCCTGGAAAGGGCAATGCATAGAGATGTGAGGAGGAAGTTGAAGCTACAGTGGAGATTCCATAGATTAAGAACGCTAGTACTATGGAACATCTGCCAAGGAATCCAGAGACATGCCAAGAGAGAGGACATGCAGACAACAACCAGCAAGGTCATACAGGCAGAGCTAACCAAGCCCCTTAGAGAGAACATCATGATGTCAAGTGCCCCAGATACTGGACATGGAGCTATAGGACTTGTCTTTCCACCTGGATTTTGGTCTTGGTTTGGTCCCATCTCTTCTTTCTATGCCCCTATTTCTTCCTTTTGGAAAGGAAATGTTTACTCTGAGCCTTTATATAGTGGCTATGTATAACTTGCTTCTGATTTTTTTTTTTTTTTAACAGGGGCTCATGCTGAGTTTGCCTTGCATCTCAGGAGACTTTAGATTTGAACTTTTAGGAATCCTTGGAACTGTTGAGACTATGGGGACTCTTGAAAATGGACTAAATGTATTTTGCAATGTGAGATGGGCATGAGATTCCAAGGGTCAGGGGCAGAATGTTACGGTTTAGATATCAGGTATTTCCAAAAGCTCATGTGTGCAAAAATGCAAGAAAGTTTAGAGGTGAAATGATTGGGTTATCAGAGTTGTAAAATAATCAGTGCATTAATCCCTTGATAGGGATTTACTGCATGGTAACTGTAGGCAGGTATGGCTAGAGGAGCTGGGTCACTGAGAGCATGGCCTTGGCTTTATATTATGACTTTGAGAGGAACTCTGTCTCTCTCCCCGTGTTCCCTCTTGCCATATTCTGAGCTGCATTCTTCTACCACACTCTTCCACCATGTTTTCACACCTTAGGCCCAGATCAATGGAGCTGGCCATCTATGAACTGAAAACCCTGAAACTGTAAGCCCCACAATAAAATTTTCCTCCTCTAATTGGGTCTTTTGGTCACAGCACCAAAAAAGCTGACTAAAACAGTGGATGATGTACGACTTGCCAGTTGTTTAGCTGCTATGTAGAAATCTACAGTATAAGTCCCCAGTATATTGCCCAGCTATCAGTACACATCAATATAGGGGATACCTCATTTGCTACCACCATCCAGTGCATAGTGCAGCCCACTGGATACTTTGTCCTAATCTGGTATCAAACCAGAGGGTGTCTGTCTGCAGTTGCACAGTCAACCCTCTCCATATGGACAGTTTTCCATGACTCAAGTTGTCAACTTTATCAAGCATTGAATAGTACAGGTACCTTAAGTTCTATGCGTGGGCTCACTTCTCTCCTGCCTTCACAGGTTTTCTAATGGGCCCAAGCACCTCCTGGGTTTCTGCACCTAGAGGATTGGTCAATATGTTTTCCACTGTTACGATAGGCTCCCTACTTTGCTAGGGTTGGTATTTGTGCAGTCCAACTCCAGGGATATGTGGCCAAAGCATGTACCCAACCCACCTTGGGATAGTCACCACAATAGGGGCAGTTTTTCTGCCCCTTTTCACAGTTAACACCAAAATCCAATAAGTCATGTTAGTCATTTGGACTTCTGTCATAGCTCCCATCAAACCCTTCTTGGGTAACATGCATATCTAACTCACAAGGTCATGCAGGATCAATGACATGTAATGCCTGGGTGCTCTGCACAATCTTCTTGGCCTCCAAGATCAGTATCTGTAGTCCAGTTCCTTCTCCTTTTTTACTAGGGCATAAGAGGCCATATCATTTGGGCCAGAAGGGATATGAACACTCTCTAATATGCTAATAATTCCAAAAAGGTTTGTAATTGCTTTATGGTCATGGGAATGGGGTAGGCCTACATCTTATCTATAACCACATTGGGAATAATGTCTTACCTCACCAGACAACCCTCAAGAACTTGACAGATCATACAGGTCCTTGCAACTTCATGTTGAAAGCCCAAACACATGTTACCAGATGCACTAGCAATTTTGGCACATTACCCTCTAAATCTGCAAATGAATCACTGGTTAACAAAATATCATTGATATAGTGAAATAGACATACAGTGGATGGCTTTGACCACCAGGCCAAGTCAGAGATTATTAGGCCATGACCCACAGTCTGACTATGCAAATAACCCTGAGGCAGTGTGGTAAATATCCACTGCCACTCGTCCCAGGTGAAAGCAATGGGTCTTGGCTATAAGCAGCGGTATCTATGGAAAAGATAGCATTAGCTCAATCAGCTACAAAATGATATGCCCCTGAGTCATTAGACAATCAGTCCATCAAGTCAGCCACCAAAGGAAGAATAACATGAATTGAGTGAACCACTTTATTGAGCTCATGATAGTCTACAGTCATTCTCCAGGATTCATCCAGCTTCTTTACTGCCCACACCAGAGAGCTGAAAGGACTACAGGTGATTGCACTAGGCCTACCCTCTACAACAGTTGCAATTATCTCTTCATGCCCTCCAGGCAGTTTATATTCCTTGGTATTGGTGATATATTGTGATGATGGCAGGATCATAGGGGGAAGCTTTGCTTCCTCATCACTATCTTTAGGGTACAAATATGCAGGCAACACTTATATGTTGTTGTTTGCAACCATAAGCCTTGGAGGCTGTCCACACTTAAAATATAATCAGGAATTGAAGATACATAGACTGAATATTCATGTGGGGGCAAATATCCAATGCCCAAAGGGAGCAGCACAGCTCATACTTTAATACTATAGTTTCCATATTAATCTATGTATGAAATTTCCCCTAGAATTTATCCAGGTTACCGTATGACAGTACATTCAACTTCAGTATCTACCAGAGCTAATACCTATTGTGTATTAGTTGGGGACTAGTGGATAGCCAATTCCACATGGGTCCTCAGGTCCCCATTTTCCCCCAACAAGTATATTAACTTCTTCTCTATTCCAACTTGAAGACAGTACCATCCCCTTATTCCAAAATACTTTGGGAGACTAAATGATCCTCCAGACATAGGGGGCATACTTCTCTAGGTGCACTTTTAACATCCATCTTTCACTTCTGCTTCTTTACATGGAGGAAGTGCTGGTCCCTATTAAACCATTTCCAAAATCCCAGCAAATATGCATTTGGCTTGCCATCTATTTTATCTCTATCAATACCTGGTCCCAAGAGGTTCACATTTAGGTTCTTGTTACCTTAATGGGTCCTTTTCTCATTAGAGGAGTCACTGTTGGGATAGCCTTAGTGGTGGGCTAGATTCCTTTTTGTTGGTGTCTGTCCTCTGCTTTCCCCAGACTGGCTACCATAATCATTGCCTCGTTAATATGGCAACCCATATAAGGAGCCAAGATGGCCCATAGGGGACCTAAAAGATGTTGACAAGACATTCTGTAATACTGTAATGGGCTGACAGATCTGACTCCATGAGAATATTATAGGCCAGACTCTAAGGGAAATGACTAAACAGACTCCATTTTGCTCTGAGACCCCATGTTATGTAGGAAATAAGCTTCTCCCATGGGAACACCCTGCCTCTGTGCCCATCAGTTACTTGGTGTGACATGTTTAATAATATACAATGACAACTCCTATGTAGTAAAGAATTGCTCTCTTGATTCCTATTGCTCCTAAACAATGTACCATGTGAACAGTAATTATGTGTATGTTAGCAACCATTCTTTAGTTTGTACCTAGTAAGGGTTAGTTTGGCCCACTTCCCCCTCTGTCGATGATCTCATGATGTTAGTTTGTAATTTTGAATCATAGCAACAGACACTTATGATTGATGTGATTTTTGGTATAAGAACCGCTATAACGCTGTGGTTGGGGCTGTTCTCCCAATAGCCATTTTTTGGGGCAGTGTGTGAAACAGTCAGCTGGCCAGCTTAATAAAGACTCTCAAATTTGGACTTCTCAGTGGTGATTGGTCTGTTCTTAAGTTGTGTCCCATAACATTTGGGGGCCCCAGAGAGATCCTCGCTGCCTGGTGAGCAATCACCACTCACCACTGACCTGGAAACTCCTGCGGAGGGGAGAGGCCACAACGTTGCTCCTAGGGGAAGGCCTCTGAGAGATGTTCCTCAACCCCAGGCTGCAGGGTCTGTGGAGCCCCGCCCCAGGACTGAACTAAATTCTCCAAGAGAGTCACCCGTTTCTGCACCCCTGGGGGACCGGTAAGTCTGTTTCTGGTGGATCCACATCTGGGGACTCTGAGGAAGGCTGGACACAGCATTACTTCCCGAGTCTGGAGCTGGCAAGACATTGCTCAGTCCCTCTGGTCTGGAATCTGAAGTGGCCACTTGTCTGTCTTTGGTGTTTTGTCTGTTCTGTGTTTGTCCTTTTTAGTTTTTTTTTTTTTGTTACACTTAAGGGCAAGCACGGGTCAGTCTCCCTCATATCAGTCATGTACTCCCCTCCAGTGCATGTTAACTAATTTTCAGGAATTTCAGAAGAGAGCCAGTGACTATGGAACTCACTGCAATGTCTTTTCTCTAAATTCTGTGAGAGAAAATGCCATCTTTTGAGGTCGGATGGCCACCCCCATGGGACCACCGACCTCACTACCGCCTATAGAATTCAACAAGTTGTCTTTGGGTGGCCCGGACATCCCGATCAAATGCCTTACATTCAAATTTGGATTGTATTCTGTCTGATAACCCCCAAGTGGCTCAAATCTTGTTTGCAGGACTCCAAGAAAAAATATAAAGGAGTCTGGAGCTATTTTGTTGACAAAAATCAGCTCCCCTGGACCTTCAGGAACCCAAATCACCAGTCCTTCCGGAGATAGAGGAATCTGATGTTCCTTTTCCCCCCTCTCTATCCCTCTCCCCCATCTTCCCCTCCTGCTCCACCCAGTATTCTCCTTCTTCCCCACCTGTCCCTTCTCCCTCTGCCCAGCCTCCCATTGCCCCTTCTCCCCCAATGAGTCCACCCCATACTCAGCAGTTCTCATTATCCCAATCCCCCCTCCCTTGACACCCCTTCCCCAGATTCCTCTGTGTCACCAGTTCCTCAACTGCCCCTTAGACAAGCCCCTGTGCCACCTGGTTCAGAACAACGACCTTTTATGGTTTATGTTCCTTTTTCTACTAGCAATCTTTATAATTGGAAAAAAATCAAAACCCTTTTCTGAAAAGCCCCAGGGATTAATATCTCTTCTAGAATCTGTCTTTTACACTCACCAGCCTACCTGGGACGATTGCCAACAGCTACTTCAAACTGTTTACCTCGGAGGAATGGGAGCGTATTCGGAGGGGGGCTCTCAAAACTGTTGGGACCAAATGCCCAGCCCTCCAATGACCCTGTGCGATTGGAAACTGTTTTCCCATCCTCGCGACCTGCCTGGGATCCTAATTCAGACAGAGGTAAGGAGGCTTTCCATTGGTATCGCCAGACTCTGCTCAGTGGGGTGCGAGCTGCAGCACGGAAACCTAATTTGTCTAAGGTAAGCGAGACTATTCAGCAGCCAAATGAATCCCTGGCCGCATTCCTAGAGCGCCTCCTAGAGGCTTATCGCTTGTACACCCCAATTGACCCAAAAACCCCAGAGAACAAGCGGGCAATAAATATTGCCTTTGTTACCCAGTAGGCCCCAGACATTAGGAAGGAATTACAAAAACAGGAAGGATTTGAGGGAAAAGTGCTGTCAGAGTTGGTGGAAATAGCCCAGAAGACTTACAATAACTGGGACCCACCTGAAGACAGACAAGCAAAACACATGGCAAAAATTATGGTAACCGCTATGGCAGGACCCCAGGGTCCAAACTCAAAAGGACCCTCTAGGCCAGAGCCCTATCCCAATAAAGGGCAAATTAAAAAGGCTGCTTTATTAAGAGACCAATGTGCATATTGCAAGGAAAAAGGACATTAGAAAAATGAATGCCCAAATAAAAGACAAAAGCCAACTGCAATCCTCCAGATGGAAGGATCTGAAGACTGACAGGGCCAGGGCTCTATTCAGATGAGCCCTCAGGAGCCCAGGGTCACACTAGAGATAGGGGGAAAACCAGTCAGCTTTTTGGTGGATACTGGAGCTACTTTCTCGGTTTTGACTGAGACAGAAGAACCTTTATCCAAGGAAAAGGCCCCCATACAGGGTGCAACAGGCAAGTCCAAATCTTACCCTTGGGTAAGCTCATATCACCAATTTGGGAAGAGGAACAAACTCATTCCTTTCTTGTGATGCCTGATTGTCCTTACCCCTTACTGGGAAAATACCTTTTACAAAAATTACAGGCTACCATCTCTTTCCAAGGGAACTCTGCCAAATTAACCCTCAATGAACCTCCAGCTGCTATTATGTTAACTTGCCCCCTCAGTGAGGAATACCTTTTAATGGCAGAAGAGACACCCGTCCCATCTACCAAGTATCTCTCTGAACTCCAAAAGCGGATTCCAGGGGTCTGGGCAGAAACCAACTCACCAGGTCTAGCCTCTCACTGGCCACCAATCATTGTCCAATTGACTAGTACAGCAACTCCAGTGAGGGTAAAAACTGGCTTCAGTCTGGAAGTGAGGGTAAAAACTGGCTTCAGTCTGGAAGCCAAAAAAGGAATTGCTATTCATATCCTGAGACTAAGAAGCAAATATTCTAGTACCTTGCCAATCAGCCTGGAATACTCCTCTCCTCCCTGTTCAAAAGCCGGGAACCAGGGACTTTTGGCCAGTGCAGGACCTTAGAGAAGTCAACAAGTGGTGGAAACAATTCACCCAAGGGTGACTAACCCTTATACTCTCTTAAGCCTGCTGCCTCCGTATCAACAAGTCTACACTGTGCTGGATCTAAAGGATGCATTCTTCAGTCTCCCACTTGCAGAGGTAAGCCAACCTCTATTTGCTTTTGAATGGGCCGACCCAGAGGGAGGTTATTCCGGACAATTGACATGGACAGTTGCCACAAGGTTTTAAAAACTCCCCAACTCTTTTTGATGAGGCCTTAAGATCTGTTATGCAACAACATCCAGAAGTTACTCTCCTTCAGAATGTAGATGACCTAATAGCTGCTAAAGATGTACCTGATTGTAAAAGAGCTACTGAGAACTTATTAAAAGAATTAGCCTCCCTGGGATACTGAGTCTCTGCAAAGAAAGCCCAATTATGCACCCATACAGGCACATACCTAGGTTATGAGTTAAGAAAAGGAAAAAGAACACTCTCAACCGGGTGTATAGAAGCAATTCTTAAAATCCCATGCCCTAAAACCAAGAGACAAGTGAGAGAATTTCTGGGTGCAGTAGGCTATTGCCGACTTTGGATACCAGGGTTTGCAGAAATAGCAAAGCCCTTATATGCAAGCACAGGAGGAAAAGAAACCTCCCTAATTTGGACAGAATCAGAACAAAAGGCATTTGAAACTTTAAAGAAGGCACTGACCACTGCTCCTGCCTTGGCACTGCCTGATGTGACCAAGCTCTTCCAACTATTTGTGGCTGAGACACGGAGGATAGCAAAGGGAGTTCTCAGACTTTAGGCTCCTGGAAACGCCTGTAGCCTATTTATCTAAAAGGCTGGATTATGTAGCAGCAGGATGGCCAAATTGTTTACGTGCAGTTGCTGCCACAGCCATTTTAGTAAAGGAAGCATCTAAACTGACTCTGGGACAGGATTTACAATTGGTAAACCCCCACTCAGTAGAGGCCCTATTACGGAGTCCACCTGACAGATGGTTATCAAATGCTCACCTCACCCACTATCAAGCCTTGCTTCTAGATCCTCCTTGGATTAAATTTCTCAAGACACAGCCTTGAACCCAGCTACACTCCTCCCCGATGATGACCCATCTGAAGCCCTGCATAACTGCCTGGAGGTATTGGAATCCCTCCAAAACCTACGGCCAGATTTGACTGAGATCCCATGGCCAAACCCAGATGAGGTGCTCTACACAGACGGCAGCAGTTATATCCGCAATGGAGTCAGGTACGCTGGGGCCGCTGTGGTCACACAAGATCAGGTAATATGGGCCCCAAGCTTTAGGCCATGGAACATCAGCCCAGAAGGCAGAACTCATTGCCCTTACTCAGGCATTACGACACAGAAAGGGGAAAACAGTTAATATCTACACTGATAGTAGGTATGCCTTTGCAACAGCACATGTACATGGGGCCTTATACCAAGAAAGGTGACTACTCACGTCAGGAGGAAAATAAAAAATGTGACAAATTCTGACCCTGTTGGAAGCCCTCTGGCTACCCTACAAGGTGGCAATCATACATTGTACAGGACATTAGACTGACAGTACTCCAGAAGCCCTAGGGAACTCCTTTGCAGATCAAACAGCATGAGAGGTTGCCCAAAAACCATGGGACCTCTACAAATCTTACCTGTTATTACCAAAACGCTTAGTGCCCAGTACACAAAGGGCGAAGAATGTCTGGGAGGAATTTTAAAGACTGACTGGCTCTAGGGAATGGAAAACGCTCCCAGATGGTAGAATATTCTTACCAGAAGTACTGGAACAAACTCTGGTTAAGCAGCTTCACCAGAACACCCACCTTGGTGGCACCAAATTGACTGAACTATTACAAAAAGATTATTATGTGCCAAAATTAAGTCAACACGCCAAACAAGTCTCCTCCAGGTGTCAAATATGTGCACAAGTCAATCCAAGTAACCAGGTGGGTCTCTCACAAGGAACTCAGCTTCATGGACTAGCCCCCGGTGAACACTGGGAAGTGGACTTCACTGAGATAAAACCAGGACTACATGGGTATTGTTATCTTTTGGTTTTTATAGATACTTTTTCAGGACGGACTGAAGTGTTCCCCACCAAAACTGAGACAGCTCAGGTTACAGTCAAAAAGCTAGTCTTAGAAATTATTCCCCAATTTGGCCTCCCAATAACTATAGGGTCTGACAACGGCCCAGCTTTCATAGCTCAAACAACACAATTATTAGCTAAAACTTTAAATATAAAATGGAAGTTACACTGTACTTATCGACCTCAGAGTTCAGGACAAGTAGAAAGAATGAACAGGACCCCGAAAGACACACTTACAAAACTAAAGCTTGAGACTGGCAAGAACTGGGCGAGTCTCCTTCCCTTTGCCCTTCTTCAGGCCAGATGCACTCCCTATGTGATGGGCATCACTCCCTTTGAAATCATGTTTGGCCGACCACCTCTGTTAATTCCTAAACTTGGGGAAGAAAAACTTGCTGAAATAGATAACCATTATCTCTTAAAGTCCTTCCAGGCACTTTAAGCCTCTCAGCGAATCAGCGGTTTAGTCAAAGCAGCCCATCCTGCTCACTGCCCAGCCGAGGCTCTGACTCACCCCTTCCACCCCGGTGACCTAGTGTGGATTAAAAAAACTTCAGCCACCTACACTGGAACCCTGCTGGACGGGGCCCGTGCCAGTGATCTTAATGACTCCAACTGCCATCAAAGTAGCGGGAAAGCGTCACTGGATCCACCACTCCCAGGTCAAGAAGGCCACGTCAGAAGAAGCATCAACGGCTGAAAGATGGACTGCCCAACCCACGGACAATCCACTAAAGATAAGACTTTCTCGGGTCCCTTCTGGGCCCTTTTAATTATACTTCCCATTGTTAATTGTACACCTCACCAACCTAAAAGTTACACATGGGAATTAAGGGAAACTGTAGAAGGGACAGTCGTTAAGACATTAGTCACCTCGACTCAACCCATTTTTTCATTAGATTTATGTGACCTCACTGGTGACATGAGTGTCAGAAAAATGGGAAGTGGTCATAGTACAAATGTACTTACCTGTGGGGATTTATCATATGAAAGAGATTTAAAACATACCCAACATTATATTTGCCCAGCGAATGGGAAACCCAGTTATCGAGGGGAATTTCAATACCACTGTGCTTCCTGGGGATGTGAAACCATAGCCTCATGGACCAACGAAGACCCATTTATTGACTTCAAAAGGGGACCTTACAGACCCTTCCATAAAAATGGAAATTGTAACCCTGTAACAATAACTATTAAAAAAAATGGCATCCACTAGCTAGGGGAGGATGGGAACGAGGGAAAACTTGGGGGTTACGAATCTATATATGTGGACCAGACCCAGGCATGGAATTTACTATTCAGAGATATGACCCCCCCTGAGAAGTAAATCCAATAGGTCCCAACAGACCCTTAATTCCTGGATTGTCCCCAGTACCCCCAGGTCAATTCCCCCTAACTACAATAGCCCCTGCTTCAACCCTTCCATCCCTAACCACCCCAAATCCTGAGCCACGGAAGCCTTTATTAGATCTACTGGACTCCATCTTTTACTTTATTAATGCTACTGAGCCTAATATGACTCAAGATTACTGGCTGTGTCTGAACCCAGAACCCCCATATTACATAGGGATAGGAGCTAATATTACTCTAGGCCCCTCCTCAAGCCAAATTAGAAATCTTTCCCACAAGGACATAAGGACTAATCCTACTTTATGCAAGTGGGGGCAAAAGCCCAAACTAACCCTTGGAGATTTACAAGGACAGGGAACTTGTTTCCAGATCCCAAATTTTAATATAAACCACTCCCCTTACAGACACTCTTGTACATCTACCATAATACTTGGGAACCTGTCAGGTACACATAATAACCATCTTGTGACCCCTGAGGGAACATGGTTTGCTTGTACATCAGGAGTAACTCCATGCCTGACTCTTCAACTTTTTAAAATTGCCAAATGGGATAAATTTTGTATTACTGTTCACATCATCCCCCAGATGTACTATTATGATGGGGGAGGGAGGGAGAGAACATATGGGACTAAGATCTAAACGGGCCCCTGTCCTAATTCCCCTCCTAGTGGGAATAGATATAGCAGGCTCCACAGCTGTAGGAACCACTGCCCTGATCACTGGAAACCAGAATTTCAAAACTTTAAGTAAACAAGTAGATTTGGACTTAGAGTTTTCTAACTCACTTAAGTCACTTAGAGAATTCCCTTGATTCACTTGCTGAAGTAGTTTTACAAAATAGAAGAGGATTACATTTACTGTTTTTAAAACAAGGAGGATTATGTATGGCCTTGGGGAAAACCTGTTGCTTTTATATTAACCATTCAGGTGTCATCCATGATAGTTTAGCTTTAATCAGAAAAAGACTCAAGGAGCGAGAGAATAGAACACCTGAGGAAAATTGGTATCAAAATTTGTTCTCTTGGTCCCCCTGGTTAACTACTTTAATAACCTCACTGGCGGGAACTGTCATCCTAATGTTAGGGTTGTTGATCGGACCATGCATAATAAACTGTTTAACTAAATACATTGGAGATAAAATACAGTCTGTTAAACTAATGGTGTTACACACTCACTACAATCAAGCACACCACAAATAAATCAATGATTTGATTATGTACAAAAAAAACCAGTGGGGAATTTGATGGGCTGACAGATCTGACTCCATGAGAATGTTATAGGCCAGACTCTAAGGGAAATGACTAAACAGACTCCATTTTGCTGAGACTCCATGTTCTGTAGGAAATAAGCTTCTCCCATGGGAACACCCTGCCTCTGTGCCCATCATCAGTTACTTGGTGTGACATGTTTAATATACAATGGCAACTCCTATGTAGTAAAGAATTGCTCTCTTAATTCCTATTGCTCCTAAACAATGTACCATGTGAACAGTAATTGTGTGGATGTTAGCAACCATTCTTTAGTTTGTATCTAGGTAAGGGTCAGTTTGACCCACTTCCCCCTCTGTCGATGATCTCATGATGTTAGTTTGTAATTTTGAATCATAGCAACACACTTATGATTGATGTGATTTTTGGTATAAGAACCCCTACAACCCTATGGCGGGGGATGTTCTCCCAATAGCCATTTTTTGGGGCATTGTGTGAGATAGTCAGCTGGCCAGCTTAATAAAGACTCTCAAATTTGGACTTCTCAGTGGTGATTGGTCTGTTCTTAAGTTGTGCCCCATAACAATACTAGATCCCTCATACCAGCTGTAAGCCATTCATCATCTAGCCCACGAGAATTCAGATTAAACATAGCCTATCTCATTCCCAGCTCTCTCATTATTTGGACTGGGTCTGCATATGTCTGCCATTTACTTATGGCCTTGGGGACATTGCCCACATTTTAACAAACAGTGCAGATAGCAGCCATTACTAATTGTGCTCCCCCTGTGCACCCCAATGGCATAGATATCCCGCACTCTTTGCCACAAGGAGGGGTGAGTAGTTATGGATCCCAATTTCTCCATTTCCAGGCCACTACAATACTGCTGTCCATCCCTAAATCCCACAGGCATTAATAATCAAGTTGACAGGGGCACCCCTGGCCTCTGTATAAATTTCTTTCCCAAGTCCACCAACCCTGCTTAAGTATATGGGTAGTAGTACATGGTGAACTCAGTTACCTGGGCAAACCCTGTCAGCTGCCCATTAAGAGCTATCGGCTGCTGTTGTTTCATTTTCTGCATCACCACTGGCCAAGCTTGCAGATGTTGATCCCCTCTTCCTTCTCTTTTACCAATACTATACAGAAGGCCAAGGGATATTTCTCCAAGGTGTGGAGGTCCTCTTCCAGTGATCGTATCCTAGCTTCCAGAGTTGCTTCTTTACCTTGTAACTCTCACATCTTGGTAGCCTTCCATAGAAATGTATCAGTATCCACTTTCAAAACTGTAAGAAATAACTCTTCAATGGTCCTAGCAGCTGTGCATGTGCTGAACTTTTCTAGGTGATCTCCCACTTGGTGTAATGTCTTTTTCCAATCCAATGGGGCTACCACCAACCTCTGCCCATTCCTGGGGATGGGCCCAAGTAGCCAGGAGGCCCATGACTAATACCATATAATCATAACTGACCATCCCTCAATATCTACCTCCATAGGTGCAGAGGGTTCCACATTGGGCTGCTAACTAATCCTGCCAACTACGCCAACTATAGTGCAATTGCTCAATCCCAGGCAGGCTAACTTGAGATTTGGGCAGCCCAAAGAAGATACACAGTCTTAGGAAGATTTAACATGCCTTGACTTGATGGGTGGGCAATCCACGCAGCAGAAAAGTCCCTATTCAATTTATAAACAGGATTACAGCACAGCTAGAAGCATGCCAAATAGATATCATGTGGTTAAATAAAAATTATCATGGACCATTTTTTCTGACTTACATGAGATATCTTAGTCATTGCTTCCTGGACATCTGGATGAGAGCCAGATGGATTCCATTTTCCCTACATCATCTCTGGGTTTACTTTGTCTCATAAGTATCCCTGAGCAGTCAGCCTCCTGCTAGAGTACTGGTTTAGGGCACTTCTTCCCAAACTCTAACATGCAAATCAATTATCCAGGGACATAATTAGAAGATTGTGAATCCGTACTTTGGGGGTAGTGCATAAGAATTCACATTTCTAGCAAAGTTCACAGACAATGCTTGTGTTGTTGGTTCATAGACCACAGTTTGGTAGCAAGGTCTTGATGGGCAGGTTACTAATGCCTAACCAACTTCTGTACAAAAAAATCAGGGTAGCCTTCTGAAGAGTTAGAAGCATTCATTGAATCATGTGAAGCCTGTTGCCAAAACATCACCGTTCCCTCAGTGGCAGTTGTCTTCTATGAACACATTTACTGTAGGGAACCTTGCAGGTAAGAATAACTAGTTGCAAACTAGACTTGTCCTTCAGGAGGGAGAAAGTAAGGTAAGTTATATCAGTAACTTTCTATGTCTTATCTTACTGAAATACTTGCTATATCTTTGAAAATAGGTGCACTGAGGTCTAGCCATTATGTGTCTGAACCCACCCTTGTTGACCTGAACTACAGGATTGTTCTCAATTAGGAACTCTGCATATCTAAAGCAAAAAAAATTGTGGAAAGTTAGAAGGTATCATATCGCGCTCCCTCTGCCCGCAGAGAGAGACACGACAAATGTCTGAAGCTTTGGAGGTTTATTGCGTACAGTCTTCCTTTCTTTCCTTCTTATCTATCCATTTCTCTCGCTCTCTTTCCCTCTCCTGCACTTCACTCTTCTCCCGTTCGGCTCTTGCCTGCTCCGGCGGCTTTGTTTCTCCCGCTCGGCTCTCGCCCTCGCTCGCACTCTCCTTCCTCCCTTCTACCCCCCTTTCTCAGCTTCTTCCCTCAGCCTCTTCCTACTCCCAGCTTCCCACGCACTCCCAGCTTCTTCTTCTGCTTTACTCCCAGTTTCTCCTCTCTACTCCCCCGCCCATCAAACTTATATACACCTCAACCAATCAGGGGAGAGCACACGAGGTAAACGCGGACAGCTGCAAGCATAGGATAGGTACACGAGGGGGGCATGCTCTAATCACATCGTTAACTAGCCAATCATTGGAATTCGCTGGTTGTTTACTGTATAGCTGGCCGCTTTTGGCTCAGCGTCAGGCGCCATCTTGACCATGCCTAAGGCTGGGGGTCCCGGAAAACCCGACAGTATCATTTGTGGCAAATTCCTTTCCCCCGGCTCTATTTTTATTAGTTCTGTAGCTGAGAATAATAGAGCTGGCTCCATAACCATTAACCAGTTACATTTCTTTTTCTTGCTTATCAGTCTACATTAGCATCAACAGTCTGCCTAACTCTCAACTTGTATCCCTGGTCCCATTAATACCAGATCAATTTCCATTATGTGTGAAATCACCTTTCCAAACTACAACCTTGTTTACTATTTGTGGGATGAAAAGAGCTTGAAAGACTCAATGTCCCAAACCCATCTCCAGAGAAATGTGCCACTGGGATGCATATGACTGAATGTACCATGTGATGTGTCCCAGGAGAGGGACCCACTCCCCTGATGCTCCACATTTTTATAAAGAAGTTTTAAAGGGATAGGAAGTACCTAACCAGTCTTGTGCCAACTCAAAGTCCTTGAAATCCTTGAGCTAGCACAGAAAAAGTAAGACTAGTTTGGTGCGGGGGTTTCTGCCACGTCCCGCATGGATGAGAAAAGGGTTAACTGCTGGGGGACAATGTTGGCTATAAAAAAAAAAAATCAATTACCCATAAACTTATCTAATCAGTAAACACACAAGAGTCAATACTCTTTTTAAATGAGAGGAGGAGTGATGAGTCTGGCCATACCAGTTCTGGTCTCTAACATGGAATAGCCCAAATCTCTTATTTATAATCACACAGGTAAAGAGGCCTAGAACGGGAGGGATTTCTTCTGTGATGAAGAGAATGGGGTGGAGTTACAGGAGTCAATTTGCTTAGGGAAACTATCATATAACCAGGCAGGGAACCACTCCCAGTGCCACATACCACATATCCCCCAGCAATCTGGGACAGACCTCTATGTCTGCCAGTTCCGAGAAGTCAGGCCTCTGTGTCCTAAAGCTCAACCTCATCAGGTTCTGCTGCTAGATAAGGATGACTTACCAGTTTGGCAAGAGAAACAACATTCCCTCAAACATCAGGCACATGGGAAGTTCATATAACCATGCTGAAATCAGCTGGGGACATTGCAGTATTTATTGCTGAACCAGCTTATGTCTAGACTACATAAGGTAGAAAGCTTCCAAGACTGTTCAACTAACAAAAGGGTTCATGTCTCCTCTGAAAGGTGTTTTAAGAGGTCCATAAAGTAGACCAGCTTCTGCAGGACAGTATGATTAATCCCTAAGAAGTTATAGAACATGAGCCTAAATAAGGTAGCTGCTTCTTAGATCAAATATAATGGGGGAAAGTCATTTTTTATAAATTTGAAGGAAAAAAAACTCATGGAGGAAACCCAACACCTGTCAAGTCTGAGTTTCAGGAATTTGATATAAGTGAGAAGAGAATCTTAGTTCTGTCCATTCAAAACCAATTCAGCAGTCAGTTAAGGATTTAGAGGTAGCATAAAAAAATACATGGGAAGAATCAGAATCTTAAAAAGATATAGATCTAACTCAGGCAAATACAGAAACTATTTGAGTCCAGGCTAATCCCACATAAAAAGGAACAAGTAGGTTCCAAACTAGAGAGAATGCTTCACCAAACCCTGCTATACCATGAGAGAAGGCAAGGTAACTGATTTAGTTTTAAAGCATAGAATTAAAATTTTGATAAACTCAGAAAACAAAAAAGTACCAGGCCAAGCATGTCAGTAGGCACCTATAGTTTCAGGTACTAGGGAGGCTAAAGTGGGAGGATTGATTAAGTCCAGGAGATTGAGGCCAGTCTGGTAACATAGCAAGACTCTGGCTCAAAAACTTTAGAAGTAAAATGACCTATAATTATTCAACTCAAAGATAATTTGTATTATATTTCCTTTGGTATTTTTCTTAGGCTTATTTTCTTATTTTACAAATCAGTATGACATCAGTGTCATGCAGTATTAATTGAATTCTAAAACTTATGAAAGATTACATGATTAAAACTAAACAGGCTACAATGCTCATGGTAAAAATAAAGAATTTTCTTCCATTTTTTTTTTAATTAAAATATTTTTATGACACATTTTGATTCATTGTATACAAATGGGGTACAACTTTTCATTTCTATGGTTGTACAGAATGCAGATTCACACCATTCATGTAATCATACACATACATAGGGTAATACTGTTTCATTGTTTTTCCATCCCCACCCCTCCCATCCCTTTTTCCTCTACACCATCCAAAGTTCCTTCTAAATTTTACTATCTTAGGTTTATTATAGAAGAATTTAGCATCCCTATATAATACTAGTCTCTTCCTCCTCTAGTTTTATATCAATTTCCAGTTCAACTAGTTTTTAATACTAATGTCCCTTGGTAAGAGGGATTGGTTCTAGGCCACCAGAAGAGAGCAAAATCTAGGGATTCTCAAGTCCCTCATATACAATGGTGTAGCATTTGCATAGAACTCACACATCCTCATGTATTTTTAAACTTCCTTTGTTTTTTTTAAATCATCTCTACATTACTTATATCTAATACAATGGAAACATTATGTAAATAGTTGTTACATTATGTGATCCAGCCCAGCGCCCACCCACACAGATCCAACCCAGTGCCTGCTCCATGCAGAAGTGCTGTGCCTCCAAAGCATTGCGCTGCAGCTCCCCATCTACCAACACATGGCAGCATCTATCTTGGGACACCTCTGCCACCAGCTTGGATTACCTTCACCACCACCATCTTTAGTTGGGGCAACTTTCATCCTGGAGCACCTGCCAGAGACTAGAAGCTCATTATCAAGGTACCTACAGGTTAGTTGCTACTGCTGCCACCTATTAGGAACATGGCCATTTCCATCTAGGGACAACAGCCAGGACCTGAAAGATCATCAACAAGAGCCCTGCAGGCGTGGTTATATCTGGGGTATCCCTGCCAAGTGTGCTAATAGGCACCATCTTCCTGCAGAGGCAGGAGAGAGCCTTGCAAGAGGTAGGTAGGTGGGAAAAGGAGGGTGAGGGCATCTTGATCCTGGCTCGTCCAGCTGACCAGCCCAGCACCCACTGGGATTCCAGAAACAACTCAGGCAGCACTTCCTGGGACCTGACATAAGTCTAGTCCACTACTACCTATCTGATATGGCACCCACTGATCACCTGCTCCTGCTGGTTTGGCAATCAACAGAGCCCTCTACTCCCCCAATCCCCAGTCTCCCAATCAACCCCTAGCCACAAACTTGGCCCAGTACTTGCACCTACGTGACTTGCCCACAGCTCTCAATGCCTGGTCCCGATTTGTCCAATACAGAACAGCTTTCCTCAACAAGAGCACAGGTCCCAGTGCTCAGACCTCAGACCTCTAGGGAGAGAGATTCCTGATTGGGAAGCCAAAAGGGTAGGGGCAGATGAGATAATTTAGAGACTAAATTAGAGACCAAGAATTGTGGGGTCCACAAGTGAGGGAAGGGGTTAAGACCAGGCTCCTGCATCACACAAGTAGATCCCAAAGGAATGAAGTCTTCCAGAGGGACTGGTAATTGCTATTTCCTGCCTCCAGGAGTCCAGCCTCCAAGTCTAATCCTCCCACCTTACTAACTTTCACCATTCTGAGGGTGGAGTTACCAGCAAACTCCAGATAACCATGCCTATCAGAAGAGAAGGGAAGGAGAGAAGATATTGAACTTTAACAGAAACAACTGTTCAATTTTCCTTCAAGACTTTTTTCTTCCATTTTTTTTGTTTTTCTTTTTTCATTTCCCACTCCTGCATCCCCATCATCTTTGAAATCAAGTACCTTTCATGCATCAGGTTACTGATGAGTGGAAGATTTGAATAGTATATTACAGTTTTGTTGTAGATTTTTTTTACTTGCTCTATTTTCCTCTTATTTATCTATTTCCTTGCTAACAACCAACTTCTTTTGATTCCTCTTTCACTCTTCCTATGATCAGTACCTCTATATTCTCACTTCGTACCTCAATAACATTACATCCTACAACCCTCCTCAATCCTCTTTGACCATTATTAGAAATTATAGACCTTATTGCCCACCTATTGTTTATACTGTAGATAATAAACTCATCATTTGTTTATTTTGACAATACTGTTAACATCTGAATAGGGGCTATTTGGATTAAGGCTGCATATTGTTTGCATTGTTTGCTGTTAATATTGATCTCCCTCTTAAAGGCGAGGTATTGGAAACCTGCATGAGAAATTATAAATCTATAGGGGGAAACTGTAATACCTCGAATCTGCACTGCTAGAGAGGAAGATACACGGACAACATGAAAAAACAAGGGAAGAAAGTGCCCCAAACAAACCAAGATGATATATTAATAAAATCCATTGATAGCACAGTAGAAAAAAATGTCAGAAAAGGAGTTCAGAATATACATAATTAAGATGTGTGAAGTAAAGGATGATATAAGAGAGCAAATGCAAGCAACAAAAGATCACTTCAATGAACAGTTAAAAGAGCAAATGCAGGAAACAAAAGATTACTTCAATAAAGTGATAGAGATTCTGATAAAAAAAACAAATCCTTGAAAGGAAAAAAAATTAAAAATTCAATAGAAAGCATCACCAACAGACCAGATCACTTGGAAGACAGAACTTCAGACAATGAAGACAAAACATTTAATCTTGTAAATAAAGTTGATCACAAAGAGAAGATGGTAAGAAATCATGAACAGATTATGGGCTAACATGAAAAGACCAAATTTAAGAATCACTGGGATAGAGGAAGGTACAGAGGTTCAAACCAAAGGAATGAACAAACTATTCAGTGAAATAATGTCAGAAATTTTCCCAAACCTGAAGAATAAAGTGGAAAACAATCAAATACAAGAGAGGCTTATAGGAAACCAAATGTACAAAATTACAACAGATCCACACCAAGGCACATTATAATGAAAATGCTCAGCATACTAAATACAGAATTTTAAAGATCACAGGATGAAAGTATCAGATTACATAAAGGTGGAAAGCAATTTTGATATCAGCAGATTCTCAAACCAGACCCTACAAGCTAGAAGGTCCTGGAACAATGTATACCAACCTCTGAAAGAACATGGATGCCAACCAAGAATCTTATATACAGCAAAACTAAGCTTCAAATTTGTTGACAAATAACTTCCATGATAAACAAAAGTTAAAAGAATTTACAAATAGAAAGCCTACTCTACAGAACATTCTCAGCAAAATATTCCATGAGGAAGAAATGAAAAATACAAGTCAGCAAAGGGAGGAACTACACTAAAGGAAAAAAACAATCAAAGGAGAAACCAAGTCAAGTTAAAAAACAAAGTAAGCCAAAAATCACCAGGAATACAATCATATCTCACTAATAACCCTGAATGTTAATGGCCTAAACTAATTAGTCAAAAGATATAGATTGGCTGTCTGGATTTTTAAAAAAGACCCAACAATATGCTGCCTTCAAAAGACTCATCTCATAGGAAAATACATCCACAGACTGAAGGTCAAAAGATGGAGAAAAATTATCATGCACAGGGACTCAAAAAAAAAAAAAAAAAGCAGGGGTTTCCATCCTCATATCAGATAAAGTGGACTTTGAGCCAAAGTTAGTCAGAAGGGATAAAGAAGGACATTTCATACCACTTAAGGGAACCATAAATCAACAAGACATAATCATAAATATTTATGCCCCAAACAATGGAGCATCTATGTATGTCAAACAAATCCTCAATTTCAGGAATCAAATAGACTGCAACAATAATACTGGGTTACTTAAACACATCTCTCTCACCACTGGATAGATCTTCCAAAAACTGAACAAAGAAACCATAGAACTCAATAACATAATCAATAATTTAGACTTAACAGACATATATAAAATATTCTATCCATTGACAAGCAAATTTTTCACAGAAGCACATGGACCTTTTCTAAAATAGACCACACAAAGCACTCTTAGCAAATACAAAAAAATAGATACTCTACTACATTCTATCACATCATAATGGAATGAATTAGACATGAAAGAAAAAAATAGAAACTACTCCAATACCTGGAGACTAAGTAATATACTATTGAATGACATATGGATAGCAGAAGATATTAGGGAGGAGATCAAAAAAATGAGAACACTTGTCGCTGGCTCTTTGCGGTGCCAAATCCACGGGTATTTGTCAACGCCTGCAGGAACAATTTGCGCGGGTCTTTATGGATGGTGGACTGGAAACGAAATACTTTTACTATCTTTCTTTAGTGGGCTTTCTCGCTTATTCACTTGTTCCCTGGACTATAGAGGAAGAAAGGCTTTTCTTAGGGAGAGAGAGAGACTTTGCGTAAGAAAGAATCTTTGAGGGGAGAGAGAGAAAGATAAAGAAAGGCTTCTATGCTTATCAGAGATCTATTTCTTCTTAGGCTTCTGTAGCTTCTTCTTAAAGGTGCATTCTGCATCCTGTGAACTAAAGGTGTGGGCTAGGAGTATGTGCTAAAGGTGCGCTGCTTCTCTCTGCTTGCCGCTGCCCCTACTCGCCGCTTCTCTTTCTGCTTGCTGCTGCTCCTTACTGTCGCGCCCCCACCTACTGCCCACTTATATTCCCTCCAGGAGGTGGTGGGAAGGGCCACGCCAGTTGCAATCAGGCGAGGAGCCAGCTACCCTATCACGGCAAGGGTTAAAACGAGCAGGCCCGAGCAGGCGCGCTCGGGAATACCTGTGCACGCATTGTGCACGTGGACTTAACTGAATACGGCCAGTGATAAATCACCTGAGTGTGCTTATGTTAATTAACCTCCTCACTGCCGATGTGATCAGGCGCCGTTCTGGCGCCATCCACGTGGCACAGCCCCCAACAATTCCCCCTTCTTTATATAAAATGAAAAGAAAGCTGGCAGGGATCGTGTCTTAGGTTGTCCACAGCAGAGCAACATCCTTACCCGTCATTGGACAATGAGGCTCTAGCCCTCATTTCCTGTCTTAGGTTGGTATGAGCTCCCCATGAATCTTACCCGTCTTTGACTACCGATCCAGCATACTAAGCCATATACTGGGAGATTGTTCCACTTCAAGGGCAGCCATGACCTGTTTTGTGATCACATTATGAGCCTGTTGACTGGCTTTGAGGCATTTGTAAATGTAGAATAGAATTAACACAAGCATACCCAAGTTAATTAGTGTAAAACTTAAGAGTCCCCCAAATTTTGGTGCCAAATTGTGCTAGCCCATCTAATTGCTCCTGTGATGGGTCCTCCTGGTTTGACTTCCACCTTAGTGGCATTTATGGTGAGGATTTGTTGTCGAAGCCTTGTTACTAGCTTGTTGAATCTATCTGTCCATTGTTGTGCAATCTGTGAAGATAACTATCTAAAGAGGTTCTTATCAGAAGTCACAAAAAGGAAAGGGAGAGCTAGACACACAGGAGTATATGAAAAAAACAATTGTTTCACCCTCTCTACATATTTCAGTATTAACTCCATTAACCTTTTGATCAGTGCACTTCCCTTTACTTATAGACCCTCCTTAAAAGTGAGGCACCAACATGAGTGATTAGAAAGTGAGTTTCACAGGATGAAAATAAGCAGCTTTCTTTACTGAGAAAAAGATGAAAACCGTACTAGATTTAGCTCTCTCCTTTTTCCCTTGTTCTAGGTTACCACCACTCAATTCTTTCTCACTTTGTTCTTTTTCCCTTTAACAGTTCTTTCCTTTTTATGAAGATCCCCTTGGAGCATGTTGAGCAGCCTTTCTTCTATAAAACCTGGGCTTATTTCTGTTAGAGTTTGAATATGTGATACAAAGGCCACACTAACAGTAGTACAAACACACAAACGATACAAAATACACACATTACTATAGGAAGAAATGAACTAGTGTCCATATGGCCACAACAAACAGAAATGAAACAAGACAAGGTAACACAAATAACACTTTACACACATTCATTCACTTACAGGACATCCTTCGCTGTCTCTTGGGACCGCCTTTCATTACATTCCCTCTCTAGGGGAATCTTCCGTTATTACGCTCCCTCTCTAGGGGAACCTTCCATTAAACCTTTTCTGCTGTCTCTCGGGACAGCCTTCTGTTATAACAAACACACAAGTAACACAAAATACACACTTTCTTGCACTTCACTGTTAGGCCCTTTGTGATCTTTTCCTACTATCCCTTGCCCTTAAACCACTCTGGCCAGAAACTCCTGCAAGGTTCTTACTTTCCCTGCCGTACCTATTCCCAGAGACAGACTTCCTCAGTTTACTTTCCCCACCGTGCTGATTTCCTTTTTCCCCTTAAGGTTATTGCCCATTTCCTTCCCCATACGGGCCACCATTTGTCACTGGCTCTTTGCAGTGCCAAATCCACGGGTATTTATCACCGCCTGCAGGAACAATTTGTGCGGGTCTTTATGGGTGGTGAACTGGAAGTGAACTACTTTTACTATCTTTCTTTAGTGGGCTGCTTTCTCACTTATTTGCTTGTTCCCTGGATTATAGAGGAAGGAAGGCTTTTCTTAGCGGGGGGGGGGAGAGGGAGAGAGAGAGAGAGAGAGAGAGAGAGGAGAGAGAGAGAGACACTTTGCATAAGAAAGAATCTTTGAGGGGAGAGTGAGAGAAAGATAGAGAAAGAAAGGCTTCTACGCTTATCAGAGATCTATTTCTTCTTAGGTTTCTGCAGCTTCTTAAAAGGTGCATTCTGCATCCTGTGAACTAAAGGTGTGGGCTAGGAGTATGTGCTAAAGGTGCGCTGCTTCTCTCTGCTTGCCGCTGCCCCTACTCGCCGCTTCTCTTTCTGCTTGCTGCTGCTCCTTACTGTCGCGCCCCCACCTACTGCCCACTTATATTCCCTCCAGGAGGTGGTGGGAAGGGCCACGCCAGTTGCAATCAGGCGAGGAGCCAGCTACCCTATCACGGCAAGGGTTAAAACGAGCAGGCCCGAGCAGGCGCGCTCGGGAACACCTGTGCACGCATTGTGCGCGTGGACTTAACTGAATACGGCCAGTGATAAATCACCTGAGTGTGCTTATGTTAATTAACCTCCTCACTGCTGATGTGATCAGACGCCATTCTGGTGCCGTCCACATGGCACAGCCCCCAACAATTCCCCCTTTATATAAAATGAAAAGAAAGCTGGCAGGGATCGTGTCTTAGGTTGTCCACAGCAGAGCAACATCCTTACCCGTCATTGGACAATGAGGCTCTAGCCCTCATTTCCTGTCTTAGGTTGGTATGAGCTCCCCATGAATCTTACCCGTCTTTGACTACCGATCCAGCATACTAAGCCATATACTGGGAGATTGTTCCACTTCAAGGGCAGCCATGACCTGTTTTGTGATCACATTATGAGCCTGTTGACTGGCTTTGAGGCATTTGTGATCAGGTGCCGTTCTGGCACCGTCCGCATGGCACAGCCCCCAACAAACACTGATACAACATATCAAAATCTCTGACACTATGAAAGCAGTACTAAGAGGAAAGTTCATTGCATCAAGTACGTTCATTAAAAAAATAAAAAGTCAACAAATAAATGACCTAACATTACATCTCAAAGCCCTAGAAAAAGAACAGGTAAACACCAAAAGTAGGAGAAAACAGAAAACAAAATCAGAGAAACTGAAACAAAAGAAACAATTCAAAAATTTGACAAAACAAAAAGTTGGTTATTTGAAAAGGTAAACAAAATAGATAAACCCTTAGCCATACTAATGAAAAGGAGAGAGAAAACTCAAATTACTAAAATTTGTGATGAAAAAGGAAATATCACAACAGAATCTATTGAAATATAAAACATAATTAGAAGCTATTTTGGAAATCTACTCCAACAAAATAGAAAGTCTCAAGGACATGGACAAATTTCTAGAGACATATGATCCTGCCAAACTGAATCAGGAGGACATACACAATTTAAACACATCAATTCCAAGCACTGAAATAGAAGAAGTTATCAAAAGCCTACCAAGAAAAGCCCATGACCAGAAGGATTCTCAGTTAAGTTCTACAAGACCTTCAAAGAAGAACTAATACCAATACTCCTCAAAGTATTCCATGAAATAGAAAAGGTATCACCCTCATAACAAAACCAGAAAGAGGTATATCAAGGAAAGAAAACTTCAGACAATATCCTTGATGAACACAGATGCAAAAATCCTTAATTCTGGCAAATCACATACAAAAACATATTAAGATAGTGAACCATGATCAAGTAGGGGTCATCCCAGGGATGCAAGGTTGATTCAACATTCAGAAATCAATAAATGTGACTCATCACATCAATAGACTTAAAGAATCACATGATTATCCAAACAGATGCAGAAAAAGCATTTGACAGAATTCAGTATCCATTCATGTTTCAAAAAAATTAGGAGTAGTGGGAACATACCTCAACATTGTAAAAACTATACATGCTAAACCAAGGTTAACATCATTCTAAATGGAGAAAAATTGAAAGCCTTCCCTCTAAAAATTAGAATACAGGGATGCCCTCTTTCACCACTTCTATTCAACACAGTCCATGAAACTCTAGCCATAGCAATTAGATGAAAGAAATTAAGGGAATATGAATAGGAAAAGAACTCAAACTATCACTATTTGCCAATGACATGATTCTACATTTAGAGGATCCAAAAAATCTACCAGAAAACTTTTAGAACTCATAAGTGAATTCAAAGTAGGATATAAAATCACTTATAAATCTAATGCATTTCTATTCATAAGTGGTGAAATCTAAAGAGGTGACAGACCTCTTCAATGAAAACTACAGAACACTAAAGAAAGAAATTAGAGAAAACCTTAGAAGATGGAAAGATTTCTCATATTCATGGATAGGCAGAATTAATATTGTCAAAATGACTACTACCAAAAGTGCTATCCATATTTAATGCAATTCCAATTAAAATCCCAATGATACACCTCACAGAAATAGAAAAAGCAATCACAAAATTCATCTGGAAGAATAAGACCCAGAATAATCAAACAATCCTGAGCAGGAAGAGTGATGTATGAGGTATCACAATATCAGACCTTAAACTATACTACAGAGCAAGAGTAACAAAAACAGCATGGTTTTGGCACCAAAATAGACAGACCAATGGTACAGAATTGAAGACAAAGAGACACACCCACATAAATACAGTTACCTCATACTAGACAAAGGAGCCAAAAACATACAATGGAGAAAACAGCCTCTTCAACAAATGGTGCAGGGAAAACTGGAACTCCATATACAGCAAAATGAAAATAAACCCCTACCTCTCACCCTGTACAAAACTCAACTCAAAATGGATCAATGACCTAGGAATTAGACCAGAGACCCTGTCCCAAATAGAAGAAAAAGTAGGCTCAAATCTTCATCATGTTGGCTTAGGATCAGACTTCCTTAACAAGACTCCCAAAGTGCAAGAAATAAAAACAAGAATCAATAAATGGGATGGATTCCAACTAAAGTTTTTTCTCAGCAAGGGAAACAGTCAATAATGTGAAGAAAGAGCCTAGAGATTGGGAGAAAATCTTTACCACAGGCACTTCAGATATACCACTTAATCTCCAGAATTAAGAACTTAAAAAACCTTAACACCAAAAATACAAATAACCCAATCAATAAAGGGACTAAGGAACTGAGCAGACATTTCACAGAAGATATATATTCAAACAAATATATGAAAAAATGATCAACATGTCTAGTAATTAGAGAAATGCAAATCAAAACCACCCTAAATTTCATCTCACTCAATTAGAATGGCTATTACCAAGAATACAAGCAACAATAGGTGTTGGAAAGGATGTGCAGGGGGAAGTACACTCATTGCTGGTGGGATTGCAAATTGATGCAGCCATTCTGGAAAGCAGTATGGAGATTCCTTAGAAAACTTGGAATGGAACCACCATTTGACCCAGCTATTCCACTCCTTGGCCTATACCCAAAGGACTTAATAGCAGCATACTACAGTGATACAGACATCAATGTTTATAGCAGCTCAATTCACAATACCTAGATTGTGGAACCAACCTAGATGTACCTTCAATAGATGAATGGATAAAGAAACTGGTATATATACACAGTGAAATATTAGCTATAAAGAATAAAATTATGGCATTTGCTGGTAAATGAATGGATTTGGAGAAAATCATGCTAAGTGAGATAAGCCAATCCCAAAAAAACAACAGCCAAGTATTTTCTATAAGTAGATGATACTTAACAGGGTGGGGCAGAGGGAGTAAAGGAATAATGGAGGAACTTTGGATTGTGAAGAGGGACATGAGGGGAGGGGAGGGGAGGGGAGGGGGCAGGGGAAAGAAATATGGTGGAATGAGACAAACATTACCTTATGTACATGTATGATTACATGAATGGTGTGACTCTACATGTACAACCAGAGAAACGAAAAGTTGTACCCCATTTGTGTAAGGTAAGGTCCTGCAAGCTTGTTAGAGTCACATCAAGTTTGAAATCAACGTGTTTTCTTAGAAATGTTGTCCTTGGAGACATTGAACAGGCCCAATCTCCAGTGTGGATTAGAAGTGTAGAGAAAGGGGGCTGGGGTTTTGGCTCAGTGGTAGAGGGCTTGTCTAGCACATGTCAGGTACTGGGTTGGATACTCAGCACCACATAAAAATAAAATATAAGGTATTGTATACATCTAAAACAACAAAAGGAAGTGCAAAGAAAAGTCAAATGACCAGCATTAATAGGGGTGATCCTAACAAAGGACTGATTCTGTCCATTCAGTGACAAAGACCTTCACTTTATGATTCCTTTCAATATGCCACCTCCCTCAATTTCTGCTAGATTTAATGTCCTGGAGTTCAGAATATCCCTGGTATCCTCAGAATAAGCTCTTGTTTCCAGTGGTACTCTAAGAATGGTCTTCAGGATTTAGAGGAGCAGAGAGTCAGGACTTAAACAGCCCATTGTTCAGACTTTCAGAACAACTCCTTTATTTTCAGTACCACCTATCCATGGGCTCATATTCTGAGGTATATTCTTTTGTCATGTGCACTTCCTTGTCAGCAGCCCAAATCAGAATACTTTTCATGGCATCTTTTCTACTTGTGATTAAAAAGGAGGTAGGGAGCAAATAAAAATTTCCTAACTTCCAAAGACATGCTTATATTTTCCCACTATTGCCTCCTCTATCTTCTTTGTTTCTTTAAATAAGGAAATAAAAATTCCTTGAATTATTAACCCCCAGAGACAAACACTTCTAGTCCAACATGTTTAAACATAAAAATTTCCCCCCACTTAAGTTTTACAAACTTTTACCGGGTAACATTAACTACTTTAAATTTGTATTTTGAAATACAGATGGATTGGCATTTATTTCTCATATTAGTGTATTTACTGTTCCTTCCTCTTCCCTTCTCTTTCCTTTAGCAACCTAAATTTTATCTTCTCCTTCTAAATTTTAACAATGTGGAATTGAATATATAAACAGTATTATAAAAATAATGTGACCTCTCAGCTACAAAAGATGAAGTTAGCACAATTATAAACTCTAACAATATAGTGCTTCCCAGCATCTGTCCTTTTCCTTCTCATGTTACAAAATAGAAAATGAATGCCCAAATGTATTTTAGTCAATCATATATTTAATTTTATTTGCATGAGTTCTTTTACAATAGGCTTTTTTCTGAAGTAATTTGACTCAATTTTATGTTTAATAGTTTCTAAGTAAATGGCTCATTCTCTGACATCTAGAATGTTTATTCAGATCTATTTGTAGACATTTCTTTAAACTTTTGTTCAAATAAGAGCAAGTAAAGTATTATTAAAAGAAATAAAGCATGACCCACTAATCTTAACATGCAGTTACCAGTCTTTAAGGGGTAATGAATATTGAAGGAGGAAGTCAATATTCTTTCTGGAAAGCTTTTAAATTAGAAGGCCAAGATTGGGGATAGAGCTCAGTGGTAGAGCACTTGCCTAGCATGTATTTGGGTTTGAGTCCCAATACTGTAAGAAGACAAAGAAAAATGAATGAAGAAAGAAAATAGAAGGACCTGGAAAGAAAGACAATCCTAGTAAAGTTATTAGATTTAGTGATGACCATTCTATGTCCAAAAACAAAAT
The DNA here is from genome assembly GCF_902686445.1 of Sciurus carolinensis. NCBI lineage: Eukaryota > Metazoa > Chordata > Mammalia > Rodentia > Sciuridae > Sciurus > Sciurus carolinensis. Next base: position 35,982,848 of record NC_062232.1, read on the forward strand.
GAATATTTGGGTAGTCAAGCGAAAGACTTTCATTAATAGAGAAATGACTTGAAATTGCAGGTAAATGCTTAATTTGAACTATTAAAAGTACTGAATAATGACTCAATAAAGGAATTTCAATGTTTTAAAAGGATGCAAGAGAAAACAATTAAGGGAACTCTAACACATAACTGTACTCTTTTCATTTCCTTCCTATTATTTCCTGTGACTTTAGTAGCATCTGCCTTCTTCTAAAATTTCTTATTTCATTTTTATGTCCATGTAAAATGTGAACTGATAGAGCTCAGTATCTTTCTTGTGTTCATATATTTTCTATGAGTTCTTATACATGTTTCATGCTACTGTTTTATGGACACATTGATTTAAGCTTTCTTCTTTAGGGTAAAATATTGCAAAGCTTTAATTTTCTTCATGGCAATGTTTCTTGTCTTATTCTGCCTCATGTTTTTCCCACTCTTTTGTTCTATCTATAAACATACCATGTGATTTTTACTTTTTGAATTCTCATCTTTTAGTTCAGAAAAGCTCTCTTCTCTTAGTCAAAAATGATATGCAAACTTGTGGATGGGTTAAGGCCCTATCCCAGGCATGGAAAATTTTATCCAATGGATGTAGATTTTGCATAATGCACACCCCTATTGCTACCTCTTCTCCCAAAAGTCACATGAACAAAATGTGGCTTGTCTGTGTATATTCCTGTTCAGCTTCACCAACTCTAAGAGTCAGGGAAGTTTTTGCAACCAGGTTATGGTTCCCATTTCTACTACTAAAATCAAAGTTTAGGTGTTGTATTTCAGGGTATGTTTCCCACCATAGAGAAGTGAATTTTGCCAGCCCTTATCAAGATCTACAGCCACAAGAATACTTTATTTCCTCCCATATGTATGCCAGTTTGATTATCACTTTGAGTATTCATTCTACCAATTTTGTAGTAAGGGTTGTTAGTGAAAACAAATCCACATATGTGCCTCAGTTTCATGGCTAGTGCAGATGATTTCAAAGAGGATGGAGAAATTTCAACTTTACATCTACATCCTCAGACCAAAAGACCAAGGGTAGAATCCTTGATGACCACTTTCAAGTAGCTGAAGTGATATATGGTTCAGAGGCTTCTCCCTCTTCCATACTCTCACATTATATGCAGATCCTACAGTCAACCAAGAATCAAAGAACAGAAAGACCCATATAATCCAGCCAAACTGATTTTTCAAGACCTTGAGGAAGCAAGTTGCTTACAGATAGGAATCAGTTTGGGAGAGGGAACTCAAACACCTTTCTCCTTTTATCACACTCAACTTCCCTCAAAATTATGTATATCTTTGCAACTCTGAATCATATCTCCAACACCTGGTGAAACTGCATTCTCAGATTTTTCCTATGCATTTAAGGGCTTGGAAGATGATTACACTGTACATAGTATCAGAATGCCAGGTCTCAGCATTAAATGATATCTTAGGATGTCATAGGGACCATACCTATTATGTAGGCTTTTGTCCCTAAAGTGATATGTTGACGATGCATAAGAATCTAGTTTCCTCAGGGTTTCTTGTTTCTAAACTAAATTTAATCATTGTGACCTCTACACCTTACATTAAGTCTGAAGAGCAGGAAACCCCTTGTCTATGTACATTGAGAGGTCACTTCCCAAAATATAATGTTTCTGAAGAGTATTTTTGAGGGTTTGAGAGGGAGTGGGTAGAAGAAGGGGAATGATGATGTCTTCGGTTCATCTATTTTCTTTCTGAAAAACCCAACCTAAGAAAGACCCTTTAGAAAGAAAAAAGGAGTGATGTGTCACTACCTAAAGCATCATCCCAGAGAAATAAAGGAGAGGAAGAAGAGTCAAAATTAAAATGTGTCATTGAATTTGAGCAATTAGTTCTATAAGATTGGCATTGGGACAACTGTCTTCCCAGAGACTATATTAACAGCTATTTCTTGGTGTAATATGTTTGGGGATGAGAAGAATTTGTCCATCAGCTGCCCTTCATTGTTTAAAATTTCAGCCCACACTATCTCCACAATATTACTCTTATCCTTCTATGTCTCTGCAAGAGAGGCAGGCCCTGGTGGTAAAAATTAAGAACTCTAGCTTGGGTAAAAAGATATACCTGCATGCAGTTGGAATCCATGAAGATTTGGTGATCTGTCATTTGTTCCAGCAACATCTGCTACTGCAAAAGGCAACATAATGATAAAAGGATCAATCCACCCAAAAGCTAGAACATTCCTACATTGCATGTCGCAAATAACAAGGCCTCACACTACATAAATGAGATGAGAAATAGTCAAAATCAATTATAGTTGGAGACTTCAACCCTCCCCTCTCAGCAACTATTGAGTAGAAAAAAGCAGAGTTGATCAACATAATCAACAAGATCAAATTGACATACAAATCACTCAATGACACTGGAATATACATTTTTATTTTGTTTAGTTATACATTACAGTAGAATGTATTTTGGCAGAATATACATACATAATTTATATCTTATTCTATTAGGTTCCCACTCTTGCAGTTGTACATGATGTGGAGTTACCCTGCTCGTGTATACAAATACAAGGTTAGGAAAGTTATGATCAATTAATTATACTGTCCTTCCTATTCCCTTCCCCTCTCCCTTCCATTCTTGAACTAGACAAAAGGTAAATTTATTTCTATTATTCCCCTCCCCAACCTCCCTTGTTTTGGGTTAGCATCCATAAACAAGAGAACATTCAGTCTTTGTTGTTTTGGGGGGACTGGTTTATTTCACTTAGCATGATATTCTCCAGTTCCATCCATTTATCAGCAAATGCCATAATTCCATTCTTTTCTATGGCTGGGTAATATGGAATACACATTTTTTGATCCTCAATGATTCAAGGAGCATTCATCAAGATAGATCATTTGCTTGACCATAAAACAAATTTAAAGAATTAAAGTTGGGCTGGGATTATAGCTCAGTGGTAGAGCACTTGCCTAGCACATGTGAGGCACTGAGTTCAATTGTCAGCACCACAGAAAAATAAATGAAATGGTTAAAAAGAATATTTACACAGTTGTGCATGTCTGTAATCCCAGTGGCTTGGGAGGCTGAGACAGGAGGATTATGAATTCAAAGTCAGCCTAAGCAATTGCAAGGGACTAAGCAACTCAGTGTGATCCTGTCTCTAAAATACAAAATAGGGCTGGGGATATGGTTCAGTGGCTGAGTGCCCCCAAATTCAATCCCCAGTACCCCCAAGAAATTTTTAAAGGAATTAAAGTCATACATAGCATTGTTTTCTAACCATAATGAGGTGGAACCAAAAAAAAGTGTTTCTAAATGTGGAATGTGGAAAATATTTCTAAATTATGGGTCAAATATTAAATTTCAAGGAAAATACACAGAAGTTAATGGAAATTAAAATGTAACGTAATATACACAATTCACCCTAAGCAATGCTGAGAGGGAAGTTTACAGTACTAAATATTTACATTAGAAATAAAGTCTCAAATCAATCTAAGTTCTTATCCTTAAGAAACTATAGAATGTAAACTCAAAGCCAATAGATGGAATATGTATCAGAGATGAAATTGAAAATTGAAAAATGATAGAAAAAAAAAATCAATGAAGCAGAATCTGGTTCTTTGAAAGGAATCAATAAAACTGAAACTTTATCAAGACTTGATAAAAATAAAATACAAATTGCTGATATCAGGGATGAAAGAAGGAATGTCAATATTGATACTGCAGGCATCAAAAAGAAAACGCTATAAACAACTTTTTGTACGTAAATTTGTCAACTTAGAAGAAAATACTACCAAGACAAGAGGAATATGAATAACCCTGTAATGATTAAGGAAACTGAATTCATAATTTAAAAGTTCACAAAGGAGAAATCTTCAGGCCCTGGTTCACTGGACAAGTCTATTCAAAAATTTAAAAAGTATAAACATGCCTATTTCATCACCTCTTCCAGAAAAACCAAAGAAATATCACTTCAACTAATTTTATGAGGCTAGTACTACCTGTTAACCAAAACAAAAATAGGCATTTTCTGCATTAGGGTCATGGTTTCACTACATTAAGTAAAACCATCTGTGTTGGTTTCCTAGGGCTGCCATAACAAAATATTGGCAATACCACAAAGCAGCAGAAATTTATCCTCTCATACCTCTGGAGTCAAAGTGTCAGCAGGGCCATTCTCTCTCTGAAGCCTCTAGGGGTAAATATGTTTCATGTCTTTTTCTTCACTCCTGGTATTCCAATCCTTGGTGTTCCTTGGCTTGTAGAATCTTCCCTCCAATTGCTACTTCTATCACATAGCATTCTCTTGTTTTTATATCTTTTCCCCCTCTTAGAATAACACCAGTCATATTAGAATAGGACCCACCTTAATCCAGTATGATCTCATTTTAACTCAATTATATTTTCAAAAACCCTATATCCAAATAAATTCACATTCATAGGTAACAGGAGTTAGGACTTCAGTATATTTTTCTGGGCAACAAAATTCAACCCATAGTACTATCTGAATAAGAGGAAAATTAATTTGAAAGTCTTATTTAACAAGACTCCATTAAAGGCAGAAACAGCACAGATGGTTGATGCCAAATCTTCACAATTTGTTCTTTTAATAGCAGTCATGTCTATGTAACCATTACATTAGCAGTATCAACACACTCCAAAATGCAATTACAAATGCAATCCTGTTATCAGGAGCAGTGTCATTGTAAGCAGAGGAAATACAAACAGTTGTCCAATTTAAGTCACTTTATACATGGCTTCAATGATAGTTAACCACCATTTACTTGCAATGCCTGAATGCCAACAAGAGTTTGTTAATTCCTTTGACTCAGAGATAGCTGAAGTATTTACTCTCTCACTCCACATACTCACTTTCTCATCTTCACCAAGTAGCACAGCATATCAGAATCTAAACAGGAAAACAGAAGCCACTTCAAAGATTTCCAACAGATTAAACTGAACACAAAGAATTGCTTGCACTAGTGATAAAAGAAATGAGACGCATAGTGAGACAACCTAGAAATGGGCAAAATAGGGCACTAAATCTATTCCTTACTTAACCTAGAGGATCAAAGGAAAGAAGCAATTCTCAGAAGCCCAGTGGACAAGGTCAGCTAGCAGAACTACAGCAGCAGTTGCATCTCAAGAAGAGATGGAGCCATCACAAAGCAGCACCCAGAGCTACAAAAGGAGAGAGATCCTACCTTCTCTCTTCTCCCCATCCTCCTGTTCACATCACCCATTGATCAAGCCCAGCTAGAAACCACTTTCACAGAGGCCAAGGGAATGCAGACCTGCAAGGCAACGGAAGAGCAGGGAAAGCAGTATGTGAGAAAATACTGGGGTCCTGCACACACATCTTCCTCCTCTCAAACTTCACTTAAGCAACTCTCCCATCAGTAACACTGTTGGACTGTGCTTTCATTTGCATTTATTATGTTTAATATTCCACTGCTGATATTATCTGCTTGTCATTATATAGAAGGAAACAGTTCAGGAACCAACAAATATGAAAACAAATATACCCAGTTAATGAATGCATTGTGTTAAATAACTAGAAATAGCAGATTAATATGCTATTGTGCAAAAACTGAGTTGTTGCAAGTGCTTACAAGCTTGTATTTTTCTTGTTATTTTTAATAGAATATGGGGAAGTGGATTAGGCTTTAGCAATAGAATGGGAACACATTTTCCAATTAAAAGTCCCAGCTTCGGCATTTCCAAACTTTGCTATCAACAGGTATTCAGAAAAATAAAAATTCAGAAAATGAGATACATATGCCTCAAGCTTAATTTTTTTCTAGAGTCAGGTCCATATGTAATAGAGGGTTAGAGAAGCTATTTTTGCTAAAAGTACTCACTCTTTACTTAGGCCTTCAAATGCTCAATGGAAAAGTAAAAAGCAGGATGAAGTCTGACATATCTGCCTTCATTTTATATCTGTCTCCTTTATTACATTTCACTTTGAGTCAAGTCCCTGCTCAACTCTGCACGTAGGTATGTTAATCATTTAAGGATTACTCATCTAAAAATTAGTCATACAAGGTTTATTAGCTCTAAACTTACCTAACCTATCTAGGGCCCCTTTAAGACTTAGGCAAGATTTGCAGCATCCCGTTTCAGAACCTAGCGATACCTAGAAAATCTTTATCCTTGCCCTATACCATCGGGGAACAGCAAGAGTAATCTCCTCATAGGAATTGAATTCCCCCTTCCAGGATCACAGGTCTGATAGAGGAACATCCTGAGCACCAAGAGGAAAAAAAAAAAAAAAAAAAAAAAAAAAAAAAAAAAATCACCCCACCCCAAGCAATAAAGAATTTCTCTGGAGGTACCTCACAGAACTGAGAATGAACAACCAGACAACAGTCGGACCAAGACTGATTAGTTGTTATGTATATCCCTTGCCCCTGCCCCCAATTCTTTTTCTATTTCAACCTAAAGCTCATTTACCCAAACCATTCCAATGACAGGGCTGAGATGCTGGATCTCACTCTGCACTCTCAATATGGCCAGCTTCTGAGGTGAGTGACCAGACCTGGTTTGTTATGACCCCAGTAATAGTCTCAACTGTGAGTGTGCATACATATATGCTCTAAGGACTGAATCAAGGACCTTATGCATGCGAGTCAAGTACTCTCCCACTGAGCTATACCCCATTTTTTTTGAGCCGAGATTCTGTTTTTATGTCATTAGTTTATTTATAAACACATATAACATGCTATAGGAGTGAAGTAGCTTGACCCATATTACAAGGAAATTGACCTCTTGAAACATTCCTCATAGCTGGTTACAGTGGCCACATCTGTAATCCATGCAGTTCCAGCTTCTAAGGCGGCAAGTGCATTTTTTACAATGATCTTATCCCTTTGTTGGCGTAGGCGCATTTTACACATGCAATAAAATGCTAACACAAACAGACACATGAATAAATCCAAGTTTACTGAAACTGGGGTCGTGTGTGACATCCATTTGCCATAAGTGACTAGGCAAAAGCCTTTTAGGGTTGATACCAACATGAGGGACTGGAGAGTGAGTTACACAGGACTGGCATCCTTTAACAATTGTTCTGGCTTGTTCTTTAGTTATTTTAAATCTGTGTTGTAAGGTAGCACTATAAACATGAAATTGATCATGAAAACGAGTATCTTGTTTTACTGAGGAAAAGATGAAAACCATCCGAGTGGCTAAATCAGCTTATGAGGGGCTATGGGTCCAGCCAATTCTAATTTGGGAATCAGCTGAGCGATGTAATTACTATTAGTAAAGAGATTCATTTGTTGCTCCTTAAACTTTACAAGGGCTATGACAGCTGCTTCCATTTCCACCAATTGAACCAATTTTTGAGATGTAATCTGAATGATAGCATTTTGGTGAGTAACTACTGCAGCAGAAGTACCATTAGAAGAAACATTCAGGGCCTTAGGAATCTTTTGATATGGCCTGGCTGTCCACATAGGAAGCAACCTTTAGGGCGAGCCCCTCCAGAGGTGTTTAAAGGAGAGACACCTCTTATAGCTGCTGCAATTATGCTCCCTGTAACTACTGCATCGTTGATATCTTTGCAGAGTTTTATGTAGACAAAAAGATCTTTCTTGGCCTTCCAGGGCCAGATAGCGTTTTGACATTCTATTGGCATTCTCATACACCAATTGAACAACTATTGGTATAACCATTTCAACATCTCCAAAAACTCTGCTGGCCATAAGAGACGGTCAACAAACTCAGTGCATGGTTCATTGGGTCCCTGTATAACTTTTGACAGACTGCCCTGTAAGTCACTGGTTCCTTGTACGGTTTTCCAGGCCTTAGTTGCTGCTGCATATATCTGGGCATAAACTCCAGGATCATATTGAATTTGTATCTATTGAAACATATTGGCCTTCTCCTGTTAGCATATCAACATTTCTACCAGGAAACCCTGCTGCTGCGTTTCTGTGAGCAGTTTCAACAGATATTTCTTGCCACTGAGCTCTCTAAATCAGATATTGTCCTCCAGATAACACTACTCTGCATAGCTGTTTCCAATCAGTAGGAGTCAAATTTAAATTACTCAAAGACTCAAGCATACTTATGGTAAATGGTGCCCGAGGTCCATATGTCATAACTGCCTCTTTAAAGTTTTTAATGGTTTTAAAGTCTAATGGTTGATGGTATCTGTCTATTTTGGTCCTCAAATACGGACAGGTTCCACAAATTTTTTGCCACCACTCTGACACCTTTCCAGCCCCAGAGCTGAATTTCTCCAACTGGGTTTAAAGCCATACTAAACACCAAGGTGATAGGATATAGATTGACCACATGTTTGAGTTCATCAAGTATCTGGAAAATGTGGTCAAAGATCCACAGAAGAGATTGTAAGAAACTGGATATGAATATATTAGAGATAAAAAAAATGTCAAACTCTGGCTTTCTGCTAAAACACAGTTCCTCATTACACAGACTTCAAGTAGCTTTCATGTGCCAGGGAGAAAGATGACTAAGATGGTTCCCTGCCTCTTAAGAATTATGTCTAATAACAGATAGACTTTATTACATTGAATTTTAAGTGTTGTAATATAAATATTCACCAAGTCCTGTGGCTATAAAAAGCAAATATTTGATGGTACTGCATGAAGCAAAGGGTATTCATAATGACACCTGAGGTCTATGCATTCCCTAAACAAGACCAAATTGTTTGATAAGCTGCCAGATATTATCCAGTACATTCTTAGGTATTAAAAAAATCTCAGCTATTTATGCTGAAGAAGATAGCAACTCAGGTTGTCATAGGAAACAAGACTCAAGTCAGAACCAGGAAATTTAAGTAGTCAGTTTTCATATTACCTCCTAAGGAGTGTGAGGCACATTTTCCCAAAGCCCAATGGAGTTGTTTGGAGTACAAAACAATTTATAGAGAGCAGCTGAAAGCCAATTGGTGAGGATGAAATAATGCCCATTAGGCAAGCTAAATGCTCTAAGTGGACATAGGCTGACTGTGGAGTGGGATGCTTCAGTTTATAACACCCCAAACTTTGAGATCCTGTTCCTTCTCAGGTGATAGAGTTTTAGCCCATGCTACCAAATCCCAGGTACTGTTTCAGGATGAGAAGCAACTACCAAAATGTTTAACTTGAGTTTGACAATATATGATTATTAGCCTCAGTGATTGATTTCCTTAAATCAGGGCAGCACAATATCTTGACTTAAAAATATAAAGAAAAATACCAATGTCAATTTCTTGGTTTTGACCTTGAGCTATAGTCATGTAACCTGTTACCATTAGGGGAAATGAGCCAGAGGTACATAGGACACTGTACTATTTTTGCAATTCCCCAGGAATCTATAATTACTTTAATATAACACTTATTTTTTCATTTAAAAAGTTATATTGATATACAATTCACATACAAGTCACCCACTTGAAGTGTACATTTCCATATTTTTTTGAATATTTGGAGTTGTACAACCATCATAACTATCTTCTTCCAGAATGTTTTCATCACCTCCCAAAGAAACCCCATAACTACTAAGCACTCACTTCTCATTCCTCTCCTCTTCTCCAAACCCTGGGAACCATTAATCTGGCTTTTTTTTTTTTTTTTTTTTTTTTTTGGTCAGGGGGAACAGTGATAAATGTTTTTAATTATTTTCATACATGTATGTAGGGTAATAATGTCTGTCTTACAATCTACCATCCTTCCCCTCCCCACCCACTCTCCCCTCATGCCCTCTATACAATCCTACAACTTATTTTTAATCAAGTAAAGAAGTCTCAGAGATCTTGCCCAAAGTCTTAGATCTTTTGAAACCTTGTAATAAGATCTTCAGTTCAACAAAATTACTTACCTGATTAACTAGCTTATGAAGTATGCTGGCACAGTGGGAATCACCCCAACCCAGAACTGCAGGTCAAAATAAGCAGTGTATCCTTTAAATTGGGGTTCTTAAATTGGAGGTCCATAACAACCATGGGGTGTAACTTGACTAGGAAAGTCTCTTCGCTCTTACTAACCCTAACAAATTTAATACTTCCTTCAGCTAATAGTCAATCCACAACATCCCTAAAAATTGAATTTGTCACAATAGAAATCAACAAATTTTCTTAAGCAAAATAAGTCACAGAGAAGTACTGAATGTTTTATCTCGTATGTGGAATCTAGAGGAGAAAAAGAGTTGAAAGTAGCAGAGAAACTATTAGAGAAAAAAGGAAGGAGGAAGAAGGGAAAGGAGGAAGAAGGGTAAGAAAGGACAATGGGATGGATATGATCAAAATGTTATTTTCATTCACATATATGACACAATGAAAGCTATTCTGTATAATTATAATGCACTAAAGATTTCCACTCAAAAAAGAAATTGGCTATTTTCATTTCATATTACTTTATTACAGATCTCAAGTTATAATTTGCATTTGTCACTATTTCAAAATCATGTTAGTACCTGGGGATAATAACCGGTTCTCACATGATTGCTCTCTTTGTGTCTAAAGATTTTAGTACAAAGGAGTTGCCCAACTCTGGGTCAGGTGGATATTTAGCTACTAAACATGAAGCGGAAAGTTATTTCATGGGTAACTAAGACAGCCATATTACTTTCCAGCACACTATCTACAATTATTTTACAGTCTACATACATTAAAGTTGGGAGTCATTCTTATGAAGATTTTGCAAAGCTAGCACATGGAATACAAAGGTGAACCAGGCAAGTGCAAACACATCTGACATTTGAGGTAACTTAAAATAATACATTTTAACCCTAATTATAATAGGTCCCCTTAGCTATGTAATTCTCCCTTATCTGTGGTTTTACTTTGTACAGTTTCACTTACCCAGAGTCAGCTAAGTTCTGAAAAGATTAAATGGAAAGTTTCAGAAATATTACATAAGTATTAAATTCCATGCCTTTCTGAATATTGTAATGAACTCTTTTCCTATCCCACTCTGTCCAAGGTAGGTCAGTCTACACTGTGTGCCACCTACCTGTTAGTCATTCACTAGTCATATAGATTATCAGAAAACTGTCATGGTATCACAGTGCTTATGCTCAAGTAACCCTTATTTTACCTAATGCCCCCAAAACACAAGAGTAGTGATAATGGCAATTCGAACCTGCCGAAGAGAAGCCATAAAAGACTTCCTTTAAACATCATCACAAGAAGGGTATATATAGTACAGTAGTTTGAGAGACAGATTCATGGAAATTCTTATATTGTTGCTAACTGTTCTATTAGTTATTGTTAATTTCTTGTGCCTAGTTTATAAATGAAACTTTAGCATAAGTATGTTTATATAGGAAAAATCATAGTGTGTGTATATGTATGTGTATATATATACACACATACTATATATATATATTTATATATGGTTTGGAACTGAGGTACCAGGCATTTGCTGGGGGTCTTAGAACATATTCCAGAGAAGAGGGGGATATTGTATTAATAGATTGTGCAATGATAGGGGTCATATACACTGTGAATATGGTGAATAACAGGTGTTTTCTCCTTAATATTTTTGTATACTATTAGGAAATAAGGAAACAAGAGCACATACAAGATTTTATGAAGGGTTGTATATTCTGAAAACACTCCACACTTAAAATAATTTTTGAAAAAAACAAATTTATAAACCATTTTTCTAGGAAAGCACAGAAATATATATAACCACAATGCTGGAAGGAGTGCTTTACCAAGAGGAAGCTACAATTTAAACTTCTATCCATTCCTTTGACAAAAGATTACTGTTAACACCTGGAAACACTGCATAACTCTTCAAAGAGGGTTTTGTTGTCATTTTTTTATTTGCCTTTTTCATTTTGGGATTTTTTTCCCCCTTGGATATAGGGAATTCAATCCAGGATCACTGAGCTGCATCCCCAGTCATTTTTTAAGATAGATCTTGCTAAGTTGCTGAAGATAGCTTCAAACTTGCAATACACTCCTGCCTCAGCCTCCAAAGTGGCTGGGATTACAGGCATGGGCTACAATATATGGCTGTTATTTTTCTTTTTTGTGTGTTGCTGGGATTGAATCCAGGGCCTTGTGCATGCAAGGCAAGCACTCTACCAACTGAACTATATCCCTAGCCCATGTTGTTTTTCTTAATAGCAAAAGCCAACCACAGATTCATCTTTTCTTAAATATAAAATTCTCAAAGAGTTTGGCCTAGATGAAGATGACTTATTGATTTTAAAATGTCTTTGAGTAATGACCATTTTACCAAAAGTGTTATACGGACTCAATGCTATTCTCATCAAAATACCAATTATATTCTTAGAGAATTAGAAAAATGTCCTCAAATTCATATGGAAGAATAAAAGACTCAAAATAGACAAAGCAAAAAGAGCAATACTGAAGGCATCACAACCTGATCTCAAATTATACTACAGAGCTATAGTAAGAAAACAGCATAGTATTGGCATGAAAACAGACATGAAGGTCAGTAGAACAAAATATAGGACAGACAAACCCATATAAATACAATCATCTAATACTTGACAAAGGTGCCAAAAAGGTGTTGGAAAAAAGATAGCCTTTTTAACAAATGGTTCTGGGAAAACTGAATATCCATATTGATTTAAAAAAATGAAACTTACACTCTGCACAGAAGTCAACTCAAAGTAGATCAAAGACCTAGGAAATAGACCAGAAACTTTGAAAATGCTACAAGAAAACAGGTTTAACACTCCCACATATTGATGTAGGCTCAGACTTCCTTAACAAGACCCTAAAGCTCAAGAAATAAACCAAGAATCAACAAATGGGATAGCATCAAATTAAAAAGCTTCTGAACAATGAAGGAAATGCAAATCAAAATTACATTGAGATTCCATCTCACTACAGTTAGAATGGCAATCAAAAATACAAATAATAAATGCTGGTGAGAATGCAGGAGAAAAGGTAGACTCATATTGCTGGTGGAACTGAAAATTAGTACAGTCACATTGGACAGCAGCATAAAGATTCCTCAAAAAACTGGGAATGAAAACACCATATGACTCAGAAATTCCACTCCTTGATATTTATTCAAAAGAACTAAAATCAGGCACATGAGTGTTTACAGCAGCACAATTCGCAACAGCCAAGTTATGGCACTAGTGCAGGTGCCCATCAACACATGAATGAATAAAGAAAATGTGGTATATACACACAATAGAATTTTACTCAGTCATAATAAAGAATGAAATGATGGTACTGGCTGGTAAATGGATGGAAATGGAGATCATGCTAAGTAAAATAAGCCAAACTTGGAAAGTCAAGGGTCAAACATTTTATCACAGATGCAGAAGTTAGACTAAAATAAGGAAAAAAGAAGGGATACCATGAAAACTGAAGACAGATCAATAGAATAGAGAATGGGGGGCTGAGAAGGAGGGAAGAGGGATGACAAAAGGAAAGAACTAATGAAATTGACCAAATTATTTTGTGTACATATGACTATACCACAGTGTACACCTTTATGTACAACTATAAAGCACCAGTTAAAAAATAACTAGAAGGGGGCTGGGGAGATAGCTCAGTCGGTAGAGTGCTTGCCTTGCAAGCACAAGGCCCTGGGTTCAATCCCCAGCACCGCAAAATAAATAAATAGAAGGAAGACCAGTATAGTAGAGGAAGGGGAACAGGGGGAGGAAGAGAGGAAGGAAAGAGGAAGTACTGGGAAATGAAATGGAATATGCATGGAATATTATAGGATTATGTCAAAATTAACTCATTATGTACAACTATAATGCACTAACATTCAAAAGTTGCTTTGAGATATGTCATGAATATTAATCTATTTAAGATATGTAATTCAGCGTTTTCTTAGTATATTCAGGAGGTTGTACAACCCTCATCACTATTTGAACTCCGAACATTTTTTCACCAGAAGAAGCCAATACCATACCTTTTAGCAATTGTTCTTTCTTACCCAGCCCCTGGAAACTACTAACCTGTATTGTTTCTATGGATTTGCTCATTCTTGTCATTAACATAAATGGAATTAAACAACATATGTCCTCTTGTGGCTGGCTTTCTTTAGTGTTTTCAAGGTTCATCCCTTTTATTATCAATATTCCCATTGTATAGATATGTATAAGGGTCAAATTTTGTTTATCCATTCAATTGTTGTACATTTGGATTTTCCCCCACTGTTTTGGCTATTAGGAATAATACTGTTAATGAATACTTAGGTACTGGTTATTGTGTGGACATGTTCTAAATTCTCTTGGGTATGTAACTAAGAGTGGAATTTTTGAGTTATATGGTCATCCTATACCTAACATTTTAAGGAACTGTCCTATTCTTTTCCGCAGCAGTGGCATCATTTTACATTCCCAGCAGCAATAAATGAAAGCCCAATTCCCCACATCCTTGCTAACATTTGGTATTGTCATTTAGTCATCCAAGTGGGTGTGAAGTGACATCGTGGCTTTGATGTGCATTTTCTCTAATAACTGATACTTATATATTAGTCATTTTTGTTTTTGAGGAAATGTTCATTCAAATCCTTTGTCCATTTTTATTTTGTGTTATTTCTCTATTGCCGAGTTGTTAAAAAAAAAAAAAAATTGATCAGAGTATGAATGTTTTACTACAAATGGAATTTAACTCAAAAGACTACGGGAAACATAGGTGTTTTGCCTCGCAATGTGAATTAGAGAAACTTTGATTTTTTTTTTTTTTTGTGGTGCTGGGGATTGAACCCAGGGCTTTGTGTATGTGAGGCAAACACTCTACCAGATGAACTATATCCCCAGTCTTTAATTTGTTTTGAAACAATGTATTTGTAAAATTCAGTTTTTCAACCCTTGTATTCACTAAACAAAAACTCAGAACCAATTGGATGTAAAATATAACATGTATGTTGTCTTGTCCAAAAAACGACCCTTGATTTAATATTTTGATTCAAATTAAGCAGTCTTCACACTGAAGTGTTTGTTTTAATTTGCCTGAACTTAAAATACATTGTTATTTAATGCACTAAGGCACATATTTACATCACAATGTTGTTTTAAAAATGATACTTTTGGTTCCTTTCTTTAAAATCTCAGTATTTTATTTTATACCTTTATACACATTGTGAACTGCCCATGAACCACCAAAGTGGTCCATGGGAAAACAAACAAAAGAGTCCCTGCTCCAACTACAGAGAAGAATACATCTTCTAAAGGGCAAGAAGAATCACTGTAGCATTTTTTTAAATGCTACACAAATATATAGTCAGTGAGTCTCTGGCTTATTTCAATCTAATTCTGCACACTGGAGTGGCTAATCCTGTTCAGATGATTGGGAGCAAAGGGAAAGATAAAGCCTTTGACTTTTCTATGTAAGAATACATTAACCCTTAAAAGATGGAAGGAAATCAATATTTGAGAGAGTGCTGGTAATTATTACAATCAAATTTGTAAAGCACATTTTATGTGAGCCCAAAACAGCCATGTGTGCACAACCACATTTAATTTCACACAAATCTCTCAACTTTCCTTAGCATTGTGGGTAGCAGAGTTGATGCTGGTTTGTAAATTTCACTGTTGTCTTATAGATGTACACAAGATGAGTTTTTCCAACTAAGCCAAATAGTAGAAATATAAGCCAAAGTCACTGGGGCCTAACAGAATACCCTCACCCCAATAAAAACCTTCTGAAGAACAGTATGACAGACCACATTTGCTGTGTACCTAGGGCAACTGTGCATTGCAGGTAGGTTCTTTGGGAAGCCCCAGGATCTAGAATCCCCCACACAGAATATAGATATTTTAATATGCTGAGGAAATTTGGCTCCATGATCTAAGTCCCATTTAATTGTCCCAGAAACAAGGCAAACTAGTCACAGAGAATAAAAGTCTATACACTAGAAAAACTAGATACTCAGGACACAACTGATGGAGGTAGGGTCCTCCTGAAGAGATAATGATACCTCTGCTAAATTCCCTAGATCTAATTTCATTATTTTTAAAAATAGTATTTCTATCGACTTCAATCCTTTGAGTACCTGCTGTGTGTCAAGTATTATGCACTAAAGATGAAAAGATAAATGTCTGTTCTTGACCTCAAAACAGTTTGTAGCCTGGTATTAGGCATATCAAACTTAACACTCTCAAAATAGAACTCTTCAGGGTCTCTATGCAGCTCTCCCTGACCCAGTCATACTCATCTCAATGTTAACCATCTCCACTCAGTTGTTTGAGCCAAAATTTGTGATCCTCAATTTTCTCATACCACAGCCAGACCATCAATATCTGTGCAAGTTCAGGCTTCAAAGTTTTCAAAATAAGATCCACTTGTTACTACATCTAATTACCTCCACCTCAGCCACCACCACCAAATCTTAATTAGCCCTGCTCCATTTTCACTCCTACACAAGTCAAGGTGACATTTCTACCCAAATGTCAAATATCATGACTCTGCTTAAAACTGCCCAGTGAATTACTACTCAACTATGGCCTAGAAGATCTTACATAATCCAGTCCCTATCTGCCTCCTTTCTCTCCACTTTCATTATTCAAAGGCTCCTCAGCCACACTAGTCACATTTGTCTCTCAGTGTTTAGAGTTCTGGTAAACAAAACACCTCTCTTCCCACAGGTATTCATTCTGGGGTTTCTGAGAAGTGTGAATGAATAAACCTGTCTCCAGGCCAATAGGATTGTCTCTTAAAGAGAATTGGCAGAACTGTGAACCAAGACACACTCTGAGAGGTCAGGACAAACTGTAAGTCATCTGTTGATGGATAGCCCCTGCAATCTTGGGGCAACATCTCAAGACTACCCCCTGGAGCTACTGAGAGATAAACAGACTTGTGTTTTACTGTGAATTTACTGAGCCTTTGGCATCGAGGTTCTTCCAGCATTAACCTCATTGGAATTATAAGACCCAACCATTATTTTCTCAGCTGTGTCACCAAAATTGTACCACTGTTGCCACCCGCAGCAACAATCTCGCGGTAATTTATGGAGGTGGACTGGAACCGAACTACTTCTATTATCTTCATCTGGGCTACTTCCTTGCTTATTTGCTTGTTCGCTAGTTTATAGAGGAAGAAAAGCTTTGCTTACTTTTAGTTTTAGAAGAAGAGAGGCTTTGCTTAAAGGAAGAGAGACTTTGCTTAAAGGAAGAGAGACTTTGCTTAAAGGAAGAGAGACTTTGCTTAAAGGAAGAGAGACTTTGCTTAAAGGAAGAGAGACTTTGCTTAAAGAAAGAGAGACTTTGCTTAAAGAAAGAGAGACTTTGCTTAAAGAAGAGAGACTTTGCTTAAAGAAGAGAGACTTTGCTTAAAGAAGAGAGACTTTGCTTAAAGAAGAGAGACTTTGCTTAAAGAAGAGAGACTTTGCTTAAAGAAGAGAGACTTTGCTTAGAGGAAAAGAGACTGCTTAGAGGAAAAGAGACTTTGCTTAGAGGAAAAGAAACTTTGCTTAATTTTAGAGAATGCTACTCTTTCAGAGGTCTACGCTTATCAAAGGTCTACTGCTTCTTAAAGGTGGGTCGCTTCTTGGAGGTGCGGCGTGTGTCGTGCAGCATGCGGCCTACGTCCTACAACCTGCAACCCCCACGTTCTACGATCTGCGATCTGGAGGTGTCTTCTTAGTCCCTCGTTCTGCGATCTATCAGAGATGCTGCTTATCAGAGGTGCTTCCTATAGGTGTGTGTCTTATATACCTAAGGCAGCCAATCAGCTTAGGATTAAGTAGCACGGTTGGAGCATGCGCCACGGTACCAATTAAGAATGAGGAACATCTGTTGACCACTAGCGCAGAAGCAACATTAACTAATCAGGCAAAAGTAGATCACGCCATGTTAACACTAATTATGCACCACCTCTTGGCTCAACGCCAGCCACCATCCTAGGGCTACCCAAACTTGTCTCTGCATACCACTGTGCCCTCCTCCTCATATTTAGGAACCCAGTGCTCCAACTCTACACATATTCAAAGAGAGAAAGTTACCTCTGTATACAAAAGAGCTGTACCACTAGCCTAGTTTCCAGGAGCTATAACCAAAGAGACTCACTTTTGGAAGCCACACACACAGTTTATTGACATCAACTTGCAGCAGAGGTGATAGAAGTGCTTTCCTAGTGGGGATTCAGTTTTTCATATGACCAAGAACCTATCCTTTAATTGCTCTTGATCATTCCCATCTTAAGGTCGCTGTGCTTCAGTAAACTATGCCTCTGAAATAATTCCAGTTTTACCAACCTTCAAAGGGCTTTCACCTGTTATTAAAGCCAAAGAAAATAATCTGGCTTCAACAATGAATAGAGGTCTACACAAGGCAAGAACAAAATCTGAAATTATAGATGGAGTTAGGGTAGTTTACCTAGGCACCATCTCTGTGAGAGGCTTCTGTTCATCTCTTTCTTTGGACATATCTGGAAAAAAAAGTCTCTGGTTATTATTCTTGAATACTAGGTAACCTTAGGGAAGCTCTTTTTAACATCTGAATTTAGATTAGAACAAGCTTGGAATATCCCCAGATTTTGTATGCTTTTTCCTAGAGCTATATTCACCCTGGGAACATCCTCAAAGAACTGCCATTTTCAGAGTTAACACAGGTTTACTCCAGCCACCATCTTTTGAAAAAAAAAAAAAAACTTTACAACCACACAGACCAAATCACTTTATTTTCAAGACAAGATATCTTTTGAGGATAAGCTTAAGTTGCAAGTCTGCACCCATTTCTCCTCTCCCATCGCTCCCAGGTATCCAAGGTACGTCAGTAGGGTTTCAGGAATAACCATGCAGTTTTATTTCCCACAAATGAAATCAATGTTGAACATACTTTAGCAAGCAAGTTCATCCCCAAAACAACTCTATTCCAACTATAACTTGTATCCCTCAGACATCTACCATTGATTGCTTAGCAAATGGAAGGTACCTGGGGGATATAACTCTTCCCCATTTTCAAAGTTCTGGAGGTCCTCACATAAGAAGACTCTGTTGCTCATGACTCCCTGGCTTTTTGGACTAGTTACCCTTGTAAATAGATTGGATTTTTATTCTATGTGTGTGGTGGTGCTGGGGATGAAACTGGGAGTCTCATACAAGCTAAGGAAATGCTATACCACTGAGTTATACCCCCTACCCCCATAAAGTATTATCCTCAGGCCTGGGGTGTAGCTCAGAGGCAGGGCATGTTCAACCCCCAGGCCACCCCCCCTCAAAGGATCTTCCTCTGATTTGGCTACTTTTTATTTGTTGGGGAGGCAGGGTTGGCACAGGGTATTGCCATTTCCCACACTGACCTTGAACTCCTGAGTTAAACAGATCTTCATGCCTTGGGCTCCCCAGTAGCTGGAACTACAAGAGCACACCACTGAGCCCATGTAAATTTCTGATTTGTCACTTACCTTTAAGATTTCTTATATCTGAGTTTGATATATGAAGCAACACTTCTTCCTAGTCCATTCCTCCCTCTGCTTTCAGTGGCATCTGTAGAGTCCCTCTGGCCTACCAGACTGACTCAGTTCTCTACATAAATAGCTTTTCCACATCCTTGCTCAGTAGGTGCCTTCTATGCCTAGGGATCCCCACTGGTTTTAGGCCCCAAAGGCTATTACACCAAGGCCAGTTCGGCAGAGCCCTAGTCCTATGCGAGTACATGAAAGAGAAGCCCAGTATGATTTTAATGAAACCGAACAGCGCCCTCACCTGGTAAGGAATAGTAGTGCAGCTGGATGAACCTTTGCAAAAGAAAACCTACCTAAGAGCCCCAAAGGCCTCTGGGAACTGAATGGGAAAGCCTGCAACATTTCAGAATCCAACAGACTTTATGCACACAGAATGAAACAATCTACCCTTTCCTGGACTGGGAAACTGAGGAGGAAAGAGACATGTACAAGAGAATGGCAAGTTACAGGCCAAGTCATGGTCCCTGCAGGTCAAATCAAGCCCCAAATGCCTTAAAGGGTATCACCTCATGGCTTTAAGGTTCAATTTTTTCTACACAGCTAATTGGTTCAGGTATCTTAGAACATGGAGGCATTTAAGAGGTAGAAGGTGTTGCTCACTGGTTAAAAGTAAATTCTGAATCAGTTTAAAAGCTTAAAGAAAAAAAAATGGGTTTCGTTGTTTTCAGTCCTGAGAAATTAGGCCAAACAAAGAGTTTGCCAAAGGGATTGCCAACAGGTTATTTTAGCTTTTTAACTGTCACAGACACAGGGAACAAGTGATGGGTGGCTCCCAGAAATAGTTTGATCTAAAACATTAACTCATTTGACCACTGAATATGAGTGAGACTGAGAAGTTTGTTGAATGTTATTTTCCAAGAGAAACCAGTGTTATAGAGGTTTTTTTTTTTAATTTCTTATTCTCAACTGGAAGATTGAGTCAGTTGTACAGAGGGATAGACAACATAGAAAGCACGACAACTTAGAAAACCACCCAAACAACAACTTCCAACAGATTCAGCTCTTCAGAAAAAATTCATATACTGGTGTTTTTTGAAACATTCTTCCAGGAAAACCAACCCACCCATTGGTCATCCATCTTGGTTCAAGCAGCCTAAAACTGCCAAGAACAAACCTGTAGTCCAACAAATTCAAGTTTGTTGACTTGCAGCAATAACGGAGATGGGACAAAGGAGTCATGGGACAACTCTAGATGTGAAGTGTTGTATTCTGAAGCCTTAGGCCACTTCTGTGGCCATAGTATGTTTCATGTTACAAATCTAATTTCAAACAGTTAAGTTTCCAATAATCTATGATTTTTAGGGGATGCAGTTTGAGTAAGAAAGAAGTAGTCAGAGAAGGAGATGCTTTTGACGATTTGCAGCTGCAACTACCTAAAGAAAAATTCTTTCTTGATAATTTGCAACTGGCTTTATCTCTATCTGGGGAGCCAACTTGATGAACAGCAGGGCAGATTTTTGTCTCCTCCCTCTAAACTAATTTTTACTATATCACATCAGAGTTATCAGGCCCCATAACTCCTCTGTTATCAAATCTCTCTTCTTGCAGGGAGTCAACAACCCTAAACCTGCTTGAATGTGATACAGTGAAATTCTCCTTAATTTATGAAATTAGGCCTGTTTTCCATCTCTTATTAGGTCTAATAAGTTCAAATAGTACCATAAACACAAAAAACCGAGGGCATTAATATTTTGCAAATGAGACCCCAAATACAAACATTTTCTTGAGTCCTAATCCTATTATAAAGGTAGGTTCCTATGTGAAAAAAGACTAGGAGAAAGTTTTCGAGGCAACTGATTGAGCAAGAGTCTAGGAAAAAGCAAGGTTAGTCTGAATAGAGCAGACTGAGATGCTGTTGTTTCACTGCGGTGGCAAAAACTTTTCAGTGGAAACAGCTGAAGTTAAAATAAAGTTAACCCTTTGATGACAATTTGAAAACAATTCTTTGTTATTGCCTCCCTTATGATTTGATTAAACAAAGCCGCACACTATTAATTTTAGCCAAAAGATTTCCGGGCCAAAACAAATTATGTTTGAAAGTCACTGACATTGACTATGATCAAAATGTGAAGTCCTTTCTACTGTTAACCACGAGCAGGGACACATGGAACATGGGGGTGGTGGCAGTCCTGCTAGATCTTAGGCTGGTTTTGAGTCAAAACCAAAGAACTTGCTTGGCTAGGAGAAATAAAGCTAAAGTATCATCCAAACTCATTCACTTACTAATTCTATGTCTTTGGGCAACTACATATTCGAAGCTTCAACTATCTGTGTCATGCAGTACAGATCTCACTGAGATACCTAGAGATGAAATGAGAACAAAAGTGGGTAAACTTTGAGCTGCAGGGCACTGTACATTATAAACTATTACTGCTGGTGAGCCAAAACTCTGGTCCATTTAATGGACAAAGAAAAACCAAGGAACACCAATTCTGAGATAAGTCTAAGACAAGAATAGTACAATGGAGATCCCTATGACTTCCCCCTTAGCTCTCTAGACTTATGGTACAAAACCACTTTTAGAAGTTATTAGAGGGTTTTCTGAAAAATACTCTTGATTAAATTCACAGCTCCACCACTGAAAGCTCATTAGATTCAGATGAGAATTGGCATATGAGAGAACCAGAAAGAGAGGCAAAAAAGAATGTTGAGTGTCTGAAACCCTTGCTTTGTGGTTAACTCATACAGTGTTAGTCTTTAAGAAATAAAGGTGCTGGGCACAGTGGCACGTGCCTGTGATTCCAGCAACTAGAGAGGCTGAGGTAGGAGGGTCACAAGTTCAAAGCCAGTCTCAGCAACTTAGCCAGACTGTGTCTCAAACTTTAAAATAAAAAAAAATGGACTGGGGATAATGCTCAGTGTTTAAGAGACCCTGGATTCAGTCCCTGGTACAAAAACAGTACCTCACATACCTCAGATAAGATTTTAATTTCTGATTTCTCATCTGACCAAAGTAGTTGAGTTAATCAGGCAGAGTTTTCTAACTTAGAACTGAATGACAAGACATTTGATTTAGATGTAGAATTTCAATCCCATTTAAAAATTTAGAGTAGGAGAAAGTCAAATGTTCCTGAATTAAGTGTTCTGTCTACTACATCATTCTTCTAGCACATACTTTCAGTTATTTTCTACACTTACCATGCATTGGCTATACTTCAAACTGTCCATGTTTCATCTTAATCAAGGACAAATTAAAGTTGGCCCTCTGCTCTAACTTACTGTTATGAAACCTGTTACTCAACTGAACTGCCATTTCCCAAAGGACAATGGTTAACAGAAGGAAACAGAAAATAGAAAAAAAAAGGTAACTAGAAAAAGAACCATAGCACATAAACAAAACAAAACAGAGCAACTTAGAGGAAGGTGTACCTACCTTGACTACATTCAGAAAACTCAAATACTGTTTGTCTACTCGCATAGATTGACTTCCTGATGGACTGGTTGAATACTGACACCTGGGACTCATTGTTGCACTTCTCACACAGGTGTTCCTTTTAACTTTGGCTCAGATATATACCTATATATCATGGCCATCAAAAGAGGACTGATGAAATAAGGCTAAAATCTGCATATTACACCAGTTTTTTCATCAAAACCTAATGAAATCCAACTAACATCTATGTATTATACTAATGGTTTCTTAGTTTTGATAAATATATCATTGTTATTATGTAAGATATTAACACACAAGAACTTTATGTCTTATTTTTGTAACTACTCCAAATAGAGAATTATTTCCAAAAAGTTATTAACCAAAAAAGGCTACTGTGTTTCCAGTACTGTGCTCTACAATGCAATCGTTGACCTCCAACAACTGGATATATCCTTCTTCCGTCAAATGCACAATCTCTACAGTCAATTCAGAAATACAAGGGAGCTTACCAGGCAGTGTTCATCACAGACTTCCTTGAAGAAAAGGAGGAATATTTCTAGAAACAGCTCTGTCCACAATGGGAAGGAATTAGGGACTCCTTAGTACCTGCTATTGCCTGCCTATATCACCCCCAGAGTCAGCATCAACTGGATTCTGAAATCCATCTAGAAGGCCCCAAGAGCAATGTGACTGTCAAAGAAATCTTCACTAGTAGGCAGACTGTTAGCACTTTCCTCTTGCAAATGCTCCTTTAAAAAATGCTCATGTACTCCAGTTACATGTGAGACAAATGCTGCCAGTTTACTTCGTAGGCAGGGAGTTCTCCCTTGACATACTTTGTGTCATGTGGAGGGGCTCTGACCAAGGAAACAGATTCAGGGGTCAGCAGGTAGAAGAAGATGCAAGACACAGTTAGGATAGTAGACATGCTTTATTCAGTGGTGGTCATGGTCATTAACCAGTCCCCAGCTTCAGCTTCAGCCCCCAGTCAGTCCCATTTTAGCCCCACTCCCTAGCCCATTTCCATACACCCTTTTTATATGCAGGCCAAACAAAGAAAGCACACTGACATCAGACAACAGGTTACATAAGGGGAGGGCACATGCTCACAAGTTCATGTTTATGACTTTGAGTCTATTTGTTGAATCACAGTGTTTCTGGTCTTGACTAAGAATAACATAGCCAGTTACCAGCCCTGGCTATACACAAAAAACATAACATAGCTTGCTGGAAGTCCCAGTGAGGGAGCCTAACTATAGTCATTTTGGGCCTGCCCCAACAATCTATCCTATTAGGATTCCTTGGCATGCAATCTACACATCAGAAGTCTTCTGCAATGATCCCTTAGCGAGGTGGGCAGAGTCCTGCTCTATAGTGCACAACAATACAAGCTATAACAACATACAACCAAAAGACAAGCTCCATCATTTATGATTACTGAAAATTATTGCCAGTTTTATCCCATATTGGAGTAGCAGTAAAAGTCCTTCCCAGTTACATCCAACAGTTCAGGGACAGAATGGATTCACCAGGGTTGTCCAGCAATACTCACAGGCATTTCAGTGCATACCCAGCAGGCACCTCTGGTGTAGGTGTGTGTCTAGTTCACAGTGGTGTTGGTGAGGACACGCCTACAGATGAAAGGACAAAGTGATCACAGGCATTAGCACAGGTAAATCACATCCATCTTGGAAAACGCATGCCAGCTTTGAGTTCTGGGAAAGTACAGTGGCTGCCTGAGGTAGCTTCCCTGGGCAGTGATACCACCCTTGTACAGCTTGGTCCTGAACTTCAGCAGACTCAGTGTGCACCAGCACCAGGGAACTCATAATTAGCCAGAGAGAAATAGCAAATGTGCCCTTCAAAATCTGTGTTCCATCTGCAGGACCTAGCCAAGTCACATGTACCTGGGGGTGGGGGGCATTCACTAGTTGCCCATGGCATTACAAGGAGATCACACACCAAACCTCTTCCCAGTGGTGCTAACAGCGCTAACCAATGAAGATATGGGGGCCTTCATTGTCCAGGACAATTTAATCCAGTGGGAACAGGCAAGAGAACATTCCCTTGTTTCCCAAACCCAGGCTTAAGCACAACATCTTTTGTTGTCACCTGGATTTGTATTGCTGTGTGCTGCAGCAAAGCCTCCACAGGAGCTGGTCCCCCTTGCTGGGGAAATGCATGCAGAACTCTCACAGGTGCTGAGCCCACCCCTTCATGGAAGGTGGGTTGACTGCAGTCCTAAGTCCTTGCTTAAGCAGGTCATTATGTCTATCATGCCTGCAGTTTGTGGATGATATGGGACATGCAGCTTCCATTGAATCCATAACTGAGTTGCCCATCACTGCACATCCTGACCTGTAAAATGAGACCTTGGTAACTTTCTATTGTGATGGGCAGGCCATACAAGGGCATCAATGTGATCAGGGTGTGAATCATTGCATGCTGATTTGCTTGACCACAGGGCCAGTCAGACAGCAAACCTGTAGCTGTATCCACTGTTGTTAAGGCAAACATGGCCCCTTCTGACCTCAATAAAGGGCCACTATAGTCAACCTGCTCTTGTGTCAAAGGGATGCATCTCCACGTTACCTGGCCACCTATGGCTCCAAGGTGTTGGGGATGTGGATATTCCTGAGCACAAGTCATACATGCCTGACAAGCCTCTATCAAGGCGTCCCACGTTAAAGGCAGACTCCACTGTTTGACTACATTCCACATAACCGTCACACCTGCATATTGTATGCAGCGGTACAACTAAGCCACTAAGTTGGTGGGAGGCACCCATTCTAACCACCACACCCTAACCAAAGCATCTGCTTCATCATTCCCTAGGCTAGTCAGGGGGCATGACCAGTAACATGCCCTATAGTCATCTGTTCCTGGTGGCCTAGCTCCCAGAGCTCTTGCCACAAAACTTGTCCCCAGTACACAGCACAACTGTTGTACGTGTCACTATGGGGGATACTTCATTTGCTATCACCATTTAGCTCAGTTCACTGGTTTCCTTGTCTTATACCTGTATCAAATCAGACAGTGTCTCTTTCTGACTCCACATTCACTGCCATCAACACAGGCAGTTGTCCATGGCTGGAGTCATCAGTATACCAAAGACTGAAGAGTAGAGGTGCCTAACCTCAGAGGTATGGACTTGTTTCTGGTTCACCTATATAGGTAATCGGCCCTAGCACCTCTCTCTTCTTTTGCCCCCTGTTGACTTCTAATAAACTTGTACTCTCTTGGCCCCCACTGGCTCCTGGCAAACCTGGGCTCTCCTGTACCCCAACGGACTCTAGCACATCTGGGCTCTCTGTGCCAGATTTAAGCACATTAGGGCTCTCCTAGCCCCTGCCAGCCTCCTGAACATCCAAGTCACAAGGTTTTGTAGGATCAATAACATTTAGCACATTGGATGTCTTGCCCCTGTCAGCTACAGGAACCCCTAAATCTCACAGGTGTAACAGCAAATAGACCAGGGGCTCTCTTGGCCTTTGTCAAAATTATTTCCCCAAGTCCACCAACTCTGCTTTACAGGCAGAACATGGTGAACTTGGTTACCTGGGCCGACCCTGCCAGCAGCTGCCCATCAGAACCATCAGCTGCTGCTGTTTCATTTTCTGCATTACCATTGACTGGGCTTGCAGGCATTAATCTTCCTCCTCCTCCTGGGACTCCATCAACACTATGGGGGAGCCAGAGGAGTTTTTTTTCCAAGGTAGAGAGAACCTCCTCCAGGGATCATACTCTGGCTCTCAACACCTCTTCCTCATCTTGTAACTTTCTCATCTTGGTAGTCTCTGGTAAAGCTGAATCAATTTTTGTTCTAAGAACTGAAAGAAATATTCATATCACAGCCCCAGGAGCTGTGTGCACAGCTCCTTGTGTCGTTTCTCTGTCCCATCTGCACTGCCACTGCCATCTTATCCTTGGCCATGAGCTGGTGTCTGAGCTCCATAACTCAGTTCACAGTCCACTTGGCTGGATCTATGTTCACTACAGGGCAATCAGAAGTCTTCTCCGTGCTCACAGGGAACCCATTCACTGTATACCAACTCTACACAGGACTCCATGTTAATAGAGTCCTTGGCAACTGAATGCTTGGTAGCCACAGATCCCTCCCATCCACGGAGGTTAAGGCATCTCTTACCTGCAGAACATCCTGCCAACTACACTAATTGTCATGCTGGGGTTCTGACCCAGGAAATAGATTCAGGGATCAGCAGGTGGAAGAAGACGTAAGACAGTTAGGATAGTAGACATGCTTTATTCAGTGGTGGCCACGGCCATTAGCCAGTCCCCAGCTTCAACTTCAGCCCCCCAGCCAGTTCCATTTTAGCCCTCTCACCAAAAGTCCTTTCCATAGGTCCTTTTTTATTTGCAAACCAAACAAAGAAGGCACGCTGCCAACAGGTTTCATGGGGGTTGGGGGGCATGCTCACAAGTTCATGTTTATGACCTTGAGTCTGTTATCTGAATCACAGGGTTTCCGGCCTTGACTAAACATAACATAATCAGTTCCCATCCCTGGCTACACACTTAGAACATAACATAGCCTTCCAGAAGTCCCAGTGAGGGAGCCTAACTACAGCCAGGTTGGAATATCTTCTTAGGCAGAACTGGTAATGCTTAGCAACATCCTTGACACCCTTGTAAGTAAGAGGCACTCTTACTGACAATCCATAATGATGATATAAGGAGAGAATCCCTATAAAAGACCTTGGTGGATGTTTTGCTGCTCAGAAGTATTATGCACTAGATGACCTTTCTGAAATTCACATCCTTGCAGATGGTATATTATTTACCCATTCTTTGTTGAAGGATTCCTGCTTCAAGTTTGGGATATATTAAACCTAATGTTTTCTGTTCCCTTCCTAGTTATATTCTATAGCTTTTTCTTGTAGTTTAAAGAAGCTTTAAAGCCACTTGTTTAAACTTTATTTATTTGCAAGTTCCATTACTAAGCTGTCCAGTACTAAAGTGACTCAGTGAAAGCCTTTATTTGAAAAGTAAACATTTCAGATCAAATTAATCAACTGCTTTTTTCAAGCTATGAAAAAACCATATAATCATTTGATCATCATATATAAGTGAAAGGAAGATGAAGACATTGAATGTGTGTTGTGGGGAGACATACATTATCATTCACTATAAGATGCAAGAAGCATCGTAAATATAATGAGGAATGAGACAAGTTTCCTGCCTTCATGGAGCTTATGTGTTCATGGAGAATAGAAAGAAAAAACAATTATTTATAGATATCAATAAAATAATTATATGTCACCATAGATGTAGGAGAAAAACAGGGTACCTAGATAGGAAATCTGGTGGAAGGTAGGGTAACACTACCTTGGATTGGACTGTCAGGGAAGACCTTGTGGGAAAGATATTTGAACTGAGACCTGCAAGAAGAAAGAATCAGCCCCACAAAGATTGGAAGGGAAGTACTTTGTAGTTAGAGGCAGTTTAGCTAAATCCATGAAGTGGAAAATGTAGGCAATTGAGAGCATGAAAACTAGTGGGCTGGGAGCCCACTGATCAAGGGGGAAGTGATACAAGATTAGGAAGGAGCACTGAGCAGGAGTCAAGGGATACAGGAACTTGTAAGGCCATTGGAAGATGGTGGGGGGTTATGCCTAGAACAGAGAGAAGCCACAGAAAAAACTTTAAGCTAGGGAGTGGCATGAACTGTCTTAGATGTTAAGAGGATCATTTTTGCCACTATGTGGAATGATGCACTAGAGCTGATCAAGAGTAGAACAGGGAGGGTTGGGGATGTAACTCAATTGTACAGCACTTACATACTTAGTGTGCACAATGTCCTGGGTTCCATCCTAGCATCACAAAAAAAGTGAAACAGGAGAGCCAATTTGGAGGCACTGCTATGGTCCATACCTGCATGAAGAAGGTGCCAATGGGGAATAGTAAAAGTGAGCAAAATCAGGATATGTCTTGGAGAAAGTGTTAGATTCTCCCATGGATTAGATGTGTATGGTGAAGGAAGGAAAGATGTGTGTGGAGAAGGAAGGAAAATAAATAATACCCAATTACCTCTTCTATAACAGGGACAATAGGATTGTCATTTCAAATTAAATTTTTAAAAACTGAAATTTCTTTTTTATGAAATATTAATCACAATTATTTAGAATAAAGGTTTATGTCTCTGGTTTTCAAATTTTGATGTGCATTAGAATCCCTTGTAGACCTTTTTTTTCTTTGCTTAAGATAAAAATTCCTGGTTCCCACCTCAGCCCTGCTGAAACCAGTTGAAGGAAATGGGACCCAGGCATCTTATCTGTTTTTTCTTTTTCTTTTCTTCCTTTCTTTTTTTTTTTTTTTTTTTTTGGTACCTGGGATTGAATCCAGGGGCACTCAACCACTGAGCCCCATCCCCAACCCATTTTTGTATTTTATTTAGAGACAGTCTCGCTGAGGTGCTTAGGATCTTGCTAAGTTGCTGAGGCTGCCATTGAACTCAATCCTCTTGCCTCAGCCTCCGGTACCACTGGGATTACCAGCATGTGCTGCTGTGCCCAGCCAGGCATCTGCTTTTATAACAAGTCTTTCAGGGTTCTGATGTCAAGTTTGAGACCTATTGATTTAAGGAGAAAAACATGGGATGCACAGACATAGCAGTTTGGTTAAGCATAATAGATCAAATTTACTTAGAAATTCATTGAAGCCTTTGTTTCTGGTTAATCCAGAAATGGTATTCAGAAAACAATGATAAAGAACTCATGAATACTGCAACAAAATGTGTTTCTAAAAGATAAGTTGATTGGGGAAAAAGAAAAGCAAATATCAGTTTCTAAAAATAAAATTATTTCTCATGTTTCTCTGAACCAATTTGATTAGTGTTGGTAAAGATATAACCGGTAGTATAATTATACACGCATGTGCTTAATTTGGATAGTCTATCCAAATACCTGTTACAACAGGTATTTCAGACAGTTTATAGAATTCCAATGTGTTATTGATATTATTAGAAAAATAATAATGAATTCAATAAATATTCAATGAAAGACCCTAGAGTAGGCACTCTGGAATATTATGGAGTACCTATGAGTAGGAGACAGGAGTGGTGCTTTACCATGATGAATAAAAATGGGAAGGACAAGGGTGTGTACATGAGACAGATTCTTAGCATATATTATTTCACTGAATCCTTATGTAAGACCACTCTGAGACTTAAGTCAGTATGTTCATTTTTGAGATGAAAATACTGAATCTGAAGGACATTGTGTGCTGTGCTGTCATGCTGCTAGAAAGCAACAGAACCAGAATTCAAACCATGTCTGTCTGGTTCTAAACCCTTTTGGTGTCTTTTGTGTGGGTGCATTGGTGGAGAAAATCAAGTCATAAGTCATCTCTCAAAATGTTCAGTTAATCCTTGTTGAAAAGATAGGACTATGAAATAATTTCTAGAAGCTGAAATATTTCTTCCTCCTAACATATACGATCTTTTATCCAGTCTAACAGGAATAAATATGACTTTGGCATGATCACAAGACAGGCAGTTTATGGCATTAATAAGTACATTTACTGGATTGTGTTGTTAAATCACTCTGCAGCAGCATTGTGACTCACAGTTCTGCAAGTATTGAATCATTGAGGTTTCCTGAAACTTGGATTAAGCTTAATATTAGATTAAGTAAACATATTGTTCCATGAGAAAAGTGTGGGTTGGTTTGGTTTTTGGCATGTTAAATACAATTTTAGGTTAAATATAAATTTGAGGAATCATTAAATCTATATGAGGTTTTTGCCTCTGATAAGGTGTTGACTCCCTTAGAGATATCATTTATCATTCAGATACAGAAAGGGCAAAGCAAATTATTCCAAACTTTTTAATATCATAAAGGTAGCACAGTCTCATGAAAATTAAACAATTTTAAATGCAAGGTTTCCTGTAATTCTCACAAAGCTAAAAATGTTGATGTTGATTCTTTATTCTTCACAAATTATTAGTTTCCTTGCTCTTTGTGTGCCACAAGATAAAGTCAGACTTGTAGAAGAAAATGAAGGACCTCTTTCCCATGAATATTCGTGTGAAAGAGCCCCCTTCACCTTGCCTACCCATCATGGTGGATTACTTACCTGTGATTGTATTACTTACCTATGATTGAACAATTTACCCCAAAACTTAAGGACCCCAAGGAACAAATATTTATTTATTAGTTTTTGTGGATCAAATATTTGAGAATGACTTAGTGAGTGGATCTGATTCAGAGTCTACCATGATGTTATAATCAAGATGTTGGCCAGGGCTATAGTCATCTGAAGGTTCAACTGGGACTGGAATATGCAACTCCAAGCTCACTCACATGGCTATTGGCTGGAGCCCTCACAAATGGGTCATGCCATTGGATTGCTTGAATGTTCTCACATAGCAACTGTTTTCCTCCAGAGGAAATGATCCAAAACAAAGAGAAGCAAGGAGGAAGCCACAATGACAATATGACTTAGTCTTGGAAGCTATACACTGTCATTTTGGCCATATGCTATTCATGAAAAGTGAGTCTCTAAGTTCTTCCTACGTTCAAAAAGAAAGAAATTAAGCCCGACCTCTTGAAAGGAGGAGCTTCAAAGAATTTGTAAATTTATTTTAAAACCATCACAACCATTAAAATGAGAAATTAGTATTATTTCCTATAACACAGAAAAAGTTTCTTTTAAATACCAGTGGTACCCTCTTGTGATTGTCATTAAGAGTGATGAGTTACTTAGAAAGAAAGCAAAATAATGGTGGAATACTGTATTGCATGGGAAACCAATTCTATGTAATGATAGTCATCCAGATCACTGTTAGGGGAGCTATCCCAGAGATTATGAAACAGAAAGACCCAGAGACCAAATTATGATCCTTGAATCACACATAATTTATAAAATTCTGTTTAAAACACAGAGGGAGAAACAAGACAAAAAAGATGGGGTAGCCTGATACATTAGTATAGTATTCAAGCAGGATGGAGGATCATACACTGAATACGTAGAATCTTCTCCTCCTCCTCTTCCTTCTTCCTCTCCCTCTCCCTGTCCCTCTCCCCCTCCCTTTCCTCCCCTCCTCCTCCTTTTCTTCTCCTTCTTCTTCTTCTTCTTCTTCTTCTTTTCTTCTTCTTCTTCTTCTTTTCTTCTTCTTCTTTTCTTCTTCTTCTTCTTCTTTTCTTCTTCTTCTTCTTCTTTTCTTCTTCTTCTTCTTCTTTTCTTCTTCTTCTTCTTCTTTTCTTCTTCTTCTTCTTCTTTTCTTCTTCTTCTTCTTTTCTCTCTCCCTCCCTCCCCCTCCTTTCTGCTACATTATGTTGTATTAATAGAGTAGTTATAAATGGAGTAGTTATTAATGGAGTAGTTATGAAACTATGTATTGTGGGCTCTCATCCCACAAATGGGAGATTTCTGGAATCAAGGCGACACACTTGCATTGTTGTGGAGATGCAGGAACAAGTATACCTGGAAAAGATGTGCCTTGTCAATAGGCTGGTTGAACTGATATGAGAAAAATTTGTTTTTCTTAGGAAGAGCATATGTGAATCAAGCATTGTACCCATTATCACCAATGGATAGCTAATTTAGAGGCTGCATAACTGTCAGCCCAGAGGCAACATGATCATCTCTTGTCTTTGTATTTCTACCACTTTCTATCCATAATAATATTCTATGATATTGATTATTCCATCTATTCTATCTCTTAACATATATTTTAGATTACTAATTTGCCATTTATACTTAAAATCTAATATATCCTTCCTGTTATAAAATTTACATGATTACTCATCATCTATACTTAATACATTCTGTGATTATTGCCTATATCTTTAAGCTTCTGGTTTACTATTTATACGTAACACTTCTTATGACTTTTATCTATCCCATTTAATTATCTTGTCTATAGCAATATTCAATTATTGAATTATAACAAATATGAATTTTTGCAGTTGCATTATTCTCTGTTAATACAATAAAACCACATTTCATATTATCTCTAAAAGCAGAAACAGTCCTTCTCTAATTGGGGAAATTTTTTTTCTCAATATGCATTTGTATTGTATGACTTTAAAAGAAATTATGTTACCATTTTAAAGATGTAATTAGGTCACTGAATAATGGAGGTACATGACTGATAGCTTACTTGGACAATAATAGATCTACATCCACACAATTGTACCTCACACTGACATACACAAGCTGCTTTCTAAACAACCCATGACAGACATCAAAGCCTACCCAGAAGATGCAGGAAACCTAGTGATGACTTCAGAAACCAGTGAGTCTCTTGCAGCTTGGGTCCTTTGGAATCAGATGCTGTGACAGAGCATGGGGTACAAGATGCTTATTAGCATTCAATGTGTTTGAAAAGAAGGGAAAACAAGTAGAAGGTAAACTACACACAGTGCAGACCCAGTAGAAACTAGGTGAATCCAAAGGGGATCTCTAAAGACAAAGTTGCCCATTAGAATTGTCCCCCAATAAGGCCAAAATAGCAGGACCTTTATTTCTTTGCCTCATTTTAGTCATTGGATGTGGACTACCTCAGAAGGATCTGACCTCCAACAAGGCTGCTTTCTGCAGGATGAGGCACATCCTAAGGAATGACAGGTGGATGCTGCCTGCTAACTCTGCTCTTAATAGCTGAGTAGCAAATGCTTTCTTAAAAAGAAATTCAGGTAGTACATCTCTGTCAGGGACCAAGAAGAAGTTCTCATTCTGAGAACGTTCTGACCTTTACAATAAGCAGCAGTGCCCCTCCCCCCTCCTGGCTGATAGTTCTAACAATATGGCGCCTATGGCGCCATCCCTGTTTCTCTTCCGGGATCTCACCTTCCCGCCGGCGCAAACTTGCACCCTATCAGGAGCCCAGTAGAAGAACACAGCCAATCAGCCTGCACCTCGTCATACCCCTCATTCCCTCAGCATAAATACCCATGAGAACAATAAAAATTTGTAGCTTGATCAGAATTCCTGTCTTGCTGTCACTCCCTGTGTCTCTTGTCCCTTTCATTCCTTCTCTCTTAGGTTCGCCGTCCTCGTTGATGTCCTGCGGGTCGGGACAGTTGGCGCCCAACGTGGTTGACTGAAACCTTTACCTGAGAAGCAAACACCGCCCTCCGGGGAAGCCTTGGCCAAGCGGGATTCGGGATCACCTCGGTAAACGTGACTGGGAGTCAGATCCAGGAGGAGAGTGAGGCTGGTGCAAGGTGAGTGACACACCATGGGACAAGCAGTTTCGTCACATGATTTGTTTCTGACGGGTCTCAAGGAGGCCCTCAAGACTCGGGGAGCGCATGTTAAGAAAAAGAACTTAAAATTATTCTTTTCATACATAGAGGATTTGTGTCTTTGGTTTCCCCTCGAGGGGTCAATTGATGGTAAAAGGTGGCTCAGAGTAGGAGACTGCCTCAAAGATTATTATGAGACTTTTGGTCCTCAAAAGGTGCCCGTCACTGTCTTTTCTTATTGGAATTTAATTAATGAGATTCTTAAAAGTTCACCCTTTGACAGTGGTACTTTAAAACTTGTAAAAATCAGGGAGCAGGCAATGCAATCCACCTCTCGCCCCCCCTCGGCATGCCCTTCGGTTAGTATTCAAATGCCCCCTACTCAGCCTTCTCAGGACCCTGGAACCCTCCCAGACCCTGGGAACCTCCCAGACCCCACCTTACCAAAGGAGTCCCCTAAAAATCCCCCTAAGATTTATCCGGTTTTAAATCCCCATGGTGAGTTGACCCCAGAGGATGAGGCTACCCTGGAGGAGGCAGCGGCTCGATACCATTCTCCAGACCTGCCACCTCTTAAAAATCCACCTCCCTCTTATATACCCCCTGCCTTTTGTGCTCCGGCCCCTCAGGGACCTACTGCCCCCCCAGACATTTTTTCCCCACTTCCCTTGCCTAATCTAACCCCTTTACGCGAGTCTCTCCAACATAGGCGGGAACAAATCCAACTTTTAAAAGAACTAAAAGCCCTTGATGCCGAACTTCGCTCACTGGCCTTGGGCACGGAGTTAACACAAACTGGTCCAAGACCCCTTAATACTCGTAAGGTGAAGCCACGTGGTCAGCCTGTTCTTGCCTTTCCAGTCACTCACAGTCAAGCAGATCAGCCCGCATTAACTGAGGCAGAGAATTTAGAAGGAAGTCAGGAAGAGGAATCAGGGGAGGAACAAGAGGTACAACCAGAGGGAGAACAAGAGGAGAACCAGGAATCAGGGGATGAGGAGAAGCCCACCTCTGGACAGAGTGGAGCCCTTGGTTCTTATAAAAGGCTGAGCCTCCACTTTCTTGAAAGACTTAAAAAGGCTTGTGCACAGTATGGCCCCACTGCACCTTATACACTGGCCTTGCTAGAGAACCATAGTACCCAATGGCTCACCCCTAATGATTGGAAATTTTTGGCCCGAGCCACCCTCAGTGCAGGTGACTTCCTGTTGTGGAACGCAGACTTTAGGGAATACTGTCGGGAAACTGCCCAAAAAATTCAACCAAGGCTTCCTCTAAATCCTGGACCTATGTTAAACTAGTGGGTAATGCGCCATTTGATACTAACCCTAAACAGGCGCGCTTCCCTACTGGGCTCCTAGCACAGGTTCAAACTGCTGGTTTGCACGCTTGGAGACGGCTCCCTCAAAAGGGCTCGGCCACCACCTCCCTAGCAAAAATTCGTCAGGGTCCTGACGAGCCTTACAGTGACTTTGTTGCCCGGCTTAATCTAACTGCGGAGCGCTTACTTGGACCAAGTGAAAACGAGAGCTCCTTTGTAAAATATCTTGCCTTTGAAAATGCCAACCCGATATGTCAAGATGTTCTTCGGCCCCACAAAGATAAAGGGGACCTTTCTGACTTCATTAGGCTGTGTGCCGGGGTAGGAACGGCCCATGCCATGGGTCTTGCCATTGGCGCCACCTTCACCGAGACCCTTCACAACCCTGGCCCACGTACTTGCTTTACTTGCAAACAACCTGGCCATTTTGCGCGAGACTGCCCAACAGGGAGACTGGGTCAAGGACCCATATCTCCTCAAACAGGGGCTAAACCACCTCCGCTCACCCTTTGCCCTAAATGTGGTAAAGATCGCCACTGGGCCAAGGAGTGTAGATCCAAGACCAATGCCCTTGGACAGCCTATTCCCTCTAACTTCTCGGGAAACTCCTCTTGGGGCCAGCCCCTGGCCCCGACTGCCCCCAGAACAAACCCAGGGGCAATAAGGTTTGGTCCCTCTCAGACTCGCAACCCAATCCGGTCCCCCTGTCCTTCTCCACAATCACCTCCCTCCAATGCACTACCCCAGGCAGCGCAGGATTGGACCTCTGTGCCTCCACCAATATAATATTAGACTCTATGCAAGGACCCCAAATAATACCCACTGGGGTTGTAGGCCCCCCTCCACCTCATATGTGTGCTCTTATTCCTAGGAGAGCTTCTACCACCTTACAAGGTGTTCAGATCTTCCCTGGCATCATTGATAATGATTACACTGGAGAAATTAAAATACTGGCCACAGCTATTAACGGAATAGTGGCCATCCCTGCAGGAACAAGAATTGCACAATTAATACTCCTTCCCCTCAATTCAGGAAACACTCCTGCCACCCAAAATTCACCATGAAACACGGCCTCCTTAGGTTCCTCTGACGTGTATTGGGTCCAACCTATCTCCCACAAAAGACCCACTCTTACCTTATTTATTGAAGGAAAGAAATTCCAAGGGATCCTAGATACTGGTGCGGACACAACAGTTATTTCTCAAAAATATTGGCCATCAGAATGACCCCTCACCTCATCACTAACTGACCTTAAAGGAATAGGGCAATCAAAAAACCCCTTAGTTAGCTCCAGGGTGCTCAATTGGACTGACACAAAAGATAACACAGTAAATAAAGGAACTGTTACCCCCTTCGTTGTTCCTGATCTCCCTGTCAACCTTTGGGGACAAGACATTCTAAGCCAAATGAAAGTTATTCTTGCTAGTCCCGACTCTTTAGTCACTCATCAAATGCTTCATATGGGCTTTATCCCTGGTACAGGCCTTGGGAGGCTAGGACAAGGACAGGTTGAGCCTGTACAGCCCATACAAAAAACAGACAAATTTGGACTTGGGTATTTGGATTTTTAGTGTCGGTCCCTGACCCTCCTGTACCCCATGCAGACAAAATTATTTGGGAAACTCAAACTCCTGTGTGGGTGGATCAGTGGCCCCTTACCCAAGAAAAATTAGAGGCTGCCTCCATGTTAGTACAGGAACAGTTGACAGCCGGCCATGTGGAGCCCTCAACCTCACCCTGGAACACTCCTATTTTTGTTATTAAGAAGAAATCAGGCAAATGGCTCCTTTTACAGGATTTGCGCGCTATCAATAAGGTTATGCGCCCAATGGGGGCATTACAGTCAGGCATCCCTACACCGGTTATTATAAAATGGTCATCGACTTAAAAGATTGCTTTTTTACTATTCCTTTACATCCTGAGGACAGACCCTATTTTGCTTTCAGCCTCCCCCGCATCAATTTTCAGGGCCCTATGCAAAGATTTCAATGGAAGGTCCTTCCCCAGGGTATGGCTAACAGCCCTAGTCTTTGCCAAAAATATGTTGCTCAAGCAGTAAACCCTGTGAGAGAGCGGTGGCCACAGTTTATATATTACATTATATGGATGATTTGTTAATCGCTGCACCTAATACCTATGATCTTAACAATTGTTATTTGGATCTCTATAAGGCCCTTACTGCCTTGGGACTTCAGATAGCCCCTGATAAAGTTCAGACACAGGCCCTACACCTACTTGGGCCTCAAACTTCAAACTAAACAAATTCAAATCCCTAATATACAATTGCGTGTGGACCATCTCCACACTCTTAACAATTTCCAAAAATTACTAGGGGATATCCAATGGCTAAGACCATATTTAAAACTACCCACCTATGTGCTTTTGCCTCTTAATGATATTTTAAGGGGAGATTCTGACCCTTCTTCTCCTCGAGAGCTTACTCCCGAAGTGTGGCAAGCATTAATTCAAGTCACAGAAGCCATTGCTCAACAATTTGTTACACAAATATCTTATAACCTTCCTTTGGTTTTGGTTATATTACACACCCCTCATACACCCACAGGACTATTCTGGCAGCGGGATCCACATTTTAAAAATAAAGGTTGCCCCTTGCTTTGGGTTCATTTGCCCACCATATCCTCTAAAGTTATTGCTGTCTATCCTGCTCAGGTAGCTTCTATCATTATTAAAGGTCACCTGCTTTCTCGACAACATTTTGGCAAAGACCCTGATAGCATTTTGATCCCATACACTAAGGATCAAACCCAATTTCTGCTACAGACAAGGGATGAATGGGGTATTGCTCTATCAGGTTTTTTGGGAACAATTGATAACCACCTTCCCAATGACCCCCTTTTGCATTTTGCTCAATTACATCCATTTATTTTTCCTCGGGTTACTCGGAAGGCTCCTATTCCACGACCCCTTACTGTTTTTACAGATGGCTCCAGCAACAGCCGTGCAGCCTTTGTTGTTGATAAGCAGTGTCAAAGGTGGTGGGCTGATTATCCATCAGCACAGCTTGTAGAATTGTTTGCTCTAACACAAGTCTTCATGACATTTTTTGATAAACCTGTTAATATTTATACAGACAGTGCTTACATTGCCCATTCTGTGCCCCTATTGGAGATTTCACCCGCCATTAAGGCTTCCTCCAACGCAGCCTTTTTGTTTAACCAGCTTCAACAACTAATTTAGGCTAGAAAACATCCATTTTTCTTAGGACACATTAGAGCACATTCTGATCTTCCCGGTCCCCTATCACGGGGTAATGCTCAGGCTGATGCAGCCACTCGCTCCCTTTTCCCAGTTCTTATTGGATCCATTCAAGAGGCCACAGATTTACATAACCTTCACCACTTAAATTCTCAGAGCCTTCAGTTACTTTGTAAAATTACCAGGCAACAAGCAAGGGAAATTGTAAAAGCGTGTCCTGCTTGCGTTGTCTCCCTTCCTATTCAACATCTGGGTGTTAACCCTCGAGGATTACTGCCCAATCAGATTTGGCAGATGGATGTTACTCACTTTCCCAAATTCAGAAAAACAAAGTACATACATGTTTCCATAGATACCTTTAGGGGCTTTATTTTTGCATCACCGCATTCCGGAGAAGCTACCAAGGATGTCCTTTCTCATCTTGTCTCAGCCTTTTCCATAATGGGAAAGCCAGCACATATTAAGACAGATAATGGCCCTGCATATACCAGTACCAAGTTCAAACAGTTTTGTTCCACTCTTCAAATCTCTCACACTACTGGAATTCCATATAACCCTCAAGGTCAAGGCATTGTGGAATGTGCACACCTCACCTTAAAAACCTGGCTTACCTGCCTTAACCCTCTTCCCTTGCATTTACCACTCCCAGGGATCACCTTAATCATGCATTATTTGCTCTTAACTTTCTTACCCTAGACAATGAAGGACATTCAGCCGCAGACAGACATTGGCATCCCTCTTCTAATTCTGCTCACCCATCTGTTATGTGGCGCGATCCTTTAACAAGTAAATGGAAAGGTCCAGATCCCGTCCTCATTTGGGGACGAGGCTCAGCTTGCGTTTTAGGTCAAGAACAAGCAGCCCCAAAATGGTTACCAGAACGCCTGGTCAAACAGGTCAATGATTTACCACAACCCAGGGACGGAAACCTTCCCCCTGAGGATGAATCTTCCTCTCTTACAGATGCAGCCAACAATCTATGCGAAAAATCCCCTGAATGGCAAACCCTGTGACTGCACACCATTACTTCTCTGGATAATGGCTGCTTGTTCACTGCTCTCCCACAGCCATGCAGGATTTGAGGACCCTGCTAAGGCTTGTGAGTATTTACTGGAGCTCAGAAACAAACCATGTAAGTGTGAGGGAGGATTTATATTGAGTACTGATGAGGCAAATCACAAGCTATCATACATTGGTAATCTCCCGAAACAGCGCCAAGAGATAGATTGTGGCAGTCACATCGCAGTTTGGGAGACACATACTCAGTGGTCTTGTATCACAAAACCACAAATTATTCCCCCAGTTAATGGCAAACCTGCACCCTGTCCTTGCACAACCTTTCACACTTCCTTCCATATTTCTTGTTATTCCTCAGTTCAAACCTGTTCCTCAGGGAGTAAAATCTATTTTACTAACACCTTATTAAGGTCCCATACAGGATCAACTGGAGGGGATTGGTCTAATACCCCTGGAAAATTAAGTTTTGCCTCATGTTCTGCAGACTTAGTAGGGCAAACAGTTTGTTGGTCTACTACGGCCCCCCTACATGTATCTGACAGAGGAGGCCCCCAAGATTCTAATAGAGCCAAACAAGTCCATGAGAAAATTCAATGGATGTACGAGGAACTGCATCCTAGTCTCTTATATCACCCACTAGCACTACCTAAACACAGACCTTCTGAGATAGACCCTGCCACTTACGATATTCTTGAAGCCACTTATGCCTTGCTTAATCAGTCCAATTCTCCCTTGACTGCAGATTGTTGGCTTTGCTTGCAGCTAGGATATCCCGCTCCATTAGTTATTCCAATTGATTATAGAAATGACTCAGCTGCTACCCTTACTAGAAAAATTGCTGAAAATGTAACCTATCCTAAAACACCGTGGTCCAATTTTACCAGTGAAAATTGTCTACCAACTCCACCATTTTTGGTACAGCCATTCACATTTTCCAATACTACCTGCTTTTTCTCACCTGGCTATAATAATACCTGGGATTTAAATGTAGGGATTATGACATTTAGTGATTGCTCCGAGACATTCAATTTTTCACAGCCATTGTGCCCCCCTAATGGCACTGTATTTATCTGTGGAGGTAATAAGGCTTTCACTCAACTGCCAACCAACTGGACTGGATTATGTGTCCTAGCCGCCTTGCTCCTAGACGTAGATATTATTCCAGGAGATGAGCCTGTTCCTATACCAATGATTGATCACATTGCAGGACGAGCTAAACGTGCTGTCACCTTTATCCCTTTACTTGCAGGACTTGGAATAACTACAGCAATGGCCTCAGGTACTGCTGGTTTGGGGGTCTCTCTTACTCAATATACAAAATTATCCAGACAATTGATTTCTGATGTACAGATACTCTCAAGCACCATACAAGATCTTCAAGATCAGGTGGATTCCTTAGCGGAAGTGGTCCTACAAAATAGGAGAGGTTTAGACCTTCTAACTGCCGAACAGGGAGGCATTTGTCTGGCTTTGCAGGAAAAATGCTGTTTCTATGCCAACAAGTCAGGAATTGTTAAGGACAAGATCAAACAGTTGCAGGAAGACTTAGAAAAACGCCGACGAGCACTGGCCGATAATCCACTATGGACTGGATTCAGTGGACTCCTTCCCTTCCGAGGTCCCCTCCTCTGCTTGCTGCTTATTGTATCTATAGGTCCTTTGATATTCAACAAGATCATGGCTTTTCTTAGAGCTCAAATTGAGGCTATACAGGCGAAACCTATTCAGGTTCATTACCATCGACTGGAGATGATGGATCACGATGGTGATCTTAATAGACCATCACCCCTGTGAGCTGAACTTGACAGCCAATGACGGGTAAGATTCGTGAGAGCTCATACCAACCTAAGACAGGAAA
This sequence comes from Sciurus carolinensis, assembly GCF_902686445.1. Lineage (NCBI taxonomy): Eukaryota > Metazoa > Chordata > Mammalia > Rodentia > Sciuridae > Sciurus > Sciurus carolinensis. The sequence continues at coordinate 36,024,202 of NC_062232.1, forward strand.
TGAGGGCTAGAGCCTCATTATCCAATGATGGGTAAGGATGTTGCTCTGCCACGGACAACCTAAGACAGGCACAGTTCCTGAGGGATTGTCACTCCAGCTCTGTACCTGTTCGGGCAAGCCGCACCCCCGCCTCGCCACATAGCCTCTATCACCCCCTTAAAATATGGCTATCGAAATATGGTCAATAATTTTATATAAGAAAGGGGGACATCTCTGTATCTAACATGGAGCTAGATGAATCTTTCCCTGAGGGATGGGATGTGGATTTCCCAACATGGAAGAAAGTATTCAGACTGAGAGATTTGAGAGAAAGTGTTCTTGGAATATAAAGATCAAACCCAGGTATAAAAAATACCACTAAGAGTTAAGGGAAGTCAAATGCAGTAGGGCATGCCTATAATCCCAGCTACACAAGAGGCCAAGAAACAAGGATTTCAAGTTCAAGGCCAGCCTGAGCAATTTAGCAAGACCCTCACAATAAAATGTAGAGGTGTCTGGGGATGTAGCCCAGTGGTAGAATGCTTGCCTAACATGGGAAAAGCCCTGGGTTCTACTGTTAATACTGCCAAAATAAAAAATAAAAAGTTGAGGGGATCAGCCCTCTCCCAGGAAAGAGTTGTGTACTTGGATGCATTTCTTGGGAGATGGAAACAGAAGTCAAATGCAGTTCAAATTTAGTTTGTATCTGCCCTCTATGTTTTTAGTGCTAAGGATCAAACCCAGGGCCTTGTGCCTGCTAGGCAAGCACTCTACCACTGAGGTACTTTCTCAGCCCTTTTTTATTCTGCGATAGATTCTCTCTAAACTGATGAGGCTTCCCTCAAACTTGTGATCCTCCTGCCTCAACTTCCTAAATAGCTTTATATTCATCTTTCTAAAAAAGCTTTTTCCCTTTAGGAACAGGATGCAAAAACACATAGCCAGAGGAAAAGGATCTGTTGTATACTAGCCTCCATTCCTTGTCCCAGTTCCCAAGGGCATCTGTTGACTAAGTGAGTCAATCTCTGAGAAAGAACACAATTATGATTTCCAGTCCTGAAAAATTTCCCAACAGATAAGGTAGAGGCAGCAGGACTATACCAGAATTGTTCTAGAAAGAACACACACAGAAAAGGCAAAAACTTTAACTTATATTTGTAAATTAACAAATGATGTCCCTTAGGAAAGTAGGGAGGGACCCCAGCAAATTCCTTATTTACTTACAAACTTCCCACATTGTGGAGTAAAGTAGTTTTTTCTGAAGTATTTGCCTAGTGTCATCCTAAAAGGCAAACTTGGGCACACCAATATGAAAACAAAGAGTTTATCTGATCAAATATGAGGATGGTCACCTGGGGAGGATGATTTATAGGCATCTAAAATTAGCATTCCCCTAGTGGCAGTAGAAGAGTATGCATTTTTATAGAATTTTCAAAAAAGAAGAACAAAGAAGGAGGTTACAGCAGACTGGTTGTTACAATTGTTTTGGGTGACAAGAACAACACAGGATGTGATTGGTGTTCACTTTTGTTATACTTTTCAGTTAAGAATTGTGATAAGAAGGAAAAGGCTTTTACAGAGTTTATTTATTAGCTCTATGGCTTGGAGAGTTTGCAGAAGCCTGCCAAGCTAGATCAGAATGAATATGAATGAGGTTTTGCAACTTATGTTTCCTTGGGCTAAAGAATTTTGGGACCTAGGGCTGGGACTGTGTAGCTCAGTAATAGAGCACTTACCTAGCATGTTTGAGGTACTGGGTTTGATCCTCAGCACTACATAAAAATAAGTTAATTAATTAATTAATTAAAGGAACTGTGTCCATCTACATCTAAAAGAATAAAAAAAGAATTTTGTAACTTCATTTGTGTTTGTGTGACATTTTAAATTCTTTTTCACTAAGAACCAGAATATAATTCGTTTTTTTCCTCTTTTTGCACACTAGGGATTGAACTTGGGGTCCTACACATGTTAGGTAAGCTCTCTACCACTGAGCTATATCCCTAACCCCTTTTAAACTTTATATTGGGATAGTCTTGCTAAATTGCCTAGACTGGCCTCCAAATTGTGATCCTCCTACTTTAGCTTCCTGAGTAGCTGGGATTACAGGTCTATGCCAAAACACCTAGCAGGAAAAGAATACAATTCTTACTTAAATTCTGAATTTTTCAGTTCAGTCACACATTCTTATCAATGGCAGGTAGATTATCAGGAAATAGTAACAAACTCTGATATCTCAATTGCTTACCACAACAAATGATTATTACTCACATTGTACAATCAGGACCTAAGTTATAGAAGTGTCACCATCTTGAGGTTATACCATTCAAAAAATATGGACACAACTTCTGTGCACAATTCATTATACAGTTACATGATTGAAACCTCAATGCAAGGGAATTAGGAGACTGTAACCTTCCTATGTATCCCAATAGTAGAAAATGAAATGGGGTTTGGTGAGCACATAGCACTGTCTCGATATGATAAGGAACAGCTATCTATCTGGTTCTAGAAAATTTGTGATGAACCTTAAAACTCTCAGTTGTTCTTACTATTTCTTAGAGTGCTGGGTATTGAACCAGGGCTCTATACCTGCTGAACAGGTTTTCTGAGAAACATTTCCAGTTCCATCAGTTGCTCTTAGTTTTGTCAGGGTTCAATAATCCTAGATTTGAAACTGCATACTGGCAACACAGAAAAACTGCTTTTGGGAAGAGGACATTAAATTTTACTTTTAAGACAAGGTGGTACCCAGAGTTTATTGCCTTAGCTTATTTATAAACCTTGAAAATGTTGGGCCATAAAAATAGTGAGTACAACTGAAAAGCTGTTTCTATGTTCAAGTTCAAATATTTTGGAAACAGTTTTCACAATTTTAGGAAAACCAAAATCAATGGGGAACTGGTATTGTATCAAAACAACAAGAACCAAGATAAGCAAACTTCCGTATTCTCCCTAGGAAAGTAAAGTAGCTCCTTATGGATGTTTCTGTGGATAATTTCTCTTAAATATGAATAAACAGAATGTTTCCAGCACATTAATGCCATCTACACTCATGTGTAAATACAATATCTGAATATCTTTTATTCATCCCATCTCTTTCTTAATTCAATAGAAATTTGATTCATTAGCAGACAGGTACCACAGGTTGCTATTCCAACTCTCCTAATTCAATAAAACCATGATTCATTGGCAGACATGTACTGCAGTTTGCCTCCTTGAAATAAGTAGATGATTTATTTTTCCTTACAAATATTTATTGAACACATAATATGTGTGAGGCAGTTTCCTCTAGAGATATGAGTGATCATAGCAGAAAAACACCCTGCCCACTTAGGGTTTACACTGTAATAGACAAAGACAAACAGACAAATAATTCAGTAAATAAATAGTGTGTCAGAAGGTTATACATGCTGCAGAGAAATAAAAAAAGAAAGAAGAATAGAGCTTGACATTGGACTTGTCACAGTTTGGAGAATGAATTGGGAATTAGGGTCTAAGGGGAAAAAAAGAAGTGACAAAATTCTTATGTGGACTCCCATAAACAAAGATAAAGGTCTTATTCAGACAATTTGATTCTCTTAAAGCAGATGTTAGACAAGTCCAAGATGGCTACAGTTAGGCTCCCTTACCAAGGATTTCAGAGGGCTATGTTTTTAGCATGTAGCCAAGGTCAAACACCCTGATTTGGTGTATGTACTTAAGGTCATAAACATTTGCTTGTGAGCACACACTCACTCATGTAACCTGTTGTCAATGTACTTTCTTTGTCTTGCCTGCCTACAAAAAGACCTATGGAAATGACTAGGGGTGGGGGCTCACTCGGGGCCTGCCCCTGCCTCTGAATAAATCATGTCAATTATCCCAACTGAACCTCACATCTTCCTTCACTGCTAGACACCCAAACCTTGCTTCCTGGGCCTGAGCCCCACCAGGATAATTGGCATAGTTGACAGGATTTTATGTAGGTGAGAGGTGGGTCAAACCCACTGGACAGTCCTGTTAGCATGGACTCCTGTGGAGAGTTGGACTATGGTAGATGGGTTCCCTGTGATCATGGAGAAGACTTTACAAGCAGCTAGCTCCCACCTATGAAAACTACTCAGAAGGCAAGTGGGTTGAATTTTTCTGATTGTCCTGCAGGTGAACATGCAGCCAGCAGGGCAGACTATGAACTGAGTGGTGGAGCCTAGGTGCCAAGTAGGAAGGTAGCAGTGGTGGCATAGATGGAATGGAGAAATGGCCTATGGAGCCACACACATGGCTGCCAGAGCCATGATATGGGTGTTTCTTACAACTCTGAGAGCAAAAAATGATTCAGCCTTTTAAGAAACTGCCAAGATGAAGGAGTTGCAAGATAAGGAAGAGGCCTTGGAAGTCAGAGTATGGTTACTACAGGAGGATCTCCATACCTTGAAAATACCCCTCTGCCTCCCCTCTAGTGCTGATGGAATCAGAAGAGGAGGAAGAAGAAGTCTGGCCCGTGGTAAAGCAGAAAATGAAACAGCAGCAGCCTATGACTCAGGTGGGCAGAAGGCAGGGTCTGACCAAATAACCAAGTTTACTATGTTCCACCTGTCAAGTAGAGTTGGTAGACTTGGGAAAACAATTTAGACAGAGGCCGAAAGATCCCCTGGCCACTTTGTGGTTATGCTTGGAAGATTTAAAGGTGAATAGCATTATATGTAATGCCCTACAAATGGAGAGGTTAGCACATCTTACAGCAGAGATTGCAAAACAGCCAATGCCATGAAGGTATTTAGAGGGGCAAGAGAGTTCAGGTGTGCTAGGAGGTGACAGAAGACAAGAGAGAGCCCAGTTATGCTAGGAGCCATCAGGGACAAGAGATTTTAGGAGGTTCTAGGGCCTGTTACCTCTGTAGGTGAACCAGAAACAAGCCTATCACCTTAAAAGTAAAGCCCCTATACTGTCTAATGCTTGATACACTGATAGCTACAACCATGGACAACTGTGGAGCCAGAGACAGACACTGTCTGGTCTGATACTGCTACAAGACAGAGTAGCCAGTGAGCTGAGCTACATACTGTCTGAATGGTGATAGCAAATGAAATAACTCCCATAGTGATATGTACTGACAGTTGAGCTATGTTTTGGGGGCAAATTCTGTGGCAAGAACTCTGGGAGTTAGGCCATCTGGAACAGATGTCTATAGGGCATGTTATTGGCCATGCCCTCCTGGCTAGCCTAGGGTATTATGAAGCAGATGTTTTGGCTTAGGGTGCAGTGGATACAGTGTGCACCTCCCACTGACCTGGCCGCATGACTGCACAACCACCTACAGCATGCAGATGTGAAAACTCATGTGGAATGTAGTCAAATAGTGGGATCTAACTTTAGTGTGGAATGCCCTGGTAGATGCCTACCAGGCATGTGTAATTTGTTCTCAGGAATACCACATCCTCAATGCCTTGGAGCCATGGATGGTCAGGTAATGTGTGGATGGACATGTCCCCTTGACACAATGGCAGGTTGTCTTCATTGACCCTTTATAAAAGTCAGAAGGGGCTATATTTGCCTCAATGGCAGTTGATAGAACTACAAGCTTGTTGTTTGCCTGACCCAAGTAAAGCAAATCATTTTACTATGACTCATGCCCTGTCAGTGTCAATGGCCTTGTATCACTGGTCCATCACAATAGAGAGTAACCATAGCACACATTGCACAGGTTAGGATGTGCAGTGATGAACAACTCAGTTATAGATCTAATGGAAGCTGCAAGTCCCATATCATCCACAGGCTGCAAGCATGATAGAAAGATATAATGGCCTGTTTAAACAAGGACTTAGAACTGCAGTGAACACACCTTCTATGAAGGGGTGGACACAGCATTTGTGGGCAGTTGTGTGAGCTCTGAATGAGTGTCCCTGATAAGGGTGACCAGCTCCTATGGAGGCTTTGCTGCAGCACACAGCGCCCCCTATACAGGTCCAGGTGACAGCAAAGGATATTGTACTTAAACTTTGATTTGGAAAACAAGGGAATGTTATTTTGCCTGCTCCCACTGAATTGAATTAGGGGTAAACTGTGGATTGGACATGACCCTGGGCAATAAAGAACCCCACCTTCACTGGGTAGCCCTATTAGCCCCATGGGGAAAAGGTTTTGATTGAGATCTCATTGTAACACCATGGGTGACTTGTGAATGGCTCCCCTGGGTACAGGTGACTTGGCCAAGTCCTACAGATGGGACACAGATTTTAAAGGCACATTTGTTATTTCCCTGTGGTCAATTATGAGTTCCCTGGTGCTGGTACACCCCAAGCCTGCTAAAGTTCAGGACTAAGCTGTACAAGTGTGGTATCACTACCCAGGGAAGTTGCCACGGGCTCCCTTGCCAAGGCTTTCAGAAGGCTCTGTTTTTAGTATGTAGCCAAGGTTGTGAATACCCTGATTGAGTGTATGTATTCAAGTCCATAGACATTTGCTTGTGAGTATGCATTCACTTATGTAACATGTTGGTAATGTGCCTTCTTTGTCTGGCCTGTATGTATAAAAGCCTATGAAACTGCTTGGTGTGAAGGGGATGAATAGTGGGCTTCTTCTACCTCTGAATAAGGCATGTCACCTACCCCAACTATACCTCACATTTTCCTTCACTGCTAAAGCCCTGAAGTTTGCTTCCTGGACCTGAGTCCTACCACAATAGTAGAGAGTGATGGTAAAGATGTGATTGGGGAAGGAGGAGGTGGAAATCTTACCAGAAACATGCAGAGATTTGGTTTCCCTTTCCATTTCTGCCAATGGTGGTATGGAGACTGAGGAACAGATTATTGTAACCAGAGAATGTACAACTCTGGAGCACCTTTGTATTTTTGTTGTCCAATTGATTGCTAGTCCCCTGGAACTGTAAATTCCTTGAAGGCAGGAATTACACCTCCTACCTATTGGGATTCAATAAATGTTAAATGAATAAATCTATGAAATGCATATTAAATGTTATGATATAAGCAATCTGTAAGAGTAATTTGGTGGTGGCTTTACAATGTATCAAGTTGGTTAGGCTTAACTACATTTTCCAGAATTCCATTTCTTATACATTTTGGTTAGGGTCAGTCATAAGAGAGATTCTTGGAAGGTTTAGAACAGAAGGAAAGTAGCAGCCTTTTTGTAGCTCACACATGATGCTAAACTACTGATTTACTCATTTCTGTGAGGTATGCCAAATATGAATGACCAGGGACACAGATTCAAGTTATCCAGAATTATGTGTTCCAAAGGGAAAGAGGTTAAATGAACTTTTTATATTCAAAAACAAAGAAAATACATTCAACAAATACATTGATGGGACATTAGGTAGGTGGGCTACAGCAAAGCAGGGAAATATTTTCTGTAGGTTTCAAATGTTACATCATTCTTAGCCTCAGGATTGGTGGAGGGTAGAGATCTGTTAATCTTAAAAATACATTCTGAGAGGTTTACCTTATAGTCACAGAATGTTAGATAAGATACAAGTGCTAAAATAAATTACTATTTTTCTACAGGGCCTAACTTAGCCCAAGATAAGTTGGGCTCTGGACATGCCACATTCCATCTCTCTACAAGCAGAATGTTCTCTTCAACTGCATGATTGTTAATATAGATACAGCTTCTTCAGAGAACTCCAGCCTCACAGATAGCAGTTGGACCTGTGACTCTTCTTTCCCTAGAGTCTTTCTTCAGTTTTTCCAATTCCTGAGGCAGGTGTATGTTTAACCTTGTGATGAAGCAGAATACCCACACCACTAAAGTTAGAGGTAACAAAAACCAACATGAATTTTAGACTGGCCTTGGGGGTTTTTAGCCTGCATTTTCTCTTCTCCACTTTACATTTATCTTCCCTTTCTGACAGCCCGCCTTGTTGATTTCACAGTCTGGTATCAGATACAAAGAAGTACACAAATATGTGTTTGCACATGCTCACATATCCTCATGGTTCTGTTACTGACCTAGGGATTTTGGATCCAGAGTTGTCAAAATGAACAATGGACCTGGAAAGAATTTAAATGCAGGCAGGATTTTATTAAGGACTTTGGCTTGAGGCAGAAGGGAGATAGCACATGGTGGACAGAGATCCCAGGCTAACTCAAGCAAAGAACAAAATGTAATAACTTATATTGTGTTTGTTGGATAGGAAGAAACTTGGTCTCTTGACATCATTACAGGTAGAGGTAGGACTTCAATCATGCCTGCACTCTTCTTCATGCATCTTCATGTGTCACATGTCCCCAGACCATCTTAATTCTCCACCTAGGGTATGAGTTTTACTATATTAATATGTAAAAGTAAATGCGGTTTATTTTAGTGACTATTCTACACATACATTTGACTCTCACCACCTGAAAATACTCTTATCATCTGGGGTAGTTTTTGATGTTATTTTCAGAATAGTGCAGACCCTACTTTGTCTGGATTTAGCTGGCGTATCTGTTGACTACATAATCTCAGAATGCTGAACTGACTTTCCCAGTCTCTCATGTCCTGGCATATTATCTCATTCCCATAACATTGAAAACTAGTTCACCTCTTAATTTGTAATTTTCTGGTATGCCTCTTAGCCCCATAAGACTTAAAGCTAGCTTGGCTGTCTTTCTTCCCCTGAGAGGTTTTATCTCTTAGTTCTAAAGAGGTCCTGTTTTCCATGGGGTCTCTGACTGTGTCAGTTATGCCTCTTTACTTGTACCATAATGGATATAAATACTTAATTAGTATTCCCAGTAAATTAAAAGAAATTACAGTATCCATGAAAAAATACAAGGATACTATAACAGAAGGGGCATTCAGAAAACAACCCAAATCCAGGCATAGTCATGCACACCTGTAGTCCCAGATATTCAGGATCCTGAGGCAGGAGAACGACTAGAGCTCAGGAGCTCAATTCAACCTGGGCAACACAGCAAGACCTTATCTCAAAAATATTATTAGAACTGTTAGACTAAATTAAATCTGATCTAAAGCTTCCTCCATACATAACTAACTATAACCTAACTTAATATAAAAACAAACTGCAACTTAACTTGACAGTATAGCAACTGTGCTTTCAGCCAATTACAGACTGAAAACTGCTCAGACATGTCCAAATAAGTCAAACACCAAACCATAACCAATCGGGTTATTTCCATGTATCACATCCTTTTTCTATAAATACTGCCTATAAATTCTGGATAGAGCTCTTGGAACATTTCCTGGTTTGGGGTACTGAAAAATTCATGAATTGTTTCATTGCTCAAATATTTTCAGCTAAATTTAATTCATCTAAAGTTTTTCTTTTAATGGAACTCAAAAACATGATAACACTTTTTAATTAATAGGCTTATAAAATATAGAAGAGGATGTCTCTGAAATTAAAACACCTTACTCACACTTTTTTTTTTCAGTGCTGGGGATCAAATCCACTTACTCACACTTGCTCTCTAGTTCTTGCTTGTGTGCTTGCTCTGATGAAGCCAGCTGCCATGTTATGAACTGTTCTATAAAGAGGCCTACATAATAGAAAGCTGAGAATGGCCTCCAGGTAACAGCCAACAAGGAACTGAGACTTGCTGATAATCATATGAGTGAGCTTGGAAGTGGCTCTCTCCCCAGTAGAGGCTTGAGATGACTGTGGCCTCTGTGGACATTTTAATTGCAGCTTCATGTGAGAACCTGAGCCAGAGACTCTCAGCTAAGAGAAGTTACACTGTTTTCTGATCCAAAGAAATCAGGAGATAATAAATGTTTATTGTTTTAAGCTGCTAAGTTTTAGGGTAATTTGTTATGTAGCCATAGATAACTAATGCCTTATGGTGGATGATCATTAAATTAAAATAAGTTGATCTTTATTCAGAAGACACAGTGAAGCATAATCACTCATTACTAATACTCATCTCAATAGAATATATGAAGGTTTGGTGTAGAGCATAATAGTTTTGCACTATAATAAATAATGTAAAAGTTGTTCTACAGGACATTCTCAGAAGAGGAAGACCGTGGGGAACTGGGATTGTAGCTCAGTGGCAGAGTGCTTGCCTAGCATGTGTGAGGCACTGAGTTCCATCCTCAGCACCACATAAAAATAAGTAAATAAAAAAGGTACTGCATCCATCTTCAACTAAAAAATGATACAAATAAATTTTTAAAAAAGATTATGGGTCTAAGACTAACACTTGAAGTTGAGAATCTGAAATGATAAGAAAAGGAAAACTGTGTTTGTGATAAGGATCTGCCAAGAAGTATTCAGAAATGAATAACTTGCACTTCAATATACGGAGATACCTATCCCTGGATGAATTGTGCCATTATTAATGGTGTCTACATATGAGTGTATGTAGGACTGCCTTACTATAAGTTATAAACCAGTGCAAAAGGTCAAGTCACTCCAGTTTCAGAATTAACTTTAATTCTGAGATTATTCTTTTTTTCTGTCTGTTTTTAGAGAAATACGTCAATATGCTAAGTTTTGACACATTTATAAAGCCAAATAATATGTCAATCTTCCTTTTCAATACATTTGGTGAGGGGCACTCACCATGTAATTAATAATTATATTTAGGAAATATATTCCACGAAAGCAATGACAACTGTGGTATTTAGATAAATGTTCAAGGATTTTGGTTCAGAAAATGTGTATCAAGGAGCTGCCTGCTTTTGTAGATTCTAAATAGAGATTTCATGTTGTAATAAATCTTTCATATGGATTTTTAAATATTGAAGATGGGGAAAATGAACAGGATGAAATGAAATTTACATTGTTGAAATCCAAAGGAACTAGTAGTCTTAGATTAGAAAGCTTTCTCATGTGATATTTGGAGTCAGCATTCCACCAATATTATGCAATGCTCCAGAGTATTGATTTTTTAGTATTTATCTTCTCGCTTCAATTTTATGCCTTACTGAGACAGAGAAAATCAGCAAATAAAAATGTGTGTAAACAAGGAGAGGAAAATATAATAAAAATTGACTTCAATAATTTAAAACTCTCTAAACATGGGAGGATTATCAAATTTGCTTTTGACTATGATAATAGGTTTGTAAAATGGAAGAACTGGCTAGAACCATTAATAGAATTTCTTATTAAAAGAATAGCATATTGTGTTTTTCCTATGGAAAAAAATTCTGCAGTGCTAAGGATTTAATCTAGGACCTGTGCACATGCTAGGCAAGTGCTCTACCACTGAGCTACCTCCCCTGCCCTTTTTAATTTTATTATGAGACACCATCTCACTTAGTGCCCAGGCTGGCCTTGGATTTGAGATTCTCCTACCTAAGGCTCCCAAATAGCTGGAATTACAGGTGTGTACCACTGAATCTGAATATTTTTCCTGAAATTTATCTATTTAATGCTTAACTACTTAGGTAGTTAGTGATGGTTTAAATCTGGAAATTAGTCACTTGAGGTCTGGAGTTCTGTTTTTTCTTTCCTGAATGGGTGTGAGAGGAAGAATACTAAAGAAATATCTGGCAATACATAGTAAATGAAAATACCTTTTCCCCATCTTCTCTTCAATCACTTAAAAGAAAGTTTATTCACAGTTGGGGATGTGGCTTACCCATAGAGCACTTTCCTAGCATGTTCGGGGCCCTAAGTTCTAACCATCACTCTGAGTTTATGCATATATGATTCTAACATATTTCATTCATTCATTGAACAAATATGTATTGAGCATCTATAGCTCTATATCTAGCTCTAGCTCCCTATCTAGTTATTGGGATTATAACAGCAAGAAAAACAGAAACAGTTCCTGCCCTCATGAATCTTACATTGAATAGTAGATATAGATAATAAATTGATAAATATTATAAGTACCATTATTACAGAGGAATCAAATAATCAAGGGAGCATATGGCTTTAAATAAGAAGTTTAAAGGTGTGGACTTCTCAGGGAGATGTAAACTAGTGAAGGCAATCAGGTAAGGCTTCCTGTAGTAAATGGTAGTTTAACTAAGAAATGATGCCATAAAAATGGTGACACACACCTGTAATCACAGCTACTAGAGACCCTGGGTTCAATCCCAGTACCACAGGGGGAAAAGAAATGCCATGAACTAAGATACTGGAAGGGGGTTTAGGGTATAGCTCAAAGGTATAGCATGTGCTTAGCTAGTGTGAAGCCCTGGGTTCAATCCCCAGCAACTCCCTTGCCCTCCACACACAAAAGTAATAGAGAAAGAGGAGCAGTTATGCAGTATAGGGGAAAGTAAAATATTTTTTTCTTCCACACTCATAGGTTTAGTATTCTAGAATGAACCTCTTTAACAGATTGACAAGAGAAAAATAAACAAGTTTATTACCATGTATATTTCACATATATGGAGGCAGCACCCAAGTAGGTCTCAAAGAAGGGCCTTTGAATTTTAGTTTATACAGTATTTTTGACAAAAACAATAAATTTTTAGAGAATTGATAAGAGTGTTAGTCTTTAGGGCAAATAGCTTGGGAAAGCAAGTAACTGGCAGATAAAGGCTAGGTTTTTAAGTTTGTTAAGATACTTCTGAGACCACCTCCAGGCAATAAGGGTCCCAAGCTGTCTTCATTGGTTTTCCTTTGTTCTCCTTGGTAGAGAAGAAGACAGGATACTGTTAGTCTTTGTAAATCTATGTTCTGATTTTAGGCAAATAGAGGGACAGCTCCTATGTACCGGCTTCTTCCTAATTTTCTTTAGCACATCAATCCTTCATATTTGGGAGAGGTATATATTCTTGTCTCCCACATAGAAAAGATGAATTTTACTCTAGATCTGTCAAATGAGCTTATGGTACCTATGCATAAGTGATGATAGATCGGTGGCATTCAGATATATCTTTGGCACTGTGGATGGTGTAGGGGTGAAGAGAAATTTCTCCTCTGACCTATGAAGGTTTGCTGGAATGAATTGACAATAGATGAATAAAAGAAAAAAAGCACAAAATTATTAATGGGTCAGGGAAAAATCACAGCATGGGAGTCATATACAAGTATGAGACTGAAAGAACAACTATATAATTGAAAGTTTATGCACTCTTTTTCATGGAGGTAGTTAGATCTTGAGGGATCTTAAATGATTATTAGGGGGATGAAGGGACCCACAGATGGAAATTAACTTATATATAAAAGGATTCTCTTTGAAATTTGAATAAGCCCAAAAGACTAACAAAATGTAATGCTAGAAGGAATTTGTAACTCCTGTCCAGGTATGGCTACAGTCTTCAGTCTTCTGAGCTAAATAATGGAACTCCAGTCGGAGATGGAAGTGAATTGCACTCCCTTTTGTGAACCTAATCTTAATACAGATAAAAGAATTCCAGAAACAGCCTCTTTCTGTGTTCGGGGAAGGAGAAATAAGACAAAGTTAGAAGGACCTTGAATCTGAGACAGTGTCTGAGTCCTCTTAAATATATCAAAGTGCCAATTTGGGGAGTATCATTTCTGAACACCAACATTAGCAAAGGAAGCCAGAGTAACAAATTCACCAGTCAGAAGTATGGAGTGAGAAGAAAGGACACAGAGAGTAGAATCCTGACAGACAAAAACATGCAGAAACAGGTAGAAGAAAAGGAAACAGAACTGCAAGAAAAAGCAGAAAAAAATCCATGAGTGTGGTGTGCCAGAAGTAAAGGGAAACGAAAAGTTCAAGGAAAAAGGGAATGAGGAAGGCTGGCGAAAGCCAAGTAAAATGAGACAACTGAGAAATTTTAATTAGATTAGTAACAAGAAGCTCATTGATAAACCTGGCAAAGACAGTTGGAGCAGAGTGACAGAGACAAAATGCAAATTGCTAAGGAGTGGGAGCTGAATTAGGAGAAACATCCAGTATAGGCAACTCACTCAAGATGCTTGACTGTGAAAGGGGTTGAGAGAGCTACAAAGTTAGAGTGAGAAAATGAGACTGAATTGAATAACTAATAGTTGAAGTACAATGGGACCAAAAGGGATTTTTTTCTTTCTCTTTTTTGCTTTGTTTTTCTTAATGGAAGAAACATGAGCATATTTGCATTTTTCTGGGAAAGTCAGTGTAGATAAGAGGGGATTAAAAACAAAAGCAAAAGGGGTTGGGCTTGTGGCTGAGCGGTAGAGCTCTTTTCTAACATATGCAAGGCACTGGGTTAAATTCTCAGCACTGCATATAAACAAATAAATAAATAAAATAAAGGTTTAGCAACAACTTAATACAATCTTTAAAAAATCTTTTTTATTTTTTAGTTGTCCATGAACCTTTATTTTTATTTATTTATTTGTTTATATGTGGTGTTGAAAATCAAACCCACTGCCCCACACATGCCAGGCAAGCACCCTGCCACCCAGCCACAACCCTGGCCCATAAAAAAATAATAATAATAAAATAAAAATAAAAGCAGAAGGACTGAGCTCAATGGTAGAGTGCTTGCCTGATATGCACAAGGCCTTAAATTCATTCCCTAGCACCACAGACACACAATTCCCTTATCTCATTCAAGAGGAAGCCCTATTTATTCTACTTCCAAAACAGGTCTAGAATTTAACTTCTATTTTCATCTCCTCTGCCTCAACATTGACCCCTGGCACTGTAGTAGTCTCCCAACTGGTCTCCTCATATCTACTCTTGTCTCTTTCCATACATATTCCACATAGCAGCTATAACATAGATCATTACAATCTCCTACTTAAAACCTTCCAAGATTTCCAACTGCTCAGAAGTAAAATTAAAAAACCCTAACCATACACTGTCAGATCCTATTTGAACATTCTCCTGCCCACCTTCAAACTCTATGAGCTCTTATTTGGAATGGCCCCCTGCAACAAAAGACAGATTAACAAAAGCAAACCAAACAACTTTGTTAATGCACAAAGCACATATCAGTTAAGAGAAATCACAGTGACAAGTCAAATCAGGGACTTGGAATTCCACTTACATAGCATCCTCAATGAAGAACAATAAATTTGTAGAGAAATGACAGAATAAAGGAATGAGGTTTTAGGTTTACAAGGGTTGAAAACTGTGGGAAAGTAAGTACATGGGAAGAAACTAATGGAATAAGTTTTGTTTGCAGACTCTTCTGGTACCATTTCTAAGCTGTTAAGAGTCTTGAGTTGTTTCCAATAAAGCAGGATTTTGTTATTATTAAATATGTGTTACTATTATTATTGAATATAGCATTGTCTTCAGGCAGAAAAGGAAGTGGATAAAGAGAACTCTTCCATTTGCTGCTTCTCTAAAAAAAACTAAATTTGTTTGTAAACTGGTACATAAAAACAAAAATTGTACATTAATGGGGTAATGTGATGTTTTCAGGAATATAAACCATTTGCTGTTTCTTAATTGCCTTCAGCTCAAAAATAATTTTATGTCAAAAAGGCATATTTAGGGGCAACATATTATGATTTCCTTCATACCTTTCCAAACTCATCCTTACCATACTTCCCAGTTCAACACACTCCCTCCACATGAGCCCCATTTTAGTTCCTAGACTATGCCAAGCTTTATTAATCCAGTGCCCCTAAACTTGCTGTTTCTCTGCCTACAACATGCTCTCCCTAGTTTTGGGCATAACTGGCTCTTATAATTCAGCTTTAGTTTCACTCCTGAGAAAGCCCTTCCTTGACAATTGTTCACAAGTGCTTCATTTTCAATGTCTATCAAAGCACTTTAATGATTCCATCATGAAGGATAGGACAATCCTAGAAATTATCATTTATCTATGATAAATTTTGTGTTTATTTTCTATCTTCCCCATAGAACATAGTTTCCATGAGGGCAGGGAATATGTTTATTTTGTCTCCATTTGCTAGGACTGCACCTGCATATGGCAGGTATTTAAAAATGAGTTAATTAAAACAACCAATAAATGAGGCACAATGAAAACATTGAAATACACATAAAGCTATAAGAATGAATAAGAAGGCATAATTAATTCTCCTTGTTAAATGAAAATAATTACAATGAGAAAAAGTTTAAAACAAAATTAATCTACACTGTCAAAAGTCATGATGATGGTTTCTCTTGGAGGTGGGTTGTAGGTGGTGACTAGAAAATCAGGTTTCTAGGGAGCTGGTAATGTTCTGTTTCTCTATTTGGATGCTGATTATCTAGGTATATTCAGTTTGGGTCGTTATACATGTGTGTGCTTTTCCCAATGCATAATGTTCTTCAATAAAAATAATTAACAAGAAGAAAACAGTTTATGTGGATCATATTGCATCAGAATAGAGTAATTAATGTTCATAACACTGGCCTAAGTCATCAAAAACTTAACTCTCGGAGCTGGGGGAATAGATCAGTAGCAGAGTATATTGCATAGGACCTTGGTTCAATCCCCAGTACCAGACAAAGACAGGAGAGAAGGAAGGAAATGTAGAAGGTAGGAAGGGATGGAGGGAGGAAGGAAGGAAGGAAGGAAGGAAGGAAGGAAGGAAGGAAGGAAGGAAGGAAGGAAGGAAGGAAGGAAGTAAAAGATTAAATTTAGTGTGATTATTTTAAAAAAACTTCAAGTATATAATATAGTTTTTTAAATGATTTCCACTTTAAAAAAACAGTTAATATTAGGCTACCTAAGCATGACTGTTACCTGAATAATTGACTTTGATGGAATACCATATGTTTGAATGATGCTCATGATACACATTAATGTTATTAAAATGACCACAAGAGCCAAGTCAGGATTATTGCCTCTGTTTTACAAAGGAACAACCTCAGGTGGGTCATCTGATTTCTTCATAGTTGCACATAGAGATAGTGGTTGCTTCAAGACCTAGAATTCACTTACTTCAGCTCCAGGAGTGGGACAGTATGCATTTTGCTATTCGTCATGAGTGACTGATAATTAGAAAGAGAAGAGGCAATGCCAATAGAATTGAGCTACTCCAACCAATATATTTAAAAAAACATAAAAAAACAAAAAGCAATTTAAAGAATACAAGTAACAATAAATGTTGGTGAGGATGTGGGGAAAGGGTACACTTATATATTTTTGGTGGGATGGAAAATTGGTGTAACCACTCTGGAAAGCAGTATGGAGATTCCTCAAAATACTAGAAATGGAACCACCATATGACCCAGTTATCCCACTCCTTGGTATATATCCAAAGGATTTAAAATCAGCATACTACATTGTTGCAGCCACATCAATGTTCATAGCAGCTCAATTCATAACAACTAAGTTATGGAGTCAAGCTAGGTACCCCTCAACAGATGAATGGGTAAAGAAATTGTGGTGTATGTACACAGTGGAGTATTACCCAGTCATAAAGAAGAATGACTTTATGACATTTGCTGGTAAATGGGTGAATCTGGATACTATCATACAAATGAAAGATGACAATCCCAAAAAAACAAAGATCGATGTTTTCTCTGATATGTGGAAGCTAACCCACAATACGGAGGAGGAGAGGAAAAATAGAAGTTCAGTGGATTAGACAAAGGGAAATGAAGGGAAGGTAGGAGGATGGGAATGGTAAAGACAGAAGAATGAATCTGACATAACTTTCCTATGTATACATACATGAATATACCACAGTGAATCTATCATATACATTCACAAGAATGGGGTCCTAATAAGAATAAGATATATTCCATGCTTGTATAATTATATCAAAATGTACCCTACTACCATGTATAAAGAAAAAGAACCAATAAATATTTTTAAAAAAGCATAAAAAAGAAACCAGTTGTTACAGGTAGAAGGGTCTGCTATGAATACACTTTGTATGACCCCCATCATCCTCAAGATTCCCCTTATCATCTCCCATGCCGCCTCCTCACCTCTTTCAAGTGGTACCTGGCATTCATTTGAATTACAGAACTGTGAGTCTTCAAGCATTCATAGTCTTACCATGGTTATAACTGGGCTGATTAGAGCCATCTTTTCTTTCTTGTTGGGGTCTCAAAGCAGATAGAAGCATTTAAGCTAAAGCATAGATAAACACTTCATCATCCAAGTTCAAGGTCAAATTGACTTATGACCTCATCAAGGATTATCAGGTGCACATTGAGTAGAATATGGGTTGTTAGAGGAAAAGGAAGTAATGAGGCCTACTCTGGTACATGTTGGTTCTGAGAAGATTGGGTTTCCCAGAGTCCTATCACATCTGGAGGACTTGGTACAGACCTCTTCATGGGCCAATAAGGTGAGTGTGTGTTCATCAAAAAACTTCTCATAGCCAGAGAGTCCCATGAGTCTCAGAGTGGGGCAATTCTACATTACAGGGAAAGCCTTAACTTGATCCAAACATAGCATAGCTTTATCTAACAGATTAGGCAAACCAAGTCACACTCATGAACCCAGGACTTTGGAAGTCCAGATACTCTGTGACACAGGAGTCTCTCCTTACAGCAAATGCAAGTTTTGCCAGTGTTTTTAACCCTGTAGTAGATGCTGTGGTCTGTCATCCCAGATTCTATTTTCAGGACTGAGACATTCATTATCCCAAATTCCAGAAGTGTCTATTAGCCCTCAGCTGAGTCTTTCCAGGAGTTATCATAAGCCAAAAAGAGCTAAATGCCTTAAGGTCATGTTCCTTGTCTAGGAATAAATATCATCTGATTATTGGTAAAGACTAAAATTGAAAGCTTGGTCCCCATGTCTCCAAATAGAACATTCTAGAAAGGGTCATTCTAGCTTCAGAGTTCCCTGGAAGATCAGCTAAGATCTTTGCACAGCTCAACTCTTCCAGGTTTTGCTTCCTGTATCTCCACATTTCAGATGTCCTCTTCAACTCTTTCAGATGTTTATCATGAACATTTTGAAATGATCCTTAACCCATTAAGTCCCATCATCCCAGATATGGGACACCTATAAAAATGTAAATTAAGCAACAAATGTACTTTTGGTAATGTTTGAAATAAATATTGTTTTTAGAGTCCCTTTGAGAAAAGTAATAGGTGAATGATTAGATCACTTGAAAATATGTGTTTTTTGTATATATGCTAAAATATATATACAAAGAACATATAATCTCTAGATTATGATTTCCAACCTATTTTAATACATTTGTATCACTTTTGTTGCAATATTCACAAAACTGAAAACTTGGGATTTAGTAGGTTAATACACTTCTGTATACTAAGCTCTGGCTCAGTCACCTTTCTAGGGAACAAGGAACCTGACCTCAAAAAATCCCTTATAAAACATAAAAGGTGTTATAAGTTAGGGAAACAGAAATTCAATGAGCATAAATAGCTATAACTAAAATATGAATGCAGCAGAAACTACCTCATTTAGAATATTGTTTTAAAAGTGGAGAGCTTTAAAGTCAATATGAAACTGATTTTTTAAGAAGATTCAGTTTTAGTAATATTTCATGCTACAGTTATTTTAAAACTGGAAATTTATGCAGAAGTGCTGAGTTTTCATTTGTGATAAATTGTACATGCATAGGCCAAGGGTTGATATTTCTAATGACTAAGAAGCTCATATGCATTAATAAATGAAAACATGAATAGTTCAAAAGATATAAATGTTTAATGATGTGAGTAGACAGCTCAAAAGCAGCAAATAAGAACAATCTCCAGTAATATAAAGTAATTAAAACACAACCATATTTTTCCTGTTAAATTAAAACACATTAAAAAATTATAAAATGTCTAAACTTGGTGAGGTTTCAATGAAACACACTCTTAACTTACTACCAGTAGGGTACAAATTGGCATAGTCTTTTGAGGAAGCACCTTAACACTTTGCATTAAAACTAAGATAGTAATATTCTTTGTTAAAGCAATTCCATTTCTTAAAATGTATCCTAAAGAAATAATTCTAAATATAGAAAAAACCATTCTACATATTTTATCACATCACTAATTCAAGATGCAAAAACAGAAGAACACATAAGTATGAGCCTTGTTTTAAAAAGTCATTATATGCATTTGATGAAATGTTATGCAATCATAAAAAGTTACGAGTACATAAAATTTTGGAGAATGCCATAATTTAATGTTAAGTGAAAGAGAAAGATATATACATTCTGCATTTCCTCTCTATAATTGAATAGATAATTTCTCTTCCACCTGATACCACTCATAGATAATTATATCCTGAATCTAAACTATTTTTTCTCTCAACAATTTAAGATACTGAAAAGGTATTATCTATATAAGTTTAACATAGTTTTAAGACAATTCTTATGTTGATTATCATTAATCCATATCAATTTATCTAGGAATTGGACAGAATGGTCCATTGAAATTTTGATTGGAATGCAATACTCAGGTTAAAACATTGTCCTGTGTATCATTTTCAAGAATTTTAGGTTTTTTAAATAGTGCAAAGTCCTGAGTCATTGCCCTAACTCTATTTACTCTAGAAAATGCAACAAAAAGACTTTGTCTACTGAACTAAGGGATTTTGTCTCAAGGTCATTTGACCCATAAAGGCATCAACAGTAAAGCTCAAGGACCTTTTGGCAGGAGACTACATTATCCATTAGCTCTATACTTCAAGTTGTGCTTCATCATTAACTGGTTGGTCCCCTTGTTCTTTTAGCAGTGTGCAGCCAGAAGCTAAGGTAATGGCTTTATGTTTCATACAAATATTCTAAAGTAAAACCCATAGTGAGGTACACAGAAATGCTTCTATTATATTTATAGAACTTTTTTTTGCAGTGCTGAAGATGGAACCCAGGTCTTAGTGCATGCTAAGGAAGAACTCTATCATTGAGCTATACCTCCAGCCCTAGAAGTGCAATTCATGAGTGTAGAATGCTCATCAGATAGCTTGGTCTGTGACATACCTGACATACCTCTTTAGCCTCAATGCCCCAGATGAGTTTGATCCACTAAAAAGTCTATTCCTGTGCTGGAGCAGCATGTGCAAAATCCCTTATGTACTACTAAGAAATGTGTTCATTCTCAAACGCTTTCAATGTTTTTTTTTAATTTGTTTCAAATGAGAAGATATAGTAAGAAATGTATCAGCTGTCCTCTTGCAATGTAACTGCAAATTTTTCCTAATGTGCTAAAATATCTTAGCTATAAAAATATGAAGTTAATGGTTTTCTTATTTTTTACTTGAACTTTGTCACCTTCTTTTTCTCAGTAGGATGTGATATTTTATAAGAAGTTAATAGAAATCTGGAGTTTAAGAGAAGGTAACATTTGTTATTTTTCCCAAACACAGATAATTTACTTGCATTACTTTACAAAAGGAAGAAAAAATTTTCTCTTTAGTTGCAATTATAGCAAATTTGTTTGCCAAAGTAACTCTCAATATTCAATCAAAATTGGCCAGGATGGGGAGGAACTAGCATTCATAGATTGCTGGAGAGGAAGTAAAATAGTACTACCACTGTGTAAAACAGTCTGTCAATTTCTTAAAATGTTAAATATTCACCTGTAATCCCAGTTACTTGGGAGGCTGAGGCAGGAAGATCACAAGTTCAAGGCTGACCTGAGCAACTTAGCAAGATCCTATCTCTAATTTAAAAATAAAGGGGGCTGGAACTGTGTCTCTGTGGTAGAGTGCTTGCCTAGCATCCACAAGGCCCGGGGTTTCATCCCCACTATGTTTTCAAAGTTAAATATTGATGGAAACCAGAATATGTTACCCCAAATTATGACTCTTTGACATAAAAACTATTTTTGAACTAAAGGCAATTAAGAAACAGAAAGGGGAGGAAATGTTCTCTCTATCCTCCCCCTTTTCTGCCTAAAGACAGAAGGTGAACTCTCCCTTATTGTATATAACTCTTATCTACTCACAGGCAGCACCAGAGGAATCTATAAACAAATCTTATTCTATTAGTTTCATTCCAAATATTTACTTTGTACCTATGGGAAGGAAGCATTAAAAACTTTTTTCCTTTGTCCTGTCACTTATCCACAAATTTATTGTGTTTTGTCAAAGAAGCTGTATCACTCCCTGCCTTGAGCTGCCTTTCATTGAAATTTCTCCCATGTGATATGTATCACATGTAACAAACTTCCTTATTTTTCACTTATTAAGTCTGTCTTTTGTTACAATTGGGCATCTGTCCCAATTGTGAACTTATGAGGGTTTAGAAGAAATGGTATTTCCTCCTTAACGATGAATATCTATTATATGATGTAGCCATTCAACTTTTAGATATTTATCCAGGAGAAACAAAAGTATAAATGCATGTAAAGACTTGTACACAAATGTTCATAACAACTCTATTTTAATAACCCAAACTGGAATCACCCAAATGTCCATCAGGAAGTGAATGGAAAAACAAATTATGCTATATCTGCAATTGTTCAATATCCACAAATATCAGCAGCAAAAAAAATGAATTATTGATACACAAAATTGCCTTGAATTTCAGAATAATTATGACAAGAGAAAGAAGCAAAATAAAAAAGAATATGTTCTGTTTGATTCCATGTATACAAAATTCTAGAAAATATAAACTAGAGTAACAGAAAGCAGATCAATAGTTGCCTGGGAGTTAAATGTATGAGAAGGGCAGATGAAAATGTTAATAAAGGTGTTCAAGAAAACTTTGGACCTGATTAATACATTTATTTTCTTAAATGTCATTATAGTTTCAGCTATACATACCCATGCCAAAACATATCACGTTATAATGAATTGTATATATATGAATATGTGTGTAGCTTGTTTAATGTCAATCATACCCAAATAAAGCCCTTAAAATAAATACAAATAAGATAAATAAAATAATATTCAACAGAACAAAGGTTTTTTTTTTTAAAAAAAAAAAGATGTGGGACTGGGGCTGTAGCTCAGTGGTAGAGCACTTGCCTCCCACATGTGAGGCCCTGGGTCCGATCCTCAGCACCAAATAAAAATAAATAAAGATATTGTGCCAATTTACAACTAAAAATAGTTTTTAAAAATACGATGTAAAAATAAAAATAAGAAAAAATAAAAATAATTTTTAAATAATAAAAAATAAGATGGTGGGGCTATAGCTCAGTGTTATAGTGCTGGCCTAGCCTGCACAAGGCCCTGGGTTTGATTCCCATCAAACCTTCCCAAAAAGAAGGAGGAGGAGGAAGAGAATGGAGGAGGAGGAGGAGGAGGAAGGAGAAAAGAAGAAGAAAAAGAAGAAGAAGAAGAGAAGAAAGGAGGAGGAGGAGGAGGAGGAGGAGGAAGAGGAGGAGGAGGAAGAAGAACAACAACAATTGTTCTATCTCAGAGAGAGGCATATAAAAAATTTAAAGGCTCCTAAAAATCACACAGGGCACTCACCTCACAAATTATATGCTATTACATAGGCTAGAAAACAGTAGTTGGGAATGCATATAAAGATAAACATCATCCTGCAAAAATTCCCTCTTTTAATAAAACTCTGCACATGTCCAATTTACCCAAACATCCATCAATATATAAAACTTAAAACCAATTGAAAGATTCTACATTTCACTTAGGGACAAGTGCAGGGCAGAACAGACAAAAAAGATTAGAAGCCTGGGGGTCTGCCATCCCTAATTTTGTGTGCCAGGAAACAGATACCTTATGTGAGCTGGGATTATTGGATCTCCCTTCCTTGTGAAACAGGGAAATAATCCTATTGAAAGTATCTTTCCTTTGAGGATGCTTTGGAACTGCTGATTCACTCTAAGTCTTCTCTGGATATTCTTGGCAAATGACTTTGAGATGACATGATTAAAATGGGCTCTGAGTCTTGTTTTGAATTACCTTCAAATAAGCAGCATGATAGGCTCCCATCTAAAAATTCTGACATGGACAGTGGTGAGTGTTAGAAGTAAAACAGGTATGAAACAGGCAAGAAGATGAGAGAAAAACAAATATAAGAAGAGATTAGAGGAGGAAAGAAAGATACAACATATGATTATTTGGGAGTCGGGGAAGGAAAAGAAACTGTATTGCTTAGAAAGGCAGACCCTTGGAATAACCAGGACCCCACAAAATTTACTGATGGATACAGCTTTATAAGGAGATGATGATTCATTTTGTGTAGAATAATGAATAAGGATCATCCAGGTAAAAATTTATAAAGAGGAAGAATGAAGCCCAGAAAGC
This sequence comes from Sciurus carolinensis, assembly GCF_902686445.1. NCBI lineage: Eukaryota > Metazoa > Chordata > Mammalia > Rodentia > Sciuridae > Sciurus > Sciurus carolinensis. The sequence continues at coordinate 36,048,067 of NC_062232.1, forward strand.
AGCACAAAGAAACGAGTAGCATTAGGAAACATCATGCTACTTTTGCTGGTGAATCAAATGTGTGTATGCTGGAGGGAGAGGATAGGGTATGTGAAGAGTCAAACTCAGGAAACTAACACTGGACAATACAACTAACTGGACTAAAATATTCCTCAGATTTCACCAAATTAAAATGTCTTTACAATTGAAACGTTAATATTTCAATAGTTATGTTACAGAGCCAGGGCCTGCCACAGAACCAACACAGCTAGGGTGTTCCTCTGTTACTATTTCTTGCAATCACACTGGAAAGATTTCAGATGGACTTTCAGAATAGCAGGTATGAGTTTATTAGAAGGCATAGGAAAGATGGAAAGGGGACACTCTCAAGGAAGACAGTAGACCCTCTCAGAGAGGAGAGTGATGGCACACTCTCCTGCTCTCCAGTTTTATTGGGAGAACAAGAGAAATTTCTAGAGAGTCTTGCCCAGGTCCATCTCATGGCATTTGACTGACAGCAGAATTGCATCAGACTTTACAGTCCCCACTGTGCATGGTAAAGATCCAAGGTAACTCTGGGTCACTTTGACCCATGCTGACTGGTTCTAATGAGAATGTGTTTTTACAGATTTTTATAGTTGGGGAAATTACCCTTATCTCCCTGAGTTCTGGAATCTGATCTGTGTAAAGGTCACAAAATTCCCCCCTCCTTCAGGGTAATGCCTGTTCTTATCAGTTGGGAGGAGACTTTCTTCTGGCCTGCATTTTTCCTGCAGATAGTAGGTTGTTTGCTAAGAAATGTAGCATATCTTATTGATATAAGACAGGCAAGGCTGCAGGTAAATTGCTTTTTAAAAGAAAGCATGTGGGGGATAGCACAGTTCGCCCAGTTTATAGAATTATTCCGTTAACCTTATGTTCCCACTCTTCACATCTGTTACCTACCAGTGATACATATATAAGTCAAGTGTAATTACTAACGTCTTGTGTGTACCATCATTTAGAAATAATTCAGTGATTCTGGTAAGCATGTATCAAGGTATTTAAATGCATTTCTGTATGAGACATAGAAAGCCTCTGTTTTATATACATGTACAATCCAATTAGGAAGTTGGTATAGGGGAGGAAGATAATTTTCTCTCTACTCTTCATAGTTCTTAGATGGGACAGGCCCTCTAATAAAAGAAAGACTGATAAGAGAAAAACAAACAAGTATTCAATAGCATGTATATATCATGTATATGTGGGAATGAGTAAAACTCTAAGAGATGACTCTGAATTCAGGCTTAAAAACTCTTATTCTCTGAAACAAAGAAAGAAGGGTATGGGGGGAAGGTCAGTTATGAATAGATGTCCAGGAAAAAAGGGAAAGTTTATTATATACTCAAGTTGGTGACTTCTCCATTGATAAGTCTTTAGTGATTTCTTCTTAACTTTTCTCCCTAGTACTAGGGAAGAATAAGAATGGAAATACCTTTGATAGATATAAAATTGCCTTATAGGTGGGTAACATCTCTGTTTTGAGTTTCCCTGTGGCTCTCATTTATCAAAATAGTTGACTCAAAATAATTTTTGTGCTAAAAAGGAATATTTGAGGATGGCATATTCTGGTCTCCTACAGTCATATTGTGGGTTGGCATAAACTGGTGTTTTACACTAAACAATGCAAATAAGAGATGAATACACAATCCAGGTTCTTAAGGAAAGTTGGAGGTACAAGCAGTTCTTCAGGAAAAACTGAAAACTTGCTTGTAGTGGTGACTCCAAGTAACCAAAAGATAATGGGGCATGAAAGTAATTAGGTTGAAATGGTGAAAGGGAATTGGGCATGGGGCACACGCCTGTAAACCCAACAGCTTGTGAGACTGAGGCAGGAGGATTTTGAGTTCAAAGCCAGCCTCAGCAATTTAGTAAGGCCCTACACAACTTAGCGAGACCATGTCTCAAAATATTAAAAAAAATTTAAAAGGGCTGGGGATGTGGCTCAGTAGTTGAGCGTCCCTGGGTTCAATCCCTGGTACCAAAAAAAAAAAAAAAAACGAAATTGTCAAAAGGGCTGCTTGCTCTTTCTGATAAGATAGCACATCGTTATTAAGCAAACAATGACTTTGACCTATGAACTTGGAGGTTTTGTCCTTTGTTCCTAGATTGTGGGCAAATGAAATTTCTAAAATGGTAACAAGGACATAGTTTCTAGGAGCACTTTTCATGGAAGTTATTCCCCACTGGACTCAAAAGAAGCTAAACAACTATTCTGATCGATTAAAGGGTAATGACTGAAGTGGTCGTTGGACTCTAAAATCAATAGAGATTAAAACCTTTAACAATTTCTGAGTCAGTGCTAGTTGTTTAAGACAGATGATCCCAAAGATTTTTGTGTTATGAACACCTTACCAGTTCAGATAATAATGTTGCTAAAAGAATAAAATCAAATTTCTAAGGTTAAAAGGAAACCAATTACATTGAAACACAGCTACCAGTAATAAAATTTTATAGTACAATAATACAGGTGATTCTTATTAGTGCATTAAACAGCAAGGTCTAGTAGTGGGCTTTTTGAAAAATTTTGAAGAATTTCATTTATCATAAAGGACTTTAAAGATACCTGTAACAACTGCTATATAATATGACAATGTCTGGGATTTTTTTTGGTGACCAGGTAATAGCTACTGCTAATAATATAGTGGTTTATCGTCTACAATCATAATCAAAAGACCTGTTAATTTAAATTAGAAGTCAGTGAAAATGAGGATGTATTGTTTTTCTTTTCAAAATCATAAATTTGCCTGATTCTATTTGTTGACCTGAAGTTAAGAACATCTGGTTCATAGCTGGTGTGGGGGCATGCAGAGAATAGGTTAGTGGTATAGTGCTTACCAGGAGGCCTTGGGTTAGATCACAGCATCAAAAACAAATGAAAACCCTCTGGTCTCAAAATCTGTGATCTTATTCTACACCTCCCACATTGAGTCTGCTAGTGTGTCCTGAGAAAATACTCCCTTACATACCAAACTATGTGCTCAGAGACAACTGCCAAGCATTTCCAAATCCCTTACATTCTCAAATAATAGAAAAGTGATTTGAATTGTGTGTAGATCTGGGTAACTCTACTTGTATATTTTCTGTTCATATCATTTTATCCATAAATCTCTCTGACTTCCCTATGTCCTGGAGGCACTCTTATTTTTTTATAGCAGTAATCATGGTTTTTTTTACTTTGAGTTCCCTCTGAGAAAAAATTCTTGCTTAAATATTTATCTTAGCATATCATAGATGTAAACTAGAAGGATTTCCACAAACATGGGTGATCTACAATTGTGGTAAGAGTTATTAGCTCCAAATATTTATTCCAAACATGAAAGCCATTGGGAATAATGAGAGGTTGACTCATGCTCATAAATACCAATTTAAAATATTCTAAAGAACCTTCACTCCCAAGAAAAGGATGCTGCACTTTCTCTTTTTAAACATTCTTTTATGGCTCAGAAAATTTAGAATAGTGTTATATACTGTGATTACAACCTTATTTTTGAAATATTTTAAGGTTCTCATTCAAAAGTACATATCCAAAATAGACATAGCTCCAATGTCTGGCTTATCAGCTGCTGTAGTAAGTCATATTAACACAGTTGACCATTAAATACACCTGAGATTTCTGAATAGACTTTTTAAGAAAGGAATATTCACAAAGTTATGGGCTGAATTAAAGGAACCACCAGGAAATGGTGAAGCACCCAGGGACTAGCCACTACTTGATCTGACATGGTATGGAGAAGAAATGATGTTAAGGAATCCCAGCTAAAGTTAGAGGGAAACAACCATGACTGTGACCTCAGCTAAGCAGCGGGGGCGGATGATGTTAGTGATGGAATAAACATCCTGATCTTTCTCTCCTGCCTTTAGTTTCTTGCCAGGCTCCGCTCCCATGGCCCAGCCCAACCTTCTAGAAGTTTAAAGGCTGGGGCACCAAGGTGGTGCAGTCCATGGGGGTCAGAGCAGGGCAGAGCAGGGCAGAGCAGGGCAGAGAAGGGCAGAAAATCACTTTGGAGGAGGAAGAAATGGAGAATAACTAGCACATGTCCTCAGCCCTTTCGAATAGTGTTTATACAAAAACAGATTGAGGAAATTGAAGGCAGTTATCTGGTTTATAATTCAAGTCCCTCTTAAAATGATGCTTTTAAGAAAGGTCTTGTTTGCCTAATGTTCCATATTGATCAAATTGTGTAGATAATTGTTTGTTTACCTTACCATTTTACTTTACTTTGGTCCCAGTCAGTAGGAATGCCTGGAGCTGTAATCTCTTAAGCAAGGCTGATTTGAACTTAATTGCTTATTTGCTCAAAGGAGGGAACTGCCTGGCTTTTCTTTTTTTTTTTTTTTTTTTTTTGTAATTCTTGTGGTTCAAATTGTGTCTTGAAATATTGAAAGTTAAAGGGATAATTTGAAGAAGAGCCTGGACTTAAAATTGCCTAGAGCCACATGATTCAGAGGATTCTCTGACTCTTGCCTATGTATGTGAAGAAAAGAGTAAACACGTTTATAAATGTCAGACATAGCCCCTGTAGGAGCTATCACTGCAGACAGCCAGAGCCAGCATTTTAAAAATTATTCAAAGGACTTGATTCAATATCACTGCTGACCAGAAGTCTGGGGAAAAACTGATATTGATGTGCTTGGAAAGTTCTACTTTTCCCTGATCCTGTGTCCTTGCACACAAGAACTTCTTTAAAGGGGAAGTAGCTCTTGTGGTTTGAGGCTAGAAAATACCTTCAACCTCTGAGTAACTGGGATGATATATCTCCCATCTCATCACTATACATCTAGTGCCCCACTCTGAGTTCTTTATCTGTCATTTATGAAGGAACTCAACCATATACATTTATACTTCTTGAACCTGGGAGAGCCTTTTGAGAATTTCATTTGGTCCACATATATCATATCTCAGCAGTTTTACTCTGGTTATCACTATGATAACCAGTACAACTCCTTGCCACAGTGGGTTATAACTCAAAGTATTATTCTGATTGTTTTCTATGTTTTCCCCTGTCCCTCTTCACTGTCACTGATACAGCAAGGACCAATTTCACTCTTCTAGTCGACATAAAGGGTCAAATAAAGGTACATGAAAATATTCAAAGAAATTTCCAATTTGTGTGTAATGTGCGTCTCACAAATGTGTATGCCAGCTTTTCCTCTCCTAGAGATGAAATGAGACAGAGCATGGGTAAAGTAAAAAGAAATGGTAAACTAGAGACTCAAATGGAAGAGAAAGGACAGAAGAAAGGGAGGAGTGAACTTTTCATCACAATAATCAGATAGATGAATAAAAGGGATTCAAAGGAGGGGCTATCTTTGAGTGAAGATTTTCCTTCCCTTACCCCTCCCATCTCATAACCTATGACCAATTCAATAATATTGAACTAAGTCTGGGGATGTGGCTCAGTGTAGAGTACTTACCTAGCATATGTAAGGCCCTGAATTCAATCTCCTATCCTTGACCAAAAGGTATAGATGGGAGTCTTGAAAGGAGAACCTCAACCTTGGTAAGGTAGAACTGAATAGGACGAGTTGGGAGTATCCTTCTTAAGCAGAACAAGAGTAGACACATATTTATTGTTCCAAATTCATTTAAACAACTAGGTCAGTAGGATTAAGTTTAGCTAGTTGTAACTAACCCCCCCAAATAATAGTGCCTTAAACAGCATGAAGTGCATCTCTCATGTAAAAGAAGTCAGCAAATGCATATAATCTTTCTAATCACTCTGCCAGCCTCCTTCCATCTTATGGTCTCAGATAGCAATATGAGTTGTAGCCTTTATGTCTCTGTTCCAGGTAGCAGGAAGAAGGAAAGAAAGAAGATGAGACAATCCTTCCCTTTAAGCAAACTTCCTGAGAATTTCACATGAATTTTCCAGTTTTATCTGTTGAACAGAATTTAGTCATACTTGGCTGTAAGGGAGGCAGAGAAATTATAGTATTTACTCAGAGAAGCAAAAACTATGAGCTCTATTTCTAAAGAAGAAAGGGAAAATATATATTGGAGGATAAGTAAGTGTCTGATAATCACAGTAATCTTTTATTTACAATAGAGTAGGAGATGGGTAGATTAGAGGAAGAAAAATAAAAGAACAGAAATAATGAATAAATTCTTGGCATTTATGCTTTTTTAAAAAATTGGTACATTACAATTATACATAATAGTGGAATTCATTATGCCATATTTGTATAAGAATGTAACATGATTTTGTCAGTCTCATTCCCCAGGACCTTCCCTTCCCTTCCCCTCCTCCCTCTCACTCTTGCTCTCTTCTACTGATCTTCCTTCTATTATTATTAGATTAATTATTGCATTATAATTCTATAAACAAGCAGGGTTAATTGTGGTATATTCATATAGGACATAGCATAATTTGGTAGGTTTCGTTCCTTAGTGCTCTCCCATGCTCTCTCTTATTTCCTCTCTCTTGATCATCTTCCTTTATTCTTCCTTTATTCTCCCTTCTATTTTTGTGAGATCTCTTTTCTTCTTTTTAAAATATTTTTAGTTGTTGATGGACACAATAACTCTTTTTTGTTAATGTGGTGCTAAGAATGAAACCCAGTGCCTCACAGGTGCTAGGCAAGCACTCAGCCACTGAGCCACAACTCCAGCCCCCAAGATCCCTTTTCTTTTTCCATTTTTTTCTCTCTAGATGCCACATATGAGAAATAACATTCAACCCTTGACTTTCTGAGTCTGGCTTATTTCAGTTAGCATAATGTTCTCCAGTTCCATCCATTTACTGGAAAATGCCATAATTTCATTCTTCTTTATGGCTGAGTAAAACACTATTGTACATATTTACCACATTTTCTTTCTTTTATGGTGGTGGGCAGTACCAGGGATTCAACTCAGGAGCATTCGACCACTGAGCCACATCCCAGCCCTATTTTGTATTTTATTTAGAGACAAGGACTCACTGAGTTGATTAGCACCTCGTTTTTGCTGAGGCTGGTTTTGAACTCTCCATCCTTCTGCCTCAGCTTCCTGAGCTTCTGGGATTACAGGCATGCACTACTGCACCTGGCTTACATTTTATTTATTCATTTATCTTTTGACAGACACCAAAGCTGGTTCCATAACTTGGCTATTGTGAATTGTGCTGCTATTAACATTGTCATGCCTATATCACTACAGTATGCTGATTTTAGTTCTTTTTGATAAATATCAAGGAGTGAAATAGCTGGGTCATGTGGTGGGTCCATTCCTAGTCTTTTAAAGAATTTTCATACTGCTTTCCAAAGTATTTTCCAAAGTATTGTTATTTGTATTCTTGATGCTTGTCATTGAGTGAGATCAAATCTCAGTGTTGTTTTGATTTGCATTTTCTTGAATGATAATGATGATGACCATGTTTTCATATATTTCTTCACCACTTGTATTGGTTCTTTTGAGAAATGTCTGTTTAGATCATTTGCCCATTATGGATCAGGTTATTTATTGTTGCTGATTTTTGGTGTGAAGTTTTTTTTTTAGTTCTTTATATATTCTGAATATTAATCCCCTGTCAGAAAAGTAGCTGGGAAAGATTTTCTCCCATTTGGTAGGCTTTCTTTTCACATTCTTGTTTCCCTTGCTGTACAGAAGCTATTTAATTTTATGCCACCCCACTTATTAATTCATTATTTTATTTCTTGGGTTTGAGAAGTCTCAATATATATTGGAGTGTTGACCCTGTATTTTCTTCTAGCGGTTGTAATGTTTCTGGTCTAATGCCTAGGTTTTTGGTCCATCCATAATAGCCTCAAAGAATAAAATTATAATACCTAGGAATAAACAACAAAGGAAATGAAAATTATAGAACACTGAAGAGAAAAAAATTGATGAAGACCTTAGAAGATGGAACAACCTCCCATGTTCTTAGATAGGCAGAATTAATATTGTCAAAATGGCTAAATTACTAAAAGTGACCTACAGATTCAATGCAATTCCTATCAAAATACCAATGATGTTCTTGACAGAACTAGAAAAAGTAGTCCTAAAATTCATATGGAAGAATAAGAGACCCACAATAGCCAAAACAATAAGCAATAAGAAAAATGCTCGCGCCATCACAATACTCAATCTCAAGTTATATTACAGAGCTAGAATAACAAAAACAGAATAGTAATGGCATGAAAATAGACATGAAACTGGGAATGGTGGCACATACTTTTACTCCCTGTGTCTCTGGAGGCTGATGCAGGAGGATCATAAGTTTAAGGCCAGTCTCAGCAATTTAACAAGGCCCTATGCAACTTAGTGAGACCCCGTCTTAACATAAAAAACAAAAAGGGCTGGTGATGTTGCTCAGTGGTTAAGCACTCCTGGGTTCAATCCCCATTGCCCAAGCAAAAACAAAAACCAAAAAAATGAAAAACAAGCAAACAATCAAACAAAAAACTCAGACATGAAGACCAATGGAATAGAATAGTAGACACAGAGACAGATTTGCGTAGCTATAGTAATCTGATCCTTGATAAAGGTGATGAAAACATGTTGGAGAAAAGACAGGCTTTTGAATAAATGGTGCTGGAAAAATTGGATATCGCTATGTAAAACAATGAAAGATCTTTATCTTTCACCCTGTACAAAAATCAACTCAAAGTGGCATTTATGCTTTTTAAGAGTGGAATTATACTAAATAAAATCAGTACCATATATGGCAATAGACATATGAATGGCAATTTTAATATGTTTGTATTAGTATATTAAATGTAGTAATATATTGTGCAGTAGAAGGTGGAATGCCCACTGCGGGACCAGGGAATAGACATAGATTCAGAACTCGAGCCTGATCAAGGTGGGTTGCAGTCAGAGCCACATATATAATTTGCATGACCTGATGCAAAACAAAGATATAAAGCCCTCTTTCAAAAAGGACATTGGTATTAGTACATGTAAATGATGCACACTTGGGGTAAAAAGCAGCAGAATACATGCATGTTACACCTGTCTCCTCAGCTCATGTACGTACTCCATTCACTAATGAAGTCTCAAGGGGCTTCATTCACAAAATGCAAGTTCAAAGATAAAATTATTAAGAATTTCAAGACAGTGAAAGCAGGGAATTAAACCAAGGGCAAGGCCCTTCTGAGCATGGGGCCCTGTGTTACTGCACAGGTCATGTGACCATGAAGCTAGCCTTGGAGATGTGTTATTCATATCCCTCTTCAAGAAAGGACTCTGCTCAGACTGGCCTAGTGGTGCACACTTGTAATCCCAACTCAAGATGCTGAGGCAAGAGGATTACAAATTTGAGGTCAACCTCAGCAAATTAGCAAGACTCTATCTCAAAAAATAAATAAATAATAAGAGCCACTGAAGATGTGGCTCAATAGTGGTAACGTGCCCCTGGGTTTGATAGCCAGTACTAAAAAACGAACAAGCATAAAGGACTCCATTTAGATGTAAAGAGTACTATTAGTTAACAGCCTCCAGCTGGGGTTTTCTTCAGATTCTGCTTCAGCTTTATCATTGACTTCACAATATTCTTGGGGAAGCACAAGCCAATCACTAAGCATAACAGTCTTCATAGGGTAATCCCTAGTGTATGACTGATCAGGGCCACAGTACTTGGGACCAGCCATTAATACCCATCACAGAGTTCCTCTGATGTGCGCTCTGTGCTCAGAGTTCCCTCTGTACTGGTAGCAACTTTTCAAATCTGCATTGATCCCTAATGACTCCCCCTACTCAATCCTGCTTCTTTCCCATCTCCTTTCAATACTGCTGTTCCCAATAAACCTTTCCCATTCCTAGTTCCAGCTGTTTCAGCTTTCCATAGAAACCTATCTGTGATAACTTCATAAGTAGATAATGGTGTGGTCTAGAAGAATGAATAGGAAATATCCAGGCAAAAATTCATATATAGGGAGCATGAAGCCCAGGAAACAACGAAGTGGTGACATAATAAAACATTGTTACTATTGTTGGTACACAGAATGTATTTGCAGGAGGAATGCAGAGGGGTATGAGGGAATGGAGAGGAGGATGGAATGCCAAACCAGGTAATTGATACTGGTATAATACAGACAATTTGACTACAAATCTTTCTTAGATTTTACCAAATAATAAGATTTTTAGAGTTGAAGAGTTAGCATTTTAATAGTAATATGTATTTAAGTCAAGTATAATTGCTAATGTCTCATGTATGCCATTATTCAGAAATAACTTTAGTGATGCTAGTGAGCATGTACCAAACTATATAATCACATTTCCTGGTTTTCATAATGTGCTATGGTTATATATAATGTTACCTTTGGGGGAAGCTTGATGAAGGATACAGAGGGATTTCTCTGTAATATTTTGCAAGTTCCTGTGAATCTATAATTGTTTCAAAATAAAAGCTTAAATTTTTATTTTGTGTTTCAGGGATTGACTCATCCTATACATTTTTAAAATTCTTTTTAGTTATACGTGACAGTAGAGTGTATTTTGACACATAATACATACATGGTCATCCTATTCATTTTGCTCTACACAATTGAGACCACACTTGATTTAAATATTTTATTATGGTGGGTTTTTTTCACTCAATCTTATATAGTCATTTTTGCATGCCATGATTACATCTGACCAATTCTACTTCTACCACTGAAGTTCAAGTTACCTGGTGTTTCAGTTATATGAAACAATAACCACTTCATTTTGCTCATGATTTTGTACATCAAAATTTCAGGCAAACTTGACTCTTTCTTGCTTGGAACTAATGCTGTTGCAGCCAGGTGTCATCCAGGGCTTTAATCATCTGAAGGCTCATCTGGGCTGGACATCCAAGATGGTGCACTCATGGGCATGATAGTTATTGGTGAATTTCAGCTGCAATCTGATCTTGGATTGTTGACCAGAGTACCTAACACATGGCCCCTCCAGCATGGGAATCTCAGATAGTCAAACTTCTGTGTAGTGAGCAATATCAACCACAGCAAGTATCCCAAGAGAATCAGGTAGAAACTTCATGACCTTATATGACTGTCATTCTTTTCTGGGTGTTATGACAAACACCTTAGGATTGGTAACTTATAAACAACAGAAATCTATTATTCACAATTCTGGTAGCTGGAAAGTCTAAGACCAAGATGCCAGCAGATTCAGTGTCTGATGAGGGTCCATTTCTCATTGCCTTCTATGTGTGTTCATAAGGTAGAAATGGCAGAAAGGGTAAATGACTCCCTCAGCCTCTTTTCCTTTTTAAATTTTTGGCAGTACTGGAGATTACACTCAGGGGCACTCTACTACTAAGCTGCATCTTCACCATACCCCCTTTTAAAATTTTGAGACAGGATCTCATCATGTTGCCTAAACTGGCCTTGAACTTGTGATCCTCCTGCCTCAGTCTTTCAAGTAGTGGGAATTATAGCATGTGCCACTAAACCCAGCCTCAAGCCTTTTTTATAAGGGATACTAATGGCCTTAAGACCTAATCACTTCCCAAAGGCACCATCTCATAATACTGTCAACACCAAAGTTAGGATCAATATATGAATTTTGAGGAAACACAAACATTCAGATCATAGCAATGACTTAGCTTCAAAAGTTACATAGCATCACTTCTACCAAACTGTATTGTTTGAAGTAGCCCCAGTATCACTGAAACTCAAGGATAAAGTTCTCTACAGTTTATCTGTCACAAAGCAACCAGTATTATTCTTCTAAAATTAAAGTTAAATTAACTTAGTTCTCTGTCCAAAACTTAAATGGTTTCCTCTCTCTCAGAAAAAATAATTCCTTTGCATAGTACATAAGTCTGATAAGATTTGCCCCCAACATTTCCCACCACTTTCCCCATTGCTCACTCCACTACAACATTGTATATAGGCTATTCCTCAAAAAAGTCAAGCATATTTCTAGCATTATTTCTTTGCACTTGCTGTTTCGTCATTTTTGTTTGCCTGGAATGCTCTTCTCCTAGATATCTTCTTGGCTCTGCCCCTCAATTCACTGATGTCTCTACTCAAGTGTCACTATATGGGAGAGACCTTCCCTGGCCATCTTATACAAAATATACATTGTCCTATTACTCTTTCCCTTTACTCTGCTTGATTTTTCTTCAGAACACTTTTATCATCTGAAATATTACATATCTCTTCATTAAATTGTTGTTTTCTCTGCCCATTCTTCTCTCCCATTAAATCTAAGCTTTAGCGGGGCTTAGTGGTGCACCCTTGTAATCCCAGTGGTTCGGGAGGCTGAGGTAGGAGGATCGTGAGTTCAAAGCCAGCCTCAGCAATTTAGTGAGGCCCTAAGCAACTTAGCAAGACCCTGTTTCTAAATAAAATATAAAAAAGAGCTGGGGATGTGACTCAGTCGTTAGGTTCACACCCTGGTACTCCCTGCCCCCAAATCTAAGCTTTTGTAGGGAAGAGACTATCTATTCACCCCACTATATATCCATGATATTCGGAACAGTACCTAGAATAGAAAAGGTGCTTAATAAATAGTTCTTAAACGAATCAGTAGATTAAGACAGCCATGATGGTTCCTGAATAAAATATGTATCATCATTTTTAGTGGCTACAGTCATCATTTTTTAATGGGTAAACCAAAAGGAATTTAACAAATCCCCTTTGGTCACTTATATAACAATGGACATGCTTATAGCTAAATTTCTTCTTGTAATTATTTCCTTAGGATAATTCCTTCAAGTTCAATTACTAGGTTGAAGGGCATATTTTTTATGGTTTTAATTCTATTTTATCCTCAAATGGATTACTGCAATTTATATTTCTGTCAGCAACATATGAGAGGACTTATTTTCCCTCCAAACCGGTTCATAATACTATGAAAACACTGTTCATTGTAGAGCCAAATAATGTGGCATAATTATGCAATATTTTCTTCTCTCTGGTTTCAAGGTCATGATCACCATGTCACAAAAAGGAGAATTTGCTTAGTGTTGAGATCAAATGGATTCAGTTTTCTCATATGTAACAAATTGCTCAGTAGTACCACATTTTTGTTTGCTTCTCTGACTCACTTTTCCTTTTCCTTTTTTCCCATTGCTGGAGAACTAACCCTCATGCAAGGTAGGCAAACACTCTAAGTGACACTGAGTTATACCCCTAGCCCTAACTTTCTTTAATTCAGAGTATAATAATTGCCTTCTTTAGAAGAAATAAAATATTTTTCCTCCCATCTTAGGGTCATGACCAAGACCCCTATAACAAAAGACAGATTAATAAGAGAGGGCATACACATTTTTCTAATATAAATTTTACACAGGAGTCTTCAGAAAGTAAGACCTAAATAAATATGTAAACATGTATTTTTATGCTTAAATTTGATGAAGAGTAATCATAAATGGAGAACAAAAGGGGTGATGTAATGGTAATAAACATGGGGGGTAGCAAGATCTGCTTGTTCAGATTCTCCCCTCTGTATATTCTTGAAGATAAGGGCATTTCCTTCAGGTATACAGATAGCTCCACTTGAATGGAGGTCTTATGATCTGCTTCACAGGTAAATGGCAAGGGGAAAGTGAGAGTGGCCTTCCTGCCTCAGTTGTTTTCTCAAATGCCAAAGTGCAATATTTTAAGGTAGTGTGTTCTGAACTCCCTTCTTTTGCTTACCATAGTGTTAATGTCTTCAAATTTACTTATTCTATATCTCCATGGGGAAGTCACTCCATTCTTAGAGTCTACTGAATTATAAATTGGCCTATTTACTTTCTGGACTGATGACTGGTGGTCACTCAGATTATTTCATAGGATTTCTAGATAGTTTCTTTCATGAGACAATCTTCCTTGTTTTCAGTCTCATTTTTTCTGGAACGTATCCTCAAATTCCCTTTCAGAAAAATAAGTAAACTTTCTTTTTTGTTTGTATTAAGATGACTTTCTTTTGCCTTCATAATTAATAACAATCTTGATAAAGAATTTTGATTTGAAATATTTTTTCCTCTGAACTGATTTTCCCCCAACACTTAATACTGAAAAAAATGTCAAACCTGTAGAAGAGATAAAAGGATATTTTACTTAACACCAATATACCCTCCACATAGATAACACCAATATAGCCTCCACATGGATTCACCAGTTGTTTTATTATTGTGTGTGTGTGTTTGTGTGTGTGTATGTGTGTGTGTGTGTTATGTGTGTGGTCACATTTTGATTATTTGTTTGAATCTTTCCACAATTATTTTAAATAAGTTGAAGTACTTATGATATTTCACCTCAAAGAACTTCAACCTGTATCTAAGAATAAGAATGTTCTCCCCCATGACTATAGTACCTAAATTTGAAACTTAAGAAAATGAACATTAATCAAAAATATCTCATGTACACTTCATATTTAAATTTTCCCAATTGTCATATATCTATTGCTTTTTAATCTTTCAGTCCAGAATCCAACAAATCAAGTTTCACGTATGGTCTTTAGCCATATCACTTTATTCTCTTAATCTTTTTTTTTCTGTTGATGGAACTCAGGACCTTTATGCATGCTAGGCAAGCATTCTACAACTGAGTTAAACTCCCAGACCTATTCTTTTAGTCTCTAACAGTTTTCTTGCCTTTTAGTTTTTCACAATATTAAGTTTTGAAAGCCCAGCTGTTTTGTAAAATACCTTATCTCTAGATCTGTTTCCTTGTGATTATATTTGTTAAACATTTCTAGTAAATTACAGCATAAGTGTGGTTGTAGACTTATTGCATTACATCGAAGGACATATTAGATTAGTGATGACTAGTAATCTGAAGTTGAATCATTTGGTTCAAGAGGTGACTGCCAGATCTCTTATTTGTAAAGTAATATTTTCCTTTATAGTTAATAAAATAATCCATGGAGTGATACTTGAAGACCTTGTGAATAAACTGTCTCCCCATAATCTTTTGAAGTTTTCAGTACCTACTGAGAATCCTTGCTCCAATCAATTATTACAAGAGTGATTTTTTTTAAAAAATAATTTCTTCTACATTAACTGACTTATATGTTTCTGTAAATAAGAGCTTTATATTTTAATTCCTTTCTTTGTATGCTTTATTAACTTATTTATTCTTTTTTTTTTTTTTTTTTTTTTGCAAATCTGAGGATTGAACACAATGATATTCTACCCGTGAGATACATTTCCAGCCCATTTCATTTTCTATTTTGAGAAAGGGTCTCATCTCACTAAGTTGCACAGGCTGGCCTCAAACTTGTAATCTTCCTGCCTCAGTCTCCTGAGTAGCTATGATTACAAGCATATACCACTACACCTGGCTTCATAATTTCTTTTGATGCTCAAGTGGTTCCAATTTTGTTAGTCAACATTACTTATGGCAACCATGCACCCTTTGATTGGAAGTAGTATCTGGACTGGGAGTCAGTTAAAAAATTATAAATAATTGAATCAACTATAACTTTGGTTTTCCTTTAATGTAGTGACTTTTAATGTGATCCCTAGATACTATAAATGAGGAATTATAAAAATTATTACCTCCCTTGGGGTATAAGTCTGCTAACAGTCTAGGTTCCACACTTGTCTGATGTGAATCTTGTTCTATTTTATCAAAATACCACTTGGGAGACTAAAGAGAATAACTGCAGTTCACCATTTGGACAACTCTATGATCTGCCCCAAGGACACCAATGGAAGGTAAATACTGACCACTGGACTGCTAGCAAGTTGTGGTTTCTGTTTTATATCACTTTGAGCAAAATGATGTCAAATACCGTGAGTTTTGAGGGTCTGAAGATTTGGTTAAGCCCACAAAGATTCCCTAATGGGAGATGCACAATTTTAAGAAGAATATGCAGAGAAATATCACTTCCAAACCTTCCCCTTGCATCCCACTCTCATCCATTTCAGAGGTTTCAGTTCATAGTCACTTGGTTCCATACTTATATATATGTGCCAAGGCCATAAATTATGGTGGAAGCATATAGCAGAGGAAGCCTTTTCATCTCATGGTGGCCAGAAAGCAAAGAGAGAGACCAAAAGCGGTTGGGGGTCCCAATATACCCCTCAAGAGCACATCCTGATGACCTAATTTTCTCCAACTAGGCCCAACCTCCTAATAGTGCCACAGGCTGGCAACTAAATCTTTAGCATATGGGACTATGGCAGACATTTAAGATACAAAGCATAACAATAATTATCAGTGTTTTACAGGAAGAAACCAAACACTTATAATACAGATAATAATCCAAGTTAGAGTAGAAGAAAACTGTTATGTCATAGGGATTAATAAAAAACTCAAAATTTAAAACTCACAGAATTTATACTACCTTCACACACACACACACACACACACACACACACACACATGCATGCTCAAACACACATACATTATCCTCACAAAATCTCTTAGTTTCATGGATAAAGGAAACAATTTCCTGTAAGTATTCTGGAGATGAAGACCTGTTTAAAAAGATGTTAAATAAGGCTGTCAAATACAAATTACCCAAATTAATGTTTAGAAAACATCATCATCTCAACTAAATTAATCAAGAGGATTCTTCCTGGATGAAATAAGTTTCAAATTCATTTAAATATATGACTGTATTAGAGGAAAGAATATATATGAATATTATAAATAATTTTTTTAAAAAGACTGTTATGGTTTGAATCTGAAATGTCCCCTAAAAGTTCATGTGTTAAGACTTGGTTCCCAATGCAGCAGTGTTCAGAGATGTGGGTCTTAGGAGGTAATTGGATCATGAGGGCTTTAATCTCATCAATGGATTAATTGCTAAATGGGCTATTGGGAATTTCAGGAGGTGGGGCTTAGTTGGAGGAAGTAGGTCACTGGGGTTGTGCCCTTGAAAGATATATTTTGTCCCAGGCTTCTTTGTCCCTCCTTCCATTCTTCTCTCTTTTTCTCTCTGCTTCCTGACCACCATGAGGTGAACAGCTTCCCTCTGCCATGCATTTCCCCATGATGCACTGCCTTACCACAGGTTCAGAAACAATGGAGCTAAGTGACCATAAACTGAAACTTCTGAAACTGTGAGCCAAAATAAATATTTTCTTCTTTTAAGTTGATTTTTCAGGCATTTTGTCACAGCAATTGAGAGCCAACTAACGCAAAGACTATTGGAAGCTGCACACAGTAGCACACTTGTGTAATTCAGCAACTCGGGAGGCTGAGACAGAAGGATCATAAGTTAAAGGCCAGTCTGGGCAACTTAGCAAGACCCTATCTGAAAATAAAATTTAAATAAAAATAAGATAATTATTGAGTAAATCATAATACATGCTATGATTATATAATACAGCTTTTAAAAATTAAAATGTGAATATGTATTGCATAATCACTATATGTCAGGCACTACACTGAGTTATATCCATTTGCCCATTAAACCTCACTTCAGCACTCCTTCAACCTCACTTCCCTTTGCCCCTCTGTTCTACCCCCTAATGGTTGATCTGTATGAACTACATCAATGGGCTTCCTTGTCATCTAATTTGGGGTTGGATTGGTCTATGCATAGGATCAGTAGAAGACTGGAGGGAGGGAGGACGTGAAGGTTGGGTATTTATTTTCCTGGCTTCCACCCAGCAAGCTCTGCGAGTTGGGTGCACCCTGAAATAAAAGGTACCACTTGTGCTAGGCAGCCTTTTCCAAAAAGCTCCTTAGTCTATGACACTTTTACCTCTTTCTTTGAAGAATTCCCAACTTTGGCCTCCCTTTTTCTATTTATTATTCTAGCTTCCCTCTGCCCCTTATTGATATGGCAGGAAGCCAGATCTTTTCAAAACTCAATCTGGGCATAACTACTTACTTAAAAATCTTGCAGTGTTCTTTGGATAAAGGTAAAGGATTTTTTTCACTGTTGGGGTGGAATCCAGGACCTTGTGTATATTGGGCAAGAGTTCTACTACTGAGCTATATTCCTAGCTCCAGACCAAGGGTCTTACCTTAGCTCAGTTGCCCTCAGCAGCCTTATCTACCATAGTTTCACTGGCTGGATTTTAGTTACCCCAATGAACCATGCTTCTTTCTACCACAGGTCCTTTGTTCACATTGTTTCCTCTTTCTAGAATATTTCTACATTTCCTCACCCAAAGGTAATTTCCAGTGCGGTCAGAATATCTGTTAAATAAAATTTACGGAGGTGATGGATTTGAATCGGGTACCTGCACTGCACTGCTTCCAAAAGACCAAACCAATATAGAGTTTAATCACAGTAACTGGATTTTGGTTGGTTGCAGGAGGCCCTGTAGCCAAGTAACAAAACTGTAACAAATTAACTATTTAAACTGTAACCAATGGACTGGTTGACTAGGCTATAGCCATTCAGGTTGTTTTCTATGACTCACTTCTATTTTTAATGAAGTCTTTCTGATTCCTTTGTTGGTTGGAGCTGTCAAAACCTGCATGGTTTTGGGAGCTGCCTGAATCATTTTTGTTGCTTTTTCTTTGCTCACAAAAGCTCTCCTGGACTTAATTGGCCTAGAGAATTTTCCCCTTTAACACACCCTAACATTTTCTTATCACTATGGATTTTTCCAACATAACCAATTGGTTAGGGTTTGCATTTACACATCAAGCCTGTGGTTGAGTATGTCCTCTACTAGACTTTTGGAACAATAATGGCCTCTGTCTTCTGTTGCCTACATATCTCCAGTACCTTGCATTAGCAATAGGTGAAATCACATATTTGAATGAAAACAAAATGAAAGCAACATAAATAAGAAGAGAAGTGGGCAGAATCACATTAGAAAGAGCTGACTTCTTTAGATCTATGATTTCCTCTCTCACTGTTTCAGTCTAGCAAGATAAAAATGATCCCAATTTAGTTCAGAGTTTTGAGTCCTTTTCTATGTGGTAAAAGCTATTAAATAAGGATAAATACGACATCTATATTTCTTCCAGCTTGTTCGACAAGATGCCTATTACAGAATGAGGGTGGTCAGGCAGGAGAAACTTTTTTAGGATAAACTTTTATAGGTAGGAGCACATATCTAGTTAACTTCTTGGAGCACTCATCATTTACCCTGAATTCATATCATTCTTTCATCTATTTTTGAGGGTTCCAGTGATGACAAATTCAGTTTTGTAGGAAAAGAAAAAGTGGAAATTTAAGAAAGAGATAAAACTAGCAAGACAGAAGAGTGACTGCACAATAAAGTGTAAGCACTACATATCACTTTCAGAAGAATGGGGAAACACGTTTTCTGTTTGTTTCTGTGCTTTAGCCATCCTTCGACTTTCACTTTTATATTGCTGTCCCACTTAGTCTGTGATAGCTGAGTTATTTTTCTTGCCCACTTGTTTCAATTGAGCACTTCAAGTTGAGGGGGAAAAAAAACATAAAGAACCAATAAGAACTAACAGGTCTCCCCCAAGTGACAGTTTCCACACCACCCCGCCCCTCTCCAGGGAGAGCGCACGGCTGCGCAGACCTCACCTGTCCCTAAGTGACATCACAAAGAGGACAGACCAAGTGCAGCCAAGGCGGTGGTTTCGCGACCCTGCCCTCTGCGTTCTTTTCTTTCAGATACTTGATTTTCCAAGACCCTTGCTGCCCAAATCTCTATCAATTGAAACGTGGCAATGAAAGCAACAGGTTAAGAACCCACGCGGCCACACCTACACCCATTTCCCTACTCTCGCCTGGCCATCGCCCTCCCCTCTGCAGTGGTATCGCTTGGCCACTACCAACGGCAGAGCTCTCCGCGCGCGCGCCGCGGCCGGCAGGCGGGGAAGGCGGAGCTAGGCCACACCAGCGCCTCATCTCCCCGCCTCCTAATGGGCTGGGTTCGCCCTCCCGGCCTCTGAGAGCGCTGACCCGTGACAGCAGGGCCCACAAGGCAAGCGCCGGTAGGGGAGGGTTAGGGGTGGCAGGACGCCTCTGCCAGCGTCCCGCGAATTCAAGAACCATGAACGCACATGGCTTGGCCACCTCTGTCGGCGGCGGCTGCGGTGGCAGTGGCGGCGGCGGCGGCAGCGGCGGCGGCGGTGGCGGAGGCAGAGGCAAAGACTGCGGCTTGGGCGGCAGCGAAAGGGGGCGTGAGGCGGGGCTGGTTCCCAAAGTCCCGGTCTTACCTACAGAGGTCGAGAACTCAGACCCCACCATTGGTTCAGGCTCGAGCAACTCCGAGTACAGCACCCACTCCGAGTGGCGGACCCTCTCCCAACCACTTTCTAATGCCCAGTCTAGTGTGTCCATCGAGAACCCTGCTCAGTCCTGGAGCTCCAGTGTGCCTTCCCACCTCAGCACTAGTTCTGGCCAGAGAACTAACAACTCTAAGGCTGACCTCTGGAGCTTGAGCGCGCAAGGGGTTAAGGATCATGTCCTCGCACCTGCCAGTCAGTCAAACACCTTGGATAAGGCCTCCCCAGCCTCCAACCCTGACCCTAGCACTCACCGGGAATCGGTAGCAGAAACTATCCTGCCCTTGGGTTCCTCCCAAGTGTCAGTACGTGGGTCCTCCCTGACTTCTATACCTAGCTCTCTCCAGGTGTCAGTGGCAGGGTCCGAGCGACCTTCAGTGTTCAGCACCCCCCGAGAGTCGCTACAAGAGTCCACCCCGACCTTAATGCCCGGCTATCCCTGGGTATTGGTACCAGGACTTCCTATATCCAATAATCCTTCCCAAATGTCGGTACAAGCACCTCCTACACCCAATAACTCCCCTCAAGGGTCAGTACATGGGTCCATCACGCCCTCTCTTGACGGCTATCCTTGGTTACCAATACCAGTACCTCGTACATTCTATATCCCTTCTCAAATGTCGGTTCAAGGACCTCCGACGCCCAATAACACCTCCCAAATATCGGTGCAAGGGTTCGCCACGCCCTCAGCGTTCAGCAGTCCCCGGAATTCAGTACAAATACCTCCTGTACCCAATAACACCCCCCGAGTGTCAGTACAAGAGACCGCCCCGTTCTCAGCGCCCGGCTCCCCGCTGGTATCTCTGGAAGGATCAGCTCCGCCCCCGGGCGCTCCGGGAGTGTCAGCACAAGGGTCCGCCCCGCCCTCACTGCCCTACCCCTGGGTATCGGTAGAAAGATTGGCTCCGCCCCCGGACGCCCGGAGAGAGGGGGTAAAAGGGTCCGCCTGGTCCTCGGAGGTCCCCACTCTTATATCCACGCCTCCGCCTCCGGAGAGTATCAACCAAAGCATGGCGAGTCGGGAGAAAGCAAGTACTGCAGGCCACATGTTCGACGTAGTCGTGATAGGAGGCGGCATCTCAGGTCAGTGTGGACCATAACGGTGGCCTGAGGGGCCCTGGCGAGCCCAGGGTGGGGGACTTGCATTATCACTGTGGTGTTTGGGGGTCTCTCATGTGCTTGGGAGAGTGTAACTGTGGCCAGGCTCCAAATCCTACGAAGTGGGAATGGGGGTTGGATCCATTTTGCTGGTGGTGTGAACTGGGGGAGGGAGGCACAATTATTTTACTACTATTAAATATTAATATTTAATTAACTCTTGATGTGCAGTTACATTTTTGTAGATTTTCTCAGTCCTCAACAGTTCTTTACCGTGGGTGCCAAATTTGCTCTGATTTCACAAAACAGATTTTGTGAAGACAGGTTTAATAACAGTCAGGAGATCAAATAGCTTAGCTGGGAAGTGACTGAATGATTTTCTCCCATTTAAGACCCTCACTCCTAATTCCTGAGGTAACTGCTTTGCCTTACTGATTTCACATCCTTTTCTCTAAACAGAACTACGAATTTCTGTAGTATTGAGGTAGTAGTAGTAGTAGTCCAATCCTGCTCTTCTTTGAAGCACTTTTCCTTAGAAAATTTGGTAGATGAAGAACAGGGAGATAGAATCCTTTAGAAAAAGGTAAAATTAAGAAATAAAATGAAGGGTGAACTTAGTTTCAACCTACTACTGCCATTTTTTTCAGAACTTACAGGAAGGTGTAGGGTATTTATTGCCCAAAGGGAATTCCTTTATGAAGCTGAAACTGAGGGCTGGTTGTGCCCTTCTTTTTCTAAGAGCCCTTACTGACTTGAATTTTGTCCCTTGGTTCTGGCTTGGGTTTGTGGTTGATCAAGTGAATAGTGCATTTTGTATCTCCCTGGAAGCCTCATCATAATTGATACATTAAATTGCCATATATATTGTTATGTTTGGCAAAATGTTTGGAATTTAGAGATTGTGTTGTGTTTCAGTCCTAGCTAGAATCCCACCCTGACCTGTCCCCTCCCCCCAGGTGTTAATAATTTCAGATATACCTACAGGATCTGATTTAGAAAGAGGGGGAAAAAGGTGGGAGGGAGTAAATAAGGCGACCAACAGGAGCCATTTTTTTATGTGTGATCTTTTGATGAGACTGAACATGTTTATATATTAATTTCGGATACAGATAGCTTTTGACTCTCCTGGTCAGGATAAACAGTCTTGATCAACAGAGAGGAGACTGACATGAACTGTTGTTTTGCAATTCCATCCAGTTCAAGAAAAAGCATGCATTTATGTTGGAGCATCAGAGGATAGCAGATTCTGGTGGAGAGTAAGAAAAGGGAGCATTTCTATTGTTTCATCTTTATTTATTTATTTATTTACTCCTTTAACAAACACTTGTTGACTGGTATTTCCAAACACCTGGTCCTTCTAGGAAAGCATCCAGAAGCAATATGATTGTTGATCACTGGAAAATAAATAAGATAATTTGTAGTGTAAATTGATTAGGAGTTCTGTCTCCTTTTCCATCTATATGCCACACAGTTTAGGAATCTTTCTGGGATTTTATTCTTACCTTTTTCTTTGTCTCCAGTATTCCTTTAAGAGAGTTTTGTCTTTTATTTTTCCTGTGCCTGATTTCTTGATCTTTCTCCTTTCTCACAGTTGACTCCCAATACTTGGTCACTAGCGGATGTGGATTTAGCATGTAGCTAATGAACCTTACGTTTTATGGTCTTACAGCTTGAAGTCTCTTGTCTGTCTTGTGCTAAATAAATAACAAGTTCCATACTGAAACTTCTTTTCACAATTTTGCTTTTTATTTTATAAAGAGAATGTTCAAATTATATAAGACCTCACAAAATTGGGATCTGCTCATAGTTATTATTAATTATTAATTTGTTCATTTCCATTTGGGAGAAATAGAGGGCATTTCTCTATTTCTCACAGTAGTTCATGCCCCTATTCCAGAATTCAGCTTCCTGTCCATCAGTGACAGTGGGAAAAGCACTTGGCTTTCTCTAATGTAATCTCCATCAGTCAGATCTGAGTAATTTTAATACCCAAACTGACCAGAAACATTGTTTTCTGTCTGCAGTGTCTTCCCAGATGATTCACAATTAAAATAAAAGTAGATGCAAGTCTGGCTTATGTTAGGTCCCAACATAGATTGGGTATTTCATGAGTCAGTGAGAGGCATTTTTCCCATACATTCTTGTGAACTTCAAAACACATCCTCTTTGTATGTGCTTGGCCATATACCATGAGTTAATCATTGCTGTAGGTTTTAAATGCATTTGGATGTTCCTTATAACTTTAGTTGAGACTTGAACACTTGATATTTTACCCATACATTTATAACATATGACCATGTCTTACTTAGCATCTGTAGTGTAATTCCTATAATGTAACACTCAGAAGAGTACATATTCTAAATGATATTACTCAAAATCAATTCACACTAACAAAATTATAACTATCTTTGTACAAATACATATCTTGTTATATCTCCTATATCATTAATAGGATAAAATGGAATGTGTTTTATAGTCACAAAACCCTTCTTTATGTCCATCCACCAGTTAAATAATTTCATATACTATGTTAGTAGTTGAAAGGGGAAACAGCCCTGCTCATTTGTTAGTAGAGTAGTTTCTTTTAACATACTCTGGCCCCTATCCATCATCCATTAACTATCACCAAGAGTTTTTAAACTTTTTTCATGTTTTTTTGTGACACTTTCAAATTCTGAATTTTTATATCACACTGATTGTTTCTTTTCCCTTCCTTTAACTGAGTTCATATTCTTGCAAACTTCTGGTTTTAAAATGACCAAGTTTCTGTGATTCCTTGCTTTTGGGCTCTTGTGTATTCTCTTCCTCTCTTTCACATTAGAGGACTTCAGGATTGTCTTATCTATAGAAAACTCTTACATCTCTAATTTGAATCCTTTTCTTTCTCTGAACTCCTTTAGAGTATCTTTTCCTGGATATTTAGAAATACTGTAGATTGAACATGTCCAAAAGCTACCATGCCCTTCAATCCAGCATCTCTTCCTTAGTTCCTTGGTTCGTTTTAGGGGGGAAGAGGGGTACTACCATCCTTTCTATTATTCTTCACACATCCTTTTCTTTCATTCTCTATACCCCCTTATTTTTGGTGGTGTTGGGGATCAAACCCATAGTCTGGCACACACTAAGCACAAAGAGGTATATTCGCAACCCTCCTATACTCTTTTGGCAGGTCTAGATTCTCTTTATGGCTATTCCTCTTCTGCCTTCCCTGTGACCATTCCTCTACCCCCATCTCCAGGGCAGAATTTTGACCCCTGAAGTCTACCTGATTATGATAATCTTCCCAGTTGTCACTCTTTACAGTAATAGCTCTCCCTTCACATCTATCTTGCATGTAGTATTCTTCCAGACTTGACTTACCTTAAACACTTCTTTTATCACCTTGCTTATCTGCTCAGAACTTTCAGTGGTCTCCTATTACCAGCCTCTCAAGGTCCCTCCATGTTCCCAATTATCTGTCCCCACTTTGTTAGACAAGTAGCATTTCCCACTCTACCCCAACTTGAACTTTAACTTTAGTCATGCTTCCTCTTGTTCTCAGTACCATACTATGATTATTTTTTTCCCTTCATGCCTTCCCTGTGTTTTTCTTTCTTAATTCTTCTCTCTGATCATAATGTGGAAATTCTTCTCTTTGCTCGTTTATATCCTATCCATCCTGCAATAGCTGGAGGAAGATCCTTTCCTTGATCACTCTGGCTCCTAATGACTCCAACCCCCCCTTGTAGAATTTGTAATCTACACTTAACAATTTACACTTATTTTCTGCCTCTTGTTTCTTGATTTATTTTAAGGATAGTGGTTGAGCCACTAAGGTGAGAAGCTTGTTCTTCCTCAGGAGCCGAGTGGCCACAAATAAAAGACCAGCAACAGATTTTTTTTAGTTGTAGATGGACGTAATATCTTTATTTGATTTACTTATTTTTATGTGGTGCTGAGGATCAGACCCAGTACCTCACACATACCAGGCAAGTGCTCTACCACTGAGCTACAAACGCAGCCCCAGCAGATTTTTAATATGTGCTCTTAACTGAGAATTTCTGAGATGACTTTTAAGAGAGAAATAAGGAAAAGAAGAAAAAAAAAAGCCCATCTCTCAGGGACAATGCATATTATCGTTCGTGGGTTTGTTTGGAATTTCAGACTCCTTGAGTCTAAAGGGATTTAAAAGCAATCTAGTCTGATCACCTAAGATTTTAATCCTGACAGCATCTCCTTAATGATTATCTGACTATAGCTCTGAACACATCTAGGGAAAGTGAATGTTCTATTCCTCAAAGCAACTCATTACAAGTAGCAATAGCTCTGACTTCTGAACTTGTTCAGACATTTCTGAGCTGCTACCATGTCCTATGCAGTGGCTAGATCACAGGGATAGAGGTAAAGATGAGTAAATAGCATCACTGCCCAGAAAGTGCCCCTGTTCTCTTGGAAGAAGTAATCAAGTGGGCAAATAATTGACATGAATATAGTGAATTAGATATTAATGTTATGAATATGAACAAAGTCTAGGGACCTTAAAAGAGAAGTAGGACTTTAACAGGAAGAATAAGAGGATGGAAAAAAGATATACCAAACAGGAGAGATTGGTGGAGCACTGGTAAGTCAGGAGAGTGTAAGTCATACAGGAGCAGTACTTAATTTAAGCCCCTGGCAAAAATGTCAGGGAAGGAAAATAGTTACCTCCTCTGCCTCTACAGATGTGATCCTGGTAGCTATTTTTTTTTTTAATCTGTGCTTCATTTTTATTTTTTTTTCACTTTTTTTTTATTGTAAACAAATGGGATACATGTTGTTTCTCTGTTTGTACATGGCGTAAAGGCATACCATTTGTGTAATCATAAATTTACATAGGGTAATGTTTGGTTCATTCTGTTATTTTTCCCCTTCCCCCCACCCCTCTTTTCCCTCTATACAGTCCTTCCTTCCTCCATTCTTGCCCCCCTCCCTAACCCTAACTCTAACCCTAACACTAACCCCTCCCACCCTCCTGGTAGCTATTGAGATGACCCTGGGGCGCCAATTCTGCCTATGATTTTTGTGCCGGTGTAAACTGTGAATAGTTAACAAAGGCACAGTGAAAACACCTTAGTCATAACACTGGAGTTAAAAAAAAATCTGCAAAAAGTGTCTTGTATAAAGAGCTCTTAGTGTCTGAATAGTGTCTAAGCAATAGAATTCCCCCACCTATTTTTGTCTACAAGCTGAGCTCTACTAAAAGAATTGAAAGCACTAACTGCCCAAAATTCAGTGCTGTAGTAAGCCAACAAGGATTGAATTTTTCTCATCATCTGAGACAGAAAAGCTATTTTGCAAGAAGAATGACTAATGTTCTTAGTTTCAACAATTGAGTCCACAACATACCACAGTTTTCCTTTTTGCTGAATAAATCACTCATTTCTGCTAGGACCATTTTAGGCATTTTAACCCAGAGCTTGGCAGTACATGCTGTGTGCTATTACAGTGATTAAGAAAAACTTCCATTTAAAGTGGTACTAATTTTTGATGACTTAGTTATTTGGATCCCCTGAAATTCAGTGCAGGCCGAGAATTACTTTTGTGTCTTTTAGGACACTTTGCCCCAGTTTTGTATTTTTCTCATTAAAAATAAACCAGCAGACTTTTACTTTCCTTTGTAAACTATTTTATACTGAACAAAGAATACAAGAATTACATTTCTTTGGGTTCTGAGTTTTTAAAAAATATCAATGGTCAAATGAGTTTTGAATAGATCTGACATTTAATGGGCAATTTTAGCATTTAGCCAATACTAATTGATTTGAATATATACGTAATTCTCAGTTCATATGAAAAATGCTTTTTAATAGTAGACCTAAGTCTATATAATCCCATGGATCACAGAGACCAATAATGGAGAAAAAGAAATGTGGGAACCCATTATCGTCAAATATTGGGTCATACAATCTGTGAAGTAAGGACATAAAAATGTTTTAACATATGAAAAATCTTGCAGTGTTTGGTCTCAGATATACCCAGAAAAACTGGGGTTGTGTTTAGTTTTATATCACATACAGGGGCTTGCAAGAGTACTCAGCCCTGTGGTTTCTAAAATATAGATACCCAATAAGTACTTACCTAAAAAATATTCTTGTATATATGAGATGAATAGATTTCATAATGTTGAAACTTTTTTTCGTTTTTAGGTTTGCTTGATTAGAACTTCGTAAAATGCATCAAAACCTTTTCTAAATGTTGTGTTTGAGACAAGTTGAGTTTTAGGACTCTTTTTTCACTTTATTGTCACAAATAATGTACATTTTTACCAGCAGTTTGTATTTTACTTTGGGTGACCTATTCCCTGTTATATTGTCATCTATCATTGTGTATTATGCAAATTTAAAGTCTTTGTGTCATTGTTTTGTCATTTAAGAAGTTGGGTTAAATTATATGTGACATATTTTCCGGTTTCTTTTTTTGTAATTAGTCAGCTTCATCAAGGTTCATATCTTTAGGTTTCTTTTTCGGACCTTCTCCTCAACAATTTTTTTCTTCCATGCTTCATTATGGAAAGAATTTGTATCATCTCACATGTTGACATCTTCCACTAACTTAAATCAGGTGCCTGACTCTCTGCACAAGTGCTCTATTCACACCTTCCTGGTGGCTTCTTTGTGTTTTTATTTAAAAGCCCTTTTCTAGTTGTTGCTAGGCCAAAGTAAACAAAGTTTCAGTTATTAACAATATTTAATTGACTGAATAAGTAAGAGTGTCAATAAGAACTTAAATGCCAGATGATAGATAAGCTTTGAGAGTTGAGTTAATTACACATAAACCATGTCCAAGGATCACAGAATGTCTGCGCATAAGAGATCAAAGTGACTGAACTGGAAGCTCAGAGGAGTAAGTGAATTACCAAATGCCACAAACGCCTTCATGACATAACTTGACCTTGGGCCCCTAAAATACGGCTACCAGGATAGTGTTTTATCTATTCCTCACCTCACTGGATTTGCCCTGTAGGCATATCCATAGATCTACACTAAACATTATTATATTTTACTTTGAGATTTGATGCTCATAAATGTTGTAACTGTTGCTTAACTGTAATTTATACATTAGACTATATTACACTGTGAGTTATTGCTTTGTGAACATTTAAATTTAAAAATATGGGGTACCCTATAAGGTATACTGATTTTCATGTGATGAATTCATTTACTTTTTAAATTAGTATGTTTAGGATAATATGTAGAGGTTTAAGAGTTTTCATTTAGTGATTCTTTTTTTTGTAATAGTTTTTTTAAATTTATTTTTATTGTAAACAAATGGGATACATCTTGTTTCTCTGAACATGAAGTAGAGGCATACCATTTGTGTAATCACTCATTTACATAGGGTAATAGTTTTTGATTCATTCTGTTATTTTTTTGCTTCCCCCCACCCCTCCCTCATTTAGTGATTCTTAATCTTTTGGAGCAAAAGCTCCTTTGAAAATCTGATGAAAGCTATTAGAACTTTTCACTAAAAAAAAAAAAAAAAAAAAAAAAAAAGGTAGCATATTTTTGCACATGAAATTTCCCCCGTTCTAGGTCAACATCTTATGTTCTGGAAACCTCTTCATTATCACTGTCCCTTTAGTATAATATTTGTGGCCAAAACTGAGATTTCATAGAAGTGGTAAAAATAATTAAAAAGATTATTACATCATGAGACAGTTACTGGTAATGAAATAGACCATGATGAAAACAGGCAAAACATTCAAGACAAAAACTAAGGGACCTATATTTTTAATTTAAATAAGCCCTTAATAAATAAGAGAAACACTTAACATGTTTAGAAAAGAAAAATTTAGGGAGAAAACATTGGTAAAGGTAATGGAAGACTGTTGTGGTTGATACAATTGATTACTTTTAGTATTTTCCCAAGATATGTAAAGATTTTTATATATTAAAGTCATTGATATTAAAATATGCATTTATGATTTAATATGCATTTGTATTTGCTTACAAATATCATTGACCATTGAAAGCATTTGACAAAATTCAGACCTACATGGAAGAGGAAATTTTGGTCAGAGAATGTTCTCTAATTTATTGGTAGCCCATTTGTCTATCCATGACTTATATGAGACACAGTACCCCTTTATGCAGCATGGGTTGGTTATAGCTATAAGCCTGAAGTATTGTTAGTACAGGTTGAGCATCCCTAATTTGGAGATTCAAAGAATTTTTTTTCAAAGTATCTGTAATGCTCCAGAATCTAAAACTTTTTGAGCACCAACATGATGTCATAAGTGGAAAATTCCTATACCTGACCTCATGTGATAGGTTACAATAAAAGCAGACACGTGGAAACTACTGTATAAAACTATCTGAAGGCAATTGTGTGTAACGTATATATGAAACATAAATGAATTTTTGTTTAAACTTTGGTCCCATCCTCGAGATAGTTCATTTTGTATATGCAAATATAACATAATCTGAAAACAATTCGAAATCTAAAACATTTCTGGGCCCAAGCATTTCGGATAAGGGATATTCAGTCTCTACTTGAGGTTGGATCAGAAGTTCCATGGGGCCAAAGAGAAGGGAGTAGTAGTTCTACCTAGAGGAAATAATAGGGAAAGTATATCATGGAGAAAGTAATGGTTGATGGTAGTGTCATTGATTTTAGATAAATTCTGAAATGTAATGAAGATGACATTTAAGGTGACCATTTCCAAATTAAATGAGTTAGCTGTGAGCTATGACTTAAAGATTTCTCCTTGTGTTGCCTGCATTTATTCATTCAATATTCATCAATTGAGTGCTCACTATGAACTGTGAATAAAAGTTTTGGGTTTTGCTCTCTATTTTCTTGCTTTGGGAACATTGCCTTGAAAACTTAAACATGAGTTGATATTTGACTATACTTTTTATTGTCCTTGTAGCATTCATTCCAAGAGTCCCAATGTGCAATATGCAAGAATTCTGTTGGCCAGGGACATCACTAAATAATAAAGACTTAATTTAAAATGTATTATGCAATGGAGGGCTGAGGATATAGCTCAGTTGGTAGAGTGCTTGCCTTGCAAGCATAAGGCCCTGGGTTCAATCCCCAGCCCTGTGAGAGGTTTAAAATGTATTATGCAATGAACCCGATACACATTCCTGGGTGAGTTGAAGAAAAATGTCACTTTTAGGACTACAGAATAACTATGTGAGATGGCAGAACATAAGCTATAGCTATGCCAAAGCTTTGCTCTAACACTCTTGATTTTTGCTGTAGGCATAGTTCGCCTAGGACCTGCTTAATGGAGTTTATTTTCATAATTATCAAGTAATCATAAGAGATGAAACTAGCTTTTCCCAATGGTGTATACATATCAGTGTGTTTTGAGACATCATTTTTCAGAAAGCTATCTTCTACCCCTTGCAGGTGGAAAAATTCTGAGCTGTCTTTTTTCCCCCTGAGGACTTCTTAGGGCTTTTAATGTTCCAGTGTTCTCTGGGAATTTCTCAGAAGGAGAAGCAGTGTAACGTCTCCCAACATCATTGATATTTTTCCTGAAGCATATTGCTGAAGGACTAATGTCCTATAAAACATTTTGGGAACTATGACTTTAAACTATAGCCTGTCCTAGTATGCAAAATATGAGTACAGCTGGGTAGACTGCCAGCTGTTTCAGTGAAAGAATGGGGGCAAATAATGAATTAAGGGATAATTGCATTCCCTAACTTAGGTGAGACCCATTTATCTAAAGTGAAGATGAATGTTGAACAATAATCAAATAAATTAGAACTGTCTAGACAGCCAGTCTGTTGAATTCAGGGCAAATTGAACTTAATTGTTAGCTTTTTTATATTTATCATTTGAGACAACCCTATCTGTTTCGTTCATTAAAGGTGAAGGATTATAAGCTTTGACCTTTTCAAAAGCATAGAGTGAGTTCTCTGAAAAGAAGCACAAAGTGCAGATGGATATAGATGTAGATTAGATAGTTCAGTAGATAAATAGGATTGGTGTATGTATCAGGAACAAGTTTATATGTACATTGTTATTCTCTGTTCTCTTATGCTAGAAAGTGCAATACTGGTTTAAAGATCAAAAACTGTACTAATAATATTTAAAATCCGCTGACTAATGCATAAAGGTTAAAATGACCTGACACCCTATTCTTGTCAATCTGTCCTGGTTGCTTCAGATAAAGACAATCTAAGCAGCATTAGACATTTCCCTGTTGCCCTCATCCTCATGAGCATTGTTTTCATTTTTTAGCATGTGGTTCTTCTATTGTTGCACAGGCATTTTAATACCTGAAACTTAGCAGGCTCTATTCTAGGAATACAAAGATATATATATATTCTGTTCTCAAGAAGTTTATAACACACATTTAGCCTCTTAAGGCATCTCAACCAATACTTCTCACACAAGACACTTGCTCTTTCCCCATAATTCATTTTACCCTGGCTGTTTCCAACTTAGTAAGTGGCAACATCATTTACCTAGTTGCCCAGGTCAGAAATCTCGGAGTCATTCTTGACTTCTCTGTTTTTTGCCTTACACCACAGTCATTCGAATGGCAAGCCTTGTTGGGTTAGCCTCAAAATATATCCTGAGTCTGACCATTTCCCTCCACTACAACCACAACCACCCTCATTCAAACAATTGTCTTTTGCCCTTGTCCAAGACACCATGACCTCTTTCCCAGAGATCTGCCTCTTATTTAGTCTCCCTCCTTCCTTCTTCTCTTTGCCTTTATTGTCTGCTTCCTCACAGCAACTAGTATGGTCTTTTAAAAAGATAAGATAAATCACTCATCTACTTTTAATCTTCAATGGCTCTCCTACCAGGCATAGACCAAAACCCAGAAACTTTGCCAAAATGTACATGGTGTGATGTCATTGTGTCTTTTTTTAGTCTGGTCTCATTTTCTTACTCATTCCCCTTTGGCTGTGTGAACCTCTTTGTTGTTCTTTGAGCACAAGAGCCTTGTTTTTATCTTCCCCCACATACTTGCATGGCTCACTTCCCTACTTCATTAAAGTCTCTGCTTTAATGTCACTTCTAAGAGGCTTTCAATGATGACCCTATGTAAAAAATCACTCCCCACCACTGTTGCACTCTCCCCTTATTTTGACTTATCTTCATAGTACTAAATACTTCATTAATATTTCATAACACTTAATATTTATTTGTCTATCTTCCCGCTAGAATATAAATCTGTGAGTGCTTGTTTATATTCACCCCTGCATCACAACATCTAGGACAGTGATTAGGTCCTAGTAGGAGCACAATGTTATTTGTTGGCTGAATGGATGAAGGGATGAATTCAGCTAGGTTTGTGATACTTGGTGAAGGTTCTAAAATAATTGGCTAGTACCTGCCATATGAAGTTAAATAAAATTGGTAATGGTGGGCATTACTGCATCATTTCTGACTTTAGTGCCACTATGTTGTCACTGTAAGCATGGTATCAAGCTAGTCATGGCCAAAGGTCTGGAAGTCTTCCCAAATCCCTGGCAAGCTGGCTATAGTGTCTCCATAGCACCTTTTATATTCCATTATTATACTCTGGAACACAATGAACTTGTTCATGTATTTATCTTAAAGAACAACCCTGAGAAATCCTATGTACATCCCAAGGAAGTTCTTTCCCACAGAATACTCTTTGGGAAAACCTGTGTTAGAGCAATCGGGACCAGGGAAGTACTACTTAAGATAGTACCTGAAATTACAAAAGGTGATCAACACAACCTAGAATAGCATAAAGAAGTTTAAGGGTGAAACAAAACCTCAAGCCTTAGAAAACAGGTCATCAGAGACCTCAAAGATAATG
The DNA here is from genome assembly GCF_902686445.1 of Sciurus carolinensis. NCBI lineage: Eukaryota > Metazoa > Chordata > Mammalia > Rodentia > Sciuridae > Sciurus > Sciurus carolinensis. Next base: position 36,080,984 of record NC_062232.1, read on the forward strand.
ATAATGATAACAACTCATAATAATGGAACATTTACTACATAAGGGTAACCTGAGTATTTGTGTTATCTTGTTTAATCCTAATATTAGCCACCATTTAAGAACCACTATTATCTCCTTTTACAGATTAAAAAAAAAAGCCTGGAGAAACTTGCCTAGGATTATCATACACTCTATAGTGGGAACTCTTCCACAACCTCTGTATCCATGGGTTCCACATTTGCAGATTTAACTAATCTTGGACAAAAATATTTGAGAAAAAAATGTCATCTGTACTGAATATGTACAATACTTTTTCTTATCATTATTCCTTAAACAGTATACTATAATAACTATGTACATGGCTTTATAATAAGTATTATAAGTAACATAGAGATGATTTAAAGTATATGGAGGATGTGCATAGGTTATATGCAATTAGACATTATTTTATTTAAGTATCCACAGTTTTGGTATCCATGGGCATCTTGGAACCAATCCCCCCAAGGTACTGAAAATATTAAGAGAATAAGATAAGACTCTGCCCCAGTTATGTTTTATTTGGCTAATTTATTATGGGATTTTTTTTAGCTGTGAATGCCCTTCTGTAGGAACACATACCATTGAATTTGTGAGGGTTTTTGAATTGCAATCTCTGAATAAGATTCCATTCATTAATAAATTATTTTAACAAATATTTCCTGATTGTCCACTGTGTGCCAGACTCTCGCAATATAGCAGTAAGCAACAACAAGCAAAGACTCTACTTTCATAGTGGCTTAATTAAACAATTACAGGAAGTGTGTGTATGTGCATATATGCATGGTGCCAGGTAATAATGTGTTCTAAGGAGAAAAATAAAGATAGTTGAAACAGTATGACAGGTGACTATATTGTTTGTCTACATTGACAGTGTGGCCACCGAGTGCATTTTTCATGAGGAATGCACCACATTTCATGATTTTTGGGGGACAGGTCAAGGATTGAACTCAGAGGCACTCGATCACTGAGTCACATCTCCAGCCCTACTTTGCATTTTATTTAGAGACAGGTTCTCACTGAGTTGCATAGTGCTTTGCTTTTTCTGAGGCTGGCTTTGAACTTGCAATCCTCCTGCCTCAGCCTCCTGAGATGCTGGGCTTACAGGTGTGTGCCACTGTGCCCAACTTTTCATGATTTGCTGTAGGCAAGAAGTGGAGACAACAGATCATGTGTTACAGAAAAAAAAATCAGAAAGTATACACGAACTGGAAAGGGTGGCATGAGTCAATGGAGGAATTTCTTCTTTTCCTCTGCCAATGTGAATTTGCTTAAAGAAATAAGAAAAAAAAGGAAACTTGGCAAGGTAGAGGAGGCAGGGATAGGTTTCACCCTAAAAGGATGCCTGAGATTTATTACCCAGGGAGAAAAATATAATTTTCTTGAGGGGTTCATCACAGATATTAAATCCCAAGGCATCCTATATCATTTCTCTGGGGACAATAGCCATTCCATAATGTTGTAAATACTATAGAATCTGTGGGAACACAGTTTCCATGAGCAGTGGTTTTAAGAAGCTGGAGCTTGGTTTGAGGTTGCCATGGCAACACCTCTGCTGGCTGCATGCAACCTCTCACCCAGGCTCTCCTGATCTAATAACCAGGGCTAGCATTGCCTGAACTGTCAATGAGGTGTGCTTTTAGCAAACTTGCTTTTAAAAAAAATCCTAAGAAATTCTGTAATATTTTGGTTTCTGTAAAACCCAAATGATTGAAGAGAGTGACATCAGGAGAAGAATTGTATTATTTTTAACTTATCAGCCTATTTAAAATACTGTGACAAGCCAGGCATGGTGGTGCATGCCTATAATCCCAACCACCTGGGTAGCTGAAGTAGGAGGATCATGAAGTTCAAGGCTAGCCTTAGCAACTTAGCAAGACCCTGTCTCAAAAATAAAAATTACTGGTATGTATGGTTGTGGTAGAGCAACCATAGGTTTATTCCCCAGTAACACAAAAATAAATAAACAGGTAAAAATACAATACTGTAATATGATTAAAGATTTGCCTATGCCATGACCCACAGTTTTCAAGTTTTTGCATTTGAAAGTGATCAGATCACCTTATTCACACCGTAAGACCCTAACAAACCAAATTCTTTGTGAATGTACTTTCTCTCTCTCTCTCTCTCTCTCTCTCTCTCTCTCTCTCTCTCTCTCTCTCTCTCTCTTTCTTTCTCTCTCTCTCATTTATTTGTAACTGTAGTTTCTCTGGGCTCTCTACTCTCAAAACCATAGAACACTTGTGGGTCCTGGGATCATTTCTCCTAATGACCTCTGTTTGCCATTATTTCAGAGAGGGTTCCATAGATTTTGCCATTGCCCACTTAGACCTCTTCCCTCAAAAGTACATGAGAGGGAATCACAGAATTTTGATACTCAGACACTTTAGAGTGTGGTCCAATGAACCTCTTTCCCTCAGATCCTATGACACAGTGAATATCATAAATACTTGCTCATTTAATACACTATCATGTTGTAGTGTGAAATCACACTCATGGTCTGAAATCCATGTGTGTGTGTGTGTGTGTGTGTGTGTGTGTGTGTGTGCATATACATTACATACATACCATGGAAACCCAAATGCTGCAAAACAGGTGTCTTCCCCCACCCCCATCCAGGTTGTTAATAATTTAACACCATACCTCTATCTTTCCTTACCTTGATGGGGATGCAGGTTTCTTACTGTAGATTCTATGTGACCATCGATTGATGGAAAAAGGAAAGAAAGGAAAAGTTATAATACACAATGCTCTTAGTTTTGCTTTAGCAATCTATATTACTTTGAAACAAAATGAAATGAGATTTAAGGTGAGATTTTTTTCTCTTTTAATAATAAATGTGAAAAAAGTAAACATTGACTATAAAATCTATTTTTATATTAGTCACATTTTATTTGGTGACTTGTCTTCAAACTTAAGAACCTTTCCAAACAATTTGAGTACATTTATCAAAAATGTGCTAAATAAACATTTTGCAAGATTATCCATGAAGTCAGGTATATTTTTTCTATAGGTTATCTTTGAATTTTATAGTGACAAGGAGAAGGTGGAATGCATAATGATACACAAAATATATATAAAAAGGAGTTAGAGAGTATAATCTAAGACCTATGCCTTAAAGTAGACATCATCTCTAGTTTCTGTCCACTCAAACCAACAGCCACCATTACTAGACAAGCTTTTCTGGACTGCAAGGGTTTGCCTGTGTTTTGTTTATGACCTAATGAGCATTCAAAAATAACTATTGTGTATTTTCCCAGTCACTCTATTACCATGAAAGTTCCTTATCAGTGTCTTTTTTTTGGTACTTGTGGATAGAACCCAGGGGTGCTTTCCCTCTGAGCTACATTCCCAACCCTTTAAAAATTTTTTTTTGAGACAGGGTCTCACTAAGTTGCAGAGGCTGGTCCTGAAATTGTGATCTTCCTGTTTCAGCCTTCTGAGTCACGTGATTACAGGTGTGTGCCACCACACTCAGTATCAGTGTCTTCTTCACAATAAACATGCAACTAAAAAATTACACATATATTTAACATCTTAGAAGAAATATGTTTTACACATACAGTCATCCCTCAGTATCTGAGAGTGATTGGTTCCAGGATGCTCAAGTTCCTTACATAGAATGGGTAAGTATTTGCATAGAACCTATGCAATCCTCTTGTATACTTGTAAGTCATCTGTAGTTGACTTACAATACATAATACAATGTAAATTCTAAGTAAATGGTTGTCTTACTGTACTGTTAAGGGAATAATGACAACAAACATCTGTACATGTTCAGTACAAATGTAAGCTGGGGAGATAGCTCAGTCGGTAGAGTGCTTGCCTTGCAAGCACAAGGCCCTGGGTTTGATCCCCAGCACCCCAAAAAAAATGTAATTAAAAATATTTTAAAGCAATGGAATTAGAGGACAAAGAACCCATGAAGACGGGGAGCCAACTCCAGTGAATTTTCTTAAATAACTTAAATCTTCCCTTTAAAAATCTAAGACCTTTTTAAAACCATTTTCCCAAAACCCTTTTAAAATATTTTAAACATATTCCATATTTTTTTTCCTTCCCCCCTCTTCATTACTGGGGATTGAACCCAGGGCCTCACACATACTAGTTAAGTGCTCAATATCCCCAGCCCTCCTTTTTTAATTTTGAGACAGGGTCTCACTGAATTGCTGAGGGTTTCCCTAAGTTGCTGGGGCTGGCCTTCAACTTTCAATCTTCCTGCTTTATTCTGCTGAGTAGCTGGGATTGCAGGTGTTGACCACCACACTTGGCATAATCCATGTTTCTTAAACTATGAGTTCAAACTTTCCTTGCTGAAATAGGGTTAATCATTATTCTGTAACATGAAAACAACCACTTTTGTCAGATTTTTTATTTGATTTAATTCTATCCTTGAATTCCAAACTGCAAAAAAATATTTATCACTTGTATAGTCATTATACTGGGTTAGTAGGCCTGCTTAACCTTTTTCTTCTTGTCTTCTGAGTAGTGTTTGTTTATTGTTGGCACTGAAATGCATTCACCAAACTCATTTGGAGTTACATGCTAGATTAGGTTTCATAAGGCTCCATGTAGGGTATGAGAAATCAGATCCTTTGCTTTTTGAGAGATTTGGTTATGGTCATATCAGCCACTTATTTTTCTTATCTGGAATATGGGAATAATGAAATATACTCCAAGGAATGGGTGTGACAGGCAATGAGGGAAGACATCTAACATGAATCTGCAGGCTACCATGAAGGCAAGATGCCTCCAGGGGCACCTACAGGTCCTGCTAGTAAATGTTAGATTCTTCTGTTTATAATTTTTCAAAATGATGTTAATTTCTTATAATTCTCCAAAGGCAGCCAATGAGAGTTTTTGCTTCTTTGGCATTGTTATGAACTCATGTATTTAAGTTGCTGTAGTTATCTTTATTTGATACTCAAATTGTTCCAACTTTGGACAGTGGAAGTTTATATAGATAGGCTCTTGCGTCTTTTTGACATAATCCTAGTAGTCTCTGACAGTCTTCTTGCTTTCTAGTATGTTCCAGGCTCATTGTGTACATTTCCTGCCTCAGATATATAATAGTTTACAAGCTTCAGTTCACTGTAATGGTAATTGAAATTTTAGAAATCAAAATCCAAGTGTTTGGAATGCTCATTGCTACTGGGTAGGTTATTTTTTCTAGCCCTTCTCATTGGATGGGATGAGGAAATATTTGTATTGAATATATCCAGATATGATACCGAAAATTCCTATTCATACTTAGGACTACATTTTTACTTAATCTCATCTTCCTTACATCTGCATTTTTTATCCCCATGCCCAAAATCCTTCTTACTGATACCTGCAAAGATATAGAATATAACTGCCATGCCTTAGATATCGTCTATGCATAACCTTCTTTTCAAAATGTACAGTATAGAAATGGGAATGAAAGAGTAACTTTATGGTAGAGACCCAACAAACAATTCCTTACTAAGTGATCAGATCAAGGTCAATGTAAATAATCAGCCATTTATTTATTTATGTTAGTTATGCCACTGGGGATTAAACTCAGAGACTCAACATGGTAGGCATACACTCTACCACTGAGCTACATCCCCAGTTCTTTAAAAAAAAAATTTTACACAGGGTCTCACCTGTTTGCCCAGACTGGCCTCAAACTTGTGATCCTCCTGCCTCAGTCTTCCACATAGCTGGGATTACAGGTGGGTGCCACCGCTCTTGTGGTATCAGGCACTCTTGATATAATATTAATCTACTACATGTGCTCAACTTTTCTGATTTTACTATGTTAAAATATCTTTATTAAAAGCATTTATTTACAGATGAAAACCTGTTCTCAACTTTGTTTGAACCCTTTGAATAAAGCATTAAGCCACGATTCCTGTGTTTTGTTAACTTAAAATCTAGTGAGGGAAACTAGATCTAGGAAGAAGGTAATCTTGATATAAATCATAATAGGTAATGATAAAGAATTTTAAGTTAATCATAGATGTGCTGAGAACTGGTGTAACCAGGGAGAATCTTCAGGAAAACATACATTTCTGTTTATATAATCAGGATTTCTGGAAGAGGGACTTAGAGAATTCCCTAAATATAATTTGATTATTACCAAAAAACAAGATACACATTATCAAAATTATTACATTTTTGTCAACCAAACTGAAACACAAGATGACTGAATTAAGAGATTTTTTAATCCTTTATGTTAGATAATAAAATAAATAATTAGTAAAATTCAATAACTGAATAATAAAATTCAGTTCATCAGTGTGATCAGAATTTCTTAGAAAAACATCAAAGTCAATGGAGTGTGCACAATGCCCTGCACTCATTTTATGGGTAGACCTGGTTAAATCTTACATGTCTACCATTTAGATGTTAATAGTTCTCTTTTGTTTTCCCTTTAGGATTGGCTGCTGCCAAACTCTTATCTGAACATGAAGTTAATGTTTTGGTTTTAGAAGCTCGGGACAGAGTTGGAGGAAGAACATACACTGTGAGGGTAAGTGATTAAAGTACTTACATATGATTTATCTCACTCAAAACTGTAAGCAGTACCTTTGGAAGTCACAGCACTGGAGGAGATCTTAAGAATTCATGCAGTTAAGCCATTTGCCCTCCAAAGCCCTCATCTACTTCATGAAGCAAAGGGTCATTCTCATCAACAAGCACTCACTGAACAATGATAGCCTCTGACCTTCAGTTGCTCATGTTCTAGTGAAGACAACAAGTATGAACAAATAACTTTAATACAGTGTCATAATTTTAAAACTAGAGACCAAAATCATCAAGTATGTAGTGTCTCAGGTAGGGCTATGGTTTTGCTGGACTGGAAGTGACTGTACACCCCAAACATACACACACATGCATACCCACACATACCACACACACTCACACAGTGTAGGCTCTTTGTTTATTTATTCAGCAGTACTCAGATGAACGAAGTGTGGTGGTCACAGTAAGCAGGAATAAATGTATGTATTTTTGTGCAACTTTTCCCTTGCCTTTTTTGTTCAATATGGGTCTGGATAATATGAGGAGAAACCACAGTTCTTGCTAAACCACTGTCCTTTTTATACCATTCTGGAAAAATCCTCACTTATATTTTTTTACTAAAATATTTACTACTAGCGTGTCTGCAAACGGCCAAATCTGTGGGAGCTGATGGAAGTACACAGGGAGAGGATTCAGGGTGGGAAGAAATAGGGCCAAAGATAGATGTTTGGTGAGCACACAGATTAAAGAGGGGGTGGGCAGAGACAGAAGAACCAGAGAGAAGTTGTGGAGGCAGAGGAGGAGGACTAGACTAGAGCATTGCTATGCCAGTCAGTGAAGGAAACAGAAAGAAAGGGATGCTCAACAGAGTCAGATGGTAAAGAATGAAGGCAGGAAAGAGGCCCTTGAATTTTGCAATTAGAAAGTCATTAATGAGACCCTTTGCTAGAACAAATAAGAGTGGTAAAGACTGTGTGAGGATCAGCAGAAAGGGAAAAAATACAGACTTGCTGAATTGACTGGAAAGAGAGGATGCATATATCTAAGTAGAAAATGGATCAGTTAGAATGATAATAGAATGGCCTAGGCAATGATAATAGCAGTGGATTAGGCCAAGCAAATATTCAATAATTTCACAGAAGTCACACAGGGTTTCAGCTTTGTCATCAAGACTTTAGGCTATTGCTGTCCTTCCACTCTGTCATTCTTTGCATGTTGACTTATATTGCCTTCTTGTAACAAGGTGGATGTTGTGACTATAAGCATTGGGTCCTCTTTCAGGGCAGAAAAGATAATGACCTTTACCTGAAGATTCAGGTAGACATTAACTTCAGTTTCATTTGACAGAGTTGGGTCACATGGCTACTCTCAGCTGTAAGAGAGTCTGACATTGAATAATTCCAGACTGCAGAGTGTAATCAGGCATGGGAAAGGGAATCCTAATGGTTATTGCAATAGCCAACTGATGACATTTGAACTATGAACTCTTTCAGTCATGCCATTGCCATGCCCTTTCTCTCATTTGGGTCCTATCTTGCTAGATATGTGAAGATTTATCTGAGACCTTTTCCCACTTTGATTAGTTCTAACAGTGTTCCATAGCCTTGCTATTCCAAGTGGGATCTTTGAACCTGCAACCTTGACATCACTTTGATGGAAATACAGAATTTTAGGCCATACCTCAGACCTGCTGAATCTAAATCTGCATTTTGACTAGCTCCCTAAGAGAGTCTACAGATGTGCTGCTCTCTGGTATATACATACTTGTTTACTTTAATTTAATGTCAATTCAGATTGTTTATTTGGAAAATTTCTGAGTACTTCTTTGGATACAGTCTGCCATGGGTTTGGGAGTGAAGACACTGGGATTCTAACCCCTGTACTGACCTGACATGGTGTCTTGGGTAGGTCCTGTTAGCACTTCACATCCCAGCTTTCTCATCTCCCTTTATCTTCAGATTCTAAACAGTGTGTGGTAGTATAAAATAATGGTTGCATATTCTGCCTTATGCCCTTAGTAGATATGATTCTTCTGTCGTTTTTCTGAAAAATACTCCTTCATTTTGTAGGTAGTTATTAAGTTGTGCCTTATCCCTGTTTTTCTTATCTCTAAAACCTTTTGCTTATTAAATAGGAGCATCAGTCATGTTGCAGATTTTCAGTTAAGAACAAGTTTCTTTGCATAAGGGAAATGAGAAATCCAACATGCTTGCCCCAATCTATGTTATTGGCCTAAGCGGCTTGGACATGCTGCATCATTTATATATGTCAGCACCAGACAGGAACCATTAGTGCATATTCAGCATGATATCATGTACCTCTTAGGTTTATGAGAAAGGAATCTCAGAAATGCTTGAAGTTACCACTTAGCATTATTATTTCATATGGCTAGAAAAAATAGAAGGCTTTTAAAAAGGAAAAAAATGGTATTTAATGAGAAACTGAATCATATATTGTTAAAATAGGTTCTAGTAGCATTATCAATTAGGATAATTTTTGCAGAAGATGTCATAAAATCTATTTTACATCTTTAAGTACTGATATGTCAAAGATGGTATTTCCACCTGACAACTATTTGTATGGATTTTCCATTAGTTCAGAACTTCCCAATTTTTCTTAATATGATTCTCCATGATTTTTCAGAGCCAAATTAATAAAGTTGAAATGCCTCCAAGGCCCCAAAAGGTTGGTGTATTTGTTTGCTAATATAGTTACATCTTGGTGGCCTCCTTAAAGGCTGAGTAATAAGATCTAAATAAAGGCCATAAAGACAGAGGTGTAACATAGCAGAATACTGTATTTCATTTCTAGTGTCTTCTAGTGGTGAACCCAGAGCACCACACATAGAATGTTTCTGCTTCGTAAAAACCATTCTGTAAAACGTCTCACTCTTCTTACTACTTCAATTAGGATTATTCACTTTAAAGAGATTGTCAGTGTTCTCTAAAGACATTTGGAAACTCTCAAGAGTCCTCTTGCTGTCTTTATTAAAGACTAGGAATTTATTGGAGTCCTTGTTCTCCAATCTTTAAATGGAAGTTGGAGACTAGAAGTTTGGAGGACAGCACTGAAGGTTGGTAAAAGAAAATATAAGGATCATGATGGACAGATTAAAGAAGCATTTTGTTTCTGCTATTGTGGCAGCATGGTGACCCTGAATAACTCCCTTCATTGAAGTAAGAAAATGATGAATAAAATATACTGTGCCCTGTAAAAATAAAAATATTATTTAAAAATATATATACTGTACAGATTTGACAGGGAAGTTAGACATTTGCATATTTCCTGGATATTGAATAGGCATCTCAAACTCAACCATCCCAAACTCAATTTTTACCTTTCTCACTGAGACTGCTACTCCAGCAACCTTCCCCACATCAGATGGCAACTCTGAAACATGTTGGGTCATGCTTAACACTGCCAGACCTACTGTATTCTTCCAGTAAATTCTCTTGCCTTTTTTTCAAAACATATTCAGGATTCAGTACTTCCCCCCACTTTCATTGCTACCTCCTTGCAGGAGCTGCCATCATCTCCAGGATAGATGACCACAGTAGCCGCCTAACTGATTTCCCTGTTGTCACTCTTGCTCCCAATAATCAATTCTTATTGCAGCAGCAAGAGTGAGTCTTTCAAATCTGAGTCAGACCTTAGCATTTCTGTGCTCAAAATTTTCCAAAGGCTCACCTTGTCACTTAGAGTAGAAACCAAACTCCATAAAATGTCCTGTGAGACTTTACCTGGCCTGTTTCCCAATAGACTCCCTAACCTTACCTCTAGTTCCCTTTTCCTTGCTCACTCCCTTCTAACCACATTGACCCTCTTGCTATTTCTTAAACATAGCAAGTACACTTTTGCCTTAGAGTCTTTACACTGACTCTTCCTTCTGCCAGAAGTACTCTTTTTCTGTAAATAACAAATTGGCTAAATTGTAACAAAACACAAAGAGACTAGATAAATTTCACTGCACACACACATACACACATGTGCACATGTGTACACTCAGACATCTTCAAAGCATCAGAGAGCCAGAGAGCTAACAATGTAGTGAAGAATCACTGGGCCAGGAGCCAAAAAGGATTGACCTACCTTTTCCTGGGTGCTAGAGGGAGTTGTTGACCACTGAAGGTGTTGCTGGGAGATTAAGCAGTTCTTTTTGTAGTTTTGTGAAGCTAGAATAATAGAATGTCAATTCCAGAGCCCAACAAAGTTAGTGTGTATGTGGGGGAGGTTTTGGTCAACCCTTTGCTATGGGTTGGGCTTCATCTTAGGACTAATGGTGAACTGCAAGGCCGCATATGCATTTCAACCCAGTTTTAAATCATCTTGGCACTGAAAAGGAATAAAGATTTTTTTTTATGATGGTTAGTGTCTCAGGTGCTGGGTAGAAACAAACATAAATCCTATCTGAGAAAGATATTTCCTAGGATTCAAATTACTTCTGCATGTTTTTCAAGTATGTAGAGTGCCACACAATAAAAAATAATCAGGTAAGCAAGGAAAAAAGGTGACATTCACACATGAGAACTGATATAAACAACAAAATAGAAATAGAATAGACCCATAAGAAGTTATTACAAAAACATGGAAGAATTATAGTGCACCAACATTTAATTCATTGATCAAATCATTGGGAAATGTGTTAGTAAGTGAAAAAAAGTAGAGAAATGCAGTTAGGAAAGGAAAAGAAAACAATTTCAGTTTGAGAACTTGCATATTTATAAATAATTTAGTAGATATACGAATATTTTTATGCTTCTTAATATTATTTTTCCATGATGCATTCTTCCATGGAAGTATTTTAAAATATCATCAAGAACCCATCAGTGTGAGCTGATTTAAGATTTTGTCTGGTAGAAATCAGGGAATTAGCTCTAATAACTCTCTGGGTGATTCCTCCAGCAATAACTCCAGATAAAAGCATACATAATATCTTAAATGTTTTGCAGAGGATCTAGACTGGCAGGATTTACTACAGAGTTCTTTATTCCTTACATGTTGTATTGCTGTATCAGCCACACCAACCGTTCTACAAATGAAGGTGCTTAGTGAAGTGTCAGACAATGTCATGCCCCAATTCTTGAGGGAAAATGATTACTACTTTCAGTTGTACTTTGTAAGGGAGATGTAAGGCACAATTTAAGTTTGCAAAATAAATGGAGTTCTTTTTTATGAGACATAAAGACTTTTTATTTCTGATTCTTAACAACAGCCTTCTGACCACTTTTTCCTTCTGCAGAATGAGCATGTTAATTGGGTAGACGTTGGTGGAGCCTATGTGGGACCAACCCAGAACAGAATCTTACGTTTGTCTAAGGAGCTGGGCCTACAGACTTACAAAGTGAACATCAATGAGCGTCTGGTTCAGTATGTCAGGGTAAGTCTGACTTTTTATCCAGGTGACCAGTGGGGGAGCACTTTACTTAAGAAAACATTTTATTTGTGTGTTTGTTGGTATTTGTCTCAAAGCAATCATAAAAAATTAGGCTCTCAACTTTAAAGTGTTATTCTATCTTTCTTTTCTTTTTTTCATTTTAAAAAATTGCTGATGACTCCTGGAAGCACTGTGGGAGATCATGTCTCACCTTGGTCCTCTTTCCTCTTGCCCTCTATGGTTCTTACAAGCTATACCTCCATTCCCCTTCCTAATACATTTACAGAGCCCCAGGGTTAAGGGTGCCTGCAGACATGCTTACACACATACACAACACACACACATACACATACTACCCCAGGCAACTCCTGAGTCATTTAGGAACCATCTCTAAGGCCCCAAGGAACCCAATAGTTTGAGGCTACTTTTTTAACCTTTGAACTAGTCCTTCCTTCTCATTCTTAGCTAGATGTCTTTGAACACTTGATAATTTCCTTTGTACTTGGCTCTGACTCAGGAAGTCTAGCTCCTGAAGTCTAGTGCATTTTCTGACTGTTTAAACAAGAGATTGTTTAAACTTGAGTTGTTCATATCTACCCAAGAAACAGCAGCTGTTGTCACTGTTATTCTTTCTCATTGAAGTAAACATGGGTGACTGGAATCTGGAAATGTGCCTTGAGAAATTAAGTTTCCTATCTGACATTGCAGCCCACTTCTTGGAACTTACATCAGTAGGGCAGGGATCATTTACTCATTCTAATGGCAGGCTTCCCATGCCAGAAACCACATCATTTATCAACAGACACATCTCTCCCTGACTCCACTGCAGGCAGTCACTGTAGGTCTGGAGGCTACAGCACTTAGGGAGTATCCTGGGAGTTAAAGACACTTGTGATGTGTGCATAATGATGCCCAAGCAGATCAGGAATCATGGCAAACTCTGATAGCCATGTGGTTTGAGATAGTTGGGAGAGTCTGGCAGTGACAAATGTAAAAAAACAAACCAGTAGCTTTTGGAAATGCTGTGGGTTCAGAGGTTAAGGGAGGACTAAAGAAAACAGCCAGGTGCGGTGGCACACATCTGTAATCCCAGTGACTCAGGAGGCTGAGACAGGAGGACCACGAGTTCAAAGCCAGCCTCAGCAAAAGCGAGGTGCTAAGCAACTCAGTGAGACCCCGTCTCTAAATAAATATAAAAAAGGGTTGGGGATGTGGCTCAGTGGTTGAGTGCCCCTGAGTTCAATCCCTGGTACCAAAAATAATAATAATAATATGAAATGGCAGTTTGGTATATATCTCAGTGGTAGAATACTTGCCTAGCTTGCATGAGGCCCTGGACTCAATCCTGAGCAGGCATTAAACATGTACACAAAGTTCTTAGCAATGTTGGCTTTACTAAAGCACCATCAGAAGGGAAGATACCTTTTGCTTCCCTGTTTTCTGTTTTCTGCCCACGGTGGGATTTCCCTAAGCTAGTAAGAAATAACAATAGTAAGAATAATAGCACCTAATACTCATTGAGCCCTTTTACATTCTCACATTTAATGTGAGAAGGGAAGCCTGCCCCTTTGCAAGCAACTACAAATTAAACAGTCATGGAAATTCACTCTCAACTCCAACTGGGAAGCAAATGAATGTGATGATTACTTGTCAGCTAAGCAGATTCACACTTATTATCTATTTGTCCTTAAGAGTCGGGCATTGAGAGATTTTCATTTTACTTTGAATAAAAAACATACAACTAAGTACATTTTTTACATGAACTCATTAGAATCTTACATCTACCCCACTAGGCTGCTTAATTATCCTCATTTTGCAATGAGAAAACTGATGTTCAGAGGTAAAGTGACTTGTCAAGGTTATAAATCTAGTAACACTTTATTAATTCTTGAATGCAGGCTCTTCATTCAGGTTCCTAATATATGGTCTCAGAAATGAAACAGGGTTCTGAAAAAAAACAGAGTAGGCCTCCAATATTTGTTTAACCAAACACATATCTATTGTAAGGTATCTCACCACCAGTTTCACTGAAGCTTGACTCATGATGAGCAGATGCTGTTTTGAAAGACCACTCTTCTTTTACTTTCTTATTCTTCTTCCAGTTTCATGTTCCTTTATGTACATTTGAAAACTGGGGGAAAACTGGAAATGTATAGGTACATTCTCAAACTTAGCACCTACTAGTCTCCCAGCTATGCCCACTCTAAAACATCGTGTTAAGGTGGGATTTTAAAAGGGCTCCCACAGCCAGCTTTGGTAATTCAACTCCTCATTATCCTTTTTTTAATTTTTTAGTTGTAGATGGACACAATACCTTTATTGTATTTATTCATTTTCATGTGGTGCTGAGAATTGAACCCAGTGCCTCACACGTTAGGCAAACTCTCTACCACTGAGCCACATCCCCAGCCCTCCTCATTATTCTTGATGGAATCAAGTTGCAATTAGAATGAGAAAGTACTATTTCAGAATTTTGACTGTTGAAGGTTATCAATAAATCATGACATGCTGTCCAACCTTTCTGACAGAACCTATGAGTTATGTGTTATTAGTTAAGTATCAGGCTTTCCAATGACAGTGGATTTTTCTGGGCTTCATAGGGAACCCTGCTTTCTAGAAATCCTGGTATGATCATTTTATATTTTGAGAGGGCATTGCTTCAAGCTTTATTAGAGAATTAACCTGTGGAAAGTCTTAAAGAAATGCTTCTTGCTATATCAGGTGCCTAAGTTTAAGAAAGAGAGATGTTAAGGATAGTATCTATGGTCACTTTCTTTGTTACTGCTGCTGAATCCTTCTCTAAGTTAGGTTCATGCCATCCTTGATAGTTCTATTTCTAAGAAAAAGCACAACTTCACCTTTCTGGAGGTGGGAGCTTCTCAACTCCTACCATATTTTTATTATACAAAAACGCAAATGTAACTGTCACATATATAACATACTAGAGAAAGGAATCTTGTTGTGGCTTTGGGTTTGGTAGCCTGAGGATGCTTTCAAGAATGTAATTATTTTTAAAAGAATGTAATTGTTAACTTCTGACTTGTTGCCATTGCATGGTCATACATATTAACATCATAGTAATATCGAACATGGAGAATATGATAGGTTTGGTGCTAAGACTTGTGCTTTAGCTGCACTTTAGACAGCAAATAGCATGTTTAAATCTTTACTGCAGTAGTTGATCTCTCAACATCAGCCTCACTCCCACAGTAATGATAAGGATGGCTCTCCTTTACTGAGCCCCATATCACAGAAAGGGTATGAAGGCAAGATATTTAGTTCAATATTATAGATAAGATTGTCAATAACTCCACTTATTTAGAATTTAAAAACATCACAACTCTCACTGTTCTCTCCACTTCTGGGGGAAAATGGATTTTTCTAGTAGGATAGGCTATTGGGTTAATAATATAAATTTTCTTTGTGACACTGTGCATTGCCTTGTGACAACCCTGGCTCTGTAATCTAATACAGTACATTCTTACTATAAATAACAATGGAATGACTATAGTGAACAGGTTTTATGAATTTTATGAATTGGATATGGCTTTATTTGGAAGATTATATATCTATCTGTGAAATTAATATACATTAATTGTGTTGTCTTTAACCCAAAAGGGGTGGATTTTAAATGGCATCAGTTAAATATGTTTAAAATGTTTTCTGTCATTTCTTTTCTTTTGGATGGTAAAAGAAACAGCTGGCCTTGAATGCCTATTAGATTGATTCATTACTTGAATTAGTAAATAAGATGGTTCATCATTTAGTTTGTTTTATTAGTGAGTTTTGTTAAGTTGGCGTGACCTTATATTAAATTTTGCTGGCCACGTCTTAGAAAGGAAAGAGGAAATGCCTAGTTCCTTTCTTTACTTTCTTTGGGTTCCTCCAGAAAACAATTGCAGGTAGGGAGAATGGTGTGGAATGGGAGAGCCCAGTCAGAATTGTAGCAAGGCATTTTGCCAGAGCTGCTTTGCAGGAAAAATTAACATATCCTGCATCCTTGCTTTCTCCCTGCTTTTCACATCCTCTCTAATTAAAACTAGGGACTCTAAATACACACCACACATTTGTTTTTAAGAGAATGGCATGATAAAGACTTATTTAAAACAACAAAGGCGCTCTTGATACTAATAACTCAGCAAGCAATTTTGCTAGTATTAGTTCTATTCTGCCTGCAGCCATTTACTCCTGGTTTCTATGCCTATGACTGAAGTCAAAAGCTCTTCAGAAAGTGTGTGTCCTGGAATGTTAACTAAATTTTGTTGGTTGCTAAGAGATGAACTCAGTTTTAACCAGTAGGTTATACAGAAGGCAGAGGATGTGTTTTTTTGTTAATTTGTTTTAATGCTTATCAGTTATAATTGTGTCTTTGACCCCTTGCTTAAGACTGTTTCCTTTGAATAAGGGACATTTAATTTTAAACTTATTTTAGCACCTTTTCTATATTAACTCATGGAAGGCATTTCTTTTGTCTCCAAAGGAAGTTATATTTTTCACTTTTAGCACCTCTTGGAAGGAAACTCAAGAAGCTAAATATGTTAAGTGGTTGTAGGGATATTGCTTGTCCTGTTTCTACTTTTAAATATCTAAATTCATCCATCCTGATTCCATGCTACTAATAATGCCTCCCATCTACATGTAATTATAGACATTTTATGTAATTTGAGTTTCCCAATTATAAGAAGTTTTTAAAAAGAGAGGCTATAAAAATTTACATAGTTAGCTATCAAATCAAATATAAATATATATGGATAAAGAAAATGTGGTACATACACACCATGGAGTTTTATTCAGCTGTGAAGAAAAATGAAAATTATGGTATTTGCAGGAAAATAGATGGAACTAGAGACCATTATGTTAAGCAAATAAATTTAACTTAGAAGGTTAAGGCTCATGTGTTTTCTCTCATATTTGGAAGCTAGAGAGAAGAAGAAAACAAAGGTGGGGTGGATCTCCTAAAAATCAAAGGGAGATCAGTAGAGGAAAGGACCAAGGGGAGGGAGGTAGAGGAGAGAGTGGGTAAATACTGGGGAGTAATAGTGACCAAATTATATTGTTATAGTGTGTACATGTACAAATATGTAACAATAAATCCCATCAATAGTACAACTATAATGCACCAATAAAAATGTGGAAAAAAGATATATGGAGGTAGCTTATTAAAAATAGTATTTGGCACTCTCCACTAACCCGTTTTCTAAAGAAAATATCATATTTGCTGCTGTGTGTTCTCAGAGATCTTAATGAGAATTACTCTTATAAAATTACACTAGGATTGGAGGTAACTCAAAGGTAGAGCTCTGGACTAGCATGCATGAGGCCCTGGGTTTGTTCTCCAGCACAGCAAAGAAAAGATAAAGGAGAAGAAATGGCTATACTTCTCAGGGATAAATCTATTTGATTTCTAAAATATGGAGTTTCTACTCAGCAGAAGCAACAGCCCAATATAGTGAAGCGAGATTAATTGTTAAATATTTTGTCTTCCTTTCATTTTTTTTCTTCCACAAGAAATTAATTAAAAAAATAACTATAGGTAAATGGCAGAAAGATCAATAGAGGGAAGGGAGTAGGGAAAGGGAAGGGGAAGAAGAGGTACTGGGTTCTGAATTAGAATAAGATATATCCCGTACTTGTATAATTATATCAGAATGAATTATACTGTCATGTATAACTAAAAATAAATCAATAAAAGAGAAGAAAAAATTGTAGCAAAATAACAATACATAAAATACAATACATTAAACTTACCATCATCACCATTTTTAGGTGTACAGTTTAGTAGCATTAAGTACATTCACATCGTTGTACAACCATCATCATTGCCATTTATCCACAGAACCATGGTTTTTTGTTTTGTTTGTTTTTTTTTTGTTTGTTTGTTTGCAGTGCTGGGGATGGAACTCAGGACCTTGCGTATGCTAGGCAAGTGCTCTACCACTGGGCTACATCCCAGTCCCACAAAACACTTTTATTATTCCTTCCATTTATTTATTTTTTTCTTTTTGAGATGGATTTTACTATCACTGAGCCTGGCCTCAAACTTGGGATTCTCCTGCCTCAGCCTCCCAAATAACCGGTATTAAGGGCATGCACCACCATGCCTGACTTCCTTCCCTTCTTTCGTTTTTGTTCAGTACTGAATTGAATCCAGAGGCACTCTAAAACTGAACTATATCCCTAACCTTTTTTATTTTTATTTTTTTAAATTTTGAGACCCAGGGTCTTGCTAAGTTGCTCAGGTTGACCTTGAACTTGTGATTCTCCTGCCTTAGCCTCCTGAGCACCTGGGATTACAGGCATCCACCACAGCACCCACCTCTTTCATTCATTTTAATAGGGGCTAATTCACTATTGAAATTTTGTCTAACCATTCATTGAGAAGTAGTACTAGAGTCACCTTGGCCTGACCTTCTCTGACAACCCAGAAAATGGAGTAGGGCAGATGCAAAGAATTTCTCTCATGCTCAGTCTGCAGAACTTTGTGCAATCACCTCCTCATGTGAGACCTTTGCATTTGGGTAAATGGCCAAAAGAACTTTGTAAATGGAATGAAATTTTAAGTAAGCAGCTTCCCCAGGAGAAATCGTTCTCATGTCCATGATAAAATCTAACTTCTGGAAGTTCTGACCTCTCAGGTTAGATGTAGGTTACCTATTGGAGATTAAAATATCTTTCTTCCCCCTCCCTCTTTGCTTTTTTCTTCCTCCCTATTTCCCCATCTGCAACCTCTATCCCTTCCCCACAGCACATATGCACTGCCCAATCACAAAGCTCAATCATGGATCCTGAATTTTCAAACTTTTGCAGTTACCTTTTAACAGGTGAAACCTTAAAAACTCTCCAATGTCCTATGAATCTTATACCTGGTCAATTCTGAGCACTTTCTGAAGAAGGAAAGTTCAGTTGTCCCATAAACCCACAATGACCCAGCCAGAAAATCTTTTCTGTTGTTGCCCATCCTGCCACCCAACAGGACTGATGACTGCAATGTGGCTGTCTCAGGTATGGACTCAAAGCTTTTTGACGTCTGAGTTGAATTCAAAGAACAAATATCTTTTGAAGACCTAATGGACCTCAGAGTTTTAGTAAGTGACAGTTATTCCTACTTTAGACATGACAGAAATTTGTAAGAATGGCTGTTTGGCTCAAGGTCCTATAGAAATGAGAGAGAAAGACAGATGTAAAAGCTTAGTCAATTGCCAATCTTCTCAAACCCAGAACTTAATACTGAAAAGAGACAAATCATGATAATAATGTTGAAACTTTATATTCAAGCAGCCTAGTACTGTTTTCATAGCATTCCATTTTATGTTTTGCTTTGTGTTTGGGTTTCATGCAACCAGAAGAAAATTCTCAATGAAATCACAGAAACTTTAAATGTTAATTGCCATTCAGTATAATGGGCATTTTGATCCTAAAGACTATGGAAGTGAGTTCTTTTCATTTGAGAAAACTAAAATGTCATGTAAAGTTTTTCAAACAAAGGAAATGATTACTGAACTTATCCATTTCCTTTCATTCCTGTAGCACTCCTGTAATTTTTTAGACTGAAATGATACATGGTGAACTGCAAGCTGATATTTAATGTTGTGTGTTTGTCAAAGTACCTAGTGGCCTAGTTTCCACAACTGTATCCAAGAGATAAATGTTTCTGAAAAAAAAATCATCTTCAGAGACAATGGGAGGAAATCTCTGGCTCACATTTGCTGACCTGCCACAGGCTATAAAAGTAGACCATGGTGCAATTGTTAATCCACATAATTATTTGGGCACCCACCACTGGAATAGTCCTGAATATCAACAAATTCATTCAATCTTTAGATTTAAAAAATACTTTTCTGAAAGTCAGATGCTAGGAGGACTGTATTGAGAGTTTGATGGCTACTGACCCACTCTCCCCTCCACCCCATGCCATCATCTTTTCTCTGCTCTCATGATCCTGAAGCCATCATTGAAGTGACTTCATCCAGTAGAAGGACAAGGCTACATCTGCCCCACATCAGTATGATACATAATGTGGATTGCCCTCAGTTAATATCCCAACTAGCAAGCTCTACTTTACTCATCTTTTCACCTTCTGTGACATAATTTCTTACTGCACTGTCTGGAGACAAAGAGGGAAGAGATCAGGACACAGACTTAACACAGAAGCTTGCAGGGCATTTGCAGTTTTAGCTAGATGTGCAAGGAATGTCCTTTCATCTCTTCTGTTTGACTCAGTGTTCTGGGATGATATAGCCATTTGTTCAGAATGGATACAAATGGGAATGACCTTCCATGGGTAACACATGGAAAATAAGTATTCTGGTTATCACGGCTCCTCTTTCCTGTTTTGTATCTTGGGCTCCTGTCAGGACCAGTCAGAATGTGAAGAAGAATGCCTGGGGAAATATTTCCTTAGTGTTCTCTAAACAACATCAATCTTGAAAATGTTTTGAAGTAGAGAGGGTTAGGTAGATAAGTTTTGGAAGTACTCCAAATACCCATTAGCAAATTAGAAATCCTATGAGGTCTGGAAGTGAAAAAACCTGTTTACAATGAAGATTTCCAAGATTTATGATCATGGAACCTATTTTCATATAGCATCTGTAAAGATCACAGTGAGAAATACTAACATAGTAAATGATTTTATTAGGTTCTCTAATGAACTGAATCTTCCATCTTTTTCTGTTCCCTTCATCATTTTACACATAATAAATTCTGACCAATTTGATAGCAATGTTGAACCTGATCATTTTGGAAAAAGTTCATATGTGGAACTGATATTTAAAAATCAATACTAAGTTGACATTCCCTAGAAGGTTCATCTGAGGTGGGGAAAGAATGAATCTTTTTTGTAGAAATTGGTGGGGTCCTTTCTGGGGCCTGGGGAAGCTAGATGTTATATCAGTTGGGCTATAAAAGCAATGATTCCATTCCCATTTTTTTTTCTTTTTTTCTTGTAATACTATAGATTGAACCCAGGGCACTTTAGCACCAAGTAAATCTCTAGCCCTTTTTATTTTTGTGATTGGGTTTTGCTAAGTTCCTGAGGGTCTTGCTAAGTTTCTGAAGCTGTCTTGAACTTGTGATTCTCCTGCCTCAGCCTCCCAAGTTGCCGGGTTATTCCTTCATTTAACAAACAATTTTTTTTGGAACCCCACTGTGCATAAGGCAGTGTAGGGGATATAAATCCCTGTGAGGCATAGTCTTTCTTCTCAGGTGCATTGAGACTAGTCAGGGAAGTGAGACACAAACATAAATCAGTTAAATGCAGTGTCATGACTAGCAAAAGCTGGGGGCTTTTCTCTGCAGGACTAGAGCAAACAGAAGTGGTTTCTGATCTAGACAACTAGGTAGGATCTTTGGAACCATGACTCTCTCTGGTCAGTATTCCACTCAGACCTATAACCTCCAGGTCTAGAAGCATATCCTGATAGACTCTCAATGGGGGATCCAGCTCAGTGACATTGCAGAACTGATCTTCCTGACTTGGAAACTGAGACATGGGGAGTCTGAACCAAGAGATTGGAGACATGAACCCCATGTCTCATGCCAGGTACCAGGTGGGTTTAAGCAAATTATACATGCATAAATGCATACATCCAAATGCACATACCTCTACATATATTTTAAAAGCCTATATACATATAGTAATGTAGATTTCTGGATATTTCAAAAAGACTTACTAAATTTATCCACAGCTGCCCGAATTTATTACCCTATGATGCATCTCATTTATGACCATTCCATGTTACTTGAGAGCAATAAAAAGCAAGAGAAATCAAGTACATAATTCTAGATATAGTAAAATCAAGGATATAAGAAAGAAGAATAAATTGACTGACTCCTAAAGAAAAAAATTAAGAGCAGATATATATTAATGCAGGAAAAGGACATCCACAACAGGAAGGATTATTTCCTTTAAGTTTTTGAAGTTTAATGAACATAATGATTAATAGAAACAGTTACAAGATTAAGTATTTTAGGTCATTTTGAACTGTTCAAAGAATTTGACAATATGCATAGCTAAATGAATGAAGTAATTTTATACAAACAGTATAATATAATAATGACCAAGCTTTAGTGCATATCAGAATAACCCCATCATTGGTCTAGATCATCAGTGGAATTGATTCCTTGGTCCCATACCACTGATTTACTAGGTCTAATGACAGGATTAGTATACTTTGCATTTAAACAAGCACCCTGAGTGATTATGATGCATATTATTCTGCAAATTCAGTAATACTGTACATGAAAAGGGTTGGATCCCTGAAAAGTTTATGATATTCACACACATTTGTATATCAGTCTATAGACTGATATCTCAACCTTAGTATTATTGATGTTTGGGACCAGATAATTCTTCATTGTAGGGGCCTTCCCTATACATTGTAGGATGTGTGGTAGCATCCCCTGCCCAGTTGTGACAACCAAAAATATCTGCAGAAATATATGAATATATCCTAGGGGGCCAAATTCTCCTTGGTTGAGAACCACTACTCTATAGGAACCAAGGCCACTGCAATCTGACTTTTTTTAGTATGAATACTGATCTTTATCAAATCTATTTATAATGAATGCTATCTTTCCTAAAACTAGGTTCTCAAAGAAAACCTTCCTGAAATGGCCTATCCACCCATTCTGTAATGTCTCAACTGTTCCACTCAAGTACAAGACACATCAGACTACAATATTTATGTGGATTTTGGCATAAGATAAATTTTCCCTTAAACCTTCTATAGGATTATTTGTCACTCAGAGTAAGTGAGGGATCACAGTATAGTTCTTTACTAGCCCCCCACATATAGAACCTGGAGTCATTGTTATAGAAACTCCTAGTGTATTTTCAGTCTTTATGATATGAACATACTGACTTGGGGACAAATCTTAAAAGTTCAGATAAGGCTCAAACAATAATAACCTAATCAATAAAACTTGGTAGAATCTAGACAGCAAACATGATGGATTCAGAGCAAAATGATGTGAATTGTTAATTTCCATCATATGTCATTTAAGACAACAGTATCTTTTTCATCTTGTAACCTGCTCCTTCATATCCACTTTCCTCCCTTGTCTACCCTACTATACCTACTCTATATCCTGGGGAGGTGAGAAGAACACTCTTTGGGTTTTAGAAGTAACACAGCCACACTGGAACATGCAGTTCCAATACATTTTCCATTAATTCATAAAGCTACCAGTTCTTAATGAGGCTTAAAATAAGAAAGGGTCACACAGCAGGTTCAGTGTGAGCTCCTTCACCATTTGATTCATTGACCCAGCAGATCCAGTGATACTGGAAATGTCATGGCAGACAAAGGTGTTGTCTTCAGCTTTTGATAACCTTTAGTAGAAGAATTTGAGCAAAGACCTGTTAAGATTTTAGAATGAAGCTATACACGACCTTTTTTGCTGACAACTGCCCTTCATTTGGAAAGCAGTTCCTTGCTTTAGTCAGGTCCTGGTATAGATTGAATAACTGACCAAGTGATCATAAGTCCAAAATTTGCATATGAATGAATCATAGATTCAAATTGTATTTACTGAATTACAAAGTTAGCCATGCATCACATTCCATTATAAAATGGAAGTGATACCCATGAGCCCAGACTGAGCAGGTTCAGGAGGCACAAGCAAACTACTTGAGCAGGGGTTATTTCAGGCTCCCAAGGTGACCATTTATCTCACTTCGGTTCTTCTCCTTCAACCCATACATATGACCTCATGGAGAGTGCCCTAAGAATAGTAAGAGGATAAAAATGATAAAAACAAAGGCTTAGATTGCAGAAGGATTTGTACCTTCCACAGTTCTCAGCTGTAAGTGGATGGTCACTACATTTCATCACTTGTAGAGGAGCCCCCAAGGTCGATGGTGAAGGGATATTCTCCCAAAGGTAGAACTTCAGGCAGCACATCTGCTGTCCAGCTAGTGCAGAGAGAGTCCATAGATCTATGGGTTAATTTTTTAATTTTTTTTGTCCAAAACAGACCTGAGAACATTGATTGTGCCCCTAAAGTAAATCTGGAATAAGTTCCTAAATAAACTACCTTCAGGTAGGGGAATAAAAAGGTATATTAATGATCTATCTTATATATGGGCAACTGAAATTCAATGCCTTTAGAGACCCCTGAGGAACTGTGTGAAAAGTGCTACAGAATTGCCCCACCAAGAAGAGGAAAACCAAGATTTATTATTCATGTCTCTCATTGGCTGGTGTTAGCCTTGTGAATGCCATATTTCCACCATTTTCATGATGTCCTCCTCTCAGACTGAACAAAGTCCCAGAAGAAAGCCCTCAGGCAGGGAAGCATAAGGACTGGTTCAGTTAAAGTAGGAAGCTAGCAGAGGTCTAGGAATATTCTAGTATAGCTCATGGTAAACTCAGAGGTAGGATGTAAATTAGGGTATAAACAGCATCTGCTACAGTCTGAATGATGGATCTATGCTGATCATGAAAAACTTTGAAGGACTCACACTACAAAACTACAGTAATCAAAACAATGTGGTATTTGCCTGAAGACATACATAGTACAATGGAACAGAATAGAGGATCCAGAAATAATCCTTTACATTTACAGAATTGATCTTTGACAAGGTTGGCAAAACAAGTCAGAGAGGACAAAACAGTTTATTCAACAAATGGGATTGGGGATGTAGCTTAGCATGCACCAGATTCTGGGTTTGATCCACTCAACAAATGGTGTTGGGATAATTGGATATCCACATGCAAAAGTATGAAATCAGACTTCTTCCTCACACTATGCACAAAATTAACTCAAAACAGATTTAATGCCTAAATATAAGGGCTAAAACTATAAAATTTTAGAAGAAAAATGAGTAAATATTTTAAATCTGGTTAAGCAATACTTGAATTGATAACACCCGAAGCACAAGCAACAAAAGAAAAGTTAGATTAATTTGACTTTATAAAAATATTTTTTGAAAGTTTTGTTATCTGGATACCCTCAAGAAACTGAAAAACAACCCATAGAATGGGAGAAAATATTTGCAAATTATCTCATATCCAGACTATGTAAAGAACTCTTACAGCACAATGGTAAAAAGATAGAGCACCCAATTTAAAAAAACAACCTAAAGGCTTGAAGAGACACTTCTCTAAGAAGATATATAAATGACCAATAAGTATATGAATAGATAATTAACATGATTAGTAACTGGGCTAATGCAGAGCCAGATGAAGAACGAGACACAGTAGCATATGCCTAGAGTCCCAGCTACTCGGGAGGCTGAGACAGGAGGATCCATTGAACCCAAGAGTTGGAAGCCTTCCTAGGCAACATAGTGAGATTCTTCCTCAAAAACTTAAAAAAAAAAAAAAATCAAGGTCCAGGGATTTAGCTCAGTGGTAGAGCACTTTCCAAGCTTGTACAAAACCCTGGATTCTATCCCTAGAACTGAAGATAAACACAAAATTTTAATTAAAAATCCCAATGAGATGCCACTTCACACCCTCCAAGATGGCTATACTCAAAAAGTGTTGCAGATGACAGGGAAAATCACAATGTGATGCCACTTCACACCCTCCAAGATGACTATACTCAAAAAGTGTTGCAGAAGACAGGGAAACATTGCTGGTGGGAATATAAAATAGTGTGTTCACTTTGGAAAATAATTTTTAACAATCCTTAAAAATGGAGTGGGGAAAATGGGGAGTGACTCCTTAAAAGTAAGGATTTTTTTTGGGGGGTGATGAAAATGTTCTAAAATTTGATGTGATAATGGTTGCAATCTCTGTGAATATATAAAAAGCATTGATTTGTAACTTTAAATGGGTGATTTATAGGGTATGTGAATGATAGGTTAATAAGACAAATAGCCATTTTTCCTCACAGTGTAACATTTTCATCCTTTTCCTAACTGCCTCTTTCTCCTGTGTTAATGTTGTTAGTGAAAGAAGAGAACATATTTAAAAACTTCTTGCTAATGATCTTTAATTACCCAAGAACCTCCAGAAGGAACTGTGTTGTTCTATCTTAATTGCTTTGCTTTAGATTTCTGTATATAACTAGAATTTCTTAGGAAAAATGGCATAATTATTAATTTAAAATCCATCTTGATACAAGGGCATCTTTTATACCTGAGTGTAATGCTTCTCTTTTCCAGAGATGAGGCTGTGAAACTCAGAGACCCACTGGATGAGCTGGTCACTGTGTAAGCCTTCAGACAAGGGCTGAGAATATAATGAAATACCAGCATGAGCAAACACACAAGAATATATTTCCAGTCCTTGAAGTTGTGTCAGAAGCTGTAGATAGCAATTTGGTACTTAAAAACATAGAGGGAGCAAACCCATAAAAATGCAAACCATTGTGCAAATACAATAACAAAACCAGATGGTATACGAGTTCCCTAGGGAAGTGGGAAATGGGTGGGTAAAGGAAAAGGAAAAGGCTAAGTAGGGGACCCAGGAGATTTAGTGGCTCAGAGAGTGAAGGTTCTTGGTGAACTAGGTGGAGAATGGGGGAGAATCAGCACAATCTGATGGGTAAGTATCAGATGCAGCCAAGTGATAGTGGGATGCACCCATCCATCCCTTCAGTTCTGGCTATAAGGAGCTCGTTGGTAACCTTAGAGAAAAGGGCCCCTGTGAATTTTTGAGGATGCAAGTCAGATTTTAGGAAATAAAAGGATATGAAAGAAACACAGGCATCATTTGAATTTGACTCTTGAAAGAACGCAGAGTTGCGGGGGTATAGCTCAGTGGTAGAGCACATGCTTCGTATGCATGAGGCCCTGGGATTTGATCCCCAGCACCAAAAAATAAAAAGTAAAAAAAAAAAAAAAAGGTGAATGGCAACTGGAAAAGATAGATGTTTTCAGTGTTCCTGCATAGAGTTGTAGAGTACAGAGGCTTTTTGTAGGTCGAGTGAAGGAAGCTACTTATGTTTCAAGAAAGCTTGGTTGGGTTGGGGTTGTGGCTCAGTGGTAGAGTACTCACCTAGCATGTGTGAGGCCCCATGTCTGATCCTCAGCACCACATAAAAATAAAATAAAGGTATTGTGTCCACCTACAACTACAACTAAATATATATAAAAACAAAGCTTGGCTATCTTAGCTACCTCCATTTGGAAAGGGGAAGAAAATTGTTTTATTAACCTTTAATACAGCACAATCCTGCCATCCTATTTAGTGGGTCTCGTTATAGATGATTTTTTATTTAAATCATTTTTATGAACTACAAAAAAAAAACTATCAGAAGATTTCTCTTACAAGCTTTTTCACAAAACAGTGGGACTACACAGGTTCCAAGGAATTCGTATGAATCGGATAGTCATGTCCCTAAACCAATACAGAAACTGTTTATTTTCTAGACGATTAAAGAAAGATATTTGGCAGCTTCTGAAGTGACCTATGATACTGTAATAGCGCTCACTTCCTTTTTGCTTAACTAAATCATGAAAGTACAGAGAGATGAAACTTTTCAACGTACCAATCAGTAAATGCTACTTGCTTGCTATAAACTTGTCTTATCTTATAGTACCAACAATAAAGTATAATGTGGGAGCCATAAACTGTCTCCTGTCAATAGCCTCCTGTTATGAACATTGGTATATTAAATATGTGATTTCTCAAAGGGACTTAAGTATTTTAGGTACAATTCCAGGGACATTGTGTTCCACTGGACTTCGATAATTTCTGCTGTGTCAGTACTTTTGAGATTAAAGATCATTTTGGAAAAGTAGTAAAGTTTCAGAACATATTCACAAAATAAATTTGATACTAATACTCTAGATTTTTTAATTCCTTTTAAAGAGCAGTAGTCATTTGAAAGTCTATTCCTAGAGCTCCTGCCTCCCCATCTTAGGTCACAAAGATATTTCTTGCTGAGAAGTGGTTTAGGATTGAGAAGCTGCTATGCCTTGGTGAGAAACTATAGGATCACATTTAGGAAACATAGGGTCCCTGCTTCTCAGGCAGTCCTCAGCCAAAAGACATCCCCAGGAACCTCTTACTGAATTGCTTTAGGGATTCATACATATGAAAGTAGTCATGAACTGTCTAGTCTAGAAGTAGGCCATGGAGGAACTAAGCCCTTTCATTTACTTGTGAGAAAGGAGGAAGTGTCCTGTAGTTACTAGTTCCCCACATACATACATTTCTTTGTGGCAGATTTAGGTTTTCTGTGCCTTAAGAACAGAGAAGCCAGAAAACAATGAGAGTGTTAACAGGATGAAAGTTTGTCAAAGAGGGTCCTCATGGTATTCTTTTAGGACATTCCATGGCTCCCATTCCTAAGGAGATTGCCAGGCCAGAGTCTCCTCTTTTCTCTGAACACTCCACTTCTCCTGCCTCATTTGTGTTTTATCAAGGCTCAGATTACGGGATGCTTAGGCATCACCCTGTGAAGAACTTTACTGGGAATATGGAACACATTTTGTTGAATTATATTTGTAATGCTTTGCTTAATGTCTCTAGGGATTGAGAATATTTAAATTTTGTAAATAAATATTCTTTTTCAGAGTAGAGATAAGATTTGTGTGAGACTATTCTTGAGTAGAAGTGCATGTACAGAGGAAAATGGAGATTTTTTTTCCTGATTTCAATTTAGGGGAAGAATTATAAAAAGAACCAGCTGTTCTGAAAGCTGCCCAAACTATAATTTAACCCCAGACTTTCTCTTCTCCATGGCGATTTTTGTGTTCTCTGTAAAATGTCTCTGACCGTTTTTCTCAGAACATGTGCTAGCATTTTTCAAAGTTGGCCATGTTTTCCTTGGCAGTCTTCTTATACCCCTGGGGCTTCTTAGTCTCTATTTTTACTACTTCCAAACAGAAAAGATGCATGTGGAAGATTTATAAGTTTACATTTCAGAGTTCTCTTTCTTTTAGTGGGGAAGTGTAAAATGTCTCTAGAACAAACCTATCTCTACATTTCATCAACCATGTAGGAGGCAGGAAAGCACATTTTATGAGCAAAGGCTTTGGGAGAAGGAAATTCCGTTCTACTATTTACTAGCTACTGTCACTGGGCTTTAGTTTCCTCATTTATAAAATGGAAATATTATAGTGCTTGCCTTCATAGGGTTGTGGAGAGAATAACATGAGATAACGCATATGAAGACTTCAGCCAGTGCTAGACATGGAGAAAGATCTCAATAAATGTTAGTGATGATGGTGGCCAATGATGATAAAGGATTTAGAGTCTGAAAAGTTGTATTGCTCCATTCAACATAGCATTTTCAGATAAGAAATCAGATCGCATAATCTAGCAAGGTTATTTGAATTTGCTGTGTGAAGGGAAATTTACTTCTTTGTCACTTAATGGATGCCATATATTCCTTACTCAACTGGGATATGTGTGTGTATGCATGCATGCTGTTATATTTTGTGTCCCTGACAGTTTTTCTTGAATTGTATGAAAATCTAACACAATTTTGGTATTATGCATTACATGCAGTAAGATTTCTGCAAATATTTAAAACCAAATTCTCATGTAAAATTTTACTAGTAAAAATATTTTTATCTTATTAATAGTTAGAAGAATTTATTTTGAAAGTACGGCTGTCCCTCAGTGTTTGCAGGAGATTGATTCCAGGACCTGCTGTGTAAACCAAGATCTAAGGTGTTCAAGTCCCTTATATTAAATGACATAATAATAGAAAGGCATAGTATTTACATACAATCTACATACTTCCTCCCATATACTTTAAATCATCTGTGGATTGTGAATAATGCCTACTGCAATGTTGATACTGTATAGTTACACTGTATCATTTATGGAATGCTGAAAAAATCGCACGTGTTTAGTATAGATGCAATTTAAAAAAATATTTTGACCTATGCTTGTTTGGATCTGTAATTTCAGAACACAAGAATACAGAGGGCTAACTATAAATGGAATTAAGTAAGACCTTAGAAACTATCTAGCCTTGGTCTCTTTTCCTAAGGATTCAACCCTCACTTACCCTTTACTTCTGCTTAGCACAGTTTGTGTCACACAATGAAATAAAGTAATGGTTGCAAAACTGAGCTGTCTTCATGTTAGGGATATTGGTATCAAGCCATATAAACCTACTTGTACTAACAGGAAATTTTACTGAGTGGAAATGAGAGGAATCACAGAATCAACATGAGGGCTGAAGGACTGGCACTGAGAATGAGCACAGGTTAAGAGAGCTCTGGCAAGTTAGGGGCAGTAACCCTAGCTATGCCTTTGTACTAGGAAATGTCTGCACAGCATACTGCCCCAGAGAAAGAGAACCCACATGTCACTTTCTTCTATACATGGGTGATGATCTCCAGGATCAGAGTATTCTGAGGGTGTATGATTGACCAGTGTCATTTAACAGGCTCACAAGTGGGCTACATAGGGAGGTACGGGGGAGGAAGAAGAGGAATCTAACCCATTATCTTCTGTAATGGCAGTTAGTACTGAGGACCATCCTCCCTACCTAGCTATACACAGAGGACTAGAGACAATTTCCCAAAAGAAACCATGGTACTAGTATGAAGGAGAATGGATGCTGGGCAGCCCCAATGGCAAATGTCCATTTATTCCACATTGCTATCATTCTGATTCTTGACATCATACATAGTCTATCATGTAGCCAGTCTTTATTTAGCCCATATAAACCTTAAAATATGCTCTGAGATATTCTACTTTGCTATTAATGTCAATTATATTGTCTAAAGATAGTCCTCTATGTCCTCATCTGTTCTCCTCTGGGCAGGAACATCCATCTAAGAGATTAGATAAGAACTCAGGAGTTAGAATATTATACCCTCAGCATTAGAGCTAGGATGAGTTTACTTATTTTCTTTACTCACATAAGTAGAAAACAAATCAAAAAGCTATGATATCCTGTAAGTTAAAACAACTAATACAGCACTGGGAAATGTTGATAATTTATTAAAGTTGGGCCTGTGTAGGTAAATTATTTACTTTTCATCAGAGGGAATGCTTCTGACACAGTAAAGGATCCTGTTATTTTGAACATGACTATCTTAAGTTGGTTGGTTCTTGTATTTTGAATGCCAATTCTAACTTACGATATCACTCTTTTCAACTAATACCCTTTGCTCTTTATGTTCCCGGGTAGAACCTATCCATTTCGGGGAGCATTTCCTCCCGTGTGGAATCTCTTGCATATATGGATTACAATAATCTGTGGCGAACGATGGATAACATGGGAAAGGAGGTAAAATGTGTGTGCAGTTTGCATATGACCTATTCCTGAATAGTAGTGACACCTGTTTTATATCCTTCCATGGGGCAGGGAATATTGCTCTGGACATTGATGCATATGATTTCCAGTGCCACCAACAACTCAGCAAAGCTGGTAGATTTTCTGCTCAACAAAGGATAAAATGAGCACCAAGAGGTTATATAATTGACCCAAGACCACACAGCAAGGGAACCAGTATTCAAATTTATTCCTGCTGATACTAATTCCAGTGTACCTTTGATCCTATGCCATTAAGCATTATATGACATTTCTGCCAAATATCTCTACTTAGGTAATCTTGTCCATCTGTAATACCACTTTAAACAGTAAAGGAAGGAAGAACTTGCTGCCCCAAGGTTTTGTTACTTAGTTTCAGGCTCTATAATTTGAATTGGGACCTAAACTGGGTATTAGCTTTCAACATAATGTTATTATTCTATATTTTCATGATCATCCTAATCATAATTACACATAAATTTATACATGTTCTTATATATAATTATGATTATCATAATTATATTTTATCAACAATCTAAGGCTAAAGAGCTCTTCCACCATACATAGAATTCCAAGCCAATCACACATTCCAATAGATGACCAAGAAATAAATTTTTAGAGGTTCTCATAAAAGCCCTCTTGAGGGTTGGTGGTGGCATTTACCATAATACCTGAGCATGGGACCTCACTTTCCTTGCAGATTCCAGCTGATGCGCCCTGGCCGGCCCGCATGCTGAGGAATGGGACACAGCTGACATGAAGATCTTATCGATAAAATCTGTGGACAAAGTATACTTGATTATTAACGTTTACTTTTATCTCCCCTCTGATCCTTCTATCCTGTCTTGGCTTCAGTACCTTTATTAAGTACCTTATAGGAAAAAATGTTAAGAAGAATTCTAATAATCTATCAGTTGATAGTAACTTTGAGGGTACTTTAGGTACTTAGAGCAGGTTGAACAAAGAATGAATAAAAAATTAGGTACCTGGAATAGGACACCTTTTGATGAAAGAGTCATATGGTCTTCAATTAAACCAGTAATGAGTTTTTTCTATTATGTACAGGTTGCCTACAAAGGAGTTTGTGATGATATTTGAAAATAACTCCAGAGATGGTAGAATAATGGAAACTAGAGGGAATCTAGGAAAATAAAAACTATTTAATAGTCTCAGTTAAAATCTGTGTTATTACTTTAGTATCTTATAGTTCACCAGTACATATGACTTAATGACAGGGATACCTGCTGACAGATGTTTTCTTAAGCAATTTCATGGTTGAATGAACATCCTAGAGGTGTTTTAACTAAGACGACTACTACACATTAGGCATATAATCTCATGTGACCACCATCATCTATGTGATCCATTGTGGACCCAAAAATGCCATTATGTGGAGCATGACTGTATTTATTTTACATGTGTTTTGATCTATTAATATGCATGTTTATGGTACTATTAGCACTTATTTATTTGGGTCTACCATATGAAGGTACTATATCAGGACACTGAATAAGGAATGGTGGTGAAACTTGTACATGAAGCTTATGTTCTAGCAAGCAAGACTTACATTGAACATATAGTCTAAGAGAATGCCTGCAACAGGTGGAAACTTTTCTGATTTGAGAGTAAAATAAAGCATTTCTTGATGCAGCATCTTAAAACTGAAACTAGGAATTAATACATGAATTTAAAATGACCTGCAGAGGTCATGGGGGGAGAGACAGGAAGGATGCATGGTTTGGGGGATAGTTTCTTCTTAGAACAGCCCTCAGGACAGGACATGTAGATGGTATTGGGGTATAGTATCTTCTAAGAATGGCACAAAGAGGCTGTAGGAAGGCAGGGAATGTCAGATATTGTAGCAGGATGGTATCTTTGTCATGGGAATGAGTAACAAGGCTAGGAGTAGAAACGAACAGTGTGCGATATGTTGTATGATTGGGGGAATAATATCACACATAATGAGTTACAGATGCTGAGAAGGGTGGATGATGTATGTTTTAGTATCTTTTAGGAATGATCACAGGGCCAGGGTGGGAGACGGAAAAGGTAAATGGTATGGGGTGGATAGTGTCTTCCAGGAATAACCCACAAGGGCAGGGAACACAGGAATAGTTGGATGTAGTGGCAGGAAGATATCTTCCT
Organism: Sciurus carolinensis; assembly: GCF_902686445.1. NCBI lineage: Eukaryota > Metazoa > Chordata > Mammalia > Rodentia > Sciuridae > Sciurus > Sciurus carolinensis. The sequence goes on from NC_062232.1 coordinate 36,114,177, forward strand.
CATAGGGACTTGGGGGAGACAGAAGCGTAGATGAGATAGGGATGTATATTGCAGGAATGAATCAAAACTGCTGGGTGGGAAATAAGGTAAGTTAGATGATGTAGGGGGATACTATCTTCCAGGAATGACCTACAGGGCAGATAGAGACAGGATGAAGGGATAGTGTTGGGGGAGGGTAACTTTCAGGAATTATCCACTGAGTGGCATCTGGGAGACAGGAAGGATGGGTGTTATTTGGGAACTGGTATTTTACAAGAATTAGCCAGGGTCAGAGGTGTTCTAAACAGGAAGAATGGATGGTGTGGCAAGATGGTATCTTCCAGGGACAACCCACAGATGCAGAGAGGCGATAGATGGAGAGTGGATTCTGACAGTAATGATAGTTTCTTCTGGCATGTGCCTAGGGATTGGGGGGAAAGATAAGGAAGCTTGTGTGTTGGGGGTAGGCAAGAGTATCTTCCAGGGACAGGGGAGACAGGAAGGGTGGATGGTATTAGGACAACATTGTCTTTCAAGAATTATCTACTGGGTGGAGGAGTAGGGTGGAAGATAGGACACAGGGAAGTTGTGATGGTATCTTCCAAGAATGAGCCATTGTGACTGGGGAGGGGGAAAACAGGAATGGACAGTGAAGAGAAGTGGATAGGATCTTTAAGGACTGGTTAAAAGGGATTTTGGGGACTCAGGTAAGGATAGAGTGAATGGGATGATATCTTCCAGGAATGATCAACAGGAGTAGGAGGAGACAGAATGGATAAATGGTATTGAGGGTATATCTTCTATGAATGAAGCTGGGGGAAGAGGAGACTATGGATCCTGTAGGGGTGAGGGCAGGTTGTTGGGAAGTAGCTTCCAGGAATTAGTCTTAGGGATTGGAAATAGGCTGGGAAAGGTAGATGTGGTGGGAATGACATCTTCCAGGAAGGACCCACAGTGACAGACAGAAGGTGAATGGGGTAGGGTGATGCAATCTTCCAGGAATGACCCAAAGGGACAGGAAAGATGGATGTTGTGGCAGGTTGGTATCATCCAGTAATGCACAAACAGGCTTGGGGGAAATGGGAAGATTATATGTTTTAGGAATGGGATGATATCTTCCAGGAATGACCCAGATGGCAGGGGGAAGATGAGAGATTGGATGGTGAGAATATTATATTCCAGGAATTCACATCAGGGCTTAGGGGAGGACTGGTGGAATGTGTAAATAATACTTTCCAGTACGAGACTCAAGGGGCAAGGTAAACAAGATGTGTAGATGGTGATGGGGTGGTGTGTGTGCTGGTATCAGAATGTGGCACTGGATAGTATAGGAAAGAAAAGAAGAACAGATATGGGTAGGATGGTGTCTCCCAAGGATCTTGATCCATAGGGGTAGGGGAAACAAGAAGGGTGGATGTCATTTATAGAATGGTGTCTTCCTGGAATGATCCAATGCATGTGGGTGGTAGGCAGGAAGCATGGATGTTTTGTGGGGGTTCTGATATCTTTTAAGAATGAGCCCAGGTCATAAGGGAGATGGGAGGGAAGGTGGATGGGGAAGTATTTCCCAGAAAAGAGTTAGGGTCCAGGAAGCAAACATAAAGAATAGGTAGTTTGGTAAGATGATGTCTTCTGGGAATGACCCACAGGTACAGGGGTAGATAGGAAAAGTTGGATGATGTAGAGGGGTGGTGTTTTCCCGAATTAATCCATGGGTACAAGAGAGAAAAAGAAATGGTAGATGTATGTTTCATGAATGATCGATAGGAGCTGGAGGACTCAGAGAAAGTTGGATGATAGAGCCAAACAAGTGAGGAGAAAGAAATAATGGATGCTAGGGCAGGAAGGTACATTCAAGGAGTGACCCACAGAGGGATGCTAGAGGGTGGATTCTAGAGAGTGTGTTGTCTTCTAGGAATACACCATAGAGGGTAGGTAAAGATACATGTGGGAGTGTGTGGTGGATGATATATCTTCCAGGAATGACCCATAGGGGGAGACAGGAAAGGTAGACATTTTGGGGAGGGTGGTATCCAGGAATGACCATAGGGAGTAGGGGGAGACAGGCAAAGTAGGACAGTTGCTGGAGATGGTATTTTTGTGTTGGGGCAGAATGGTATATTCCAAAGCAGCGGTGGGGGCAGAGTAGGGGTAGTAGTTACGGGGAGGAGGTTAGACAGGATGGTGGGTAGTGGTTGAAAGGATAGTGTCTTTCAAAAGTACTCCAAAGGGGAGCTAAGGGAGACAGGAAAGGGTAGATGTGGTGTGGTAATGTATATTCCAGTAATGACCCAAGGGAACCTGGGAAGACAGGGAAAGTCAGAAGATTTAGGGGGTGGTGTGTTCCAGGAATTACCCACAGAGGCAGAGGGAAAGGGTGGATGGTGTTTGGGAGATGGTCTTCCAAAAATGATCCAGGGTAAGGGAGATAGTGTGTAATGTAGCAGGATGGTATATTCCAGAACTGAAAGGGGTGGGGGTAGGTGGAAGAGTGGGTAGTCTGTCTTGGGGATAATATCTTCTCCAGGTACACCACAGAGGCTGAGGGGAAAACAGAGAAGAGTAGATGTGGTGGGATGTGGGATATTGCAAATAAAAGGGCTGGGGAATCTAGCTCAGTGGATCACCCCTGTGTGCTCCTGGGGAAGCTACAAAACAACAAACAAAAAAGGGTAATGGTATCTTCCCCAAATGAGCCAGAGTCAGGGGAGGAGGAAGGAAGAGTGATTATGGGGTAGATTTATATCTTCTGGAAATTAGCTGCAGGGGCTGAGGCAAGACAAGGAAGGTATGATATTTTATGGGAAAAAAAGGAGGGTTGAGCCAAAAGAACTGCCAGTTTGGAATGATGTTGTATTCTGGGACTTGCCCAAAGGAGCCATGGGGGATATATGGTGGATAATGAAGGGGGTGGGGTTAGTAATATCTTCACAGAATGATTTTCTTGGTCTGGGGATACAGGTTAGTCTAGAAGTGATCAGGATGGTAGATTCCAAAATGATCCACAGAGGCAGGGGGAGACAGGATAGGTGGTTTGTTTGGGGGATGGTGCACTCAGGAATGATTCACTGTGTTTGGTGGGAAAGCAACACTTCCTCTGCACAGGATTTTGTAAGATGGTATGTTCCAGGAATTTGAAAAGGGGGAGACAGTGTGAAGTGTGATGGTGTTGGGGATATATCTTCCAAGAATGATCCAAAGGGTTGGGAGAGGAGGGGAAGAGATGGTGCCTTCTGTAGGGGAGGGGCAAGGGGAGTATCTTCCAGGAATTAGTTGTGTGGTCTAGGGAGAGCAGGAAAGGTAGATATGGTAGGGATGGTATCTTCCAAGAATGATCCACTGGAAAGTGTAAGGGAGACAAAAGTTACGTGTAGGTGGGATGGTATAATCCAGGAATGGTCCACAGAAGCAAGGGAGCAGTGGTAGACTGGAGGGTGGATTCTGGAGGATGTGGTGTCTTTCAGGTATGCACATAGGAGATGGGGGAAGTCAAGTGGAGGTGTGGTGAATGGTGGTTTCTTCCAGGAATGACCCACAGATACAGGGGGAAACAGTATGTGTGGATATTTGGGGTGGATAATATCTTCCAAGAATAACTGATAGGGACAGGGAGGGAAGATAGAAGGACTTCAGGAGATGGTATTTTCTAAGAATTGGCCCATGGAGTTTATGGGAAAGTCTGGTACGGTGGCTGCTGGGGAAGGATGGTATATTCCAGGAATGATCCAGAGAGGCAGGGGGAGGCAGGATGAGTGAATGGTATTGGGACAATGGTATCTTCCTGGAATGTGGATGGAATGGTGGAGGGTGGGCATAAAAGGTGGAAATTGTCAGGAAGGATGTTATTTCCAGCAAGGCGCTATGGTCCTATAGGAAACAGGAGGATAGTTGATGTGGGAAAATGTGAATTTTTCCAGGAAAGAGCCAGTCAGTGAGGAGGGAGGAAAGGTATAGCAGATGGTATATTTTCAGGAATTATGCACAGGTTCAGAGGGAGGTGAGAGGGGATGATGTCTTCTAGGAGTGCACCACTGGGATTGAGGAGGAGAGATGGAAGGATAGCTTTGGTGGGTACAGTATATTCCAGGATTGCCACATAGATGTTGGGTGAGACAGGGAAAGTTGGATTATTTGGGAATATGGTATGTTCCTGGAATTACCCATAAGAACCAGGGCATAGAAGGATGGAGGGGTACAGGGGATAGTATCATCCAGGCATTTCCCAAGGGGATTGGGGGAAACAGGATGGATGTATTGAATTGGGTGGATGATAGCTGTCAGGAGTGAGCCACTGAATAGGGTAGGATATACAAGAAGTTTTGATATAGATGAAATTAGATAAATCACCCACAAGAGGCAGGGAAGTTAGGTTGGATTTGGGAGAATGGTATTTTCCAGGATTGATCCACTGAATGAGGGGTGCAAGAAGCATGAAAGTTGGGGATGGGGTTTATGGTTTATCCCAGGAAAGGGCCAATAACAGGAGGGACACTGTTAACAGCAGGGTAGTATCTTTCAGGAATCATGCACAGAGATTGGGGGAGACAGGAAGGGTGGATGATATATTCCAGGTATGCCCTAAAGAAGGTGGGAGGAGACAGGGAAGGATAGAGGTGGTAGGGAGAGTATGTTCTAGGAAGGAACCACAGTGGCATGGGGATACAGGGCAAGTTGTATGCTATAGGGGGATAATATCTTCTAGGCAGAGAGAACAGGGAACAGCTTTTGTGAGGGTCCTGCGAAGGGAAAGATAGAGACAGGTTTAGCAACTGAATGGTCAGTGTGCCTGGATCATAGAGATAATAAGAATAAATGGTGATTGGGCACAGTGGCACATGCCTGTATTCCCAGCTGCTCAGGAGGCTGAGACAGGAGGATCGAGAGTAAGAGTGAGGCACTAAGTAACTCAGTGAGACTTTGTCTCTAAATAAAATACAAAATAGGGCTGGGGATGTGGCTCAGTGACCAAGTGCCCCTGAGTTCAATCCCCAGTATCCCACCCCAATAAAAGAATAAATGGTGTCAGGGAAGGTTGGGTACTGGTTGAACAGCCTGTTGTGCAATATGTATTGGCTACATTTGAGATTGAACCTTTCTGTTTTAGACTATTGAAGGGTTTTAAGCAGAAGCTTGGGGATTTTTTTTTAGTTTTATAATTTTAAAAGACCTCATGCATATAGGACAGAAAAGAATATGAGAGGGAATCTGTAGGCTGACCAGGTAGGAGCTCCCACTTTTGTGGGCCTGGTGAGAGATAGTATGCCCTGAACTAGGACAGAGGCAAAAAAGATGAGAATAGAGGATGTTTGTTAAAATGGGTAAAAAAAAAAAGTCCCTAACGATCCCCAATAAGCTCATTGACCCTTAGACACAACCATGCTTAGCATATTTGGAGCTAACCCAAAATTAATTAGTTAATTAATTAATTTCTTCTTCCTCCTTCTCTTCTTCATCTTTGCTTTAATTTTTTTTTTTCGGGGATACGCAGTACTGACGGGATTGAATCAGAGGCTTGTGCATATTAGACAAGTGCTTTACCACTAGCTATATCCCCATCCTTTTTGATACAGTATCTTGCTAAGTTTATGAGGCTGGTCTCAGACCTTCAATCTTTTTGTGTCAGCCTCGGGAGTAGCTGAGATTATAGGCTCCATAATTTCTTAACAGAGGGAGAAAACTTATCTTCCCCAAGACTAAAATGCATCCCTTTGGAACTTGAGCCTATGGGGATTTTTGTTTTCCTCCAAAAGCAATGGAAATACTTGCTAAACATACTACATTGCATTTTTTTTTATGATACTGGGGCTGAACTCAAGGGTGTTTTACCACTGAGTTGCATTCCCAACACTTTAAATATTTTATTTAATTTTGAGGCAGTATCTCACTAAGTTGCCAAGGCTCACCCTGAGCTTTCAATTCACCTGCCTCAGCTTCCTGAGTAGCTAGGATTATAGGCATGCACCACCACACCTGGTTCTACTTGCAATTTGAAAACATGTGCTCCTATGAATCATGTACATATTGTCCTCTCTTGTTCTGTGAACAGGACTGCAAGGCAGTTTGCTTCTCTTTTGTGAATATCAATGTGACCTCTGAGCCCCATGAGGTATCTGCCCTGTGGTTCTTGTGGTATGTGAAACAATGTGGTGGAACAACTCGGATATTCTCAGTCACCAATGGAGGCCAGGTACGGCATGCCTGTTCCAAAATTGTAACTGTATTTGTAATTTTGCCCTCATCCAGCACAATGTCATAATAATTGATTTAGTATTTCCAATCATGAATAATTAGTAGTGTAAAATGATCTCAAAAAACATGTCTGAAAAAAATTTCTCCTTTCCTTTTTCTATTCCTGAAAAGAAGTTCATAGGTAAAGAATGTTCCGTTTTGAATTAATTCTGTCCTGGGAATTACATTCTTTCCTTTTGGAGGTAGGAAAAATTAAACAAGTTAATATAGGAGAAGTTAAAAACTAAAATAAATTAGTTTCAAAAAGTTTTAGTACTTGTAAAATTATTGTACTGAAGCCATCTCTATTCTAAATATAAGGCTTTGTTCCATTTTTTCATAGTTACTTATTTATATTAACTGTTATATAATGGAAACGACTGTTCTAATTAACACAGTGATTTATGACCATTCTTTCCATAGTAAATTCTACAGTTTGGATTCCAAATTTTTGCTGTTCCATTTGTATTTGCCCAGTTTCCATACCACTTCCATTACTGATGAGTGAACTCATTTGATTCATTGACTGTACACATAGCAACCTGGTAGCAAAGCCAGAATTCTAGTTCCCTAGTTCTTCAGACTCTGAGATTCTTTACATCAAAGCTCCACATTCAAAGAGAATGAGTATCTCTTTTCTAGGATTGTAATGCCTGGGAGGGAAGAGGTTTAATTAGTAGCAGTTTATTTCTAATTATTCTCTGTTCTTTGAGTACCAGAATTCTGAGTGCATTTTACAAGGTGTAAAGTCTTTCTCCCTCAAGTGAACTATTTTTCTTAGATCATCAGAAGTTCCCAAGTTATTCTTGTGACACTGAGAGTTATTGCTCATTGGACACTTAGTTTTGGCAAATGCAGCACTGTTGCATTTTAAGTGTCTTTAATTATAGGCAGAAACCCCACATTAACTCTTCTTAACCTATATTTTACTTTGTGAGGTAGCTTTATGATACATGTTATTTGTATCATTCATTCAGAAAAGTCAGGATATTTCTAGATAAACCCTATAGGACTTTATGTAATGTACAGTTCAGATTATGAATCTCAAGTCATTATCATGAAACCTTCCTAAAGAACTTATGTTTACCCTTTTACAATGTAATTAATATAGAGTGGTAGATAGTGAACAAGATTGAAATAGTTTGTGATCTTTACTATACTAAAATTCAAAGCAACTCTTGGAAAACATAGGTCAGATTATAGATTAAATGGTACCTATTTCTTGAGGAAGGACAAGTTATGAATTTAGGTTTGAACCACTATGGGGATACTTTTACAAAGAACTTTAGTGATACCATAAAATAATAGTCAGTTATAAAAGTTAAAAAAATTACTGTGTGACTATTCATGATTGAGGTACTTAACTGTCAACTGTGGACTCTGCCTCAGTATACTGACATGTGTTTTTAGCCATCCAAAGAAAATTCTACAATAAGCTAACAATATTCCACTGGTTCTTAGAAATGCACCCACTGGGACAAGCACAGTTCCTTCCCCTTCCCAGGGATCCTTCCATGCTCCACTCTCTTGGTCTGAAGCCCACAGACTTGCCATTTCCATTCAATCAGGGCAGTATTGGCATAGGGGAACATTTTTTTCTGATGTGTAATTTTATATACTAGTAATAGCTTTTCAGTGCTGGGAACTGTACAGAGGATAACTGTACAGAGAATCCAATTTATTTTGTATGTTGTCACTGCTCAATGTTATTCAAAATGTTAAAGATGATATATCACACCATCTGCAAATACTATGATTGTGTTTGAGGTGATATTTTGCCTTTGCCTCTATCCTAATGGTTCTTCCAATACGTAAGTATTCTGAGAGTGGAGGTCTGACTGTGACTTTCTGGAAGTTTCCTAATCAGTGGCAATAAGATTTCCCTCCATTAGGCTTTTACAACATCTCCTTTCCTGCCTACCTCTGCCTATAGGAACGGAAATTTGTAGGAGGATCTGGTCAAGTGAGTGAGAAGATAATGGAACTCCTTGGGGACCGGGTAAAACTGAGCCATCCTGTCACCTATATTGACCAGTCTGGTGCCAACATCACCATAGAGACACTGAATCATGAACGCTATGAGGTAATTTAGTTAAAAGGAGTCTATAGTAAATATGCCTTGTGTCTTCTACAACTTCTAACCAAATATAATCAAAACTGTGGTATAATTAATGCTGGTGTGTTTCTGCCTCCTTTCCCAATTTGCCAGCTTGGTTGGTTGACCCACCTTGCTCTGTTTTGTTGCATCGAATTGTCTAATTTTGCATGTTGTCACTGCTCAGTATCATTCAGAATATTAAAGATGTTTCACACCCCTCTGCAAAAACTCGTGTTTGAAGTGATATTTGCATATGTGTGCTTTAGTGCAGATATGTAATTAGTGCCATCCCTCCGACCCTGACTGCTAAAATCCACTTCAGACCAGAGCTTCCATCAGAGAGAAATCAGTTAATTCAGCGTCTTCCAATGGGGGCTATCATTAAGTGCATGATGTATTACAAGGAAGCCTTCTGGAAGAAAAAGGGTAGGCTGCTCTTATTCATGTTTAAACTGTAGTAAGTGAAGGGAACCACATTATTTTGGTAATATTGAACATAAGGCACTGAGCAGAAAAAGATAAATGTTTTCAGTTTGGTAGAGAAAGGATCAGAACTCTGTCAATTTCTTCACAGTGCCCGGCAACACAACATGACCTCAAGAGCTCTTGTTGGCAACGGGAGGGAAAAGATGGCCCACAATGAGAACACCAGTTGGGGGAGCCACCTTTGCCCTGGCTCCTGGTACTTGTCCTGCCACTTATTCTTCTTTAGCAAAGAGAGGCCAGGGGGTTCTGTGGAAAAGGTTATGTTTGAAGTTGGATATTCCTAGGCTTCAGTTACTTACTAGCATCAGTCTCTAAGCATAAAATGGTAAAAATACATACTGTTCTGGTACTGTGATAATTAAATGAGACAGAATCAGGGACTTAGAAAACTCTCCAGATATTGTGCCTACTGTTGATTAGCTTTCTGCTCATACTCACAGGATGTCTTCTCACAACTTCTTCCAGGGTTGATAGAGATAATTCCCTTTAATATATAGACCCCCCCCCCCCCCATCTTTTCTAGCATTCAGGGCCATCTTACCATTTTTCCCATGCATTGCCCATAAGCCCTTTATGTAAAGGGTCCTTTTCTGTAAGGTTGAATAGATATCCTTGTATAGTCAGTGTGTGTATTTAACAGGAAATAACTTCTAGGGTGGGGCAAAAAACAATAGTTTTAAGATTTGCTTTCCTCTTAGCAAAATAATTTATATATAACATATATATATATGTATTATATATATGTATGTGCCTCTAATGTGGGTTGATCTTAATCTCTTATTGATTGATTTTCTCCTGGATAAGATTACTGTGGCTGCATGATCATTGAAGATGAAGAAGCTCCAATTTCCATAACTCTAGATGACACCAAACCAGATGGAACACTGCCTGCCATCATGGGGTAAGTTAGGACTAGGTGTTCTTTATTTTTCAAATTGTGTTGGTGTAGATGCTGGCAAGTATATTGTTTTGGAATCAAATTCAAGCAATGATAAATAACCCAACAAAAATATATCATGTTTCCATGTGTTCAGATAATCATAGTAATGTTTTGCATGTGGCACAAGAACACTGAGAGACTACTAAAATTGATACCATTTTGAACTTATGCCTATACATGTCTTTCTCTTATAAAACCTTCAGGTTAAGGATGGAGTAGACAAAGCAGCTAGACAGGTAGAATGGTAGCCAACCTTGCCTACATGCAGAATATCCACAATCATTCTGGAAAGACAACTGCTTTACCCCATAAAGTCTTCCAAATACAGCGTTTCTGGGCTTTATCCTTTTATTCATTCCAAACACCTGCTACAAAACTATTGTTAAGCTTTTCCCTGAGATACTAAATAGCTGGATGATCCAGAGGAATAGTTCACAGTGGAGCCAGGCTTGAGTGAATGGCATAGCACTTTTTTCTGCTTGGTCACTCTGCTTCACCTCTGGTACTTCCCTTACCCTTGGAAGTGCATGGATGGTGCAGGGTGTAATTCTCTACATAAAAGAGGACAGCTGTGTGCACATTTGGAGGAGGGGGAAGAGCTCTTCTCTTCTGGACCACCTGCCTGTTTGCAACTAGGGGTCCAAAGAAGGAAGTAGGATCTCCTCAAAGGAAACACTAAGGAGGACCACAGGCTCCTGATTACCTACCCTTTGGCCCTCTAAAAAACTATACTAATAAAAACTTCATTATTCTATCTCACAAAATAAAAGAACACAGCTTTAGTAGCAGTAAAGTGACTTTTAGACATGACCCAGTGGTTTCTCACTTTGCTTCTGGGAAATGCATGCCTCCTGCCTGAAAGGAGATATGAGCTCATGCACATCACATCATTTTTAGAAAAATCACAAAGTCAAAATGAGCAGACTAATGTCCCATAGGACGTGGAAGGCAGGCTGTGCTACTGGGCTGCTAACAAGGCAATTTTGGAATCACTTCCCTGTTTGTTAAATTTTAAAAAATAGCACCAGACTCCCTGAGAAAGGCAGATACTTACAACATAATGATCATAAGAACAGCACATCCTCTTCATCACCTAACCCCATTGAGTAAGAAAGGGTACAGTTATTTTGGCAGTTTAATATTCACTTCTCTAGACCAAAGGAAAGCAGAAGGTTGGTAGACAGGTTTCAGGAGAATATCAGTTGTAGACTAATCCAATTATGGATGGAAGAACATTGATATTCTTCTTGTCCTGGGAATTAGATTTACTGACATGTGCCTTACTGGGTTAGCTTCAGCTGTATTACTGAGACATGTGCAGCAGGACACTTCCAGATGTTATGGGGTTATTTAGGCAGTTCCTGAAGAGTAATATTCTAATCTGTATTTATTTATTTACTTACTTATTGATTTTATTTATTTTATTGACAAAAGATTCTACATATAGGGTATAATGTGATATTTCAATACATGTCTGCATTGTGGGATTATCAAATCAGAATAATTAACATTTCATCACCTCATAATTATCATTTCTTTGTGGTAAGAACATTTAAAATCCTCTTTCAATTATTTTAAAATATACATTATTATTAGTAGTAGTAGTAATGAAGCTTAAACCCAGGGTGCTTTACCACTGAATTTTACTCCCAGCCCTTTTTATTTTTTATTTCAAGACAGGGTCCAAGTTGCCAAGGCTGGCCTTGAACTTGCCATCCTCCTGCCTCAGTCTCTCAAATCACTGGGATTACAGGAATATGCCATTATGCCCACTACAATACATTATTATTGACTGTAGTGACCCTACTATACAGAACTTATTCCTCCAGTCTAACTGCAACTTTGTATCCATGGGAGACCAGAATACATCTCCCTAACATGTGAAGGGCCATTGAGCTGAAGACAATTAAGATACAAGGGAGCTCTCTGCCTTTCCTGTTTGCCTAAAAGCAAGGCAGAGATTTACAAAAACAAAAGGTCTTTGTGTCCTCACCCTATAGTTAGGCATAAATTCTTCACTGGAAACAACCCTTAATCAACTCAGAGACAGAGACAGAGAAATCTACAAGCATACTTTACTCCTGTTAGTGTCTTCCCATATGTTGACCTTCCCATGGAAGCTTTCCTTTCTCTCTAAAATGTATTGTTCTTTGTTAGATATACTTATATAAGCCAGACTTATACCACTACATTGACCCATGTCATGTGTACTTCACAGTTAATAAAGTTGCTTGTCTTTCTCTTGTTAATCTATCTTTTGTTACATAAGTCTGTTCCAACTATGAATTTATGAGGTTGAGGAGAAATTGTCTATTCTCTTTTATGCCTGTTGACCAGCTTCTCCCATCTTATCAGGACAGTTACTCCACCCAGCACTTTGTTCTTGATAACGAAAGCCTTGAAGATATATTGCCTCCACCCTGCTCTTTGCACTTGGCCAGGAAAACCTCATAGACAGAGGTGATAATTACACAACACTGTTTGTAATAACTGTCACCTTTTGGAAAGCGGAAAACAACCTTGTACTTTAGAACTGTGGAATGCCCTCAACACAAAAATAGCATGCATGATTTCCATGATAAGGTACCAGTGAAAGTTGAAGAAATTTGTCCATAGTTAGATAAAAGAGATTATTTCATTTCATGACTTGAGATTTTGACAGAAATAGTCAGCACTAATTGCCTTTTGGGAAAGGGACTATATAAAACACATGTGATGAGTTGACTACAGAGGTTTTTGGATAAGTCATTTAACCTTTCATTATATATCAGTGGTTTTCTTTTAAATATTGGATAGGCCTAAACTTACTGATTCTTTCATAACCTAAAATTTAACTAAACTCTTTACTAGTGAGTCATAACTTAAGGTGTGAAATCAAGCAACATTATGAGTATAATCTCATAAAATTCAATGGTTTAAATGTCTTAAATAATCCATAGCTTCTTCAGAAATAATATACTTTGGGTTAACATACTTTGTGTTTTTGCTTCCCAGAATGATCTCAAATAACAGCCCTAAAGTAATCGCCAATTCAATTGAGGAACAGTTTAACTTGTGGGTAGTGCCCAGAGGAAATATGGTTTTCAACTCTAATCTACTCATCTTTTTGGTCTGGAACCAAAGAAATATAATTTAAAAAGTTTTTTGTATTTTTTTGCAGTGCTAAGGATCTCCCATGTGCTAGGCAAGCTCTGTGTCACTAAGCTACATCTCCAGTCCTGTAAAATCATTTTCAGATGGAGAAATAATTTCATTGCTTTATGGCTCATTTGGATTTGTGTATGTGTGTGGTTCCTGGGATCAAACCCAGGGCCTTGTGTATGCTATGCATGAATTCTTCCACTGAGCTACATCCACAGCCTTCATTTGGGTTTTTGAAATCTTTCTAGTAATAGTATAACTAAGAATTTCATGTCACAATTCAATTCTTTAAAATATACATATAATTAGTAATATTGGTATAATAGAATCTGTTGATTAAAGGGAAGCAGATTACATCTGAGTGTAACTGAGTTCTTTATTGGGGGACTGTTTTAGATCAGTTCCCAGGAATTCATCTTGGAAATAAAATTTGGGTACAGGAGTTTATTGGGAAGTGCCCTAGCAGTTACTACCTATGGGGAAAGGGAAGGAATTGGGATCAGGCCAAGAAAGAAGTTGGGTTCCAGTATTGTCTCAACAAACACCTCATCATTCTCATGGAAAACTCTGGAGCTAGGATGGTCCTACAGAGTTGTCCTGAACTGAGATGAGGGATTGGGCAATAAAGATTTCATCAATCTTATGGAAAATCCTGGAGTTGAGATGGACCTTCAGAGTTGTCCTGAACCTGAGGGGATAGCCTTGTTACCCACCCCATCCTGGAGCTGGCCATTGAAGAAGGGCAGAAACTTGACTGAGGCAGTTCTCTCCTGCTGAGTATAATTGCTGGTGAAGGTTTCTGCTGTGGGCTAAGGTTACCAAGTACAAGTCCTGAAGAGGGAACCTGAGGTGTCCACCATGGCATCCACTACAGACACATATTAATATTTGTTTGTCCAGATTTTATCAAGTATTTGACCAAAGCAATGCCAGTATAATCATTTAGTGCAACATTATTTCATCCAACCTCTGATTTCCTACTGTATACCAAGTACTGTGTTAAATTTTACAAGCAAAATATTGAGTAGGAAGTGACCTTTCATTTAGGAGCTCAGCCTAGCAGGGTTTTGAACTCAGAGGGTGACTGAAGACAACATGGTGTTTGCTCTAGTATAGGAGGGTCTGGGAGAGTTCATTAATACTAAGTAGGTAGCAGTAATATAAGACTTAAGAAGGGGCAATGCATAAAAGACTGCAACCTGATATTTAAGTGTGCCTTCTCTCTCCAGCTTCATCCTTGCCCGGAAAGCTGATCGACTTGCTAAGCTCCACAAAGAATAAGGTAAAGAATTTATATCTGCATTTTAGTCAACTTTTTTTTTTTCACTGCTGTGACTAAAGGACCCAACAAAAACAATTATAGAGGAGGAAACATTTATTTGAGGGCTCATAGTTTTAGAGGTCTTAGTTCATAGGAGGCCATTTCCATTCCTTGGGCTTGAGGTGAGACTGATCATCATGTCACAAGAGTGTGGCAGAGTGAAGCAGCTCACATGGTGATCAGGAAGCAGAGAGAGAGAGAGAGAGAGAGAGAGAGAGAGAGACTCCAGACACAAAATATATACCCCATAACCACGCCCCCAATGACCCACCTCCTCACTTCCTTCAGCTACACCCTACCAGCCTTCAGTTACCACTCAGTTAATCCCATTAGGGATTACTTCACTGATTGGGTTCAGTTATAATACAATCATTTCTCCTCCAAACCTTCTTGCATTTTCTCACACATGAGCTTTGGGGGCCACCTCACATCCAAACTATAACCTGAAAAATAGATAAAAGGCAAGTTTTAAATTGTTTTCATTGCACTAATAATAGTAGAATTTCACAAGTATTCTCAACCCCAACAAATCAACCTTTCAGTATTTTACTATGTTCCTTTGCCCATATGAGTATATTTAACTCAATTTTACACATTTGTATTCATTTACAGTGGTTGAGAGGTAGAGTTTTCCTGTAAAATGGATAGAGAAAAATCATAAAAAATATAAGCTAGACAAAGCCCTTGTGACTTAATCACATCCCTAAAAGCCCCCACCTCTTAATCCCATCACCTTGGGAGTTAAGTTCCAACATACATGAAATTTTGGAGAACATATACATTCAAATCATAGCAGCTAACTTGTGACAGAAAGAGCAGATAACACATATTCTTTTTCATTACAGCATACTGAGCTTGACATTTTCTTTTGGATTTCCTGCTTTCCCTCCTTATTATTAATAAAATAAATACCAGCCTGGAGGTAGACATTTGGTTATGATTTTACACAGTGACTGAACTTCTCAAAAGTTCTTGTAAGGCAAAAACCTACTGAATATATCATTGACAAGAGCAGTGGCTCCCAGAACTGACTGCATCAAAATCTTCCAAAGGATGTTTGGAAAATATATTTTTCTGAGGCCTATAGATTATGATTTGGTAGGTTCAAGGTACAAGGAGCCTGAGTATTTGTATTTTTAACAAGCTTTTCAGGTGATTGAGTATCCAGATTTAGAAACCAGTGGGTAAATTCAACTACAAGATAATTTGCATGGTGACTTATTTGGGCCTTCATTTGAAATATATTCTATTGATTTCAGAGCCAAACTAAATAAATGCATTGTTCCATGCTGGGTTGTAGCCCAGTGCTAGAGCATATGCCCTGCATGTGCAAAGACCTGGGTTTTATCTCCAGCACTGAAAAGGGGAAAAAAATTCATTGTTGCAATATCCTTGTATTACATATATCCCCCAATGGAATTCTAATGGGAATATGGGAAGAGAACAATAATTTCCTGTTGTGTTTTTGTGAACCTGTCCTTGGATCATCTAATAACACATGTAATAATACTTGTTAAATGGCTGTATTTCTACTATAACTGGTTTTATCATTCATGGTTTAAAAATTAACTAAAATGGAGTTTAGGTTTCACTCTGCTTTAATAAAGATTTTATTTTGTGTCCAGAAAATAAGTTAAGCATCATTAAGCATTTTAGAATACTGACTGTTAATATCCTTGTTTTAAATTGACTCAAAATATCTGAATTTTGCTTTTAACACTCTTCTGTGGTAGATAAGAATCAGTCATCTCTTCATAGAGTTGGGGAGAGGGCCCCACTCTAGGCTGAGCATGGACTTTAGTTCACCACATATTTGTTGTGCATCTACTATGAGCAGGATGCTCAGAAGTGTAGAGTCTCACCCTGCCATTAATTAGCTGAACAATACTGAATAAGTCTCAGCAGCTCACTGAGTGTCAGCTTCCTCATCTCTGAAATGAATAGCATAGATTAGACAGAGAGACGGGTGGATAGTAGCCTTGAGACTTCTTATCTTTATGATTTCTGATGTGTGAGCAGCCCCTTGAAGGAAACCAAACTTTTCCTGACTTCCCTGGAATTTAAATATCTACCTCATGTTGTATGACATCATGTCAGTAGTGACATTTGCCTTGTCCTTAAAACCTTCCATAGGAAAAGAGCATACCAAGCATCATTTATAATTCCATCACTTCCTCCTGACTTAATCCTCTATACCTATGAGATGGATGTTCTGAGAGTTGTATAAGTGGTATGTGAGGCTTTAGGGGTAGATTCATAAGTTTACATTGCTTCCCAGATTATTTAGAGAAATTGGGAGCATGTTTTAAGAATATTTTCTTTTTTGGGGGGTGGGGGGGTAGCCAGGGAATGAACTCAGGGGCGCTTGACTACTGAGCCACATCTACAGCCCTATTTTGTATTTTATTTAGAGACAGGGTCTCACTGAATTGTTTAGTGCCTTGCTGTTGCTGAGGCTGGCTTTGAACTCTCGATCCTCCTGCCTCAGCCTCCCAAATATTTTCTAATGTAATTGGCAAGATAAAATAGTATTTTTAAAATCTGTTCCTTTTGTTACCAGTAACCTTGACCTCCTCCTCCTGCTGCATATTTTTGGCCATTCATCTTGCCAGGTTTTTTTATTGGTTCTTTTAGTTATACATTTTTTATGCTTATCTTACAGATTTGAATTTAACTTTTTGCCCCATTTTTAATGAATATTTTCCATTTGTTTGTTAGTCTTTTAAAAAGATTTTAGGGACATTTTCACATGTTTGAACTATTAAAAGTAAAAAGGGGATTACAAAAAGTATATAACTAGGGCTGAGATTGTGGCTCTGGTTGAGCACTTGCCTTGCATGTGTGAGGCACTGGGTTTGATTTTCAGCACTGCATATAAATAAATGAATAAAATAAAGGTCCATCAAAAACTAAAAAAAATTTTAAATGTAACTGGTTCAGTATGAACCTATTCAACCAAATCCTGAAATAGAACCATTAATTTCTAAAATTGGTGAGTTTAATAATTAGACCTTTAAAATTTTTTTTCAACAGGAGTAGTGAGTTTAAAATGATTTTTTTTTTCTTTAAGACAAATTTAGGTAAATATAACTACTGATTTTCAGCTATAATACATACCATATTCTATACTGTTCATTTATGTAATGAATTATGAGGGTAATCAAAGATTTTTGAGGTAACATCACATAGTGTATTGTGTTCATCCCCAGATGCCCTTTGGAGAACAGTATCCTAGTCCACAGACCATTCTATCCAAGTGACAGATTACTAAACTGAAATGACTTTAAGCCTCTCTCAGAATAGCATATCTAATGCTTAAAATATTAAATCTGTTTTATATGTTTTAGATATTTATAACACAATAATAGGAGAATTAAAGGACTTGCTATCATATGAACTACATATTTAAAATAGGATCTTTCTATAATTATGTATATTCCAGGAAAGTTATTTAGAATTAATTCCTAAGAATATTTAATCTTATTTTCCTCATTTTATCTCAGGTATTATAGTAGATAGTAAAAGAGGCAAAAATGTAAAAAAGAAGAAACATTCTGTTGACTCTTCAAATCAAATGACTATTGAGGCAGAGAAAGTTAATCTGAGTACAGAGATTCACTGAAATGTTTGCTTTGTGTAGTTATAGAAGGCCATTGAGTTTCATTTTTTTGTAATAAATCCGGTTCATTGGTGAGTGTCCTGGACCTCACCATATTTACTCTGTACCCATCAGTTATTACTTCCTTAACAACCTTTTGGCTCTTTTTTATAGGAAAAGGAAAATCTGTGAACTGTATGCCAAAGTGCTGGGATCTGAAGAAGCATTACAAGTAAGAAACCCCCCAGGTTTAGCCCCTAGCAGGCTCTGCTTGCTCACTGGAACTGGTAAAGCAAAGCAGATTCTGGATTCCTGACAGTCTTATGAAGAGAGTTAAGAAGAGGTATCCTTAACTTGAAGGATGAACTTTGGCAGTTAAAAAAAAGTAACCATTAAAAAGTGGTGTCACATGCATGGAATTTCAAAACTGTGGTTCCCTTGTGCAGTTTAAATGTTTGCTGAATAACTAATAACCAGTTGTGATCAGAGCCTGGAGTGGCAGGATATATGTTAAGAATCGGTGAGATTGGTTCTCAGAACAGAGGTTCTGCCCTCATGTCAGTCAGTATCAACTGCCAGATGTGAAATAAAATCCCAAATATGCCGCATCTGTTGGTGAATACGTAGTAGTATATACATGACAGAACAGACTTAATCTAGACTCTCTGCTAGGGTCAAAGTCATAATAATTTAGTTTTTCATGTGGTGACTCAGTTTACAACTCATTTAGAAACTTCAGTCGTTTTAATCCACTATTAGAAATAATCAGGAGAAGGAAAGGACTTCCAAAGAACCCACTGATAGCTAACCCCTTTTGATAACCCCTTTTGAGGGATTACCTGTAAATTGTTCAAATAATAAATTTTAAGAGTGTGTTAGGGAATACAGAGAAGATTCTCTCATGCCCCTTTGGAACATTTTCTATCTTAATTGTCCCCTTTTTAGCAAGAATCCCAACATTCAGTTTTCCAACTTAGGGAAGGAATTCTGACCAAATCCTTTCTTATGTACTGTGACTGTCTTCTTCTTCCTCCCCCTTTTTTGCAGCAGAAACACCTGGGTAGAAAAGGAAGTGAAGTCCGTTGTTTTAGAGACTCCAGAGATTGTAGCAGATCTTTCCACAAGTTGATCATTGATGGAATTTTCTAAAGACTTAGCTTGAAATTCTTCAGCATCTGCATAAAGATGCTGTCCCAGATGTTGAGATACTTTGTCTCCCCTAGATGAGAGTTTGAAAAAAATCATAATGTCCATGTTTTGCTACTTGACACCTCACAAAAGGCCATTACTTGGTAATATCATGTTTCCCCTTCAAGAAGTTACAAAACAATGTTTCGTCTTTTTATTTCTTTTTTTTTTCTTTTTTTTCTTGTGAAATTTTTGATAAAGTAAAGCACATAAGAGCCTTCATTGTGACTTATAGCATTTCAGCTTTTTTTTCTCTTTGGAATCTTTTCCCTACTAACTGCAGCCAGTGCATTATGAAGAGAAGAACTGGTGTGAGGAACAGTACTCTGGAGGCTGCTACACTGCCTACTTCCCCCCTGGGATCATGACTCAATATGGAAGGTACTGCCCAAGCACTACACCAATTATTACAAGACCTGCACCACATTTAACAGAAGGAGTGTTCAATGAGAATTCTAGAAATAGGTGTCATTCCTATTTCTAATGTCCTAGATAGATAGTTTGTATCTTTCTGCATGTCCCCAGAAAAGAAGGACATCAGCAAATAGAACAATAGAGCACAGGGAAGAACTTCAGGTGTCAGCAGTACCTTTTTTTCTGTTTGAGCTTTTTTGCTTTGTTTTTGAAACAGGGTCACCCTAAGTTGCACAGGCTGGCCTCAAACTTGCAATCCTTTGCCCCAGTCTCTGAGTAATTGGGATTAGTCAGCAGTACTTTGAGAATGAAGCAAATTGCACTGCCCTTCAAGGGGCTGTCTTGAGTTCTGATTGACATTTAGTCTCATACAACCACTCTAAGTTCCTTGGTGCCAGTCTATACAGAAGGACTTTTGATGCATTAATCCAATATATGTGTCTGGTCAACAGAGGACTGTTACATGTTTTTCTTCAGTGGGGATAAATCCTTGCTGTATACAGCTGAATGGTGAGGAAATGAGATTCACCATGGCAGGGGTGGGGGATGCAGTGATCCACCTTGACTTTAGAAGCCCCTTGCCCCATAGAAGCCATTATTGCTATGTGTCTTAGGCATAGCGCCCAAGGTCACTAGTTCAGTTACAAGAGACACCACACTCAAGGAAGCCCACAATGACAGTCTCCTCCAGGTATTTACAGTTCATTCCCAATCCATGGATGCAGTTTACGGTGTAGGAATGGGTAAGGTAGCATATTTCACATAAGCAGTGTCCCCTGGTTACATATGTGGCATTACACCTTCATCTGGTTTCCAGATGACAGAGCTAGAAAGTTAACATAAGGTCATGTTTGTCCACAAGAAAGAAGCATTTGTTAACCCTTTCCTTTTGGAAGCTTGTTTGTCTTTTTCCTCTTGTGGTGCTGAGGATCTAAGCCAGGGCCTCACACATGCTAGGCAAGTGCTCTATCACTGAGCTGCACCCCCAGCCCTATCTTTTTTTAACTGATTCAAACTAACTTTGTTTGTGAGAGCAGGGTTTATAAACTGAATTAATTCTGTAGTGATATAGAAGTGTAGAATATAGGGTCAGGAAGAGATGAAGCACAGGATTCCTGAATTGGAAAAAGTGCCAGTGGGTTGAAGTGAAAGCCTTTGGGGTGGGATGGTGTGTGCAGCTTGAGAGAGTTCATGGAAGTGGCTACAACCCTGAGAAGGCTGGAGGGGTCAGTTGCCCATTCGGTCTAGCCCTTCCCTGGTTCTCTTTGGCAGGACCTCTTTATAAAAGGAGGGCCATTTCCTTGCCCTCAGCTGTTCCCCAGGGAAGTCCAGAGAATTTACAGTGGTTGTAATTTAAACAGACAGACTCATATAATCCCTCATGTCTCTCTGCCACAAATAGTCAATCTCTGACAGTCAATTTCTATCTTCCCACTTGCTGCAGCAGTCCCTCCTAATATACTGAGAGCACCTGCATGACAACTCTGTGGCCATGTGTGATCTCAAAAAGAATGCTCCCTTGGAAAAACAGTATGGGGAGCAGAATGGACCACAAATAGGAAACACACAGCCAAAAAATCCGATTGTGGATTGAATGCATGTTCTCACATTCCAATTCTGGCTGGCTTGAAAATGGTAACATCACCTTCAGGGACTGAAGATCTGACCAGCCTCCTTATGTACAGGTCTAGGAAATAAGGGGTAGCCTTTTGAGGAACCTTTTACCTTGAGCTGTGTTTTGTAAATAATTTGAGTTTCCTTATCTTCTGCAGTGAGGTCCGTCATTGGCTCATTTCCCCTCAGTATCATCCCTGGTAACTTTGTGTGGCCTCTGTTTCTTTGTAGGGTGATTCGCCAGCCAGTAGGCAGGATTTACTTTGCTGGCACGGAAACTGCTACACACTGGAGTGGCTACATGGAAGGAGCTGTTGAAGCTGGGGAACGCGCAGCTAGAGAGGTAAGAGAGGAAACCAAAGTGTTTCACTCCTGAGTCTCAGCAGCATTTTTGGCATCTGGTCTTTCTGGTTCTTCCGTTTAAAAAATTTTGGATGGGATTTATGACATTTTCATGAAGGTGTATATTTGCCCTTTTTTTCCACTGACATATTATAATTATACATATTTGTGGGGTAGTGTGATATTTTGATACAGTGTGCAATGATCAAATTGGGGTAATTAGCATTTCCTTCACATCAGACATTTATCATTTCTTTGGAACATTCAGAATCATTTCATCTAGCTATTTTGAAATGTATAGTAAATTATTAACTATATTCACCCTACTGTGCTATAAAAGACTAGAATTTAGTCCTTCTATATTTTGGTACCTACTATCCATTCTCTCACTATCCCCTCTCTCCTCAACTCCTCTCAGCCTCTGGTGGCCTCTGTATCATTCTCTACTTCTTTTTATATTGGTGTACTGTAATTATACGTAATAGTGGAATTTGTTGTTACATATTCTCTACTTTAAGATAAACTTTTTCAGCTTCTGCATGTGAGTGAGAACTTGTGCTGTTTGGTTTTTTTTGTGTGTGTGTGTGCCTGTGGCTTATATCCCTTAGTATAATGTCCTCTAAGCTCATTCATGTTGTCGCATATGACAGGATTTCATTTTTCTTTAGAGCTGAATAATATTCTATAGTGTGGTGTGTGTGTGTGTGTGTGTGTGTGTGTGTATAACATTTTCTTTGGCCATTCATCTAGTTCTTGACACTAATAGAATATGTATATTCATTTCTCTACCCCTCACTTATGGGGCTTATCTAATAACCAGTAAGAATTCAAATCTGACACATCTATATAACCTGATTTCATAATATCACCGTGACTTTCTTTCAGGTCTTGAATGCTCTGGGGAAGGTGGCTAAGAAAGATATATGGGCACAAGAACCTGAATCTAAGGTAAGTTTGGCTCTTCCATATCCATAGACCAGTCATAAAATTCACATTTCCCTTCTGTTAGCCTCTGATTTCATTACAAATACAACTATCCAGGTATACCCATGCATGATATTACAGATATTTTTTTCTCCTCATTGGAAGAGTTTTCTACTAATGACCTGTGTTCATTATCTAGGATGTTCCATCAGTTGAAATCACCACCACCTTCCTAGAGAGAAACCTGCCTTCCATATCTGGCCTGCTGAAGATCATTGGGATTTCCACCTCAGTAACTGCCCTCTGGATTGTGTTGTACAAATACAAGCTGCTGCCACGGTCATGAATTCCAACCTCTGGCTTGCTGTGTCCTTATTCTCAGTACCATCACCATCACCATCAAAAGGAAAATGTGGAAGAACTAAAGGCTGTATCATTAGACCATTTAAGTGCACTTGATTTAACCCTCCTCAGTTTTGTCTGTCTGTATTAAAGTAAGAACAACCCAAAGAAATACCTAATTAATTTCAGTAAGATCAAGCTCCATCTTGTCTATGTAGACTAATTCATGTTGATTGATAGAATAAAACCTTGTGATTGCTGTCTTAATTTCAAAAAGTTAATGTGCTCATGAGAATTTCTGTGTCCTGTTTGTCTTACTTTTGACAAAAAACATCTGATGATTTTAGAAATAAAGCATTTGACTTTCTGTTAGATATGGAGTAGGTTAAGGCATAGCTTATAACTGTCCTTAGGCACTGGTGAAGTGTTGGTGCAGAACCTAGAGCCTCACAGCTTCCTGGGGTGACTGGCTCCCACATTAGATAAATAAGGAGATAAGCAGGGTGGGGTCACAGACATGTGGTTCCTTCAGACCAGGATGGGGACATCTTGTAGTCTGATGTCCCAGGAATCTCCTGGCCACTTCTAACTTCTGTGAATTTTCTAGACATCTAGCCTTAGCACTAGGTTTTTGTACATTGTTCTCTTTTACATCTTACAGAGGAGAGTGTTTACTGAGTTCAGATGTTTAAATTGATTTATTGTAACTGTACAGCTCCCTAGATGAGCAGAGTAAAATCGTGGCAAGAGGCCTCCCTGACTAGCTCCATGTGAAACCAACTACAATGAGCACCTTCTTTTCCCTTTAGAACATGGTTAGACATCAATTGATCCCTATCAGTGATAGCATACTATACCAATTTTAGGAAAACAGTATTATTTCAGGTGATTCTTTACTGCCTGAAGACCTCCAGGGTCATATATATTTTTCTTTTGTTCTTATGGCCATAGAATTAGACAGATCTATTAACTTACATGTGTCTTCAACATCATTAAATATTAGCATGTCAATTTCTCTCCAGTACTGAAATATACATGAAAAAATCCTTGATTATTATTTATATAGACTGTCAAATACAGAAAGGGCTTTATATAATAACCTCCCTTGCATTAGTTATTAAGTTTTATAACAAACTTGAAATTGAGTGATTTTTACATATGAAGACTGAGTTCTCTATCTTAGGAGCACTGTGGGCCCAAAACAGTGCCCACTTCTTATCTTTCCCATTTTAAAGATGTCAGGTTTTTAAAAAAAAACCCTCCCAAACATTTCAACCATAAAATACTTCTTGTTAAAATATAAATATATTTTTATTTAAGAAAAATTAAAGATTGCCTGAGGAATTCATCCAAGTTTATTACACCATTAACTTGATCTTAAATGCAAACATTTCTGGATCCTGATGTGAGGACTTAAGGTCTTCCAAAGTTTTGCCTATCCTAAGAGCAAAGAACTGGATTTTTCTGCTACGCTTTATCTTACAATTCAAAAGCATTTTTTGCTAATGTAAAAGTTTCATTAATGTCTTGGATATACTGTAGTTCATAAGGAAATGCTGCATATTATATCAAATAACAGTGAGAAATCACATCCCTAATCTCTTGCAGTTGTTTCTATTCACTTACTGATTAACTCAGTCCTGACACACCTTGAAAAAACTTCTGAACCAGCAACAGTTTTCACAGTAATCAGATTGTTAACATATTGAAATCTTGCATGTGGAAGGCCTCCTAAGTGTACAGTTTACCCTCTTCTTCCACAGTTTAGAAAACCAATTAATTTATCCTAATCACATCAACCCTGTTAAGCTACAGATTGGGTATTAAATTGAATGCCAGTCCAGATGTGCCTAAACATGAAAGAGGAGCTGAGAATACCTACCATATATGAGCACACCCAGCACATAAATACCATAGATCTTTGCTCCAAACCAGAGAAACAAAAGTCAGTTTAAGAGGTTGATACAGAGCTTGGCTCCATTAAGGGGATGCAGTTCTGAAGGCTGAGTTGACCTCACTCCATAGATAGGTCAAGAATTAGATTTAAGAAGTTCATCTGTTTGTCACGGTTAACTGTTAAATAAGGTGTCATACTCCACTAAAGAAAAAAATATTGAGGGATTGTGAACTATGTCTTATTTGATTGTGAACTTGGTGTATAATGTTCCATGTTTAAAGTTTGTTCCAGTGCTACATGTGGGAGTATGCATATGTGTGTAATTTGCCATTGAAGTAAGATTTTGCCTGTAAGGTACTGTTTTATTTGTGAATAAAGTGCACTACCCCCCTGATTCAGACCTGCCTCCTGTATTTGTTTGATAAGACCTGTTTAGAAGGTTTGGTGGCCTCTCACAGCAGGATGTCACAATGATGTGTTGCCCATGGAGGACAGACTTAAATAACTAAAAAGAACAATTTTTAAAAAAAATTAATTGAAAGTACAGTTTAAAAAAAACTACTTGGTATTGAGACTGCAGATTCACAACATTGGGTTTGACTCATGTGGTATTGAGGTTGTCTGGGACCTGATTAAATGCTGGAATACTGTAGTCTACCCAACTGGACCGCAGGTATGGATTCTGAAGCAAGCATTCTCACCTAATAGCTTATGATACCCTGAGCAAATCACTTTGGTTCTCTGCCTCAATCTCTTCATTTAAGAAAGGGTGAGTTGCTTATGTGTTTGTTTTTTTTTTTTTATTTGTCTTATTTTGTTTGTTTCTTTGTGTGGTACTGGGGATTAAACCCAGTAGTGCTTTACCACTGAGCTACATCTACAGCCCTTTTTATTTTGTATAAAGGTCTTGTTGAATTGCTTAGTCTGGTCTTGAATTTGCAGTCCTCCTGCCTCAGCCTCCTGTGCCACTGTGCCTGGCCCTAGATGGCTTCTAAGGATTCTTTTCATGGCAGTATTAATGTGATTTGTGTATTTGGTTGTTTGTACTAGTTCTAGTTTTACTTGTTTGTATGGCAGGGGCAAGACATTCAGCCTTTGCAAATCTCGGTTGACTCCTTTTCTTAGATTGGATTCCCTGGAAACAGACTGTGTATGCAACTGCTCCTCCCACCTCATCTTCCTCAGTAGCTTGGGCTACCAGCACATGCCACCACACCTGGGTGCGTTATTCTTTAAATGAAGAAAAATATCAGGATTAGAGGAACCAAGGAAATGATTCAATTTCTTCCTCAATAAAGCAGCCCCATCTACCCATTACTAACAAAGATCAACAAGGAAAATATGCATTTACTATCCAAAACAACAGTCCAAAATCCAATGTCTTCAGGAGTCAGACAACTAAAATGAACAGCAACAAACAGGAAGCATTAGGAAATGATGAGGACTATGACTGACCAAGGAATCAGTTGCCCCACTGGAAGGCATTACTATTCAAATTCCTTTAAGTGATTACTGACCAATCAAAACACATTTAAAGGCTTGCTTGTCTTGCATATCCAAATTGTCCTCAAGTACCTGATAAATAAATATAAAATTGAGTTTTGTATCACTTGAATGACAAATTCTTTTCAGATGCCTTTGATTTTCCAAGAAATGAGTATCTACACTGGCAACCATTTTATGAAACTAATTGGAGTAAGAGAGACCTGGTTTAGAAGGGCAAAGATGGGAAAACAAAATCAGTGGAAAAAAATCCTCTTAGACAAGCCCTCAAGAAATATCCCTTCCCCCAGTTCATATCTCCTGCTATGTCAATGTCATGATTAACAAGGGCAGTGCTAGATTTTATTGGGGAAAAAACCCTCAAAATTAGATACAAATCACCACTCTTTTGTCAACATTTCTTCTGTGCTATGATATAATTCCCATAAGTGGGACATCAACATTGGGTTAACTTTCTAAAACTATACTCTTTGCTTTCCCCCAAAGTGGTCATTAAAATACAAGACATGTCACATGTCCAAAAGAAGCTGACTGAGTAATCGAAGAAGATGAAAACAAAGGAAGGTACTAGGTAATAGCAACAGTTGTTCTCCTTGATCAGAGCTCAGGACTTTGTTCCCCTCTATGAACAGGCCATTTTCTTCAGAGTTCAAAGGTAAAGGAAGAGGCAGCTGGTATAGACTATAGTCAGGTTTCTGAAGGTAGCTTTTGGAGGCCTCATGTAAAAAAAGTGACTTGAGGGAACTTGCCATTGCTTCAATGTGGGCCATTGAACCTTCTAGAAGATCTCCATTAATGCACTTGTGATCAATTGATTGAAGGCTATTATTTATTTACACTTCTTTATAATCACCTCATTGGGAACCAGGCTTTCCTGTTAATAGACTTCAGATATGTTCCATGAACCACTGAGGTCCATTGATGAAATGGAGTAGGGTGGAGTGGTGTGGGTGTTTTCTGTCAGTGGGGGAACAAGGAAAGAGGAGGAGAATGTGGTGGTTGGTTTAAGGGCCACAGAGTGGGACACTAATGAGAATTTTGGTGGGTTGATACCACCAAGGAAAAAAGGGTACCTTTTAACTTTGTGTCACTTAGTATTTATGTGCCCATAGCCAGCTACTCTGTAGCTCAGAGTAGCCTTATAGAGTTCATGGTAAAAGTGAGATAATGCAACTAAGGCTTAGTACAGCAATCACTCAGTAAATATCAGCTATCATCCATAGGACTTTTAGAATGGAAGCAGACAAAAAGCACTTTCTAAATTCAAGCAAGTTACAACCTTGAGTTTCTTACAATCAATCAACATATACCTATTGAGCACTTAACTATGTGCTCAGTAGGTACCATGTGTGATTCAGCAGTGAACAAAACAGAGCCCACTTCATAGAGCACACAGTTGACTGCAGTCACCAAGCCATGCATTAATTGGGCCTCTGGTCGATGCTATTACAGAAAAGCATAGGATACTATGTGCACAGGGGAAGTGAGATTTAAAGAGAGGTTACTAGGATATGACCTCAACTCTCCATAAACATCAGTGTACATGGCAAACCAGTAAGGATCCTGCATAGGACAGAGAAAGGAAAAAAAAAAAGAGAGATGGCATGGGTAGATGCTAAACCACAACAAATATCATCAATAAGTGCTGAATGTTAAGTTCACTCCATCAGTCTTTTACCGTTCCTGTGTCTCCACAGCCCTTCTCTGCACTGGGAAATTGTTATCTACTATGATTCACCATCTCCCAGGTTCCTATGCTAGGCAACCACCTAAATTTGTTTTAAAAGCGCGCCATCTTCTGGTCAAACACTGCTGTTTCGTGGCAAAGGAAATCCTAAGTATTCCGAGACAGTCTTGTCCTGAGTGAAAAATGTGTCACCTTCACCTAGGATTTCTTCCAAATACATCTGCCGGTGATCACTCATTTTCTTGTCAGTTGTGACATTAATATTAATATTTAATATTGACAATATTTCTTCTGGCCTATGCTCCCCAGAAGATTTTTTGTTTTGTAAGAACTACTTGGTTCCTTGAACTCTGTTGTGTCCATTTGGGTAATGAATGAAGAAGAAAATTAATGAGAGAGGTGGAATTGCTTTCACTGTAGAAAGGGCAGGAACATAATCTGGGAAAAGCCAGAGAGGGGGACTGGGGAGAAGAAAACATTTCTGAAAGCCAACTTGAAGATGTAGAGGAGTGCAACTGGAGAGCAAAAGGAATTTTCAAGAGCTTCGTCGACAGCCTAGGGAGATGAAAAATAAGGAGAGAAGGAAGACAAACTTTCTAAGTTTAGCCAAGAATGTGTGGCCTAATAGGGGTCTACATAACTCTTCAAGTTTTGGGAGCCAAATCTGCTCCCAAAATTTAGACACTGCATTATACTGGGATCACCTCAAAAGTCCCCAGAGCATCCTAGGTTATTTTGGACTGTACAAATTCGGAAAACATACAGCTAACAGTGCTTGGTCTCTTTAGCAGTGCCTGAATCCTGTGGGTTCCATTTAAGGGCTCTCAGTGGAACCAAAAGAAATTCAGCAACTCTGCCCTCAGCAAGATCAATATCCAAGCTAGTAAACTGTGTATCCTAGGCCAGACATATACTAAGTATGTCTGATAGTGCAGTAGATTTACATTAAGAAAATGAACAAAGTTGGCCTATTTGCCCAGGGTGTGCAATGTCTTTGCTATGGCAGCCATTTTAATTTTATGGGTTTTATTAGTGTCCTATTGCCTCTGTAACAAATCACCACAACCTTAGGGGTTTAAAACAACACAAGCTTATTATCTGTTTAAAAGTTATGGAGATCAAAAGTTTAAAATCAAGCTGGGTGCAGTGGTGCATGCCTACAATCCCAGTAGCTAGGAAGGTTGAGGCAGGAGGATCACAAGTTCAAAGCCAGCCTCAGCAATTTAGCAAGGCCCTAAGCAATGCAGTGAGACCCTGTCTCAAAATAAAATATAAAAAGGGCTGGAGATGTGGCTCAGTGGTTAAGCACCCTTGGGTTCAATCCCTAGTGCGCCCCCCCAAAAAATGTTTAAAATCAGTCTTATGGGACTGAAAGCAAGGTGTAAGCAGGAGAAATCCTTCAGGAGGCTCCAGGGGAGAAAAACTTCCTTGCTTCTTCTAGCTAAATTTCAGGTCACTGATGATATAATAATTCCTCAGAGATGCAGTCCTGACCACCCTACCCCCACAATTAATTTTTCATCATGGTCTCTTACCACTGCTATTACTTTTCCTAATAAAGATTTGAAATTTGTTGCAATGATTGTTTTAATATCTCCCCAAATGATAAACTTCACCACACATGGGTTAAATATGTGTAGAGCCCTGGAGTCTGTCAACCCTCCAGACAGATGGACAGGGTGGGTGCAACCCTGGGATGCTCATTTTCAGACACGCAGTAACCTTATCCATTTACCCATTGTGCCATACAAATGCAATCATTTTTTTCTGTGTGAAAGGATGTAAAAAGTGTTGGTGAGTACTGTCTTAAGCCAGTATTTTTGGTACAGACAAAGATATGAGCAAGTAAAGATCAAGGATCACCATTAATATTCAAGTTTTACTATGAAACATCACTTGCATGTGAAAAATTAAAACCCACTGTCATTTCCCAGGACCACAATTTCATATGGTGCCCAGTATCATAATGGTAATGACATAGCTTCAAACGTAACCAACCACAAATTCAAGTTTGCTGCTCTTTAATTATTTTGCTTCCATTGTAGCATGCTCTCAAAAGAAAGAATTTAAATGAGCCAATTAGTAACCAGAGGTCATTCTGAAAGAAATAATTGACAGGACCAGCCCTCAGATCTCACCAGGGCTCCGTGGATTTAAATTGGAATCCAAGAGAGAAGCATTTATTTATTATTTATTTCACTCGATCATTTATGACATGGCCAGTCTCTAAGGGAAGCTGGGTATCTGGCTGAAATATAAAATTAACAAATTAAAAGTAACAAGCACGGAGAGGAAACAATAAATCCAGTTTCACTGCAGCTCACTCCCAGGGCTAGTCCCGACTCTAAGCATACCCAGGAAGGGTGCCTCCAGCTTCTTCTCTAACCCCTGCCTCCCCACGTCCACCCACACACATGAATTCATGATAGAAATTTCTGGTTAGGTAAAGAGAGAAGATATTTTGAAATGACATGAGAGTTGTTAGGAATCAGGTGGGTGCTTTTGAGCATGCAACAGATAACATCCTCCATGGTTCAGCATCCAGGAAAATAGTAATTCTGCGTAATGAGTCCCTCTGAGACAGGGAAAAACTGTCACAATAGCTGGCACAATGTCTTCTCCTGGGTCAGAAGCAACATGGTTGGGTGGCCAGGTTGAGCAAATGAAAGCAACAAGAAATAACAATCTCAGTGGTCAGATATGTTCAGGAGGAAGATGGGCTAGCTAACCAGGACCCAGCCATCCTCAGTTTGGTTTCAGGCATGTAGGTCTGGTACGTCTCAAGGAATTGGCATAAGGTAATATGAAGAAATTCCCAGGAAGACACACTTTCAAGCTTAGGCAGGAGAGCACCCACTCAAGGATCAGAATCTGAGGGTGGGGACTACTGAGGCTATTGGACATGGAACCTCAGTCCTACCTCTGAGACCACCATCTCTGTGAGAGGATGGGCACTGGGGACCTTAACCTCCCTGTTCTCACCACAGCCCCCTTCTGGGGCAGAGATATGGCTGGCATACAGGTGTGACCAATCTCTTCCCCACTGGCTAAATATGACTGTTCATAGCCCAGCTGAGTGCTAGGCTCCTGAATCCACCCAAATTAATCTCTACAGACTCTCAGTAGAAGTACCTGTCAGCCCCCATGTAGACCCTGCTGCTCTGCCCTGCCTGCCATCTGGTTACCATAGCAAGTCATATGGGCACCCAGTGTGATTGACACTGCCAACTGCAATGGTTGAGGTTGGGGAGAACCTCAGTGAACCCAGTCAACTCTCCTCTCCTTGGTTTCCCAAAGAAGGAAATTCTGGAGTTGAGTTGCTACATAAAAAAAAAGTAGAAATTCTTCATACTGACAACAGGGGAGAATTCACAAGGTTAAAGGAGTAGCATGAAGTGAAACAAGCCAATCCCAGAAAACCAAAAGCTAAATGTTCTCTCTAACATGTGGATGCTAACACACAATAAGGCAGGGGGAGAGACAGAAGTTCATTGGATTAAACAAAGGGGAATGAAGGAAAGGGAGTGGGGTAGGAACAGGAAAGACAGTAGAATGAATCGAACATCACTTTCCTATGTTCATATATGAATATACCACAGTAAAACTCCATATCATGTACAACCACAGGAATGGGAAATTATATTTCATGTATATATAATATAACAAAGTACAATCTACTGTCATGTATATCTAAAAAGAACAAATAAAAAGTCAAAAAAGCAAAAGGGAGAAAAGTAAATAAGTAAAATGATGGATATGTGAATTGTTTAACTGTAGTAATTATTTCACTGTGTATATCAAGATACATTGTATACCTTAAATATATACAGTAAAAAAGAAGTAGCATGTTCTGCAGGTACAAGTCCCAGGGGAAAGTTCTTGGTCCACAGTTTCTGGGTGAACAAAAGATCAATAGAATTCAACACATCCTTCCCACTTTGCCTATCTTTATTCTAGTTTTCTCACTCATCCAATTTCACATAGTCTTGCAAATATGGAACCCATCCTTCTGAAGTCAAGCCAATAAATGTGTGGGTTTTTTTAAGCATGCCCCTCCTGAACCTGGGAAGCACTGAGCATATCCAGGACCTGCTTCCCAAAGGTTGGTAGGACCTTGAGAAGGGAGAAGGTCACCCACTAAAAAAGGGTGCTCCAGCAGAAAGCCAAGGAGAGACATGAGAAAAAGCTGACACTGAGGAAGCGTGTAGAAAGAGGAGTTCAAAAAATAAAATAGAAAAAAAAAAAAAAAGAAAGAGGCGTTCAGAAGGTGCTGTGGAAGGAGGAATCAGAGTCTCCCAAAATCCTGCCATCACCCTGTGTTTCTGTTGCACAAAATTCTATCTTCAGTGTAGACTTTCTCCCTGGGTTGACCCCAATTTGATGTTCATTCATACTAGGATGAGACATGCCACTTTCCAGGAAGCCACTTGATGCCAATGTACATTTTGGGAGACTCCAAGAGGCTTTCTTTTTTAAAATTTTTTATCAAAATCTCTGGGACGATATGAAGGCAGTTCTTTTTTTTATTGTAAACAAATGGGATACATGTTGTTTCTCTGTTTGTACATGGAGTAAAGGCATACCATTTGTGTAATCATAAATTTACATAGGGCAATGTTGTTTGATTCATTCTGTTATTTTTTTCCCTCCCCCCCCCACCCTTCCCACCCTTCCCACCCCTCTTTTCCCTCTATACAGTCCTTCCTTCCTCCATTCTTGCCCCTCTCCCTAACCCTAACTCTAACCCTAACACTAACCCCTCCCACCCCCCATTATGTGTCATCATCCACTTATTAGCGATATCATTCGTCCTTTGATTTTTTGAGATTGGCTTATCTCACTTAGCATGCTATTCTCCAATTTCATCCATTTGCCTGCAAATGCCATAATTTTATCATTCTTTATGGCTGAGTAATATTCCATTGTATATATATACCACAGTTTCTTTATCCATTCATCAATTGAAGGACATCTAGGTTGGTTCCACAATTGGCTATTGTGAACTGAGCAGCTATGAAAGTTTATAGCACCGGGTTCCTATATCAAAAAATAGATACCAAATAAATAATTTAATGTTATACTTCAAAGTCATGGAAAAAGTAGAACACACCAGCCACAAAACTGGTTCTATACATGCAAATCAATAGATGTAATTGACCACATAAATAGACAACAATTAGATGATTATTAGATGATTGTCCTGATGGATGCAGAAAAAGAATTTGACAAAGTCAAGCATCCATTCTTTTTTAAAATTTATTTATTTGTTCTTTTTAGACATACATAACAGTAGAGTGTATTTTGACATATCACACATACATGAAGTATAACTTATTCTAATTAGGATCCCACTCTGGCTGTACATGATGTGGAGTTTCACTGTGGTGTATTCAAAAATGTACATAGGAAACTTATGGCAGATTGATTCCACTGTCTTTCCTATCCCCATTCCCCCTTCTTCATTCCCCTTTCCAAGAGGCTTTCTGATGTAGTGTTTCAGAGAGTGTGACAAAATGAAATAGAAAAAACTTTAGGCCTTAATCAATGGGTCCTTGCTGGAGTCCTTTAGGTTCCCTATCTAGACAACAACTGTCTTTCTTTGTACCATCCTGCTTGCCCACCTTCTCACCCACTTACTGCTCAACCACCATCCCCTTTGGCTTTGTTTGTTAACTTTGAATATCCATGTGTTGCTACATGTTGTCTCAAATTCTCTGGGAAATAGCAGACAACAAGAAAATACATAAGTACAGCAGCAGGTTGTTTCCAGGTGTTCAAACACCAGAGATAAATAACAGAAATGTTATTTATGTTAAAGTATTTTCAAAAGCACTCATTTTTTAGCAATAGACTATCATAATCACTGAAAAACTATAATAATGAATGATTACAGTGAAATCAGCATGGTCTGAGTATATAAATTATGATAGTTCTCAGATTTCTGTTTCTTTTGAGGATTAGAGTTGTTTATAATTGAGCAATTGCAGGCATCTCTTTTTATCCATGGAGGATTGGTTCCAAGAACCCCATGGTTAACAAAATCTATGAATGCTCAAATCCCTTACATAAAATAGTATAGTATTTACATATAACTATGCACACCCTCCTGGATATTTTCTATTGTCTCTAGATCGCCTATAATACCTCATATAATGTAAATGCTATGTAAATAGTGGTTATAACTATTGTTTATAAAATCATGATGAGAAAAATATCCATATGTGTTCAATACAAATGCATTTAAAATATATTGATTGAATCTGTAGATATGAAACCCATAGATAGAGAGGCAATTGTATATATTGGACATTTCACATCTAATGTTTAGGTTTCTTAGGCTCATCCTCAGAAGTTTTTATATTTATACCAAATCCCATGGCTCCCCAAATCATATTACCAGCCCAAACCTTTTCCTTGAACTCCAACATGCATAGTCAACAGCCTATTGGACAGCTCCACTGATGTTCTTGAATATCTAATAACTAGGTCTATTCTATGCACTAGGTCAAGCCACCAGGGTCTCTGGCCTAAACACCTAATTGCATTGGTCTCCTAATTATTCTCCTGCTTCCTCGCTTACCACACAACAGTTCTGCTTTCCACATGATGGAGTGTTTCACACACTGGATTTCCCAGGAAATGTACTCAGATGGAGATTAGCTTGCAAGAAGTTAATTGGAGGGTGCTCTTTGGATTAACACTCCTAGCAAGGGAAGCAAAATCAGGCAGAATTGAACTCTGAAGCAATTGTAATAAAGGCTTCCACTGAGCCCATGGGGGAGGTCTAGCTCTGGAGCTAGAAGAGTCCTTTGTAACCCCTTGTTGGGCAGTCATTAGAAGTGAGTTACTCCTAGGAAGGGGCATATCTCTGGGACTCCTATGAGCTCTCAGCCTCCCAACATCCAGCAGCTGGCAGAATGATTGTATCATTTCCAAAATAGAGATCTGGACAACACACTACAGTATCCACTACAGAGTGACTCCTGTAAACATTTGCCAGACCATCTACTATTCCACTAGAGACACTTCAATAAATTGTCTTTGCACTTTAAAAAAAAAAAAGTCAGTCTTTACAATTGACCTAAGACTTCATGCATGATCTGGCTCCTGTTTAGCTCCCCAATATCATTTCCTATCGCTAATTTTATGTTCCTATTGCTTCTGCCACACTAGCCACTATACTATTCCCTTAACAATTCAATCATACTCTCACCTCTGGGCCTTATGCTTGCTATTTTTTTTTTGCCTGGAATGTTCTTCTCCCCAAATAGAATCATGGTTCATTTCCTTATTTTACTTAGGTCTCCATTAAGTAAAAGTCACTTTCTCAGGAGGGCCTAAACAGATCACCCAATCTACTATAGCCATCCCCTCCCACCATCTCACTCTCTATTCTCTTCCTTTGGTTACTTTTTCTTGTTAATGCTTCTTTCCACCTAGGAGTATATACTATACTGTATATTTACTTATTTACTATTTACTCATGAGAATTTAAGTTCTATGAGGGAAGGGAGTTTTTTTCAATTTTTTTTGCAACTACATTCTCAGTACCTAGAAAAATACCTGAAATAAAGAGAGAGGTCATTCAATATACATTTAGTGAGTTACTGTTTAATGACTATCATTTTTAATACATGTAATGGAATAGGCAAAAGGCAATATCCAGAAGATATTGGGACTAGATTGAGGAGTAAGAGCAATAAAAATCTTTCCCAAAATAAAATATCTAAGCTTTGGAGGTAGAAGTTATTCAGAAGGCTAAGTGACTTTCTAAGACTGACCTAGGGAGTGAAGACAGTGAGGTGAACACTCGCAGACTTACAGCAACTCCTATTTGGCTTTGAAGCCCATCTCCAATGTTTATGAGACCTTTGTCTCACAACATCTCCCAAAATCAGACTCCTCATCTGTAAAATGGAGGTGATGGAAATGATGTTGGGAAAAATGAGATGATATGTAACATCTTTTAAATAACATATTAAGCAAAAGGTAATAGTGATAACACTGTTATTTGTTGATTAATGATGGATATATTCTGATAAATGCATCATTAGGTGATTTTGCTGTGCACATCCTAGAGTGTTCTCATATAAACTAAGGTGGCTACAACATCACTAGGTAATATAATCTTATGGTATCACTGTCCTATATATAGCCTGTGGTTGACCAAAATGTTGTTATGTGGTACATATGTAATCAATAATAAGCATATATTTTCTAAAGACAGTCTTTATAAGAAGGTCTACTATAAGCAGAGTACGTCTTGGTTACAATTCTGTTTCTTCATGACTGTTTTGACCTTGATTTTTCTGTGTGTCGACTGCATCCTTGACCTGAGAGTTAGGTGGCTATAGCAATTACAAGTGTCATGTCCAGATGTTTGTAGCATCCACAAGAAGAATAAGATGGGACTGTTTACTTCATTTGTCTGTTTTTAAAAGTGAGGAGCCCTTTCCCACAATTACCAGTCCACTTCTCAAGAAAACTTCTGGCTATTGTATAACACCCCCAGGCATCAACAAATGAAGTGAAAAAATCTGTATATGTTCAGTACAGGCACAATTTTTTTCCAAATATTTTTGATCCACTGTTGGTTGAATCTGTGGATGTAGAATCCATGGATATGGAAGGTTGACTGTACAGTGGATACTATGGTATGCCACCCAGATCTATCTCCTTCCTTCTAGGACTTTAGCACTGATTCCTTCATCCCCAGGGAATCTCCCTTAGCTGAAAAAAGCCACAGTTGCCTTAGACTAACTAGTGGCAACTTTTTGGACTGAGGATGTTGTCAGCCTACTTTTCCTGAAGTATAGTAGTGGTTGAAGAGCTGAACAAACTTAAAAATTCTATTAGGAAGGAAGTAGATGTGTGGATCAAGTAAGTTGAATACCCAACATTCTGTCTTACCTTGTGAATCAAAACATATGGGTCAATGGGAATGGTCTGTAACTCCCAGGTCCCCTTCTGTGAACCCTGTTCCCATATTGCTGCTTTCCATTGCAGAATCCAAAACTTAGATTGTCCTTTTCTTAAGCAGTATCTGCAGCGTGCAGCTCTTAAAAGGAAGGGGACTCAAGATACATGGACAAGGGATGCAGGGACTTAGCAAGGAGGTGCCTATAATACTTAAGGACATATAATTTATGTCTTGGCTTGAACATTTAACAAGAATCTTTTAGAATATGTTAATTTGAAGACAATTTTGTCCTTGTAGTGCTTTCAAAATATCTGTATGCATAGTCCACAAGCTGAAATACCATTAAGATCTCACTAGAAAAAAATTAAACTCAAATGAGTCTTCCTTGGAACTTAAAATGTTAATAGGAAACAACAAGCAATAACAAGAATCCACTAACATATTTATTTCCTCTGGAGTGCAGAATCTTCTAGACTGTTCTTTGGTTACAAAGGTAAATTCATTATTGAAATGAGGACTGAGTGAGAAAAAATACCCTGCTTTCATGTAAGACCTGTTTTTCTTAATGTGGACCCCAGGTTAAGAAGGAAGTAAAATAATTCTTAATAAATGCCTAGGAAACAAGATCCTAAAGGGCATATAGTAACACAGGACTAGGTAATTGGGAACAAAGTTAAAGTTTGAATGCAAGCAGATAAGAGGGCAGGTGAACATTAGCAGAGGAAAGATGTCTCTGCTATGTAGGTCCATTGCTTCCATAGAAAAGTCACAAGCAGCAGGGCATGGTGGTACATACCTGGAATCTCAGCATGCCAGGATGCTGAGACAGGAGGATCATGAGTTCAAAGCCAACTTTAGCAATGGCGAGGCACTGAGTAACTCAGTGAGACCCTGTCTCTAAATAAAATACAGAATAGGGCTGGGGATGGGACTCAGTGGTCGAGTGACCCTGAGTTCAATTTCTGGTAACCACCTCCCCCCAAAAAAGAAAGGCCACAGGAAGAAGAAGTAATAAAGATCATTTGCAATGTGGTTCAGTCAATTCTAATTTTGTCCTGGAGCACTGGCCATTGCTGCTAAGATATATCAATAAATTGAGTGACACATAAATCACTTTACCATCAACCCTTCAGATTTTGGGTATCCTGCCCCCATTCCTGTGATTTTGCCTGCTCTTTCCTGTATCCACTTTGTCTTCACCACTGTCACAGAAAGGTTTGGAGTCAGGTCAACTTATGAACCCACAGAATGGTTTGACACAGGAATCAACCCTAGTCCAATGGGTCACATGGCTAAGGTAGCAGGATCAAAAGACCAGGTGACCTTTCTGCAAAGATCTGTTTCTGACTCTTTTGTTTTAAAGGTGACCCCAGGCATGGCAAACAGTGAATGCTTCATAAACACCTGTCCAGTGCTTATTCTATTTGGAATTTATTGCAGGTGTATAGCCTTGAAGAATCCAAATTGGAATGCCCTCTTTATTACTAAAATATCCATGAGAATGTCACATAAACAGACCATTTTCCTAAGATTTGGCATCTCTCCCTTTGATAAAAAAAACGGATAAGAAAAGAAAAAATGTCATATAGTTCTTCTCTCAATAGAACCCTTATTTTTCATATTTTAATTGGTGCATTATAATTATACATAATGGTAGGATTCATTATTACATATTTGTACAGACATGATATAACAATGCAATTTAGTCAACATCATTTCCCCTTTCTTTCCCCTTTCCCTTTGATTTTCATGAGATCCTCTCCACATTTCAACACAACTCTTTTTAAGTTGTCTATTGGCCCCTATATATGGCAGTTCGTGGGTGCTACTGCATCCTTTCAGCCCATCCTTTCACTCAGACATTGCTGCAACAACTAGATATGAAAACTGATATCGATGCCTTCCTTAGTGGTTATTCTGGTACATGGGTAATCTTAGAAGTTCAAGGAATTAATATTCCTGGGAACACTTTGACCATTGGAGGATAAACATTCTCCCCTTTGGTCCCTCAGCTGATCTGTTCTGAGGTACGTTCTATGTGATTTTAAAGGATCCCCAGCAGGTCTGAGCACCAGTGACCCACAGCAGTGACCAGCTTGATGACACCCTTGGGACACCTCTCTTTTCTCTGTTTAATGCTTTCCAGTTCTAAGTCTTAACTCCTGGGATCACTTCTGAGAATGAATGCTCTGCATTAAAATTTATTGTTTGAGTGAGTCTCTGCTTTTGGGGGGGACCCCACCCAAGACAACCATGCCATTCAATCAAGATATTCCTTCTTTAGTCAAGCAATTCCTATGATCTATGAAACAGGTCTCTTAAATTTGTTGAACTAATGCTTAATGTTATTTCAGAGAGCAACATTGTTTCGTTTTATTCCAAATCATTTTCTATGCATCTTATTTCCACTGGGATATAGCTGGGCAGCTGAAAGAGGTTGGGGACAGAGCAGTAGACCTCTGAAAGGCTCAATATCAGATTTCCAAGATTCCTGTATCTTCAAAACAGTGAATCCTAGCCCTTGGTTAAGACCTTCACAGAGAAGGTCTGTGAAGATGCTGTGAGACCTCTAACAACCTGTTATATTACTCTAAACTAAACCTGTTATAATACTTCAAACACATGGGTCTCTCCAAAGCCCCCCAATCATTCTGATGTGCACCTCCAGTTGAGGATCAGTTTTAGACCCATCAATCCACCCAAGAAGGAAACTGCACCCAGCTATTAGTACTGCCTCAAGTACAATATAGTCAAGAAAGTCAATGATACTCTCAAAATAAGTATAAGGGAAAAAATCATAATTAGTTTTCTGCAAAAGAGGCCTTGGAAATATTATGTTTGCTAGGTAGGTACAGCAGAATTGTCAATTCAGAATTAACATGAAAAAGTTCAGGAATTTATTTATTCATTTATTTGAGACACTCTGAAGGTTCAGGCACCATAGGAGATAATGAGGGTGAGAAGGTGAATGAAAAACAATGTCTGACCCAGGGTATTTGAAGAACTGGCTTTTTCTTGTGGGAACACTTAAGGGATTTTTTTTTCATATACTCTCACACTGGCCCTGATTTTGGCAGCCACAACTCAGATAGTGCCACAAGACCTTTTGATTAGCCAATTTTGACTCCTGTTCAGTTTCTGTTTTCTGGAAGTTTCTCTGGCAGCCTCTCACTTTCAGGTCACTATCTTGAGCAGCATCCAGGGTTTCAGATTCTGCAGGGGTGAAGGATTAACCTTGAAGACCCCTCACTAGATTTAGAATGAGAAGGTAGCCCCTGTTCCCCTCTTTGAAGTGAGTTGGACTCAACATAACAACTCTCTCTAAAGAGATGTCTGCACAAATCGATCCCTTCAAAATTCTCTCCCCCCTCTTTTTATATCCTCAAAACTGGTGACGGGATTCAACAAGGAAAATTCTAGGTCTTTCTCTTGACATTTCCCATTTTTGTCTATCTCCAGATTCACCTTGGTAACTGATAGCAAATATAACTTGGCACCTCAAATTACATGTTTTTTTTAATTACATGGTGGTTTTTCTTAGTTGTAGATGGACACAATAGCTTTGTTTCATTTATTTATGTGGTGCTGAGGATCGAACCCAGTGCGTCACACACGTGAGGCAAGTACTCTACCACTGAGCCACAACCCCAGTCCAAATTACATGTTTTAACAGGAAGGTAAAATTGCAATTTCGCATGGCAAGTAGGGGATAGGGTTGTATGCATGTGACTTTGGGAGAACAAAGAAAAGGGCCACTTCCCCCAGCTGGAAGTCGAGGGTATATCTGGTGAGTGCAATTACTTATTTGAGTTCTTTTTGATGGACATATTGGTATTAGTAATGTGACAACTTTTTAAGGGAAATTTTTGGAAGAGTACATGCTCAAAAAGACACGGCTATGGCAAGTATGTTATTTGTTACTTTTTATTTTCATTTATTTATTTTTTACAGGGCTGGGGATTGAGCCATGAACCTTCAGCATGCTAAGCAAGTACTCTACCACTGAGCTACATCCTCAGCCCCTACATTACATTTTTTTAACAGATTCAAAAACCAAAAGGGTCACAAAGAAAGTTGTGGGTTCTTTAATTTCCTCATTTAGTTTCCAACTTCCTATAAATTCATGTATGTGAATGTTATTATAAAATCAGAAACTCTATATTATTATTTATTAATCCTTGGGGAGTTCTTAAATTTCACTTATGCCAAGAATAATCAGCTTCATTTTTCTGAAGAAGAATGTAAAAATGGTCATTTGTGGACTTAAAATACATCCTGATAAAATCCGACCTTGTTAGTCAAGAGGTATGAATGCTTTGAAATGATGATATCATTTAAAAAGTAGTTCATATAGAAATTAATGGACTGTGAAACTGTAGTTTTAAATTAATGAGTATACCTAGTTAAAAGCTTTGCACTGATAAAGAGTATAAAAGGTCAACTGAAATAAAATTACCTTAATAATTTAAGCATCTTGCTTATTAATATGTCAATTATTTTGAAAGTTTTTTTGAGGGGAATAAGAGCAAGAGATTGTGTCATTTAGCATCCTTATCATAGCATTATAAATCATTTACCAAGTTTTCACACATATGCCACCCATGATGGATCACACAATCAAAATCCATGCATCAACCAGGCTTCAGGAAAATTTTGACTAAATGCTTTCAAGCCACAATTATATACCTAATACTGGATCTTTATTTGGTCTGTCAAAACCTTGAAGGTCATCACCCAAAAAAGAAAAGAAAAGACAGTACACATCTGCTCAATCAGCTTTATTTTTAATTATTGAAGTGTGCACTAACCTTTGTGTGGAGACATAATGGAGGTTACAAAAGAAAGACAAAGACAAGATTCCTACTCTCAAAATATTTAAAGTTGGCTGGAGACACCGAACAAGACCGCAAGGCTTAAGGATATATACTGAATAGCATTTGAGCCACACGAGACAACATAGTACAGAATAAACCCACACAAGGGACACCATTAGCAACAATGGCAGTGGGGGAAAAGGACAATGAGGAATTCATCTTGGGAGGTGGAAAAAGCATTGAACCTGTGTTCCAGTCACCCAAATACCAGTGGCTTATTGTGGATCATAAGCA
Source organism: Sciurus carolinensis (assembly GCF_902686445.1). Lineage (NCBI taxonomy): Eukaryota > Metazoa > Chordata > Mammalia > Rodentia > Sciuridae > Sciurus > Sciurus carolinensis. The sequence continues at coordinate 36,155,907 of NC_062232.1, forward strand.
ATTAGTTTCACTTCTGTCAGTTTAAATTTACTCAGTTCTAAAACAGACGAAAATCACATGGTGTCTAGGGTTTTCCAGCTATAAAAATACAAGATTCTAAAGACTAATGCAGAAAACTTGGGAAAGAGAGGACATGCACAAAGGAAGGACATGCACAAAGCCACATAGATGGACAAAAACTAACTGCATGTGTATTGGCAACGTATGTTGTGGGAAAGCAAGGACCTTAAATGAACATATTATTCTAAAGATTCTAAGGGCAATAAACTTGGAAATGGTTGGGACAGCGGGCTAAGCCAGGTAAGGGATGCTAACTGAGGGCCCACATGGAGAAAGATATAGTGTTTCCTGTGGTATGATTCATTCTCATGCTCCCCGCCTCATTCTGCATTCTTCATATCTTTGTAGAATTTTATTTCAATCACTTCCCCAAGCTCATATCTCAAATAGAGTAAGAAAGCGTATGGTTAAAGATGGCCTCCTGTTAGGCCCGCACAAATAAACCCCTTTTGTGGGCCAGGAAGCCAAGAGCTGTTGCTGAAAAGATGGTTGTCAATCCAATCAGCCTTAGCAGGCCTGGCACGGAGGGCAAGTGTCTCTCCAAGAAGGTCGTGGTAATGGGCCGTGCAGGGACATCCTGCATTCAGAGAACATTTGGTATTAGTACAGGGCTTGTGTACTTCATTTCAGAGAGTCTATTTCCTCCACATCTCCAAAAGTGACCCACTCTGTCCAACCTCTAGGCCACTAAACATGACATTCCCTCTGCTAAACCACTCCCTCTTCCACACTTCATATCCATAGGGAGTGTTTCTGCAGCCCCAGCCTGAGATGGTCTCCTCTTTTCACATTTTCTCTCAACATATCTTCTCTGTCATACTCTGCTTGTTGGGTTATTTTCTGTATTTCCCAGCACATGGGGTGCTCTATGAAAGGACTGCTGTACCCTTGGTTCAGTGGTCAATGCAGAAAACATACACCTTAAATATTTGTTGAGCAAATGCATCCTTGGTCCCTGCAGTCCACAATCCCATCTCTAGCAGAAGCACTAGAAAATGACTTTGGAGTGTCAGGGCTATTCTATTTAACTTAAAAGGGTAGAGGAATGTTTGACTTTTTTGCTTCTTGTCCTCTACAATGTGTTTTCACTCTAATTTTTATGTGTTCTTCCTTCTAGCCAGGGATACTTCCTGGGATTTTATTACAAAAGTGAAAAGTATATTGAAAGTTCATTTTAATCTAAATATGTTCCATTTTGTTCTATCCCTTTGCCCCTGGACAGGAGATAATATACTTTCCTTTCTTTTCTTTCCTCCTGTAGAGATTCATCAGGTCACATATTTATTCAACAGACATTTATTGAGTTCTTTTGGATTTTTTTTTGTTTTGATTTTTTCTTTGTTCTGTGGTGCTGGGGATTGAACCCAGGGCCTCTGCATGCTAAGCACACGCTCTACCACTGAGCTATATCCTCAGGTCCCTACTGAGTTTTAAATAAGTCTGAAACTCTCAGAGTGCCTTCCCCTCATCAAAAAAAAAAAAGCACACACATATTTTTGTCTAATAACATGCAGTGGGTGTGGTGACTACAAATTAGTCAAAGTTTATCTAAACCTCTCACCTTTGCCTTAACCCATGATACTATTTAAATATTCATGGGGTGAACTGCTTAAGAAAAGGCCTGGATATATATTCAAGTGTGTTTTCTTGCAAATAATTGCTCTTAAAGGAAAGATATCTAAAATAATGAAATAAAATATAGCCTACCACAGACTCTGGTTCTGGTTGCCAGATTTCATCTTCTGGAATTTTCCCTATGGCATGCAAGACCTGAAATGAAAAGAGCACGCTGGTGAAGTGAAAAGTTTATACCGTCTTCCTCCTAATCTGCTTTTTGAATAAAGGACTAAGTGAATGTCTCTTGAGATATCCATCAAAAATATCAAGATAAAGGCCAGAGCAGTCAACTCAACTTTTAAAAGGCTCCAAAAGTTTTACCATAAATTTTAGTAGTTGTAAACACGCCTTAATGGCTATGAGATCAGAGGAATTGTCCAGAAAGATAAAAATTAATTCTGAATCCTAATAGAAACATGTCTGATTCTATAATATCAGACCTAGGTTATCTCTCCAGTGTAATCTCACAGGCTCTTTTTATTTTGGGTGACATATTAGATATTCTGGTTATTACTTTTGGGTTAAGGAGTTTCTTTTCACTTGAAACCACCATTATATTGGTGTTTCATGGGTCTTCAGATGGGGATTATTTGAAGCGGGGCGGTTGGCCACCAGGATCTCAGACATCTTTGATCTTCTTGTTAGGTCCATGGATTGCTTCCTTACCCACATCCAAGACACTGGGCCCTACCTCTCTGGCTGCTCTCTCCCCAGCCTCCACAGCCCCTTCCATGTAACCACTCCAGTGTGTGGCAGTCTCAGTGCCTGCAAAGTAAATCCTGCCCACTGGCTGACGTAGAACCCTGGAAACAAAAGAAAAGAGGTAAGCATGATTGTCTCTGACAGTCAGAGATAAGGTTTCCCACAAAGATTAAGGCTGGTCAGTTTCTTCAGATTCAAAACTTCAAGGAGGACATTGGAAATTTTGGAATAATGTTCATCATCTCCATCACAGACAAAATGAATAAAATCCAAAGTCCACTCCTATACCAAGAGCTCACAGTAAAAGGAGACCTGACATTGATGGAGGGAAAATATGTACTTTCTTCACCTACATGAAGTGAGGGACTATAGGAACCCAGTCCCATATTGTTCCTTTCAAGGTTCACCATCTCTGGGTGACATATGCCCCCAATTCCCCAATGGTTATTCCACCGATGAACTTGGAAAATCACTTCCTTTCACTGAGCCTTGGCTCCATAACTACCATTCATTGAGCACTTTCCTCTGCTAGGGTTGACTATGACTGGATAAAATAATGGCTAACATTTTGGGGGTGTCACATAGTTTTCTAAGTGCATTAATCCTCACCATAATTGTATGAAATCAGTACTATTATCACCATTTTGCAGATGAGAATATGGAGGTAGGCTGTAGTAGACATTGTGATGTATCACACAGACCTCTTTCAAGAATGAAGGATTTATTGGGCATGGTGACACATGCCTGCAATCCCAGCAATTTGGGAGGCAGAAGCAGGAGGACTGTAAGTTTAAAGCCAGGCTCAGCAACTTAAAGGGCCCTAAGCAACTTAGTAAGACTCTGTCTCAATTTAAAAAAAATACAAAAGACTGGGGATGCAGCTTAGTGGTAAAGCACCCCTTGGTTCAATTCCCAGCACCAAAAAGAAAAATAAAGGACTTACTACAAGCTGCTGCAACTGCTGCCAGAAGACAGTCTTCTAATGTCAGCCATCTTTAGAGACTGTCTCCACTGAAGAACACTACCGCCCCAACTTGAGACTATTCTGGAGGGTCCTTCTAGTGCCATAGTTCCTCACAGGGTCAGTCGGGGTCTTCACTGAAACCACTACAGCCGGAATTCTCCCTTTTCCCACTCCTGCTCTCTTCCTCTCCCTTCCACTGGTGTTAATTTCAAGGGCATGCTCTAACATATACCCTGTCTACTAATTATTTCAGAGACTGCTTCCTAGAACCTAGCCAGCAACAATGACAGAGCAATTTGTTCTAGTTCACAGAGAGTAAGTGGCAGAGCTAGCCTTTGAACCCAGATAATCAGAATCTACAATCCAACCGTCTTAGTCAGCTGGTTATGCTGCTTCTCTCTACTGCATTAATTTTCTTTTTTTCTTTTTTTAACCCCAAAGGATGTTTTTTTTTTCATTTTATTTATTTATTTTATTTGTTTTTATTTAATTTTCAATCTTTTCAAGAATTCCATGAAAGAGCTATTATTATCATTATCTGTTTGTGGACATGAGGAATATGAGAGTGGGAGAAATGTGCAATGGCATATCCAGAGCTACACTGCTAGAAAATAGAGCCAGGGTTTGAACCAGGTCCCCCAGAAGTCAAAGTCTTTGTTTTTATCCGATATCATTTTCCTAGTATGTCATTACCATTATCAGTTAATAGAGTGCCCACATGCTATGCAAAGTAATGAAGTGCCACAGCATTTGGCCTATAAGAGGGGAAGTCTATTGTAACTGAAAATAAATATCATAAGAGAAGCACTGTTCACAAGTCATTATTCATCCTATTGCAGGTTTGCATTGTATCAGGTAAAGAATGTCCAAAGCTCACATCCATGTTCCACTTTAGTCAATACTCTACACCACTGGACTTCTTATCAGAAAAGTGAACAGATTGGCCTGAATTGGTAGATTTTTCTTCACCTGCCCTTATTGCCATCATCAAAAAAGGGAGGGGAAATAGAAGAGAAGATATTATAGAATATTAGTAAATGGATAATAATAACATGGAATAATCTGGAATAATCAAGAACCTAAGTGTATTCAGGAAGGGTTTCCTGCAAGAGAAAGTGGATTTTCCTTCTCCACTTTCATTAAACTATGCTGTATGTATTTTGCTGCTTATTCACTTTTTACAGAGGGAACTTATTCCATTTGGAGACTTCTGCAGATTTCCCTTGGTGAGGTAGGCTCAAGCCTCCATGTGTTCCCAAGTTATTATTATGTCCCTCTATTAGAGCACTAATCTCAATACTTTAAAGTTAATCTTTTTTTAATGTTCTGTCCCCACCTCATGCTCACCCTGACCCATCACACTGTTACCTCCTCAGCAGGGAGGGGTGTCCTTGATATTTAAGTTTCCAGGAGAGTGCTTGATAAAGAGCTGGCCTTTAGCTACATACTGAAGGAAACAATTAATATTGACTTATTATACACTCAGCATATCTGAAAATCAATGATTCAAAAGCTTATCGGGTAGTGCTCTTTGGCCCCAGAATGTTCTCTTGGATCATATTTTGCCATGTGCAGGAAGATAAGGAAAGTGTTAACTAAAATCATTATGCATCTTCTAAAAAACAGCCTTTTATCTTTCTTTTTCAGTTTTTATGAACTTATTGATTAACCAACTACATTTACTCATGCCCTCTGTGTGTTGACTACTCTCAACAGCCTTTCACTCACTGTTCCACATTTCCCATTTTATTTTGACTGAGCCCTTAGCATTACATGATTGCCTGGGTTAGTGTTACTATAATGGTCATAATAATTACTGCTATATTATTAACTCATACATTGTTAATTGTCATCAAATACAAATTTGAGGAAGTTTGACTGTGTTCTAAACTCAGTATAAGGCCAACATAAGTGAGCCCTGACTATCCCTATTGCTATTCTTATGCTCTAGCATTCTTTGGTCATATTGACAAGGATTGCTCCTCCAGATGAATGAAGCATGAAAAACAACATTATGGTGCAGAATTATAATGGCTTCATTCCTGAGAGTCACAAGACACACACAAAAATTGGGGATTTTTTTTCTTTTTAAAAATTTTTTGTTTTTTTTGTTTGGTATTTGTTTTTGTTTTCTTTAGTTTTGTATTTAGAATAAATAGGAGAGAGAAGTGACATGAAGAGTTTGGGTTCTGGTGCAGGGAATTTCAGTCACCATTCAGCACTCTTATCTACCTTCCATATTGAGTCATGATCCCAGGGGGGAAGTAGGTCGTGTAGCAGCCTCCAGAGTACTGTTCCTCACACCAGTTCTTCTCTTCATAATGCACTGGCTGTAAGACATAGTGACAACAGCCTGAAGGAGATGTAGAGGGAAAGAGCTAGTCTAGAATAAATCAAACCGTCTAAGAAACCTCATAGTAGAGAACCAATTTGCAGTCATTCCTCACAATCCAAGGAGTTTTGGTTCCAGACCCTCTGGTGGGTACCAAAAACCTTGAATTCTCAAGTCCTTCATATGAAATGGCATATTGTTTGCATATAACTTATGCATATTCTCCTATATGCTTTAAATCATATCTAGATTATTTATAATACATAATATAATGTAAATGCTATATAAATAGTTTTGTACCATACTGTTCATAAAAAAAATGACAAGAAAAAACCTGTACATCTTCATTATAACTGCATTTTTATATTTTACATTTTAAATGCAACCATCAAGGTTGGTTGAATCCACAGGTATAGAATCTACACTATAGAGAACTGCCTATATTTCTGAAATAGAGCCTCATTATCCTGGTATTTTTGAAGATTTGTTTTGGGCAGGTAAATGTGTTGATAATAAACCTCAAAGAAATTCAGGTTTTGCTAAGTTTTCTCACTTGGCTCATGCATGCCTTACCATAAGCACTATTCATAACCTGAAATTGTTTATTTCCATACTTAACTTGATATTACCTGTTAAGAAGTTTGTAGTCCCTAATGTTTTTGAGAAATGTTTTTAAAAGAACTTATGCTTACTGGAGTGGTCAGACAGAAAAAAGCAGAAAAAACATGTCTGTCAAAGAAAAGGATGACCAGATTCATATTTTCTTGCGGAGATGAGCTTTGTTAAGGGCAGCTGGACAGATAAACCTCGGTTGTGTGGCATGTATATGCTTCTGTTGATGGTGGTACTTGTAAACAAATTTGGTCTTAACAGGCAAAATTTCAGCTGAGATTTTTGCAATGTTTGAACTTCTTTTAAAATATAACCACTGGCAAAAGATCTAAAATCAGCACACTACAGTGATACAGTCAGCTCAATACTTATAGAAGCCCAATTCCCAACAGCTAAATTATGAAATCAACCCAGATGTTCATCAATAGATGAATGATTATGAAATTGTGATAGATAGATAGATAGATAGATAGATAGATAGATAGATAGATAGATAAACACATACACACACAGTGGAGCTCTACTCAGCCATAAGTAAGAATGAAATTATGGCATTTGCTGGTAAATGAATGGAAATGAAGAATAACATGCTAAGTGAAATAAGTCAAACTTAGAAACTCAAGGGTCAAATGTTTTTTCTCATATGCGGAAGCTAGAAGAGGGAAGGATATGATAACATAAAGAACAAATAAAATATAAATTAGTAGTCAAACGGAAGTCAAGTAGAGTAGAGGAAGGAGAAGGAGAGAGAGGAGGGGAAGGAAGACAGGAGGGAAAAGGGAGGGATCATGAACTGAAATCAAATTCCATACATGTATGAGTTTGTTGGGATGAACTCAACTACTAGGTATAACTATAAAGCTATAATTAAAAAATTAGAAAAAATAGGTGCTGGGAGAGTCACTCAGGGGAAGAGCACTTGCCTAGCATGGGCAAGGCCCTAGGTTGATTCCCCAGTGGGGGGAAAACTAAATAGATTATTATTAAACATTACTTTGAAAAGATAAAATCAACATAGCAAGTTTTAAGATAACAAGTGTTTAAAATAGATTTGAAAACCGTCTTGTTTAAAAAATTTTGCAATTGCATAACTGACTTTGGACAGTCATTCTTAAGGTATCCTATTTGCAAAGTATGAAGAACTGCCTGACAGGTTTAGTGGCTCCAGGTCTGCAGCCAACTCTTGAGTAATCAGCCTCCTCTGGCTGCTTGCAGCCAATTTCAAGAAAATGTGTATCTTCTCTTTCACCTTTCCTTGCTTTCAGAAATTTTTTCCTTCCACACAATACACACTAAAGCAAGAGCAAAGCAAGCATCTCTCTCTATAACAAAACCATATAAAGGCAGAACCAACTCATATTTATCATCAAGAATTAATCATCCACATTAGAAAAAGAGACTTTTCCACATGAAAATGACCACTTTTTTTTTTTGCAATATGAGAACAACTGCTTTCCTTACCAGACAACCACCTCACAAGTTGTTGGAGAAACTTCAATTACAAACAGCTTTAGCCTGAGAGTGTCTTAGAATGTGACTTCAAAGAACCTGGAATATCTCTAATACCATTTTTAAGCAAACACAAAGCCAAAACCAAAACCAAAAAAAATCTAGTGACTTTTAACAGATGTTAAATGATATTTTTAGTGTGTATATATTTTTGGATTTGCTACTTACCACCCTGAGGTCTGGAGTCTATGCCTATATTTATACTTACTAAATGGCATATGAAAACAAAAAAAAATAAAACAAAGCACATTTTTCATTAATATTATGTTCTTAAAACCAATCAATGAATAGTTTTTGTTCATTTATTGAGCAAAAATTCCAAGAAAACCTTGAAAGCATGTGTCTCACCTATATCAAGTACAGATAATCTCTAATGGAGTTAAAATCTTGTTTTAAAATAATGAATAAAGTCTGGTGTGATGGCACATGCCTGCAATCCCAGCCACTTGGGGAGGCTGAGGCAGGAGGATCTCAAGTTCAAGGTTAACCTTGACAACTTAGTGAGACCTGGCCTCACATTTTTTAAAAAAAGGGATTGGGGATTGGGAATGCAGTTAACTGGCCAAGTCTGGGTTCTATCTCAAGCATTATAAAAAGAATGAGGCAGGAGGGAGAGATGGAGGGAAGGGAAGGGAAGGGAAGGGAAGGGAAGGGAAGGGAGGAAGGAAGGGAGGGAGGAGGGAAGGGAGGGAGGGAGGAAGGAAGGAAGGAAGGAAGGAAGGAAGGAAGGAAGGAAGGAAGGAAGGAAGGAAGGAAGAGTCAACAAATTCAAAAGCCACAACTACTTGACCTGGAGGAAGTCAGCCACTCCAAAACTAAGCAATGTAAATTTTAGGGCAATAGCACTAAGCCATGCAGCTGCTCAGTTAGATTATGATATATATTATAGATACTCATGTCTGAGAGGTTTAACTAGTGAACCACTTTCAGCACCCTCTTTAAATTTTTCTCACATTTTAATTGCTCATTTGTACATCACTCTCCACTGTTCTCAAATGCTTCATGCGTAACTGAGTTTAATAACCAGTTTCAAAAGGTGATATAATCCATGTCAAAGCAGTAAAAATCCAGCAATCTGGTGACCGTTACAAGAACAGCAATTCATCATTTTAAATATTGATGAGGCACCTTGCACCCTCTGTCACTAAACGTCCCAGAAGGAAGTGCTGGTTTGTTTGCTTACCACACTGCCACCATACCCCACCTGCCCCCACCTTCACCTGTAACTACATCAGAGTTCTACTTGATTGATTTTAAGATCATTATTTCCTCAGGATTACTTCCAAAGATGTCTAGGAAACTCATCTGACAGGGAGGGCCCATCAACCTGTCTTCCTACTCTCTGATGTTCAAGGGTAAAACAAGGCAGAAAAGGGGACATAACGAACGGGAAGGGAGACTGGTCATCCTATAACTGTAAGACAGTGAGGGTGGAGCCAGTGTTAGTTTATGGACATGAATGAACCTCTAGTCTTCTTACAAGACCACCAGAAAAAAGGAAAGCTCTTTTTCATTCCCATCCTGGCTTCCAGGATCTAGAACTTTCCTATGGGTAGCTGAAACTCTGCCCTCTTCACCCCCTGATGGAGCTGGAGGCACAGTGACCCACACCCTGCTCCAGGTTGAGCACTGATTTCAGTGACAAGTGTAGCACCACCTAAACCACAACATGTCACAAAGTTCCTTATCTGCCACCAGCACAGCCAGGGTCCAAACTCTCTGGGACCACTTATAAATTAACCAGCCCTATGAAGACCCTCTGAAAGTATATCAGAGTAAATATGAGCTCTAGGGCTATGTATGAACCTATCCTTGCTTCAGGATGAACAAATTCTACCACCCTTAGGAAAGGGATGGGAAGCAGTCTTACCTTCAGAGCTTCTTGGGAGTCCAGAACTTTTGCATAGAGCTCACAAAGTTTCTTCAACCTATGGAACAACAACAACAACAACAAAAAGTGAAGATGAAGAAAGGAAGAGAAAGAAAAAGTGAGAGGCACCCATTCCCTTAAGAGAAAGACCCGGTGAGCAAGTTATATTCCTTACTTTGTGATTATGTCAAAATGCACCATATGTTATATAAAACTGAAAAGAATTTTAAAAAGAACACCAGGTCAAGTGACTAAGGGCCATTTAAGACTATATTAAAACCCTCATCTAGAAAAATAGAACTTATAATTAAAATAAAATGTAAACCCAGGCACACACCAGCTGTGAAATTGTTGGCAAATTAAAAACAAGAAAAGACTGAGCCATTGTTCCACGTCAACATTTCATTTTAAATCTTTAGAACAAGGCATTTCGTCTGATCTCAAATGTCTTAAACCGATGAGGTCACCAATACAAATCATGAGAGAATGTTGATAATTTTTTTAAAAAGTAAAGTGATATGTCACTCAACTCACCAGGGAACCCAGGGCAATTTCTCCATTTGTTCAAGAAAAAGGACGGTACCTCTTAAAGTGTCAGTCCATCTGCTAAGTGCTGGAGATTCTGGGAGGGTGAAGATATGGCTCAAGTCACCTCCCTCTATCTCCCTGACCTATATGAGGCAGTGGACCCAGTGGGAAATGTAGGGAGCAGGAAAAGCTGTGATTTCTGCTTCTGTTTCTTACCACTGTGAGACCTCAAGCACATTACTAGAGCTGTCTGAGCTTTAGTTTTAACAACAATCTCCATGATTTTTTTTATTAATGATTGAAAACTGTGGTTCCCAGACCTACAGCATCAACATCATGAGGGCACTTGTTAGAAATGTCAATTCTCTGGTCCTGCCCCAGACCTCCTAATTCAGCAAGAGGAGTAGCAGCAATCTGCATTTTCGCAAATCTTCCAGATGATTCTCAAGTTTGAGAACCACTGATATAAATTTTCCCGCCCAGTAACTGGTATGTAATAAATAAATGTTCAACAAATAGTAGCTCTTAAGTCTAATGAGGGATTTGGAAGTAAGCCAATTGTTATAATTAGTCAATAAAAATGAGTCAATTAATTATCCAATTAAATCCATCAACTATATTTCTATAAATAAAGTTATTTCAAGCCTGCTTTTTACAGAGTAGTAATGCTAACAAGGATCTTGAACATGTTTTAAAGCTAAGCCAATAATTTTAAAAATATTATCATTACCATTTTAAATTCAGAAATTATTTTTTTAAATATATAAAAATGCCTATTTTTCCCCTCAATCTTACTTCTCTCTCTCCTTCTCTTTCTTTGTCTCTCTCTTTATTTTCACATGAATAGTCTGGCACAAGCAGAGGAAAGGCCAGAAAGAACAAAGAAGTAAAATTAAGTCCAGAAATAGAACCAATTACATAAGGGTAAGACTTCATAAAGGTGAGCATTTTAAACCAGTAAAGAAACAACAGATCATTCAATAAAATGGCTCTGGGACAAATGGCTGCCCATAAAAGAAATAATGTTGGACTCCTACACTCCTACATTAATTACTTCTTACACCAAAATATATTTCAGAAGGATTAAAGATTTTCATATAATAGATGAGCCTAGAAAACTAATGGAAAAATTACTGATTTTTAAAGAAAAATCTTGAAATAGGAAAGTCTTTTTCTATGCATGATAGGCCATTTGTAAGTCATGATTTAAAATTAGATAAATTTGACTACATAAAGAGATAAATATATATCTTTTTAAACAACAAATAAGCTATAAATATAATCAAAAGACAAATTGGGAAAAGATTTGTTTCAGATACTGGTGAGCGTTCAGTGAACTAACCAGACAACACTTCCTAACTTTCATGGATCTTATGTTGCAATGGGGAGATTTTTAGGTGAGGGCTTAAGCAGACCTCTATAGCCCTGACCACACACAGAGATGTCAATGGTCACAGAGGAGCATACTAACAGAAGGGGAAAGAATGCACATAATGTTATTCAGGGCTTTTAGTTGGTAAATATGTAGTGGTGTGGGAATACATAATTGGCAGTGATGAATACTAATTGCCAGAAGAAATTGCCACCTCCAGAGAAATCAGTCCCTTTGCACCTATAATCTGTAATTGCTATGCATCACTCATGTACAGCAGCACAGTAATTTCTCTACCTGGTTATCTTCTCCACCAGTTCATTTTCAGCCCTGGTTTATATTCATTTTCACAGTCTCCATAGTCCCTAGCATGGTGACTTGTGTACAATAAACTCGATAAATACTAATTTGAATAATTGGTTCTTAAGCTATCAACTTTGTGCCTTTATACAACCAGACCCTTAAAATTAGCATAACAGATACATAGCATTGGCAATACACATATTATTGGGCAGCTCATAAGTTTAAAAGTTAAGCAAAATTGAAAGGCAAGCAAGTAGGCAGAAAAGAAGGAAAGAAAGAGGGAAAGAAGGGATGGAGACACGGGGAGAGGAAAGAAGGAAGGAAGAAGGAATACTTCTTTTGTTACCTTTCTTCTTTAGTAAGACGTGCCAGTTTTCTGGCTTTGTGAGCAAGGATAAATCTGCAATATATAAACAAGAAAAAGAAGGGAAATTAATGATTTCTTTCATCCTGGTCTCATTTTTATACTACACATTTGCCTGGAGTTCAATGTTCAAAGCCAATCAGAAGAAATAATATATACATTAACCTATTTTATGTTCAGAGTTTAACTGTTCACATGTTACATTTCTGACATTGAAGAGCACCTTCTAGCTTTGAGGAGCAAGGGACAAAAAGTAGATGACTGCCGATGATTTGTGCTGAGGGTAACATGATGAGTGACCCACTTTCCCCCATCTGGCTGATGGCCAATAGGAATGAACTGTGGACCCCAAATGCTTCCATTAAGGCTGCATGTGAGTGCTTCCAGTTTAATCCAGTTCTTGTTCTTTGGTTCTCTCTCCTCCATGGTGTCTCCCTAGAAATGAACCTTCTAGATTCTGCCTCTATTTCCAGTTCTATGATTGCTTTCAACTTAACAATTGGTTTTGACTGACCTTTCTTACCTTGGTTCCCTATGAAATAAACTTATACATGTCCTAGGATCCATCTCAATTTTAATTGCTCCAGCTAGACACCTCTTTGGACCAGGTTCTGGCTCCCAAGACAATCTCCCATCTGTGCTGATCTTCCCTGACAAGTTGAGGACAGGACTGACCTTGGTTCCTCTCTAGTGGGACTGAGAAAATCTCAGCATTCCACATGAATAACATTTACTATAATTTCAATGTGATTTGTCCCTACCGAAACTCGTGGAGAAATTCAGTCCCCATTGTGATAGTGTTGAGAGGTAGTGGGGCTTTTAAAAGACATTTTCAGGTTTCAGGGATTCACTATCATGAAAGGTTTAATACAGCTCCCATGAGAGTGAAGAGTTGGTTGTTATAAAGCAAGTTTGGCTTCCTCTGCTGGCTGTCTTCCTTCCTCTCTCACGGTGACTTCAAGGCACATACTCACTTCCTTTTCACTTTTCCATCATGCGTGATGCAACACAAGGCCCTTACCAGAAGCCAAGTAGATGCTGGCACCATGTGCCTGGAATTTCCAGAACTGTGAATTAAAACAAACCTGTTTTCTTTATAAATTATCCAGTCTCTGGTATTCTGTTATAGTAACACAAAACAGATTAACACAATAACAATGCCTACATAGGTTCCACAAGGAGCCATCTTAGCAAAACACCCCAAGTAATGTCTTTGAATAATGTTTCAACAAATAATAGATCATCTTTTGATCTATATCTACCCCAGCACTAAATATGAAGTGGAAATTTAATACAGCAAATTAAAAAACGTTATTGGTATTATACTTATTTTGTAGATATTTATTCCTTGGAACACATCAAAGAAAAGAAGCAGTATGAATTTTTCTATTGTTGGATTTGGAGAATAGTGTCATTTGGTAAAAAATTATTTAACAAAGTTTGAGACATATTTATTAATAGTGTTTGATTTTCTTGTCAATACTGAACACAACCACAGTGCCATAATTGTGCCTTACCCGATGATAGCAGCATAGCTGCCATCAGGTTTGGTATCATCCAATGTGTAGGCAATTGGGGCTTCTTCTCCTTCAATAACCATGGATCCACAGTAATCTTGGAGAATAGCAAAATGGAAGAACACATTCATCATCCTATCAAACTATGCAGTTACAATAAAGCACACATTTTTCAATTTGAGAAGCCCAAAGGCTGGAAAAAGCATATTACACTCCCAATTTATGAAGGCAAACCAAACTCATATTAATAGGAGAACTGAGTAGCAACAGTTAGCTAAAAAAAAAATCAAACTTTAAGTTCTTCCTTCTCTGAAAAGAATAGGGCAATGTGATATTCTGAATTCATCCAGGTCACCATTTAATAAAATCTGATTTTCCTTCACGTTAATACTCGTGTTCCCTATTTTCTCTTTCATAAGGAATCAGAATAAAATCACAGATGTACAAAGGAAATACTAGTCCTTTCCTGTAGAACAGAAGGGACTTTGATATTCACATTTCATGAAAAGCCACTTATTCTGTTTTGTTTTTATTTTTTGTTTTATGGATGGGGTCTTAATGTGTTGCCCAGACTGGACCCAAACTTCTGAGTTCAAGCAATCCAGCTGCACCAACTTCTCAAGTAGCTGGGACTACAGATGTGAACCACCACATCTGACCACTTATTCTATTTGAAGAATTTCTTGATGGAAAACAGGGCAGAGAGGACTAAAATTCATAGAGTTCCAAACCTTCATTTCAAAAATGACCTCCAAAAACCCTTTCCCCTTTAAGAACAACTTGAGAAACAAATTCAGATCATTCTAGAAAAAAGGGCTTCCCTCACCACCAACCCCCAGAAGCCCCCAAATGCAGTAAGCCTTTTGTATCTGTGGGTTCCACATTTGTGAATTCAAAACAACTGTGGGTTGAAAACATTTGAAAAAAATTACACATGTACTAAACATGTACATACTTTTTATTGTTAGTCCCTAAACAATACAGTATAATAAATATTTACACAGTGTGTATGTTTGATTAGCTATTATAAATGGTTTAGAGATCTTTTAAAGTATACAGGAGGATGCATGCCGTTTTAAATAAGGAGCATGATCATCTGATGATTTTGGTATCTGTAGGGGTTCTGGTAACCAGTACCCCATGGATCCTGGGAATGACTATACATTCAATTTCAACAAAAGACTGTGACAGAGCAGCAGTAAAACTGTCAGGCTAGGGTCAGAAATGTTATAATAATATCCTGCTGTAGTGTACTCCTCCTCCTGCTCCATCATTTACTTGCAAATTGGAGGTTGTTTCAACAAAATTATGGTGGAAGACTCTAGAACAAATGTTACATAGAAAAGTCAATAGGAGGGTTTTAAAATTAGGAAGAAAGAACAGAGAAAGAACTTTGCAGGCACACACGCTCATCCCCAACCTGTGGTCAGCCATGAGTGTGTGACCAGACATATCCAAAGGCTTTTTAAACTGCTTTTGCTTCTCTTTCCTCTCACATCCCTCCCCTCAGTGCACCTGCGAGAGAATCAATGTGCTTGCATGCCCCCTTCAGGTATGTTGGGGTAGGAATGATGTTGACAAAAACTGAAGTATGAGAAGAAAAAATGTTCAAAGTCTGTCCAAAACTGCAAGAAGACTTAAGAATATAAGAGAACTAGCTAAGGAATCACATATTACAAGGAGGCAAGAAAGCAAGGCATGATAGTGCAGGCCTGTAATCCCAACAACTTACGAGGCCCAGGCAGGAGGATTGCAAGGCCAGCCTCAGCAACTTTGTAAAACCCTGTCTCGAAATAGGAATGAAAAGGACAGAAGGACCCAGGGTAAGGACTCAGTGGTAAAGTATCCCTGGGATCATTCTCTACTATGGAAAAAAAAAAAGAAGGCAAATAAAGAGTGGAGATAAACAGAACAGATGTCATCAGTGAAATGAGCAGGTATATCTTGATCATATAGGGATGAGCTGAATGAACTGGCATAGGACACCAGGTAGGGCCAGGGTGAAGATGCTGCTTTCTAGGTGGAGGGGGCTCTTCAGACACTCTTCCCAGAGTGAAGGTGGACTCTGAACTACGTGGGTTCACTTAGAGATAAATGAAGAACCAGGGGTAGAGAGAAAAAGCCATGTTTGTGCCAATGGAAACATGAAGCATCAGTGGGTTTTCTATCACTTGTAGCTAGAAAGCTCAGGGGACCTTCCTGTGCACACAGTGTCTCATTCTTAATATTCCCTTATATCCCACCATCCTATATATAGTACACCTATGAGAACTTAAATTGAGCCATTTTATTAGGCTTTTAATAGGTGTTCTGTAAACAGGAGAATGGGACGTAATGGGGTAAGAAGGAAGAGGACATAGAAGGATATCCAGAAGTTTAACAAAGTTCTTTCTTTAAAAGAAAAGCATAGGAGTGAGGATGTAGGTCAGTGGTAGAGCACTTGCCTAGCATGCCTGAGGCCCTGGTGTTCATCCCCAGCACCACAGGAAAAAAGAAGAAGAAAGAAGAAAGAAGAGAAAGAAGAAGAGAAAGAGCAGAGAAAAAAGGAGAAACAAAGAACAAATCAACCAACTGGAAGGAACTTTCAGAAATAAAAAGACAATGATTCAGGGAATAGAAGAAATTTCCCCTGAAGCAGTAATATTCTCAGAGAGAACAGAAAAGATATTGTCGCTATGGAAGGTAATGAAGAAGAATATTCAGAACAATGTAACTTAATAGAAACTTTTTGTGTGTAGGGGTATGGAGGAAGAGTTCTGATGAAATAATAACAACATTCATCTGGTAGAATAATTGAAATTCACTCAGGACAAAATTAAGAAAAAGTAATAATGAAAGATTGTCCTACCAGTTATCAAAACATTTTATAGGGACTGAGTCTGTAGCTCAGTGGTAGAGCGCTTGCCTAGCACATGTGAGGCACTGGGTTTGATCCTCAGCACCACATAAAAATAAATAAAATAAAGGTATTGTATCTATCTACAACCAAAATTTTTTTAAAATAGGACATTAAGCTATAATGATTAAAATGGTGCAGTGCTGTCATATACTAGATAATATAAATTTGTGCTCTCCAAAGTGGGATAGTGAAAGAAAATGTATAGAGCTGTTAAAAATATTTGAAGCCCATTAACAAAGATTAGGGGAATAGAAAGGCCCTATGTAGGGGCTAGGCCTGTCACTCAGTGGTAGAGTATGTGCTTAGCATGCTAGACGCCCTGGGTTCCATTCCCAACATCAAAACAAAACAAAATAAAACAATAAAACTCATGTGTACCTTTGAGATTTTAGTTGGATTAGAAAAATATTTATTAGATATACAGAAAAACTTTAATGAGGCAATGATGAAAACATAATTTATAAAATGATTCAATATGCCCCTTAAGCCTTATTAATCACAAAGATATAAATTGTGAATAAGTAGGATAATTTCTCCTACCCAAGGAGCAAAAAATTAACAAATAGAATTAGCTAGTAACAAGGATTTGAGAAGATAGGAATGCTAACAAAGGCCAATCCAAATCAATTGACCTCATAATTCCACTTATACAAATTTATCCAAAAGGAATGTTCCTATCCAAATCTGCAGAACTACTTGCTGCAAGTTGTTCACTGCAGCATGGTGTATAACAGCAAATACCTGGAAACAAGAGAAATGCCTTTTGAGAAAATTTTGATAGAATCATACAATGAAGTACTCTTCATTCAGTTGTTGAAAGGAGGTAGAATTAAAGTACTGTTGTTGATAGGAAGAAGCAAATTTCATTAGGATATATATCATGATTTTAAAATAACATGATTTTGGAAAACTATAGAACATTTTAAATTAAATTTTCATATAAATATTATACATATTATCTAATACATATTAATAGTAGATGCATTTCTCTATATATGTACATGTATAATTAAAATATTAACTATGCATACACTAAATTTTTAAATATAAACAACTTATTATATTTTTTTCTGTTGTGGTGCTGAGGATAGAACCCAGGGCCTTACGAATGCTAGGCAAGTGCTCTACCACTGAGCTATACCACCAGACCAACAACCTAAACTTTAAACAATGGTTCTCTAAGGGGAGGAGCAGTAAGAGAGGAATTTCCTATACTTTTATTTTTCAAAGTTTTATGGTGAATAAGTTGACTTCTGTAAAAGTAGGTATTGTTTTTATCATTGAAATCATAAATTGATATGAAGACACAAAGATTTAAGATAAAGGGTGGAAGATAAGCAGAAGCAAAGAGATCAAAAGGATTCTGGGTTGCTAGCAGCTAGCTTTCTTGATGAAGGGGTGAGGTAGTTGTGATGGCTCCAGTGGAGGACAGGATGCTAATGGTGAGGGCAGCTGGACTTAGAATGACTTGGTGGAAGGCCAGAAAAGAAGAGGGAGCCCTTCCTTGCAAAATCACAAAGATGTTACACACCAAGGTACTGGGAAGAACTTTCTGGGATAATCGATCTAGAAGCAACCAGGTGCTCTTACTACCCATGCACATGCACATGCACATGCACACACACGCACACACACACAAAGGTGACTGTTAGATTGCTATGGTTTGGTAAACATCCCCCAAAGGCCCATGTGGCAAAGACTTGGTGCCAGAGTGGCACTACTGGGAGATGGTGGTATCCTTAAGGGGTAGAGCCTAGTGGGAGGTCTTTAGGTCACTGGGGGAATGTTCTCAAAAGGGACTGTAGGACCCTAGACCCCTCCTCACTCTCTTTTGCTTCTTGACAATGAGGTGAGCAGTTTCTCTCTGCCACACATTCTCACCATTATGTGCTGTGTTGTCACAGGCCCAAAAGCAATGGGGTCAACTGAACAAGGATCGGAACCTCCAAAACTGTGACTGCAAATAAACCTTTTCTCTCTTATTTTATTCTTTTTATTTTGTTTTAGTTGTAGGTGGACACAATACCATTATTTTATTTTTATGTGGTGCTGAGGATCAAACCCAGGGCCTCACGCATGCTAGGTGAGTGCTGTACTACTGAGCCACAACCCCAGTCCAAACCTTTTCTCTTTACAAGTTATCTCAGGCATTTTGTTATAGTTGTGAAAAGCTGACTAACACAATGGCTATGTGAGGAGATATGTAAATTAGTTTGACCTCAATAATCATTTTACTATATATGTGTATATCAAAACATCATGATGTAGACCTTAAATATATACAATACAATAAAATAAAAGCAGTGTTTAGCATGATTCTAGAAGAAGGGAAAGAATCAATCAAGAACTGATTATGTCTGATACCAATGATTCCAAAAACATTTGTTGGAGAAAAGATAGCCTTTCAACACATGGTGCTGGGAGAAATATAAATACATATGTAGAAGAATGAAACTTGACCCCTATCTCTCACCCTGTAAGAAAAGTCAACTCCAAGTGGATCAAAGACTTAGAAATTAGACTAGAAATTCTCCAAGTGCTAGAAGTAAACAGGCTCAACACTTCAACATATTGTCACTGGAATTGACTTCCTTAACAAGATCCCTAAAGTGCAAGAAATAAAACCTGAAATCAATAAGTGGGATGACATCAAATTAAAATGTTTCTGCCCAGCAAAGGAAACAAGTTCGTGAAGAGACAGCCTATGAGAGAGGAGAAGATCTTTACCACATGCTCTTTAGAATAGGGTATTAATATCCAGAATACATAAAGAACTCAAAAAACTTAACACAAAAAACTAATAAATAACCCAATTAATAAATGGGGAAAAGAACTGAAGAGATGCTTCTCAAGAGAAGAAGTGCAAATGACAAACAAAATATGAAAACAATATTCAGCGTTTCTAGCAATCAGGAAAATGTAAATCAAAAAAGTCAAAGGTTGAATGCTTTCTCTGATATGTGGAAGCTAATCCAAATTAAGGAGGAAAAAAGGAAAAGATAGGATTCCATCAAAATAGATCAGTAGAGTAGAGGAAGGGGATTGATGGGGAGGAAGGAAGGATGGGACAAGGAAAGACATTGGAATGAATCTGACTTACTTTTCCTATGCACATCTATGAATATACCACAGTGAATCTCACCATCATGTACATCTACAAGATGCTAATTAAAAATACATTAAAAACAACTGCTTATAACTGCCTGGATCAAGACACACTCACAAAAATACCTCCTCTCTAATAAACCAAATTTTACCAAACTTGTAAAACAAAGCAAACAAACAAAAACTTCAAATGACAGCTATGTGCCTGTGATGTGCTAGTCACTGCTAGGCTGTTTGGGACTGCAAAACTCATCCACTTTTATCTTGTTTGCTCAAATTCCCTCAGCTTTTCTGTTATGACTGTACATTAGTGTATTTATTGAATCAACCATTATTTTTGGGGGGGGTACCGGGGATTGAACTCAAGGTCACTCGACCACTGAGTCACAACCCCAGTCCTATTTTGTATTTTATTTAGAGACAGGGTCTCACTGAGTTGCTTAGGGCCTTGATAAGTTTCTGAGTCTGACTTTGAACTTGAGATCCTCCTGTCTCAGCCTCCCGAGTTGCTGGGATTACAGGCATGTGTCACGGCACCCAGTCTGAATCAACCATTATTGAACATCTAGTTTAAGCCAGGTACTGTGCTAGGCATTAGGAATTCAAAAATTCATTTCCTTGTCCAGAAAATCCAGACTCTAGAAGAAGACAGTCATGCAAACTGGTAATTACACCACAAGGTATTAAGTTCTAGGCTATTACAGAAATATAAAGGGGCACTCCAAAACTCACTTTCTATATGATTCCTGTTACATTGATAAGTGATTAACTTTATTTGAAGGAATCTGATTTTAAGTCTGAAGAAGTAGACTCCTATAACAGGATATTTTCTTAGCATCAGACTGCCAATGTCACTGCCAAATTAACTACATTGTAATTGACTACAGGTCGAGTATCCATTATCCCAAATGCTCAGGATCAGAGAAGTGTTTTGGATTTTTGGATTTAAAATTTTTTTAAATATTCATATATACTTAATGAGTTATCTTTCAAATGGGATGCAAGTAGAAACATATGACTTGTTCATTTTTCATATATACCTTATATACATAGCCTGAAGGTAATTTCACTCAATTAATAATTTTATGCATGAAATAAATTTTCATGGTATGGAATTTTCCACTAGCGGTATCAGGTTGGTGCTAAAAAAGTTTCAGACTTTGGAACATTTTGGAGTTTGGATTTTGGGATTAGGAATGTTCAACCTATAACAATAAAAGAAATCTCAAATACTTCATTTGGGCTAAATAAAAGGACTTAAAATCAACATACTACAGTGATACAGCCTCACCAATGTTTACTGTAGCTCAATTCACCATAACTAAAATATGGAACCAACCTAGATGCCCTTCAACAGATGATGGATAAAGAAAACATGATATACATATTATATATATATATATAATATATATAATGGAATATTATATATATATATATAATGGAATATATATATATAATGGAATATTACTCAGCTTTAAATAAGAATGAAATTATGGCATTTGTTGGTAAACAAATGGAGTTAGAGAACACCATGCTAAGTGAAATAAGCCAAACCCAAAAAACCAAAGGTCAAATGTTTTCTCTGATAAGTGAATGCTAATTCACAATAAGGGGAGGGGGGCTAGGGAAGAATAGAGTTACTTTATATTAGATAGAGGGGAGTGAAGGGAGGGGAAGTGTTATGTGGGTAGGAATGATAGTAGAGTGAAACAGACATTACTACCTCATGTACATGTATGACTGCATGACTTATTTGATTCTACAATATGTATAATCAGAAAAATGAGAAATTATACTCCATTTATGTATGATCTATCAAAATGTATGAATGTATTCTACTGTCATATACAACAAATTAGAACAAATAAAAATAATTTTAAAATAATGTCTACAATCTTTTCTTAAAGCATTACTCAAGGCTCACTACCAACAAGGACCAAGTCAATTAAGCCTCTTCCTGAAGGTGGGGAACCTTGGGTTTTCTTTTTGATACTGGAGTTTAACAACTTGCCTGGCATGTAGGAAGCCTAAAATGGTTTACAGACATGAATGGAAAGTTGGAGATTATCTCCACAAGTAAAGATAGAGGAGAGTCTCTATTACTGGTCCTAAATTCAATCTACATTTCACTGGTGATCCATCTAAAATGTGTGACCTGGTTTACAAGAGGAAGCAACTTAATGCCAGTGTGCCACTGACATTAGATTCAATGACTAAAATGACAGAACTCATCTGGTGGAACATTCACAAAGGGTAGATTACTTGATCACCTGATGCACCAATCCAGTAACAGCCCTAACCATGATTATCTGCAGGGTGTGGAATCAGGAGCCTGTGATGTGACTGAAAAAGGTTACCACTGGTATCCATGGGGAATTGGTTCTGCGACCCTTGTAGATACCAAAAATCCATGGATACCCAAGTCCATTATTTAAATGGCATAATATTTGTGTAGAGTCTAAGCACATTCTTCCATATACTTTAAACTATCTCTAGATTACTAATAATACATAATATGATACAAATGCTCTGCAAATAGTTGCTATACTAAATTGTATAGGGAATAATGACATGTATTCAGTACAGACATAATTTTTCATCCAAATACTTTTGATCTGTAGTTGGTTGAATCCATGAATGGCAGAGCCTATGGACACAAAGGCAAGAAATACTGCTCTAAGACCAAACTATGACATTGTCCCCATTTGTCTACAGCCATCTTCCTTTCTGCTGTGCTGTTTTCTCATTTCAGTCCACCCTTCTCTTTGCCCTCAATACCAGGGATTGGCTGTTGTCTCCTGGTCTCCACTTGGAAGAAAAGAAGACATGATAAGAGTAAATGTGATAAGACTCTAGTATTGTGCTATCCAATGCAGTAGCTACTAGCTACTAAAATGAAATGGAATTGAAAAATTTGGTTCCTTAATTTCACTAGCTACATTTCAAGTGTTCAGTGCCCACATGTGGACTATGGCTAGTGTGCTGGACAAAGCAGATTTATAGTCCTGTATGGCAGAATACAGGACTTCAGTGAGCATCCATGTGTACTATCCTCCATGGTATAGAAGCATACTTGAGGACTACATAAAATGAAGAAATTCATTTAATTTAATATGGTAGAATCTTGACACTAATGAAAAAATCCCCACCTCTGTGAATGGCTTTACAAAGTCATACTTCAAAAAACTGTATTAGAGGGCTGGGGTTATAGCTCAGTGGTAGAGTGCTTGCTTAGTATGTGTGAGGCTCTGGGTTCAATTCTCAGCACTGCATACAAATAAATAAAATAAATGTTCATCAACAACTAATAAAAATATTTTTTAAAAACTATATTAGAAAATGTTACTCATTTGTTTTCACAAGATTTTGTAGGAAGATCAAATAGATATTATAGCTAATTATAAAAGAGTTTTATAATTATAGCTAATTATAAAAGTTAATTCTAAGAATTTGTGCTGATATATTTTATTTGAAAGAACTATACTTAAGAACCTGGACTAATGTTTTATGTCCAGAATTTTAATAAAAATAGTTACAAGCAAATGCATGTGATGACACAACTTTGTTGGATCTTCTGCAGAAGGTCTTTATATAAGGAAAGTACTAACCCTTTTTCCTCCAGAAGGGCTCCTTATAATAAACCATGCACTTGATGACTGAACCTAAAGGCACACGAGTGATCAGCTGGTTTCTCATCATTGGCAGAGGTGGGTTGAAGTGAATCTTCATGCCCAGAATTGGAGGAATAGCACTGATCACATATTTTGCCTGAAAGAAAAACAACATGGTTAAACATCATTGGTAAATTATTTTGGTTTTCCCCTAATGATCTCTCATTCTACCCTTGGCCCGTTCAGTCTCTTGACAGCAAAACTGAAAGGATCCTGTTGAAATCTAAAGAAACCCTCATTACTGAAAACCTCCAATGATTTCCCATGACACATGGAGTCGAAGTCAAGTTCCTCACAGTCATATCCAAGGTCATACATGAACCAGATTTCTGTTACCTCTCTGATTCCACCTCATGTTGCTCTTCCAACTTCGCTCCTCTTACTTCTGTTATTTTGACCACCTTTCTGTTCCTTGATCATGCCAGACTTGCTCTCACCTCAGGGCCTCGGCACTGGCCATTCCATCTACTTGGAACACTCTCCCCCACCCCATGACTCAATCCCGCATCTCCTTCAGTTGTGTGCTCAAACGTCACATTCTCAAAGGGTCCAAGACAGCTGGGATATTCTTGGCTTTATGTAAGCTTTGGTTATCTATGAGACTCTGGTCTTTTTCCCCTACTTTAAGGGTCTAAGTTACCTCATACATTTCGTGGTTTAGGGTCTCCACAAGGACATTTTCTCCTGTCTGGTCAATGTGGATCACAGGCCTCTCTAGCTTCACTCGGTCCCCAAGGAGCTCCATTATTCGCTCACTCACTTGACTAGATCCACCCACAAATTTCCTCTCCTGGAAAGAAAAAAGATAGGTGGGAAATACAGGAATGGGCATATATTTCTTAGTGGTTAGTTTTCCTCACTTCTCTTCAATCAGAGATGTAGAATACTTCATTTAACTACTGTGAATCATGTCTTTAACCACTGTATTTTAACTTGGAACTGCTGACTTTTGACAAAATTATGTTTTTTCTAAATCATGTTAAAGGCAACTTGTAGATTCCCAAGATCCAACCTAGGCAGGACATCCTTAGAATGATCTCCACGTCCCATCAGTCTGGTTACCTCCCCTGATTTATGTTCCATTTGCATTTTGGGGAAGGGGATTTTGGGGACTGAAGCCAGGAGTGTTGTACTTCTGAGCTATAATCCCAGTCTAGCTTTTACTTGCAGTACTGGGGATGGAACCCAGGCTCTTGCACACATAAGGCAAGCACTCTAACACTGAGCTACACTCCAGCCCTTTTTATTTTTTATTTTGAGATAGGGTCTCACTAAATTGCCCAGCCTGGCCTAGAGCTTACAATTCTCCCGCCTCAGTCTCCTGTGTAGTTGGAATTACAGGTGTGTGCCACCACACCTAGCCCTTCAGTATCATTTTGTTGGGCTGTTGGGTCTGGTGAAACTACCTAAAGTTCAGCTACCACTTGCCTGGGCTCACTTAGGCCTGGTCCTATAAGTGAGGCTTAGAACTTCCCTACCTTTACACCATACCTCACCCTACAGGTCAGCCTCCCTCCCCATCATGGGCTGCCCATCTCATCCTGGGACAGATGTCTGATGCTTCTGTGGTCACCAAGGTCATTTCACCTTACTGCACCCACCTTCCCTGAGCCCTGCTTCCAAATGTTCTAAAGTTTCCAAATATTCTGCCTGCCTGTGTACACAGTAAAGCTGTTTCCTCTTTTTCAATTTTCAGTTCAGTTAATTTTTTAAAAATTTCAAACAGATCCAGGAAGAATAAGGAGAAAGAAAAGAAAGTAGGAGGAAAAGAAAGGAATGTGACTACTAAGCAGGTTATCGAAGAACTTTTTAATCTCCTTCCTACTGTGCCTAGCATGGTGCCTCATGTAATGCTGGGGCTCAGGGAATAGGTATTGAATGAATGAATGAATGAATGAATGAATGAATGAATTCCATGTGTGGCATGTGTTTTAAATTTGAAAATGCATTTCTGACTTTTCTTTTTGAGCTTTCCAAGAAGTGCTCAAGCTATGTTCATCAGATGGTCTATAAACTTACCAAACAATAATTGGAATTATCTACAAATGAAAATGGCAGAAGTCCATAAAAAGGGACAAGCCTAATCCTAAAATTACATTGGCTGTTCAGTTCTTACACTGGTTCCCTGAAATCAGACTGTTCCTTATAAATATCACTTTGAACTACCATGATAAAGCACTAAAAGTCACAAGCCTGCCTCAAACTCAAAAGTTCATGATTGAAGGATGATGCCAATCTTTCATTCCAGTAGTAGTGATTTTCTGTTGAGATGGTGAGGAAATTAATTGGTACCTGTCCTCCATTGGTCGTTGAGATGATTCTGGTTGTGCCCCCACACTGCTTCACATACCACAGGAACCAGAGAGCAGAGACCTCATGAGTCTCTGCAGTAACACAAAGGTTCACAAAGAGAGTGGCAAGATTCTTTGCAGATCTGCTCAGGAAAAAGCAAGAGCAAAATTGGAAAATGTAGGAAAATATCTTCTTAATAATCTAGAAATTATTCACATAATACATTTTCTTGGCTAAATTGAGCACAATTGACAAGTTGCAGGAAAATGTCGCTAGAATCCGATAGTATAAAACAAGACATTAGATATTTAGGGAATATAAGATTTCTCTTTCCCTTAAACAAAATACCTTATACAGAATCAGCTTGTGTTCCATATTCTATGCTGTCATGATTTGTTCCCACATATCAGCTGTTTTTCAGTGATTCTTCATCTCAGTAAAAGGCACCACCATTCACTCAGTAGCTAAAGCTTAAAGTCTTAGAAATCAAGCTTAATTTCTCTCTCTCTCTCCAAAATCAACCTATAAGGAAGTCCAGTCATTTCTCAACATACCACTCTACCTTTGCCACCATCAAATTAGTGTTGTCTCTTACCAGAAGTATTGCAATTACCCTCTCTAGACTAGCCTCTCTGCCTCCTCTTGTCCTCAGCTCATATACATTGATCACACTAGAAGACAGATGCTCTTTACCTCCCTCCACACCATGGTGTTCTTTCTCAAATGCAAATCAAGTCATGTCATTCTATTGCTTAAATCCCTCCACTAGATTCTATGAAAACCAGAATAAGATAGCTCTAAGTAACATAGCCCATGCCTATCTCTTCTATCTCATCCTGAACTCCCCAACACACTTAATCTAATGTTTTCCCAAGAAAGATGTGCTCTTATTCACCTGTGAAAATGGGCACTGGCTTCCATATTCCCCAGATTCTTGGCATTTTCTATTGTTTTGACATTGTATAGTATCTTTAGAACTCTTTTCAATGTCTGAAATTATGTTCATTTTAGTTTATTATATTTATTGTTGCTTCCCCCACTATAATATTGAGACCTTATTTTTCTTGCTCACCTTAGTGTCCCCTTCCACAAAACAGTACCTGGCATATAACAAGTACTCAATAATTTCTTGTCAAATGAATGAATGAGAATGACTATCAATTAAATATTGTTTTTTGAAACATCCTTAATGTACAAAGGATTTGCTAGGTGCTATGCCAAACACAAAATTAGTCACAACTATTCACTCACAGTATGTTTTACTCTCTAACAGAAGACAAGCTCGAAGGATGGATGAGTGGGAAAGCAATTAACAAAGCATAGAGAGTGAACTTTTGCCTGATTTCTTGGCATGTCAATAGCTAGAGGATATATACCGTGAAGAAGCACATCAGGAAGTAAACAATCTCATGCAATTCCAAGGACTCAGTTATATCTAGCATGCCCTAAAATTCAGTAGTACTGTGTACTCTGGGATAGCTTTAATAAGGATCAATCTCCCTCTTATCTTTGTTGTAAAGTTTGCATATTGCTAGTTTAGTTACACTTGAGGCAAAATTTTCTACCTGATAATGCTGACAAAGGGTGAAATAAATACCATCTTTGATTTGTTGAAGTTTTTCCATACTTAATGGTTTTGTTGTTGTTGCTTGCTTTTTCTGGTACTAGGGACTGAACCCAGAAGCACTTAACCACCGAACCACATTCCCAGCCCTTATTTATATTTTATTTTGAGGCAGGGTCTTGCTGAGTTGCTTAGGGCCTCACTAAATTCCTGAGGCTGGCTTTGAACTCGAGATCCTCCTGCCTCAGCCTCCCAAGTCGCTGGGATTACAGGCATGCACCACCATGTCTGGCTTCTTTAATTTTTTTATTTTGTTCAATTGTTGTCATGATCCTATAAAATAGCTGTTAGCTTTCCCCAGTTCACAAGCCAGAAAACTGAGTCTCAGAGAATTTAATAATACATAGCTACATGACCCACTATCATGCTTAATTTGAAACTCAGGCTTTTAAAACTTCAAAATTCTTTTACCATTAGTCAGCTCACAACCTTCAAATATCCACCAAAGGGCAGATTTCTACTTTAGTGCATGCTAACCGTGGAAGTTTGTAGGATTGTGACTAACATACCAGTTATTGACAATGTCTGCAACTTGACAGCACTTTCGTGACAGTTCCCATCATTCCAGCCCACAAATGGTGTTATATATAAACTGAAGTGACTTAGAGTTAGTTTTGTAAGATACCACGTGATAACTGATGGGATGGAAATCACAAAAGACAATTTGCAGCATCTATCCAAAGCAAATATGCAGACATTTACTTAAAATAGTATTTCAAAGTGAAAATATACTTTGATGTTTCCTGATATCCTATTTCTTTTGTTCCTAATCTTATAGATAAATTCAGAGGCATTGATTAAAGGGAGTCATAAATAACAAAATAAATGATAAAATTTTAACAGGGACCCAGCTAGACAACCAATATTAAACATGAAAATACTGTTGAGATTCTAATTGCTATTTTCATCAATTTGGTGGGAAAGAAATAATCCTAATTTGAAATGAAGGGAGATCTGAAAGTACAGTGGTCCACCCTTATCCACAGGGGATACACTCCAAGACACCCAGTGAATGTCTGAACTTTAAATAGTACTACATCGTGTATTTATTATGTTTTTTTTCCTATATATACCATGAAAAGTTTAATTTATGAATTAGGCACAGCAAAAGAAGAACAACAATACCTAGTAATAAAATCAATTACAACAATCTATTACAATAAAAATTATGTGACTATGATCTCTTTCTTAAAAAAATCAGGAAAAAATGATATTTTCAGATGGAGGTTGACAATGGATAACTGAGACCACAGAAAGCCAAGATGCAGAATATGAGAACTTTCTGGTGGGTTGGTTCATTTCTAATCTTCTATTTGATTTACTCTGGGACCTTCAGAAGAAAGGGCACGAGCTGAACAATATTTGAGGATGGAAGGTCAAGAAAACTAGTGTAATAATATTTTTGTATTTTTTGCTCTGTTGACTTTTTGAGAGATAAATGTTATAATATTTTTCTACATGAAAAATATGTACATTAAATAAGATTTGGAAAACTCATAAGATAAATATATATATCTTCCATATTCCACACCCAAAAAGATAATACCAGTTTCATTTTGATACATGTTTTGATAGGTGTAGGTTTTCTAAAAATGATCACATAGCTGTGAACATATTGAAAATATGATTTGTTGTAGTATACATACAAAATGGAGTTTTGTTCAACCATAAAGAAGAATGAAAGTATGTCATTTGCAAGAAAACAGATGGACCTTGAGAACGTTATGATAAGCAAAATAAGACAAACTCAGAAAGCCATGGGTCATGTTTTCTCTTATATGTGCAAAGCTAGAGAGGAAAAGAAAAAGAAAGTACGTGAGAGGATCTCAAAAAATTGAGGGGAGAACAGTAGAGGAAAGAGATCAAGTGGAGTGGGGAGGAGAAATGCTGGGGAAAGGTATTGGTCAAATTATATTGTTATACTATGTACATGTACAAATACATAAAAACAAATCCCACTATTATGTACAACTATAGTTCACTAATAAAAATATATGGAAAAAGGAAAAAAAAGTATGATTTGTGTTCCTGAAGAGCATTTTATAAATGACAGCTGAAAGAATGATCAACATTGGTCTTTAAATGTATGGTTGTGCTTTAGTCTGAATCAAAATAGGTGGATATTGTGAGGATTACTTACTTTTCTCTCTGATGTGTGGATGCTAACACACAACAAGGAGGGAAGGGAAGAATAGAAGTACATTGGACTAGACAAAGGGGAACAAAGGAAAGGGAGAGGGATGGGAATAGGAAAGACAGTAGAATGAATCAGACATAACTTTCCTATGTTTATGTATGAATACACCACCAGTGAAATTCAATATCATGTTCAACCTCAAGAATGGGAAGTTATACTTCATGTATGCATAATGTGTCAAAATATATTCTACTATCATGTATAACTAAAAAATAAATTAAAGAATCAAAAATATAAAACCAGAAAATGATCCTATGTGTATCTTACTTAGGAAGAGTTAGAGAATTATCTTGTATTCTCAAACTCCTAATATCTCAGGATGTTTTATTTTGTTATATGATTATAAGAAAATATAATTGGTCCTATCTTCAGGGAGCTTATGGGGAGAAAAGATCAAACTGATTTATGAAAAGCTTTTCATAACAGAGGTTATAAAACAAATGCAGATAATTATATACTGACTATGTTTTGGAAATCTAAAGTATAGCATTTAAAAATCGAAAGTACACCTGGGTGCCACGGCCCATGCCTGTAATCCCAGAGGTTTTGGAGGCTGAGACAGGAGGATTGGGAGTTCAAACCCAGCCTCAGCAAAAGTGAGGTGCTAAGCAACTCAGTGAGACCCTGTCTCTAAATAAAATACAAAATAGGGCTGGCGATGTGGCTCAGTGGTTGAGTGTCCCTGAGTCCAATCCCTGGTACCAAAAAATAAATAAAAATAAAAAATAAAAAAATAAAAATCAATGGTACAACTTTTTATGGTCACAATAAGTTATATTGCAAACTATGTTCTCATAAGAAGTGTTAAATAGCATAAGAGATGGGTTTTAAAGTGTAAAATTAATGATAGGCATTGATTTAATGACAAATGATTTTACTATTCCAGAATTGGTTATTTTCAAAGTCTGAAGACATAGGAGAAGAACAAAGACATTTATTACAGAGTATAAATTATATAATAATAAGAATGAAAAGTAGAAGTAATAAAAATGTCCAACAGAATGATAATGGATTAAATACAATATAATATTTGCTCTCCATGGAATATTCTCCAACTATGAAATGTGATATTCGATGAATAATTTTAATAATGTAATATCTTTAAACAATCTTAAAATAAATGTCTGTGTTATAATATTAAATGTTACAAACATTCTGATGCATCTCCATTGTTTTTTAGTGTACGAATAAGTAACTTATTTTTAAGAAATGAGATCACATATCCCACTGCACATTCTCTATGACAGTCTACTTTTCTGTGTGTTTTCCTTTAATATTTTTTAGGTGTTGATAGACCTTTATTTTATTCATTTATTTATATGTGGTGCTGAGAATTGAACCCAGTGCCTCACCCATGCTAGGCAAGTGCTCTACCACTGAGCTACAACCTCAACCCTTCTGTGTGTGTAATATTATGAGTTTTTAAATCATCAAGCGTTACTCTACAACATGGTTTTAAAAGACTCTATAGTATTCCATGTTTTGGACGTCCCGTAATTAATTCAGTCAATCTTTTATTTTTGGACTTTAAGATTTTCCCTTTTAAAAATGATGCTTTAAAACATTCTTTCTTCTTCTCTCTCCCTCCCTGTATGCCTAGTTCTCTCTTTATTCTTCTTCTTTAAGAATTGTATTTAAAAACATGTGAACTGTATATCTTCTCAGCGTTTCTACACCTTAGATTCAGATATTTACTAAAACCATGTTTTTAGGTTTGGCTGTCATTGCTCTGCTTTTCTCCCTGATGCCTAGAAAATGAAGACATTAACCCCAAAGCCAAATATGTTTCCCACCTCTGTTGTTCAGCACAATAAGAGGACCATCTTCTCGAACATGGCTTCCATTTCTCTCACTTTTTTGACCACAAACTCACCCTGGGCTTGACTTTCCGCCCCCACAACTCTTTCCACCTTCTCTGCTATCTAAAAGTGGTGAAGCCTCTTCATGTCATTTGTCTAAACACTCCCCACAGTTTGTATATGGTTTCTAGCACCAGCCATAAGAATCTAATGTTTGATTCATAAGTATTTCCTTTAAATACTACATTTTTTTTGCTAAAGGGTAATAGTAGGTCCAGTTCCCCTACAGTTATGAACTGCCCAGAAGGTCCTACTCAAATCTTCAAGGAGTTGCCCTATATCACAAAAGGTGTTTCAAAAGCATAAGCTAATCATCTCTGCACCTGACCACCAAAGAAGAATCCAAAAATATTTCTATGTCAACATCTTGAAAATGAGATCTTTAAGCTGATGGTTGTTAAGCTGTTCTAAGAAAAGGACACAGCACATTCTGGTCTGTTCTGAGAACTCTATGGGTTAGTACCACCTCTGTGATGCAAAAGGAAGTTGGATGGATAGTTATCTTTTTAAAAGTTTTCTCCAGTACAGAGATTGAACTCAGGGCCTCTTTACCACTGAGCTACATCCCAGCCCTTTTTATTTTTTGAGACAGGGCCCGGCTAAATTGCTGAGCCTGGCCTCCAATTTGCTATCCTCCTACCTCAGCGTCCCAAGTAGCTGGGATTACAGGTGTGTGCCGCCATGCCCAGTTTATAGTTAGCTATCTTTAGTGTAGGACCCAGTTGCAATATTTTTCAGCATTCCATTT
The DNA here is from genome assembly GCF_902686445.1 of Sciurus carolinensis. Taxonomy (NCBI): domain Eukaryota; kingdom Metazoa; phylum Chordata; class Mammalia; order Rodentia; family Sciuridae; genus Sciurus; species Sciurus carolinensis. The sequence goes on from NC_062232.1 coordinate 36,188,052, forward strand.
GGCCAGTGGCATGATTTTAGACACAAAGGAGCTAATCGTCCCCTGTCTGTTAAATGGTATTGCAATGTTTTTTTCTAAAGGCAAATCTTACTCAGTCCAGCAGATATTGTTTAGCAGCTCTTTCATTGTCATGTTGTCCCACTCTTCTGCAAGGGGTGCCTTCCATGGGGCATCACTGGGAATCTACATTTGATGAAGATTTGAAGGAGAAAGACAATGAGAATTTTCCATTTTAAGTAACTATTTAAACAGTATTAAAAACTCAAAGAAGAAAAATGAAAGTTTTCTAAATTCCTCCAATAGTTTCTTGCACTGCATAAAGAACATTGTCTTTGAAGCTTTTCTGTTAAAGATCTATACCATTCATTCTGTATATAATGATAACACTGCATGCACAATAAATGGAGGTATGCTGTATTCAGGCTATTCCAAGTATGGATCATAGTAGTCCCCCTTAATCCTGGGAGACATGTTACAAGTCCCCAAGCAAATGCCTAAAACCACAGATGGTAGCAAACACTATATATGCTTTGTTTTTCCTATACATACACATCCATGATAAAGTTTCATTTATAAATTAGGCTCAGTAAGAGATTAAAAATGATAATAAATAGATTAATTTTAACAATGTAAAAGTTAATAAAAGTTAGATGAATTGGGTCTGTTTATTTCTGGAATTTTCCATGTAATATTTTCAGACCATTTTTGACCATGGGTAACTGAATCTGCAGAAAGCAAAACCATGGATAAGGGGGGACTACTGTACTAAATTACTAATTTACAGAGAAAATTTATAAATTTAACTCTTTAGGATCAGACAGAAGCACTAAATCAGGTCCAATTCAGAGTTTTCAGTTAGGTTTTGCATGTGTTTACTTATGGGCTGCAGGTTTTGGCATGGTGTAGAATCAAAAATCCAGATGTCTTTTCTAGATTAGAAACATCCTCCCAGGAAGGATGAGCAATACATAATCTTCTACTGCTCATCATAGTGAACAAATAGCAGTCTTTCAACATCTCATTATTTTAGAGATTAGAAACAAGTTTATTCATTTCACAGATCTTTACTGATTGTTACTGTGTGTTCACAATGTGCTAGGCATGGGGGATGAGTGATACATAGAAAAATAAAAATGTCATCAAAGAAGCTTTGGGAAGTTTTACCTCTTGCCCCATGTCGTCCATTGTCCTCCAAAGGTTGTTATGATCTAGGTAGGTAATTGGATTCCACACTGTTGGGAATGGGCCCCTGAAGGGGTATGATTTGCCCTGTGAGACACAAAATACTTTTTAAAGGAAATATTTGCTATAATGTAAATGTAGCTAAATCTTCCAAGTTGGTAAATGTTAGAAAACAAATTCATGTTAGAGATCAATACATGACGTACACTCAATTCTTGGCTCCTTATGTCCTATTTAACTTTTTTAGCATAATCCATTAAAATCTTCTGTTTACCAGGTAAATCTAGGGTCAAACCAAGCACAATAGAGCACAATAGAAAGGTTTCTCTCTGAAATTGGCATCCTTACCAGGTAAAATTTAAATGCCATTCCAGAAGTGGGGTTACCAAAAGTCATTTTATTTGCTAATAATGCCTGTGAATATCTGAATCAGAAACCCCTGTGAACCTCTATGTTCATAGAGAATCAGAAAGTTACAAGTACAAACATTATACAATTTATAAGTGGATAAAAAACCAATTTCAGAAATGCAACCATCTGTAAGAAAATTCACAAAACTGGGTCCAGTAAGCTCTCCCAAGATCAATGCAGAAGTTGACAGAAACCAGTAAAATCAAAGGAGAAAGATGAGACAACTTCAGGCTTGTCCTCTGAACATGTTTACACCACCTTGTTCTCTCTACAGGGAAACCCTGACACAGAGATAAAGGGAATATATCTCTGTAAAGGATTAAAGATAAGTCAGAGTATAAATTATGTCTGGGAGTTTTAACTTGTTCATGAAAGTTTAGGGACATACACAAAAACACTTTGGGACAATTTCAAAACTTGAGTGGGAAGTCAGCTGTGCATTCTGACAACATCTTTCAACCAAATCAGAATAACATAAGGTTCTCGGTAAACTAAAATCTCACAGTAACTGAGTCATTCAGCAAAGATTCATTTGTATTGATTTTGTAAGTAGAGAAACTAGAGCTGTGAAATAAGAGATTTTTATGCTCATTATTTGATTAACTCTGTGGCTGTGTGGCTGTGTTGATCTCTCACCAACAAAGTCATAAGATTCATAGTGAAGAGATCTTCTCAGTCAAGGTTCTCTAGAGGAACAATTGAGGAAGAGCTGTAGTTCGAGTCTGAAAAAAGTCAGTTAGCAGAATTTCCTCTTCTCCAAAGGAAGTCAAAAGTGTGTGTGTGTGTGTGTGTGTGTGTGCTTGAGCCCATGCACCCACGCTGGATACTGACTGAACCCAGGACTTTGCCCATGATAGGCAAATGCTCTACCAATGAGCTACACCCCAAGACTTAAATCTTTTTCTCTTTAAGGCCCCTATTGAATGAGGTCCATGTGCATTATGGAGGGTAATCTGCATTATTCAAAATAAGATTTAAATGTTAATCTCATCTAAAAAACTTCACAGAAACATCTAGAATAATATTTGACCAAATATCTGGGTAGTGGGTCTAGCTAAGTTAAGACATAAAATTAATCATCACAGGTCTTATTTATTGAGCTATAATTTACATTTGATATTTCTGATTTACATTCTATTTTAGTTACTTTGTTTTTATGGTTAAAGATCATTGAAACAATTTAAATTGACAAACAAAAATTTGCTTGTATATATCATGTATATGTTGTTTTGAAATATATTTGTATACATTGTGGAATGTCTAAAATGACTAATTAATACGTACATTACCTCACATACTTTGTTTTGTGGTGAGAAAATTTAAAAGCTATTCCTAGTCATTTTCAAGAATATAACATATTGTTACTAACCACAGTTATTATGTTGTACAATGGGCCTCTTGAACTTATTCTTCCTAATTGAAATTTTGTATCATTTGACCAACATCTTTCCTACAAGGTACCTATTTTAAATGTGTGACGTAGAAACTTTTGATACATGTATGCATCTGTGTAACTACCACCATGTTATGGTTTGGATGTGAGGTGTAGACATAAAGCTCATGTGTAAGAGAGTGCAAGATGGCTTAGAGGTGAAATGACTGGGTTATGAGAGCCTTAACCCAATCGGTGAATGAATCCTTTGCTAGGGATTAACTGCATGGTAATTGAAGGTAGTGAGGCTGTGGCTGGAGGAGGTGAATCTCTGGGGGCCTGCCTTTGGGGTATATATTTTGTATCTGGCAAGTAGTCTCTCTCTTTCTCTCTCTCTGTCTCTGTCTCTCTCTCTCTCTCTCTCTGCTATCTGACCATCATATGAACCACTTCCCTCTTCCACACTCTTCCACCATGATGTTCTGCCCTGAGGTATGCACCCAGCCTTCTATGGACTGAGATCTCTGAAACTGTGAGCCCCCAAATAAATTCTTCCTCTGTCCTCTGCTAACACTTTTCTTGTCAGGTCTTTCAGTCACAACACCAAAAAAGCTAACTAAAACACACCCAATGAAGACATAAAACATTCCCATAACCAGAAAGTTCTCTCTTGCCCCTTCCCAGACAATCTCTATCCCCTTTCTGGCCATGGGCAACCGCAACTGTTCCATTTTCTGTCATTATAGATTAGTTCTGCATATTCTAATTTTTTTAAAAGACTCATGCTTTATGTACTATATGTGGATTTTTTTTTGCTCAGCATAATTTTGAAGTTTTCCCATGTTGTTATTTGTTTCATATTGTTACTAACCGTTAGTCCATCCTGGATGGGTTATGGTGTGTTTATCCATTCATTTGTTGATGATTATTTCCAGTTTTGGCCTATTATGAATAAAACTGCTATGAACATTCTGGTATAGGTCTTTTTTTATACACATACATGTTTTACTTTCTCTTAGGTCAACCACTGAATGGCTGAGTGGCATGGTGGGCATATCTTTCAAAGTTTTCTGAAGTTTACCATTTTATATTCCTACAAGCAATGAATGAGAATTCTTCACATGCTAACACTTGCTGACTTTTCTTTTATGCTTCATACATTTATTTACTTATTTATTTACTTATTTATTTATTTTGGTACCAGGGATTGAAACAAGTGACACTTAATTATTGCCACATGTCCAGTGTGAGTGAGGAAAAGAGTTCCTGTGGGAGAGAAGGGCCAGATGTGAACTAATCACTAAGAAATTTATTTAATAGAAAAAAACAACAGGAGACAATTATCTTTTGAATCAGGGGGCATGACAGGTTGAGCCATTCAGAAGGGTCTGGCTCTGACAAAATGGAGGAGCCAGCACTTGGTTTATTTATAGTAGTACAGATCAAAGGGGGACCAGGAGGAGTTTCTTCCATGAGAAATAGGATGGAGTGGAGTTAAGGAAGTCATTTGGCTCTAGCAGGTCATTGGCACATCTAGCACAGGCAAATTCTGGTGGTGAGCCACTGTGTGGAAACCACATACTCCAGGCAATCTGGAACAATCTCTCATGATTGTCAGTTCCTGAGAGCCAGATTTCTGTGTCTGATAGCTCAACCAAGTCTGGTTTTATTTACTGGCCATGGATGCCACCCTGCACTTAATCAGTGAGCCGCATCCCCGGGCCTTTTTTTTTTTTTTTTTTTTTAAGAGACAGGATCTTGCTAAGTTGCTTAGGGCCTTGCTAAGTTGCTGAGGCTGGCTTTGAACTTGCAATTCTCCTGCCTCAACCTCCCAAGCTGCTGGGATTATAGACATGCACCACTGTGCTCAGTTATGCTTCATATTTTAAATACATTTTTTTGTTTTAGAATAATATTAGATTTATAAACAAAAAAACTGCAGATTATATAGAAATTTCACATATACTTCTCACTTAGTTTTCTCTAATAATAGTATCTTATATGACTTTGGTATACTCATCAAAGTCAGGAGATTGACATTGGTATATCACTATTTGCCAAACTATAGGTTTTATTTAATTTCACCCATTTCCCACTAATATCCTTTCTCTGTCCCAAAATCCACCCAGGATCCCACATTGCATTCAGCCGTGCTATCTCCTTAGTCTCCTCTGCTCTGTGACCATTTGTCAGTCTTTCCTTGTTTTTCTTGACCTTGACAGTTTGAATAATGGTCAGGTATCTTGTATAATATCCCTCAGTTTGGATCTGTCTGAATTCCTTTTTCATATTAGATGGGGTTAAAATGGGGAAGAATACCATTAAAGTTAGTGTCCTTACCCTATCACCTCCAGGAGGGATGTGACATCACCATGATTTATCACTGATGATGCTAACTTTGATCCCTTGCTCAAGATGGCATCTGTCAGCTGCTATTTTCCCTTTTGCACACCCTATTCTTTGGAAGATAGTTTGTAAGTTCAGATCACTCTCAAGAAGATATTGTTGGAATTGAGCTCCATTTCCTGGAGGGTGAGTATCCACGTATATTTTTTAATTCTTCTCTATGGAATATTTCTGACTTTTTCTCTCCTTTTACTCACTTATTCAATCTTTTATTTATATCAGTATGGACATATAGATTTATTTCATGCTTAGGATTATAATCCAGTATTACATTTTTTTTATTTTGTTGCTTGAATTGTTCTACTTGTGGTTAATTGGGTGACCTTTCATGTGGGTTCCCATATTTCCTTTGACAAGCCCTCATCCTTTTGATTCTTGAGTGCTTCTTTCATTTCTGGCACTAGAAGATTCTCTAGGTCATCTTTCATCTTCTATTTTCTCTAAGTGCTAGGACATATCATTTGCCTAGGAATCTTCATTCCTTTTATCAGGAGAGCAGTATTTAGAAACAACTTCTGGCTGCTGTTGCATTGTTGATTCTTTCCTCATTTTTGTTTTTTGTAGGGTTGAGTACAGAATCCAGACCATCCTGTGTGGTAGATAAGCACTCTACCATTGAGCTATATCCCCCAGCCCTGATTTTGTCTTTTAAGCAGCTTCACTGAGATATAGCACAATATAAATATCACACAATTTGCATGCTGGCTTTTATTTGAGGGGTAGGGTTGCCAGGGATTGAACCCAGGCTGTGCATCACTGTAACAAGCTGCATGATGGCTTTTAAAACCTCTTCTTATGCTTCTTCCATCAGAGCTCAGCACATAGAAATTACACAGTAGAAATCTGTGGATTGATCCATGAGATCATTCTCCCCAAAGCAGATATGAATCCCCATTCTAGCTCCGTCTTTCTAAAGCTGACTAAAAAGAGTAAATCAGTTGCTTACCCCAGATATCACTCTTTCCAATGCAACCTCTATAGACCTTATCATCTTTCTCCAGGAAGTATGCCAAAGTTACCATAAATAGCTGGGTTAGGCAGTGTCTTAGTTTGTTTTCCGTTGCTATAACAAAATACTCGAGACTGGATAATTTGTAAAGAGTAGACATTTATGTGGTCCATTGTTCTGGAGGCTGGGAAGTTGAATAGCATAGTGCTGGTGTCTGCTTGGCATCTGTGAGGGCCTTTGTATTGCAACATAAAGTAGTGGAGGGCATCACATGGCAAGACAGAGCAAGTGTGAGTCAACTCAGGTCTCTTCCTCTTCATATAGAGTCACTAGTCCCAATTTACCTCCCAGAGGCCCCACCTCCAAATAACATCCATATATGAATTTGTAGATCATGATGCAACATGAGTTTTGGAAGAGATATTCAAACCATTGCAGTGAGCATCTCTATTTGTTTCACTTGCCTCTAATCCCACTGTCCCTTCCTCATACATTTACCATTCTGTGTAACTTACTGGTCTCTAAGCTGCAAGAGCACTGGTTGTGGAGCCAGCTTTCCTAGAGCAAATCACTAGCTGTGTTATGTTGTTTAACCTCTCTGTGCTTCAGTTAACTTGACTATAAAATGTGATGATAGTACCTCAGAAACATATTGGGAAGATGAAATGAGTTGATCCATATAAGTCACTTTGAACAGTGACTGGCACTTGGAAGTTGGCATTATTGTAGCTACCACTATTGCAATTATAACTTTTGTATGCCCAGGGCCTGCAGGCCTAGCCTATTGGCCCGTAGTAGGTTCCCTATATATGTTTGATATCTCAGCTGTGTAATCTTGAAGTTAGTATTTATTTGACACACAATGTCCTGATTTCTAAGTTGATATTTTGTATTCTGTTTTTCTAGGCTAATATTACCATCATTGTTTTTAAGCCTCCCATTGAGCCCAGAAACACTCTTGGCCTCTGCAGATCCCCACCATCAGAATGGTGCCAACCCCTGCTCACATTTTCCACCCTTTTCATGCATGCACTTGTTCAAAGGGAATGGCACTGTGTCCATAGGTAAAGGCAATAAGAAACATAGAAAACCACAAGTAGGTTGAATACCACCCCTGAAGTGGGAAGAACAGTACCAACTTTGAAAATCTCTTAAGAAAAAGATAGAGGGGAAGAAGTTCATACTTGGCAAACAATTTAATTATTTAGGAGATTTGTTTGTTTGTTTGTTTTGTTTGATTTCACGAGCATATTGGTTCTGCCAGAAATGCCCAGCATATGACTTGAAGAAGAGCCCAGCAGATTTGGTTAATTTGTGTCTGCTGGGTCATCACCAAGGTCTGCCCCCATAGCCATGGCAGCTCCTGAGAACAAAAAGAAAATTGTTTCAGAAAGGGAGAATTTCAGTCTGACTTATGGAATCTGGCCTTAGAAAAGATGAAGGATAAATTTTGGATAAGGACAAATTCAACTGACAAACCATAACACACATGGAGTACCACTCAACAACAGTATCCTGTTCCACAGTCTACATTAATCTACCACTTGGAATACCTTGTGAGATTGGATACTTCTCCACCACACATCCCTCTCTTCCCCAAGAATAAGATCTTTGCACAGTATGGGTCACGTGGAAGTGATATAATAGGGGCCTAGGGGGCTTCTTCCAAGACTCCATTTGACAGATCACAGTTCAGAGGCCCAGTTGAAATGTCATCCTAGCTGAAATATAGAGACTGTTTTTCAATGGGGTCCCAAACACAGTGGGGGCTCCCCCAACACCAAACATTCCAGCAAAACAATGATGTCAGAGACCAACTGCCCAGACCCTTCCAATTCTAGAACACTTTTAGGAAGGGGGTGTGTTTGGAACCCCCAAAACTGAAATCAGTAGAAAGTGCCACCATAAATGACTCTGTATGAGTACATGGAAACCAAATGATATATAAAAAGCACCATGAAGAAGAAGTACATTGTACGCACTAATAGTAACATCCAAACAGATGATGGTATAGCTTAGCTAGATTCATAAAAGCAGGTATTCTTTTATAAGATTAGGAAAATCTTCTATTTAACACAAGAAAGCTCCATTGTTAGACTCACTTAAAAAAATCTTCAGGATCAGGGAATAAGCAGGGTAGGAAGGAAATGTCTACATTTATAAGTTTACCCACCCAAAGCCACTGGAAGAGGATTGAACTTCAGATTTGGCCACAGTAGAAAGAGTTCACTGATTGTTACTAGTTTGAACACTGTCCAAAGAGGCTTATCCTTCTGAAGAAATCATAAAAAAATGTCATAATAAGCCCCCAGGTCAGGATGTACCTGTTACAAAGTCCAATTTTATCCAACATTTTTTGTTTCGTCCTCAAAATAGCCCGGTGAGGTAGCCAGCCAGTAGAAGTTATTTATTTCTCTTGCACATGAAGAAAATAAAGCACAGATGGGTTTAAATGATTAGTTTGGGATCTCACAGTTCATAAAGTGGAAGCTACTGGAAGTTTAATATAATTTATAGTATCTGTGTGGGTCAAAAGTGCAAATGTGTGTGTGTATGTGAGTGTGTGTATAGAAGGGGGTATGTCTGACAATTATCAGGAAACATTCATCAGCCAATAACTACACACTGATGACTAATATAAAAATCCATATGATAAAAATTGACTGTAGCAAACACCTTGAGAAAGGGACACCAACATAGGGATTTTGGTATTTGAAAACAAGTTGTCCTCTAGGCTCCCTGGAAGAAACAGTGAACTGAAAATAGGGGCAAAGAGACAACAGGAGTTCAAAACAGTCCCAAGCTCTATAGGGAACACTTCAGGGAGAATGAGTACTTGTGAAAGAGTAAGAAAGGGCTGGAGGTCATATATTCCCATTGCTGGTTCTAGTCAGGAGCTACATTTGATGTAAACGCCCACACACATATGCACACATGTATGAATATGTATGTATGTTTTATCCATTATAGAAATTCAAGATGGCAAAAACAACTATAAAAATAATCATTTATAATCCTTCCAGACAAAATGCATCCTATTAACACTTCAAAATATTTCTTTCATTCTTTCATTCATTTTATAATTGAGGTATTTTGGTACATGCAATTATTGTCCTGCTAGTTTTCAGTCAATCTTATATCCTAAATATGTCCCATGCCAGTCATTAATACTTGTTAAGCATACTTTGCTTGATTATTACATAATATTCCATAATATGCAGAGACTAGCAGTTCTCAAACGGGGGTTTGAAGACCCCTCAGTGTTCCCGAAACACATTTGTGGAGTAGTTGAGGGTCTCTTTTTTCTAATACATCCATGCAAGGGAATATTTGTAGCCAAAATATATTTTAGCCAAAATAACAGACTGCGACACAATGAATGCCAAAGCAGATATGAGAATTCAGCTGTCCTATTAAGCCAGATGTGAACAGTACACAAGAATGTAAATCAATGCCACACATTCTTTTGTGGTTCTTTAGAAACAGGCTTTTTCATAATAATGTACTATGTTAATTTATAGTAGGATTGTTATGGTTGTTTCAAGTGGATTAATAAATATTTTAAAGATTTACTGTTTCAATTTCTAATATGGGAAATATAGATAGAGTCATGTAAGCTAAAGCTACCTGGAATTCTCAATAATTTTCAAGAATGTAAAAGTTTGAGAGGTGTTAGAATAGAACCTCATGAGAAGGGATATAAAATGTCTTTTTAAGAGATCAACAGAACTGACTCAAATTGCTTCTGAATTGTGATAGTTGTATGATTAAAAGGAAATTACTCACCATTTGTAAGTTTATATTTATTTATTTACTTATTTATTTATTTATTTTTCAGTGCTGGGAAAGGAACTCTGAACCTTGAGCATTCTAGGCAAATCCTCTATCCCAGTCACACACCTCGTCTGTTTTTTTCTTATCTTTAGAATCAGAATCATGGTAACTATCTCAAAAGTGTGTGTTAGGAATGAACTGAGATTATACACAGCATGGAGGATACACATATTAGATGAATGGTGCTGATGGTTTTGTGATTGTGATAAATGAACTGTCATTTAAACAATCACTTTTTGCTCATAAATCCATGTTCCCATTTTTATTAATCTTGTTTGATAAATCCTAGAATCTGAATTCCTGGCATGAAGATTTATGTTTGGCTTTTTAAAGCAAATTGCTGAAAACCAGCAATCAAATCAATGCTCATGTGACCTTATTTTAGAGCCTGTAAAGACTTTTCCAATTCAGTAAAAACATCTGAACTCTGCCTTTTACAATCTTCACTTAACCAAAACAGCAGGTTGGCTTGATGAGGCAGGTATTTCTAATATCAACTCCAATACTTCATGTGTACTGTTCTCCTGACTTTTGTTCTGGAAGCCAAGATGTTACATCCCAATTTTTGTCACACTGGAGAAGTCCCTTTGCCACTTATGCTTGATGCTGGTTCCAGGCCCTGCCAGTAGGAGGATATGGCCTAGTCCTTCTTAAATCCAGATCCTGAGGAGTGACCTTTTTCTCTCAGGATATCATCTCTGACATTCATGGGAACCTTTTGAGCCATAGGAACCTAGTGTAGGACCTGTCCCTCTATAACTTAGTTTTACAGTCACCAACTAGGGCTATGCTTGGGCCAAAAACTAATTTGGAGGACTAAGCTTTACTGTATTTCCGGTTTGAGAGAAAGAAAATGTAATCTTCTCCATGGGGTGGGAGAGGGAAAGTTCTACAGACTTTTCTTAAGCAAATATTTTCTTCCTCTGTGTCTGTGCCTTCTCTGTGGCCCTCATTCATCTTTCTAAACACCCAGACCTAGCATCAACACATCTTCTTATTGCACCAAACCATGGGAGAGTCTTTTTTTGGGGATCTGCCAGCAGCACCCCAGAATACAAAAGGCCTGTGATTATTCATATAGGGATAAATGGGGAAGATGGGGAAGAGAAATATAAGCAAATCCTTACAGGAATAAAATTAACAAACAATGACAACAGTTATCATTGAGTGCTTCCTCTGTATGGGCCCTGTATAGTACATATTACATGTCTTCTGTGTACTTCACAATGACCCTATGAGACAGTGATAATATTGTCTTTTTCATATGGTGAAACTGAGGCAAAGAGGGAGATAAAATAATTATCAGTTGCCTAAATTCTTACACCAGTAAGTGGCAGCAAGATTTCAATTCAGATATTCAGCAGCCAATGCTCTTGATCCTGAAGCTTCCTAGCTTAATTATAGTTATAATTATTGAACACTATTTGTCAGACACTGAGCTAATTATTTAGGTTAATCCTTACAGCAAGCCAATGAGTGATCATGTGCTAATACTGTGTTTTGTTTTGCAGATAACTTCCAAAGCACAGAGAGGTGAAGTAACTTGTCTGAGGTTGCATAGCTTGTGTTGGGTAGGATCAGAATTTAACCTCAGGTTTGTGTATTTAGAGCTCAAGTTCTTTTTTCAAAAGAGCTTTATTGAAGCAGAGTGATAGAGTTTGAGTTCTCACTCAGGTTTCTGCTCTATGAGCCACTTCTCGGGTAGTTTAAAGATGGTCTCAGGAAGGCATTGAAATCCTTTAAACACTGGGCATGGTGGTACACACCTATAAACCCAGTGACTTGGGAAGCTGAAGCAGGAGGATCACAAGTTCAAAGTCAGCCTCAGAAGCTTAGCAAGGCCCTACACAACTTAGCAGGACCCTGACTCAAAATGAAAGAAAAATTTTAAATGACTGGAGATGTAGCTCAGTGGTAAAGATGTAGCCTCTGGGTTCAGTCCCCAGTACCAAAAAATAAATAAGTAAATCCAATAACCATTTCAGATTCCTACAAATGAGGGAAAAGTTAATGATGGGTTTAATGATCAGCCAGACAATTTCTGTGGCTGTCTTTCCCTTTACCCAAGCAAGGCCCAATCCAGATCAACCTCAAATGGTTGTCACATCAGTTTATTCATTCAGCAAATACTTCTTGAGTGCCTCTTATGTGCCTGGCACTGTTCCAAGTGTTAGAGACACAACAGTCAAAAATCTGATCTCCTAGGCGCTTGCATGTAGTAGGTGCAAACAAAAAAAATTAACCAAACAGACACCAAATCAGTAGATTAGGAAATGAAAGGGCTAAAAAGACAACAAGACTAAGGAGGACAAACAGGAAGTGTTGGGAATTCTGGGTTGGTTGCAATTTTTAATTAGGTGATCAGGGAAGGCCTCAGAGAAAAGGTAACATATAAATGAAAAGGTGAGGGAGGCAACTATGTTGGGAGGAGAGGTCATGCTCTAGGCCCTCAGTGGCCTTAGCAAGTGACCCGAGATGGGAGAATAAATGAACTGTACAAGGCACAGAAATGAGGCCAGCCTTATCCTCCCTTTTCTTCTCCAAGAGGAATACCCCCTTGTTCCCTGGAACACATCCAGGCTCCTGAACCTGGTTCTCAAGATGGCTACCAAAAGGAAGGTGGATCCTTCTGTGCTCTCCCTGATCAGAGAGTTCCCCTGATCTTAGCAGACCATCTTCACAACCACCATAGCATCTTCCCTCAAAAGACTCTTTGCCTTCTAATGTCCATCAGCAAAAAGTGTGAACAACTTTCCATTCCCAGATCAAGACTCACTTTCATCAAGAAGTCTTCCAAAATTCATTCTACTCCCATCAGTGTTCTCCACACAGAAAGTTCACTCTTTTTGAAGACCCTACTATAACAACTTGTACTTGCCCATGTTATCTTGACATTATTCTCTAAATATTCCATGGTATGTTTCTTGTCTCTCCAGATATTTCAGGAAAGGAACCAATCATTTGTACCCTCCCATAATGCTTATGGGTGGTATATATTCAATTGGTGTTTGACAATCACTGAAGGGAGGTTGGGAGGGATGGACAGATGGATGGACAGACAGACTGACAGAAGGATAATTGGATGAATAGGAATTCTGAAGACCATAAATTCCTCAGAGTCTGAGGCAGAAGTCTGACTGCTTTCTAAACAAAATCAAAATAATTTCTTCTGAAAAATTAATGTTTAAACTAGGAAGCTGAAAAGTATAACTCTTCCGCCCAAAAGACTTCATCAATATCTTTGTCCTCTTTACCCTCATAATTTGTTGTAAATACACCTGTTGATGGAGACAGGCCTAAGATCCACAGGAAAGAGTCTTCAAAATTAGTCTGTGTATCACCTCAAAAAATAAGAGTGTGTTCAGAAGGATGCAGTTTTGTGCCCCTAATCCTTTGCTGTTTGAATCAGTCATTTCCAGTCATATTGCATTTCAAACCATCAGGACACACCATTAATGCCAAGAGGTTGTTTCCAAAACAGATTAAGGCTTGTGGTTACAATCTGTTTTCCTGTGCCAACTTTTGTACTCTTTCAATTTGTATACACATAAGTATTTATTTGATCAAATAGTATAGGCATCTAAAATATCTCAATAAATCTCATCACTTTATTTAGAGCATGTAATTTCTCAACATCCTCAATGTATTATCCAACATGCACTAGAGCTAGCAAAATTCCAGACTGCTCTGACCTTGAATAATGTGTTTTTCAAAAATTAGAGATGGCTACCCAGCAGCATTAGCTTTCCCAGGAGAAATCTTGACTCAAAGAAAAGGCTGTTCCTCCACAATGTTAGAGATTATAAGAAAGTCAAAAATTTGAAACGTTGGTTCCTGCCCTTCTCTGGGACAAGGCCTCCTCTGAAAATTTGTTGAAGCCATGGAATCTTACTAGTAGTAGTAATTCTGTATATAATGACAAAAGAGTGTACTTTAAGCTCATCTGTGGGTCCCTCTCTCCCAAAGTTCAGAAATTTGAGATTGAGAAAGCCTGATAATAATACCAAGTGTTTGGTGTGGTTCTGAACCAACCAGAATACTTATTCACTGCTAATGGGAAGGTAACATAGTATAACCACGTTGGGAAACTGGCACTATCTACTAAAGCTGTGTATACATATAACTTTGACTCACAACACCATGTAGCAGTGACAATGAACTAGCTACAGCTACCCCTGAAAACATGGGATAATTCCACAGTAATAAGTTCACAAACAAACTAGACTTAAAAACTAAATACTGCAGAATTCCATTTCATATAAAATTTGAAAACAGGCAAAATTCATCTGTGGTGATAGAAGTCAATATAGTAGTTATTCTTGGGGACAGGGTAATGTCTATAAGGGAACATGAAGATGTCTCTGGAAACTGGTAATATTCTGTTTCTTGGCCTGGGTGCTAGCTTCTTGGTTGTGTTTACTTTGCAAACATTTAGAAAGCTGCTACTCATTTATGTTTTATCCCTTTTTCTGTATGTACATTATATATCAGTAAAAACTTACCTACTAGGGCTGGTGATGTAAAATAGTGGTTGAGTGCTTGCCTAGCATGTGTGAGAGTCCTGGGTTCAATCCCCAGTACCACCAAAAAATACCTACTCAGAAATGAATTATGCATTTTAAGTGGATGAGTTGTATGACATGTGAATTGTATCTCAATGAAACTGGAAAAAAAAAGAATGGTTATGTAACTTCTGAATCCTGGGTGAGGTTAGCAGCCAGCAAAAGAGTCCTGCACTGTCTTAAGAAATACAGATTTAAAACTTGGAATGGAACCACCATTTGACCCAGCTATCCCACTCCTTGTCCTATACCCAAAGGACTTAAAATCAGCATATTACAGAGATACAGCCACATCAATGTTCATAGCTGCTCAGTTCACAATAACCAGATTGTGGAACCAACCTAGATGTCCTTCAATCGATGAATGGATAAAGAAAATGTGGTATATATATACAATGGAATATTACTCAGCCATAAAGAATGATAAAATTATGGCATTTGCAGGCAAATGGATGAAACTGGAGAATATCATGCTAAGTGAGATAAGCCAATCTCAAAAAATCAAAGGAAGAATGATATCGCTAATAAGTGGATGATGACACATAATGGGGGTGGGAGGGGTTAGTGTTGGGGTTGGAGTTGGGTTTAGGGAGGGGGGCAGGAATGGAGGAAGGAAGGACTGTATAGAGGGAGGGGAGGGGTGGGAGGGGTGGGGGAGAAGGGAAAAAAATGACAGAATGAATCAAACAACATTGCCCTATGTAAATTTCTGATTACACAAATGGTATGCCTTTACGCCATGTACAGGCAGAGAAACAACATGTATCCCATTTGTTTACAATAAAAAAAAAAGAAATACAGATTTATTGATTACTTGAGTGGTAAAGGATTTCAGCTTTCATTTTGACCCAGCCAGCACCAATAGATTGATATGGAGCCAAGACTCCTGCAACCTGATGCACTGGGATGACACCCAGATCACTAGACAGGTTCCTTCTTGGAAAAGGTTATTCAATGACCACATATTGGGTAACTGAGTCCATAGACA
The DNA here is from genome assembly GCF_902686445.1 of Sciurus carolinensis. Taxonomy (NCBI): domain Eukaryota; kingdom Metazoa; phylum Chordata; class Mammalia; order Rodentia; family Sciuridae; genus Sciurus; species Sciurus carolinensis. The sequence goes on from NC_062232.1 coordinate 36,203,756, forward strand.
GAAAGGAGAGAGAGGGTTTAAAACATCACATTATTGTTTGGATTCCCGTTGCACTGAATTTAAAGTGGCCACCATTATTTCTGATGCAGTCATTGTAGATTTCCTGTGTCTAGCTGGTGGTGGTGAGGCTACCCTGAGGAAAGAGATTCACAGTTGTCAGAGTCCAGAACGCGCTGATGCTGTGTTTGATGCCTTTTAGCAGAAGATGGTCATTTCTTAAGTAGATGAGTTTCAGGAACTTTCCATGCCATCCCCAGTGGTTGTTAGCAAGAGCTTGAGCTCTTCCAGAGTGGTATTTCTCCTGGCAGAATCCAGGAGAAATTGAGGAAAATGCAATCTGTTTTAACAATGGACTGAAATGGCTCTATGGGGAGTCTGGTGAATTTGATTAATTTGTCATACTCCTTTTTTCTACCCCACCCCCCATCACTCATACTGCCAGACAATAATAATCCATTCATCAGTAAAACCACAGACTGTCTGAAATTAGTTGCTTAAACATCACCTTTGACTTCTCTTTTTCTCCAATTTCATCTATAGTCAGTTGTACATTTAAAATATATGTAGAATCCAACCACGTCTCACTTCCTTGACTGAGAGCTCCCTGGTTCAAGCCACTATCAGTTCTAATCTTTATTACTACATTAACTTCCTAAAGTCTCTCCCTGCTTCCACCTTTGGCTCCAAGAATGTCTCCTCCAAAACTTCTGGAAACAAGTCCAATGGAACCTCATTTGAGAGTAGAAATGTCTTCTTCAGGGGGTTTGGTGGGGAGATCCCAATCTTCTCCATGATCCTCAACAGACTTACTAAAGGAAATGGGAAATACAACAATGACTGCAAAACACGGACTCAAGCCAACAGACTGAAGAGAATATTTTTTTATCATGTTTAGAGTCTTGAAAAGGGAAAATTGAGATGAGAAAGTTCATAATCAAATCCAAGGCCCACAGGAAAAGCTTACTTTTATATCATAGATCATAAATTTTAAATCCAATTATTATTCATATAATAATGGTTTGTGCAATAAACAAGAGTGAATCTGTCATCTTAAAAAATCTCTAAGGGCCTAAGAAACAACAACTCCTGTTATATGTACATTTTGAATTATTCAGTAAAGAATCTTGGAGGTAAAATCCACATGATCTCCAAATTTCAATGAAATTTAAACAAGTTTAAATGTTTAAATATTTTCTTCCACACATTTTTATCATGCTCTGCTAACTATATTTGCTTAAGTAGAATTCTTAAATTAGACAAAAGATAATTTTAGTCTCACTATGAGATTTCATAAAATCTTACATAAATAATTTACACCAAAGGTGGTTTTCCCAGATCTCATATTCTAGTTTAACAAATCTAATGTGGTTTTACACAGATAAAATATTAATATAATGCTTATTTAAATAGCCATTATTAAAGAATTGTACATTTGGGGGTTTGTATAGATGTTCTGATTTGGAAAATTTCACTACAAACTTAAAGTGATTTTTTTTTGTAACACTGAGGATGGAACCCAGGGCCTTGAACATGGTAGGCAAACACTCTACCACTGAGCTACATCACCAGTCCTTTATATTTTTTATTTTATTTTGAGACAGGATCTCACTAATTTACTGAGGCTAGCCTTAAAGTTGAGATCTTCCTGCTTCAGCCTCCTGAGTTGGCTGGGATTACAGGCGTGTGCCATCATGACTAGCTTAAAGTGATTGTTATCATGATTATATTGTAAGCCAATAAAGAAAGAAAATCAAACACAATAGTATTAGGAAAAAAAAGATACTCGGGATCATAATCATTGTAAAACCTTATTTTATAATATTCAAATACCAGAATCTACATGCAAAAGATCCATTTTGGGTTTAGAGGCACAGCATGCACAAGGTCCTGGGTTCTATTCCCAACACTGTAAAAAAACTATTTTTGCCTACATATACATACTATTAGAGGTCAGAGCACAGCTGTGACAGCCAATATCCCAGCAGGTAACCATGAACTCAGGCATGCAATAAGCTGTCTGGGTCTTCGTGTATGATGTGGATGCAGATAGAGTCAATGTTGTGATGATATTGAGGACAATCAATGAGATAATGTGTCTATATATTTTACCATAGTGCCATGCACATAGTAAATGTGTAAATATTGACTAATATTATTGTTACTTTCCCTGTACTTTTCTTCCCACAAAAGGTATTGCCAACTTTCATTTAGAGATGGGAGCCTTGGCTCAAGAAACAAACTCATGTTAATTCTGTGATCTTAGGTAAGTTACATCTCTGACGTTTTCTGGGTAGGTCACTTCATTTTCCAGATGATTTTGTAAAATGTAGATAGCAACCCCTACCTTCAGTATTGTGGCAGGGATTAAATGAGTTGAATATGCAGAGTTCTTAGAAGGATGTAAATTATTATTGGTATCATGACTTTAATAAATATCAATTCCCTTTCCACAAACATCTTGAGCTTCCCATAACCCTCTAGGGCAATTTCATTGTATGAGCCCACAGATGACTTTGTAGCAGAAAACTCAAAGCTTCCCATCCTTACAGTATTGCTGAGTATGCTGGGATTTACCAGCAGAAAATTCCATCCCGAAGTGCTCAGCCTAGTATTCCCTTGTCTGAAAAAGTGCTCGTTTGGTGACATTACGTATCAAACCCCCTCTGAATCCATGCCTGGACCTTGAACTCCAGCCTCCAACAGCAGATCAGCTAATCCAAAACAACTGGAGCCTCTTTGGGGTCACAGGTGCCGGATGACAGGTGTGCCCCTTGTCTTTCAAAGATATTACTCAAATGCTTTTGATGTCCCTGAAATATATAGAGTAATGAGAAGATGGAAAAGCTCTTTGTAACCTGGGTACAGGTCTAGCACAATTAAAAAGGAGGGAGGGAGAGTAAAAAAGGGGAAAATTGGTTTTTTTTCCTAAAACAAAATTTTTTTTTTCTCAAAACAGGTTTTTCCTTAGATGTTGATTATCTTTGGGTTACCAGACTATCATTCTGAACTCTGAGAACATGTAATGATTTAAGTCTGGAAAAATTGTGTCTAAAAAGGAAGTTATCAAAAAAATTCTTTCTTGATTTTAGTAAAGTTAGGGGAAAAAGAGGGACATTATAAAGATAGAGGGAAGATTGGTGGAGTAGAAGGAAACTGAAAGAGAGGGAGGAGGGATGAGGAAGGGGAGGAAATGAGGAATGAATTTGACAAAATCATGCTATGTGCATGTATAAATATACCACAAGGAATTCCATCTTTATGTATATGTATAAAGCACCAATCAAAAATATATAAATGAGTGGAAGAAAGATCAGTAGAGTACAGGAAGAATAGGGGGAGGGAAGAGGGGAAGAAAAGAGAAACATGGGGGTCTGAATGGAACAAAATAAATTCCATGTACATATTCTGATATCAAAATGAACACAACTAGTATGTATAACTATAATGCACTAATAAAAGCATTAAAAATTCCTTCCTAAAGGGTCTCTATACTATATAAGATAAAATAATCATGACGAAAGTATTTGATATTTACAAATTTCATATATTGTCGTAACTTTCATGGCAACACCAGGAGGGAGAAACTAATAGTCCAACTTTAGAGACTAGGAATTGAAGCTCCTAAGATGCATTAAATGACATGCGTAGAGTCCGTGGTGAATTTACTGATACCCAAGGAATTCAATAGGTTGTGACTCCACAATAACATGCCTTTCTCTCAAGAAAGATTCTTATGAGATGGAAATTCATTTCCTTTGAATTTATCCAAGAACAACATATATTCTTCTCTCTGTTGAATCGCTCATTCAGTGCCAAACTTGGCATCTGATTAATGTTTACAGGTACCAACTTTACACTCCATAAACTATTGGGGAGAAGTACTGACTTTCTTTGGAAGTGCAAACCAAAATGATGATTCACTGAGACAAGTCAGAGACTCCTCCAAAGAAATTCAATGCATTGAAATAAGAACTTAAAGTCAATCAACAGATTTTATGTACAAATGCAAATATTTTCTTGGTCCCAAAAGGAGTTTTGTTGCTATGAACATTAATCTCTAGTGTTGAAATTGTGTAATTTAAGGAAGATTCACTTGTTGATGTAGGAAGAAGCGTGCTGAGCAGATTCTGATGAAAAGAACATCCTGGTAACTAATAGAAAAATGACATGGCAGGAGAAACCCAGAGTGTGGTTTCGATGAAGCAAGAGACAAATTTGGCAAAGAAACAGCTGGCAAAGTTTATATGCAAGACATAGTGGAGAGACACTTTAAGAGAACTCAAATTCCAACAACTGCACAGTGAAGAAAGGGCTATTTCAATGGCATCTGCTTATGTGAAAAAAAATAATTTTCAGGAAGAGTTTTCAAAGAAACTCACCTAAGGGGTACTTTTGATCAACTCCCATATACTTTTTTTTTCAAGTACCACTTCAAAACATGCATCATTTCATGAGCAAGAAGAAAGTGTTATGAGAAACAAGGATTGTAATAAGCAAGTATATTAGTCAGCTTTCTATCACTATAACAAAATACCTGAGATAATCAAGTAGAACAGAGAAAAGGCTTATTTTTGCTCACAGTTTTGTAGGTTTCAGTCCAGGATCAATTGGCACCATATCCTTGGACCTGTGGCAAGGCAGTAAATCATGGAAGAAGTGCAGAACCCTTACCTATAGCCAGTGGGGAAGGGGAAAAGAGAGGAAGAGGAAGGGGTTGGTGTCCTACTACCCCCTTCAAGGGCATATCCACAATAACTGAAAGACCCCCACTAGGTTCTAGCTCTTAAATGTTCCACAACCTCCCAATAACTCCAAGGTGGGGAGCTAAAGCTTTAACACATGGACCTTAGGGAACAACTAAGATCTAAGCTATAGCAGTAAACATCATAATCACCACCATTATCAGCACCATCATTATCACCACCTCCATCATTATCATCATGTCTAACACTTTCTGAACATTTGCTGTACACCAAATCCTTTCAAGGATTTTATACATTTAATGCATTTCTCTATCTCAATGATCCTATTGAGGAAGTTATTATTCAGTTTTTAGATTATGAAACAGAGGCACAGAGAAGTTAAGAAACTTACCTCAAATCACACAGCTAATAAGTTGGGATTCTGAAATTCAAATTCAGGGCCTCTGGGTGCTAAGCCTATAATCTATCAGTCTACAATATTATTACAGATACACTTATTATTATATCTTTTGACTTGCCCAAGAAAATACAAGGCTAACCCTCATATGACCCAGTTATACCACTCCTCAGTATGTATCCTAAAGAACTAAAGTCATCATACTATAACGATACATGCATATCCATGTTTATAGCAGCACATTTCACAATAGCCAAACTATGGAATCAGTCGAGGTATATAGCAACAAATGAATGGATAAAGAAAATGTGATATGTACACACAACAGAGTTCTATTCAGCCATAAAAATAATGAAATTATGCCATTTGAAGGAAAATGAATGGAACTAGAGACCATTGTTAAGTGAAATTAAGTCAAACTCAGAAGGTCAAGGGACATATGTTTTCTTTCACATGTGGAAGCTGGAGAGGATAAAGGAAAAGAAAGCTGGTGTGGTGGGGATCTCAAGAAAATTGAGGGGCTGGGGAGATAGCTCAGTCAGTAGAGTGCTTGCTTTGTAAGCACAAGGCCCTGGGTTCGATCCCCAGCACCCAAAAAAAAAAAAAAAGAAAATTGAAGGGTGATCATTAGAGGAAAGGGACCAGGAGGTGAGAGATGGGGAAGGAGGGGGAAGCGCTGGGGAGTGATATTGGCCAAATTATATTGTTATATTGTGCACATGTAAGAATATGTAACAACACATCCCATCAATATGTACAACTATATCTCACCAATAAAAATGGGGAGAAAACAAAATACAATGCTATGAGTAGCTCTGATATGATAAAGCCTACATATCTTGGAGCCTCTGGAAGATATTAGCAAAAGATCACTGAAACAAAGAGTGTTTCTTCTTAGCTAATAGAGACACACTTTAAGATGTGTAATAATTCATGGCTTCTTTTAACCATTTGACGTTTCTTCCCTCTTGACATATTTAACTATTTCACCTTTTCCATCTTTAAGTCTATGTATTTGTACATCTGTCACTGTTATAATATTTTCTCTTTCTTTGATCTGTATTATTCAGATCCAAAGTTAATTTTTAAATTTAGAAGCCCCCTTAAGTACCCCTAATACCATTCCTCTGTCCTTTTTGGGGGAGGCGGGTACTGAGGTTTGAACTCAGGAGTGCTCTACCACTGAGCTACATCCCCAGACCTTTTTAATTTTGCTTTGAGACAGGGTCTCACTAAATTCCCTAGGTTGGCCTTGAACTTGTGATCTTCCTGTTTCAGCCTCATGAGTAGCTGGGATTACAGTTGTGCACCACCATGCCCACCCCCCCACCAATACCATTCTTATGCATAGTTTCAATTTAAAATTTTTCTTTGTGCATACTTTCTCATATAATGGCTTTAAATCTCAAGGAAGGACACAGGGTGCTAGCTAACTTATACTGACCTAAAATGGTTATCAATGATAACAATGCTAATAAGAAATGCAGGGTGTCTTAGTTTCAACTTGCTCCTCTTCAAAATTGTTGAAGAAATGCTGACAACACTCTCATCTCCCACATATACAAACATCAGTTTGGATATCCTCAGAGCTGGAGAACAGAGCAGGACTCTTCAAATCTTTCCATCACCAGTCAATGAGATGCGAAGTACTAGAAATAATTGTGATGATATCCTAAGGTTTTATATCATGTGCTGAATTTCACTTTTATAAGACTCTCTGGAGCCAAATGACTCTCATTCTCAAAAATCATAATAATATAGGGCACTATTATTTCAGTGGGTTCTTGATTAAATGCCTAAATGGAGAAAGATTATTGGCCCTTCACAGAAAAGAGTGTGTATTCTTTTTTATATGCCCCAGAGAAAGAAAAGATTAGTGATTTGATGGATTACCATCTATGGAGAAGAATATACATAGACATGTGTGTGTGCAGAGAGTCTACTTGCATATGTGAGAAATTCTGCAGAATACTGCTTTGAAAATGAGAGTCAGGGCTGGGCACCATGGCACACACCTATAGCCCAGTGATTTGGGAGGCTGAGGCAGGGGTATAGCAAGTTTGAAATATATTTTTCAAATGTGGTTAAGCAAATGCTTTATTATACATCAATTTTAACATACTAACATCTTATATACTTATATAGGAGATTTGGTAGATCTGGTTAAAAAGTTTAAACCATTAATAATAAATCATTTTTATAAAATTAACTCAAAGACTTGTTTAATTACTCCTGGACATATCATGGGAAAAGTAACAGATTTTAAAAGTCAAAGCTCTTTGCATAATTCAGCAATTTGGTGATTAACTGAATTTTAACTCTAAAATATACCAAAAAAATCAACTCATAGACCTACTAGAGTTCAAAGTATTAAGAAGTAGCATTACTATGAAGTTTCAGACAAAGTCATATGTGAATTTTTGGTACACTAAATTAATTTCAGTTAAGAATATTCATATTTTATAGTATTTTTAAAAATTTGCACTAAACTTTTGATTTTTTTTTGTGCTGTGCTGGCAATGGAACCCAGGGTTTCACACATGCTAGGCAAGCATTCTACCACTGAATTTTACCTCCAACTCAACCATATTTCTTGACAATGCCACTTATACCAAGTGAAAAGCAATATAAAATTAAGCATAGCTAATTCTAATTATATTTTAGGTTAGTTATTTTCTATTTTTTTATTTGTTCACTTATTGCATATCCTCCCCAGCTAACACACAAGCTCCATGTGGACCTGAGTTTTGTTCACTTCTGCATCTCCAGTTTATTTATAACTTAACTATGGATAAAAAAAAATAGTTGTGAGATTTGAGTGGGAGCTGGTGGTATGTGTTGAGAAGGGGGAACCCTCTAGTTTCTTGACATCATTCTAGAGTTACATTTAATTTTCTTGTAGGGCTTGATTATTTGTGACTAAAATATTTCAGTTTTCCCCAAAGAGTGATGCTAAATCAAGATCTATCCAATTATTCCCTAACAGGGACAGATTCACTGGGCGTAGTGGTACATGCCTATAATCCCAGCAGCTCGGAAGGCTGAGGCAGGAGGATCCATCGTTCAGGTCAGCCTCATCAACTTAGCGAGGTGCTAAGCAACTCAGTGAGACCCTGTCTCTAAATAAAATACAAAATTAGGGCTTGGGATGTGGCTCAGTGGCCAAGTGCCCCTGAGTTCTATTCCTGGTACACCCCCCAAAAAAGGGACAGACTCACATAGGGCAAAGACCCATTCATGCAAGAAATATCTACCTAAGGCCTTCTAAGTGTCATGTCCTGATCCAAGTGCTGAAGATACATTATATTATATATAATATATAATTACATATAAATTATATATATAATGTCCACTGCTGTTTATACACACACACACCCACACACACACATCATATATAGATATATATACATATATGTGTATGTATTAATATATAAATATAAATATATATAAAAAATAGATTTATGCAATAAATAAATTTATATTATATATATATGTATTATTTATTTATTTATTTATTTCTGCCCTCTTGGAGCTTACACTCTACCAGAAGGCAAATGAAAACCAAATAAGATATAATGATATCAGGGTTTTATAAGTGCCATGAAAACATCAATAAAGAAAGGAAGAGATAAATTAAGAATAGAAAATACCAGATGGAGTGGGGGAGGCTACTCCTTACATAGGGACTACAGTTACCAGGAAAGGCTTCTCTGAGGAGGTAACATTTGAGTTAAAACCCAAGAGACAGCATTACAAGTGGAGGAAATAGCAAGCATATTTTGTTGTTGTTGTTGTATAAAGAAATAACCCCACAGCTGGGCATGGTGGTGCATAGCTATAATCCAACCTCTTTGGAGGCTGAAGAAGAGGATCACAAGTTTGAGACTAGCCTGAGGAACTTAGTGAGACCCAGTTTCAAACTAAAATTTTAAAAAGGGCTGGGATAAAGCTTAGTGCTAGAGAACTTGCCTAGCATGGCTCTACAGCATGGCCATATCAGAGTGTTTGGGCTTCTCCCATGGTCCATGTAACTCAAAGCTCTAAGAGTGACTACTATAAGAGAAGTGGAACCTGCTGGTTTATTAAGGCCTGGACTACCAAACTGAAGCAGTATCATTTCTGTTATATTCAGCTAGTCAAAGCAGTGACAGAGCCCTGCAAGATTCAAAGGGAGTGAGCATGGAACACACCTTTCTCTTTCCATAGGAGCACCATCAAAGAGTGCATGGCCAGTTATCTATAATCAACCTCCATGCACAAAAGCCAGGGAATCGGAGTAAATGTGGCACAGCAGATGCCAGAGTGGATGGAATAGAGCCAGGTCAGATGGGTGATAGAGGCATAGCATTTAGGTACTTGTAGGCCATGGTAAGTATTGGATTTTATTCATTCTCCTTCTAACTTATTTTAACTTCTTTTTCTCCCAGGTTTCAACAGTTAAGAAAAACCTTACTTCAGCTTGGATACATAGAGAAGATGTCAACAGAACTCTGGGAGAAATGCCTGAAACCAATCAGGGAGAAATATGAGGCCCTCAAAATAGCAGCAGCACAAGTACCCTGGCCTTAGACAAAAGGCAGCTTAAAACAACCTGTTGTTTTTTGATGGACTCACATCCTTTCTAATCCAAAGGATCACTGTCATTAGGTATCATAATGGCACTCTTCAACTGTCAAAACATCTAGTCTACATAAGTCATTCTTAAATATATAGTTTTATCTTCTCCTTTCTGCATAAGTATGAAGTTATACATAAATCAATGCCTCTTCTAATCTTATTATGTTTATACTTCGCATGGAAAACAGAAAATCAGCCCAAGATACATATATGGCCATCTACTCCTATATTTATGTTCAGTGACACAGAGTTCCAGCAGTCTCATGAAAATGAGCAGCTTTAATACTTTAAAATTCCTGGATTAAGAATTAAATGAGATGGGTTAATGTTGCATAAATATATTTTCTGTTGCTATGACAAAATACTCAAAGGTACTTTATTTAAAAGGAGATTGTAGAATTAATCAGACATAACTTTCCTAGCCTTGTATTTGAATACATGACCATGGAAACTCCACACATGTACATCCACAAGAGTGGGAATCTAATAGAATAAATTATACTCTATGTATGTATAATCTGCCAAAATACATTCTACTGCTATGTATAACTAAAAAGAACAAATAAAACAATTTTAAAAAGATGTTTATTTAGTCATAATTTTGGAGGTTAAAGAGAATTGGCACCATCATCAACACCAACCCTGGCGAGGGTCCCCCTGGCTAAGTCACATCTCGGTGGATGGCATCCTAACAGGAGTGCATGTGAGTAGAGATCACATGGCAAGACAGGAAGTCAGAAAAAGCAGAGGGGTCAGTCTTGTTCTTTCACAACAACTCATTCTTGAGGGAACTAACCAGGGTCCCAGGAGATCTACCCTAAATCATTAACTACCTTAATCAGTGCAGAACCCCCAATGATCTAATAACTTCACATTAGGCTCCACCTCTTAAAGGCCCTACCACTTCTTAACATCACCACACTGGGACCAAGCTTCCAAAACATGAATCCTTGGGGGACAAGCCATGTCTGAACTATAGCAAATATCTTCCTATAGTTCTTGATTTAATCAAAAGGGTAGTTCTTCCATGGGTTCCTAATACTATGGGGAGATCAGGGAGGTCCTGAGAAGTCAAATGAAGGTTAAAAAGTCATCCGTAGTGGGGCAGAAGACAGAAAAAGTCAGCATTAGGAAGCAAGAATCTGAGCAAAAAGAGGAGGTTGAGGGCCTGCCCTTAGCACCCTCACTCTTTCCCTTGTCTTTCTGAGACTTCACCTACTCTGACATGATTCTCCAGGTAGGTAAACATCTCAACTGAGCCACCAAGTCCCCAAACTCTGGAATAAGATGAATCAGGGTTACAGTCTCTACTGTATCACCTACCAACTGGGTGATCTAGAACAAGTCATGTAAATGATTTGTGCTTTAATGAACTGTTTTTTATAAACAAAAGAACGATAACCATTGGGTTTTTCTGAGAATTAGAGAGATAATGCATATAAAATACTTAGAACAGTGTTTAGCATGTTTTGAAATCTCAAAAGATGCTGATCATTATTTTTGTGTGGTGCTAGGAAGCATGCTAGGCAAGCACTCTACTACTGCACCACATCCCAGGACCACAATTACTGTTATTACTGAATTCAATTTTTACCGAATCTCCAAGATCCACCATGTACATGTGTATTTGGTCAACTCAGAAGAATAAACTACAGGTAATTTATGAATTAAACTTTTTTCTTGGTTTACACATGACCAGAATGTGTCTATAGCAGCTGCCCTTAACATTTGCCAACTTAAATAAAGGGGGGATAATAAAGGTCAGCAGTAAAAGGCTCCTTGTCACTCTACAGCCCTTTTACTTAGAATTTTGCATGGAGCATGTGTGCTGAAAGATGAAATGAATAACTAAACTTCTTCCTCTACATTGCCTTATTTGTTGGACTTCTCTCAGACTATAGTTGGAGAAAATTACCACTCATAACACTTTGGGCCAGTTCTATGCTTTCTCCTCTGTTAGTCATAGTCAGGAACAAATTAACAAATTCATTAAAATAATGATGCTCTGTGAAAAGCATTTATCTTCTCCATAAGGTTATTTTCTTAAATTTATTAAACAGAATCCAATAAGGTTTAGGGAAGTGTTCAAAGTATTCACTTACAGTTTTCTCTCTGATTACTTCCACCTTATTGAGTTCCAACTGGCTCACTTTCTCATACACTAAAATCCACAGGGATGAAGCATCACCCTGTGCACATAGGAGCATCTTCTCCAAGTGATTCAAAGCAACAGGCATACAAGGAATTTCACTTTGTTTACTCCCAAGTTATTTGTGATGCCAGTTCTTTGAGACTGTCAGAAGATGTGAAGTTAATTTGTGATATAATGTAGGGTGTATGTTGTGAGATTTCAGCATATATTTTGCACAGATGTTATTTTAAAATTTAAGATGTATTAGAAATGTTTGCAAAAATACATGGAATATGATAATCTCTCAGGCCTGTGCTGTTCAATATAGTAGTCACTAGCCACATGTGGCTGTTTGCACTTTTGGTATTGTGACTAGTCCAAATTGAGATGTGCTATATACACATCCAACTTTAAAAAGTTTATTATAAATAGTGTAAAATGTCTCATTAGTGATATGTTACATTGATTATAAGTTGAGATGATAATTTCGGATATAGTGGGTTAAATAGAATGTATTTTTAAAATTAATTTCACCTTTTTCTTTTCACTTTTTAATATGGGTCCTAGAAAATTTTAAATTATTTACATATACATAGTTCTATTGGACAGAGATGTTTTAAGCTATTTTAATGAGTATTCCCAGATTTCATTCATATGGCAAAAAGAGGAAATAACTTATTTTAATTCTCTGAACCTAGTTCTATAGCTCTATAGCATGATCACTTAGTAATCCAGAAGAAAGCATTTCAACTAACCTAATTGCAATCACTGTCCCCTCTCCCAGAGTGGAGCTGAAGAAAGCTTAGACAGTAGCACAACCAGAAAATGGTGCATTATTTCACTTTTATGTGATCTATTTAGTCTATGTGGGCATAAGAGTTTAGCTACAGTCAAATGATAATTTTCAAGCCTACTCATAATGCAGGAACCAAATGAAGAAGACTGAATTTATAGGGGAGGGACCACCAGTTCAATATCTAAGGGGCCTGCAAAAACTATTTTTGGGATGAGTTTATTGGCCTGATTCTCTTGTGAAAAGAGTTTGTAAACTTTATCCTACCTTGCGCCTTATCAGGTAAATTCTTACTTAGTAAGAATCCCCCAAACCTATTAGAAAATTATGTTTTCAGTACAAAATTAAACAGATTAGTCTTATTATTAAAATGTTCTTAGAATCTTTTAGCATATCACATCAGCCTTCTTGGTGACTATGATGACAATCAGTGTCCTCTGTTAGTACCCTTTCTCTTTAAAACCTTGGAGCACTGAATTTTAGTACAAATATCCCTCTCTTCAGATGGAGAAATCAAAGGACAAAAGAATAAATAACATGTCAAGATCACACAAAAGGTCGATGATGATGGCGTGTGTGTGTGTGTGTGTGTGTGTGTGTGTGTGTGTGTTTTAGAGATAGAGAGTCTGGGAAATTCTGCAGCCCAGTAGTACCAGGATAAAAGTCCTTGAGGTTCTGCATTAGAACAGCTGTTTTGGGATCTAGACTGTCAAAACTCAAAGGATCTAAGCCTGGTTGGAAGCAGTTTCGTTATTGTTAATGGCTATGTAACCTGGGAGACTGCTAAGGCAGGAGAGAGGTGCAGAGCTCTACTGGCAACAGAGGGTCTAACCTCTTCTCACAGATCATGAGCTCTCCAAAGTCTAATTACATTTTTAAAAATAAATATGAGAGGTGCTCTTTATCAAAGGTCTAGCAATACAAAAATGTACAAAGAAGAAAGCGACAAATGACCTCCATTTCACACGATCCAGGTTAAAAGAAAAAGTCATACCAATTGCTGTACGACATTGCAGAACTTTCTATAAGCATCTACAAGATAGAAAGATGGATAGATGAATGGATGAATAGTTGCTGTAGATGGATAAATAAACAAATGAACACTCAAGATGTAGAGGAAAGAAACAAGGGGAGAAAGGAGGAGAGAGAAAAGGGCAAGGAAAGAAATGAAAAAAATATGAGAATTGAATCATATTTGCTATTTTAAAAGAGATAAATATTTTGAAACAGAGTACCACTATGATAAAATTTTCAATTAAGTGTTATTGGCTTAATGAACAGGCTACTGGTGGCCAGAAAATAAAAGGAAAATCTTGAACTTGACTTTTCTAATATGTGAGGGAGGCAAGTTTGGCAGTAAGGGAGATGGACCAGTTGAGTGCTGGAGCTCAGAAGGAAATGACAGAGTGCACCTCTGTCATATTCAGCAAACAATAAACTCTTTACAATGTGTTTGTTCTTGGGACCTGAAGACTTCAATTCATGCTCTTATCCCATTGCTTCCTGTTAGTTGTAATTAATCTCTTTAACCTTTATGTCCTCACCTGGTGGCAGCAGAAGCAAAGAGAAAAGCAAGATCATGAAAGGAACATCCTGGGAATCCATGCCTAATCCTTCCTTCTAGCCTTCTAGCTTAGCAAGCCAGGTTGATGCACTTGAGGCCATTTTGTTCTTCCTGTCAATCCCTTGGTGCTACATCCTGCTGAATCTCTACAACTTGCTACATAGTCCTCATTAATCATAATTTTTGGTGAGCTGGAACCCTGTCACTGCATCTTCTTTGGACCACTTAGCCATACCTCATGTTCACATGGATAGATGTGGCAAAATTTTGCACAAGACTTAATGCTATATCCCTGTCTCCCTTAGTGAATCTTAACATCATAACTGAATTCTATATGTTCTCTATCCCCTACTCTCAGCATAATTTAAAACTCAGTCTGTGTTTCCCACAAATCTAGTCACTGGTAAGTTTATCCAGATGTGTGTGTGCACAGAGAATACATTTACTGATTTTATCGTATTTTTAAGTTCCAAATGGGAATAAAGAGGGCCAAGAATAAATTCATCTCATACCCAAAATGTTGCTCCAAATCTAGTCATCAAAGGCATAATTTCAGCATATTATTACATGCCAAAGAGCTGCCATTATTTTATAAAGAACACAAATGAGCACTTTAGTTTCCAGAATAACTACATAAACTTCAGAATGATCACTACAAAAATGGGTCTCACTTATTAAAGAGGAGATTATTATTCTCCAATTTTTTTTCTTAAAAAATACTCCCATAGAAAATCTTTACAACATGCACCTCAGATAAAGCACTAATCTCTAGGATATATAAAGAACTCAAAAAGCTTGACACCAAAAAAACAAATAACCCAATCAATAAATGGGCTAAGGAACTGAACAGACACTTCACAGAAGATATGCAATCGATCAACAAATACATGAAAAAATGTCAACTTCTCTAGCAATTAGAGAAATGTAAATCAAAACTACTCTAAGATTTCATCTTACTCCAATCAGAATGGCAATTATCAAGAATGCAAGTAACAATAAATGTTAATGAGAAGGTGGGGGACAATGTACACTCATGCATTGCTGGTGGGAATGTAAAATGGTACAACCATTATGGAAAGCAGTATGGAGATGCCTCAGAAAACTTGGAATGGACCCACCATTTGACCCAGTTATCCCACTCCTCAGTCTATACCCAAAGGACCTAAAATCAGCATACTATAGTGAGGCAGCCACATCAATGTTCATAGCAGCTAAATTCACAATAGCTAGATTGTGGAACCAACCTAGGTGCCCTTCAATTGATGAATGGATAAAAAAAACTGTGGTATATATATACAATGGAATATTACAAGATCTTATGCACTAGGATGACTTCCATTTGCTAAATGCTTACGATTTGAATATTTTAATTCCCAACATGGCTACTATAATTCTATTCCTATCCCCCAATATCAAGAGACAATTCAGATTCACTGAAATCATATTACAGATAGATACCTAAGGTTTCTCCCCTCTGTTTTTATGTGATTTTCAGGTGCCATGTTTTCAACTGAATTTCACAGTTGTCAACCAGACAAGCTGTGCCAAATGTTCCTTCCTCCGTGGGGTTGTTTGAGCAATAGCAGTTATAGCAGCAAAAAGTCTCCCCATTCATGTACTTGTGCATCATTGAAGCTGACCATATACAACACAAAAGGGACTTTGACTAATGAGCTTGGCTTCTGCCCATTGGCAAGTAAGTTAAGATCAGAGTGTCTTTTTGCTCAGTTTCTCCAGATAGTTGAAGCTTGGAAATGATTATCAATATGAAGGTGGGATCTGGATTTTTTGTCAGATCTTCACATTGACCAAACTCTTAACAGATGACCCTTCAGTCCTAAGGCACTTTCATGGGCACTTTGACTGAATATCAGTTTCAAATTCCAGATTGATGAAAGCTTCTGAGACAGAGAAATTAAATTTACCAGTAGCCTAAATTGTACCAAACCTCAGAATTTTCTGCAACTTCTTCAAGGTAAGAACTCAAAAGAACAAAAACACAAACAACAAAACAACTCTACACATGAGCACATGACAACACACATGCTCAATGAAAGAGGAAGAGTTCTAAGTCAAAATATAGCAGGATTCCTTAAGATTTTTTTGCTTTTGACATTTTCTTTGTAATAATGAGATATTCCTTAAAAGGGAACAATTTTTGCAAGTCACTTCCAAGGTATCTAAACATCTGCCTTCTAATGTACACCAGTAGAAATTAACATGGCTATTTGCAAAACAATCTCAGTAGATGTTTAACAATAAATCTTGAGTACTAAAGGCTGCATCACTGACTCTGGAAGTGAAGAGAACATCTTACATAAATTTGACCTGAAGCAATCACTTTTCTCAATAATAACTAAGATCCAAATACAGTATGGTATCACATCTTTTATTACAAAGTCACTTTTGGAAAACCACATTTTAACAACATGAAACAGATCTATAGTAGCACTAAAAATGAATGCCACTCAGTAGAAATAAATATTTCTGACAGATTGGATCTGGACCATATAGGGACATGTTCATCACAATATACCAGGGGATTGTGGATACCTATTATGGGGCCAATATGAACATACCCCAACTATCAGCAGACCATTTCTTCTACAATTAGCAGAGAACTTATGATACTAGGAGTCATCCTCTCTTGGGGAAGGACATCCTTTCTTTTGGGTAGCTACCCCATCATAAATTGCTCTATCCTTCTCTTCCTCTTTTCAGTAGTTCCATTTCATCAGTTTCAATATCAACCAACATATCCAACTTCCTTAGCCCAATGTTATTAAGGCTGCACATAAAATTCTATCTTTCATTACCAACCATGTAGGATATTTTAAAAAACAGATCCCTTTCAACAGGCTTATTCAAACAGAGGATAAGACAATATGGCAATAAGCATACTTGATACTCTCAGGATTCAGTTTAAGAAATACAAACAGGTCCACCGAAGAAACAAGGCACAAATACAATATTTATGTGAGCAGGAGTTTGAATTTGGGGACAGTGTTCACTAAAATAGGTGACAGAGGGCAATGTTCAAATGCCCAAAGTGCTGTCTCCAATGACAGAGGAGATAAAATTCTGAACCACATTCTCTGGCATGTAGTAGGAGATAGAATGTCAATTCTTTTCAGTAATTCCAGAAATAAACATAGACATTTAAGATGGCTTTTACATGTTACAAATGAGAAAAATCACATGTGGCCAAAGACATGGAAGGGTTGAAGGTGAAGAACAAATATTCAGTTTGGGAAGAACTTCTCAGCTATCAGATCTTTACCATTTCTAATTATCATATAGCTCTTCACCAGATATAGCCACAAGGTGGTCAAATTGACACTTGTCAAGATTGCAAAACCCTTTGCTTCGTAGAGTCATTAGTATTTCAATTTGTCTCATTAGTGAGAATTAATCAAAGAGTAGGTTAACATATCGAGCATATACACATATACATATGTATATATTTTTAATGTGCTGATATTTTCCATTTCCTCCAGCAGGGGTCAGACAATAGCAATCCTGGAATATGAAAATCTAGGAACCAAAGATAATATTTTAGAGTGATTTTTCTCAAGATAGGCTTATGGAATGGCTTGTTAATTGTTTTCTTTACCCACATTTTCTGATTATATTTTTAAATAGGCATGCTTTACTTTTTTAATAATGAAAAAGCAATTTCATTTATTTGCAATTTTATCAAGAACACTGCTGGCATATATATTTACCTTGTATTAAGTCAGGGATACTGCTTAATTACTTATATTTTCTCAGCTGCACAGAGATTATTAGAAATAGTCTAAGAAAGCAGTGCATTTGGCCAACCCTGTGAAAAAATCATTTAAGTGTAACACTATTTCAACTAATAACTATAACCAATCTCTCAAACAAAGACTTTACAACAAATTAGAACAAATAAAAAAATTTTAAAAAAGAACTTAACAGCAGCTGTAAGATTCCCAGGAGAAAATGAAGCATCCTGAACATAGTTGTGCTCTCCCAAGAATCTCTGGCATGCAAAAACAGAAAAATGAATATAATCTCTAGTTACGTCCTTTGCCTGGGGGAATCTATGATATCCTAGTGTTCTGAGAAGTCAATTTCTGCAAGTCATATGTGTAAAATAAGGAAGACATTTTAAAAATCAATTTGACCTACATTTTATAAAAGCAAAGAAAACCCACAATGGATATTTACTAAAAACTGCTGATTGTTGTTCAACAAATGACACTATCACCAACACTATATTCTCATTTCTAATTTGTGTCTTTTTGTTACTAGAAACAATAAAAGGTTTATAAAACAAAATTTGAATGTTAACCAAACATCTATTTATAACTTAAGGAAACTTTTTACCTACATTATGCCAAATTAAGTTAAAAGCTTAGTTCCTATTTTATTAAATGATTCATAATGTATGGTCTGTTATTTGTCCTTCTTGATACTATCACTCATAAATATAAGGACAAACATTTGTTATGTAAATTGAAACTGTTGCTAGTTTCTTATTTTTTGTTGTTTTGGTGTTTCAGTGTTAGGGATGGAACCCAGGGCCATGCACATGGTAAACTTCTGCCTTACCACTAAGTTATAGCCCCAGTCCCTCTTGGGTCTTCTAAGGGGATGGTTTGTACCTGTGCAAAATATGTCTTTACATTGCTGACTTACACCTCTGGGACAAGTGAGGCAAAGAAAAGAAAGGCAGAAATTCAAAACCTCTGCCAGTTCTTCTGTGGGACCCCAGGGTGGAGCCCTGAATAAGTGGATCTTTTCTTGTCACAAATATCTGTGAGTTTTTAGAACAAAGTGAACATTCTCAGAAAAACAGTGGAGCAGGGAGATGTGAAGAGAGTCTGAGGACCAGCAACATGGTGGGAGACTGGAATCTGCAGAGAACATGACCAGTTAGAAATCCTCAGGTGTCCTTTGGTATAAGGGGTTATTAGAATGTCCAATATGCAGTTCTAAGCTGTTTGTGTTTCTGCAACTCAAAAGCCCTCTGTTGCTCAAAACTTCAGTCACATCTACTGCACAAAAATGTTTGGGGTGGTTTTGAGAAAAATCAGGATGAAGAGGTGACTTTGATCGCAGGTTGGCATATAGAAAAGAAAAGAGTCACAGAACATGAAATGTGAATGAGCACAGGTGCCATGGAAGCAGGAACAATGAGCCATAAATGATCATGAAAATGAGAGATCCAGAACACCGACAGAAATCGTGGGGAGATCAAGGGAAAATCCCTGAAAAATATGGGATTTGAGACTTGAGCCACTTTTACATCAGTCTTCAAAGAAGAATAACTTCAGTTGACATATATGATACAATAATAAAGCTTCAAAATATTCCACAAGCCATATTGCAAATAGTATTTAAATATAAAGTCTAAGGCAGCATTTGTAAAACTGTACACAGATTTTTATGTAACATGAAAGTGGTGATTTTTTTCTACTGAAATTATTTTACCAAATGGAGAATACCAGTTTGTCCATAACCTTCCTAAATAGGTTTAGAATTCCCACCTAATTCTCCTTTCACAATAAATAAATTCTCAGAATGGATGAATTTATAAAATATATATGCATCATCCAGAGATGAAAAAAGTTATCTGAGAGAATGATCTGGACCTCATATAGGGGAATACTAACAGAGTATTTCAAATCATTCAATGACTGCCTTTGGCTTACCTTTACATGGTGGATCAGACGTTCAACTTCATTCACTTTGTAGGTCTCCAATCCTAGCTCCTTGGCTAATCTTAGGATACGATTCTGGGTTGGCCCAACATAGGATCCTCCAAGGTCCACATATTTAACCTTTTGGTTCTGTTTCCCCATGGGAAAAAAAAATATTTGTGAAAATACTCCTAAAATTAAAAAGTCCCCAAATAAGCAAATTACATTTCACAGGTTATATAGACATTTTGAGGTGTATTCATAGAAAACTGGATTCCGTTCACAACTCTACTGTACTTCATTCACATGGCTAAATATTTACTAAATCGATATCTTTTTTTTTTGGTACCAGAGATTGAACCCAGAGACATTTAAACACCAAGTCACATCCCCAGCCCCCTTTTTTATATTTTATTAAAGACGGGTTGTCACTGAGTTGCTTAGGGCCTCACTAAGTTGCTGAAGCTGGGTTTGAACTTGTGAGTCTTTTACCTCAGCCTTCCTGGCTTAAATCAATCTTTAATTTAAAGAAAACTTGCTTTGACACTGAATAAACAAGATATTTCTGAACACCATCATTCACAACATTTGTTGATTAAAATAATATAAATTTTAAAATAAATACATAAATAATAAATGAGACCATAATCCCCCTGCCAAAAGGAAAGTTTAACTTGTGTGATTGAAATGATTATGTTGGTGCTAGAGAAGCTTCACAGTCAGAGGTGGAGAGTACAGACTTGTGATATTCTTCTTCCAACTTCAAACACACACATACACATACCCTCCCTATTTTCCTCCTCCCCAGTCCTAACTCTGATGTGATATATCATGAAGTGAGAAGACTAAAAGGGGGAGAAGAAAGAGTTGAAAGGGTGGTAAGTTAAGAGAGGCTTGGGCTGGGGATGTAGCACAGTGGCTGAGCATGTGTTTAGCATGTGCAAAGTCCTGGGTTCCAACCACAGCACCAAAACAGAGAGCAAAGGACAGTGAGTGAGGCTATGATAATTTTTCTTGAGTATTTTACCTTCTCAGTAAGAATCAAAATGGAATTGAAGGCTTGCAGGAAAAACAAAAAACAAAAAACAAAAAAACAAAACTCAGATTCAGTCTCACATTTCCCACTCCATCACTGGTGTCTTACCCTAATGGTGTAAGTCCTGCCTCCCACGCGGTCCCGGGCTTCTAGAACCACCACATTAAGGCCAGAGTCATGCAGAAGTTTGGCTGCTGCCATACCTGGGGGAAAGTACAATAAGATACCAGGATCAAATACCTCATAGGGACTCCAGACAAACTCCTTATGCTAACAGCCAATGAAAAGTAATTCATGTTGGCCCACACTGGCCATGACTGACTACTACCTTCAACCTACAGGTTGATACATTTTTTCAGTAGAGGCCCAGATTCTAAGTCTGGGAAACCAACTAATATTTATAGAAAGAATAAAAGATATTTCATTTTTGGAATCTCGAATCTTAAAAACATCCTCAGTCACCATATCAAAATGTCTACCTTAATAATTAAATTACAGATATGACAATGGAAATGAAAACACAAGGCCACACTCAAGAGAATCATACACCCTGCAGCAGACACAAGTCTAAGGCTGGACACTGACTTCAATCTCAGGGTACATCTGAAAAACCAATAAACTGGGGCAAAGTAGGCCTTCAAAAGATATGTGAAGTCCTAGAATTTACTGCTAAATCAGACTTTTGAAGTTGACTTAAAGTTTCAAAACCAAGGACATAAAAATTCACCCCTTCTACATCCTAATTTCACAATGTGTTCCATCACTAAAAAATGACTACATTTATGTACCCATTTGGCTTTTCATTTAGTCAAAAATATTTACTGAATACCTATCGCGTTCCCTCTGCCCGCAGAGAGAGACACGACAAACATCTGAAGCTTTGGAAGTATATTGAGTACAGTCTTCCTTTCTTTCCTTCTTATCTATCCCTTTCTCTCGCTCTCTTTCCCTCTCCTGCACTTCACTCTTCTCCCGCTGGGCTCTCGCCTGCTCCAGCCGCTTCGTTTCTCCCGCTCGGCTCACGCCCGCTTGCACGCCTCTATTCCCAGCTTCTACTCCTACTCTCAGTTTCTTCTCTCTTTTCTTTCTCTTGCTCTCTTTCCCTCCGCTTAACTCTCGCCTGCTCCGGTCGTTCCGCTTCTCCGCTTCTACCCCTACTCTCAGCCTCTTCTCTCAGCTTCTGCCCTCAGCTTCTGCCCTCAGCTTCTGCTTCTACTCCCAGCTTCTTCTGCTACTCCCCCGCCCATCAAGCTTATATACACCTCAACCAATCAGGGGAGAGCACACGAGGTAAACGCGCGGACAGCTGCAGGTATAGAATAGGTAAACGAGGGGGGCATGCTCTAATCACATCGTTAACTAGCCAATCATTGGAATTCGCTGGTTGTTTACTGTATAGCTGGCCGCTTTTGGCTCAGTGCCAGGCGCCATCTTGACCGTGCTCAAGGCTGGGGGTCCCGGAAACCCCGACAAATACCTATAACATTCTCACCACCATGGACCTAGCTTTTTTAAAACCCATGGTTTTAGCCAGGCATGGTGGCACATACCCATAATCCCAGCAGCTCAGGAGACTGAGGCAGGAGGATCACAAGTTTGAGGCTGGCCTTAGCAATTTATTGTGACCCTAAGCAACTCAGCGAGACCTGTCTCAAAAGAAAAAGTAAAAAAGGAGTATAGTTCAGTGGTTATGCACCCCTGGATTCAAACCCTTGTATCAAAAAAACCCTACAGTTTTATTGAGATAAATGTAAATTTCACCTATTTTAGTAGAGAGCTCAGTAAATTTTCACAAAGCATAAAGCTCAGCATAGAGTGCATGTATAGTCTTTGGTAGTAATACATCTGAGATGCAGGGGTTTTTTTGGTATTAGGGCTCTTAAAATCTTGCATATTTAAAACTGCTGTTAGACTGAGATTGTAGCTCATTGGCAGGGCACTCGTTTGGCATGTGAGAGGCCACAGGTTCCATGCCAGCAGCACAAGGCATAAAAAAAGAAATTAAAACTATTATAAAACCACTCTTACAGATTTTAACAAGAGTTTCCTCCAAGAACAGCGCTCTAATGCTTTTCTGATAAATTTAATGTGTTCAATTCCAATCCCGTCCTCATTTGCTTAAGGGGACCAAAAGAAATCAATGTCAAGAAATGTTGTTCTTCATAGATAAATAAAACAGCTTCAGAGTTGTCTTATAGAATTCTGTGACTTTTAGATTCCATCAGTGAAAAAAAGAGATTCCTATAAAAATAGCTAATACTTGTATAACGCTCACTACACTTAAACCACTTTTCTAAGTGTTTTAGTATATTAATTCAAGCTTGAGGTATAGCTCAGTGGTAGAGCACTTACCTAATATGCATGAGGCCCTGGGTTCCAACCCAGGAGCCTCCTCCAAATTTTAAAATATATTAATTCAACAAATTCTTATTACCATCCAGTGAGATAAAGTACTATGAATAGTCCCATTTTATGAATGAGGAAATGGAAGCAAAATTAAGTAAGTGTCCAAGATCACAGAATAGAATAAGTAGGAAAGTCAGCATCAGTGTTTGCAATCACTATACTGCACCACCTTCCATGGGGTCTCTTGGCCACCCTCATCATTGATCACATCTCTCAATGTTTGCTACTGGGAAAATTACAGTTCAAAAGGGATGTTCACTTTATTTGAATCAATGTGCTTTGAATATAAATGTGAATCGTGTGGATTGGTAAGAATACCTAGAACATAAAGTATGAGCCCATATGAAAAACCATAATGAACCAAGGCTTCAGTCACCATCTGTTGCTGATCTTAAGAGAGGAAACCAATTTTTCAGAAAGGTCGATTTGGCATTTCATTATTTGAATTAATGCCTCTTTTCACCCCTACCCCTGGGGCAGGGTTCAGGCTCTAGTTAGGGGCTTGGTAATGGGTCCCAAAGTCCAAGCGCACATGCAATATACACAAGCACACAAGCATTGCTCAATCCAGATTTAGGAATACAGTTTCCCATTTTTACCTCCATAAAGGAAAAAAAACCTCTTCTGTTTAAATTTAGTATTGCAGACAATTCAATCACATTTCTCTTATCAAGCATCAGTTCAACAAATGAAATAACATGCAGCCATAGTAACAGCTGTTATCAGAGAATTCAGATAAACTGCAGGAGCATGCTGAGGCTTAAACAAAAGGGTTGAGAAAAAAAATACAACATCATGCATATACACTAGCATATTAGATCCCACAAAAGGTACTGTCTCTGAGTGAATGCAATTACCCAATAACATCTGGTGCGAAACGTAAACAGTTATTAGAACAAACCAGGGACTTATCAAACCACTGAACAGAGTCCTCTCTGCTCATGTGCCTTAAATTATTCTCAATAGAAAATTACAAAACTATCTTTAAATAGAGCAACACTAAAGTATGTTGTCAAAAATAACTTGCAATTTCTCTCACCAGTGTTCCTGGGGGGTTAGTCAAAATGCTTGTTGGTGTGAATTAAAATAATAATGATGATGATAATAGAAGGGAGATTAGTAGAGAAGAGAACAAGGGGATCCGGGGAGGGAGGAAGGGAAGGAACGGAAAAGTCCCGGAGAATGGGATTAATCATATTGTATCATGTGCATGTATAAATATGGCATAACAAACTCCACATTTATGTTTATTTATAACACACCATTAAAAAATGCTTGTTGGGCACTGACTGACAAAGATTGATTTGAAAAACAATTAACTGGCTTAAGGAAGTCCCTACATTTTAGGAGGAAGGATTTTTGGACATTTAAGAAATCGTACAGTTTGGGAGTCTGGCCAGGAGGCAGTTTAGATTGCCAAAAAGACATAACTGTCCAGAGAACCCTCAGTGATGACTGATAAAAGGATTAAGGGTTTGACTGCTCAAAGAATAAGCAGACAACTTTCAAAAGGTTTTTTTTTTTTCCATGTGTTCCTTTCTATGTTGGTTGTTTGGAACTTTCACCACATTTTGCCACAGAAACAAAAATACGAGGGATGAGACATTGTCTGAAAAGTCTGGGAAGTGACAAAAAATTCATAAAATAGCAGAAACATATCTGCCCTAAAAACACTAGACAATGTAATTGGCACAGTTTAAACATACAATAGTTTCCCAACATAATGCAATAAATGTTTTTTTAAATATAAACAGCCAGGCTGGGGATGTAGCTCAGTTGGTAGAGTGCTTGCCTCATAAGCACAAGGCCCTGGGCTCAAATCCCCAGCACCACACAAAAAAATAAATAAATAAGTAAATAAATAAATACAAATAAATAAATATGATAAAGCACACAGCACTTACTTGATTCTGTGTGCAATGATTTACACCCAAAAGTCCACCTGATCCTCACCACAAGGACAAGAAGTATTTTTATTCCCCATTTTAAGAAGGAAAGTGATTTGGTAATTTGCTGTAGGTTATGACATTATTAAATGTCAGGGTCAAAGTTCATACTCCAAACCTGAATTCTTAGCCACTACCCTTGAACTAAAAAAGGAAAAATTAAAATTACAATAATAATAATTCTGTGCACTAATCCTCACAGAGTCTTAAAACATTCTGCTCTGTATCTAAATATAAGAATCTTAAAATATCAGATTTTCTCTTAAATACATTTTTAACTTTTGCAAACAATTTATGAGCAACTTATAGTCATTTTGTACTTCTTAAAAGCCAATGAAATTTAAATTTAATATGCAGTGTCAATTAATATTTCATAGACAAATGATCATTCAGTAGTTTCAGAAGCTGTTCCTACGTGCCCCTAACAGGTCCTTACAGAAATAATCCTACATAAATCACACATAAATGATAACAGACTAATATCTAATGCCAAGAAATTATACAGATATTGCATCTCCATAAGTCATTTACTTTGAAAGGGTTTTGTCTAAGGGATGAGTACATTATGATTAGACATTCAAATTATTTTGAAGACCTAGAAATCAGTAATATGTAACATTATTAGCATTTTGTATTTCCAGTTTTGTGCCATAGAAAGTGACCTGAGCTAGATTCTAGAGGACACTAGCAAATACAGAGTGGAGGAGACATGGAAGAAGCCCATTCAAAGTGTCTTCAGAGCAGTGGAGAATTTAGGATAAGGAGGGAAGAATAAAATCAAAATCAACCCCTACCTCATTCTTTGTATGGTCAATCTGTTTCTCACACCCTTCATATCAAAATGTGATATTTAACAAAAAAATTTAAACACTTTAAAATGTAAAATTTATTGTCTTGAAAATATTATGAAATAGCAGTACTTTGATACAATATAAGGACTTTTTCCCAGTTTAAAGTTACCAAAAGGAGGAGGAGAGAACCATTGTAACTAAAAGTGACAATGAAATTCACTGCACCCCCAAAGAATCTCTAATCCTGTAACTTTGGGAAACTATGCAAGCATTCTTTCAGGACCTATAAAAGTGGAGAATATGCAAATAGCCCCCATCACCTCTGTCACTTCTGACAAGGCAATGGTTTTGTGAGGAAATTCTAGAAAGAACCAAGTGACCTTCTGATCAAAGAACTGGAATTCTTTGATGTCTCCAAAGAGAATGCTTTTTTTAGTTATTTAACACAAATACACATAAAAAGTTCTGGAATAAGAAGAAAAACATCCCCACTTGAAGTCAAATTCATTGCAGGAAAGTGGTGTTTGTAGGAAAAATTCAGATGTTTGTTGTTGAACTTTAATCACAGAGAAGAGATCCAGAGCAGGTAAAGCCTTCACTGAAATGGTTAACATTTTAAACATCAATTGTGTGACAATTCTAGGTGTTTTACATGTAAGAACTTATTCATCCCAAAATACTAAGATATGGGCAGATGTAGACAGTGAAACACAGAGGCAAAGTAATGTACCCAAGGTCACACAGCTAGCAGGTAGCAGAGCTAATATTCAAATTCAGACAATCTGACTCCAGATAATAAATATACCAGCATACGTAGCAGTGAAACATCAAAAACCTTCCCTTTAACATCACGCACTACACAAGCATCAAGGCTGCTGCTGACACATCCCACGCCTTTGTGTAAATTATAAGAAAGCACACGTTCCCAGCAGGCAAATTAAAAAAAAAAAAAAAAGATGCAGCCCACATGGGTGCAAAAGGCTTGGCTAGCAGAGTGGGGGCGCTGAATTGCATCCCCTTTTACTACATCACCCAGATGCCCTTGAAGTTTATTTCCTGAATAAGATTTTAATTATCTATTCTTTCTCTCCTCAATGCTGAGAAACAGTTGACACTTAAATGTTTGTTGAATGAATGTAAGCAATATCCTTCAACAAAGATGATAATTGCTTTTCAATAAATAAGTGGCTACAGTATTATCTATCTAAGCATAAATTATTTTAATACAGTATAAGAAACAAAAATATTTAGACATATTGATACTGGGTAATGGTAATGGACACCCTTAATTTTTTTCAGAGGAAAAAAAAAACACCCCATAATATGAACTACTTCATGTTTGTACAGCAGTGTAGAGTTCCCAATACTCCCACACTCACACATTCAATATTCAACAATAACTCCATGAGATTGGCATCATCATGTCTATTTCTCAGATTAGTAAATAGATGCTCAGAGATTCAAGGGCTTGCTCAGAGTCACACAGTGAGAGCAGAGACAGGTCTGAAATCTCATTATGTTTCTGTGTCCCGTGTATTTTTCATCAGCCATACTACCTCCTATAACACACAAAGGTTTATATTGTTAAAATAAAATATGCCTGGGCACAATGGTATACACCTGTAATCCCAGCTACTCAGGAAGCTGAAGTAGGAGGATCGCAAGTTCAAGACCAGCTTTGGAAACTTAGCAAGAACCTGTCTCAAAGTAAAAAAATAAAAAAGGCTGGAGATGCAATTCAGTAGTAAAGCATTCCTGAGTTCAATTATCAGTACTGCAAAAATAAATAAATATAAATAAAATTTAAAATAAAATAAATTCTGGAAGCAGACAGGTTTTAAAAAGCAGAACATTTTTCTTTATTAATATTCTTGGAAAGAATATCTTGATAAAAATCACTGGAAGCCCGTCAGTGTCCAAAGCCATGAACCCTGTCATTAGAGGGAGGGAGATCTGAATGCATTTGTAATGCAGCTGGACCCCTACACAAGAAGAGGGGCTTTGACAAACAGTTCCTCCTCCTTGAGTTCAAAATGACTCCCCTTCTCTGGGAACACATCCATCACAATTTTGGGGAAAACTGAAGTAACACAATATAGACCACACACATCAATGTGTACCATCATTTTGATCACTGAGAAAAAAAAAAACCTAGAATTATGTTATTTACATCTCGTTCCCTAAAACGAATAACACTCCAAACCTTCTTGGAAGCATGGTAACCTTTGCCTATTTTCTCTAAGATGATAAAAATACATAACACAAAAACAAATGGCAATAGCTTGTAAAATAAAGGAGACCTTTACTGGAGCCTCAGGCTATGGGATGATTTATGCTCTTGAAAAGGATAGAAAACATCAAGCTTCCATAAGTTGCCATAGAAACCTTTCTCCAGATGCAGCCCCTTAGAGATACTAGAATGAGATTGCCTTCCCAGTCCTTTCAGAATATTTCTAAAACCATAAAAATTGTTTCTTCATCATGCTTTATATGCAAATGATTGCATTTTTCTAAAATGTCAGCAACTATAATGAGTCTCTGTCTCATATTCAAGCTTTTGTCTTTACCCTTTGTTGTTTGAAAGGAATTGAATATCTTTTGCATATTGTAATCATGGTAGACAAAATTTGTTTTCTTCTTACCTCAACACCATTTCTCATTAATAAAGGAAACAAACCCAGAAATTATAGCTATGTCTTTCTCAAGTATGTGTGCTATACTATTCAGGTTTTCTCTTTCTTTCTTCTTTCTTTCTTTCTTTCTTTCTTTCTTTCTTTCTATCAGGGATTGAACCCAGGGGTGCTTACCCACTGAGCCACATCCCCAGCCTATTTTATATTCTTTATTTAGAGACAGGGTCTCACTAAGTTGCTTAGAGCCTCACTATGTTGTTGAAGCTGGTTTTGAACTGCTATCCTCCTGCCTTAGCGTCCCAAGTTGCTAGGATTACAGGTGTGTGCCACCACACCTGGCTATATTATTCAGTTTTAAAACTGTTCTATAAGTTTTAATTCAATTGCCTCAAATCCTCTTGAGAATTAGATGAACTATTTATGAATAAATAAATATGTAGTCTTTTAAGAAAACTTTCTTTTTTCTGTTTTCTTTCTCTTCTTCTTCTTTTTTTAATCAGTGCTTAGAATCAAACCCAGGGCCTTGCATGTGCAAGGCAAGCACTTTACCACTGGGTTACACTCCCAGACCACAAACTGGTTTTTAAGTATAGAAGATAATCATAGGATGGCACATCATTTTTTTGACAGTAATCTGAGGATGAAATATCTCCCAGCTCCATAGTAGCCCTCCTATGGATTGTCAACCTCATTTTTAGAATCACAAACATCTTCAAGGCAGAATATGAAACTGGAGATCTACCATATGCCCTGAGGTTCACCCTCTCCACAGATCCTACTCTCTGAAAGAGATGGCTGTTACAAATGATAAGAAGTGTCAGAGACCTACTTCTCCATTAAAACATCCCCCTTCACCAAATATGAGGTGATGGATTAAGAATTCTAGAAGGAGAGGAAAAAATATAGGTATTGTCAAGACATCTGGAGTGATGTAATAAGTCAGTAGAAGAGAGTTAAAAATGAGTTATTTGACTCTTCCTCCATCTTCTGGGAAGCCCAGTAAACCTGGGGGGCTGGGGCCTGGTTCAGGAGCTTTAGTTTTCTGGGTCCTGTGAAACAAAGTTCAGGGTAGTCAGAGATGTGCAAGGACAACAGTGGAAGGAAAACAACCTGGTTCCAGAACAAGTCAGATGACATCCTTCTATAGGAAAAGCCCTCTGTCTAACAGGCCAATTCCTGGTTGTATAATCTCAGGCAAAAGTCTTCACTTTTCTGGGTCTCATTTTGCCCTTCCACAAAAATAACACGATTAAAGTAGGCCCCTTATAGCCTGTGATTAAACTAAATAAAACAGAATAATGATCTCACATAGCTGAGATTTCATTACATATGTGGTGTCTTCATGATCTCAAAGCATCTATCCTTTGTAGCTTAACATGTGGGTGACATCAATAGAGTGAATAAAAACGTGATTTTTGTGCTCATGAAGGGCAAGGAAATGCTGATTTAAACAAAGTTGCTTAGGGGTAGGTGTACTAAGATAATTGGGATGAAATATCATGATGTCTTTATTTACTTTGACATGCATTTCTCAAAAAAGAGGGTTTGATAGATGAAGAGAGGCATGAAGAGATGGATACAATAAAACAATGCAAATATAGCAAAAATGCTAATTGTACAATCTAGTGTCTATGTATATGAGTTTGTATTGTACAACTCTTTGAAATTTCTCCTAATTAGGAAACTCTGGAAAAAGTTAAAATAGTCTCTATCCAACTGGACTTGTCAGAGCCTTGAATTAATGTATCCTATACTTCCATCAGGAGATACTATATATAGTATTTATATAATTTCTTCAGGGGATAAGGAAAGAAGGGAATTCTTCACTGGGTAGAAATTTGTCCCTACATGTTTTGGGAAACATACCTAAAGCAACTGGTTACTCTGGTCAATGTGGCTAAACCTGATGGTGGGTTTGACAAAGAACCTTCCCTTCAAAACAAAATCTTTCTCCCTTCTTCCCAACAATTTAAACATTATTAATGGCATCATTGTCCTAGATGTGCATTATCAAGGATTGATGTCTAAAAACATGGCTTGCCTTTAAAAAAGAACAAAGCCTAACAGTAGAGGTACCATGAGGGCAGGGAAGAGGGTGACTATAAGGTACAGTCAAGCTATGGATAATGATGCTTTGGTCAACAATGGACCACGTATATGATGATGATACTATAAGATGACATTGCCTACTGACACTGTAGCTGGCTTAGTTTGTAAGTGCATTATGATGTTTACACAAGAATGAAGTTGCCTAACAACACATTATCTACAAAGCGTTCCCATCACTAATCAGTATGTGACTATATTTGGAAAAGTAGTTTCTTGGGGAGGCTGGAAGTACATTTGTTGTAGCTGAGTTACAGAAAAGTGGAAAATGATGACATGAAAAGTTAAAAAAAAAAAAACAGTCCTACAAAGAAAGGAATGTGAAATTTCCCTCTTTCTTCTTTTGGGACCTGCCAGAGTAGCAGATTTACCCAGGCAAAGGCAGGCCAGAGATGGGAGAGAGGTCAAAGACCTGAAAGTCTTAGGGCAATGCCCTCCACAGGAACCTGGAGGAAGAGAACAGGTGCTGTCAGCTCAGAGGAGCCATGAATTGGCTAAGGGACAACCAGATGTGTAAATTTGGTTAGCATGGTGTTGTGAGTTGAATCATGACTCCCTCGATGCATTTGCTGAATTCCAAATCCCCCAGAACCACAAAATGTGATCTTACTTGGAAGTAATCTTCACAGTAATTATCAAGTTAAAATGAAGGCATTGTGATTAACTGTGATCCAATCTGATTGGTGTCCTTAGTAAAAGGACACCAGTAATCTCACACAGAGAGAATGTCATACGAAGATGAAGGCAGACATCAGAGTGATATACCTACAAGCCAAGGAATGCCAAAGATGGCCAGCAAACCACCAGAAATTAGGGGAAAGACAGGGAACAGATTCCCTAACAGCCCTCAGAAGGAACCAATCCTGTCAACGCCTTGATCTTGAACTTTTGACCTCCAGAATTGGGCATTTCTTTTGTTTTAAGTCACCCCTGTTGGGTTACTTTGTATGGCAGCCCTGAATCTTATCTTCCACATTAAGTTAACTACACTGTTACCTGCATTTATGTGTGGATAACATGGTAATGAAAGTGATAGTTAACCACAATAGGCTGGCATTTTTTTATGTTGCCACGAGTGCTGGAGTATTGGTGTGGAAGGGGCGAGGAAACAAAGGGGATGTTCCTAGCAGAAGCACTATTTCAGATGACCTTTTGGACTTGGGGAGTGAGGCATTGACCTAAACAGATATTACGTAAGCAAATAGGATCGAAGTTCTAGCCTTGGAACTATAAACAGCATAATAAAAGTGCAGGCCTTTCACCATTGGATATAGACCAGCACATAATGGAGTATGTGAATGATCTAGAACCCAGGTGAGGAAAAAAGCTTTCTGAGATGTGATTTAATTAGTCAGGCTGGAAGTGTAACTCCATAGTAGAGCACTTGCCTAGCATGCACAATGTCCTGGGTTCTATCACCAGCACCAAACACACACACACACACACACACACACACACATACACATACACACACAAAAAAAAAACCACCATAGCCATTGCCAGTATTATACAAATTCTATGCTTGATACAAATTCTGTAGAATTTTTAGAATGACTGATGTTTAATTTTGCCATTGAACTCTAAAGTTAAAGAATTGTCCATAGCATTTATATAACTATTCAACTCACTAAGAAACACTCTGGCTTCAGGGCCTCAATGCTTTTCTCAGTGCCACAGATAAGCTGTGACAAACCCAGACACAAAAGTTCTATCCTGCCAACTCAGATGCTCTGAGCCTCTTGGTCACCCAGACCAGATGGGTTGGAAATCTTCAGTGACAAGAGTGTGAACTTAACTGGGTATAAGCCATTAAAAATCATATATGTGAAAATCTGTCCTTTAATGCCCTAACAACCACTTCAAACAGAAGTCAAAAGAGGCAGAGGAATCAGTTCTGGCATAAAAACATTGCCCCCCACCCCAAAAAAAATCACAGGTCAAGCAGATTCTTTTTAAAATCTCATTTGAAAGGCACTGTAGAGTCCCACCCTAACAGCGTGACCTTGAGCCACATAAAGTGCATGGGCTCATGTTCAGTGTTCAGCATTTTAGTGTTTCCATTTTTGCACACAAGTATGTACAAAAATATATGTATGTATGCATGCATGTGTTAAATCTGTGAGCAACATACATGACCAACAATTGGAATCTTTGAGAATTCTCTTTTCTTGATTCAACTGGAACAGATAACAGATCAATAAAGGACCATAAAGAAAAGGTAAAAGCATGGCTCTCCTGACAAACACTGCCAAAGCAAGTGTCCTATGGGGAGTAAGCAAGAAGGCATAAGGTCCCAGTGGTGCTTTCTTAGAAGCTGCTTTTGCACATGGATGGCCTCTCTCCCACCACCTGGGAGCTAACCATCTTTGCTTTACCAACCTCATGCCTAAAATTGGTTTCTCTGGCAGCAGCTTAGGTCCCTGTAGACAAAATATCTCCTCCATCTCCAGGCAGTTAGCTGTCCTACCCAGGGTTCAGGAACTTGCCCTTGAAAAAGCAAAACCAAACAACAAAACCAAAATGGTGCATGATATACAAAGAACCCAATCAATAAATGGGCTAAGGAACTGGGCAGACACTCCACAGAAGAAGAAATATAGGTGATCAACAAATACATGAAAAAGTGCTCATCATCCCTAGTTATTAGAGAAATGCAAATTAAAACCACCCTAAGATTTCATCTAACTCCAATTAGAATGGCAATTATCAAGAACACAAGCAACAATAGGTGTTGGCGAGGATGTGGGGAAAAAGGCACACTCATACATTGCTGGTGGAGTTGCAAATCAGTGCAGCCACTCTGGAAAGCAGTATGGTGATTCCTCAGAAAACTTGGAATGGGCCCACCATTTGACCCAGCTATCCCACTCCTTGGTTTATACCCAAAGGACTTAAAATCAGCATACTACAGTGATGCAACCACATCAATGTTCATAGCTGCTCAATTCACAATAGTTAGATTGTGGAACCAACCTAGATGCCCTTCAACTGATGAATGGATAAAGGAACTGTGGTATATATATACAATGGAATATTACTAAGTCATAAGGAAGAAAAAAATTATGGCATTTGCTGCTAAATGGATGAAATTGGAAAATATCATGCTAAGTGAAATAGGCCAAGCCTAAAAAACCAAAGGCTGAATGTTTTCTCTGATAAGTGGATGATGATACATAACAAGGGGGGAGAAAAGAATGAAGGAACTTTGGATGGTGTAGAGGAAAATGGGTCGGGAGGGGGTGGGGAAGGGAAGATAGTAGAATGAAACAGTATTACCCTATGTATATGTATGATTACATGAATGGTGTGAATCTACATTGTGTACAACCATAAAAATGAAAAGTTGTACCCCATTTGTGTACAGTGAATCAAAATGCAGTCTGTAAAAATAAAAAAATAAAATAAATTAAAATAAATTTAAAAAAGAATTATTCAACTATTTTAATTCTGATAAAAGATCCTGCTGAAATCATAGTATTTTAAAATGCAATCATACCAGCTTTTGCATGATGCTTATATCTAATTTCACTTTTAAAAAATCTGTTCCATTTTAATAAAATTTTAATTATTTTTTCTTTTAAAATAGAAAGTAGTGGATGCAGGGGCTTCCCTTGCATGAACATTGACTAGTAAGGCCCTTGTAGCCCTTTGACATTACCCACTCCAGGACCATATCCACATAAAATGGAAACACGGGCAAGGCCGATACCCCAAAACACTTTCCAGGAGTGCCACAGTATGTCTCACCCCCGGTTCTGCCTTCCTGAGAAAGGAAAGACATCTGCCGATCTGGATGCAAAGAACTTTCTTCCCCATATCTGACTGCTCTGTAAGGTGCCTCCAACTCCTACCTCCTGAGTGCCAAACCCTGGAAATTCCATTGCCTGGATTTGTCCAGGAGTTATAGCAGTTGTGGCAGGATCTCTCTTTATTTTGCATTCCAAGTCAAGGTTTGACAACCCAAAAGCCCCAGGGAGCTGAGAAGAGCAGGTAAAGCATGAAGCAGGCAGGTGTAAAATGAAAGCCTTGAACATGGGTTTTGGAAAGCTGAACCAAAGCACTAAGATTAAATGTTGAGAAATAGAAAGCCAACCCAAACTTTTCTGTGGTTACTAGTTTAGAACCTTTGCTCTCAAATACCATCTGGGCCTCATTTCATTACTGGAGTTGTAGCTTCAACAGAGGACACCATTTTCAAAACAGCTCCCTGTTCCCAAGCAAAGCTCTTTATGAAACTAAGGAAATTCCCAGTTCGCAGGATATTTATAATGTAAGGATTATTGACCATCCTAAAACCAACAAATAATCAAATCCTACCCACTTTATCAAGTTTTTTTTTTTCCTGGCTCATTACATGGACCCAGTCATCTGCCCAAGAGCTCAAGTCTAAAGCCTGAACTTTGAGTCTTTCTGGTCCCTTACCGCATTTTACCCAAATTTCACAACCCGGTCCTTGCCAGTTTCTCTAGCCTCTTTTTCTAGTCTGTATTTTATACTGGCAACACTGCACCATCTCCCCTTTGCTTCTTTTCATACCCCACATTGCTAAGTGTTTCTAAGCTTTTGTTCTGTTGAGATTTCAACTAATTCCATCTCATCACCACCACCCCCAAACACTGCTCAGGTGTCACCTCCTCTAGACAGCTTGCCCTAACCAGCTCCCAGGGTGTGTCAGGAACCCCAAGTAGGGCTTTCCACAGCAATGAGTACTTCATTCCTCATTGGACCACCCACAATAAGAAGGAGGCCACAGGAGAAGGCAAACTGAGGCGTTCATATCTAAATCCACAAGAATCTTTTTCGGAGCTCCACAATTTTAAACTTTTTGCTCCAATTATTTTTGGAAAGAGGCTTTTCCTGTTATTCCATACCAACAGATTGAAGATAGGTTGAAACCTTTCCATGTCTGGCCAAAACCCAGCTAGTGATTTGATAAAAGACTGAACAGAAAGCCAAAACAAGCTGGCAATGTTTGTGAAGGACAAGGTCTCAAATGGAAATCAAATGAAATTACTTATACTTTTATTAGGTTTAATCCTTTTTTGAGAAAAGTATGCTTTTAAAAAAATGATAATTCCAGATCTCAGTGAGAGGTCCTGAACTCAGTTATCAAGATCAGTATCATAAGAGGACCTGGTGCACAAAAATTAGCACTACTGCAACAGGTTAAAGGGGAAATATCCAGTGTTGTCAGGGTAAATTATTCCAGGGGTGTCTGTGGTTGAGACCCAGTTTCACATTCATTTTAGAACATTTGCACAGTCATTCCAAATTAAAAACAAACCTAGATGATTTTAGTCAAAAGTCTAGATGTCATGCTGAGTGGTAGGTCCTAATCCTTGGCAATCCAATTATTTTAATTAATTCCTTAAGTTACATTGGTTCCAAAAAGGAAATTTTCATGCAGTTATAAAAATTAGACATCTTTCATATTCTGGGTCTGTCATTGACTAGGTGATCAGATGATCAAATTTATTCCATTTAAACCTTGATCTGCAGATCTATAAAAGAGTAATACTGTTTTCCCCTACCTCATTGAGTAGTTGTGATAGAAAGTGACACAATACATATATGATACTCTGCATAGGGCCATTGTACGGTGAGTGCCCAGCAAACATTTGTTTAATGAATGAATGAGTTCAATACCTTAGAAAGCATTTGGCTTTGAAACTGGAAGAATTTGGTTCCAAATCCACACACTTAGGCACTGTGGAATCTTGGACAAGTAGTTTCTTTACTTCTCTTTATTCCAGTGTATAAAACAGGGACTATACCTTCCAAGCAGGGTTGATACAAAGATTATGTGTGCAAAATTATTTGCATGTATGGGGCCTGCTGTTGCTATCTGGTGATGGGCTTAGGGAATGAATGATTCTTTTACTTCTTTACTTTCATCTTCTTACAAATGCTTATTGACAATTTAGGACTTTTTACACACAATCTTTTATTGTTCTTTGATTCAATAGATGATTTATCTATAGGACAAGTCTAACAATAATGATATGACCTCCTAGGTTTTAATATTTCTTTAAACTGTGCATGACACACACATACCCACATGCACACAAGTAATTAGATCTAAAACTGCCCTCTTTTTAACCTATATGAAACAAATAGATAACTAGTGTCATAGATTGGATGAATGTTCACCAACCAGAGCAGAGAAAAGGCAAGGTCATTTTTTCCATATCGATAATATTTCAGTCATGGACTTAGAGCAATCTAAGCAGTATCTTATACTTAGTTGTCATTAGAACGAATATTGTAGCTTCTATTCTCTAAAATTAATACCATTGACAGATTTATTCCTGCAATTAAATGAATAATATTTCTAAAACCCTAGTTCACAATTTCCTATTGTCCAAAATGGCTGTTTCATACTTTTTCTTCTTAAATTTCTTACACAATACCAACCCACCCCCATCTCTCTTCAACTAATAACCCTGTACTGTGGTTTGGATATGATTTGTCCCCCAAGGATTCATGTGCTGGGAGCTTGGTCTCCAGTGTGGCAGCATTGAAGTGATGGAACCTTTAAGAGGTGGGGCCTAGTGGAAGGTAATTACGTCAGTTATGGGGGCTCCACCCTCAAGAATGGATAAATGCTACTCTCCAGAAATGTGTTGGATCTGAGAGGAGTGGACTGGTTTCCAGGAGGGTAGTTTGTTATAAAAAGAATAAGCCTGGTTCATCCCCATCTTTTGATCCCTGTTTCATCATGTGATCCCTTCTACCCTCAGTCTTTTCCCTTTTCATTTCTTTGCTATGTTGTCATGTAGCCAGTGGGCCCTCATCAGAATGCTGGTGCCATGTTATTTGAACTGTCTAGCCACGAGAATTGTGAGACAAATACACATCTTTACTTTATAAAGTACCTAGCCTCAGGTATTGTTTTATAGCAACACAACATGAACTTAGGATATTCTGACTCATTTGTCATGGAGAAAATGAAAGAATTTGCTCATCTTTCCAGAATAAATCTACCTACACCCCTTCTGTGCTTGCGTTGCTGCTTTACTTCCTATTTTGTAAAAGAAGTGTCTTTTCTTTAGGGTAGCCAATACTCCCCACTCTCTTTGGATCCTAATACCCCCAGGTTTTGTTCCCCTAATTATAAACTTCTCTCCCAAATAAGCAACTTCTCCTTCTCTCCTGGATCAATTACCACCAGCCCCCAAAACCGTGCTAGTGTCTCCCATTTCCAACCAACCTAACTTTGACCCAACATCTCCTTTCAGCTATAATCACTTCATATCACTTCTTCAAGAGTAATCTATATATGTTGTCACTATTTCCCCATCTCCCATCTCACCATTCAACTGAGTTTGCTCTTATCCAGGATGCGAGTGACTTCATGCTGCCAAATCCAGTCTTGGATCAACCTTTGCCCTTAAATTATTTGTTTTCTTAACAGCTTTTGCTCAGGCCCTCCTTCTTGCCCTACTAGCTTCACTTTCTTTGAGTCATATACTTCCTTGAGTTTCTTCCTTTCTACCTTGTTGCTCCTTCTTAGACTCCTTTGCTGGATCTGTCACTTCTTCCCAATTTCTAAGTCTTGAGAAACCCAGGACTCTCCCCTTTAACTTCTTTATTTTTTTTCCTTTTTAATAAAATTCCCAGGTAATATTATCCAATCCCAAGGCCTTAAAGCTTCAAACTTGATATATAAACTGTCTACTTATTTGTACTTTCAATTATGTAATAAACATCTTACACTTAATATGTCCTAAGTAGTATGCTTGAATCCCCTCTCCCAAAACAATTGTTTTCCAGACTTTTCCATCTCAGTAATGGTACCACAATTCACCCATTTATTCAGGACAAAATCCATGAATTTTCCTTGATTATTTATTTCTCTGACCACTCTGCCCTCCAGTCAATACATCAGCAAGTCAACTCTACCTAAATACAACCATTTCTTAGCACCCCTATTACTGTCTTAGTCTAAGATGATACCATCTCTTCTTTGGACCATTGCAATAGCCTTGCGATTGCTTCTACTCTTGCCTGTCACTGTCTAAGATTTACAAAGCACTGTCAAAGATTTACAAAGTGCTTTGTAGTGTGTGTGTGTGTGTGTGTGTGTGTGTGTGTGTATGTGTGTGTGTACAGTACCAGGGATTCAACTCAGGCACTCAACCACTAAGCCACATCCCCAGTCCTATTTTGTATTTTATTTAGAGACAAAGTCTCACTGAGTTGCTTGGAGCCTCACTTTTGCCAAGGCTGGCTTTGAACAGTGCTCCTCCTGCCTCAGCCTCCTGAGTCACTGCAATTACAGGCGTGTACCTCTATACATGGCTCAGGACATATTTTGAACAACAACAACAACAACAAACTCGACATATTTCTTTGTTTCAAATCTTTCAATGATTTATATTGCAAACAGGAGATCTTACCCCAACACCTAACATACAGGACCTACCTATCTTGCCTTCCTACCCCTTTCTAATTTCACTCCATCATGTTCTTTGAACCTGTAAAAGTCACCCCCATCTTAGGGGCTTTGCAATAATTATCCCAATCTGTTGTAACACTCTTCCCATTGATATTACATGTTCAGTATCACAGATCTCAGCTCACATCTCATCTTTAAGGAAGAGACATCCCCTAACTCTGTTCTATGACCCCATCATATTTTATTTTACATGAATTACTATCAAGCAGTACTTTGTAGGGAGGTAAGTATTTGGGTGGTTCATTGGTTATTTATTATGTGTCACACACATGCACTGGGCTATAACCTCTGTGAGGATTGGAATAATGCTCATGTTGCTTCCTGCTTTATCCCCAGCATCTGACATACAGACAACCTCAATAAATATTAGTTGCTGGCATGAAAGACATCAGGAGAGGCAATTAGTTCAGCAGGGAAAGATGAAAAGTGGCTCATTTTGCAAAGAACTTATTCCATTAGACTCCTCAGAATGCATTTCTACTCAAAATCTGATGAATCACAGAATTCATTTTAATGTTAATGTGACCACTTGATCACAGGTGTCCCTTACTTTTTTCAGCCCCCAATTTTCAGTTCCAAATGTCTTTTTAATTACAAATTTAATAGGAACATTTATTTGGAATAAACTGAAGTATTAATGCAGATGTGCAGTCTTCCATCTGAACAAGGATTCAAAACGGGCCCTCAAATGGTGACAGCATAATGTCAACAATGCAACTTGCCTACTTCATATCTAATGTCTGTGGAGTGCCCTTTAATCCATAACATCATTTTGGGTCCTTGTCAGAAAATTAAAGAGCTGCCTCTGCTGAAGTTCACTGGAACACCTGCAATTCTGAAACTTATTTTAAGGGTTTTTTTTATTAATTATTAATTCCCCTGGGGCATTTAAATTTTATGACTATACTGTTAGATTGTTGAAAATAAAAATACTAGTCTATGGTATCCTAGCCACTTACAGAAACTTTTTACAGATTAAACGTGTTTTAATCTGTATTTTAGCTTATAAATAACATGCATGCACATGCATACATGCTTGTGTGTGTGTGTGTGTGTGTATGTGTATGTGTGTGTTGTGAAGTACCTTAATAACAAACCCTTTGTACTCCCTAGTTTTGGGCACAGCCCCAAAACTGTCATATCATCCAGCTTTCCAAGTTAAAAGGTGAAACCACTTTTGCTGGCAGAGGCCAATTCTATCTTGTTTAAGGGCGTATAATCCAGACCTAAGGAAACTTTAATCCTTGACAAATTCCTCCTAGACGAAGGAACAAATCTTTTGTCAACTGAAGATGGCAATGTCACCACTCACACTCACAATTGCTAAAAATACGTTTTAAAGGTCTTTCATGGCAAATTTCTAAATCCAGAAAATTATGCTGTGATAGTATGTTCTTCTTTGCCTCTCTGTCCCTCTGGATTTATGTTTGATCCCACAAGCCTTTATTGCTGGAGCTCCTTTGCTCTGCACTGTGTCTGTTTAGGTGTCTCCATGTATATTCTTCTTTTAAAATTTTTTTTAGTTATAGATGTACACAATACCATTGTTTTATTTTTAATTATTTTTATGTGGTGCTGAGGATCGAACCCAGTGCCTTACATGTGCCAGGCAAGCGCTCTACCACTGAGCCACAACCCCAACCCCTCCGTGTATATTCTTAGCTTTGTGTCTACCATGTCCATCTTCCCCAATGTTTCCCCAATTCCTTCTGCCTCCCTTAACTGACCAAAAAGCAAAGCCAATAAACATTTGCTGATTTTCACAAACTGAAGATTGATTTGTTGGCTTGGATGAGAATGTATAGATATTTGAGAGTTATCTTAGTAAAGGTGAGTTTTGAAACCACTGAGTTCCCCTGGAGGTTTGTAAAAGTAGTAGAAACATGATACAACTTGAATAATGACACTACACAGAAAACATGTTCAAAGAAGCCTATGTATTGGATTAGTCCATTTTAATTGCAGTATCAGGAATCATGCTGCAGATTTGGCCAAACACCTGGGTGAGAACTCTATACACTAGACATTTTTGGAAGGCCCATAGAAGAGGGTATATACACCAGAAGGACAGAAAAGCTCTCAAAGGCAGAGGAGCAATTTGTCAGCTTGACCGAGATGTTTCTGGTATTAGTTACTTATCAATTCAGAAACATAAAACACTAATAAACACTGGCTTATTCAAATCAAGAACAGATCCCACTTGTAGTTCCAGCTACAAGTCAAGAAAAAAATTAAAATAAAAATTACCTTCCCAGAAAATATAATTGAGTTATAGACGAGAAAAATGTTTGACTTTGCTAGTAATTAAAAATGAGAAACAACCATTTTTACTTCTCAATTTGAGGAAGACTGAAAAAAATGATGATATTAAATGCTCCCAACAGTGTGATGAAACAAATCTGCTGGAAGAATAATTGGGAAAGCACTTGGGAAAAGCAATTTGGCAGCATCTGTCAAAAACTTAAAACTCTCCGTATTTTAAAATCAGATGTTATTACTCTATGATTCAATTTTAAGGACATAATACCAAATATGGAAAAAAGTAATTATTCCTAAAGATATTGAGTGCACTGTCATTTATAATAAACATACTAACACATAATAATTATGTCCTATGGTCTGGTATTAGTTAAGTAAGTTATGATATGACTTATTTGATGTTACTTGAATTATGTTCATAAAGACTATAATATGGAAAATACTTATGTTGTAATATCAGATGAAAAGATACAAAATTGTGTTTATGAGAAGGACTACAAATATAAATGTGTGGCACAGGTTCTCATGCACATGCATGTGCATGTGTGGGCACACACATGTGCACACACACACAGAGAACCAAAATAAATGTATGAAAAAAGACTTGAAGAAAATATATCCCAATTATCTTTTAATGATAGAATTTAAAATGAATTTATAAAAATAATTTATCCAGGGGTGTAACTCAGTGGTAGAGTATCTGCTTAGCATGCATAAGGTCCTGGGTTCCATCTCCAGCAATACACACACACACACACACACACACACACACACACACACACACACAAATTACCCAGAATTAGTCATCAGTCCCCAAGCCCCTATCTTGTCATGACACCATTTTGGACAATTAAATTTACTGGACTACTTTCAGAATTCTCTATATAAATAATGAGCTTTTCTTCAAAAATTTATACTTTTTAGAGATCTAAAATTAGGCATTTAGAGTCACATAATTGCAAAACTTCTCTATAAATCACAGTCTATCATCCTTAATATTGCCACTAAACTTCCCTAGTTCAGAAAAAAAATGGATGCAAGTAAATTGATAGAAATGCTGACTTTTATACCAAATTAAATAAAAATAAATTCAACTACTTGATATTTTATAAAATTTACTTCAATTACAACCTAATGATCAGGCTGGGAATTGGAGAGAAGGACGCACATTATTTTTTCAAGGCTAGGGAGCTGTTTTCCTTAATTGTGTTTTCTTTAACACCACCAATACATCTTTATTAGATTACACTGTAAACTTTAGAATTTAATAACATTGTTTATATTGTGCTTTCTAAACTGATGAATACAATGTAATTATTGCTCACCAATTAAGGGATTGAACTTGGCATCTCTATCTGTAACTCCAGATTCAGGGTCTAATAAAAATGCCCTGGTATTCACATGAAAAACAACTAAGGAAAATACTTATTACATGTTAAATATAATAAGTATATATATTTTTCATGCAAATATACACAACATACACATACATAAGCATACACTTAAATATCCATGGAAATATTTCTTTAATAGGTGGTAATATGAATATTGGGGCACTTGTTGATTTTGCAAGCATGTATATATATATATATATATATATGTATATATACACTATATACATAAGTATATAATCTATATACATAGGCAAAACATTATTACCACATATCTGTTATTTAGTATAACCTTTTATAGTGATGAGTATGTTTTACCTTTATTGGTCTCATGAGTGTCATTTATGAATGGAAACTAAAATGTGTGTCCAAATTTCCATTTAGTTTGCATTTCATTCCTCGAAGCTCACCTTCTTTCACACCATTTCCCAAGACTGCCAATTGTCAGGGCCATGGTCCAGCAAATAACCAACTCAAACAATAGATGGATAAACAGTGTTTTGGTGAATGGGTTTATCTCTGCCAATGAGATCTTATTTAGACTTTGGGTCTAACTTCACAGAGGAGGTTTAGGTTTGATTATTAATTCAACAATCAAGATGACCCAGAGTTAGCTTTTAAAGGATGGGGGGGTGCAGTTTGGCATGGTTCATGGATCCCATGTCTCTATTTAGCCTTTGGAAGGCTAAGTAAGATCAGAACTAGGTCAGCCTCAGGCAATATCTTACCTGAAGAAATGGAGTTGGCTAAGAGTTTTGTCCAATGGATTTCTTGAAGCCCCAACTACCTGGGAAATGCATATGAGAGAAGCAGACAACCCCAAAAGTCAGGCACCCCTACCCTCTTTCGAGAAGGCAACATATAATAACGACTTTCCAGGTGTACCTGTACTATGAGAAATCCAATAAATCATTGCAGAATATATCTTTAAATCTTAAGAAGTTGATCCTCAAAAGGTTAAATACAGAGTTCCCATTATGACCCAGCAACTGCCCCTAGTTATGTATCCAAGAGAAGTGAAAACATGTCCACACAAAAACTTGTATACAAATGTTCATGACAGCACTGTTTATAATAACCAACATCTGAAGAGTTCATCAACTAATGAATAAGCATATTATGGTTTATCCATACAATGGAATATTATTCATCCTTGGAAAGAAATGAAGTGCTGATACATGCAACAACATGGATGAACCCTGAAATCACTGTAAATGAAAGAAGCTAGGCACAAAAGGTCACTTATAGTATGATTCATTATAGTTTAGATATGAGGTGTGTGAGACAAAAGCTCATGTGTGAGACAAAGTAAGAAGGTTTAGAGGTGAAATGATTGGGTTGTGAGAGCCTTAACCTAATAGTGAATTAATCCCCTGATAGGATTAACTGAGTGGTAACAGTAGGCCGGTAGGGTGTGGCTGGAGGAGGTAGGTCACTGGAGGTATGCTTTGGGGGTATATATTTTGTCCCTGGTGAGCAGAGTTCTCTCTCTGTTTCTTGATTGTCATGTCCTGAGCTGTCATGCCTTTTTGCCCTGATATGTTGTTTCACTTTGGACACAGAGCAATAGAACAAGGTATTTATGGACTGAGACCTCTGAAACCATGAGCCTCAAGATAAACTCTTCCTTCACTGATTGTTCTTGTCAGGTTTTTTGGTCACAGTGATGAAAAAGCTGACTAAGACATATAGTATGTGTCCATTTATATAAAATGTAAATTATCTACACCTCTGGCAACTACTAGCCTGCTGATGAAGCAGGCTAGTGGTTGCCAGAGGTGCAGATAATGGTGGTGATGGCCAGGAATGGGGAATGACTGCTAGGGGGTATAGGATTTCCTTTGGAGGGGAACAAAAATGTTTGAAAATTACATTAGAGTAATAGTCATATGATCCTGTGAATACATTAAAAACCAATGAATTGAACATTTAAATGA
Source organism: Sciurus carolinensis (assembly GCF_902686445.1). Classification (NCBI taxonomy): domain Eukaryota; kingdom Metazoa; phylum Chordata; class Mammalia; order Rodentia; family Sciuridae; genus Sciurus; species Sciurus carolinensis. The sequence goes on from NC_062232.1 coordinate 36,248,593, forward strand.
GTGAACTCTATGTGAATGATAAATCAACAAAGCTATTATTTTAAAAATCTTATGAAGGTGAAATTTTGGACCTCAATAAGAATGATTATTAGTATTATTACTTCTTCAAGTTATGTGAGGTTTTAATAAAAGATGTTGTAGAATTGCTGTTGATGCCCCATTCATATTTCCTCCTCATGCACTTTTATAGGCAATCACTCCTTCCTTGAGCCTCCCTGACTCTTTGCCCAAAAGCTTTTTCTGGCTACAGGTGCCATTGGGCCATTAAATCCTGCAGCTCCTTCACACCTCAGTGGGGATAACGGAGGAATATCCTACAGTGCCTCCCAGTTCCCCAACAGGATTGAGTGCCAAGCTTGAAAACACACCCTTTCTCCATTGGCTTCCTTGCTTGTCCCACCTCTCTTCTTCACTCCCCACTCCCCTACTGGTACAGCTGGACTCACCTCCCAAATAAATGACTTGCATCCAAATCTTTGCCTCAGGGTCTGCTCCTAGGAGCACCAAAACCAAGTTACATTTTACTCTTTCTTTTCAAATAATATTCTTATCTTACATTACTAGAAAGATCTGAAATGATTGTTGGTCAGGTCATTAAAAGAACACTTCTGCGGTTTTCTGTTTAGCCAACACAGAGAGAGAGATTTTAGAATTAGCTTTTATTGATTTGTATTGACAAATAACACTGAATTTCTGTAATTCACCATAACTGCAGTATATGTTTTCAATGGACTGAGGCTATAGACCAGGCTACATGGGAAATGCGGTAGCCTTTGGAGCAGGGGTCTCCAGAGGCACTGCCTCACCTAGGACTCAGTCTACAAGATTCTGAGACTTCAGTCCTATCAGTGTAGGAAAAACCAGTAGCATAATGGCAGTGTCTCCAGCACATGGAAACACTATAAAGGATTTCAGGGGAGCATAGCAGGAACACTGAAGCTGGTAGAGACTAATGCATAGAAGATTCCAGAATCAGCCAAGTGTTAGTGACTACTCTGTGTCCTCTAGAATTTAGTATAAATGATGGTCCTACTCAGAGGGTCAGAAAAGTGTATGTCATGGAAGTATTGCCATCAAAGTATCAAAGGCACAAAATCAGGACATTTTATTGGGACTCCAGATATTAAACTTTTGCTAAAGTTTGTGAGAATAATCAAATCCTTTCTGAGAACAGTGAGCCATATGCATTAGCAAAACAAAATATCAACTAAAAAAACTTCAAGATGGAAAATGGTATATGACCATCTTACTTGAAGTATTTACTTATTTATTTAATTCATTTATTTTGTAGAACTAGACATTGAACCCAGGGGTGCTCTTCCACTGAAATACATTCCCAGTCCTTTTTTATTGTTTGAGACAGGGTCTCAATAAGTTGCCCAGGCTGACCTCAAACCTGCAATCCTCCTGCCTTAGCCTTCCAAGTAGCTGAGATTACAGGCATGTGCCATGATATACAATTTTCTAATGTATGCTGTCCTCCTGATATATATTTTAAATGACTTCACTAATCTGAAACACTTAGGACCAAGGGCACTTCACAATTGTGAAACTTTCAGATTCAAAGTAATATAATGAATATATACACATTATCTAATAGCGCTAGCAAGAACTGAGACAACTACCATATAATCGTCTGCATTATTATGTCTGCAGTAAAATATGGCTAGTTGTAAACTAGGCACATCAGTTCTGGTCAAGTTTTGCTTGAAACTCCAGAAAATACTTTCCATTTTCAGAGCTCTGGGGATTGTGGAAATGTAGATAAGGGACTGTAGCCTGTATCATGGTGGATTAGAGTCACAGCTGCTATCAAACAACCGCTGAGTATGTGAATGTTGAAAATGGGATTAAAAAGACTCAGGGAAAATAAAGACACTTCCTTCACTACCAATATAATTTTCCTGGCCAACGAGGTGGTTTCAAAACAAGTATAACTAAAAGACACCCTCTAACCCATCATAGTAATGATATAAAAGTAACTCAGAAAAGAGCAACAGCATAGAAGAACTCAAATGCAATTCAAAGTTCTCAATTTATTTCTCCAGGAAAGACTTAATGAACAATAAGTATTTATTTTAACCATTCTATGTACCAGGCACTGTGAAGATGGTGAAGAAGATACAGTGCCTGCCCTCTAAGACATTGTACTAGGGAAGGCATAAAAGATGCAGAATAAGGTGCCACATGAAGGCAAAAGCAGGACATGCAATGTTGTTTGCATGGGCCTGTCCCAAGGAGACCCAAAAAAGTGAGTTTTAAAATAAATCCAGAAGGTTGATAAAAAGTCAGACCCAAGTTTGGGGTTGGGAAGAAAGAGAACTAGGAAGAGATTCCATGTGGGAGAAGACAAAGTATGAAGGCCAGAAAACCTTTCAAGAACTTGAAAGTGGAGTGTGACTGCAGAGCCAAAGGCAGAAAATGGCAGGAGACAATTCTTTCAAGTTAGGCAGTGGTCAGGTCTGTGGTGTCTGGGTCACAGTCATTCTTTCAGACTTTATGTTGGGGTTAGTAGGAGATTACTGAAGGGTGAAGTAGAAGAATAACCTCATGAGATTTACATTTTAGAAAAGTTGACTCTAGCTTCTAGAAGAAATATATGAAAAGGTACACACCAGGCTGCCTCAGAAGGGTAAGGAAGGGACAAAGATCAACAAATACAGTCGCTAGCTTTGTCTTTGACTAACTTCATTTGCTTCACTTCTGACAATATTTTATGTAACTTAAACATTGTTTTACCATTAAAAACAAACTGTTCTCATTTAGTGTAAGTATGGATTAAATAGATAAACCTTGAAGACACTGTGCTAAGTGAAATAGGCCAGGCACAAAAGGACAAATACTCTATACTTTCACTCATATAAGGACCTAGAGAAGTCAAATTTATAGAGACAGAAAGTAGAGTGGTGTCCGTAGAGGTTGTGGAGAGGAAGGAATGGGGATGTAGTGCTTAAGGGGTAGAGAGTTTTTGTTTAGGAAGATGCAAAAGTTCTGGAGATGGATGGTGCTGATGGATGTACAGCAATTTGTATGTGCTTAATACCATTGAACAGTACACTTAGAAGTGGTTAAAGTGGTGAATGTTATGTTATGTATATTTTACCACAAAATGGACTAAAAATGGGTTAGAGTTAATGATGGAGAATAAATGAGCAGACTCTTGGAACCACAGTGGTACAAGTGAGAAGTCAGATCCCTTCTGGGATGTGGGGCTACTGGAGACAGTGAGCGGACAGGTTCGATGTATGTTTTGAAACTAGAACTAACAGGACCTTAGAAATCATAAAGAATACAAGAATATAACTAGAAAAATTGCATCTTGATTTGAGTTGGTCCAAAAACAGACCCCGAGATTAGGATTTGGGTAACTAATTTATTTGGGAGGTGATCTCAAGATTCCCTAGTGGGGGCAGAAGTCTCCTAGAGGGGAGAAGAAACAAAGGAAGGCAGTCGATGAAGGGGATAGCATCAAGTGGGTTTAACTGTGGGCAACCATGGGGGCATTTGGGAGACAGTGTGGAACACACCTCAATTACTCTATGTAGGAGGTGAGGAAGTCATAGGCTGACAGTTGCCCCTGGGTGTCATTAAGCCCATCCCCACTGCAGGTCTGCCCTGAGGATGAGCTAAGAGGGACTTTAGTGGGTAAAGAAATTCATAAGGCAAAGACCTGCAGCAGACAGAAGCCATAAGTCCATGTATATGGGAAATGATTATTAAGGAGAGCTAGTGGGACCCCAACAAGATCTGCTACAAATATCAAGGCTTTTGGCTTAAAAACTGGCCTGAAGGTGGTTCCACTTCCCAAAACAGGAAACAAGGCCAAGTAAGTAGGAGTGGCCAGAGGAAGAGGGCTGGCAAAGAAGATCGAAGGAACAGCTAGAGATTTAAGAAGGAAGCAGGAAATTGGTATCAGGAATGATAAGGAGAGGTGATGTTTCCAAATATCCAATGAATACATAACATGAAAAGCTGCAAAATCTTTTCTTAGGTTGTGGGTACTATTTTAGAGAAGAGTGTTAGTTAAATAACCATTTTCTGGGAGTGGGGGAAAATGCCGTGGAGTGATATTGGTGAAAATACTTTGTGATATTGTGTGCATGCATGAATATGTAACAACAAATCCCACTTTTATGTACAAATACAATGCACCAAAAAATGTGGAAACAAAAAGTTTATGGGATACAAACATCCCTATGCTGCACTGTATTTCTTTCAAGCTTCAGATGCCGAAGACTAAAAATAACATTCAACTAAACAACAATAAGAGATAAATATAAGCTCTCAACCTGGTTTTCCACCCTTTGTCTCTTTCTAACCGTTCACACTGAATGTATGAATGACAAAAAAATAAACAACCTAATTCACAAACCATCTTGCAGGAGAAAAATGTATTTGTTGAAAGGAAAAAAACTAACATGCCCTTCTTATCATGTGGACAAGAATTATACATAACCAAGGTCCTTTAGAAATATCAGGCAGATGTTATTGTTACTATATTTTGCAAATTGTTTTTTATTCTTCACATACAGCTGCAATTATTTTAGTGGCAAGATTCAATAAGCTTTCACTTCAAAAATTACCCACAGACATCATTTTTCATTGTCACTGAGGTCTTCATCTAATATATTTGAAAACTGTTGAAAAACAGTGCTAAATATTTATGTATAGAATGCATTAATTTGAAGACTGGTTTGAAGTCTAAGTGCAAATACTGTTATAAAATCCAGATTTTCTATTAAAAGGTATTCAAACAACTTAACACACACACACACACACATACACACACACTCTCACTCACACATATTCACTGGAAATTTAAAATTCAAGATGCTCTTAATTTTAAAGATCAGTTTTAAATTTATTCTCAAGTGATCTTTAAACCTACAAACTCTTTTTTAAAAAATATTTTTAGTTGTAGATGGACACAATACCTTTATTTATTTATTTTTATGTGGTGCTGAGGATGGAACCCAATGCCCCACATGTGCTAGGCAAGCGCTCTACCACTGAGCCACAACCCCAGTCCCTAAACCTACAAACTTTTTCCAAAGAATTTAGGTATGGGAAAAGAAGCTAGATTTAAAGATATCTGTTTGCTGAAATACATTTTAAAAGAACACAGTAAGAAGGAAAAAAAGAAGTGCTTTCTTATCTCTATCAGCCTTGCATAGTTTTGTCCTCACAAACTAAAACCCAGAAATAAAAAAAGCACACGCCCCAAATGATTTTTCTTCTACACACAAATGCCTGCTCTACCTTCCTGTCATCTCTCTGTAATTTTCTCCATTTCTCAGAAATGTCCACTGAAAGCTCAATATTGTGGACTGGCAGACTGATTTACCTATAGAAAATTCATTTTTCCTTTGGATACATTCTCCATGAAATCAGAGAGAAAAGAACGAAGAGAGGAAAACAGAACACAGGCAGTGCATGTTAGATGCTCTGCTTTTTATCAAGTAGGACCACATGATCCCCTTTCAGCTCTGCCAGCCTCTGTGCTCAGTCCAACTTCTGATAACATAAAAAGCACATGTGATAGTCTCCTTACCCCTCCTTAGGCCAGAAATATCACATGAACTATGAATAAAATGTTTAAAAAACTAGCAGAGGACTGAGCACTTGGAAATAAAAATAGAAGTGATCTTAGCACCCTTTCTGACTTTGTCCAAAGGGAAGATCTTTCATGGGACCAACAGTCTTCTTTCATTTGAAAAGTACATTTTTTTAAACATGAGCCAGTGATATATGGGCATATTATTTCATGTGTGTGTGTGCTTGCTTGCACATCTAGCTGGAATTATTTCCTGATTGTTCTTTCCTAGTACCTAGCATATATAAAGCATTCAGTTAATGTTTTCTAAATCAAAGACTAGTGGCAGACAGACAGAATGGCATGATGCCATCCAAACTTTGAGTGGATAGAAAATATAAGAGGTCGAATCACAGGACTAAAAACAATTCTACAATTTCCCTTTATATACATGCCCATAAATAATGTGCTTTTTTCTTTTTTAATCCAAGAACAGAATCCTCAAAGTGTTAGACAGCATAATACTAATTAATAGCCTAGCTCCATAAGGTCTCACCCCTCTTTCTCTCTCTCTCAGTTTTCTGTGCAACAGAAAAAAGTGCTGTCCTTACTGGACTTTAAATAATGTTGAATTATACAGTCTCTGCCTTTTTCCTATGTTTTTCTAATCATCTTCAATAAAATAAGCCAGGTCAGGCATGCTGGCACACAGATGTCATCCCAGAGGCTCAGGAGGCTGAGGCAGGAAGATCGCAAGTTCAAAGATAGCCTTAGAAACTTAGCATGAACCTAAGCAACTTAGCAAGACCCTGTCTCAAAAAAAAGGGGGTGGGGGTTGTGGACATGGCTCAGTGGTTAAGCAACCCTGGGTTCAATCCCTGGTACCAAGAAGAAAGAAAGAATGAATGAAAGAAAGGAAGGAAGGAAGGAAGGAAGAAAGAGTGAACAAGCCAGTAGGTACAGTCTATCGTAAACTCCTTTCTGCTTCACATTGCTGGGTCCTGGGCACCTTGCTTTGGATCTTTTCCCCATTCTGCTGTATATCATTTTCTTCCAAGAGACTGTATCCAATTTTAACACATGCCTCTATGTAGAATCTTGAGGACTCAAGGTATACAGTTCCTTCTTTTCTCCAGCAGAGAGGCCTATTGGTCATCTCTAAACTTAGACCAAGTAATACTATCCTCTATCCAGTTGTAAATCCAATGGCTGATTTAATTTAAAAACAAAAGATATTATTTTCCTGGATCTTAAAACACTTGTTGAATCACAAAGATTATAAATCAGGACATGCTGATTCAAAATCTTATGGATAGGAGTTGAAGTTAAAACTCAGCATTTAGCATGCATGCAACCCTGGACTTGATACCCTAACCATAATGGAAGGAAGGAAGGAAGGAAGGAAGGGAGGGAGGGAGGGAGGGAGGGAGGGAGGGAGGGAGGGAGGAAGGAAGGAAGAAAGGAAGGAAGGAAGGAAGGTTATGGTAATTTTCAGAAGTAGAACCAAAAGGTTACCTGTCAAAAGCTCATAGCACATACCCTTCCAGGCATGATGATCTATCCTTCCAGTTCACTTGCTCAAATTCCTCCAATGTGAATGTCCTTGAACCAAAAATCTCAAAACTATTAATCTCTCCATTTGAACTGACTGATCAGTTAGCTCACTCACAGTCCCACTTTTTTCCTTGTCCATCTTGGATTCTATTGCCCATTTTTATAATCATGTTCAGTATCTTCAACTCCCTATGAGAATTCCTATAGGAATATGCATAAAATGGTGGCAGGATTAGGGAAAGAATAGAGGTAGGCACCAACAATGGTATTTTCCCAAAAACCCAGACTCTAAGCTAGACAAAAAATAGTGGTCTGGGAGAGATGGACAGTTCCCAATTTCTCTATCCAGTCTTCACATATCAAGGTTGTCTGTTTCATCATTTCTACCTCGGCCACATTGCCACAACTTTCTCCAATAAAGGAAGACATACATATTTGTAAGCACTTTCACATAAAAGGCTCTGCTCTCAGCTCTAAATCCACCCATAGAATGGTGAGAAAAGAATTGAATTTCCTGAGCATGTTTGGGTCATGGTAGCAATCAGACTTTACTTTTCACCCCCTGCTCTCAGGATGTCAAAGACAGGTTATATAGAACTGATGAGGTTATGTACCCTCCCCAGATCCTAATGGCTTCTTGTACCTTTGATGGAAAATACCATGTCCTTTAATGGCTTCCACCTTCAACTGGCCAAATCTTCATGATTACAACATCTTGTTATATACAAAACAAAATGTCCTTCAATCATTGTCTCTTTTGATTAAGGTCCCTGGGAAGCAGCCTTGGAGAGAGATTTGCATGTGGAAGCTTCACCAGAGCTCAAGATGTGTAAAGAAATAAAGGAAGCAGGATTGAGCAGAGAGGGGAAATGAACTGCCTTGCAGTCACAATAGGGAAATCAGTCAATCTTACAGGGAGCTCTGAAGCTGAGATGGCCCTTCAGACTTGTCCTGAGTTGAGGCAATGAAGCCAGGCCTTCATGTCACCACACTGGCTGCAAGGTGCCTCCATGGGAGAAGCATGCCCTTGGGTGAGTCAGTTCCCTTCAGTCAAGGGCAATATAAAGAGAAGGTCTCAGTTGTGAGCCAGTAGCAGCCTACATTCAGCATATCCAGAAGGGGGCTCCAAGAGGCCCACTACAGCATACTGCCATTTTAGGGTCAAGAGAAAAAATAGAATGAACCTGAAATTTCAATACTATATATATATATATATATATATATATATATAGTAATATATATATATATATATATATTATGTAATATATATATATATTACGGCATGGGTTTAAATTATAAAGAAGAATATTTGAATTGGTTGATAATCTCTTCAATAAATCCTCTTCAAGTCTTCCTTCAGAGGCTGAGGCCCTTGAACTAAAGCTACCACCTTCTCCATGTCTTTCTCAGACCCATCAGCCCTCAAGGCATTCACCTGTACATGTCTGCCTCCCTCTGTTTGGTGTACCCCTCAAAGGAGGGCACATGTATTAACCATCTGTATATCTTCACATCTAGCCCAGTGTTTGGTAAATAATGCACCTGACAAGGGCTTATTGAATGAATAAATGAAACAAAAAATGAACAAATGTATTTTCCTGCCTGCAAAAATAACAAGATGGGAAAACACATTTGATGAAACAAGGACAAATCATTTTAGTGCACATCTTCCAGTGTGCTTATCAGCAGTGTTAACAAAGGTTATTTGATTTCGACTAACTGATGTGGCGTAAAAAGGCTATTCTGAAACAGTCAACTGTATCTTATAGGTCTCCTAAATAAACTAAAATCTACCACAGGATTTGAATGCAAACTAGAGAGGAAATTAAAATGCAAAACATGAAACAGCTGTTTGATCAGCTGTTATAATAGGTTGTGAACAAAGGCTATATTTATGTCTTATCTAGACGAGTAGAAATAATTAATCATAAAAATTGGTTGGTTACAGGGTTATTTTCTTTTCTTTTCTGCATTGAAACACAACAGTCATCTAATTAATGATGCCAAAATTCTAGAAGCACAGGACAAATGGTGTCCAATAAATTAAACACTGTTGTAAAAATATATGTTCCCAAATAAACAATGGTAAGGCCTAAGGTAATAACTGCTAAAGCCAGTTTTTCAGCATCTGTAGTAGAGGGCAAAATTTACTCACCACCAGTAAGGTTTTATAAAACTGAAGATATTTATAATTTCTGGAACCTGTAACTTCAGTGAATTACAATTTCCAACTGGTGAAGAATCATGGTTTTCTTTGTGCTGTGCCAGAGGTGGGGAAAATGTTGGCTTCCTATTGTAATGCTTAAGAAGCCATGATTAAAAATTCACCATAAAGTAAGTTGGTAAAACTTGCTTGAGGTGACAATTTTGCTATACTTGTCAAATGCCTTTAAAAAAATCCCAAATTTATTTCTAGTAATTTTTTCTAAAGAAATATCTGAAATTATGCACAATAATTTAAGTTCATAATCACTTTGTTTAAAAATAACATAAATTTGGAAATAACACAAATGTTCAGCAATAGGAGACTGGTCAAGTTATAAAACAATCATGTGAATTAATACTCTAAATTTATCAAGATCATATGAAAGAAGAGCATTTAAATGTGACTAACCATTCATAGTATTTATCATTTTTAAAGGGATTACCAATGATTATGGCAAATACAATATATGGTTTGCATAAAGAAAATAATTGTAAGAGTGATTATTTTTGTAGGTTTCAATTATGGATGATTTTCATTTTCTTCTTGCCATTTTTTGTAATTTACACATTTTCACTATAAATATCTATTATTTCTGTAATATTTGCCATTAAAAAAATTCCTATCCCTCTAAAAAATTTCTTCTAACCATAAATCACCAAGAAAGAATGTGATTGCATCTTTTATTTATATTAGTGGATTTTCTTCTTCAAAACTTTTTTTTTTTTTTTTTTTTTTTTTTTTGTGGTGCTGGGGATTGAACCCAGGGCCTTGTGCTTATGAGGCAAGCACTCTACCAACTGAGCTATATCCCCAGCCCCCTCTTCAAAACTTTTGAGAGAATTTTGGTGATTAATTGTTTAGATTTTTAATTTTTCACTTTATCCTTCTGGAAAAGATGCCCTGTCTAAGTTTGTTGCTTTAATAGAGAAAACTGGAAAATAACCCAAAGAAGTGTGATATAATTAAAAATATATAAGTATGAAGGCATGATTTAATATAGAAACACAACTAAGATTGCAGGAACCAAAAGTAGCCCAACCCCAAAAGATGGGGTCGGGATCCCATATTCAATACAAAAGAATTGCTAGAAACATTGGAGAGGTTAATCAAAAGGGAGGGTTATTTAGGCTATAAGGAGAGCAAATAAAACTAAGGACCCATTAGGAAACCTTAACCATTCTGCAATTCTGATAAATGTTGATGAGGAAAAGGCCAGAATGAAAAATGACCTAAGTAAGAAATGGCTAACATAAGATCAAGAGTTTAAACTTCAGACATGAAGTGGAAATTAACTGGAATATAATTTTTTTTAAATTTTTTGGTTGTTGATGGACCTTTATTTCATGTATTTATTTATATGTGGAGCTGAGGATCAAACCCAGTGCCTCACACATGCTAGGCAAGCACTCTACCACTGAGCCACAACCCCACCCCAGAATATATTATTTAAGATGCCATTTAACAGAGTATGGTAAAACGAATAACCTTTGAAAGATCAGACCTACCCGGAGACTGTCTGATGGTGTCCCTTCTGTCACAAAACAAAAAGTTTCAATAACAGTTTTTATAACAAAGAGATAAAATCTGTGTCTCAGATTACCCAAGTTATGTGTTTATCACTTAGTAAACTGGATCACAGCCCTTAGCATGAAAATCTCTCTCTCTTTATCTGTTTTTTGTTTTGTTTCATTTTGTTTTTTGGTACTGAGGATTGAACCCAGGGGTGGTGTTTACCACTGAGCTATCTCCAGCTTCCACCACCTCCCCCCCGCCTTTTTTTTTTTTTTTTTTTTTTTTTTTTTTTTTTTGGAGACAGAATCTCCCTAAATTGCTAAGGCTTGTAATTCTCCTGTCTCGGCCTCCCAAGTCACTGGGATTAGAGGCATGCACCACCATGCCCAGCTCTGTTATTATTTCTTAAAAAGAAAGAAGAATTTAAACATAGCTAAGTCTATTCCCATTATAAAACTTCAGAGGAAAAACATGAATTATTGTTTGTGATACTCTCTTCTGGACGAACACTCAGCAAATGGAAAGAAAGCCAAGTGAGTGAAGACCTGCTCGTCCTCATTCTTAAGACCTTCTCCTCCCCATTCTTGCCTCCTTCCCATCCCGCCCCACCCCTTTCTCTTGAAACCTCCCTTGGACATTAAGGGTAACCAAGTCATTACAATCAGATCATTTCCTGAATTTCTATGTCTTGACTTCCTTAGTGTTCAGGCTCTCGACCACCCACTCACTGGATCTGTACAGCATAAATTTTCAGTGGCTCCCTATTTCCAATCACAAGAACTTTTCACGTTGCTTTTCAATATCTCACTTTCTGATTCTGCCTTTCTTCTACTAACTTTATTACTCTTATCTCCTTATCCTTTTATTCTAGCCACATGGAACCTCCCACTGTCATATAAATATGGATCTTATCTGTTAACTACAGTCTTTAGCCCTATGACTTACAGTTTTCCTTCCATCTTTAAGCCTCTCTTTCCTTCTCTACTCACTTGAACCTAGACTGCTTTCCAGGACTGCTAAATTCCACTCTCTTGGGACTAGGGGTGTATCTTAGTGGTAAGGTCCTTGCCTAGCACACACAAGGCCCTGAATTCCATTCCCAGCACTGCAAATTAATTAACTAATTTAATTCCACTACCTTGATAAGAACTTCTCCAATTCTGGGGATTGTCAGCGATGTCTTCTAACTCTTGGGTCCCAAGATTCAGAACTCAATTATATGCTATTTTTCACTGTTCTTTATTCTTTGTGCATCCTAGCGTTGTATCTTCCACCGCATTTTAGGTTTCCTTTGATAAAGAACTTGGTCTTACTCTTCTTCTACAGCTCCCTTCAGTAAATAAATACATGCTAACTTTGGAAACATTGCTAACTGGATCTTGGCTCTCTATATCTTATTTACTGAATTGACTGAGGGGGTTGAACATGGATGCATTTTGTGAACATGAAAATCAGACCAGGTGATCTTAACTAGTAGGTAAAAATCTAAAGATATGTTTTATCTTGAGACACCAGTAATTTTATCAAAGCAAAAAAAAAAAAAAGACTTTTAGCTCAAAAGAAGGCTATTACTTGAATGCTCAAAATCAGGAAGGAGTATTATACCCTTTTGCTCCTCTCTTAGAGGAAGTAATTTTTATGCAGACACACTAGCAATAAACTAAGCCTAACAAACCTAAGGCCTGTGCAAAATGGTAACATTGCATGTTTTACCAAAACATTCTGTCGTAGGGATGAAAACACTGGTTCCTCTGACACACAACACCTCTGAGCATGGTCTCTCATTTTGGCTCAATTTTTTGGACCTAGAAGGGTATTTGATCTTCCAAGTTTCCAAAGTCCCCTCAGTGAAGTACTGCTCAGCAACTTATAAAACTAACAAAGTTAACACTTATTGAATAATATGGGAGTTATCCCCAGGGCTATCCTCCCACCTTATAAGTAAGGATCTTGAGGCTGAAGTAGTTAACTTGCCCAATATGCATATTTAGGGGTCCTGAACTCAAGTTCCAGGGTCCCAGAGTCCTTGGTTAAACATCTGTGTTATCCTCTATCCACAAGTCTTTCAAAAGGTTTCCAACTATGGGATTTACCTCCTCTCAGTCAGAGACTGAGGAGACCTGGGATCATCAACAAGGGATTCTATCAGTTTAATTCAATTTCTAGGGGCAAGGGCAGGCTGTGTACTATTAAGAGAAATAAGCATGGTGCACCGCCAAGATTATAACATTCGTTAAATCCAAAGATGAAAGTGAAGCTAACAATAGTTGTTATACAGTGTCACATGCAACTATACCCATTCCATTTGTTCTGGGTGCTGACTGACACCTGCCATTATGCTATTATCTTGTCACCACTACTAATTTAATATTTACTAACTTTATATGCTGTTTAAACTGGAGAAGTTCTAATTTAATGTACATCAGTCAAATATACCTGTGTTCATTGTTTGAATCTTGAAAGAAATTAAAAATGTACCAATATACTAGAAATTGAATATATGCTATTTGTCATTATGGATATTTGGGGAAATCATACAACATTATATGAACTTTATGATGTTAGAATATGGAAATGCTATTGAGGTACAAAATTTGGAGAAATAACTTAGAAACTAAATTATCTCTTCAAGTTCACAGGAAAATTTTGACCCAGAGGCCTCCTGAGTATTTATTGTCAAAACTTCAGGTATAATTAAAACAATTGAGTTCTTTGGTTATATGCTGTAATCTTTTAAAATAAACTTTGATTAGTTGCATGAAGGAAATGCTCTACTAAAATCTTCTAATATATAAAGTCTTCTAATAATCTTTGCAGCCATGTAAGTGTGAATGAATAATACCCTAGCAAATTCTAAATTATCATTGCAGAGGAAGTGGCTATACTGGTAATGGGCAAATGTTAAAAGACTGGAATTAGCTTCTCCTATAATGACATTTTCACTGGGATTAGAAGAAACCAAACAGGAAAATGGATGCTAAAAGGTTGAACAATAGAGCAATCCTGATATTAACATCTACCACACACCCATCAATTATGAGTCTCTGTATAGCAGGAGACTCATTTATAATATCTGACATATTTATCTTTTAAATATATCTTTAAAAATAAAGAGGGCTGGGGATGTGGCTCAGTGGTAGAGTGCTTGCCTAGCATGTGCAAGGCCCTGGGTTTCAGTCTCAGCACTGCAGAAAAAAAAAAGAGTTTAAGCTTTTTCTTTAAATTTATGGCAGTTTGCTTACATCATCTGTGTTAGTAAATCAAACACACACACCAAGAAAACGGCCTGGAAGCAGCATCCCAATACAGGATAATGTTCCCTGAGTGTGTGTGTGTGTGTGTGTGTGTGTGTGTGTGTGTGTGTGTGAGAGAGAGAGAGAGAGAGAGAGAGAGAGAGAGAGAGAGAGAGAGAGAGAACATATGAACGCACAGCCACAAACCATGTCCTCAACCCACAAGTGGGTAAGTGGCCATTTTGTCAGCCTGATTAACAAAAACAGCCAGTGTCTATTGTGTGCTTTACAGATGCCAGATGCCTGTTCCAACTCTTTATGTGGGTTTTCTCTTTTAACCCTCTCAACCACTTTATGAAATGGATACCATTATTTATCCCCATGTGCTAGATGAGAAAATGAAGACATGGGAAAGTTAACCATTTTGCCTAAGGTAGCACCTCTAGTTAGTGGTAGAATCGGGGTAGATACCATGCTTTTAACCTCTGTGCTCTGCTCTGCCCCTGTATGGCAGGGAGCTCAGACCTCAGCACCCAACCAGCAGGGAAGGGAATTCTTGTCATTGTTAATGGTTCACCCATGCCTTAAGCCTACCCTGGTGACTTCTGAGAATACACAAAGACCCAGAATTGTGGCTCTAGCAGCACCAGGCTCTGTCCACATAGCCCAACTGGCTCCACTCACCAATGGGCTGTAGGTGTGAGACTCAAGCAGAGGAACAAGGAGATTTCATCCACTCTTACAAAGCTGCCCTCAAGCTCCTAACAGCTTACCCAGCATGTAGATGACACTTGATATGCTACCTCCTTGTATTATTTATTATTAAATAATATTATTAATATTAATGCATTTATTTTCTATTATAATTAAGATAGGAGTTGGGTAGCTGAAATGAGCACCAGGCCAGAATTGGAAGAACTGCCAGGCTGGGATGATGCTGAAGTACAGATCCAGGGCTTCGAAAATTTCTCTTGATGATGAACCCAGTGGGTCAAGAACCCAAGGTAAGCCTGAGCTCCTCAGACTCTTCCATGGGGAAAATAAAGGATGAGCTGGGGCAGGATGAGGCTGAAACTTAGCAGGTCCCCTCTGATGCCTACAGTGTATACCCTGCTTCCTGTTCCCAACTCATATATGTCCCACATCCAGATCCCTCATGAGTCATCTCTCATGCTTCTTGCCCAGACCAGTTCCACCAAATAGCAACAGGGCTTGCTCTCCTGGCCATACAGACCACCTGCCAGGTGTCTGTTACCATTTAGAAGCCTGGGTCCGACTCTTCCAAGATCAAATGAGCGCCTGCCATTCTGAGATGACTGCATCTCCTACCCATGCCTGGTCAAAAAAATTCTCATTTCTGTTTCGAGTTGCCCTTTCTTAGCTTTTATTTTGTGGATTGAGCAAGATCCATTCCAGAGTTGCAAAAGATAGTTCCCATGGTTCCACCAATCCAAACACTAAAACTGAGATTTAGGATAGAGGCAACATGCTGCCAGCTAGCTCCACATGGGAGGTGCTATTTGCTCTGCCAAGTTTCCAGAGATGACCTGCCCCTTGGATGGAAGAGACTACAGCAGGGATTCATTTATATACCATACACATTTCTAAAAGAATATTCTACAATTGTCTTAGAATTTTTTAAACATCAAAAAATAAAGTTATAAATTAACTAGCTATACTCCCAGTATATCTTTGTTTATCCCAAAAGGAATGATTAAAATTTGCTGACAGCTTTAAAAATTATCAGGGAATTACCAGAATGTCCCAAGTTTAATCATTAACAAAGCTTAAAAACCTAAGTGGAATCTAGAGACTTTTAAACATAGATTGTTGTGTCAGTCATCTACTAATTCTAAAATTCTACACACCACATATTAGTTTTGGACATTTCATCCACTGCACTGGCTTCAACTAAAATTTCTCTGTCATATACATCTGTAAACCCACATTTTTCCCCAAGTTTCTAATTGCTAGAATTCTCTTCCTGGGTGTCTTCCCAGCACCTCCAACTCTGGATATTCTCTTTCCTCCAAACCTGTCCTCTCTCCTCTTTGCTTCCTTTTTTCTTTTTCTTTTTCTTTTCTTTCTTTCTTTTTTTTTTTTTTTTTTTTTTTTTTTTGGCCAACATCCTCCCCATATTCTCAGTTATTTTATATGTATTTCTTTGTGAATAAAAAACCATCAGTGCTGAAGCTGGGGTTGTGACTCAGTGGTAAAGTGCTGGTCTAGCACATGTGAGGTACTGGGTTCGATCCTCAACACCACATAAAAATAAATAAATAAAATAAAATAAAGGTAAAATAAAAATCAGTGCTATCTGATGACCACAGAAAGAGCTAAACTTTGGGGGGATAACATACAAGGTTCACCATAACTCATTCCAGTGATCTTTTTAGTTTTGTCTCCCACTAGACCCTTCAACTCTCCACACTAAAATTTTTAAAGTTTCCTAAACACACTACCATGTTCTTTTGCATATTTTTACTTGTATACAAACTATTCTTTAGTTTAAAATGCTTTTGTTATCTAGTCTGCTGGCAAACTCATTTTCATTATTTTAAGAGTCAGTTCACTGTCACCTCCTCTGTGAAGTCTTCTCAGATTTTCTCAGTTTGATGTTCTCTCCAATCACTTTCCCTAGAACTTTTTTTTTTTTTTTTGATACCAGGGATTGAACCAAGTGGCACTTAACCATTGAGCCACATCTCAGCCCTTTTTTAATATTTTACTTAGAGAAAGGGTCTCACTGAGTTGCTTAGGGCCTCACTAAATTGCTGAGGCTGGCTTTGAACTCATGATCTCCTGCCTCAGCCTCCAGAGCTGCTGGAATTACAGGCACACACCACAGTGCCAGGCTCCCTAGAATGTTTACATATGCTACTAAAAGCACCTATCATAGGTCATTAGAATTAGTTGTCCATGATTTTGTCTCCCACATTTACTCATGAGGGCCCCAGGATCAATGACCCAGTATTACTCATTTTTTATTCCATTTGGGACAGAATGTGTGAGTAAATCTTCATTGAATGTCTAAAAAATGAATGGACCCCTCTTGTAGCATGTATCACCTTCTTCTACCTTGTAATGTTTTTTAAAATTGTTTTGAATTGACACAAAATTATACATATTTATGAGATATCACTTATTGTTTTGATACAGGTATGTATTGTGTAATGTCCAAATCAGGGTAAGCCTATCTGTCTCCCCAAATATTTATTATTTCTTGGTGGTGAAAACATGCAAAATCCTTTCTTTTAAATTTTTGAAATATACACTACATTATCATTATCCATAGCCACCCTACTGTGCAATATAACACGAGAAGTCATTTCTCCTGTCAAACTGTAATACCTTAAATCATTCTTATTTGGGTATCTCATCTTTCTTCTTGCATTGACAAGTCTTCCAGGGCAAAAACAGCATGATCCATTTTTTAATCTCCTACCAGAGCCTCCCCTAATGTCTACTTCTGAATAAGTGCGTAAAACTCTTGTGGAGCCTTATACCATATTTTAGTCACTCTTGTGGAGCCTTATACCATATTTTAGTCCTTGTGAAGCTATTGCACACACAATGTCTCATTTACCCTTCATGACGCTCCTGTAATCTAGCTATAACTAACTGGTGTTATCCCCAAGTAGCACATAAAACAACTGAGTAAGGTAGCGCCTTAAACTCCACTCCTTCGGTTCTTAGAACAATGGTTATTCCATGCAATGCTGTCAACAAAGGCATGTCTATTCATCAGTCCTTTGTTTTAATCAGAGTTTTGGGGTGAATGTAGAGATTTACTACTTGTAAACAAGGCTAAACTCTATGTCTCCTGTATGAGTCTAACGGGAATACTTTGAGTGAGCTTCAACATTTGCAGTATGAATCAGAAAGGGCAAAATGACCCATGAAGCATACTGTGGGTAAGAAAAGGACTTCAGGAACCTGGAAAGAGAACATTCAGTTTCTGTAATATGTGATGGTGTGCAAGGAAACATTAAGAGCTTCTTAGTAATATTTCTAAAACACCTAGCTAGGTATACTTTTATGTCTAAGTTCCTGTGGGAGAGAAAATGTCAAAAATACCCAAAGAAAACCGAATCTATGCACAGCCTCAATGATCTCAGCATGCTGTGCTTATGGTCCCATGTACATGTATCCCCAGGCCCAGGGCCTAGCATGGGAGTTTTTCAGGGCTGGCTAGACAGAAGTGGTAGCCTGAGATCCGACCCAAAGGTGAGGAGGGCTGCAGCAAAAGCAGCAGCACTCAACATTCAACCATGGATTTCCTCTCCAGGCACAAGAGAGTCTGGTCACTTCTATCCTGCCCTCCTCGCAGGGAGCAAGACTACTTGAGATCTGGTGAGAATGTCTTAGACAACACATCTCTGGGTTCCTGAGATGTCCTAATTGCTACCCAAATACCAGAAGATCACGAAAGTTAAGTCAAAACACTCCCCCTGGGAGAGTCTGTTAAACTAGCTGGGCTGGAAGCATTACTTATTTCCACTGACACTCCCTCCCCATACAATCTGCCTGCCCCTCCTCAGAGGGCAAATTCCCCCACTGACTCCATCCCTCCTTCTGTGTCCACAGCCTCACTGTGGCCTAAGGGGCAGCCTCTAGCTCCATCTTTGCCAAATATGGGCTGGGCCAGAGAGCCCAGTTGCAGCTTGGCCATCCTGCACTTCGGGTGGGGGAAACGAGGCAGGAGGGGTGATGACAGAAGAAGCATTTGCCAAAAAGGCCCTGCAAGCTCAGGTAGACCCACGACAATCAGGGAACCACAGAGAATCAGGAGAGTCTGGAAAGTCTTAGACCATCCATAGGCCACGGCCTAACCCCTTCCTCCTGTTCAAGGCCGTTTTCTCAATTCCAAGATAATAATACGTTGTGGTGCTTGCCAGCTCCAAACGAGGGTTGGGGACGTCAAATTGAAGCAAATGACTGATCTTTGCGACAACCCCCAACAGGTGTCTCCCGCCTCCCCACCCCTTTTCCCCTCCCTTCGAAAACTGCAGCCAGATAAGGCCTGGCAGTCTTCTCCAACAGAAGTTCAAAGCCTGGGCCAGAGCCTCAACAGGCTTCCAGTCCCGGACTCTGTCCAAGGGCGTGCCAAACCTTCCCCACGGCGGATTTGGTGTGCGGCGCTTGGAACCTGCTAGATCCCAGCGGGTGCACTGAGAGAGGGCTCCGGGATCAGCCTCCGGCCGGCCGCAACCCTGTGCCTCACCCCGGCGGCCACCTGTTCCAGCGCGCGCAGCGGCCACTGACCTGAGATGCCGCCCCCCACCACGACCACGTCGTATTTGTTGCACATGGTGCTCGCCCCGCTCCGCGCGGTCCCGGTACCAGCTGCTGCGGTGTCTGGGCCTCTGCCCCCGCCCGTACACTGCGCGTCGCCCCCGCTCACTAGCGCCTGCGGCTGAGCCTCTATATTGCCGGCCCCTAGTGCCCGGTCGCACAGCCCCGCCCGCCCGGCAGCCGACGAGCAAACCGGGTTGGAGCGCTGGGCCACCGCCCCCGCCAGCAGCTCCGCCGCCCAGGCCTGGGGAGGGCGGGCGCCCAGGCGGAGATGACCTGGGACCTCAAAGAGTCCCTCCCCGGGGCCACTACCCCATGGCCTTCAGCATGGTATTTCCCAATCGGATTTCCTAATGTACTACTGAGCTTGGGAGGAAGGAGGATGGCAGATCGGGGTGTCTTCCTCCAGCTCCCCAATTACTCCTGGGTGTGGAGCAAATAATAACAAATCCTGTGTGCTTTCCAGGTAGCAGGCACTTTGCTAAGCGTTTTATGCAAGAATCCTGTTCGACCTTACAAGGAACCATTTTACTAACGAGGAAAGCAAATGAAGTAGTTGTGAGTAAAAAGCCAGAAAGAAAAAAAAAAAAAAAAAAAAAAAGAAAGAAAGAAAGCCATGTATCAAAATATCACACTGAACCCCATAAATATGTATAATAAATGTAGATTTATTTACAACAATAATAACAAAAGCAAGAAAGATTCTGTGATTTGCTTTGATCCACCACACAGTATTACTATTATCTTGGCAGATACATAAGTGGGATTCCCAATCCACCTCACCCACCTTCCAAACACCTACTTTTTAACCCATTCCCCCGTGCAATTAACTGAGGTTCCTCCTTAGCGTTATAAATGCAGCACCTAAAGACACTTAAATTTCCCCACCATTGCCAGTAATCAAAACAGCCACCTGTGGGAGTGTAACGTAGTTGTAGGGGGCTGGCCTAGCATGCTCAAGTTCCTGGGTTCCATCCCCAGCACTGAAAAAAGAAAAAAGAAAAACACAGGAAACTGCAGGTTAACCCACCCAGTAAGCCAGTCCTGAAGCAGTGGAAGCTGTTGAGGCTGCACGGAGGAGGCTGGTTGTGGCAGGGCAGAGGCCTTGAATGGGCAGTGTAAGATTCAGTCCCCCAAAAAGCAACATACCCCAGTGACCCTGGGATGTGGGTCTGAGGACTCTGGCTTTTCCAAACGGGGGTAATTCAACAGGGTTATAGGTTGCTTAAATAGAGGTGACTCCAGGGCATATTTCTTTAGAGTAATAAGAAAGCCACCTCTGAGAACTGAAAGTGGGAAGAAGCAATATAAGATGGTTTTTCAATAAATAATTGGGTGGTCTGGGTGGGGTGGTGCATACCTGTAATCCCAGTGACTGAGGAGATTGAGGCAGGAGGATCACAAGATTGAGGCCAGCCTCAGCAACTTAGCAAAGCCCTAAGCAGCTTAGTGAGACCCTAGTCTCAAAACAAAAAAATCAAAAGGGCTGGGGAAGTGGTTCAGTGGTAGAGTGCCCCTGGGTTCAATTCCTACCAGAAAAGAAATTTTAAAATAGGGTAAAGTGTGTCCATTCAGTTTAGAAAGTGCTTCCATTCAGTTTAGGGGAGCTGTGAATCTGGGAAAGACTGGCTTCAGTGAATTGCTGACTTGATAAGAACCTAAAGCAAACCTCTATCTCATCCATCCTACCCCATTCCTGTACCCACCTGCTACCAAGGAATACCTAGCTTCTGTTGCCCTCAGACTAAGAAAGGATTGGGGAACTTCTTGATTTAAAAGTTAGTAATAGAAGAAAAAGTTTTGGTCCAGCTGTGACTTAGATTCTAAAAACTTCTACTCCCTGTGCCTGAACCCTGAGTCCCACCCCATGTCCCCACTCCAGGGAGTGAAGCTGTCTTACCCTAAAGACAGCTTGTGCTAACCTCTTCCTTGCCATGCCCTGACTGGTCCCCCTCTGTCCACAGAGTCCTGAAGCTATGAGCTCCTTAGTCATAAGCACTCTGTCTCCTCACCTAGCCTGCAAGTGGATCACATGTCAAATGGGTTGGGTTGGATGAAGAGGATCCTAGGATCTACTTGAAATCTCTTTTGTTTGGTCCCAGCTGTGTGAAGTAGACAGGCTTGGGAATCTAAGACTTTGAGTTCAAAACAGACTGATTACCCCTTCTCTATGTCCACTGGCAGCAAAGCCAAAAAAGGGGCCACTATTCCATTGTGCCTAGAGAAAACTCATTGGTATACGGCATTTTTCTCAGACAACAGTAATTCTCTAAGGTAAAAAAGAAATGGGTTAAATTAGAACTCAGTCCTTGGTAGTAGCGGAAACAAGGTGCTTCCATTCCACTTTTACATCACACATGGAGTAGCATGTAGCCCTCACCAGAAGCCAGGCAGATTCCAATGCCATGCTCTTAGATTCCCAGAACTGTGAGCCAAAACAAACCTCTTTCCTTTATAAATTAGCCAGCCTCTGATATTTTGTTTTAGTAACAGAAAATGCACTAATTCAAGTTTGTTTATTAGATCAGCATTTGTTGAACACTTGCTATGCTGAGCCCTGGGGAAGAGAAAAAGAAGATGGAAGCTGCCCTTACCCTCATGGGGCTCATGCTCCATCAGGGAAGAAATCAAGGAAGAATGGTCAAAAGTGTAATTCTGAATGCTGTTCTGGAACATACAGCAGGACCAGATAATCTAACCAAGGCAATCATGGAGGACCTCAAGGAGAAAATGATATTTCTACTGGGGTGACTAGGGGACAAATGATTAGGGAGTATTCAATTACTGAGGAACACAAGCCACTCCAGGCAGAGTGAGCAGCAAGTACTAAATAGGGAGGTAAACCTGAGGTTGGAATATTGGAAGACATGGACATGGTCTGGTGAAGAATAAAGCACCTCTGACCACCTTTAGGACTTCTCACAAACACCACAAAATTAATAAAGAATAATATAAAAATAAATCATTAGCAATGAATAAAATGATATGAATCTTCATTTCTTTGTGTGTGTGTTTTTGTCTTCTGTTCCCAACCAGATCATAAATTCCTACAGAAAAGGATAATGCAGCATCTTTTATTCATCCATTCAAGAATAACTTATTGAGCACCAATTCTGTATCAGGCATTGTGCCCATCTTTAGAAATTTTCTATTATAAATAAAAAATGATGCTAATCCTGGGAAAACTCAAATATGAAAATGGACAATTACAAGAAACCTAATTCAATGTTCCAATGAAGTGATGCTCAACCCCCCTAACCAATACATGCAGAGGGATGCTGTTTGCCCCAGTAGTATTTATCTGCCTTTTTGACTTCATGAAATCCATGTTTCTTTCATCAATTAAAATGAACATGCTTTCCTTTCATTTTTTTTTCATTAGAAGACTGCCAAAGAGATAAAATATCCTTATTACTTCGTTCTTGCTGTCTAGCTTTTCATTAACGGATATTTCAGTGAGTCTCTTATGATACTGCTGGAGGTTTCAATAAAGAGGCAGGCTGTGCAGAACAGAGTTCACCAGATATTATCTAAGTTGTACATTTGCTTTTTTTTTTTTTTTTTTGAATGCTGGAAGCTTGACAGGAGACAGAAAATTTGTTTTAAAATTAGATTCTTTAGAGCTTACCAGTTTCCTTTCCCCAACCACTCTGTTAATCTTTTTTAAAACATACATTGAGGGATAAAAGAATGAAAGGGCCCAGTCACCACAGCCCAAATAGCTCTTTAATATCAACTGGAAGTGTTATAAGCCCCCAGGTTCTATGAAGTTAAGTTTCCATCATCTGCTTGAATACTAATCTGAGTGTCCAAATCCACTCCTTGGGGGCAACAAGAAGGCAATGAGGGATCCTTGCATGGGTCAAGACCTTTCCTTCACCCCCAATAAGTTGCTTAGTGTGGAATTTCTTCCTCAAGTAGCCTAGGAGTTGGGAGGACCCCAATAAAATCCAAGACCCATCCCAGGAAGTTGGATTACATAATCCAGATCCAACTTGAAAGTCCATATACTGGTTTAAGATGCCAAAGGAAAGACCTACCTCAGGGCCTGAGGATTTACCTTAACAGCCTGAAAGCTTTGTGACTTCCTTGAAGTGGTTCATTGAGACACAGTGGAAATGGACAGAAAAAGGATTATCCCTACCCAGAGAACACAGTATAGCTCTTTCCCCCATGACCTCTTTGTCATTGTACAAAAGCAGAATAAGGAATATAGATAGGGGCACAACACAGAAAGGCTTGTTCCTCAATATATGTAATCAGGCAGAGGCAACAAGCTACAAGACTTCCGAATGACAGATGTCATTTCCAGGCATGTCGTAGAGAACATTGAAGCAAATAGATCTTATTTGTGTTATAAGTGTTAATCTGTGAATTGATTTACAAGGATTTTTTACAATGACTAATGTCAAGATTATTTCTACAAATCATAAGCAGGATCCTAAAGAAGGAGTGACCTTTTAGAAAAGATGATTGACAAGAACTCTATGGGACATGCAGAGGAAGAGGAAATATTTAGCTGAGGCAGAAGAGAAAAATTAAAACAGATCTTACCCAAGAACATCAGGTTAAGGACTTTCGCCAATTATTTTCATAAAGTAGTAATTACAAATTAATATTAGAGCCCCTCCATGTATTAATTATTGACTGTTGAATAGAGTTATTGTCAATAAATTTTTCTGCTATATAATTCTAATTTCATAATATAAGTTCACCGGTGCATAATCAATCCTTTGGTTTTATTTATGTAGCTTTGAATTAAATAGTCTTTCCTTATTTAATTATAAGTAGAGATTTCCATCTTGGAGATTCCATGATTGCAGTTAAGAGTCTGGTGACCATGGTAATCAAATGAGAAAAGTAGTTTCTTTTCTTATTCCTGGCTGAAAGGGCTGATCACCAGCAAGTCCAAGTCTCTATTAGAAGATTGGACACATTAGCCCCATCTCGCAACTCCACTTAGGGATGGACCAAAGTTAAATCTATCAACATGGTCAATAATTTAATCAATGAAGTCTATATAATAAGACCTCCATAAAAGTCTCTAAACAATGGGGTTCAAACAGTTTGAGTTGGCAAACACACCATATATCTCAAAATATCTTATTGTGCTATGCTTACCCTTCCATTGATGATGTGAAATGATGATACCATGCCTATGTGACGAGATGAAGTGAGGTGAATGATGTAGGCATTGTTACTCAGCATCAGGCTACTAAGTGACAGTTACTTGCACACAAATCCTGTAACAGATCTTATAACCAAGGTGGTTACTAAATTATTAACAGGCAGGGAGCATATATGGTATGGATACATTGGACAAAGGGATGATTTGCATCTTGGGCTGAATGGAACTGGATGGAATTAGATTACATTGCACTACTCAGAACAATTTAAAACTCATAATTGTTTATTTCTGGAATTTTCCAATTAATATTTTCAGACCTTAGTTGAATGCAGATAACCAAAACCACAGACAGTCAAACTGTAGAAAAGGGGTGACTATCATGTGCGTTCATAAGTGCACATGTGTAATTAAAATCTCTCGTCACTTGCAACAGCTTTTCCACTGATTTATTTGGACTTTCCACAGAAGTTCTGAAACTAGAGTTAGATTTACCCTAAAGTACCCAGAGAGACCTTGAAAAAGAAGAGCAAAAATAAAGGGAGGCAGAGGACTGGCCCTACCAGACATAAAAACATGGTTTTATTTTAATTTAAAATTTTTTCATCTTAAAAGGGGTGCAGTGGTACATGGTGCATGCCTGTAATCCCAGTGGCTGGAAAGGCTGAGGGAGAAAGATACCAAGTTCAAAGCCAGCCTCAGCAACCTAGCGAGGCCCTAAGCAACTCAGTGAGACCCTGTCTCTAATAAAATAATTTTAAAAGGCTGGGGATGTGGCTCAGTGGTTAAGCGCCCCTGGGTTCAATCCCTGGTACCAAAAAAAAAAAAAATCCATCTTAATGAGGTATAATTGACAAATGAAAATTGTATATACTCAGTCAGTAACATGACTTGATATACATTAATATTGTGAAGTGATT
This sequence comes from Sciurus carolinensis, assembly GCF_902686445.1. NCBI lineage: Eukaryota > Metazoa > Chordata > Mammalia > Rodentia > Sciuridae > Sciurus > Sciurus carolinensis. The sequence goes on from NC_062232.1 coordinate 36,273,971, forward strand.
AACACAAAATTGACCCTTTAATCAGCACATAGTTTACTGTGTGTGGTCCAAATGCTGAGGACACTTAAGATCAGTGCTTTTGGGTTAGGGATATAGATAGCTCAGTGGTACAGCACTTGCCTAGTGTGCTTGAGGCCCTACATTATATCCCCAATACCAAGCACACACAAACACAAATACAAACACAAACTTGCAGTGGAAATATCTACAAATTTTACTGTGATTTCTCTAATAGATAGTCTTGACTTTGGATAGTATTTGAGTGGGGGGCATTCATTTTTAGTTGAAAAATTTTAGCTAAAACATTTTTACAATAAAGCCAACAAAATTCAAGTAAATCTTTTACACATTTCTGAAAGAGGCTATATGACAGTTTAGTTGTGCATCACTTGGCACATTGCTACAAGAATAGACTTTTAACATTCTCATCATACAATAAGTTGGTGAAGTGATGGATATGTTAATTAGCTCAATATAATCTTTTTTATAAATTTACCTTTATTTTAATACATTTATTCTTTTGTGGTACTGAGGATCAAATCCAGTGCTTCACATGTGCTAGGCAAGCACTCTACCACTGAACTACAACCCCACCTCTGAATATTTCTACAGATATACGTAGATTAAAACCTCACATTGAACCCCACAAATATACACAACATTTTAAATTTGTCAACTTAATATTAAATATTATTGGTTAAGAAAGAATAAGTTATGTATAGTATATACATGGTTCATATTTAGGGAAATTTTATTATACTAAGTATCTCAAGATTCTCTGAAATTTTAAAATATTTTCTAAACTGTCCAGCAGAAAACTATTAAATGTTGCTCATTATAACTGAGACTTAAGAACCCAATCCTTCAATGTGTAGAATTGCTTGGATCCAGATTAGAGTAAACCAACTGTATTTGGAGAACTACTATAGAAAATTGAAACTGCTAGATGGTATCAAGCAATTATTGTTCATGTTTGTGTATATCCTAAGAGTATGGTATTTATATTAAAAATGCCCTTATCAGTTAAAGAGACAGACTTAAGTACTTGACATAGTGTTTGGCATTTGTTTTAAAATACTCTGGGAGGACTATTTAAAAACACTCTAGCTCAGTGATAGAACACATGCATGGCCATGGGGTCCATCCTCAGCACCAAAAATTAATTAATGAATTCATTTAAAACCCTAGGAAAAAGTAGTGGTAGCTGTAGGCAAAACTGGCAAAAAAGTATAGTGACAGAAGCTGAGTCTGGATGATAAGTGCATGAGGTACTCATTATACTATTCTTCCTACTTTTGTGCATTTATGAAAATTTTCAGAATAAGGTGTTTAAATATGTTGATTATAATTTTATTAAGTATATTTTAATTTATCAAATGATTTGAAAAGTGTTCATTGGTTGATAAAACTAGGTAGGGTAATAGAAGAGTTGCTCTATTCTAAAGAAAGGAAAGCTTTCCCATCTCCCTCACTCTGCTAAATCATTCAGTCCACTTGTTCTCTACTTGGATATTACATAGAACAAACACAAATAAATCTTCCCACCTCTTTAAGACAAATGAGAATTTAATACCTTTCATTCTTAAGAGGACTAATGATGTGTGCCATCTGCAGTTTTAGAAAAGATCTTTGGAGCCATCTAGTCTAACCCCCTTCTGTCACCTCCTTCTGCTGTACCAGCCCACCTAAAGCAGGGGAGATAATCTCATTTCTGACTCCCTGTCCTCCTGTAAGCAATAGACCTGATCTATATAAAACATAAGACTTCTGGCTATGAAAATGAAATACGAAAAAAATCCAAGTGGTGGGCAGTTGTTACAATATTTTGTATGTAGTGCTCTACATACATTGTAGGACATTCATCAGTCATTTTCAGGTAGCTGAGCATTTTCAAGCTCCAAAAAGTAATACTCGTTGAAAAATAGAAACTGGCCTGCTGGGCCCAGGTTGCGTACTATTTGGAAATGACCGTGCTTTCTTGATATTCAAGTCAAATCATTCCATCAGCTCTAAGATTTCAGGGCAGTCCCTGGAATTTGCAGTCATAATGTTCACTGCACAAATAGAATAATGTTCATTAACAGCAAAGTTCTAGTTGGGAAATACTATTGGGGATTACATTTCCATGATTAATTATCCATGTAATTGAGGTTCAAATGAATCATTTTCCTCCATTACCAATATACAAAACCAATGCCTTACTTAAGACTCAGGTTTGTAATGTAGGGTTCTAATGGATAAATGCTCATCCACCCTATCCTTCAGAGAAAAAAAAATGTTCCTAGGGTTTGGATTCTCTTCTTTCCTAATTTGACATTTTAGAAGTCATGTTGAAAATATCACCATTTCCTGGAAGACTGTTCCTTCTTTCAGATCACATCTTATTTGAATAGAACTAGAACAAATTACTCACTGTACTTACCTTCAGAAGAAGACTATTTTCACTATCTACCTACCTTAAAGGAATAAGAATACTGAGCCTTATTTGGATACAGACTGTACATCCATCCCTGTGACACATGTCCTCAAATATAGAGAAAATGTTAGAGTCCTTGCTCTAAACAGAGTTGCCAAATTCAGCAACCAAAAATACAGGCTGTCCAGTTAAACTTGAATTTCAGGTAAGCAATGAAAAAAAAAATAATACAAATGTGTCCCATGCAACATTTCCAATATATTCATACCAAAAACATATGTCATTTACCTAAGAACCAAATTTAACTATATGTTCTGTATTTTATACGGCAACCCTAGCCTGGAAGGGGATTTTGTTCTGGTTCAGGAAAGGAAATCAGCACATAGAAATCAAACTGAGTATAAGAAGCAGCAAAATATGATCAAGTATTATATTATGGAACACAAAAAAGGAGAAATGTTAATGGAAGTCAGAATTCCTCCATCAGTGAGCTGTTGAAGGAACTCTGTCTTTTGAGAGTTTTCCTATGTCCCCCACCATTAGCATTATGGCAGCACATTAATCAATGTGCTTAATAAATTCGTAAATGTATGAATACAGCAATCAGTATGAGAGGACTTGAGGTGGATCTTAAAGGAAGATCAATATCTGTGTAAGATAGAGTAGCAAAGAGAAGGAATGAACTTATCTATTTTGACAATAAACTGAGCAAGAGGAGTTGTTACAAAGGACAGTTTCAATAGCAGTAGCTCACAAAACGTTTTCTGATTGAGGATGACTTAGGGCAGAGTCAAAGATTCTACAGCTGGCTTTCCAGTAGAAACAAAAAAGAGAAATGAAATAAAAATAAATAAAAGTCTGTGGCATTTCATGAGATGCTCCTAGAAGGGATATTCTGAAGATTTACATTTTTAGGACACTTTATATCTCTCTGAGGGACTTCTTGTCACCCACAAGTGGCTTAAGAACTGTATCTTGAGCAACTTTCAACTAGAGTATAGGAACTATGTTTTATATATAGGAAAAATAAAAAGTAATCAAAATCTTAGGACCAAATCTTCGGTCCTTGACATTCTGATATGAAAGTGTTAATGTCAAGAACATACACTCTGGCCTGGCAGACTTTAAAGGTATTTGGAAAAGTTGTGTAAAACTACCTTTGCTGGGCTAAATGGCACATAACTATAATCCCAGTGAATTAAGAGACTGAGGCAGGAGGATTGCACATGTAAGGCCACCCTAGGCAACTCAGAGAGACCCTGTCTCAACATAAAATTTTAAAAATGACTGTACTATATATAGCACTCCTGAGTTCAATCACCAGTACCACGATTGATTAATCTATCTATCTATTTGTCTATCTATCTATCTATCTATCTATCTAGGACCAACAAGGAATAAAACTTAAATTCTAGAATTGTTTCAAGGTAGATCTGAATTTCTCAACTTTAGCACAATTAACATTTAAACAGGATGATTCTCTGTTGTGGGGGTCCACTCTTTGCATTATAGGATAGAGCATCCCAAATTCCTACCCCCTTGCTGCAGCTTACATGTTTGCGTCCCTCAAATTCATATTGAGACGCAAAATTCAATGCAATAGTATTAAGAGGTGAGATCTTTAGAAAGTTGTTAGGTCATGAGGGCTCCTTCCAACGGGATTAAGACCTTTTTAAAACAGGTTTCACACAGTCTTGATCCCTTTTTCTGTTCTTTTGCATTCCATCATGTGATGACATATCCTTTGCCTCTTCTGTCACTTGAGATACAGCAAGAAAACCCTCATCAAACACTGAACCTGCCTGTGCCTTGATTTTGGATTTCCCAGCCTCCAGAACTGTGGCAAATAAATTTGTTCTTTATAAATTACCCACCTATGGGGACTGGGGATGTTGCTCAATGGTAGAGCACGTGCCTAGCATGCACAAGCCTTGGGTTCCACCCCCAGCACTGCAAAAATTAATAAATCAATAAATAACCCATATACAGTATTTTGTTATAGCAGCACAAATAGATGAAGACGCCACTAGATGACAGGAGCACATCCTTCCCCTGTTTGTTTGTGATAAAGAAAAACAACAAATGTCCCCTGAGGGGGGCAAAATCAACCCTTTCTTAAAACCACTAGTCTAGATGAAAGTATCCTGTACTGTTTGAATTAGATGCCTAAGAACTCTCTTCTGTAATTCTCTTCCCATCCAAGTGAGGCAAATAAGGGACAATTTAAACAAATAAAGCCTATGCATTTGAGAAACTTGTCTCAGAGATGAATGAAAGTGCTGCCAGACACAAATACTGGATGATGAAAAGGCAAATGATAATCTATATCCATTAAGACCATATGCATTTACTTCAAAGGTGCAGACTTCAGTGGTCCTGGGTCAAGCTCTTTTAGGTTCACTCATTGAAATAACTGCACTTGACAATGAAAGGCAAATAGTTGCTGGCTAATTACAGGGATGCTTTTGCATCTGCACTGTTAGACCAAAGAAAAATTGCCCATGATAAAGGGAAAGGGGAAAAACCCTTGGAAATTTGGGGCCCTCCCAAGAGCAACTCCCCTCAATAGATAAATATTGTATTTTAGCAGTTCAAAAGTCCTCTGGAAATTTGTATACTCAGTATTATTCTTCCAAAATAGACAGGTCTCATGTTGTTTGCCTCTGGTAATCCTATTCCAGAGACATCAGTACATCTTTTTGAGAAATAATTGCCACCTCCAACTGATTATTTGGGAGCCCATAAGAATTGATTCCTATGGGAAAGATATAAGCAATATATTTTTCCACGTAATAACTGCATTTTCTTCTTATGGTGAAGTTAGAAACTTTAAACAAAATCTTTTTTTCCTGAGTTTATTAAGTGAAATTTACTACAGATTCAAAAATATGGATAAAATAATGTGTGTATAGAAAGATATAGATAATAGATATAGATGATATAGATATAGATATAGATATAGATATAGATATAGATATAGATAGATATGTTGTGGTTCTGGGGGTTAAACCAGGGTTTCACACATGCTAGGCAAGAGCTCTCCCACTTTATGTTTTGAATGCTCACTCTTTTAAGAGAATTATTGACCAAATATTAGAAGTCTTATCCTTGCCTAAAAAAAAAAAATGCACTGAGTGAAAAATCTTAAAATTCCAAGTGATGAGTGTCAGTCGAAAGGGATTTTAAATAAAGTCCCTTAATTTCCTGCTCATGGTAACATTAAGTTATAATTAGATATAAAACTTCTATTTCCAGTAACATGATATAGTACATGTCCTGAAACTTCTTCCAATAAAAAGTAGCTAAAAATTCTAGAAAAAATAAAACAAACATCACATTATTCTCAGTGAAAGTAGACAGACCCAAAATGTCACATAACTGCATGATTTATTTTATATAAAATATCCAAAACGGGTAACTCTCTAAAAACAGAAAGCAGAATGATGTGTTCCAGGGATTGAGGAGAGGGTCAAATGGAAAATCAGTTGCTCAATGGGTGTGGAGATTTCCTATGGAATCATGAAGATATTTTAGAGGTAAATGAGGTGGTGGTTACCCAACATTGTGATATACAAAATGCCACCAAACTTTACACTTCAGATGGCACATACGTGTAACCCCAGCCATTTGAGAGGTTGAGGCAGGAGGATTGTAAGTCCAAGGCCAGCCTGGGCAACTGAGTGAAGCCCTCTTAAAAAAATTAAAAGGGCTGGGGAAGCTATCCCACTCCTTGGCTTATACCCAAAGGGCTTAAAATCAGCATACTACAGTGATGCAGCAACATCAATGTTCATAGCAGCTCAATTCACAATAGCTAGATTGTGGAACCAACCCAGATGCCCTTCAATTGATGAATGGATAAAGAAACTGTGGTATATATACACAATGGAATATTACTCAGCCATAAAGAAGAATAAAAATACAGCATTTTCAGGTAAATGGATGCAGTTGGAGAATATCATGCTAAGTGAGATAAGCCAATCCCCAAGATCCAAGGACCAAATGATCTCTCTGATAAGCAGACGATGATACATAACAGGGGGTGGGAGGGAGGCAAGAATAGAGGAAGGATGGATTGTATACAGGAAAAAGAGGTGGGGAGGGGGAGGAGGAAGGAAAAATAACAGAATGAGACAAACATATTACCCCATGTAAGTGTATGATTACACAAATGGTACAACCAGAGAACTTCCTGTACAACTTCCTGTACAACCAGAGAAATAGCAGTTGTACCCTATTTGTGTACAATGAATCAAAATTAATTAATTAATTAATTAATTAAATAAAAATAATTGAAAGATCAAAAAAAGGGCTGGGGATGTAGTTCAGTGTAGAGCAACCCTGGGTTCAATCTCCAATATGGAAAAACAGTACTCTTTAAAATGGTTGTTTTTATGTCATGTGAATGTCATCTCAATTGTTTATATATATTTATTTACATACATTGATATATAAATATATATATATAAACAAACTTCTTTTTTTAAATTTTTTATTGTAAACAAATGGGATACATGTTGTTTCTCTGTACATGGCGTAAAGGCATACCATTTGTGTAATCATAAATTTACATAGGGTAATGTTGTTTGATTCATTCTGTTATTTTTTTCCCTTCCCCCCACCCCTCCCACCCCTCCCACCCCTCTTTTCCCTCTATACAGTCCTTCCTTCCTCCATTCTTGCCCCCCTCCCTAACCCTAACCCTAACCCTAACACTAACACTAACCCCTCCCATTCCCCATTTCACAATAGCCAGATTGTGGAAACAAACTTCTTTTTAAACATACAGCCAAGTTAATAAGAAAGTGATAGAATCCACAAGGGGCCCAAGGAAGGAAGCAGCTAGAAATACAAGTGATCATTAGAAACTATAGCTATCCTGAGGTCTTTGATAATTTTCCTAACTGAGAGAATTGGGTTTTGAAAGCAGAACTGGGACAAGAGACAGAGCTTTGGGCCCTCATGGTATGAAGCATTATTGAAGCTGAGGCCTCTAAATGAAGCCCACACACAAAAGTAATGAGTTAATCAAAGTGCTCATTAGATACAAGTCACCTGCCTAGAAGATACAAGCAAAGCAATTTACCTTGGCCTGGGATCTGGATTTTCAAAAACAAAACAAAATGATTTCTTCCCTTTAAAAGCAGATTACAATGAATGGTAGTAATGAGGGGAAAAAGGAACAGCTAAAGACCTAGAGTGAAAGAAGATAAATATTTATCATACTAACTAAGCTATTAACTAAAATCAACCGATATGGTAAAGACATAAGGAATTGAAATCAAAAGTCAGCATGTTGGAAGTAAAAAGGAAAAGAACTAAAATCTGTAAAGACAAGTTTAAAAGGAAAAGGTTGACTGTGGTATGCTCACTGATAAGATGCTTGCTTAATATGCGTGAAGCTCTGGCACCACACACACAAAAAAATTAAATGAACAGGTAACAAGAGAAGTTTTGTTTTGTTTTGGGGTTTTGTGGGGTTTTTTTGTTTTGCAGTGCTGGGGATTGAACCCGGGGACTGTGCATGCTAAGCAAGTGCTCTACCACTAAGCTATACCCCCAGCCCACTGGGAAGGGTTTTAAGAATAAAAAAGAAAATAAGGGACTAATTCATAGATAAAATAATTTTAAAAAATCAAACAAAGTAAGAGCATAAATAACCAACAAAGAAATGCCAAGTTACAAATAATTTTAAGATAAAATAAATGTGTAATTAATCACAGAAAAGAAAAATAACAGCCACACAACTAATACTAGACTAAGTGAGAATTCCTAACCCAGTGGCAGACTGTGGCCACGCCCTTTGAGGCCTCTAGGGGCAAGAGTCCAAATTCCCTACCCTTTGGCTATTTACCAGATTACCTGAAACTCAAGACACCCCGCAGTCCAAACATACACATAGAGACACTATACTAGGGATCCAGTTTTCTTCCACAGCACACAACTAATAAATGACGGTTATTATTTCCTCTAAGGTCTTCTGAAGCTGAGAACAAAGATGGCTATCATTTCCTCCAATTCTTATCTTTAAAAAAACAAACAGTGAAGCAATTTAATTTCTTGGCTTTGAAATCTCAGAAATGTTAGATCTCTTTAGAAGAAATAATGGGATAAGACAAATTAAATTCTTTGGTTCTAACTGAAGGGAACAGAGCAGCACAGGGGCCCTGGGTACAAGGAGACAGTAGCAGTGTCCATATGGGAGTCCCAAAAGAGCAGGTGATACCTGAGGCCTGCTCAGAACTACCAACCCTTCTAAAAATAGAAAACTGAAGAACACTGTACTGAAGTTTCAGAAAGTCAAGATTACATTAGTTTGCAGATCATCACCTGGTCTGAGATTATATCCTCATGCTGTTTTGCCACTAACAAGTCCTTTCTTTAATAAAAATGATGGCAAAAGAGGTAATCACTCAAATTTTTAGTTGGGAAAATTAAAACTTGACAAGTTTAAATCATCCAATTGATCATTACTATAATTTCTATGGAAATTGGATCAGTCTTAGAAATGACAAAGTCTAAGTATTCCACATTTGTGGGACAAGTATGATAAACCTTAAGAAGAGAGTGTCAGCAGTCATATTATGTGTGTGTGTGTGTGTGTGTGTGTGTGAGAGAGAGAGAGAGAGAAAGCTAGACACACACAAAAAGCATAAGAGAAACAGGAAAGGCCAGTGTAGAATATGGAGAAACAGCATGTATCCCATTTGTTTACAATAAAAAAAAAAAAAAAAAGAATATGGGGATTTTAGAGAGGCATTCTGGGAACATGGAGGACAAAAGTTAGGATGGGTGAGGTTGGAGAATATCTATGCCTTCTCTCATCCCTGCATAAATATAGTGCTCGCTTTAGCCTGGGTCACCCTGAAAGCATAGTCTGGGACAAGGGTGTTTCTATGGATAGTTTATTTTGCAAAGTGAATCCAGGGAGCAGTAATGAGGACTGGGAAAAGGGTAACAAGGAAGGAGGGACATAACATGGGCACCTGGGGCTCAATCTCCCTGGGATCTTCTGTGGAGCTATACAGAACACACTTCATAATTATCTACCAGTGGCAGAGAAGGAGACAACATTCATCGACTGACTCACAGTCCCCATTGCTCCAAGGTCATTCAGTGGGATGTTAACTACCCCATACTTCCAGTATATGCACATATGAGTGCCAAGAGAGTTTATGTGGCTGTCCCAAAGAGTGGTGTCAGGAGAACCTAGGGCAGAAAGTGCAAAGTACAAGGTACAGTTTAGATGAAGTGCCATGAGGTTATTGGTTGCCACTTTAATGGTTGAAACAGAAAGTGAGCCAGGAAGATGTGAAGCAGTGCATCTGAATTGTCTGCTACAATGCTTTTCTCAGGTAGAAAGATCTAGAAACAACTGCCTCATCATACTAAATCCAAGCTTGCAGGGGAAATTTCAGTTTGAGATGGTCTTTCCATGAGCCTGTAGAGATTTTTGCCTCATTCCAGTGACAGCTTGGGCAGACAGGCATTCTTCTATATGCCATGTGACTAAGCCCAGATAAGACTATAGCTAAAGACTTAGGGTTTCTCACTTCCCAAGGTCCCTAATGTCCTCTCACATTTACACAGTAACTATGGTGACCTGCTTTCTTTCTGAATAATTACTTAGTAATTCAGTCTCAAGTGTTACCTTAATGGTGCTCCTTCAGTTATCCATGATCCAGACTAGCTCAGGTCCAGGCTGGGATAAGTTTGAACTGCCACTGCCACATTTATACAGCCCTACTAAAATTAAAGGAGATTTTTGCATGACATTTCTCATTGATCCTCACAAAAATCATGGAGGAATAGGTTTCAAGTGGTGAAAGTGACAGCTCTATCCCAGAGGTAACTTAGTATCCAAATTGTAGGAGGTTAGGATTTCTAACAATTCTCTTTCCTGGTGAATATTCTGCTCCTTGTTCATAATAATTCACAATAATCTAAGAACAGATCTAAGGCCAAAAATATTCCCTTCTTATAAATTAATGCTGGGCCATTGCATTGTAAACAGCTTCTGTCACCGTTGTCAGTGTATACCTAGTAGGACATTTCATATTCAAAGTATAAAGGACTGAAGTCAATACAGCCTATCTTAAGAAGGAATGAACATGCTGGGAAGATAGAGATTGCACCACAGAATTAGGGGGAAGTCTAAAGAAGTAGGCTAATGAATAAACAGGAGCCAAAGTGGCAGGATTGCTAGGTTATCTTTAAGCCATTTAAATCAATAAAGACTTATTTCTTGCTCAAACCACATATCTACCTTGGGGTGGCAGAGGACTCTGCTCCATCTGCAGGGTCCTAGGTTGATAAAGCAAGCACTATCTCAAATATTTCCAGTGACCAAGCCAGAGGGAAAACAGAACTCTGGAAGGTCTTGCTCAACTCATTCGAGTCTAAGTCCTAGAGTAACATACATCACTTCCAGTCCAATTCAGTGTGGACATTCCTGATCACATGGCTCCACAGGGCAGCCAGGAAATGAAATCATACCATGTACCCAGAGAAAGGAAAGAACTGGAAACAGTTGCAAAACAGTATCTACTCTACCACAGGCATGCATAAGAAAATTTCTCTGGTTAAGGTGTCACCATTGGATACTGTTAGTCACCATTGGCATTGCCAGAATGAAGCCTAAACTACCTTTCTCACTTATTCTGGATTCTAATCCCTGAATTCATTATGAGTTCAGAGTCCATATTAATTGACTGAGCTTGGGTCACAGGCATGTGTCTTAGCAAGTCATTACCTGTCTCCTATTATGTCATTGTGTGATCTCCCTAGCAGAATCCCAAAATGTAAGAGAGGGGTTTAGATCCTGGTCAATCAAAAGGGGTAAAATGTCCACAGTGTGATAAATATCTAATAAATTCACCTTGCAGGAGAAAATAGAAAAATGGATATAAGGGCAAAAGATTTATACAATCTGAAGAGAAACCAGAGTATAGAAAAATGGATGAATAAATAGTCCTGTTTCAAGCATCATTCTATCTGTCATTCAATTCATATGGAAATTATGTTGCATGGGCCATTTACTCATCCCCATTCACATGATCAATTAGGTAACAAATGTTCATTGAGATTCCACCTACTTCCAAGTACTCTGAAGATACCAAGATGAATAAGACATGGTTCTTGTACTCTAATAGAGAGGGTAGACATTAAAGAAAGAATTTTAATGCAGCACAGTCTGTCTTAGATAGATATTAATGCTAAGGGATGGTGTTGGCTCAGAGTAGAGAGTAATTCACTTTAATGCAGGTAGGATGTCCTAGTCAGGGCTGGCCATTCTAGGAAGAAACTACAGTAAAGTAAGATGCATAGTAACTGCCTTGGGCAGAGATAAGTAATGTAGTATATCACGGGCACAGAAAAGCTGACAGACCTGAGGCTGGAGAGGAGTCAGAGACCAGACCAAAAAAGGACTTCCTATCCAGGCTGGAAATGAACTTTGCCCTCTGGGCAGTAGGAGGACTGACATTGAGAGTAGGATGGTTGACCCAGACTAGGGGAAAGTTGGGCTGGCATCTGTAGATTGGTACATCGGTTGAGAGGGGCACAAATTTCCAAAGGACAACCGGATAGGAGGAACAGAGAACCCAGATAGCATGTTCAGGACTACTGGAGCTCAACAAAGTGAAGAAGGGTCATTCCAGCTAGAACAGGAAGTCTAGCTACATATATCATTTCCAGGGAGGGGACCTCAGTCACCAAGCTAGAGCCAAAGCAGTGCTCATGGTTGGAGGATGTGAAGTCTCCAAGTTCTACCAGTTGGTAACAGGTGCAAGGGAAGCACAAAACTGGAGACTGGTCTGCAGCCTGGGGCAGGGAACTGTGACTTGAGGAAGCCAGTAGTTGATACCTGGAAGTTCAATTTAGGAGACCTCCAGAGTAGTCAAAATGGGAGACCAGAAATCTAGTGAACAATCCCTAGATCGGTCTGAACAGTCTATAAGGAGCCTCCTAAATGGAAAAATTTGCTGGCTCAGGATTTGTTTTTCAGTCCTTGGGATAAAACCTGGATTACATGCATGTTAGGCAAATGCTCCAACACTGAACTATACCCTCAACCCAGGATTTATCTCTTAAAGGACTAGGTACAACAGAGTCTATAAAACAAGGGTGAAATGAACTAGATAACCTGGGGCCCAGGCTTGGAGGAAGGAACAGAGGTGTTGGGCATGTTGCCAGTCTGACTTAGTATTACTGATTCAGAATAACTTTCTATTATAAATGGCTCCATCATAGGAAGATGAAGGAGAGAAAGCCCTCACAGTCAGATAACTGAACCCCAAGACACATTCTGCAGAAGGCTGATTGAACTCTCAGCAATATCTGTTATTGAAACATGGCTCCTTAAAAACAGTGTTTTTGGGGAGTGGGAAGAGGGGAAGTAGGGAAGTACTGGGAAGTGATAATTGCAAAATTATATTGTTATAGTGTGTGCATGTACAAATATGTATCAACAAATCCCATCAATATGTACAACTATAATGCACCAATAAAATAATGTGGGAAAAGCAAAGATAAAAAAACAGTGTTGTGGTTTTGCTGCAGGAAGAAAAAAAGGAAATTTTGGGATAGGGACCCAAGCATAATTTTGCAGACATGATTAGAAGTAATGAATATGAGAGAGTTCAGAAAATATAGGCCCTTGCTACAAACATCCATGCATTCTGGATCTATAGAGTAAATCATTCTCCTTCAACTTTCAGCATCTTCTAGGTATACTCAAGCTGGAAAGAAGAATTAAGTATATGCTCCTTAGAATGGCACACCCATTCCCTGCTCTGGTACCTATCTATTTACTGATGCTAGCCTTATTTACCACCCTTCTGCCTCATATTTGACCCTCTTGTAACTGGCTAGTCTCTCCTCTGTACTTCTGTTAAAGCTATTCCCTTAATCTAGAATTAGGATTATCAGATTTAGAAAATAAATAGACAGGGTGATCAATTAAACTTGAATTTCAGTAAAATAGGAATACATTGTGTGCATGTAAGTGTACCTTATGGAATATCTAGGACATACTTATACTAAAATTTCCTCATTGCTTATGTAAAATTCAAATTCACCTGTGTCCCATACTGTACCTGACCAACTGCTATGGTTTGAATGTGTCCTCCCACCAATTTTATGTGTTGAAAACTTAATCCCCAAATCCATACATTGATGGTATTTGGAAGTAGGGCTTTTGGGGGTAATTAGAATTAAATAAGCTCATCAGATTGGGGACTGCATAATGAAACTGGTGACTATATAAGAAGAGGAAGAGCGACCTGAACTGACACACATCCTGGGTCTGTTTCACCATGTGATGCACTCTGCCATGTTATGATGCAGCAAGAAGGCCCTCACTAGATACTGAGCAGATGTCATCAGTACCATGCTCTTGAACTTCCCTTTCTCCATAACTGTAAGCCAAATAAACTTACATTCTTTATGAATTACATGGTCTCAGGTATTTTGTTATAGTGACAGAAAACATCCTCACAGGAATGCTTTCTTACTCATTCTTTCTGATGCATTTCTAATATTTCTAATATCCCATCATCTAGGAAATCTTCCCTGAACCCCTAGGTTGGCTTGAATGCCCTCTTCTGGCCAACTCTGGGTCCCTGTGTGTGACTCCATCCTCACATGTGGCACATTACCATAAGATTATCTTTGGAGGTGCTGTTTACCTCCATATTAGCCTCTAAGTTTCCCCAGGGCCTGATGAAACATGAACTTCGTATTCCTATCACAAAGGCTACTCAATAAATGTTGATTGACCTGAATTAATAGACAATTAGGATACAGTTGGCCCCATGTATTCATAAGCTCCACTTCTGTGGATTCAACCAACTGGGAATCAAAAATATTTGAGAAAAAATGTGTCTGTACATTTTATACATGTACAAATTTTTCCTTGTCATTATTCCCTAATAGAGTATAACAACTCTTTATATTTCATTTACTTTGCATTAGACATTATTAGAAATATCTTATTTAAAATATACTGAAGAATATGCCTAGGTTCTGTGCAAATAAATACTACATTTTACACAAGAAACTTAAGCATCTGGGAATTTTGGTGTCTGGAGGTAGTGGTCCTGGAACAAATCTCCTGTGGATACTGAAGGATGACTGCATTTGTAGTTTTACAAGTAAATGCCACAAACGAACTAGCCTGAGACATTTAAAGAAAAAGATTGCCATTGCTCTCTGTTTCTTAGATTATAAAAGAAAAGCAAAGTGAGACTTTCTGATAGCTGAGCCCACACCTTACTCTGCTGCTGGGTGAATGTAAAGCACAGTCATAAAGAGCTTTAAGAAATCAGATTGCTCTCCACAAAGCATCAAAGTTCAAACAACGGAGAAGTTTGACCTTTGAATGTAAAGATATGTTTACTTTGTAACTTTATTAGGGAGAATATTTTGCACTTTTCCATCTCAGGATGCTGTTGAGACAGTAAGAACATGTGAAATACGCAGTGCTTCAAGAAGAAAATTGTAGGCTGGAGATATAGCTCAGTTGGTAGAGTGCTTCCCTTGGAAGCACAAGGCCCTGGGTTCAATACCGAGCGCTACACACAAAAAAAATCATTATTGCAAGCCAATTAATGGCCCAGCAAGGAAATCTAGGCCCATTCCTTGACTTGAGATGAAAATCATTTTAAACAAGGAGACTCTAAACTAAGAATCTAAGGTGTCCTCTGTTAATCCAAAGCTGCCACTTTACATGTAGAAAAGACCCAGGGAGGCTAAGTAACTTTCCCAAGGTCAAGAAACATGGATAGCTAAAGGTTTAAAGGTCTTCCAAGCCCAGAAGCTCTGATGCAAGATTCTAACATTATTGAGGAATCCATTTAAATGTTTATTAGAGGATTCTTTGTTATTCCCCCTCATACTAAGGATTGAACCCAGGGGCTCTCTACCTCTGAGTGACACCCTAGCCCTCTTTTAATTTTTTTTTTTCGACAGGGTCTTACTAAGTTGCCCAGGCTGACCTGGAACTTATGATTCTCCTGCCTCAGCCTCAAGTAGCTGAAATTACAGGCCTATGTCACCCTGCCTGGCTTGTTAGAGAACTCTTATTATAAAAAAAAATGCTTTTCTTCCATCTTAAATAAGTCTTCCATTCTTTTAAAAACCTTTCAATGAAAAAGAAAAAAATAAGTAAGAATCAAAGATGACCTTTATTAGTCCAATTTGGCCACTTTACAGATAAAAAAAAATTAAGACCCAGAGAGGGTAAGTGACTTGCCTAAAATCATGAAACTGTTGAGTCAGTAAGGGTTAAAAGGTCTTCTGATACCCAGCCCAGAGCTCTTGTGACTGTTTACAGAAAACATTGATGCAAGATTCCAACGTCATTCAACGTCATTGGGGAATCCATTCAAATGTTTATTAGAGGAGTCTTATAAAAAATCCTTGATTTCTTCCATCTTTTTTTGTGTGTGCAGGAAATTGAACCCAGGGGCACTTAAACACTGAGCCACATCTCCTGCCCTTTCTTATATTTTATTTAGAGACACACTGAGTTGCTTAGCACCTCACTTTTGCTGAGACTGTCTTTGAACTTGCAATCCTCCTGTCTCAGCCTCCTGAGTAGTTGGGATTACAGGCGTGCACCACCATGCCTGGCTATTTCTTCCATTTTATCTGAATCCTTCATTCTTTGAAAGTCTTCTTTCAATGAAACAGAAAAAATATAAGCCTCACTCTCACCAACCTGTGCCTTGTATATTTAAAGATCACTATTGAGCTGACCCCAATGTCTTCTTGTTCTTAGACAAAATAATAAATAAATAAACAAACAACTTTTATGGAGTTCATCGTCCTGGCAAAGTGACTGTCCTTTGTGCTATTCCCTGGATTTTTAGCTCCTTTTTACATTGGAGAAGATAGAATGGCTATGGCATTTTTAATATGAACCTAGTTATTCTGGAAATAAAGGAAATTCTACTTAACTGTGCATTTTCATATATCCCTATATATCTTATGATTACATTTCCTTTAAAGAAACAGAGGTGGAGAAAGTAGCTTTTAAATACCATTTCATGATCATGCCTTTCACTTCATACCATGACATAGATGTACTTCCATCAACAGTAAAGGTTCAGGAGATTGGGGTGTAGTTCAGTGGTGGAGCTCTTGCCTAACATGTATAAGGCTCTGGATTTGATTCCACCAATGCAAAAACAAAAACAAAAGCAAAACTCTACCCCATGATTAAGCATCAATGCCTCACTTGCTCTCACCTTTGCCAAGGATTGGTCTTATATTCATTCTCTTTGTTATCCCTATGCTCTGCTTTAGATGTATTTCACTAAGACTTCAAAACCGCAAGCATGCAGGCCATAAATCTTACCCAAGGTAAAGTGTATTGAATACCAAGGAATTTTAAATCTTGAGTTACTTCTTGGACAATTCTCACTCAATTTTCAATATCCATTTTACTTAATCTCCTTCTCAGCTATTTAATATGTGCTAGCCTTATTTTTACTCTACAAAGTCTCTAATTGCCTGTAATAATACAGGCTTATGTTCTTAGAGACATTTCCTTATAAATTTTGTTCATAATCTTTAAAAGCACAAAATGCCCATGTTTTAATTTAAAGAGGGTAAGCAAAAATATTACAATATTCCTTTAGTAATATCAGAGAACATAATAAAGATTAAAATCATTTGGTTTATAATCTTGCTCGAGAAACTTTTCTATTAATTCAACAACTTTGTCCACAAACATGTAATAAAATGCTTTATCAAATACCTCACTGAATTTGAAATTCACTAGTTCTATGAATCCCTTGCCTAGAGGTTTCATTAACATTATCAACAAAAGAAACTGTTTGGCTTGTTTGTTGGTGAACTCATTCTGTCACTCATTGACCAGGACTTCCTTGTGTGTATTCTAAACCATTGCTCTACTATCTGCTTTATAGTTTTGCTGAGCAATTTCATCAAGCACATTCTTCCCTGGCTTTTAGACCCCATCTTTCTTCCTTTTGGAAAATGAGAACATTTTTCCAACTCCAAAGTAAATTCATTTAGTTTTATATTTTGTTCCCACGGTGTCTGATAAAATGCATTTCTCAACTGACATTTCTGGATTGTTTAATTTGGCATGTAATTTTTGTGTGTGGTGCTGGTGATCAAACCCAGGGCCTTGCACATGCTAGGCAAGTGCTCCAACACTGAGCTACATTCCCAACCCTTTTTATTTTAATTTTGAGATCCAGTCTCACTAAATTGCCCAGGATGGGCTCAAACTTGTAATCCTCCTGCCTCAGCCTCCTGAGTAGCTGGAATTATAGGCATGTACCACCATGCCCAGCTGGGCACATAATTCTTACAATGTATTTGCACTTGATTAGAATGTATCCAGAACCTTACTATTCAAAGACCATTTGGCTAATAATATAACAACTAACAGCTCTTGCCTGTCAGAGAATGTGCTAGGCCCTTTGGAAACATCATTTTCTTTAAGTTTTACAATATTACTTTGAGTTAATTACTATTCTTATCCCATTTTACAGTTGAGAAACAGGGATTTAGAAATTACATGTATTTCATGCTCCATGGTGACAAAAAAAAGCCGAAAGAGTAATTGGCAAAGAGGAAGCAGGAGAGATACAGAATAAGAAGTGAGAAACTGCCTGTATTCCCAGAGGCTTTAATTACTTTTTTTAGTTCCTATTTTTAATCCCTTTCTGGACCCTTATTAAAAAAAAAAACAATCAAAGAAGTCCTAACTAGGAAGGCTTTCTGGAAGATGTTACTGACAAAATTTTGTTTTGAAGAAGTAGGAGTTCAGTAGACGAATAAAGAACATTTGCAGAGGACTCAGCATCACATGAGAAGGCTATAGGGATTCAACACCGTACAATGTCCAGGGCATCTCAATGTTCCCAATAGGAAGGGAACTGGAGGAATGTGAATAAGGCAGAGAGAGAGAGAGTCAGAATCAAAATCATGTTGAACCCTGCATAGCAAGGGTAAAGAATTTTAAATGTATCCTGAACATTAAGGAAGTAATTTCAAAATTAAAAATAATAAATGCAATATATGTAAAATCAAGGGATAACTTAAATATTTGATAATAATTAAGTGGTATAATTTTAAACTAGAGACAGAATTTGTATCAGACTGTGCTGACTGAAGCAACATAGTAGAATTTGGGAGACTCGTGACTGTCAAAAGTTGGTAGTTTCTGGTCAAAAAGAAGGGGTGAGGGGTGGGGTCTGAACCAAGGTGGGCACAGTGACACCATTAGCTATGTGTAAGAGAGAAGGACTTTTAATATTATTTTTACAGCATTTTTTTGGTTCACAGAAAAATTGAGCAGAATGTATAGAGATTTCCCACACACACCCCCAATACTGACATGATCTCCCCCCTCAACATACCCAACCAGAAAGGTACATTTCTAACAATCAAACAACCTTCATTGACACATTATTAATACCCACAGTCCATAGTTTATACTAGGATTGACTTCAATTTGTACATTCTAATGTATTTTAGCATGTATCCACCAGTATAGTATCATACAGAGTATTTTCACTGCTCTAAAAATCCTCTGTGCTCCCTTCCCTCCCTGTTATCCCTTGGTAAACACTGATTTTGGAGTGGGGTGTACAGGGGATTGAACCCAGGGGCACGTAACCACTGAGTCACATCCCCAGCCTTTTTACATATGTGTGTATGTATACATATATATGTGTGTATGCGTGTGTGTGTATATATATACATATATATATGTAAATTAGACACAAGGACTGACTAAGTTGCTGAGGCTGGCTTTGAACTCACAATCCTCTTGCCTCAGCCTCCCAAGCCACTGGGATTATAGGCATGTGCCAACTGCACCCTGTTACCACTGATCTTTTGACTATCTCTGATTTCACCTTTTCCAGCATGTTCTATAGTTGGAATCATTAAAGGGGGAGTGTTAAATATTAATTCATTCATCCAACTAAAATTTACTTAACACATACTATTTGGAATACTCTAGAAAAATATAAAAAACATACAACAGAATTATATACACGAAAATAAAGATAAGTAACTTTAAATGTACAAAATTGGGAATGTTTTGAGAAGTATTTCAAATCACTAGAGAGTTAGTTTTTTACTGTACATTTCAGGTGAAAGGTGTTTTTTGGTCTCAAACTCATTCACCTTCTTTCTGACACAAGGTGCACTTGGTGGGCATAAAGACAAGCCTAAATGTCCCAGAAGGAAGCAGGTGTATGTAGTTCATAGTTCATATATACACACAGTCCAGGCACATTGAAGTTTTATCTCTTAGAGACAAATAAATTGACAAAATTGATACCCTGGTTTGTGAATTCCTACATTTATTCTGCAGGCAAATTATTTACTAAGATACATTTAGAAATCAGGGCTAGGGATGTAGCTCAGTGGTAAGACACTTACCAACCATGTATGATGTCCTAGGTTCAATCCCCAACACCACAGAAAAGAAAAGAAAAAAAAGTAGAATTCGGGATGGAGAAACATAAGCAATAAAGTTGAAATCTTCATGGAACTGCTGTTACTGAGATTCAAATATTATATTTAAATCATTTTCAAATAGCAACAGGTTTCCAGGGTTGTTAGATTAAAGAATAAAACTGTGCCAGAATTATATTTGTGTCTTTCTTGGTCATATGCTCTTCTCATTTCTATGTAAAAAATAATGGCAAATAGTCCCTCTGTATCTTTAACCACCCAGAAGAATCTCAATTCCCCTTCAAAAGGCTTCTGGTTTTGTCTATTTCTTCACTTGATTTTTAAGAATTAGGAGCCACAACTATGTACATTATATCTGTATGCTTCAGACTTAAACACCCTGTGTGTTTTTCCTATGCTATCGAGTCAGTCTGTTGATACAAGACCCTGACTTTCATTTAGCAAGGGATGCACCCTTTAACTCATTCTAAATAATGTTGGTGTCCAAGGTTCTTCGCATCTAGGACCTCTTTATGGTAACTAGCATATGACAGCTTGATCAAGTGTCCTGAGAAAAAGCAGGTGTTATTTAACTTCTAGGGGGGAAACAGAACTTGGTTATTTGGTTTTCAAGGTAATTGCTCAGACTTGAACCATGCAAAGCAACAAAAATTTTTATCTAAGACAAATTTCATTATATTATCCTCCAGTTGCTTCATAACAACCATAGAATATCCAATTTTCAACATAACAACATTTTTAAGTAAGTTGTCCAGATGTCTGTGCCTGAGACAAGACAATGGAGAGGGTGTGTGTGTATGAACATAAAACAAAGGATGGATTTCATAGATGGAGGTTCTGATATTTTCTTGGCAATAAGATCAGAGGTTATAAACTACATGATCCTGAAATCCTTCCTAGAGGAAAACAATACTTCTTTGATTTAGCTCTAGTCTCTCAAAACAAAAGACATCTGTAAGCATCAACTTCAAATTCCAAACATGCTTTAAGTAGGGCTATGAAACATACAAATCTTTATTTATAAAATTATTTTAAAATATATTTTAAGTTTTATTTAAATCCATATATATCTTCATAAACATATATTAATAATACAAGATTTTTTTGTTTTTCATTTTTTGCTGGACTTTTCCATCTACTTTATCCCTCTTCTTTCATTCACAATCACCCCTCCAGCACACACATGCACATACACACACACACACACACACACTCTCTCTCAAATGCACAAGCATGTGCAAGCATGTACCATGTTGACTGCCTAGTGTATGTCCTTCCATGTTTCTTTTTCTTTTTCTTTTTGATAACAGGGATTGAACCACATCCCCAACCCTTTTTCCTTTTTATTTAGAGACAGGGTTTCACTAAGTTGCTGAGGGCCTTGCTAAGTTGCTGAGGCTGGCTTTGAACTTGCCATCCTCTTGCCTCAGCCTCCCAAGTCACTGGCACTATGGGTGTGCACCATGGCATCCTACCCTTCCACATTTCTTACTTAAGCCTATGTAATAATATATGCTTCTACATACATATGGATATTTATCATAGTTTGTTTCACAAAAGTGGATCATATCACAAAATCACGAGCCAGCTTCTCCAGGTTCTCGGAACGGAACTGGCCCGCTAGTGAGAGCCTGTCTGAACAGAGCACGCTCCGAGTCCCGGAGCCCCTGCAGTGCAGTGTACTCCTGCAAAGAACCAGCGGAGAGCCTCGATCTGCAGTCAGCCTCAGGGATAAGGGCAGGGCAGCCGGAGACCTCTTCAGGCGGCTCTGCCCACTCCGGCTGCGGGCTCTCTTCACGGGGCGATCCAAGATGGCGGCCTAGAGGGAGACTGCACCTCCGGTCGCTCCACAACCCAGGAGTTAAGAAGGGGAGGCATTGAGAGACTCGAACTGAAGTGGAGCCACGGGTGAGTCTGCCCACTGGGTAAAGCTCGGCCCGGGTGGCAGGCCCAGATAGAGGTGGCTTAGCAGAGCCGGGCAGGGCAGCTTGAGTCTTCCCAAGGTAGTCTTCCACACTCCGGCAGTGGGCTCTTCCCACACGGCCAGCTGCACGGTGCAGGCCCACAGTGAGAGCATTTCCGCACAGAGCCAGTTCCAAAACGTGGAACCAGTAGGGGGCTAGGGGCAGTATTCTTCGAATGAGCTGCTTTATCAGATTCCTCCAAGACATCAGGCTACTGAAGGCTGGGAGGTGATACACTGGAAATCTACTGGGACACTATAAGCCAATAGTGGAAAACTGCAATATCTCAGGGTCCCACTGACAACTGACCATTATGAGAAAACAAGGGAAGAAAATGTCCCAAACAAACCTAGATACTACATCAATAAAACCCAATGACAGCAGAGCAGAAGAAATGTCAGAAAGGGAGTTCAGAATGTACGTAATTAAAACGATCAGGGAAGCTAATGAGGAGATGAAAGAGCAAATGCAGGCATTGAAGGAGGAGATGAAAGAGCAAATGCAGGCATTAAATGATCGCACCAATCAACAGTTAAAAGACCAAATACGGGAAGCAAGAGATCATTTCAATAAAGAGTTAGAGATACTGAAAAAAAAACCAAACTGAAATCCTTGAAATGAAGGAAACAATAAACCAAGTTAAAAACTCCATAGAAAGCATAACCAATAGGATAGAACACCTGGAAGACAGAACCTCAGACATTGAAGACAAAATATTTAACCTTGAAAACAAAGTGGAACAAACAGAGAAGATGGTAAGAAATCATGAACAGAATCTCCAAGAACTATGGGATATCATGAAAAGGCCAAATTTGAGAATTATTGGGATTGAGGAAGGCTTAGAGAAACAAACCAAAGGAATGAACAATCTATTCAATGAAATAATAACAGAAAATTTCCCAAATCTGAAGAACGAAATGGAAAACCAAGTACAAGAGGCTTATAGAACTCCAAACATACAAAATTACAACAGACCCACACCAAGGCACATTATTATGAAAATACCTAACATACAAAATAAAGACAGAATTTTAAAGGCCGCGAGAGAAAAGAATCAAATTACATTCAGAGGGAAACCAATAAGAATATCAGCAGATTTTTCAATCCAGACCCTAAAAGCTAGAAGGGCCTGGAACAACATATACCAAGCCCTGAAAGAAAATGGATGCCAACCAAGAATCTTATACCCAGCAAAACTTACCTTCAAATTTGACGATGAAATAAGATCCTTCCATGATAAACAAAAGCTAAAGGAATTCACAAAAAGAAAGCCAGCATTACAGAACATTCTCAGCAAAATATTCCATGAGGAAGAGATGAAAAACAACGATGCAAATCAGCAACAGGAGGCGCTAGCCTAAAGGAATAGCCAAATAAAGGAGAAACCAAATCATGTCAAAAAC
Organism: Sciurus carolinensis; assembly: GCF_902686445.1. NCBI lineage: Eukaryota > Metazoa > Chordata > Mammalia > Rodentia > Sciuridae > Sciurus > Sciurus carolinensis. The sequence continues at coordinate 36,297,220 of NC_062232.1, forward strand.
AAATATGAGTCAATTGACTGGGAATACAAATCATATCACAATAATAACCCTGAATGTTAATGGCCTGAATTCATCAATCAAAAGACACAGACTGGCAGATTGGATTAAAAAGAAAAATCCAACAATATGCTGCCTGCAAGAGACACATCTCATAGAAAGAGACACCCATAGACTAAAGGTGAAAGGATGGGGAAAAACATACCATGCACACGGACACAGCAAAAAAGCTGGAGTATCCATCCTCATCTCAGATAATGTGAACTTCAAACCAAAACTAGTCAGAAGGGATAAAGAAGGACACTACATGCTGCTTAAGGGAAGCATAAATCAGCAAGACATAACAATCATAAATATCTATGCCCCGAACATTGGCTCATCCACGTACGTCAAACAAATCCTTCTCAATTCCAGAAATCAAATAGACCACAACACAATAATACTAGGCGATTTTAACACACCTCTCTCACCACTGGATAGATCGTCCAAACAAAAATTGAATAAAGAAACTATAGATCTCAACAACACAATCAGCAATTTAGACTTAACGGACATATATAGAATATACCATCCAACAAAGAACGAATACACTTTCTTCTCAGCAGCACATGGATCCTTCTCTAAAATAGACCATATTTTATGCCACAAAGCTACTGTTAGTAAATACAAGAAGATAGAGATACTACCTTGTACTCTATCAGATCATAATGGATTGAAATTAGAAATAAATGACAGAATAAAAAACAGAAACTTCTCCAATACCTGGAGACTAAATAATACACTATTATATGATGAATGGATAACAGAAGACATCAGGAGGGAAATTAAAAAATTCTTAGAAGTAAACGAGAACAAAGACACATCATATCAAAATCTCTGGGACACTATGAAAGCAGTACTTAGAGGAAGATTTATTTCATGGGGTGCATTCAAAAAAAGAAGTAGAAATCAACAAATAAACGAGTTAACACTACAGCTCAAAGCACTAGAAAAAGAAGAGCAGACCAATACCAAAAGTAGTAGAAGACAGGAAATAGTTAAAATCAGAGCCGAAATCAACGAAATCGAAACAAAAGAAACAATCGGAAAAATTAATAAAATAAATAGTTGGTTCTTTGAAAAAATAAATAAAATTGATAAACCCTTAGCCACACTAACAAAGAGAAAAAGGGAGAAAACTCAAATTACTAAAATTCGGAATGAACAAGGAAACATCACAACAGACACGAGTGAAATACAAAACATAATTAGAAGCTATTTCGAAAATCTATACTCCAAAAAAACAGAAAACCTTGAAGACATCAACAAATTTCTAGAGACATATGAACTACCTAAACTGAACGAGGAGGACATACACAACTTAAATAAACCAATTTCAAGCAATGAAATAGAAGAGGTCATCAAAAGCCTACCAACAAAGAAAAGTCCAGGACCAGATGGGTTCTCAGCCGAGTTCTATAAAACCTTTAAAGAAGAGCTCATTCCAATACTCCTCAAACTATTCCATGAAATAGAAGAGGAGGGAACCCTACCAAACTCGTTCTATGAAGCCAATATCACCCTGATACCTAAACCAGACAGAGACACATCAAGGAAAGAAAATTTCAGACCAATATCCTTAATGAACATCGATGCAAAAATTCTCAACAAAATTTTAGCAAATCGCATACAAATATATATTAAAAAGATAGTGCACCACGATCAAGTGGGTTTTATCCCAGGGATGCAAGGTTGGTTCAACATTCGGAAATCAATAAATGTCATTCACCATATCAACAGACTTAAAGTTAAGAATCACATGATTATTTCAATAGATGCAGAAAAAGCATTTGATAAAATACAGCATCCCTTCATGCTCAAAACACTAGAAAAAATTGGGGTAATGGGAACATTCCTAAACATTATAAAGGCCATCTACGCTAAGCCCATGGCTAATATCATTCTAAATGGTGAAAAACTGAAAGCATTCCCCCTAAAAACTGGAACAAGGCAGGGATGCCCTCTTTCACCGCTTCTATTCAACATCGTCCTTGAGACTCTAGCCAGAGCAATCAGACAAACCAAAGAAATTAAAGGGATACGAATAGGAAAAGAAGAACTCAAACTATCCCTGTTCGCTGATGACATGATTATATATTTAGAGGAACCTGGAAATTCCACCAGAAAACTTTTAGAACTCATAAGTGAATTCAGTAAAGTAGCAGGTTACAAGATCAATGCTCATAAATCCAATGCATTTTTATACATAAGTGATGAATCTTCAGAAAGAGAAATTAGGAAAACTACTCCATTCACAATAGCATCGAAAAAAATAAAATACTTGGGAATCAATCTCACAAAAGAGGTGAAAGACCTCTACAATGAGAACTACAGAACACTAAAGAAAGAAATTCAAGAAAACCTTAGAAGATGGAAAGATCTCCCATGTTCCTGGATAGGCAGAATTAATATCGTCAAAATGGCTATACTACCTAAAGTTCTATACAGATTCAATGCAATTCCAATTAAAATCCCAATGATGTACCTCGCAGAAATAGAGCAAGCAATTATGAAATTCATCTGGAAGAATAAAAAACCTAGAATAGCTAAAGCAATCCTCAGTAGCAAGAGCGAAGCAGGGGGTATTGCAATACCAGATCTTCAACTCTACTACAAAGCAATAGTAACAAAAACGGCATGGTATTGGTACCAAAATAGACAGGTAGATCAATGGTACAGAATAGAGGACATGGACACAAACCCAAATAAATACAATTTTCTCATACTAGACAAAGGTTCCAACAATATGCAATGGAGAAAAGATAGCCTCTTCAACAAATGGTGCTGGGAAAACTGGAAAACTATATGCAATAGAATGAAACTAAACCCCTATCTCTCACCCTACACAAAACTCAACTCAAAATGGATCAAGGACCTCGGAATCAGACCAGAGACCCTGCATCTTATAGAAGAAAAAGTAGGTCCAAATCTTCAACTTGTTGGCTCAGGATCAGATTTCCTTAACAGGACTCCCATAGCACAAGAAATAAAAGCAAGAATAAACAACTGGGATAGATTCAAACTAAAAAGCTTTCTCTCAGCAAAGGAAACTATCAGAAATGTGAAGAGAGAGCCTACAGAGTGGGAGAATATCTTTGCCAACCATACCTCAGATAGAGCGCTAATTTCCAGAATCTATAAAGAACTCAAAAAACTCTACACGAAGAATACAAATAATCCAATCAACAAATGGGCTAAGGAAATGAACAGACACTTCACAGAAGAAGATGTACAAGTAATCACCAGATATATGAAAAAATGTTCAACATCCCTAGTAATAAGGGAAATGCAAATCAAAACTACCCTAAGATTTCATCTCACCCCAATTAGAATGGCGATTATCAAGAATACAAGCAACAATAGGTGTTGGCGAGGATGTGGTGAAAAAGGAACACTCATACATTGCTGGTGGGGTTGCAAATTAGTGCAACCACTCTGGAAAGCAGTGTGGAGATTCCTCAGAAAGCTTGGAATGGAAACACCATTTGACCCAGCTATCCCACTCCTTGGCCTATACCCAAAGGACTTAAAATCAGCATACTACAGAGATACAGCCACATCAATGTTCATTGCTGCTCAATTCACCATAGCCAGATTGTGGAACCAACCTAGATGTCCTTCAGTTGATGAATGGATAAAGAAACTGTGGCATATTTATACAATGGAATATTACTCCGCAATGAAGAATGATAAAATTATGGCATTTGTAGGCAAATGGTCGAAATTGGAGAATATCATGCTAAGTGAAATAAGCCAATCTCAAAAAACTAAAGGACGAATGATCTCGCTGATAAGCGGATGAGGACATATAATGGGGGGTGGGAGGGGCTAGCATTAGGTTTAGGGTTAGGTTTAGAGTTAGGCTAAGGAGAGCAGTAAGAATGAAGGAAAGAAGGACTGTGTAGAGGGAAAAGAGGGGTGGGAGGGGTGGGGGGGAGGGGAAAAATATAATAAACATCATTACCCTATGTAAACGTAAAAAAAAATAAATAAATAAAAAAAAAAAAAGATGAAATAAAAAAAAAAAAACAAAAAAAAAACAAAATCACTTTTGCATTTTCTTTTTCCTCAACATTCTTATGAAAAATTCCTCCAAATCCAGAGACACTTGCTTCAATTTGTGTGTGTGTGTGTGTGTGTGTGTGTGTGTGTGTGTGTTTTGTTTTTGCAGTGCTGGGGACGGAATTCAGAGCCTCACTCATGCTAAGCAGTTGCTCTACCACTGAGTTGCACCCCCAGCCCATGTTTTCTTTTTAATGGCTGGATAATGATCCATAGTTGATTAACATAATGTATTCAACCATTTGCCTTCTGATTAAATATGTTTCCAGAGTTTTACCTCTATGAATCACACAGCAATAAACATTACACACACACACACATTTATATACTGGTGTTTTATTTCTAAGGAACATATTTTAAGACTGGGTCACTCAGTCAAAAGTCATATGCATCTTTAAATTTGGGACATTGCCAAATTGCTTTCCAAAATGATTTTATCTTTTAGATTCTGAACAGCCATGCATGAGAGAATCTCTTACCTTAAATTCGTGTCAGCAATAGTTGTTATTGATCTTTTCATCTTTTGCTTATTTGATAAGTATAAAGTAAATCTCACAGTTAATTCAATTTGCATCTTTTTGTGTATTTGTTGGGTCTCTGTACTTGCTCTTCTGTCAATTATTTATGGTCTCTGACTACTCCTCTAGTCTAATTGCAGGAGCTCTTTGTAATAGATATTGACTCTCTGTTTGACACTGTATTATGTATATTCATTTACTTTGAATTCCATTCATTAACTTTGTTTATGATAACATTTGCCCCCAAAGATACTCAAAATGTATTACGCTCTTTGGTTTCTGAATCTTAAGGTTTAGAAAGCAATGTCTCCTTATCCCTTAGATTTGCTATGTCCAATGTAGTAACACTGGTCACATGTAGCTATTCAGCACTTGAAATGTGGCCAGTCCAAGCTGAGTGTAAAATGCAGGCCATATTTTGAAGACTTGATATGAAAAAAGAATGTGAATTTTCTCCATAATAATTTTTATTACTGATTATGTGTTGAAATGATAATATTTCAAGCATATAGGATTAAGCCAAATATATTATAAATTATACCTGCTACTTTTTATGTTTTTAATGTAGATACTAGAAGATTTACTTATTTTAAATATGTGACTCACATTATGTTTCCATTGGAAAACCCTGCCATATCATCCATGTAGGATCCTATATTATAGGGCTATTAAAAACTTCATTTTAAAATAATTATAGATTCACAGGAAATTTTTAAAAATGTACAGGGAAGCCTCATGTTTTTCCCAGTAATGATGCCTGCATAAATAGAGTACAAATATAGTACAATATCAGGCTGGGGATGTAGCTCAATGGTAGAGTGTTTACCTAGCATGATTGAGGCCCTGGGTTTGATCCCTAACATTACAAAAGAAAAAAAAAAAAGAAGTGTGATTGGTAAGATTTACAGAGCTTACTCCCATATTCAGATTTTTCCCACTGTTTTTATGTGTGTTTTTTTATGTGTACTTTGTTTTTTACAGTGCTGAAGATAGAACCTAGGGCCTAATACATGCTAGACAAACACTCTACCATTCAGTTACATCCCCAACCCAAATTTTCTCAGTTGTGTGTGTTTTCCTGTGCAATTTTATCCCATGTATAGATTCCTGTAATACCCCCACAGTCAACATATTGAACAGTTCCATCACCATGAAGCTCCCTCTTGCTATCTCTTTATGATCATATCCACTCAGTTCCCTATTCCTAACTCCCGACAACCACTAAGTTTTTCTTGGGCTCTATTATTCTATTATTTTAAGAATATTATATAAATGCATTTAGTTATCTACCTCCTGGAAGACATTTGGGTTGTTTTCACTGTGGGCTATTACAGATAAGGATGCTATGAACGATATGTTCACATGATGTTTCCAGTTTTTTTTATATGAACATAAATTTTTATTTCTCCGGGATAAATTCCCAGGAGTACAACTGCTGGATAGTATAGTAGAGGCATGCCTAGATTTTTAAGGACCTGTCAGACTATTGTCCAGAGAAGCTGGAAGATTTTATATTCCTACCAACAACGTAGGAGAGATCACCATTATTTGGTGGTGTCGCTATTTCTTAAATTTAGCCATTCTGATAAGTGCGTAGGATTATCTCATTGTGGTTTAAATTTGTACTTCCTTGACAGCTAATAATATTAAATATCTTTTCACATGCTTATTTGTCATCTGCATATCCTCAATTTAATGTCTGTTCATGTCTTTTACTCATTTTCCAATCGGTTTTAGAAGATGGCTTATTTAACTGTGAATTCTTTTTAAATGTGCTTAATTTTTTTTGTCAATCTATTGTTCTAAAAAATAAACTTTAGAATATACTGACTTAAAGGGTGAAGTCTAAACTTCTTATCATGAGTGATATTGCTTAGCCTCATCTCTCACAGCTGCCTGTTATTTCAAATATCCCATCATAAGAAGATGAAATTTGATAAAAGAAGATGGAAGGTACTGAGGATGTGAGACACTGAGGAAACATGACCAATGAGAAGGAAATTATTAGAAAAGGGACGTTTCTCATGTGCCTTCAAGAAATGAAGATCCATTTAATGGGGAAAAGGAAAGAAATTTTGCCTCCCTTTCTCAGGATTTGGTGTATGTGTGATCGTCCAATAGTAACAAATTTTCCACATTTTCAGATTTTAAGGGGATAACAAAGAGTCACAGAAAGAAAACAACTCTTGAAAAGTAAATAGAGTTGAGGAAAATGTTTTGTTGGATTGAATGAAGGAAACAGGAGAAAGTGAAGCCAGAATTAAGGACAGGTAGTTAGTGTAGAAATAGGGAATCGGGTCAATTCGAGGAAATGAAGCCATGAAGCCATCTGCCTCTGGAAGTTGGAGACTGCCCCTGGGAGAATGGAATGTCAAGGATCTCCGGAGCCCATTGATTACCAAATTTACCTGCCTTTATCAAGGACTGCAAGCAAGGAGATGCTAATTAATGCCCCCTGGACCCTTATCTGCCTGAATCACCTTGGCCCTCCCCCTGCCCACGGCTTCTCACTTAATGCAAAACCAGGCCTAGTCACGTAGGCAGGAAGGAGAGAGAGATAAGGGGGGAGAAAACTGGAGAACAAAAGAGACTTTAACCTATAAAAGATGTAGGGTGCGCTCACTTCTTGGGACTTTTAGAACATCAGCCATGGTCCCCTTCTCCCTGCCAGGAGAAGTCTGTATTACTCCCTTTAAATAAACCTGCTTAATATGCTTGCCTCGGCGTGCTTCTCTAGTGTTCAATCTTCAACATTAGAAGGAGCAGAACTCGTCACCGGTAAAGGGCGGTATCAAAAGGAACAAATTGTGAAGGTGATAAGAGGAGTTAATTAATGGAGTAGAATACTAGAAAAGTTTATTTGCATATTTATATGTATATGCAGTGTGTGTGTGTGTGCTTATGCCTGTGTGTGGTAGAAAAGAGAAGATGAGGGTAATATTTTGATTTCACATTTAATTCTTTGTAATTATGTGTTCTTAATTCTTCTGGATTTTGTTGTTGTCTTTGTTGTTTATTTGGTAGAAGATAAGAATCTGAATTTATTTTCTTATATAGAGAAAACATGTAGAGGGAAAAAGAATTTTCTCTCTCCCCTTCATAATTCTTAGTTAGTGTAAGAACGCCATCACAAAAAGATAGAGAAAAATAAACAGATGTTTATTAATATGTATACATGTGGGAAATACCCAAGGCATTGAGTAACTCTCAAAGAGGTGTCTTTGAATTCAACTTTAAATTCCATCAAATCTACTGCAGAAAGAACTGTATGGGGAAAACTGGTAGTAATGGGAGGTGATCAGGTAAAGCGTAGTAAACAAGAGTAGGGTTTGTTATACAGATTTAAGTCTAAGCCTTCTCCATTCATAAGAGTCTTTAGAGATTTACAGTCATCCTTCTGAACATCCTGGTAAAGAGAGGGAGACAGCCTTACGAATGGGGATTGCTTTACAGATGTAAATTCCTGTACCAAAAAGGTAGCTTCTATTTTCAGAGTTTCTTCTGTGTCTGCTATTTCTCAATCAGCTCAAAATAATCCATATGCAAAAGATAAATATTTGGAGGGCTGGGGTTGTAGCTCAGTGGTGGAGCACTAGCCTAGCACATGTGAGGCACTGGGTTCGATCCTCAGCACCACATAAAAATAAATAAACAAAACAAAGTTATCGTGTCCATCTACAACTAAAAACAAAAACAACAACAAAAAAAGAGAGAGATTTGGGGTAGCACAGTCTGGGCTCTACAGTCACTTGGCATTATTGATAAACAATCAATATTTCTACTACTAAATAAAAATAAATATACTGTCTGTCATATATTAGAGTCTAGTATACCAGTATGTTTTTTAATTCTGCTCCAGTGATCTATGTACCTATTTCTATGTCAGTATCATATCAGTTTTAGCACATTGGTTGGATTTTTTCCAATGCCTTTTTTAAAGTTGTAGTGTAATTTAAATATGATAAAGTTCATGGATTTTTTTGTTGTTGTGGTGGTGGTGTTAGAATGGAATCCAGGGCTTTCTACATATTAGATAAGTTTTCTATCACTGAACTACACCCTCAGCCCTTATTTTTTTTTTTTTTCAGCCCTTATTTTTAATTTTATTTTAAGACAAGGTCTGGCTCAGTTGCTTAAACTGGCCTTGAAATTTGCAATCATCCTCCAATCTCAACCTCCCACATAACTGGGATTATAGGTGTGTCCCACCACACTCAGCTCAAGTTCCCAGATTTTAAATGACAGATTGTTGAGTTCTGACAAATGTAGCACTCATGTAATCTCACCACATTAATCAATAATAAAACCTGGTCATCTCACCAGAAAGTCCTTGTGGTTTTATTTTCATTTTCCTAATGAATGATGAAATTTAGCAACCATATATATATATATTTGTGTGTGTGTGTGTGTGTATAGCCAGGAATGTGTGTGTGTGTGTATGTATATGTATGTATATATATATATATGTATATGTATGTATATATATATATATATTCTATAATCTTCCTTTTTAAAGTGTCACTTGCTCACTGTAATTTCTATTGCATTCTATTTTTACTGCTGTTTTTTTTAAGTGTTTTGGGTTCTTGGTTATATTTTTTTAATGTTAAGCCAGGTACAGTGGCACATGCCTATAGTTCCAGCTACTTGGGAGGCTAAGGCACGAGGTTTCCAAGTTTGAGGCCAGCCTGGGTAACTTAGCGAGACTCTATTGCAAAATTAAAATAAAAAGGGATACGAGTGTAGCTCAGTGGCAGAATGCTTGCCTAGCATGTGTGAGGTCCTGGGTTCAACTCCCAGTACTACAGATTTTTTTAATTTGGTATTTGAGATTTAACCCTGGGCCTTGTGCACGCTGGGCAAGCACTCTACCATTGAGTTCATACTCAGCCAAGAGTTTAAAAAATATATTCTGAATGTAAATCCTCCTTGAATATATTCATTATGAATTTATCCACTAAGACTTTGGATTGCCTATTTATTCTTTTAATGATATATTTTGATTAGCAAAAGATTTTAATTTTGGCAAAATCCAATTTATTAATTGTATCTTTTATGGTATGTACTGGTTTGTCCTAAGAAATTTTTGTATAGCCTAAAGTTGTAAAGATAAGGTCCTATGTCCCCTTTTAGAAACTGTATGAACTTAGCTTTTATGGTTAAATTCATGAATATCTCAAAAAAATTTTAGTTTGAGATAGATGTGGTTCATTTTATTCCATACAGATTTTCAAATATTTATGCACAACTTATTACAAATACTTAGCTTTCTCTGTTAAATAAATTTTGTTGAAGCCAGATTCAGTGGCACACACATATAATCTCAGGTACTTGGGAGGCCGAAGTAGGAGAATCACAAGCAGGAGTCCAGTCTCAGCAATCTAGCAAGACCCTGTTAAAAATAAAATATAAAGAGGCCAGGTGTGGTAGTGCATGCCTGTAATCCCAGCAATTTGGGAGGCTAAGGCAGGAGGATCACAAGTTCAAAACCACCCTCAGCAACTTAGCAAGGTCCTAAACAACTTAGTGAGATCCTGTCTCTAAATAAAATATAAAAAAGGGCTGGGGATGTAACTCAGTGGTTGAACACATCTGAGTTCAATCCCTGGTACCAAAAAAGAAAGAAACTTCTTTAAAAAAAGAGGAATAAATCAGGAGGAAAATAATCAAAACATTTTAAAAGACTGTATACAAGATAGAAGGTTCCCTTTACGAGGTTGGCCTGAGTAGAGAAAGAACATATTTCTAAATTTTTAGCTGGGTAGAAGAGGGTTGAGAATATTTGCTTTGAATTTTAGTCAGTATAGCTTCCATAATAGGAAGTTTATTAAATAAAAAGAAATAATATTTGGCATAAGTCAGATTTTGACTCATGACTCAGTCAATACTTTTGTGATTACTCTGCTCAATGCCTTATGAATTTTAAAGTTTTCCTCTCTGGCTAGTGGGAGCACAAACTATTCCTGATCCTGTGTGTATTCCAGAGATTTCACCCTCTGTTGATTTGAGGTTGTCCTTTTGCCTAGTCTTTCCTAGTTCCCTCATACATAAGCAGATCAGCTCTCTTTGAAGAGTCAAGGAGGCTCTGTGAAGATATGGAAAAGTCTCTTTGGACTCTCTTCCTTGGTACTCTACCCTAAAAACTCAACTCAGGGAGATGACCAGGCTTCCTCTGGGTTCCCCCTCCCTGCACTGCTGCCAGGAAACTCTCTGAGCAGCAAGCTGGGACTGTCACAGGGCTTACCTCACTTGTTTACCCTCTCTCAGAGATCAGTATCCTGGTCTTGCCTGCCTAAAAACCACTGTTTCACATTTTGTCCATTGAAAAATGGTTTCATAGTCCTAAAATTCATATGGAAGAATAAAAGTCCCCAAAGAGCCAAAGCAATTCTAAGCCAAAAAAAAAAAAAAAAAAAAAAAAATGCAGTATCAGAAGCATCACAATGCCTAACTTCAAATTATACTACAGAGCTATAGTTACAAAAACAGCATGGTACTGGCATAAAAAATGGATACATAGACCAATGGAACTGAATAGAAGACACAAAGACAAGCCCACACAGATATAGTCATCTGATCCGTGACATAGGTGCCAAAAATGTATGTTGGAGAAAAAACACTCTTTAGCAAATAGTGCTGGGTCAACGGGTTATCCATATGTAGAAGAATGAGACTATGTCCCTATCTCCTACTCTGTGCAAAAGTTAACCCAAAATGGATCAAAGACCTAGGAATTAGACCAGATACTTTGCAACTGTTTGAAGAAAACTTAGGGTCAATGCTCCAATATATAGGCACAGGCAATGACTTCCTCAACAAAACCCTGAAAGCTTAGAAAATAATACTACTAATAATAAATGGATGTCACCAAATTAAAAAGCTTCTTCACCACAGAGGAAACAAGAGTATGAGAGAGAATTTCAGGATGGGAGAAATTTTTGCTACTCTTCTGACAGAGAATTATTATCCAGAATATATGAAGAACTCAAAAAAACTTCATGACAAACAAAAACACAAATAACCCAATCAATAAATGGGCAAATGAACTAAACAGACACTTCTCAAAAGAAGAATATAAAAGGTCAACAAAGAAATGAAAAATGTTCACTATGTCTAACAATTAGGGAAATGCAAATCAAAGCTACACCAAGATTTCATCTCATACCAGTCAGAATAGTAATTATCAAGCATGAAAACAATAATAAATGCTGAAGAGGATGTGGAGAAAAGGGAACACTTTTATACTTTTATAATTTTATAAATTACTACAACCACTATGGAAATCAGTATGAATCTTTCTCAAAAGACTTTGCATGGAACCACCATACAACCCATATGTTTTCTTTCTCTCATTTGTGGAAACTAGAGTGGAAAATGGAAAAAAAAGAAAAAGAAAAAGGTGGAGGAATCTCATTAAAACAGAAGGGAGATCAGCAGAGTAGAGGAAAGGGACCAGGAGAAGGAGGAAGGGAGGAAAAGGAGAGAAACTAGGAAATAATATTTACCAAATCATATTGTCATATTGTGCACATATACAAAGACCTAACAATGGATCCCACTATTATATATGATTACAATGCACCAATAAAAAATAGAAAAAAAAAGAATTGAAAAAAAAATGGTTTCAGGTCTGTTACTCCATTTTGAATGGAAGCCAAAATTCAAAATAAAGGCATTTTAATATGCATCATAAAGGTGCAATAATTAAAAGTATCTTTTAAATAGATTCAATAATTCCTTGACAGATAATAAATCTATTTATCATTGACAGAGAGTCATAACTTATCATAAAGTTGTACCATAAATCAAGTAGTCCAAAAGAAGAATTAATCAGTGAAATGAGCTGGAAAACTCTTCAGATATTTGGGAAAAAAAATCAATTTATATTTCACCACACATAGTACCTGAAATAAATTTCATTTGGAATAAAGAATTAACTGTAAATAAAAAATGCACAAATACCAAAAAATACATGAATATTTACTCTCTTTGGCACAATTTCTAGGTTTAAATTAAAGTCTATGTTAGAATATACAGAACAAATAAATCTGATAGAAATCAAAAAACTATATTTTTTGAATTAATAAATGAGAACATTTTCTGACATTTATAAACATTTATACAGTTATAGTAACTTTTGTAAATTACAGAAATTAATACAAAAATGATTATGACCCCAAAATATAAATGATTTCATGGTAATCCTCAAATTATAATTTTGATTACTAAATAAATTTGTGATAAGCTACTGAACATGGCAGTAGTGAAATAATTGACAACTAAAAGCAACAATGGGGGCTGGAGTTGTAACTCAGTGGTGGAGGAGTGCTTGTTTAGCATGTGTGAAGCACTGGGTTCAATTCTTAGCACCACATTAAAACAATAAAGTAAAGGTCATGAACAACTAAAAAAAAAAATATATATATATATATATATATATATATACACACACACACATATATATCTATATATTAAAAATAAATAAATAAAAAGTTTTTAGAAAAGCAACAATGAAACTATTTTGACCTATTAAGTTAAAGAAGATAAAGGAAACACAAAATTCCTAGTTGGCAAGGTAGGGGGAAAAAAATGAGTGCTTATCTGTATTGCCAGTAGAAATTTTAAATAGAATTCCTTCTGTGAAATCAATTTGGCAATATTTATCAGCAGTCTTAAAAGTGTGCCTGTATTTTGATTCTGTAATTTCACTTCTGGGAACATATCTTAAATAATGAGTTTTAAATGTGAATATTTATTTGTATGTAAACACATTCAAATTGTTTAAAAAATGGAAACATTTAATATTAATGTGCAATGCATCTAAACAATGAAATGATATGCCATCATGTTTACAAATAATTCATAGATGAAATGCAATTATTAATTTTGGAAAACAGGAAGAAAATCAAATGTGGAGCAAATATTCAAATTGCATTAAAATTTCATGAAAATTATGACAGGTAATGTTCACAAATACACTATTATTATTTTAATCATTATTATTACTTTGTGGTACTGAATATTTAACCTAGGAATGTTCTTCCACTAAGCTACATTCTCAGAATATTTTAAATTTTATTTTGTGACAGGGTTTCGCTAAGTTGCTGAGGCTGACCTTGAACTTTCAATCCTCCAGTCTCAGCCTTCTGAATAGCTGGGATTACAGGTTTGCACCACCATGCCCAGTTACACTATGATTATTACTAGTAGAAATAGAAATACAGAGGCGAGCCAAGATGGCGGACTAGAGGGCGGCTTCATTTCACGTTGCTCCAGGACGCAAGATTCAAAAGAGGAGATAGTGAGAGACTTGGGACCAACTCAAAGCTGCCGGGTGAGTCTCTCCTGTTGGGGAAGTGTCCCGGATGGGGCGGTAGCCCCGGAACGCAGGGAATTTGTGAAGTGGAGTTGCTCAGCGAGACGCCCCTCCCCCCGCTGGAGCGGTAAACACGGACCACTGGGATCATCGTAGAGGAGGCGGCTCAGCACAGCGCTTGGACTCGAGCAGCTGCTGGGGCTCCGGGCAGCTGCCTGGGGAGGAGCTGCGTGGCGAGCTGTTTGGACCCAGAACAACGGCTTCTGAACACCGCGGGGTTGCCCGGAGGAAGAGGAGGAGCGCGGCGGGACGCTAGGTCTAGGAGTGACTGCATCAGAGCCACGGACGGTTGCCAGAGGAGGAGCTGCGTGGCGAACTGTTTGAACTCAGAGCGAGCGCTCCTGAGTGCCGGGGGACTGCCCGGAGGAAGAGGAGGAGCGCGGCGTGTTGCTTGACCTGGGAGTGACTGCATCAGAGCCGCGGGCGGTTGCCGGAGGAGGAGCTGCGTGACGAGCTGTTTGAACTCGGAGCAGCTGCTCCAGAACACTGGTGGCCTGCTTGGAGGAGGAGAGCGGTGGGACGCTTAGTCTGGGAGTGACTGCATCAGAACCACAGGCGGTTGCCAGAGGAGGAGGCGAGTGGTGAGCTGATTGGACTAAAAGCGACCGCTCCTGAACACTGGTGGCCTGCCTGGAGGAGGAGCGTGGTGAGTCACCTGGTCTCGGAGCCACCGCTCCTGAACGCCCGGGGGGCTACCCCAAGGAGGAGGAGGAGGAACAGGGTGGGTCACTTGGACTTGGAGTGACTGCCTAGGGCTACGGGTGGTTGGCGGGAGGAGGAGACCCGAAGTGAGCTGTTTGGACTCCTAGTGACTGCGTCGGAAACCGGGCGGCTGTCCGGAGGAGGAGGTGTGTGGCGGGTCTCTGGGTCTCAGAGCTATTGTACGGGGCTCCAGGTGGTGGCTCAGGGGAGGGGCTGCATAGCCAGGCGATTGGTGCAGAGCAGGGTCCCAGGAGCTAGGTGGCTTCTTGCTGGAAGAGCCGCACAGAGACACGCCTAGGGGCGGAGCGAAGTTTCCAGGGCGGCGGGCAGATTCTCTGGGAGAGGCAGCCTAAGGAGACTCACCTGCGAAGGGTGAGGCTCCCAGGCCCAGGACGTAGGTCCGGGCCCCTGGGATCATTGCAGAGGAAGACAGCCCAGCCCAGGTGGTAGTTGTAGATTGAGGGGAACCTCTAAGAGGGCAACTGACCAGCGAGACGTCCCCACCGAGTGACTCTTCCCGGCCGGGGGAGGTTTTCCCACAGGGACGGTAAAGCCAGAGACATAGGCACAAACAGGCCTTGCCTCAGCCTGCAGTCTAGTTCCCCATTGGATGACCATTGGTCAATAAGTGGAGGCACCTCTGCCCACTAGCAGGGAATATACGCCACCTGAGGGTTACCACACCTAGAGAGGCAGCTTCTTCGTGGAGCTCTGCATTATCAACCTCCTCCAAGACTTCAGGCTACTGAAGGATAAGAGGGGATATACTAGCAATCTTCAGGGACATTATAAGTCGATAGAGGAAATCTGCAACATCTTAATGACCCACTGATTCCTGAACAATATGAGAAAACAAGGGAAGAAAATGCCCCAAACAAATCTAGATGTTAGATCAATAAAATCCAACGACAGCATGGCAGAAGAAATGACAGAAAGGGAGTTCAGAATGTACATAATTAAAATGATTAGGGAAGCAAACGATGAGATGAAAGAGCAAATGCAGGCATTGAACGATCGCACCAATCGACAGTTAACAGAGCAAATTCAGGAAGCAAAAGATCATTTCAATAAAGAGTTAGAGATATTGAAAAAAAACCAAACAGAAATCCTTGAAATGAAGGAAACAATAAACCAAATTAAGAACTCCATAGAAAGCATAACCAATAGGATAGAACAGCTGGAAGACAGAACTTCAGATATTGAAGACAAAATATTAACCTCGAAAACAAAGTTGAACAAACAGAGAAGATGGTGAGAAATCATGAACAGAATCTCCAAGAACTATGGGATATCATGAAAAGGCCAAATTTGAGAATTATTGGGATTGAGGAAGGCTTAGAGAAACAAACCAAAGGAATGAACAATCTATTTGAAGAAATAATATCAGAAAATTTCCCAAATCTGAAGAATGAAATGGAAAGTCAAGTCCAAGAGGCTTATAGGACTCCAAATACACAAAATTACAACAGACCCACACCAAGGCACATTATAATGAAAATACCTAACATACAAAATAAAGACAGAATTTTAAAGGCTGTGAGAGAAAAGAACCAAATTACATTCAGGGGGAAGCCAATACGGATATCAGCAGATTTTTCAATCCAGACCCTAAAAGCTAGAAGGGCCTGGAACAACATTTTTCAAGCTCTGAAAGAAAATGGATGCCAACCAAGAATCTTATACCCAGCAAAACTTACCTTCAAATTTGATGATGAAATAAGATCATTCCATGATAAACAAAAGCTAAAAGAATATACAAAAAGAAAGCCAGCATTACAGAACATTCTCAGCAAAATATTTCATGAGGAAGAGATAAAAAACAAAGAAGCAAATCAGCAAAGGGAGGAATTATCCTAAAGGAACTGTCAAATAAAGGAGGAACCAAGATGTGTCAAAAATTTTAAATATGAACCAAATGACTGGGAATACAAATCATATCTCAATAATAACCCTGAATGTTAATGGCCTGAATTCATCAATCAAAAGACATAGACTGGCAGATTGGATTAAAAAGAAAGATCCAACAATATGTTGCCTGCAAGAGACTCACCTCATAGAAAGAGATACCCATAGACTAAAGGTGAAAGGATGGGGAAAAACATACCATGCACATGGGCTCAGCAAAAAAGCTGGAGTATCCATCCTCATTTCAGATAATGTGGACTTCAAGCCAATGTTAGTTAGAAGGGATAAAGAAGGACATTTCATACTGCTTAAGGGAAGCATAAATCAGCAAGATATAACAATCATAAACATCTATGCCCCAAACAGTGGCTCATCCATGTATGTGAAACAAATCCTTCTCAATTTTAGAAACCAAATAGACCATAACACAATAATACTAGGTGATTTTAACACGCCTCTTTCACCACTGGACAGATCTTCCAAACAAAAATTGAACAAAGAAACCATAGATCTCAATAACACAATCAATAATTTAGACTTAACAGACATTTATAGAATATACCACTCAACCAAGAGCGAATACACTTTCTTCTCAGCAGCACATGGATCCTTCTCTAAAATAGACCATATATTATGCCACAAAGCTAATGTCAGCAAATACAAGAAGATAGAGACACTACCTTGTATTCTATCAGATCATAATGGATTGAAACTAGAAATAAATGAAAGAGTAAAAAACAGAAATTACTACAACACCTGGAGATTAAACAATATGCTATTATATGATGAATGGAGAACAGAAGATATTAGGAAGGAAATTAAAAAATTCTTAGAGGTAAACGAGAACAAAGAAACATCATATCAAAATCTCTGGGACACTATGAAAGCGGTACTTAGAGGAAGATTTATTTCATGGAGCGCATTTAATAAAAGAAGTAAAACTCAAAAAATAAATGACCTAACACTACAGCTCAAAGCCCTAGAAAAAGAAGAACAGACCAACACCAAAAGTAGTAGAAGACAGGAAATAGTTAAACTGAGAGCTGAAATCAACGAAATTGAAACGAAAGAAACAATACAAAAAATTGACAAAATAAATAGTTGGTTCTTCGAAAAAATAAACAAAATTGATAAACCTTTAGCCACACTAACAAAGAGAAGACGAGAGAAAACCCAAATCACTAAAATTCGGAATGAACAAGGAAATATCACAACAGACACGAGTGAAATACAAAACATAATTAGAAGCTATTTTGAAAATCTATACTCCAACAAAATAGAAAATTTCAAAGACATCAACAGGTTTCTAGAGACATATGAATTGCCTAAACTGAACGAGGAGGACCTACACAATTTAAGTAGACCAATTTCAAGTAATGAAATAGAAGAAGTCATCAAAAACCTTCCAAGAAAGAAAAGTCCAGGACCAGATGGGTTCTCAGCCGATTTCTACAAAACTTTTAAAGAAGAACTCATTCTAATACTTCTCAAAGTATTCCAGAAAATAGAAGAGGAGGGAACTCTCCCAAACTCATTCTAAGAAGCCAATATTACCCTGATTCCTAAACCAGACAGAGACACATCAAGGAAAGAAAATTTTAGACCAATATCCTTAATGAACATCGACGCAAAAATTCTCAACAAAATTTTAGCAAATCGCATACAAAAACATATTAAAAAGATAGTGCACCATGATCAAGTGGGTTTCATCCCAGGGATGCAAGGTTGGTTCAACATCAGGAAATCAATAAATGTCATTCACCATATCAATAGACTTAAAGTCAAGAATCACATGATTATTTCGATAGATGCAGAAAAAGCATTTGATAAAATACAGCACCCCTTCATGCTCAAAACACTAGAAAAAATAGGGATAGTGGGAACATTCCTTAATATTGTAAAGGCCATTTACGCTAAACCCATGGCTAATATCATTCTAAATGGTGAAAAACTGAAAGCATTCCCTCTAAAAACTGGAACAAGGCAGGGATGCCCTCTTTCACCACTTCTATTCAACATCATCCTTGAAACTCTAGCCAGAGCAATTAGACAGACCAAAGAAATTAAAGGGATACGAATAGGAAAAGAAGAACTCAAACTATCTCTGTTCGCTGATGACATGATTATATATTTAGAGGAACCTGGAAATTCCACCAGAAAACTTTTAGATCTCATAAGTGAATTCAGTAAAGTAGCAGGATATAAGATCAATGCACATAAATCTAAGGCATTTTTATATATAAGCGATGAATCTTCAGAAAGAGAAATTAGGAAAACTACCCCATTCACAATAGCTTCGAAAAAAATTAAGTATTTGGGAATCAATCTCACAAAAGAGGTGAAAGACCTCTACAATGAGAACTACAGAACACTAAAGAAAGAAATTAAAGAAAACCTTAGAAGATGGAAAGATCTCCCATGTTCTTGGATAGGAAGAATTAATATTGTCAAAATGGCCATACTACCAAATGTGCTATACAGATTCAATGCAATTCCAATGAAAATCCCAATGATGTACCTTACAGAAATAGAGCAAGCAATTATGAAATTCATCTGGAAGAATAAAAAACCCAGAATAGCTAAAGCAATCCTTGGCAGAAAGAGTGAAGCAGGGGGTATCGCAATACCAGATCTTCAACTCTACTACAAAGCAATAGTAACAAAAACGGCATGGTATTGGTACCAAAATAGAAAGGTGGATCAATGGTACAGAATAGAGGACAGGGACACAAACCCAAATAAATACAATTTTCTCATACTAGACAAAGGGGCCAAAAATATGCAATGGAGAAAAGATAGCCTCTTCAACAAATGGTGCTGGGAGAATTGGAAATCCATATGCAACAGAATGAAACTAAACCCATATCTCTCACCATGCACGAAACTAAACTCAAAATGGATTAAGGATCTCGGAATCAGACCAGAGACCTTGCATCTTATAGAAGAAAAAGTAGGTCCAGAGCTTCAACATGTCGGCTTAGGACCAGACTTCCTCAACAGGACTCCCATAGCACAAGAAATAAAAGCAAGAATTAATAACTGGGATAGATTCAAACTAAAAAGCTTTCTCTCAGCAAAGGAAACTATCAGCAATGCAAAGAAAGAGCCTACAGAGTGGGAGAAAATCTTTGCCAATCATACTTCAGATAGAGCGCTAATCTCCAGAATCTATAAAGAACTCAAAAAACTCTACACCAAGAATGTAAATAATCCAACTGACAAATGGGCTAAGGAAATGAATAGACACTTCACAGAAGAAGATATACAAGCAATCAACAAACATATGGAAAAATGTTCAACATCTCTAGTAATAAGAGAAATGCAAATCAAAACCACCCTAAGATTCCATCTCACCCCAATTAGAATGGCAATTATCAAGAATACAAGCAACAACAGGTGTTGGCGAGGATGTGGGGAGAAAGGTACACTCTTACATTGCTTGTGGGGCTGCAAATTAGTGCAGCCACTCTGGAAAGCAGTGTGGAGATTCCTTAGAAAACTTGGAATGGAAACAGCATTTGACCCAGCTATCCCACTCCTTGGCCTATACCCAAAGGACTTAAAATCAGCATATTACAGAGATACAGCCACATCAATGTTCATAGCTGCTCAGTTCACAATAGCCAGATTGTGGAACCAACCTAGATGTCCTTCAATTGATGAATGGATAAAGAAAATGTGGTATATATATACAATGGAATATTACTCAGCCATAAAGAACAATAAAATTATGGCATTTGCAGGCAAATGGATGAAACTGGAGAATATCATGCTAAGTGAGATAAGCCAATCTCAAAAAACCAAAGGAAGAATGATATCGCTAATAAGTGGATGATGACACATAATGGGGGGTGGGAAGGGTTAGTGTTGGGGTTGGAGTTGGGTTTAGGGAGGGGGGCAGGAATGGAGGAAGGAAGGACTGTATAGATGGAGGGGAAGGGTGGGAGGGGAGGGGGGGAAGGTAAAAAATGGCAGAATGAATCAAACAACATTACCCTATGTAAATTTATGATTACACAAATGGTATGCCTTTATGCCATGTACAAACAGAGAAACAACATGTATCCCATTTGTTTACAATAAAGAAAAAAAAAAAGAAATAGAAATACAGACTACTGTATATTTTTCCTTATACTTCTATTGTCCAAATTTTCAACAATGAACACATATTATTTTTATAATGAGAAAAAAAAGGTAACACTTCTGCCTGACCCATGAAAACATTCATAAAATATTAGTTTATGTTATCTTTATAATTTCTCATCTTCTTCTGTCTGGAGCCTCAGCATTTTCAACTTTTCTATTTTAACTAAATCCTTCTTTCAAATATAAATAACCTTTGGCAGCTCAAGCTCTCATCTTAATTTCAAATGTTCATTCACATTTAAGACAATCAAATACTGCTTACATTTTCATCACCTCATTTATTTCTTTATTTTTCCACTTACAAAGATAATATTCACTTACTATAAAAAATAAAATATTTCAAAATTATTTTTGTATAACATATACAGCATTGTTATATAGTAGTTACTATGAGCTAGGCACTATTTTAATTTCCTTATGACATATTAACTCAATCCTCACAGCAATCATATAAATATTAACAATTATTACAGAATGTGAAATCTCTTATAATCCTATTTCCCCAAAATAATTAAGACTTTGATGTTGATGTACATTTGTTTATCTATGTACATATTAATATACATGTTTATAATTTTAAAATTAAAGCAAGCTTATACTACAAAAGGAAAGAAAGGAAAAAGTTAACACTTTAAAATGGCTAATTCTTTGGTTGGGAATATAGCTCAGTGGGAGAGCACTTGCTTAGCATAAGCAAAGGCCTGGGTTCCATCCCAGTACTACAAAAGCTAATTCTCAAGATGGTTGAAAATTTTCTTGGTGTCTCAATGGTGCCACCCACTCTGAGGGTCCATACCCAACTGCTCCTTCATAAGCCTGCCACTGGGTTCCACACTCTGCAGTAGAGGGAAGAGAAGACTGTGGGGTCAGAATAGTACCATCACTACCTGTGTGTGCAGGGGCACTTTTCATTGGTTACTGCATTTATTTTGACCTCAGGAGACAGAATGATCCCACCTTCAAGAACAGAGAAAGAAACAGAAGCTTGCCAAGGAGAGAGCTGAGCTTTCCAAGTTACCTGACATTAAAGATGCTAAAGTTTTAGGGATCTTGTTAAGGTACACTCATACACTGTTGGTGAGACTGTGAGTTAATATGACCACTCTGGAAAGCAGTATGGAGATTCCTCCAAAGAATAGGAACAGAACCACCTTATGACCCAGCTATCCCACTCCTTAGTATTTATCAAAAAAAAAAAAACTAATTCAGCACACTATAGTGATATAGGCACATCAGTGTCTATAGCAGCACAACTCACAATAGACAAGTTATGGAACCACCTCAGGTGCCCATCAACAGATGAATGGATTAAGAACATGTGATACATAGAGACAATGGAGAAGAAGAATGAAGTTATGGCATTTGCCAGTAAATGATGGAACTGAAGAACATAATGGTAAGTGAAATAAGCCAGACTCAGATGTCAAGAGTTGAATGTTTTCTCTCATATTCAGGGAAAAAAAGGGGGGGTTCAATTTCATAAGGTTAGAGGGAAGATCAGTTGAATAAAAGAAGTAGACTGAGGGGAATGGAGGAAAACAGGTAGGGGAAAGAAATGAGGAAGGCACTAGAATGTCAAAATGGGCCAACTATTAAGTATTACTATAATGCACTAATAAGACCCATTTAAAAACACTGAAAATTTTCAGAAACTGTTGCTGAAGAAATACACTTTGGTGCAGGGTTACTGGGTCAAAGTGAATATGAGAAAGGTATGGACCATCTGACAAATGCAATTGCTGTGTACAGACAGCCAGAGCAGTTACTGCAAGTACTATAGTACTCTCTTCAACCACCAGTGTTCCAGACACTTATGAACTCTCAACACTTAGAGAATTGTAAGTGCTCAGAGCTTTGCTGAGGATGATGGGGAATAAGAAACAAATGTCCACATAATGAAATCCCAGTTAAAAAGATGTTTTTAAATTCTTAACCTGAAAATTGAGCAGCACTGAGGAAATAAGGGTAAATATGCTTGTCAATGGACTATCCTGTGCTGAAATATACCAAAGTTAATGTTTACAGAGTATGGATCCACTTGTCTATTTTATTTGTTTTTCACCATGAAAAGTATGTTTGAATAGAGCT
This sequence comes from Sciurus carolinensis, assembly GCF_902686445.1. Taxonomy (NCBI): domain Eukaryota; kingdom Metazoa; phylum Chordata; class Mammalia; order Rodentia; family Sciuridae; genus Sciurus; species Sciurus carolinensis. The sequence continues at coordinate 36,320,053 of NC_062232.1, forward strand.
TTTCATTTCATAAGTACTGAGTTGCCAAAATAATGTGGATTTCATTTATTCCTAAAACTTGCAATTAAAATGTACATATAACATAACACTACTTATGCTGAAAAGACCCAGAACTCAATTTTTTAAAAAAGCAAAAAGAAGTGTAAGAGATATATGAAGAATGCACATTTTTAAATTAGTACACTTTGTCACAAATCAGAAAACTCAATAGAAAATTGTTCATGAAAACTGAGCATTAAAATCTTTGAGACATTAAAAAACAAAATATATAAAAATAAAATTTCTTATGAGGTCGCTTTTGTAAGATCTATTTTTAGATAGATCTCATACTTTGGATTCCCTGAGTAGTGTTAAAGAAAAAGTATCAAATCCTCCAACTTTTCTAGCCTAGGAATCATCACTATTGTTCATGTTGTCAATGTTTTCATCATTTTCTGGAGCTGAAGATGAAACCGCACTAGTGATAAAATGTCCTGTTCAGACACTAATTTACTTCTAAGGAAGTAGAGTTCTTTCCTCATGGTCCTCATAATGTACTACTTTACTTCTATTTTTGTAACTCATTTGCTAGTCTGCAAGGTCCCTAATAGTAAGACCTGTGGCAGAATCTGTACTGAAATAATGCAATATTAGAGATAACAGAAGTGCTTCCAAATAGACCTGAACTTAAATTTACTAGCTGCATACATCTGGAAAAACTAATAAAGTTGAGCTTCTAATAAAATTGAGCTGCTCAACTTGAAAGTTAAGAATTTTTAAAATTTTTTTAACTGGAATTTTATGAGGTTGACATTTGTTTCTTATTTCACATTGGCCTTGATCCAGAAGTCTCAGAATTTTTACCTGCAGAATGGAGATAATAAAACCCACTTCCTTGAATTGCTGTATTATAAATAGTACATATGAAAAACTATCACTTAGTAAGTATTCAATAAATTGTAACTAGTAATATTTCATGCAGTAAGTACTGAATAGACTTTTCTTGCTGATTGGTGGAAAAATGAAATTATACAACCAATTAAACTATTTGAAAAAGTAGCAAATCAATCCTGAGATGCACTGTTGCACATTATTATTTATATACTTGCTCCTCCCAAAAACAATGTTTTTAACAAGATCCTTAGAGGAGCAATGTCTTCACCCAAACAATGAACTTCCTTTTGTTTTCTTTCTCTTTTTTGAGGCTCTGAGACCCACACTGGCCTTAAACTCCTGGGCTCAAATGACTGTTTTGCCTCAGTCTACAAAGTAGCTGAGAGTGTAGGTGCATGACACAGTCCCCAGTTAGGAATGAACTTCTAATACCACAATTTATAGTGCAATAAGTGAGCTCAGAAGTGATTTGGGAACAGCAGGAATCTTCTTGGAATAACCTCCAATCTAAGTCATAAACATAATATGATATCACAATATTTTAGGCATTTATGAGATTTTGGACATCTTATACACCAACATTTAATCAGCCACTTCCTAGAGAGGAAAACCAAGATCAATGAGCCAGTGGGAACTTCCCAAATTAGGTAGTATTATAAATATGACTAGAAACCAGATCAAGCCTCTTGGTTCCCAGTGTAACACCCAGTGATGCTTTGTTTTATGATAAAGAGGTTGGGGAGGAGGAGAATGAAAAGAGCAAATGGAGGCGGAAGAGACCAGGCACAGTGGTTCCCACCTGTAATACCAGCATCTCAGGAGACTGAGGCAGGAGGATGGAGAGTTCAAGGCCAGTCTCAGCAATTTAGTGAGACCCTCAGCAACTCAGTGGGACCCTATTTCTAAATAAAATACAAAATAGGGCTAGAAATAGGTCTCAGTGGTCGAGTGTCCCTGAGTTCAATCTTTGGTAGCCCCCTAAAAGAAATGGAGGAGGAAGACAATGGCATTGGTTGTGGTACTGTTGCTGAAGAAGAAAAGCTACATGTATGAAATCTTCACCTGTTCTAGAGAGGAACACAGGTTTATAATGGCATGATGCTATGAATTGTGTCCCCCTCAAAATTCATACACAGGCATCCCAATCCTCAGTACCTCAGAATGTAGTCGCATTTAGAGATAAGGTCTGTTTTAGTCAGCTATTACGCTCCTGTGAGTGAAAGAACTGACCAACACAATTATAGAGGAGGAAAGGTTTATTTGAGGGCTCACAATTTAGAGGTCTTAGTCCATAGAAGGCCGGCTCCATTCCTTGGGGTTCACAGTGAAGCTGAACATCATGGTGGAAGAGCGTGGCAGAGGGAAACAGCTCACATTACCATCAGGAAGCAGAGAGAGAGAGAGACTCCGCTCTGCATAGCCACACCCCAGTTCCCACCTCCTCCAGCCACACCCTCCCACTTCAATTAATCCCACCTGGGATTAATTCACCGATTGGGTTCAGGCTTTTATAATCCAATCTTTTCTCCTCTGATCCTTCCTGCATTGTCTCACATGTGAGCTTTTGGGAGACACCTCATATCCAAACCATAACCAGATCTTTGAAGGGATAAAGTTAAAATTAGGTTGTTAGGTTGGACCTTAATCCAAAATGATTGATGTGCTCAGAAAAGGAGGTTATCACACAGACTCACAGAGAGGAAAGACCAGGTGAGGACACAGAAAGAAGGCAGCCATCTAAAAGCCAAGGAGAAAGGCCTGGGGAGAAACCAACCCTACTGACACCTTCATCTTTAACTTCCAGTCTTCAGAACTGTGAGAAAATAAATTTCTGTTCTTTAAGTCACCCAGGCTGTGATATTTTGTTATGGCAGCCTGAACTGACAAGACACAAAGAGTTAGTTCTTTTATTTATTTATTTATTTTTTAATGTTTTACAGACTGCATTTTGATTCATTCTACACAAATGGGGTACATCATTTCATTTCTATAGTTCCTTTTATAAATGCATTTAGCCAGTTATTTGCACTGATCCTTTTATAAAACTTTTTTAGCTGTTTTTTATTGGTTCTTTTTAGTTATACATGACAGTAGACTATGTTTTGACATAATTATACAATCATGGAATATATCTTATTCTAATTAGGACCCCATTCTTGTGGTTGTACATGATGTGGAATTTCACTGGTTGTGTATTCATATATAAAAATAGGAAATTTATGTCCCATTCATTCTACTGTCTTTCTTATTCCCATCCCCCTCCCTTCCCTTCATTTCCCTTTTCTACTCCAAAGTACTTCTGTTCTTCCCTTCCTCCCATTATTCTGTGTTAGCATCCACATATCAGAAAGAACACTTGGTCTTTAGTTTTTTGGGATTGACTTATTTCACTTAGCATCATAGTCTCCAGTTCCAACCATTTCCTGGCAAATGCCATAATTTCATTCTTCTTTATGGCTGAGTAATATTCCATTGTGTATATATACCACGTTTTCTTTCTCCATTCTTCTGTTGAAGGTCACCTAGGTTGGTTCCATAGCTTAGCTATTGTGAATTGAGCTGCTATAAATATTGATGTGGCCACGTCAGTATAGTATGCAGATTTTAACTCCTTTGGATATATAACAAGTAGTGGGATAGCTGGGTCAAGTGGTGATTCCTTTCCAAGTTTTCTGAGGAATCACCATAATGCTTTCCAGAGTGGTTGCACCAGTTTGCAGTCCCACCAACAATGTATGAGCGTACCCTTTTCCCCACATCCTTGCCAACATTTCTTGTTACTTGTATTCTTGATAATTTTCATTCTGACTAGAGTAAGATGAATCTCAGTATAGTTGTAATTTGCATTTCTCTAATTGATAGAGATGTTGAACTTTTTTTCTTATATTTGTTGACAATTCATATTTCTTCTTTTGAGAAGTTTCTCTTTAGTTCCTTTGCCCATTTATTGATAGCATTACTTATTTATTTATTGGTATTAAGTTTTTTGAATTCTGGAAATTAATGCCCTATCTGAGGTACAGGAGGCAAAATTTTTCTCCCATTCCATAGGTTCTCTCTTAATGTTCCTGATTGTTCCCTTGGCTGTGAAGAAACCTTTTAGTTTGATACCACCCCATTTATTGCTTTTTCATTTTACTTCTAGCACTTTAGGAGTCTTGCTAAGGAAATTGGTTCCTGAACTGACATGTTGAAATGTTGGGCCTACATTTCTTTCTAGGGTTTTTTGTTTGATTCCTAGGTCTTTGATCCACTTTGAGTGGAGTTTTGTGCAGGGTGAGAGATAGGGGTTTATTTTCATTTCGCTGCATATGGATTTCCAGTTTTCCCAACACCAGTTGTTGAATAGACTATCTTTTCTCCAATATATGTTTATGGTGACTTTGTCTAGTATGAGATAACTGTGTTTATGTGGTTCTCTTCTGTTTCATTGGGTTTTTTTTCCTATTTTTTGTTGCCAGTACCATACTGTCTTTGTTACAAGACTAAGACACAAGATAGTTAGTTGTTTTGGGTTTGTTTGTTTGTTTGTTGTTTAATAAAAGCATTTAGCCAGTTATTTGCATTGATCCTTTTTATTGGTCAAGATTGGTTCTGGCCCGTCATGCCCTTCTCTTGGGGAAATGTTGTGTAAGTGAAATGATAAGAGGAAAGAAAGAAGTAGAAAGGCAAATTAACATAAGAATAAGCCCTAAAAAGGGGATAAGGAATAGAGAATCGAATGAACTTGTTTGAAAACTGACAGAGATCATAGGGGAATATATCACCATTGTGAGTGAACTTTTTCTTGGGTTTACTTTTTTTTATTGTAAACAAATGGGATACATGTTGTTTCTCTGTTTGTACATGGAGTAAAGGCATACCCTTTGTGTAATCATAAATTTACATAGGGTAATGTTGTTTGATTCATTCTGTTATATTTTCCTTCCCCCCCACCCCTCCCACCCCTCTTTTCCCTCTATACAGTCCTTCCTTGGGTTTACTTTTAAGTTTTCTTTTGTATGCAGAAATTTTCATGCTGGGCTAAAGGGTTTTCCCCACTCCTTTTAAGCCTTCCTGTCACCCCTATCTTCCTGTCCATCTTCTCCATCTTCCTGATTGCTGGATTTAATTACATAATGACTTTTATTTCATGTTGATTTTGAAAGCAGAAGGAAAGGGTTACTGTGGTTCAAGTGACACGGAGTTACCCCAAATCTTCATTAAATTAAGTCATATCAACTGAAATGAAGATAATTTTGGTTGCAAATAAAGATGTACCATTTTGAAAGCAGACCATCATGTGACAGTTCCATGACACTTTTCACAATTTTCCAAATAACTAGACCACTTATTCTTTACCTCAAGGAGAAGATTTATGTTTCTAAGTTGAATCAAAATACATTTATTAGTGTTCAACATCTCTAGTAATTAGAGAATGCAAATGAAAAAAACTCTAAGATTTCATCTAACTCCAATTAGAATGGCTATTATCAAGAAAACAAACAATAATAGATTTTGGTGTGGATGTGGGGGAAAAGGCACACTATTACATTGCTGGTGGAGTTGCAAATTGGTGCAGCCACTCTGGAAAGCTGTGTGGAGAATCCTCAGAAAACTGGGAATGAACCCACCTTTTGACCCAGCTATTCCACTCCTTTGTTTATACCCAAAGGACTTAAAATCAGCATACTACAGTGATGGAGCCACAATTCATAGCAGCTCAATTCATAATAGTTAGAATGTAGAATCAACCTAGATGCCCTTCAACAGATGAATGGATAAAGAAACTGTGGTATATATACACAATGGAATATTATTCACCCATAAAGAAGAATAATATTATGGCATTTGCAGATAAATGGTGGAACTGGAGAATATCATGCTAAGTGAAATAAGCCAATCCCCAAATCCAAAGGCTGAATGTTTTCCCTGATAAGTGGATGATGATATATAATGGGGGTGGGAGGTGGGGGGGTGAGAGAAGAATGGAGGAACTTTACATTACATAAAGGGAAATGAGATGGGGGTATGAAAAATGGTGTAATGAGACAGACATCATTACTCTATGTACATGTATGATTACACGAATGGTATGAATCTACATCATGCACAACCATAGAAACGAAAAGATGTTCCCTATTTGTGTACAATGAATCAAAATGTAGTCTACATTTATTTTTAGATGTTGATATGCAGTTTTACTTATTTCTTGCTTTATTGTTTGCTCTTTTTTCACAAAGATAATGAAGAACTGAGAAAGATAAATGAATAGCTGTATACTCAAGTACATACTTGCTTTGACATCAAAATATTTTACAAATAGGGTGTTTAAAAACAATCTACCCATATCCAAACATACCCAAAGCACTATAAAAATGTATGTACCTATTATTCCCTACTTACCAATTCTAACAAAAAACATCAGAGACCTTCAGAATCAAGGTGAATTTGTAGGGTATTCTACATGATATTTTTATTTTTAAATTATAATACCTACTTTATTATCAAACAATTCCTTCCTAATAGGCAAAATGAAGATCTCATGGCAATTCTCCAGGGACTAGTTATATGAGACCTGATAACAAATTTATAATTATGAAGGACTTTTTCTCTTTTTAGACAGAAATTAAGGCTTTTGGGATATGTCTCTTAAGGCCAATATATTTTATTTCTGGCTTTTTCTTGGAGATCATTTAAATTGTGACTAAAAAACCTGTACATAAAATATTGTCTGGTGACTTCAAATGCTCTTGAGTTCATTAGAATAGCAAAATACTTGCTGTTAATTCATTAGAAACTGAACAAGTTGGTACCTAGCAGATGAAGGAAAGTAAATTTAATCTGTAGTTTAATTAAAGAGCAAAAGATTGTGATAATCATATGAATCATATATTTTCATGGGAAAAGATTTATGAGAAATCTAGGGCATAATAACTGATAGTAATATTTTTGCATTTTTTATTTGGAATTTTAATAAGCAGGTGAGGATGTCATTTGTGTGAGATCTGGGTGTCAGGAAATTCTGTCTCAAATTTAGATCTACTGGCAATCCATTGGATGACTTTATGTACCTATTGACTTTTAGTTTCTTCCCACGTGAAAGTCATCACAAATCTTTGTTTTCTCACATAAATCTTGGTAAGTGTAGATTTAAAAATATCTATCAACCAAACGAAAGTATTTAATTATTTTGGGTTTTGTGGGTCTATACAATGGCAAGCATTTTTTTTCAAACAGGTAAAAAATGATTAAAAATAAATAACTTGTATACAAACATAATGGTCTTTTCTCCAAAAAGCATTCTACTTTCCAGAGTTTGGGGGTCTGGAATTATGGAGCAGGGAAAGGATAGTTCTAATTGCTGAAACGGAAATAATATACTTACTTTGGGGGAAATTAAAGGAAAAATATCTTCCTTTTTCTTACCATACAGAGGATATTTTCTTGACAGACTTAAAAACCACCAAGTAACCTTTATTTAATTACGGGCTAAGTGTGCTCTGATGGGAGAGTGAGACAACTTAATGACACTATGTCAATATTCTTAGATATCAAAAAAATCAGAGTTTTACTGATTTTAACAGAAGTTTTGTCAAAATTTAATATCCAGGGGTCTTTATTTGCAAATTCTCTGTTATCTCTTATGGATGTGCCATCCAGTTATTTAATATGTCTGCAGTCTCTACCAGCAGATAAGATAGGAAATGATTGATAGATGTTGACAGGTTGATAGCTGTGGAACTATATGTATAATTCTTGTGACAAATTGCTCTTTATTCAGGTCATAAATGTGTGCAGAAATATTATGAAAATAAATCAATTCTTTCTTCCAAAACATTGTCAAAGGCTAAAGCAAAAATATTGTTCTGAATGACTTGCTGCCTTTATCTGACTTCGTCTAGAATACTATGGACTCCTTGAGCCATAGCTTTTGCCATATAACAAATGACTCCAAAATGAAGGTGGTGAAAACAATCCATTTTTAACTTATAATTCTATGAACTGATATTATAGTTTGGATCTGGAATGTCCCCCAAAGGCTCATGTGTTGAAGACTTGGTCCCAAGTGCAACAATATTCAGAGGTAGGACCTTTGGGAGGTGATTGGATCATGAGAGTTCAATAGATAGGTAGGTAGGTAGGTAGGTAGATAGATGGATAGACAGATAGATAACTACCCTACCCCACATGTGCTATAGCCATCTAAACCCTCCTTTCCACCTGGCACTTTCCTATCATCCTTCAGATCTCAATTTGAATGTCTCTTCCTTGATAATCCTGTGTCCCAAATAAGTTAACCCCCTGAAACCAACTCTCACAGCATCCTGTACTTTTCAGGCTGAGTCCAACTGGAATGCCCACCTATTACATTTGGGGACTGCTGCTGGACTCTCAAGGGCTGCTTCTTTGGCAGGAAGGACGTTCCTTGAGTAGTAATTTATTATTCCATCACGGAACTGATAGTTCTTTTCTGGAGCAAGTCAACTCTCTGTGGTCTTCTGAAATTCAGCATAAAGACCCCATAGCCCATCTCAGAATCCCAGAGCTTACTCCCAAGCTGAAGGACTGCAATCCCTCCTCCCTCATATGACCATACCTTTCCATTGCATTGCTGTCTCCAGCCAGCTCTATATTAAGGTACAACCCTTCAGTCAAATCTTGTCATCTATGGAAGATACCTGAAGATTAGCAGGACTCTAATGCTTTAAACAAATGGAACTGGAGAAATAAGATAGAAAAAAGAAAAGAAAAAGAACCTTGACTCTTACCTTTGTGCCATTCACACACACACACACACACACACACACAGACACACACACACAAATGTATTCAGGATGGATTATAAACTGAAAGTAACACCTAAAATCAAGAAGCTTTAGTAGAAGAGATAGGAAGATATCTTCATGAATTTGAAGCAAGCAAATTTTCTTATTAGGGACACAGAAATCCCTAACCATATGGATTTTAGTTATTTAGACTATTTATTTATTTAGGTGCTGAGAGTGGAATTCAGGGCCTTATGCATGCTAATCACAAGCTCTTTCATTGAACTACACCCCCAACCTTAGGTTATTTATTAAAATAGGTCATTTTTCATTCTGCTATAAAGCCCAAGCCGATATCCCTGATTATGTTTGACAACTGATATTCGAAATTCAATCTTCAATATAGCCTCTTTCATTTCTGAAAATTCTAAATTTTTAAAAGTTTATGCTTATTAATATCACCAATAATGTATCCTAGTGGATCCTGAATCAGAAGAAAAAATATTGTTTAAAAGACTCTATGCAGATAATTGCTAAAATTGGTGAAATTGAATTGCTTTGAGTATGCAATGTATAGTTTTACTCTGATTATATAAGAGAAGGTCCTTACTCTTAGGGAAATGCATGATAAAATATTTAGGAGCAAAAAGGATTATAATGCCATTTACTTTCAATTGGTTCAGAAATATGTAGGTATATATTTAGAAAGAAAGGTTAAAGTAAAGGTAGCAAAACAAAAAACACTAAGAATTAAAGAATCTAGGTGAACAATACTTGAGCATTCTTTATACTTTCCTTGCAACTATTTTGTAAGTTAGAATTTTTTAAATTTTAGAACTGTAGAAAAGAAATTCTCGCTGAAGTTGAATTCTATTTCCTAAAAATTTTCATCTCTGTGGACCTAATTCTGTCTCTGATATTGTCTTTCTGGACCAATTGATTTTTTCCCCCACTATAATAGAATTTCAGACACTAGAATAGTGATACTATGTGTCTCCCAAACCTTTTTCTCATCAAATGATCTGCTTGAAAACTTTGCTTCTCTTGCTCCTTCCTACTCCCATGTCCTCTTCTAATCAGGGTGAATATACATACTCACACAGAGACGTCACATATCTGTATTAAGTGTGACATATAACTTGGGGAACCAATGTCAGTTTCCACATGTACAGAGTTGTCCATGGGAATGCACACAGAGTACTTTTCTTTCATACATAGAAGACCTCAACCATGTTCAGGGTTTCTCAATGCCATTGAGACATAGTCTGTCTGTCATACACTGCATTGGCAAAGAAAAACTGGATAGCAAAGCATTGTCTCTTTTGGCAGGACTATGAGACTAATGGAGTTTCAGGAAGTCAGAATGTGTAGGAAACAGAAGGAATGAGATGTTAAAACCTGCTGTAGAAAGGTTGCTATGGTGTGATGTGTTCTTCCCCGCACCTGTTTTCAGAGCCAGAATTAAAATGAATGATGCTAGGTTCCACTGATTCTCTCTTAAGTGAACAAACGAGGTTTTCTCAAACAAAACTATCCCACAAAATGAATGGGTCCATCACACAATCTGGAGACACAGTCGTACCTTATGAATCAAGATCTCCACAAGCTCCAGTCAGTGCCCAGAGACACAACATAAATCTGAAGGTAGAGGATGTATATTCGTGTTTAAGGTATTGACAAATGGCATGAGACCTGCCTAAAATAGTCCAGTACATTTAGCTTTACCAAAACCTGGTTATGACAACCAAAGTCACAGAAATTTATTTTTATTAAGATGACTTCAGAACTGTTTGTGCATGTTTGGATGTGGCCTGGCACATGAGAATTGAAATATAGCTGGCCTCTTTAGGTCTCATCTACCTCCTTGATTCCAAGTACAGACCATGTGCAAACTCTGTTATAGTAGACCATCAGCACCATCTAAAGGCTACATACCAAATGTCTTGCCAGCCTGCATATTGCACAAAATGTTTTTTGTTCTGATGATATATTTCTTTGGGGGACTGACACTCTGAAAAATGTTGCCTACCTGAAGTGAAGCGATAGACCACTATGACATGCCACATGTTTCTGACAGTTATATTCCTGGGAAGGTACATGTTGTCTGTAGCACTTGCCTATTTGAAAGAGGTCAAACAGTAGGCCATATTTATCAGAAGCTATGTTGGCTTGATTTCTTGTGTAGGTGCCCCCTCCTTTTTCCACTCAGCAAATTCAGTCTCCCAATGGCCTAGTTTGAACTTGACCATAAAAGCTAGGGTGGAAAGGGTAGGGTAGGCATTCCATAGTCATTAACCTGGGCCTGAGAGATGGGAGTTCCAGTTCTGCTTTGCTATGTGCTAAAAACAACAAAGCACTTAAGTTTGTGACTTTAACTTCTCATCACCTCCTATCTATAGAATAAGGCCATTCAACTAGACTATCTTTAGGGTATGTCTCCTGACATTATTGAGGCCCTAGATCCTGGGAAAGTGGTAGAGATGGCCTGTTCTTTTCTATTTCATTGCAGTGCAGAGAATGAAATAAAAAACTCCAGGCAGGTCTCCATTATGGAGTTCCTAAGCATGGCCAACTTTCACCCAAATCCTTTGGATTCAAGGCCAAAGAATGTCTGACTTAAAATTTCCTTGGAAAGTTTACATGGGGTCCCAGTGGCTAGCTGGAGTCCCCAGAGTCCCTAGAAGCTGGAGTATTCCCAATAGCCTTCTAGAAGTAGGGGTTGGGGCTATAAAAGACTTGGATGATAGAGGGTTTTTAGAACAAATTGACCTTGATTTTGACCCAGGTCTTTTGCTGTAGTCATCCAGTGGGAAAGTGCTGTGTCTAAGATCAAACCTAGGTAAATGTGGGGAAGGAGGGTGAATGGAGTTAAAAAACAAACAAGAAGAAAAAAATGAATCTTAAGCTTAGGAGACAGAAACATCTGTGGTCAAAGTTTTCTCCTGCCTCTTCCTAGATGTGAGCCTTGGGACAAATTATATCATCTCTCTGAGCTTTGATTTCTATGTCTGTAAAACATGGCAACCAATAAAGTTGTTTAGATGATTAAGTTAGATATTGTGCCCATGGTGAGTAGCACCATTCTTACTACAGAGTAAAGATGCCAGAAGTGATGTCATTGGTTTCTTACCTTAAAATCAGATTATCTGGCAATTATCAAGAATACAAGTAACAAGAAATGTTGGCAAAGATGTGGGGGAAAAGATTCACTCATACATTGCTGGTGGGATTGCAAATTGATGCAACCACTCTGGAAAGCAATATAAAGATTCCTCAGAAAACTTGGAATGGAACCACCATTTGACCCAGTTATCCCACTCCTCAGTCTATACCCAAAGGACCTAAAATCAGCATACTATAGTGATGCAGCCACATCAAGGTCTATAGCAGCTCAGTTTACAATAGCCAAGCTATGGAACCAATCTAGGTGCCCTGCAACAGATGAATGGATAAAAAAATGAGGTATATATACACAATGGATATTACTCAGCTATAAAGAAGAATAAAATTATGGCATTTGCCAGGAAATGGATGGAACTGGAGAATCTCATGCTAAGTGAAATAAGCCAGTCCACCAAAAACAAAGGTCAAAATGTTCTCTTTGATATGTGAATGCTAACACCAAGTAAAGGAAGAGGGAGAGAAGAATAGAAGTTCATTGGATTAGACAAAGGGGAATTAAGGGAAGGGAGGGAGGGTGGAAAGAGGAAAGACAGTAGACTGAATCAGACCTAACTTTCCTTTGCTCATATATGAATACAACACCAGTGAAGCACCACATCATGTACAACTACAAGAATGGAAAGTTATTCTCCGCGTATGTATAATGTGTCAAAACACACTCTACTATCATGTTTAAGTGAAAAGAACAAATAAAAAAATTAAAAGAAAACACAAAAGTAAAAATAGTGACCACAAAACGATAATAATTTTTTAAAGATAAAACATACAAATTAAATAGTAAAAATTCCCCCCAAAAAATCAGATTCTCCTGTTTGAGGCCACACAGATCACAAAGAAAAGCTGAAGGCTCTTGTGATAGATTCCAAGCTTCAGATAACACCAAACACTTGCCAGATTCTCTGATACATAATGCAGGATTTGGCCTTTGTCTTTCCAGATGTCCTCTCTGTTGATTGTTTTCTGAGAATCTGCCATCAGCTCTGCCTTTCCCCTATGGGATTCTGCATATGCTTTCAGCACAGGTGGCTCTTCCTATCAAGGTATTTGAAGTTTTCCTTTGATGGCCCTGCAACTAAGCAGCTTAATTATGGATGAGTACTCTGCCTAAAAGGTTGCATCTCTCTTTTTTCCCTAAAATTATTTCCACGGACTTATTTCCAGGGCCTAAATACAGAAAAGCAAGGGGATGCCTGACCAACCCACTGCTGGCTGACCCACCCCTTCCATCCATCTGCTAATGGGGCTTTTATTTTTTACTTTGTTTTGTTTTTACAGTCCTAGGAGTAGAACCCAGGGCCTTAATCATGTTATGCAAGTGGTCTACCACTAAGTTACACCCTCAGCCCATTTTTAATACTTTATTTTGAGACAGGGTCTTGCTAAATTGCTTAAATCACCCTTGAACTTTCAATCCTCTTGTCTCAGCCTATTGAGTACCTGGGCTCATGGGAGCTCACCACCGTGCCTGGCTACTTATGGTCTTTGTTAGAAGGGAAGAGAGAGGAAGACTGAGCTAAGAGGAAAAGAGAAGGAGAAATATAATACATTTTATATAAAATATACTATTCTCAATTTTTTTATTCTCAAAATGAATGATGCATTATCAGCAATTCTATTCTATGCAATGTAATATGGATTACTATGTCCTGAGATTGGTCAAAGCAAAATTTTAATGATGCTGTTATGTTACTCCCATTTACAATCATGCATATAAAATATCACTTATGCACAAACATTGACTTTTTTTATTGAACCCAGGGCCTCATGTATGCTAAGCATATTCTCTACCACAGAGCTACACCTCCAGCCCCACGCACAATCAATGAAAAGAAGAAAAGGAAAAACAGAAAAATCCAATAAATGCAACTACAAGCTTTCTTAGTGATGAAAATGAAACAGAAACAGATTTGAACAAAATAATAACAAAAAAATCTCTTTAGGGCTGGGGAGATAGCTCAGCTGGTAGAGTGCTTGCCTTGCAAGCACAAGGCCCTGAGTTCGATCCCCAGTACCGCAAAAAAAAAAAAAAAAAAAAAAAAAAATCTCTTTAACTTGAGACCAGTAAGTGTTAGAGGAGGTGTGTATGTGTGTGTATATATGTGTGTGTACACAAAAAGCATATCATAATACAAGAAGAGAGTGTCACAATCTTGTCTAAGAAACTGAGAAATAAAATCTTAATGATTCTCTTGGGATCACTCAGTTGGTTAGTGACAGAGCTTGCAGTACATTTGGATTTCCTGAATCTGAGGGAATTTGTGGGCTGAACCAAATTGGCAATCAAGTGTTTGATACAATCACGTAACTATTGCTTACCAAAATTCTAAACTGGTTCATCCATAATTTACAGGCCAATCCAATCCTCTTTGCTCTTGTTCTTAGACTTGTCCACCATATCTTCCCTTGTTTCCCAGTGATTTGGGTTCATTCATAAAATCTCAAAAATATATATATTTCAAATCAATATGCCTTGTGAATGTAAAATAAACACCAGACTTCAAAGACTTGGTATGAAAAGTAGAATCTAAACTCCCTTGTTAATAACTTTTCAGATTGATCACATGTTAAAATCATAGCATTTAAGATAAAGCAAAATATGTTAACATTAATTTTGCCTGCTTTTTTGTTAAATATGGCTGCTAGGAAACAATATGATATATGAAGCTCACATAGCATTTCTCTTAGGCAGCACTGACTTAAGTAATACAAAATTATAATTTTCCAATTTTAATTTGATATTCTAACCTTTGTTCAAATCACAGACTTGCTATAAAGGGTTCTGGCTCTGAATGAATGACTGCTAATTTGGAAAAATGAGAATTAAAGTAAGAGACATTAAACTGCTAATCAATAATTGTGCTGTTTTTAGAAAGTGCATAGATTGTGCTAATCAATACTTGTACTGTAAGAAAAATGTGGCTCAGTTTGGGTCCCAAGGCAGCTCAGACCCTTGAATCCAGGGGAGCAAGCACTCTGGGGTGCCTGGTCTGAGTCGCAGTCCAGTGACAGCACCCAGAAAGCCACTCCAGACATGGGAACTCACACCAGAGATTTTATTGGGTGGACAACCAGAGCATCCGCTTGGGACTGGGAGAGAGAGAGAGAAATGGCACAGAAGCTTCTCCTAAGTAGTGGAATTTCGCGGGCTAACAACGGACCTATGACTGAGGAGGGGACTCGCAGGCTGACTAGTGGACCAATAACTAGCTAGGATGTTCACAGACTGACAATCTAGGTTGTAAGATGGGAGGGGGAGAAATGGCTGCAGCATAAAGGGCGGGGGAGCAGCTTTATATTATGTACTATTTTAGAAAAATAGAAATTAATGTAAGGAATCAGATGTATTAACTTGTACTATTTACTACAATCCTCCTTTTCTTGGGGTAGAACATATAATCCTTGATCCTTTAGTGTTCTTATAGTTAAAATTGACCAAAAAATTAATCTTCATGGAGGTCTTCTATCAGATCACTACCAGGACGTACATAGAAGAGGATCACTACCTCGTAACTTTAGGAGGAATTGTTATGGGGGGAGGTTTGTTTTTGAGAATAATCAGATAATGGAAAGAAGCAAAGGTTGTACATTTACTTAAGAGCAATATAGGGCTGGGGGTGTAGTTCAGTGGTTGCTTAGCTTATGCAAGGCCCTGGATTCTATCCCCAGTACCAAAGAAGGAGAGAGAGAAATAATTTCTGGGTATTGAGAATTTGCACATTTCATTGATTTAGTTGCTGCAATCTTAGTTGCTGTAGTCTAAGCCTGACTTAGGCAGGTAGGTGGGCACATAAAATGATCTCATAGACACATTACATTGCTAGTTTGAATGTAACTTGAAGACAATACACAAACTAAAATTTAAGCTATAAAATAACAATGAATTCTATTTTTTTCTATTAACATAGTATTCCAATTTTTAAAAATGAAAACTTTTTATTGTAGAGTAATAGAACAAGAAATCTCAAGAATGCATAATTTTGCTGGGAAGAAAAATTAGAGGAAGAATAATGTTCAGTTTGATCAAAGCTGTATTTACCAAGTTACAACTTACCTGAGCTATGAGTGCACAAATGGAAATAATAGCTAATACTCAGGAGTGCTTATCAAGGGTCAGTCATGGTTCTAGGTCTCTAAACTTCATATATTAACTCATTTTTCAATATAGCACTGAATCCAGAATTAAAGACAAGCAATTAATGTAGATAGATGGTCGGGTGGAATCAAGAAAATGGAGGCCGGTTTGAATCTAGGAAGTTTGGAAACCACCCCTGAGAGATTGGAATGTTAATGTCTCCAGAGCCTTTTGATTACTAAGATTTCCTGCCTATACTATCCCTCCCAAAAGGTTGCAAAGAGTTGTTAATTAATGCTCCCTGGGCTGCTTCCTGCCTGGATCACTCCATTTAGCCCTTCCCCCTCCCTGCCATCTGCTTCTCACCTTTTGGCCACCCCAACAGCATCTCCTGGGCAGGAAGATGAGAGGTAAGCAGGGATAGAGCAGGAAAACAAAGAAAATAAAAGTCTATAAAAGGGGCAGGGTGCTCTCACTTCTTGGGATATCAGAATACCAACTATGGCTCCCTTCTCCCTCCCAGGAGAAGTCTGTGTTACTACTTTTAAATGAAACCTGCTTTATGTGCTTGCCTCAACATGCTTCTCTAATGTTCAAACTTCAACATTTGAGGAAGTAGATAACCGGTGGTATCAGCACCATGAAACATATGCATATTATCCTCATCTCTGCCTTACACATGTGGAATCTGAGTCACACAGAGGCTGAATAACTTGCTCATGGTCACATGACTAATAAGAAGCAGCGTAGAGGCCTGCAAACCCAGGCAGTCTGGGCCTGGAGTTTGTGCTCTTGACATACAATGATTAACACTATGAATTGGCAGGTAAGAGTGGACAGTCAAAGAGATCCACAGCATTTTGTTTTCAACAACAGGAACAACAGTAAAGAATCATTGCATTGTCCATAGGAAACTATCATACAAGAAGAATTAAGAAGATAGCATGGGTCAAAGGGTTGAGCACTGGTTGGGAAGTCAGGAGACAGAGGAGCAAGAAACTTATAAAATTAGAGTTCAAATACAGGCCTTTCACATTCCCTTTCAAACCAGCAACAGCAACTACCTACAGAGTCATGAATTGCAAACAAGAGTTGTGGAACCTAATAAGGGAAGAAGGAGACTCTCCCAATGCAAAAGGGGAAACAATTGGATATATTAGGATTATGGAAAAAAACACAGTGCTAGAGGAGACCAAAATTCAAAGAGAACACATTGTGAAGAATTTAGTTATTTAAAACTACAAGCAGGGTTTAGAATGTCAGCCCTTACAAGGAGATAACTTACCTCTTTAAACTTATTTCCACAACACATATATGTGCACTAATACTTTATCTACTCTTTATGATAACAATGGCAATATTAGTTTTGGTGATCATTTGGAAGATAATGAAGAACTCTAAGATACAAAAAAAAAAGAGCCAGAGTGATGTGGAATCATAAGCATTTACTCATACTCTCTGTTGGAAGGATTAAATGAGATAAAGCAGAGAGAATACTAAGCATAGAGTCTGTTTCATTATATGCTCTTAATCCAGTTAACAATGATGATGATGACAATGATGATGATTACAGGCCACACAAATCAAACCGTTTCAAGTGACCCATGTCTAACTCTCAAGTTTTAGCTAAAACATTCACATTATACATGTAACTCTCAAACTCAATGTTCTATTCAAAAGATCACAGCAAAATTTGATAGTGTTAAACTCACAAACTCATATGTAATTTAGAATCTACTTTCTTCAGAATTTCATGGTAGGATATCATATTTCACTGCATAATCATTACTACTTCCTTGATGTATGTTCATGAGTATTCTGTGCATTCTTATCTTATACCAAGACAGTTCAGTAATAAATTATTGTTAAATAACACTGACACAATATTTTTAGAAAAGTTTCACATAATGGTTGCATCCTATTTTTCTCAAAAAAGAATTTCCCATAAAATCTGTGAAGATTATGCCATGAAATATGGTAGTTAGTGTATTCTATAAAGTTCTGTTGGGTCAAAATCCCATATACTATGTCAAAGGTCTCCTTGCATTTTGAGATTATAGTATGTTAATGAAAACCGACGGATAACCAACACGTGATAGTTTGGTGGGTCTTTCCTTTTGTCCATCTGCTTTAGAAAATAGAAAAAAATCATAGTTGGAATCTAAAAACAGTTGTTTATATAGAGGTAAAGAGTAGAACAGTGACAAGAGACTGGAGAGGGCATGGGAGCAAGAGGATGGAGAGAGGTCAGTCAATGGGTATAAAGTTACAAGTAAATAGGAGGAATAAGTCCTGATGTTCTATTTCACAGTGGGGTGTCTATAGTTAATAAGGTGTTGTATAGTTTAAAATAGCTAGAAGAGAACTTGTGTTTTTTTCAATATTCTCACAGCAAAGAAATGATAATATGCACATGGACCTCAAATGATAAATGCATGAGGTGATGGATATGCTAACCATGCTGATTTGATCATTATACAATATATACATGTATTGAAACATCAAATTATTGCCCCATAAATATGTACACTTACAAAGTGTCAGTCAAATGTTCTCTCCCATGTGTGGAAGCTAAATCAAAATAACAGGGGAAAGCATACTGGGCAGGGAAGTCCCATGAAAATAGAAAGATCAGTGGAGCAGACAAAGGGAATTGGTGGGGAAGAAGGAGGGATAGGGAAAGGAGGAACAGTGGAATGAAACTGAACAAATTACGCTATGTACATGTATTAATATATCATAGTGAATTTCACCTTTTATACCTATCTATAAAGCACTCATTTAAATAAAACTATAAATAAACAGAAGGAAGACCTGTAGAGAACAGGGAAGGAGAAGGGGAGGGAAGGAGGAAGTACTGGAGACTGAAGTGGAGCAAATTATATTCCATGCATGTATGATCATGTCAAAATGAACCCCACTATTTTGTATAACTACAATGCGCTAATAAAAACATCAAAAATAAAAAAATAAAATCCTATAAAGTAAAAAAAAAAAAGAAAAAAAAAAGAAAAATGAAAGTTTGGGACCCAGCAAAGACTTTGAGGCTGGAAGATGAACTCCAGTTTCTTATCTATGAAATTTTATAATAATTAACTTTGGCCATGAGGATATTTTGAGAACCAAATGAGATATTATTGGTGCTAGTGTTGTACAAATGCTAATTTTATTATTAAAAGTCATATTTCTTTACATTAAAATGACTGCATTAAATCCAAGCACCCAGATTATTTCTCTGTGGATTATCTCATATATTACTAGTGAACTTTGTTATAAGTCATCTTTCATCCTCTCTAGCCTATGTGCATTTTAAAAACAAGGCCATGATTTCTCATCCCACTATCTTTAGCATTTAGCATCTTACTGGTACACATAGGCACTGGCACATATTTTTAAAGCTTGCATTTGAAGGAAACCAAAGCAATGATTTGAACCCTTAAATATTATGGGTGATACAAGGAGACTAGACAACGTAGCTCTGAAAATAATATACTTCTTTCCTCTTATAGGCCAATAAAATTGCTGTTGCAGGTTCAATTCTCAAGACTCAGACATTGAGATGGAGCTTGTGCAGCTGGCTCTTTATTAAGGATTAGCAGTCTTGGAGACAAGAGGGAGAAGCACGCATAGGTAGAAAACGAAATGGAGGTAGCACACCTCAGTCAACCCTGTGGACAATTCTGGAGTAAGTACTACACATTAGAGTCATCCTCCACTGGATTAAGAGAACCAGTCCTGTACAACCTGATCCTCCATCAGGTCCTGGACATGAACCTCCCCTGGGGAAGCATGTCCTTGGGCATAGTGACTCCTGGCAGCTAAGGTAGTCCCTGAAGGGGTTGACAACTGAGGCAACAAATCTTTCCTTGAAGGGGAACCTGGTTGGTGCATCTCTATGTTCACCATAGTCATTTAATTTAAAATGGTCTCTCTACCATGTGAGAAGATAGCTTTGGCATTTGAGAACACAGAATGACCTTAGTGAATGAGACATTTCAAACTATATTTACTGTTGAATTAAAAAGCCTTGGTCTATGCTCTTATAGACTTGGGGTAGAATGGACCAAAATATTTTATTAATATAATGAAGACTTAGGAAGGCAAAGGGCTCTCACATTGATTTGTTAGCATGTAATGTCATTTTCTTATAAAATGCATCCTTCAGGAAGTGCAGCTGGGTACCTCTTGCACATGGAAACAGGCATTACTGAGCAAAGAGCTCTTTCTGGGATGTAATGAAATAGAACTTTCCAGACCCACGCTTCTTTGTTCTGAAGGAAATAGGTGCATCCATCCATTAGGATGTGCTTGTGATCTGGAGTCAAGAAGAGGTGACATCTGTAGAATATGGCTTCCCTTTTTGATCTAAGCCTTTCCCCCCACCCACAACCACTATCCCTTTCAGCCACCCACACATTTAATGATCCATCTTAGGCAGCTCTCTTGTTCAAGGGAGCATGTTTCAATGGGACCTAAAGAAATGTTATAGTTGTATCTGGAATGTCTTCCAAAGGATCATGTGTTGAAGGTTTGGTTCCCAATGCAGCAATGGTTAGAGGTGGGACTTTTGACAAGTGATTGGATCATGGGGGCTCTACTCTCATCAGTTGATTAATCTGTTGATGGATTCATAGCTGAATGGACTATTGGAAGGTGGTGGAAATTGTAGGAAGCAGGACCTAATTGAAGGGAACAGGTCCTTGGGGGCTATGTCTTGTCCCCAGTCCCTTTCTCCCTCACTCTGTTTCATGGCTATCATGACCTGAGCAGCTTTCTTCCACCATGCCCCATCACCATAATGTTTTGCCTTGCTTCAAGCCCAAAGCAGTGGTTCTGCCCATCCATGGACTGAAAGCTCTGAAGCTGCGAGCTAAAATAAATCTTTCCTCCTTTCAAGTTATTTTTCTCAGGTATTTTATCACAGCAATGGAAAACTAACTCAAGAAGTAACTGAAAGCAAATCATACTTCTTCCAAGTCACAATGAACAATCTCATTTACTCAAACCCCTAGTCCAAATGTGCATGCAGCCTGATCTACTTAATACAAAATAATGTATTGGGTGAATTAGTAAACACTTGAGTTTAGAATAAATTAAACCACTATTTCCTCAGGACCAAGAGAGGTTGATTTGTCTGTCATTCTGAACTTTCAGAGAAAGTTTAGGAGCTTACTACATGTAGAAGATTTAAGAGATTGTTCTGGGAAACTGGAATTTCAAGAAATTCCATTAAGTTTGTAAACCTCTCTATCTTCAATTGCAAAAGTAACTCATTATTATTATTAAAGGCTTATAAATGATTATGATAAGATCAGGTTACGGGAAGCTTTTCCTCCATCATTATGAATTATCATATGGATTTCTAAAATGTAAGCTACAAAGATTATAACATTATAATTTCTCTCTTTTCATGCATAGTAAATGGGGAAGGCAAGCGAACATTTTTTTGGCATTCCAGGAATAGTGCTTGTAACTGATCAATGTTTTCATTTAGTTCTTTCTGAATCCTTAGGGGTAAACACTAAAATAAGACTAAATATGTTTAATTTTTAAAAGATATAATTCAAATTCCATAGTAACTTAATATCCAATAATGTCTGGATTCTCTCAGTTCCCAGGACTATTTTGGGGTCTTTGGGGAAAATGTAACTCCTTTTCCTCTTTCTCAGATTTGTATACTACCATTGAATTTTACCCTGTCTCACCACACTTTTTCCAGCCTATTAACCCTATTCATTATCCAAGGTCTGAAAAGGAGCAAGACTCTTTTTGGTTGGTGGGGGGTGGGGGAGCATATATGGCTGTAGGGAGTAGGAAGCCTGGGCTCTAGTTCCAGTTCCAAGACTAAATGTGTGGCTTTCTGCAAGTTCCTGGATTTCTTCAGGCCCCCATTTGCTCACACATTTAGAGAGAAAAGATGCTGGATGCCTTCTAATAGCCCTTAAAATATTACAGTCCCATGTCCTCTAATGCTGCAAGCACATTCTGCTCATTTCCATGGTAGAAGTTTTGACAGTAGACCATGTAATGGTATTTGAAAAGACCATTTTCTATGGCTTCTGGAGAATTTGGAAGATATGAGTCATATAACTCACCCCTCCAGTCCCAAATTAGTAGGAAGGAAATCAAGACTGCAGTTTGGGGGTATATTTTACAATCTCAAGGCAAAAATGAGATTTCAAAGCCAAGAAGAGAGAGTTTAAATCTAGAAGTATTGTTTCCACTTTTCAATTAGCAACATAAAAGAACAGCCATAAATGCAACTAGCAGTTAATACTTTCATTATCGGTTAAGGAATATAACCATTTAACTTTCAGTATTGAATTCAGTTATTTTTATGACAAAATTTCTCTTCAGGTAATGGTCTAAATTGCCATTTCACATTTGCTTTCAGAATAGGAACACCCTCCACTTTACTGGACTGGCTGGCTCCGTAACCATGAAGGTTAAAATCAAGGTCAAGGTTGGATAGCATTAGTTTCATTCTGTTTCAAAGACACAAATACAAATTTAACCCTGCTGGCTTTCTAAAAAAATGTGTGAAAGCAGTGCCAAAGAGTGTACAAAATCATCATCTCTACAGGAAAAGTAATTCACAGGTTAGCAGTGCTAACAGTGGGAAGCACTGTCATCTCTGGTTAACCAGGACAGCATGGTGTCAAGGTTGCCTTGGAAACCAAGTCGCCAAGTCTGGGTCAGTATTGAGATGCCTATAGTGGACATAGCACGACGCTCGTGTCGTGAGTATCCTTGTAATATTCAGTAGTATCATTGTATTCAGAGCACTGGACTATCAATGGCATAGAAACCATTGTGTATTCCTGCTTGCTCTTTAGATTCATTTATAGATGCTTATTGTCTTCTGAGATTAAAAAGGGGGTGGCTTCTCTATTTCTCTCCATAGCATCTAAGGAAGTAAGAATATACCAGATTTTGTCTTCGTTCAAAAGGCTAAATTTTGAGACTAGCCAAATTTCTTAAGCCCTCACTACCTTAGTACACTGATTTTTAAAAATGTCCCCACCATTCATTTTGGAATCACATCTCCCTCTTCTTTGGACCCTACTTCACAATATAGGATATGTCCAAGCACTAGCTATTGAAGAGAAAGAACAAAAATAAACAATACTTACACAACCAAAATTTTGAAGGTACTCTCTTTTTATTTCAAAACATGGGAATAACTCAAAATTTGAGCCTCAATGACCAAAATATATTCAAACCAAATGTTCAGAAGATGAGCCAGGCCACCATTATGGCAACAAGGCTCACATGGAAAAGTGGACATTAAAGAACAATGCCCGCAACATGGTTAAAGCTACAGCACACCCACAAATAGATTCAGACTTGGTTGTCTAATTTGCATGCATGAGTACAGTGCCTTCTCCACGCCACTAGTACATATATGCCTTTTCTAAAGTCAGTGCAGGATCCATATCTGTGCAAGTCTTTAAAAGTTTGCTCCCTTACAAAATTTTATCATAATTTATCTGCAAGAGCCTTAAAGTGACAATTCTTTATGCCACCTTTACCTCCCCAAAGTCGCTTCTGAATAATAATTAGAGTTGTCAGGAGTTCCAGCATCACATGAGAGAATCTGTTAGTTATTTTAATGTCAGTTAGCTGTCTGTGAGTAAACCTTGCTAAACATATCCACATGCTTGGCATCCAGAATTTGAAATTGGTAACTTTTAGTGGCCATGGCAACCTTGGATCATAAAGACGAGATTAAAAAAATAAAATAGAAGATGTCCCAGGAAGAGTTGGCCTTTCCTGCCTTCCAAAGCAAATTCTTTCCTAATATGTACCAAACAGTTACAGCCTGACACACTCTTGCACGGGGCCCCACTTTTTCCCACTAATACAGAATTGTTGGAAACCCAAACAGCATTTAGAGCCAAGGGGGAAGTGCCTGAATCTGAAAAGGAACCAAAAGAAAATGTACCAGGGAAAGGAGATGGGAACTGGAAACAAGTTCCCAGAGTTGCTCTCTGTCAAGAAGCGCATTGAGTCTTTATTACTAGAATATGCAGAATCCCCTGGGAATGACTGCATCTTTATTTGCCTTAACTCTTTTCTTGCTAGTCCTCCCCTGGTTCTTTGAACTGCCTCTGTGGTTGTCCCAGCCACTCTCAGCCGGCCTCAGGAGCTACATTCCTCACAGTGACAGGAGAGGATGTACCGGTAGGTGGCGGTGAGTCGCATGCCCCCAGAGCAGCGCAGCCGCAGAGCCTTCAGCTTGGAGGTCTGAGGCCGGCAGCAGTGACAGGAAGAACGGAAAGGCTGCTTGAGGACAGTGCTGAAGGACACCAAGGGCTCAGAGCGTGATGCCTGGCTGCAGTGCCCCTCACACCTGGCCAGGAGCACCATCTGGGGAAAGAAGAGGAGAAGTTACCCTCAGGCAGCTACCACAGCATCCTTTGAAAAGCCCTGACACTGCTTGCCAATTGCTGCTGTATAGACCCATAGATCTCATTCCTGGTTTCATATTGAAATCAACGGGAAACTCTAAAACTAAAATAAACACATCAGAGCTGAGGGCATAGCTCAGTGGTAGAAGACTTGTATGCATGAGGTGCTGGGTTAGATCCCTAATACTGGGGGGGAAATGTCAACACCCATGTTTATGTGGGAGAGTTTTGCTTGGTGGATTTCAAGCAAGTTGCCCTACAATTCCAGTGAGATCATAAAAAGTGGAACTGTTTAAACCAAAGATCAAAAAATACATATATATGCATGAAACCTTTTGACATTTACCTTATGATATTTTGGATATTTCAGGAATTGAAGACACCAGTTATTACCTCTGACATCATCCTATAGGGCATAATTAAACACTCAAAGATTAAAATAAGGGAATGGTCAACCTGTCTTTCCAAAAGAAGAAAAAGATGACTTCTGGTAATTATAGATCATTAATATTATCTGAGAAGATGCTGGGGGTAAATTCAACAATCACTTAGCAACCACCAAGAAAATATGAGATGCTAAAAGAAGAAGAAAACAATAGGGTTAGAGAAAGCATAAGTTGGACTAGGCAACTGCTTTATTTTTTTCTGAAAGATCATACAGGCAGAGAGAAAATGGCAGCTGTAATCTGTTTGGATTTTATTAAAATATCAATATTTTGATTGTATTCTACTTTCTTTTCACATTGATAGGTAAAATAAACATGATATAAAACAGGTTCTGGGAGATTATGTCATAGGTCAGCAGTATATGGGCCAGTCCCTAGTGTCCACCCCCATCTCTCTAATAAGAGAGCGGGAAAGAGAGAGAGAGAGAGAGAGAGAGAGAGAGAGAGAGAGAGAGACAGAGACAGAGAGACAGAGACAGAGAGAAAGAGAGATAGAAACAGAGATCTAAGATCTTTCCTGGTTTCTTCTCCCCATCTCTGTTTTACATTTCACCTTAGAGCAGGGTTAAATTTGCTAATTTCTAATGTAAATCTCTATTAGGGAGATTAATCAGTTATTCAAAGTCACCTCCCTAAGGTTGGGGATTTAGCTCAGTGACAGTATTCTTACCTAGCATGTGCAGGGCCCTGGGTTTGATCCTTGGCACCAGGGGAAAAAAATCCCTTCCCAAAATGGAGTCTTTAGAGATCTGGTTTTGAGTGGATACAGTGATCCTGTGCCAAGAGACTTAATTAAGAAAAACCAAAGGTGATGTGCGGTATTGTACCTAGATGATACACACATACATGAGCCAGACATAGACCTAACAGATCAGGCCATTAGCTGCCCATAAAATTATCAAGTTATCAGTTGATGGCCATTTACAAAAGAGTTAACCTGATTCTGATTTCACTAAAAGCTTTCAGAGTGTCAAGCTCCAAGTCTAGCCCAATATGAAGGACAAGAATTCCAGCACTGAAGGACCTGGGGTCACCTACAATGGACCTGGCCCCTCTTCCTCAGAATTTGGACTTCCTGCACAAGAAGAATGCACAATCACATATAACGAACACCTTTAGGGTAGCTCCTCCTGGCCTTAAAAACAAAGTACAAAATCCTGAACAGCAGTCAAGGCTCTCCATGACCCAGGTGTCAAGTATCTTTTTCAGTCTTACTGACAGCTGTCCCTGATGCATCAAGCTTAATTACTTAGGAGTCCATGGAACTGCCCCAAATTCTCCTACCTCTGGCCTTTGCTCTTTTCTTCTCTCTCCCAGGAATGTCCTTTCCACCTGGCTCAGCTTAATGAAATCCCACCTATCTATCCTCTTTAGCCAAATTCAAATGCTCCCTCCTTTTTCTTATAGGCTTTATGGGACACTGTATCATCATGAAACAATTATTGAACCCTGTTCTCAACACATACACACACATTCCCTCTCGGGGATATCTTAGTATATAGATCTCAGCTCAAAGATGGAAAATGGATGAAAATCTAACTCTGTTCTGTGAGGGTCAAGGCAGGAATTTGGAAGCTAAGATCTATAAATTGGTAACAATTAGCAGTGGAAGGATAACCATTTCCTTTCTGTGTTTACTCCTGATAGCCCATATTTTAGCCTCAGTTATGCCTCACCTGTGTTTCAGCAATTAATGAACATCTGACTAGAATGTGCATGTGAATTATCTGAGTTCTTGTCAAAATGCAGGTTTCTTTTGAATAGTTCACAGAGACTTTGAGATTTCATATTTTTCATGAGATTCTAGTTGATATAGAAATACTGTGCTGACACCCACAATTCAAGTAGCAAGGCTCTGGACCAATTAAAGTTTGAGGGCTCTTCTCTAGATGGATCACTAGGAGCAACCACTTAGCTAATAACATTGAGTGCTTACAACATGAGTATCACATTGAATGTTTATAACAATACTACACAAAAGGTACTACAATGGGGGCTAGGGGTGTAGCTCAGTGGTAGAGTGTTTTCCTGGCATGTGTGAGGCACTCCGTTTGATTTCTCAGGATTGCATATAAATAAATAAATAAATAAAATAAAGATCTGTCAATAACTAAAAATAATTTTTTTGAAAGATACTACAATGACCAGTGCTATTATTGCTGATCAGCAAATTGAAGCTTTAGAGAATTTCAGTTACTTGCCCAAACTCTCATATCTAGAAAAAGGCAGATCTGGAATCAAAACTGGTCTATCTGAAACCAAACTCTGCATTTAAACAACTGTAATAACTGCCTCCTGATAGGAGGTTTTCCCAAGGTATGAACTGACTTACATTGTTCTCTAATCTATATTAACCTGCCTCTGGGGGCCCTGACCATATCTAAGCGCTTTCTTCCTTCCTTCCTTCCTTTCATTTTTCCTCCCTCCCTTCCTTTCTTTCTTTTCCTTTTATTCTTCTTTTCCTTCCCTCCCTCTCCCTCCCTTCCTTCCTCCCTCCCTCCATGTCCCTCCCTTCATCTCCTTCCCCCTGCCCCTTCCTCCCTTCCTTTCCTTCCTTCCTTCCTTCCTTCTCTCTTCTTTCTTTCTTCTTTCTTTCTTTCTTTCTTTCTTTCTTTCTTTCTTTCATTTCTTTTTTTTCCATTCCTCAGGATGGAACCCAGGGCCTCGCACATGTTAGCAAGTGATCTACCACTGAGCCACACCCAGTCCCCTAACTTTTTTCTTATGGGCTTCATGAGCCACAGTGTCATCATCTCCATGTTTAAGCAGAGTCAAATCTTCCAAGCCCTAAGTGACTAAGAGTCCCCATTAGTATCAGAATAAAGATCCACTTGTCCCACATTAGACCAACAATTGGGCTATTTTACCCCAACCAAGTGGGGAACATATTTTACCTTTTTTCTCAGGAGTGAACACTGTGTACCCCTATTTATAGGACACTCCCTTTCCCCTGGGAATTAAGATTCACCCATGATTCTTCTCTCATTCTTTCCTTCACCAGCAGCCTCAATAAATGACTGTTTAGCTCATCTCCAAGGACCCAGCTCGTTGACCTCCAAAGGGTGTGTGCCAGACTGAGGACACCACCAAAAGAGCAACCAGGGAACAAATTGGTATGGGGTAAAGGGAGCTTTAAAGTTGAGTGGAAACACAGCTCAATCCAACTGGAATCTGGTACCAACATGGGGGTCACAAATCCAATTGGCACGAAGAAGACTTTGCGCACGGGTTCTATGTACAAATTTCTGTTCCTCTCTCCCTTGTTTTGGTAAGCTTTATGAGTGCAAACTCTCTCTCTCTCTCTCTCTCTCTCTCTCTCTCTCTCTCTCTCTCTCTTCTTTCTTCCTCTCTTTCTCCCCCTTCCTTCCTTCTTTTCATGTCCTTTCTTTCTTTCCACTTTTGTGTGTCCATCACTTCCCACAGTGCCTGCACATAGTAGGCATTCAGTATATAGTTTCTATTTTTAAAATCAAGTCAAATCTCAAGTGATCCATTGTGTTGTATTCCTGACTCCCCTCATTTCTCTTACCATACTACAAACTTCCTGGGTAGCAATAGAAGATGTCTTGAGGGGGTTCCAAACAACTCCCTCCAGATCCTGAGGCTCAGCCCTTGGCATGCCAAATCCCTTTTCCTCTGGAAATTTTCAGATTTTGTCCCCTAAGCCCTCTACTTTCTCCTTCATTGCTGCCTTTTGGGCACCTCCCACTCCTGTAGCCCTTAAGGATTAGATAATTGTGCCCTGGGTCCGCACCCTCACTTGGGACCACCACCTCCCACTTCTCACCTAACTCAGACTGCACAGGCCTGTCCTACCAGCTGGCTTTTCCAACCTGGCTTCCTGAAACTCTTCCCTGACTCAGTGCCAGAACTCATCCCACCCACCCACCCATAGTCCCTCTTTCCTCCACTCACCAGGTAAGGGAGGTCAGGCAGTAGGATCTATTTCTCTTTTACTTTTATCTTCCCTCTTAGCACCCAGGTTAGTGGCTTACATTCACTTTGCTCTTTTACCCCACCCTGTGTCCAGTGAAAACCACAATGAGGTTTATTTTCCTAATCCTTTAAGGATATAGGAGATCCCAACAGTTATTAAGATCCCAGTGATGACTGAAATAGAAAGTGAGTCGAAACACCTGTCTAGTTTATAACTTCTTCATCAAGATCATAATATCATTTATTAAATGTCTATTCTATGTTGGACACTGTGCTGGCTGTTTTACCAATATTCTCACTAACATGCAGACTTACCCTTGCCCTCAAATAGATAGATCCATTTGCATGGGAAGAAATTGGGGCATCAAAGAATGGCTTAGTCTTCCCAAAGTCATCTATTTGGCAAGCTATGAAGCTGGAATTGGGAACCAGGTCTCTGACATCAAAGCCCCAATTCCCTTAAACATTTCCTAGCAGGTCATTTCCCCTAACCACTGACCTCTTGTGTGTTCACTCCACAGTCTTTACTTACAAAGAACTTCAGGAAAACCTGGTCTTCTGGGAAGGCTGTAAATGAAGCTACCACTCCCAGGACCTTTTATACCCAAACCCAGGAGGTGTCCCTACTTACAAAGTCACTAGGTACATCCTAAACTGTGACTATACTCTCCTCCTTGGTGGGTCAATCTCTTCAACTTGACTCCAACTCTGTCCTTTCTTGAATTGCTAGGAGATGGGCACCAGGATTCTGGAACTGGTTAAATGCAAGTTCAGGGCTAGTGTGAACAGACAGTCCCACTGGAGGCTTCCAGAAAAGCTTTCTCTGCTATTTCTTTTTTGTAGAACAATTGCTGGGTATCAGTCATTACTGTTGGAAGAGTAATCATTGCCAGCAGACCAAAAGTTGGAGCCTGGATTTCTAGAGTGGTTCCTACATTCCATGTGCATTTCTCTAAGGTAAAGGACCAAGTAGTTGAAAGTTGAGTGCTCTGGGACAGAAGTGTCATTCCAGGGCTATATTGCATTAGGGTTCAGTTTTCCTTACTGATAAGATGGGAATTCAAATGCCTGCTATCACAGGTTTGTTGACAATAATTAGTGCATCTAAGATGAGGTTCCTGCCGTATATTTGGTGTTTGAGCTAGTGACCTCCCTTCTCTGAGCCCAACAGTAGGCAAGTGTCTACTAAATAATGGCCTTGACCATGATGTCAAGGGAAAATATTTGTAGAGAGGAAAGATCTACCTTAGTCCTTCTCTCTAGACATGGGCTAAATGTTTTATCCCATCTCTAAAGGTAAACAATTTCATTAAATGAGACCCATTAAGAGAGAAGATCAGCCTGAGTCCAGAAGTTAAGAATTATAGAATATTTCCAAATGAAAACAATTTTCTTCCTGGATACATAGAGAAAATCTAATCCAGAAAAGGTCTGAGTAGCTGATATTCTGCCAGGCATATTTTATGGCCAAGGAAGAAAGGTTTATAATTACCAGCACCATTTACATAAAACTATTGCTATATTTGGGAGAGTTTGGGATGTTTGAAAACAGATTGTTCCCATGAAATTACAAACATTTCTCCTATTATCACAATTTTGCACTGTCATTTTCTGTGGAATTCTGGAAAAAAAACAAAGGTGAACAACAGTAGTCTAAAGTCTGTTTCTATGAATCATGCTCCAGGTCTGTAAGTTGGAGTTAATGATGTCTCTTCCTTGACCTTCTTCAGGTCAGTGTGGTAGTTGCTAAGGGATTTTGCCCAATCTTCCCAGACTTTTTCAGACTATTTCTAAGTTTCTTTTTCTTTGTTTTTTTTTTTTTTTGTTTTTTTTTTTTTTTTTTTTTTTTTTTTAAGGTTCTGGGGATGGAACCCAGGCCCTCATGTATGCCAGGCAAGCACTCTACCCCACATCCCCAGCCCTTTTACGAGTTTTTATAGATGCCCCTTTTCTATGTGACACTTTTCTAAGTGAAACTTTCTTTGAAATAATTTTAATTCCTTTCTCTTTTTAAAAGAATCACGACTATGGAAAATAACTCAACAATGGAGAATTCATCTGCAGAATAAGCAATACTAAATAATAGTGTCATATGCTTCTGAAGGGGGAAGAGAAGAGAAACGAACAATTACTCTCGTCATCCTACCTTGGCCTGCAATTTCTAAGCAATCATGGTAGTACAAATACTTCTCGTATTTTTTCCTCAATTTGTTTTAGTTTTGTTGTTATTTGTTTTGTGCTGTGCTGGGGATCTAGCCCAGGACCTTGCACAAGAACTGAGCTACACCCCTAGTCCCTAGTTTCCTTTGCCTAAGAAGGAATTTTAGCCTTGCAGAAATTTACATTTGTCTATTTACTACTTTTTTATTTTTTATTTTTAGTACAAATAAGAGCTAGGACATTTTTCTTAAGTGGAAAATTTCTATTTTTCCCCCATAGTCATAGGTGTTTATTAATATAATAGTTAAATTTATTTAAGTCAAATTTCGATCCCCCAAAACTAAAACAAGTCATCTTCATTGGGTTATAATCATAGGAGTTATGGAAAATTTAAAAGCACACTGAAGTCATGATGTTTTTAAATAGAGGGTGGAGAGATTGACTTATATGGCCTTAATTCTCATGGTTGATACTACAAAAAATTCTTAATTATACTGGCAATTTAAAAAATACTTGCCATATGAGAATGTTTAAGTGGTTTTAGTCTCAGGACTAACTGACAGTCTCTGAGGTTGGATTAAACAAATTCTTATTTACCAAGTGTGGACGAATTTCATTCATGTGACTGGGGGTAGTGACAGTCATGAGAACTTTCATTTGGAGTCCATTCCACCCTACAATGTGCCTGCCTTCTGGGTGGTCCGTGTGGCTGGCCATTCTTGGTGGTCTTTTAAGCATGATATTCCTTTGTACACCTTGTCTCAACACTGAGGCAGTTGCCTCTGCAAAATGCATGCCACCTAGTCAACAAGAATGATTTGGATAACCAATATAAAATAATCAATTATGATATCACCACGTTATCTTTTGAAATCATTTTAATATCAACGTGGCACATGGAGAAAAATGCTCAGATCACAGAGTTGGTTACTGACAATTTCACCAGGAAACTCCCTGAAGAGCCCTCCAAGAGATATGTTCTACTGCTCAGTCCTATATTGCATTCCCTTTCTCTGTACTGTTATTAGAGGCAGAAGGAGTCATAATAACTTGCAGACTCCATTTTCCTTTATTGAACAAGGACACTACTGCTCATGAATTTCCCAGGCAGGGACAAAGACAACCATCCACCGTGTACATGTGCTTGATTAGGCTGGCAAAAAGTACAATGAATGCATTGTGGGAAATCTTAAAAAGAGAATTCTCCAACAAGCCCTGGGTTTGGGTTATGACCACAGTTCTCCATCCCCTGACAAAGAAATATGGCTTCTCTATTTTTCCTTTCACTCTTTCTTCCTTTTACTTTCTTTCTTTCTTTTCTTTTCCTTTTTTTTGGGGGGGGGGAGGGGCCGGGGTGCTATCCTCACAGAGACCTTGAGCTTACCTTTGAGCTACACTTGTACAATGGGTGACTGATAGAATCAACATAGTGGTGCCTCATGCATCGTCGAGGGTCTGAGTCCATCATGAACGAGCTGTCTGTTTTGCTGTCTGTATCTCCCATTATTGCCAGCAGGGAGAGCATAGAAAAAGATGCAGCTAGAACATGATTTCTCATTGTTGTGAGGGAAAACTTCTCCAGAAGAACAGCAGAGGGAGGCAGAGGACAAAAAATTGGCAATGCCTTCACCTCCTAGGATCCAGTTCCTTTCAAGGCAAGGGCAGGATCTGGCTGAAGTTTTCTGGTTGTCATTGTCCTTTGTATGCTGGAGTTTTGTCTTACTCTTTGCACTTGGAATCCATCATAGTATCTGCTGCACGGCTGGAATGAAAATAGATATTATTTTCCCCAGAAATATTTACCCAGAAACATTAATGGAACCTACGCGGTATTAGGTAGAATTTTTCCATATCATTTTGGGTGGAGAACATTGGTTTCTAGAGTGTTATTAGCATAAACTGTCATTCAACTTCCTTCCTCCAGTGCTTATGCTTCATATTTATAACCATTTGGAGGTGGCTATGATGGTTTAACGGAAGTACATGTTGAATTAATTGCTAGAGTCCATGTTTCTAGGAGCAAGAACCCATAGTAAAGAGTAAACGTGTGGTTCTGGTCACAGTATAAATAAATTGGGCATCTTCAGCTTTATCCTTAGTTGGCAGGAGTGGGAGGGTCTAATCAGTTTCTCAAGAAGCTTTGGTATCAACATCAGCTTACGGGGCTAGAGGGAGGCAGGTCAGCACTAATGAACATGGGCTGTGTCCCTTGGGAGCATGTTTTCCATTTCCAAGTCCATACCCACCCACCCACCTAATTTTCCATTTCTGTGCTCTGGGCTCATCCTGTTTTTGTTCTAAGCCCCATGCCACCCAGCATCAATGGCAAACTATATCTGAAATACACATTATGTTCACTGGCCTCCAGCGTGGCTAAGGCAGCACATGTGTATTCCCAGCATAGTCACACATTTCTGCAGAGCCTTTGTAGCTTGAGCCCATGGTGTAATTTGAAAAGGAAAGTGGTCATTGAAGCGGAGACTTACCATTAAAGTGGGATTATGTTATACCGATTTTCCTGAAATTTGCTTTGTTCTTTTAACCATACCTTTTGGTCAAAGTCCTGGGGTTCAGAGAGCTTTCCAAATCACCTCACAACACCCCCCCACACCCTGGCATGACCCACACTGTTGCTTTTTACTACACCAGAAGACAGAAAGTACCAAAAATATTTTCAAACATTTAGGAAAATTGGATTGGTGGGGGGGGCTGATATTACATCCCAAACCAAAGGAATGGGGTAATTAAAGCTTCAGAAATCCTTTCAAAGGTTATTTCAGATCAAACTTCAATTGTCCTGTTCATAGTACAACTTTTTCTTTAACTTCCTACCTACTCATGGTCAGTTTGAGTAAACAGAGCAAAGAGTTGATATGATCAAGATGGGACGTTCAAGTGGGTATAAGCCAATTCATTTTGCCCTAACAAAGTGACCTTAGACCCACTTTGCTACAATTATCTGTCTTGCAACTATGGGGCAGGGAATCCTAAGTGGGAAAAGCTGTGTGAGATAGGGTTGCTTCTGAAGCACAACCCCACGATGGCAAAGTCTGAGTACAAGTATTTCAGGGAAGTCCTGTAGGAAAAGCAGGGGCTACTAAGAAGGGAACCCAACTAGGCTCAAATCATGGCAACTGCTGGGGCATGTTGTACCACTGCAACTCTTACAGCCCATTTCCTCATCTGTAGTATAGGAGAATTGACAGAGATGACACCTATTGTCCCCTTCTGCTCTAGATTGCTACCACCTAATAGCTACGGATTCAGCTACCACCATTTCCATATGCAGAAGATAGGAGAAGACCCCATTTTCATATAAGCTTGCTTCCCTTTTCCTTATGTGCATGCTAACTGTAACATTTCATTAAAGTGGATCAAACCTGTACCTGAAGTTGCAAATCAGTACAGGATGCAGAAGAACATTTTTTTGAAGGGTGATCGAATTTGATCAGTACATGCTGTTTGCATGTGTGGAAATATCACACTGAATCCCATTAATACATACAGTTAATATGTGAAAGTAATGAATTTTAAAGATCATTTTTTGTTTTCTTAACAGCTGCCTGGGCTAGGTTTTCCTATACAAATGACCCTGAAACTCATCAAGACTTCATTCAGCTCAAAGAGCCAGAACTTTCTTGGGGTCCATGTTCAGAGGATGCAATATTATTACTAACCATTTCCTAAGTTTCAATGTGACTAAATTATCCCAAGTGGTTATCTGTCTCTTTGAAGCCTTAATTAGTCTCAGAAAGAGAATTGATTTGATTTGTCCTTTCACCACTTCAGTGTACAGATATTTCCCCTGGGAGTCAGTGGCAAAAGGATGAAGGGAAAAGCAGACATTCCAGTCTTGGCCCTCTCTCCTCAATGCCAGCAACTTCTCTTCAGAGCCATGACCAGGAGGTATGAAATGAACAAAGCAAATTAAGGAAAAACTTGTATGGCACTATGGCAAAACCAAGCAACAGCACCATTAACAAATCTCTACACATGTGTATTAACGGTCGCGTTTGTTGGCATTTCCATTCTCTCCACAGGAAAGGAAACATAAAGCGCCCTTAAACACAGAAGATGGGCACCTGTCACTCATGTAGGAGAAATGAAAATTTAAATATTTTGAGATACTTTGTTCAACCCATCAGATTTACAAAGATTCCAGAGTCTGATAAGATAAGTCTGATAAGAGTCTCATGATATAACACTGAGATTCTTTTTTTTCTGAAACGTTCAAATTGAATGAACCAACACGGTTGTGTTGAAAAAGAAATTAAGATAAAGTTCAAGAAAAGGGCACAGTTGAGTGGAGTTGTCTTGACATTGTGTTGGTCAGGGAGTGCCTGGGTGAGAATGTACAGAGAGCAGGAGAGGAGAGATCATAAAGGGGAAAATCACACCACTGGAATCTTCACTTTCTGGCAGTCTAGGGGTTTCTCTGCTTTGTGGAAGAGTCTATCATTTTCTCAAAACTAAATTACTTTTTCTTTAAAGCCATATGTCACAAAATCAAATGCTGCCAATCAAGCCTTAGAACCTTGGCCTGGTCAGTAATGGATTGAATGGGAAAACAACTCTCTCTCTCTCTGCACGCAGGAGCCTGTGACTGCTCTGTGCTCTGGGTACAGTCTCTGAGACATGGACTTGGCCTATGTACAGAGCCTGCATTCTAATAGCTCCAACGTGGAGCCTCTGCCGGCAGGAGAGGCACGTAGGCTGGCGTGCCCGACTTTGGAGCTACCCTCCAAACAATACCAGTGGAAAAGAACAACTGGTGCCCAGATTCCCCCACCTGTCATCCTCAGCGAAATAATATCACAGCCTCCTGGGTGAGAGATGGTGTTGTGCCCACAGATCAGCTCACTCTTGGGCTGACCTTCTGCCTGGCAGAGAATAAGTACTGGTTTCACACAAGTGATTCCAGCAACAGGCTAAGACAAGTGGCATGTGCCAAGAATGGCCTTATTCTTGTCCTACTTGCCAGGCAAAGGAGGGTGGTGCTTCAGTCTCCAAATTTTTCCCTGGGCTGTTTTCACTATTAACATAAGAGGTGATCCCTTCTGTGACTTCTTTCAACAAATATTTATTTAACACATATCCATCGAGCACCTATTAAATGTCTCCTTTTGCTCTAAGAGATAAAAGATAAAGGTCAGGGGGCCTGTAGGTATAGCTCAGTGGTAGGAACACATGCAAGGCACTGGGTTCAATCCCCAGCACCAAAAAATAATTTTAAAAAAGCCAGACTCTGTGGTGCACACCTGTAATCCCAGCTACTTGGGAGACTGAGGCAGGAGGATCACAAATTCAAGACCGGCCTCAGCAACTTACTGAGAGCTTGCCTCAAATTTTTTAAAAATAAAAAAATCTGGGGCCAGACAGGGTGGTGCACACCTATACTCCCAGCAGCTTGGGAGGCTGAGGCAGGAGGATCCTGAGTTCAAAGCCAGCCTCAGCAAAAGTGAGGTGCTAAGCAACTCAGCGAGATCCTGTCTCTAAATAAAAGATTTAAATGGGCTAGAAATGTGGCTTAGTAGTAAAGCACTCCCTCGGTTCAATCCCTGGTACCAAAAATAAAAAGAACTGGGGAGGTAGCTCAGTGATAGCACCCCTGGGATCAATCTGTAGTAGCACAAAAAATATCAATCAATAAATAAAAATTTAGAAAGAGATCAGGGGTCAGGGGAAAGAATAGGTCCTATCCTAGATCCCTCTTCTAGCTCACCGCATCTATAAGCAGAATATTGGCCTGTGTTTTCTGGGTAGTTTTTTTTTTTTTTGGATACATTGATATCTAATTCATATCAACATGCATCGAATCATTTCTAAAATGATCAAGAAAAGCAGATAAAATATAACAACTTTGGAATGGAGCCCATGAATCAGACAGAATTATTTGTTATTTACTGTAATTTTAAAAATCATGATATGAGCATGAGTAAGGTAAAGATTACAGAACCCAGAGCCTCTCTCAAAGAAATTGCCAAAAAATTAGAAAAAAAAAAAAACCCCTGAAGATGTGTAATGGTGGATAAAAGCTTGCCAGTAGCTAACACTTCACACAACAATTCGAAAAGCAAGAAAATCTAGGTCTAATTCAGAGAGTATGAAGTGCTAAGTAGCCCCTTCCCAGGAACCCAAAGAATTCCAATGGGATCTAGTCAACTAGATGCCTTGGAGAACAAGTCAGATGCTTCTTCCCAAGGCACTTAATTTATAAACTGTAAACAGCATTTTGGATTCTGTAAAGCATCCCGTGTGCTCAATGAATGGTTTTTAATATTTCTATCTGACAGCACATGAGTGGCAGCTAAGAAGTCAAGCCTAGGCTGACCAGAGGCAGTGTTCTGACTGGAAAATCTACCAGGCCCCCAGTCTGCCAACCCCAGGGATCTCCAAGGATGGGCAGCCACAGGGTCAGTGGGGAGAGAGCAGCTCCTTCCATTTTCATTCCACTGCTTAGATTCTACAGTGGGAGGCAATAGCTGCCCCCATAATGCTACCTCGGAGAGAGAAGAAAACACTTTTGTGATTGAACAATAGACCATCAGTCTGTGATAGGACTCTGCATTCTCCCAACCTGCTTGACTAGCCATCTGTGGCCAAGCTCAGCAGCGGGGTTGGGGGATGGGGTGGGAGGGTGATAGAGGAAGAACAGAGACAGGAAAAGCAAAAGCAAAGGAGGAATATAGCCAGAGGTAATAAATCACAATCCTGGGGAAGATAAGGGTGCTCAAACAAAGGACTGGGAAAAGAAATAATTTAGGGGGACTGAGCCAATAATCAAGTGACCCCACCTGTGTGTGTGTCCTTGGCTAGAATAGTTTCACTGTCTGGGGAGGAACGCAGTGGGAGGACTTGACCTTGAGCCTGACAGAAACCTAAAATCCTGGCTTTCAGACAGTGTCAAGGAATCCAGAGGAACCTCTCATTATTATCCAAATTCCCACTTACCTGCATCTTCGTGTTCTCTCCCCGCACACATTGCTAGTTGTTAGAATGCTGTGTCCCAGTATTTTACACTCATTTGTCAGAAATATTGAATAACAATTGCACTGTATCCCAAAACCTACAGAGCATTTAACTATTGCCCAATTGAATGAAAGAAAGGCTCAACTGAATGTCCTTGAGCTCTAGTCCTGCCCTCCCATCTTGGGCTGTGTGATGTTTATCAAGTCAATTGTCTTCTCTGGGACTCAATTTCCTTACCTACAAAATTAATGAATTGGTCTAGAGGTTCTACAGCTCTTCACATTTCCAGTCATCTCTAAATCTACCCAAGCTTCTCAAAGTTACAGTACCTGCTCCGAGGCTACATAGTCCCCGAAAGCAATCCTACAACAATACTTCCTTTCTTATTTAAGGAGTTAATAACTACTGAAGAGTCCATACAACTTCCAATGTGGTGCCTGAGCCAACACTGAAGGCGGAGCTATAAAAACATGCCCCTTGATGAGGCCCTATGGGTAGCCTGAAATAAATATAGCCTTTAATCACCAATTGATTCAATGCTTGCAATGTACTAAATGTGGTTTATAAATTAACCATATCCTGTTAATAATAGGATATACTTAGTTATGATATTTAATCAGTATTTATTTATCTTAAAGTTACCTTAAAATTTGTGTCTTAAAATTTTTGTCTCTAGTTTCCTCCAAAGCATAAATGGGGAGGAGAGGAGGTTGAAAGTAATCAATCATGCTAGAATTAGACTTCTTTCATTGATAATGATGATAATATAGGATGAGTTCAACCTGCCTGTGCCTTTCTTATGAGTGATCTTTGTTCCTAAACTGAGCTTCAGCCTCAGATCCTAAGGCTCTAATGGGGCCATCTGTGATGCTCAGGCTCAGGATAGGAGAATAAAATTGATCAGAAGAGTTTATCTTCTCTGTAGATAAAGAATTAATAAGTTCTCAGTGGTCAAGAGCTAGCTAGGTACTCTGCTTGGTAAAGCAGCACAGAACATTCCTCCTCTATGCTAGGGGAGGAACATTCCTGAAGCCCTGGGCTGGGACTGGAGTCTAAAAGAATTGACTACTAGATATGACTCTTGATTCTTCTACTAGGCATCTGTGAGCTTCTGTTCTTTCTATGGAAAGACTCATTCTGTGCTCTTAACAGGTGATATAACTAATTGACTTTTAGAATATATACCCTGCATAAATTGAAAATGACCAGGTCTGATTAACCCAGTGTTGGGAAACAATTTTCTGTTGAAGTCTTTTCCTCCTGGGATTTACATTAGTTATGTAATCTAGCCACCTGTCTATAAGCTGTGACTGATAAGGTGATGAGCTGTCAGAAAATGCTCAGGGGTGGCCTTTTTATGGTGCCACAAATCACCAGTAGCTCTAAACACAGAGTCCCCTTCCATCCTTTCAACCACGTGGAATAAAAATAGGGAGAATGGAAGCCACACAAGTAACAACAGAGAAAGTGGAAACATTTTTGATGTCCCAAATCTGCCACTGCTTTTTCAATTTTTTCAAGCGGTACAATTTCAAAAAGGGAAAGATTCCTTCATTTTACCAACTCCCTCCCAGGAATCTGGGGATAGGAGCAGGGGTGTCTCACGTGATCTACTGCTCACCTTGCATAAGACTCTTCGGAAATAAAGCAGGAAAGCTCTGATGTACCCAACCCAGAGGACTCAGTCCTGCCAAAACACATGAAGATTACACCCTCCCTGTGGAAAAGAAAAGATGGCCAGGTATTCTGGGGACCATTTTGCTGAAACAACTCCACACTTGCTCTGCCACTGGACTGCTGGCTCTGGTTTGACCTTAGAGAAGAAAGATGACCAATGTTAGCTCAGGGTTCAGGCTCCCTTTTACCCTGGAGCCAAATGAGTGTGTTGGCTTTTCTTCAAAGTGTCCAGCAAAGTGTTTCCAAAGCTGCGTTTGAATCTCCTTGCCTGCAACCACGTTTTGGAATGGTGGGTAGTGATCTCACCTAACAGCTGTAGTGCCCTTAGTTAGGACTGGGGCATAAACAATAGGAGCAGTTCAGTCTTTCCATGCCCCATTCAATTTGCTTTTTCTGCATGATGGTGGGATTTGAATACTGAATTTAACCCTATTGCAGTCCAGAACACTTCTGGATGCAAGCCCATGCAAAAGAGGAAAGGCTGACATAAAAGTCACATAAAAATATTGCTGATCACCCTGACCTTGTCGGGCCGTTGTTTTCCTATTTGTATTTTGTTTTGCTTAAATCATGCATACTACAGCTACATCTCTTTTTTTTGTTTTGTTTTGCTTTTTGTACTGGGATTGAACCCAGGGCACTCAACCACTGAGCCACATCCCCAATTCTCTTTTATTATTATTATTTTTTAAATTTTTCAGATGGGATCTCAGTAAGTTGCTTTGCTAAATTGATGAGGCTGACCTCAAACTTGTGATCCTCCTACCTCAGACTCCCAAACCACTGGGACTACAGGTGTGCACTACCACACCCAGCTAGCTATATCTTTTTTTAAAGATTTTTTTAGTACAACCATAGAAACGAAATGATGTACCCCATTTGTGTACAATGAATCAAAATGCGGTCTGTGAAAAAATTTTTTAAAAATTAAAAAAATAAAAATAAATTAAAAAGAAGAAGAAAGAAGAAGCAAAACGAAAAAAAAATTTTAGGTGTAGATGGACACAATACCTTTATTTTTTATTTTTATGGAGTGCTGAGAATCAAACCCAGTGCCTCACACATGCTAGGTAAGCACTCTACCATTGAGCTACAACTGCAGCCCCAGCTTTATCTTTTGATTGCCAGCTCTCCTATAACAATCCTATTCTGCTTTTAGATCTAGAAACTCAAAATAAAATATAATTTAAACTCTTAAAAGGGGTTTAAACTTAATGAGGAGGGATGGGGAGCATGGAAATGTATCAAGCCCTAAAATATCTCTATTGAGTTTTAAAGAAAAATTGGACTTTGATTAAGGACTATATTTCTTTGATTCTTCACATCCATGTTAGGAATGTGTGTACCTACATCTTACTTAAAGTTGAATATGAGGGATGTTTTTTCACTTGAGAAGTTGCTCTCTTTTTCAGGTAGAGAAGACAACTTTAAACCCCTTCCTGGGAGGGAGTGGGTGAAATGAAGGGAAAGTTTCCTTTCTGATTTTGGTGCTATTTGAAAAAAAATTGAAAGGGCAGTTGCAGATTTTGAACATCAAAAATAATCCTTCCTCCTTCTCTTTTGTTATATCTCCCATGACCTGCTGTCTTCTTACTTTTATTGCCTATGGTTGAAAGGGTGGAAGGAGACTCCACATTAGGGCTATTGTCAGTCTGTGGCACTGTACAAAGGTCACTGCTGAGCATTTTCTGACAACTCATCAACCTTCTTGAATGTCTTAACCTGTTACCCTTTCATTTTTAAAGGATATTGCAATTGGTTGGATCACAGCTTAAAAGAAAAAGCTGGGACTGAGCCAGACCTTGGAAGAGATCAAATTGAAGAATTCTTAGCTTTTGTGGGAAAAAAAAAAGGGAAAAAAGAAAAAAACTATCTGCTGCAAATCTTATACCCCGCTACTAGTCAATGTTCATGTTCAGATTTTGACATGAGTGTGAAATGGAGCCCGACTGGATGAATTCCTGATTATATGCACTGGGGATGTATTGCCAGCTGAAGTTACCCATTCTTTTAATTTTCTGAGTCAACACTCTTTCTAACAAGAAAGTAGTTGTTCCAGACTGTAAACCATCCAGGGTGTTAAGTTCTGACTGCTGAAAATGGGTGGGTCTAGGGATCGTGACTCTAAGTAATATGTGCCCAACAATCAGGCTTGGAGAACCTCTAATGAAAGGGACAGCAAGCATGAATGGTACCAAGCAAACTATTGCCAGAGACATGATAGAGAAGGAATCTCTGCAGATGTGAGGGAGTCTGGCACCAGTAATAGTGCCATTGACAGGCTCTTCCTCAAAACTCAGATGTGTGGGTGTGCGAATCTGCAGTGTACATCCTGTAGTCAAGCAAGTATTCATTTTAATCCCATCCTCCCTGCCCCACTGCACACATGTGGGGGTTTCTGGAAGGATTCCCCACCCTTTGTTCCCAGAATCAAACATAGAAGTTGATGGCTGCTGATCTGATGGGTGAGGAGTGGGTACTACCAACTGGAATGCTGCCACTGGCAGGGGCAGACAGGAAAGCAGGAATGCTCTTAATGTCCTCCCAAAGAAAACCTTTGATGGACAAAGGAGTGGTTGTATTTTTACCCTCTCCCTTCATGCTGCCAGGCATCTTTAAATAGATCCTCTAGCCTAGGGACTTGTATGGAATAATTCATATTAAAACCCAAGAAGTGGCAGCAGAGGAGAGTCCATTCTTTCTTCAATCTCTCTCTCTCTCTCTCTCTCTCTCTCTCTCTCTCTCTCTCTCTCACACCACACACACACACACACACACACACACATACACATACACACACACACACACACACACACAAACTCATACACACATCTTGTCAAGCTATCAGGAAAAGACTCATTTTAATTTGGCTGTGTTAAATTTTTCCTTTTGTGTCCTTTAATGAATGTTAGCTAATTCCAAAAAAAAAAAAAAAAAAAAAAAACAATCAAAGCCCCCAGGAAAAGAAAAGGAATAGGAAGCTGCCTTGTAGATTGCTCTTTAATACCTCTTGGTCCCAAGGACATTAGCAGCATCTTTTAAGGATGCTGCACAGGGAGGGTCTTAAATGGGAATCTCTAATTGAGAAGTCCAGTACCTTCCATTTACAACTCATCAACCAAACTGTTGTTCTGTTATTAAGAGAAAGGTCTCTCCCCATCCCCAAAGCCTCATGCATTTTCGGTTGGTTCAACCCAGGATCTATTTCTTCCCTCTCCCTTCCACCAAAAGGGTTTCATAAAGACATTCAGGCCTGGGATAGACAAATTAAAAATTCTGTCTTTCCTTTCTGTTTGGGGAGGGGAGGACGTGGGAAGGATGAAGAAAGGGGGCAGGGTAGGGCTCAAGGATCCGGGGAGCTTTGTTCCAAGTCACTTGTCTCTCCCCCTGAAACAGAGAATAACCACATTTCTCTTAATGTGGGCCGAAGTGCATCCAGGCATTCCCATAGCACTCCCACCCCCGGGCCTTTGCCGGAGATGTTCGGGTCACCATGATGGTATGCTTGTCCCTGCCAACCCGGGTCACTCCAGTCCTGCTCTCCACGAGCCACGTGGCTGCTCCTCTCTGCGAGTGGGTTCAGGCTCGGGGCTACAAAAAGCCCCCATATCCTATCAGCCCAGCAGAACTAGTGCCAAGAATGACATCCTGGGAATACTATGGAGATGAGGAGACCGCATGGGCTGTTCTCCCCGGATGGAACAGGACCCAGGCTGTCTGGAAAACAGACCAGGCAAAGAGCAGCTCACAATGGAAGCAGCTCAGGCGAAGGGAAAAGGGGGCGGGCTGGGAGCGGTGGTGAGCAAAAGAAAAGAAAAGCCACATGCCACCCAGGAAGATTCCAGGGCGAGCAGTGGGAGGAGGTGGTGGAGGAAGGACTTGCAGGAAACAAGTACCCAGACATGGCACTGCCAGTCTAGCTGAATTCTTTTCTGAATTAGATTATGCGAAAGAAAGAGGGGAAATATATAGCCAGCCAGCTGTTCAAAGGCTTACAACCTTGCTTTTATTGTCCGGGTAAGCTGGTGAGGTGGGGCATCAGAGGAATTCCAAACATACCATCCTAGAGAAATTTTAATATGTTCCACAGTGTCATACACGAAGAGGAAATGACAGCTGATCACAGCCAGGACCGGTCACAGCAATTCGGGCCCTGAAGCTCCCTCACCCTCCAAAGGCCCCACTTCCCTCCTTGGTGTTAGCACTTCTCAGTCTGTCCACCTGCCTCCCTATCCCCTGCTCCTACTGGACTGCCAGCCAAAGTTGCATTAACTTACTGTCATGGAAAGAGGTGAGGATGAACTCAAAGGCAATGGCCAAGAAGCTGAGGGCTGGCTAGGGTGAGTCAGGCTCCCCAAGGGAGTCAGAGGCATTTTAATCCAGCCACAGGGGATTATCTGCTGATAAGGACCAAATCAAGATCCCTTCAGGGTTTTTTTTTTCCCCCAGTAACCTAACCGCATGATAAAACACCAAACTGGGTCATTGGAAAGCAATACTCTGTGTGGTTCCGAGACCTGAGTTTGGCAAACAACTTCTGGCAACTTCTTCCCAGGGGCCTTTTGAATTTAAGCCAAGCCCAGAGGTCATTGGTTTTGTGGATCCTGGGAGTAGGACAAGTAAGTGGTGGGAGATAGTGACTACATCTTTCTCCGTGCATGTTTCTAATTCAATGATTCATCAAATGGCCATGATGTCAGCTGCTGAGTAGGTGACTCACTCCCATTCTCCACCCCCCCCCCCCACCATAGAGATAGCACGTGGTCCTTTCCAAAGGGTGCTCAAGAGAGCAGAAAAAGGATAAACTGCTCTTTTCCCAGACCTCTTCTACCCAGGCTGGTAAGATCCAGGCCACTTTAGCTGTGCAGGTGAGATACACCTAGGAACTGGAGATGAAGCCTTAAAGGCAACCCCTTGATCATAAGTGGGAAAAAAGCCCATTGATAATTGAGAATCATATCAAGTAAATCTAGGTACCAGCAACTATTTTTACAGCTTCTTTATGACCAGAAATTTCATGCTCTGTTTGCCCATTGGAAAACAGTACCAAAATCTAACTGGAAAGAGCATGTGGATGGAGAGTCAGGGTACAAGACAATGTCCCATTCAGCTTCTCATTCATCAGGACTAGCATAGTGCCAGGCATATTGCAAATGCTTAATAAATATTTATTAAAAGAATGATGGAATGAATAATTAATCAGTAAGAATGATAGTAGCTGATTTGTGAGTTTTTAAAATAGAGTGAAACTTGCTGACCACCATTGGTGGCTATAATTCTAAAAAAACTCACCACATTTTTCAAGGACCCAGGAAAATAAATGAGTTGGAAATTGTTAAAGGTATTGAAAAATGATTTATTTTTCCCTTGACAGTGTCATTGGAAG
Organism: Sciurus carolinensis; assembly: GCF_902686445.1. Taxonomy (NCBI): domain Eukaryota; kingdom Metazoa; phylum Chordata; class Mammalia; order Rodentia; family Sciuridae; genus Sciurus; species Sciurus carolinensis. The sequence goes on from NC_062232.1 coordinate 36,364,914, forward strand.
TCGAATTAAGATTGAAAACTCCACAGGCACATTTCCATATGTGGGTATCAGCTGCTTGGTCACCAGTCATAAGACCTCAGCTAGTTCTCCCCTACCTGAACTAAATGTATTTTAAAATAAATGACGCAATACATTGCATTGTGTGTTCAAACACTCTCATATAATGATCTGCATAATAGTTTAAGAAAATTGTTTTGAGTTGGCTAAATGCTTTGCTAACAGCAGTAGTTTTAAGCAAATCACCATCAAATTTTACAGCAATACAATCCTAGTATTTTTCTTTCAGGCTTTCTTGAATAGTGAATATTCCAAAGTTGTAAATTAACACATCCAAAAGTCAGATTTTCATTCAACAATGCTTGTTTGGTGAGTTATTAGAGAAAATCAGAAAAGTTCCCCATAAATCATGCCCCCACATTGCAAAGAAAATCGGTTGATAGGTTTCTGAAGTTCACTTTCAGAAGTAAGACTTGTGAGAAGAAAATGAGCAATATATTTGTATCTAGTTTAAATGCTCAATTGAGAAGCATTCTGCAGTCCCCACTGTATTCAGTTGACCCCCCACTGCATTTTATGTGTCTCGGTGCTTTCAAATACATCTGGTATTTAATGTTATGTGTTGAAGCAATTTGCCCATGCCAGCTCCTTGTAATTAAAATGCACTAATATCACAAATGAAAAGAGGCATGCTTTGTAGCAGTCATGACTTTTAGCAATGACAGTTACAAAGAAAGTAGGAGGGACTCCCATCTTGCCAAATAACTTCCTTTGCCGCACCTGAATCTCAGTAGAGATGGGAGGCCCGTCTCTAGTGCAGGCTTATCTGGATTTGTCCATTACAATGAGCCTCAGTTACTGTGCGTTCTGAGTCATTAACATTCTGTACACAATCAAACTTCCCGTCCCCCAAGAAAGAGTTATGCCCAGGCCTCCCACAGCTCAATTGTTCATTTAAAGAGAGAACTTGTATTCGGGAGTTTGAAAGGACCCTCCGAATATTCCTCAGGTGTCTGTAGGAGTCTTTCCTTCAGGTTCTGGTCCCTATGCTGGTGGGAGCATCCTTTCCCCATCACTCCTTGGACAGTGTAGCGTTCATCATGCTGCAGGGACGAGCTGACTACTAAAAATAACCCTTGCAATAAGGCCAAGGCAAACAGCATGCATTTCCTTGGACATTTTGCCCAATCAAAATCATACAGCAAACCCATCCTCATCTCTCCCCGGGGCTCCCGAATGTATCTATGGATGCGGAGTCCCGCGCGCATTGAGAGAAGAATGCAAAGGAGCAGGATTCCTGCAAAGCATGACACCGAAAGCTAGAAATAAATGTTGCCTATTGTTTGAAGTCATTCTGAGCACTCCGGCACAGCCCTGGCAGGAGATCAGCAGCACACAGAAGTAGTAATAAAAGTAAACAGTGCGCGTTTTACCTCGCAGGCTTGCCTGCGTTAATAGTGCCCCCATTGTAAGAGGGATGAGGGCGGTGGGGAAGATACTGGGCTCCAGGAATCCATGTCAGCAAGTTGCTGCTTCTCTGTCCCCTTTTACAGGGTCAAATATAAGAACCATTACAAAGTTACATCTAACTACGCAGAGAGTTTGGAAAGAAAATCTAAGTCAAACCAAAAAAAAATATTCTCGAGCTTCTTTGGGAGGCTCCCTGCTCTGTCACAGACTTCAAAGACCCGTTCATTTGAAAAACACAAGGCTAGCAAGCTACAAATTAATGCAAATGAAAGTAATGCAAATTTCAGTGGTATTTAAAGGTTGTCTCTTTGTCTGAGAGGAGGATGAAATGCTCGGTTTGGAAAGAAGTAATTTCCTAGGCAAGCCGTCAGCGCTTGTTTTCCTGCTTACCTTGGGGGAAACGCAGGGCTCCTTTCTTCTCAGACTTTTCTGAGAGCTAGAAAGAGGTCCTGTTACTTCCAAATGCTTTTGTTCTTCTGTCCCTCTGTCACATGGCTTGCCTTTTATATTTGCAACACACAAAAGTTAGGACTGTTGTTTAAGCGACACAGGGAGAGAGAGAGAGGGAGAGAGAGAGAGGGAGAGAGAGAGAGAGAGAGAATGTCAAATGGAAAAGTGCCATTGCAGGCATATATCAATCAGGCGTGCGGCCGCAGCAGCGCACTAGCAAATAGGAATGGCACGGAAATGTGAGGCGCACGATATCGGGGACTCACGGCCGCTGCCCACCGCTAGGCTCCCTTCCACGGAGCATCTTACCATGGGAACAGTGTAGAACAAGGAAGTTTTCTTTTCTTTCTTTTTCTTCTCTCTCTCTCTCTCTCTCTCTCTCTCTCTCTCTCTCTCTCTCTCTCTCTCTCTCTCATATTCTGAAAATAATACAAGACTGAATGAATACTCTGACTTTAATTCTTTTGCAAGCATGTAGCTGTCATAAAGATGTGCAGTCCACAATAGAGACACAGTTTGGAAATACAAAGACAGAGTGGCATTCTGTTTAACGATTCAGCAGCTGACTGGGATGAAGTTGAAATGCTAAGTAAGACAGGGGAAAGATGGACATCAGAAACCTTTCTCAGGCGATGCTGTTGAAGCAAGTGCAAAATGCTGCCCTGTTTTATCACGATGTGTGTGGGTGGCAAGAGTTCTTTTTTCCGAGTTGTTCGTACATTAAATGATTTTTAGCAGCATATACATGATTAAATTCACAATGGCACTTTAATAAGCACCTTCATCTGCATCATTTAGAATAAAACTTTCCATCGGGTTTAGAAACAATGAGAAATGTGGTCTGTGATTCCTTGAGACATGGGAGGGTGTGACTAACAGGTAAGGCTAACCCACCCATCACAATTAGTAGAAAAATGACAAAGATAACTATGTGAGTTAAGGATCTGCTGTTGAATAAGACTGTGTTATGAGCTGTGGGGCCACAAAGGGACATATTTCATAAATTTTGCTTTTAGTTTAAAATTAAGACAGAAAACTGTCAGCATTTTTTTTTGTGGAACATACAAAGAACCATTTATAAGTTTTTAAATATCAGATAGATTCAGACTCAGAATAATTTATTTTATTAATACTGATGAAGAATTAAACCAAGAATATATTTCAAAAACCATATTTCACAAAAGAGTAAATATGTCACAAAACTTAAGAAGAAATTTCTTTTGGGAGTAGCAGGTAACTGTTGCTGCCAAAACTGTCACGTTCTGTTGTATCAGACTTTATACTACTCATTAATAAATTGATAATCACACTATTCTTTTTCCCACAGAAACTTTGCTCCAGTCACTGATGTTTACAACAGGCATCTTGAAATTTACAGTTTTAGCTGAGTGCAGTGGTTCATGCCTGTAATCCCAGGGACTTAGGAGGCTCAGTCAGGAGGATCACAAGTTCAAGGCCAGTCTCAGCAACTAAGCAAGACTTTGTCTTTAAAGAAAAATAAAAAAGACTGAAGATGTAGCTCAGTGGTAGAACTCCCCTGGGTTTAATCCCTGTTCAATGCCAGAAACTGTTTTTTTCAGTTTTGCCTCTACATTTTAATAAAAAGTCCCTTTCCTTTTGCTCTACTTTCAAAACCCTGTCTACCTTGGACAAGTCACAAACTGAATCCACCTAGGAGGATAAAGGATAAGTGATAAGTTTGAAACCTTGAAAGAAAACCTGGCCCTTGGCTGATGATGATATTGGCTAAATGTCTTCAAAGCAGAAGATCAAAAAACAAACGGAAATTGGGCCTTAAAAATGGAAATAATCTGAAAGGGGAAATGACTTGTCACTGAGTAAGAACCATGGAAACAGTCATGAATACATTTTCTGGCTCAATTTGGTGGGTCAGATTGGGAGGGAGAATGAAGTCTTCAGCCACGGACATTTTCAAATAGCAGAACTTGCTATCCATCCACCTTTCATTTCTCCTAAGAAACAATTCATGACTTTCTCAGCCTATGCTCACTACTCCACCCTACCATCTTTCACCTTGAAGTTCTCAAGGTCACCCTATCTGCTGAGAAACAAATATGAAAAGGTGTGGTTCTTCCTGCGCAGAATTTTCCAGGCTTCTGTGATCTGCCCTTCTGAAAGAGCACCGTAGAAAGTGTAAAGATTGCACACATTGACTTGGCCACAGAAGACAGGCTCTCTCCCCGATGGGGCCCCACAACTTCCTGCAGCCATTATTGTCAGGGTTGGCAAATACTACCATCTGCTGCCCCTTTCAAGAGGCACCTATTTATAAGCCTGTCAATAGGTATCTGGCAACAGCAATTCTTTTCAGCACATCACCATGCTTTTTAGAAATGTCACTCTGTCACATGGCCATCACTAATATTGCAGAGAAAGAAGGGTTTCCCTTTAAATTTCCATCTATGCAACAAAGAAATGAAAATACCCCTGCAATTATTTTATGTGCATTCAGGGTAGGAAGAGTTTGCTGAAACAGATTCTATCAGCTCCACAGGAAATCCTTCAAGGGACCACTTCTGAGCTTTTTGTTCCTGGTCCTGTTTTCAGGTTGCATCTCTTTTTCTGGGTACCCTAGTGAACATTTGCAAGAGTCATCCAGCATCTAAACACTCCTAGTGAAGTGGATAAGCCCAAGGCAGGTGGTTGACAGGATTTGCCTACTTGCTGTGAAACCCGAAGGAACAGATGATTCCTCTCACTTCCTCAGGGCAGCTGGAGGAAGCAGGTGTGACCTAGCCTGGTGCACCAGAGGAGCCATTTGGGAAGAGTGACCAAGGCATGCAGATATTCAAAAGCTATTCCCTGTGGTCACACTGCAATTGAAAGCCCAGAGGCTGAGGCAGGCCAGTGTCAGGGCAACAGAGTATAGCAATGTGACAATGGGTATCCTGGGGACACAGGCCCCCATGAGGGCAACCATCTGGTCTTTTTGGCTGCATCGTGTTGGCCACCATTTTTTGAGCCTGAATCTTCAGCTTCCTGGTGATTCTGTGAATTGCAGCCCTTCCCTTCCCTACCCCCACCAAGATCTTGCCAATAAATTCCTTTTCTGCTTTAATTATCTAGAAACAGTTTTTGAGGTTGGCAACCCAGAGTCCTGACCTAAATGCTATATTTTACAAATTTAGGCAAACTAACATTATTAACATGCAAATAAAAATGCAGCCTCCACTTCTGCCTAGATACTTTTCCAAACAAATAAATGGTTTCAGAGTCATTGTCAATCTGCTATAGCTTCTACTTTAACATTGTGAAAATAGATGATTCTTACATGGGTATGTAACAAGATGCATGGTGTTATGTGTGCGTGCACAATTCCAACCTTCAAGCATAGTCTACTAGGCACAGTTTATAATTATCTATGAGAATACTAATCTTTATTATCCCCATGAAAATATTTATTTATTCAAAAATATATTTTAATAATAACAGCACCTACCTTATGGATGTTTACTCTCTGCTGGGCTCTGCACCAAATAGTTTATGTGCATAATCTCTTTCCAAGAGATATATCAACAATGCTATAAGGTAGAGACTATTATTGTCCATTTAACAAATAGAGAATCTGAGGCTCTGAGGTATTAGTTGAGTTGCTAGTGGTTGACACCCCAAGCAAATGACAGATATGAATTCTGGCTTCCCTGCCTCCAAGGGACATGGCTTAACTACTATACCACAAATTTACAGAAATTCTTTGAACAATGCCTGCTAGTTGTCGAGGAGATGAAAGTAGGATGCAATCTAAAAGATGAATAAAAAAAAAGTAGGATGCAAATCCAGTTCTTAAGGTGTTTATGATATGATATGGTAGGGAAGAGAGAAACTTTTGCTTATGAAGCCAATGCCTGGTAGAACATGATCAGGATCACAAGAAACACAAAAGGTATAATAAGAAGTGGTAAATTCAGGAGCACTCCACTGATTTTGTGTGTGTGTGTTGCTGGAGATGGAACCCAGGGCTTTGTGTGCCCTAGGTAAGGGCTAAAGCACTAAGCTACACTCACAGTCCCAGGAGAACTCCATTGAGACTGTGCTTTGAAGGCACAGAGGGAACTACAGGATCCAAGGGAGTTTGTGGAGTGGCACAGTCAGACATTTTGACTGGGCCTAAACTTATGCAGGGAGGATGTGGTAGGCAGAATGGAGCTAGGCTAGGAAGCTAGGGCCAGATGGGATTTGAAAGGAGAGGGTAGAGTAGAAAGCTAGTCTGAGACAAAGGAGCAGTTATATAATAAGTAGAAGAAGATGATTGAGGCAGAAGAGCAAAGATAAATAGCTGACTGAGAATGAAATAACTGCTTTCATTCATGCATGTAGTCATTCAACAAGTGTTCTTTTATGATGAAAACTACTTTTCAAAAATCCTGATCATCTAAAAATCCATGTCACAAAGCCATACTGGATAATTTGAAATAAACTTTGAAATTAAGAAAAAAATATTTGTTTTCTAATTGCTGCTCTTATCCCTGACACCTAAGCATTGGACGAAGCAAAGTTTTGATGGTTATGGGAGAGCAGTATGGTAATAAGGACAAATTCAGGCAAATAACAAAAAACTTGAGTATTGCTGACTTCAAACATAAGGACATTTATGGTGCTCAATCAGGAAGTGGGCAGTTCCAGGGGTGTTACTTGGGCTACATGGTATCATCAAAAACCCAAGCTCTTTGCTCTTCTGTCATGCTCAGCATTGGTGGCTTCTGTTCTCTACGAGGTCAATTCATGGTGTAAATCTAGAAATCACACTGAAGAGTGAAGAGGGAAAAAGAGAAGAGTGTATTTTTGTAGACTTCAATCAGGAGGAAGAACTTTCCAGAAACCTCAAAGGCTTCCCTTTACATTCCATTGACCAGATCCTGACCACAAACCCAGCCCAATAGCAATTTATGCAAAGGGAGACATAGTTGTCGTTACTGGTCCGGCCCAATCACAATTCATGTCTTGGGGCTGGGTTCATAGCAGACTAAACATAGTTAGATTCTCTTAGTGATGAAAGAGGATGAAAGGTATGCAGTTCAGCAGATAACCAGTAGCATCTGCCACAGTGAAAGCAAGTATATACACAAGGTGACTTCAGGGTGTAAGAAATGCTAATGAGGAAAATGAAACAGTAATGAGATAGAGAATAACTAAGGTAGTGCAGGAAAAGGAGTGAGTTAATAGGGTGATCAGAGTTGGTCTCTTTGTGGAGGTGTCATCTGTATTTAAATGCTAAGAGTGAGCTTGGTTAGCAGAAATGCCAAGGTAAAACATAGTGAGAGGGGGAAGTGATTGAAGATGTAGTATCAGAAGTGGAATCAGGGAACATATGCAGTGGTCCCTGGGTATCTTCAGGGGATTGGTTCTAGGACCCCTGAGGACACCAAAATGCACAGATGCACGTTTCTTAAATAAAATGGGAGAATTTGCATAGAACCCACATGTATACTTTTAACCATGTCTAGATCTCTTATAATATGTAATACAATGTAAATGCTATGCACATAGTTCTTAGACTGTTTAAGGAATAATGGTAAGAGAAAAAAAAGCTATATGTATTCAGTACAAATGCCAATTATTACTTGTTTTCAAGTATATTTGATTCATGGTTGGTTGAATCTGTGAATACAGGATCCATTGATATGGAGGGCTTATATAAATTTGTAAAACACTATAGGAAATTTGGGGATTTGTTTTAAGTTCAATTTTGTCTCCCTACAAAAACATATCCTAAAGTCCTGATCCCCAATACCTCAGAATGTGACCTTATTTGAAAATAGTTTTTGCAGAGATAATCGAGTTAAAATGAAGTCATTAGGGTGTTCCCTAATCCAATATTACTGCTGTCCTTATAGAAAGGAGAATTTTAGCTGGACATGGTAGCACACTTTTATAATCCCAGCTAGTTTAGAAGGCTGGGGCAAAAGGATCACAAGTTTTAGGATAGCCTGGGCAACTTAGTGAGACTCTATCTCAAAATATTTTTTGAAAAATGACTGGGGACATAGGTCAGTGGTAGAACACTTGCCCAACATGCATAAGGCCCTGAGACTGTTCCTCAGTGCTAGACACACACACACACACACACACACACACACACACACACAAGATATTTTAGATCCAGAGACAGATATGCACAGATTATGTGAAGATACTCAGGGATGGGCCAGTCATGTGATTGGAGTGATGTATCTACAATATCTGCAAGTCAAGAAATGCTAAAGATTGCCAGCAAACACCAGAAGCTAGAAGTAAGGAAGGATTCTCCCCTACAGCTGCCAAAGTCAACACAGCTCTGTTGGCACATTGATTTCAGACTTCTAGTCTCCAAAACTTTGAGACAATAAGTTTATGTTGTTTTAGACTGCCCAGTTTTTGCTACTTTGCTACAGCAGCCCCAGGAAATGCATACGCTTTTGCTTGCAGTTGGGAGGGAATTCATAGGTGAGTTGACAACAATGATTTACACTCTTAGAAGCTCATTGTGGCTCATATGTAGAAATGAAGCCTGAGAAGATGAGGAGGTGGGAAGAAACAAAGAATGGCTAGAGAGAAGCCATTGGGGTGTTTCAGCAAGAGAAGGTGGTAGCTTGTACCAAGGTTCAAGTGGAGATGGAATGAAATGGACAGATTTCAGATATGTTTCAGGGGTAGAATATATAAACTTTTTTCTAGATTGGATGTGGGAGGTGGACAAATAACAAAAAATGGGGGAAGCAAGGATAATTCCAGCCCTGTGGTGGAGTAGGGAAAGTATAGTTTTGACGAGGGGCATGGATAGAATCATTAATTTCTTTTGGAACAGGTTCAGTATGACATTCTTATAAGACATCCAAGATGAAATGTAGAGAAAACCATATGGTAATTTACAGAGCTTGAGCTCCACATTTGGAGCTTGTCAACCTATGGAGGGTGTTAGTGTGGCTGATTGAGATCACCTAGAGGGAAAAATTAGCTAAGGAAAAGATGGGGACTCAGATGGAATCCTGGAGCTCACCTACATGGAGTGATTTTGAAAAAGGTCAAGGTGGTAGGGGGAAAACCAGGAGAGTATGTTGTCACCAGAAAAATAAATAAGAACTTTGTTTTAGTTTTTAATCCTAGAAAACTGTTTTCTGAAACTAGAGAAAGGATTCTATGGGTTTAGACCTGTGCTTCTTGACTTTAGAATCAAATGGAGAGGTTTTTAAAATATTGATGTTCAGGTTAATGAAAATAGAATCTCTAAGGGTGGGAACTGGGCACTTGGTATTTTTTAAAAACTATCCTTGTAACAACAAACACACAGTCCATAAAAGATATAACTGATCATTTGCATATCATTAAAGTTAAAAACTTCTGTTCCATGAAAGACAATGTCAAAAGAAATGAGATGAAAATCCATAGACTGGAAGAAAATATTTGCAAAAGGCACATCTGATAATGGACTGTTATCCAAAATATATGAAGAAACCTCAGTCTCAGCTGTAAGAAAATGAACAACCTGATTGAAAAATGGTCAAAATACCTGAACAGACCCTTCACAGAAGGATCTATACAGATGGCAAATAAGTATATGAAAAGATGCACTACATCATGTCATTAGGGATTTGCAAATTAAAATGAGATTTCATGACATGCCTATTAGAATGGCTAAAATCCAACATTGATAACAACACCAAAAACAAGGAGGATGTGGAACAACAGGAACTCTCACTATTTGACTGGTGTAAGGCAAAATGGTACAGCCAATTTGGAACACAATCTGGCAATTTCTTACAAAGCTAACCATAGTCTTACCATATAATCCAGCAGTTGTGATCCTTGGTATTTATCCAAATGAGTTGAAAACTTAGGTCACACAAAAATCTGCACACAGGCTGGGCATGGTGGTGCACACCTGTAATCCCAGCAATTCAGGAGGCTGAGGCAGAAGGATCACAAGTTCACAGCCTAGGCAACTTAGTGAAACTCTGTCTGAAAATAAAACAAAATGAAAAAAAAAAATATATATATATATATACAAGAAAGGGCAGCGGGGCTGGGGATGCAACTTAGTGGTAGCATACCCCTGGGTTCAATTCCCAATACTGCAAAAGAAAGCATATAGATACTTATAGCAGCTTTATCAATAATTGCCCAAACTTGGAATCAACCAAGATGTTCTTCAACAGTTCTGGATAAATAAACTGTAGTATAGCTAGACAATGGAATAGTATTCAACACTAAAAAGAAATGAAATATTATTGTGATGTGTGTTCTGCCATGTTATGATTCTTGGGAATCTAAGTAAATTGGTATTCTAATCATGACTAATATGAACTATGGTTTGACAGCACTAACTCCATTTTGAGCTTTCTCTTGTAACACAAGCTATAATTGAGCAAAGTGGCTGATGTCACCTTGACAACTGGCTGAGGCAATTGTGTGCCAATGTGCAAATGACATGGTTGATGCCTAATAATTTTCCCTCCAAAATTAACATCTGGAAACTGAACACCTTTGGGGATTATAAATACCAGTGTGTTCAGACTACCATTTGAGACACATCTTGCCATGACTCCACAATGCAAGTGTTGACTCTGAATCACACCAGCCTCCAGAGAGACTACCTGAGTGAACAAGTCCTTTACTTCATGGTTGATAACTTGATGGCAATCAGGATCCATTCAAGAGTCACCTTGAGGGAACTGGTCTTCTAGGCCATTTAGACAATTTTTACCATGGATGAATGGTGGTTGGTTCATTATTAGCACTGTGTTCAAGTGATTTTTAATGTATTTTTGCCTATTTTTCATATATTCCTGTTGGGTATTTTTGCTAATTTTTCTTTTTCCTTATTCATAGAATTAACTGATTAATGTGGGAACTATCTTTGTTTAATTTGACATTTCATTTGGTTCAAATAAAGAGCCTGCCCCTCTTGGAGGAATTATATTGATTAAGGTTAAAATTGTGGCAGACCATTCTTGTCAGTCCAGTTTGACAACTATCAAGTCATGAATAGATATGGGAAAAATCTTAAACGCATATTGCTAAGTGAAAGAAGCCAATATGGAAAGGCTACATACTGTATGCTTCTGACTATGTGACATTCTGGAAAGGGCAAAACTATGGAGACAGTATGAAGATCAGTGGTTGCCAGGAGATGTGGGGAGGGAGGGACGAGTAGGTGGGACACAGAGGATTTTTTAGCACAAACTACTCTGTTTGATACTATAATGGTGGATTCATGTCACTATACATTTGTCCAAACCCACAGAATGTACAGCACCAAGAATGAAGAATGAACCCTAATGTAAACTGTGGACTCTGGGTAATAATGATCTGGCAATGTAGTTTCATTATTTGTAACAAATGTATTACTGTGATGCTGAATGTCCATAATGGGGGGAGGCTATGGGGTGTGGGGACAAGGAATGTGTAGGAACTCTCCCTTTACTTTCCACTCACTTTTCCTGTGAATCTAAAACTGCTCTGAAAAAATAAAGACTATTTTAAAAATGTTACCTAACTAAGGAGACAGCCTCAGAAAAATGAAACAAAACAAAAACAACTTCCCAAGTGATTCTAAAGAGCAGTCTTTAGTCATTTTAAATGTACACAGTCAATTCAATAAATAATTTCAGAGTATAAATTCCAATTAATGAGCTACTAGGTATGTGTTAATTTCAATGAATTATCTCTTTTGGCATCTTTCCCACCATTTATGAGCTCCTTCATCTTTTCTTACAACATACTGTACATCTCATCAATAGCATAAATCAGGGACAATCTTTGGTTTATGACAAGATGCTGAAATTAAAAAAAGACTTTCAGCTCTAAATTTAAGCATCTTTTGAACTTTATAAAAAAAATCACACTAAAGCAACATTGTTGGCATAATAGAAAAATTAAGATTTTTATCTAGCCCTTTTCTTTCTAAATAAATTTTCTATGAATTATTTTATAAACTAATGAAAACTTATTTTATATACAAAATTAAAGTGCAAGGATTCAAAGCAATCCAAAGAACATTTGAGAAAAAAGAACTTGTCTTTAAGGATGAAACAAATCTTCTAGCAAAGTATGTCATTTTACTTCACTGTGGTTCTAAAATTAGCCCTGAGAAATAAGGTGAGAAATAAGGTTATTAAAATTTATCACTTAGTACTCTGATAAACTCCTGGGGGCACTCCATGTACCCTAAAGTCCATTTTATTTCCTCAGTAGTATCTGACACAAATGAGCAACTCTTCTGGAAAATTCTTTCTTCTATTAGTCTTCATTATGTTATAGGATCCATTCCTATCCTAGCATTTACTTCTTTCAAGATCTCAATTCTCTTCTCCCCTAACATCTACCTCAGTGATTTATGTAGTTCATGGTTCAAATGTTAGCCCAATGTCCATTTCTATTCTTAGCCTACTTTCTGGACTCCAAAACAATAATTTGCATTTACTCCCCAGACATCTCCATTTAAATATTCCATTGGAACCTCTCTCTGGGATAACAAGTGAAACTGATTATCTGTTCCTCTCATGGGGCTCCTGGTTTTGTATCCTTAACCCAATGGCATCACAAATGCCCCAGCCTAGAAACTCTTAATGAGGTTGACAATTTGGGGGAATTTATTAACTTCTTGCAGCCTCAGTTACTTCATCTGTTTTATGGGCAAAGAAAACTAATTTAAGAGGCTTAATGTGAAGGTTATTTGAGACAGGGAACTGCAGCCCCTTTAGATTTCAAACATAATTACTCTGTGTTGTTCAACAAGGCCCTGCAGGAGAACATCTAAGGAAATGGTGAACTCATTCCTGGCTATAAACAGACTCAAGGTCTTTGACTCCCATATTATGATGCCTATAAAACTATTGGCAGGCTCAGAAGCAACAATTTTCTCCACAGAATGAGACAGAACTATTTCAGTCATAATTGAACTTCAATTTCTTATATCCTTGCTATAAAATAATAGACTTTACTGACAAATCTTATTTTCTCAAAATCTTAAATTTCATAGTATTAAGAAATATTCACTTCCTTTAGTATAAAATGTGACATTCATTTAGAAATGTATTTTTAATTAACTTTACTTGTCTTAGGATCACTACTTTCAATAGTAGCTCAACAAATTTGTGTAAGGTCAGTTTCAATTTTGTTTATGGTCAATCTCACATAGAAAAATTATTTTTAGAGTTTGCACTGACAGCTTATAATTAATATACTCTTTTGAAACAATGAATATCATTGACTAGATGTTCAAAGAAATATTAAATTTCTTAACCTTTGCACAGCCAAAAAAAATGATTTGACACTTCTTTGGTTTTCCCAGAATTTTTTCACTTATTGAACAGTTCCTCTGCCCCAAATTTATGACTTTTTCAATTAAAACTTAAACTTAAAAAACATATTCAATGGTTTTAATCAAGCAAAACATAACAAGCTAAGAAATATTCCATAATTGTTCTATATGATGTGTAAAAGCAGCTTCATTTTATACATGTATTTGTTCAGTCTGTATTCATTAAGTACTATTAAGTATAGAAAACTCTGCCTTTACTGAGTTGATGAATAAATATATTTTCAGAAATAGTCCCTGTTTTTTTTTCAGATATCTGAGTAATGGTTTTTCCAAACCTTTTTTCACTCTCTTGTTCATTTATTCAACAAATAATTTTGAGCAGTGTTAAACCCTATTTTAGACCTTAGGGATAAACGTTCTGGCTCTCGTGAAGCTGACATTCCATTAGGGGAACAGACCACATCTCATCAATAAATATGTATTATACATTCAGGTCACAGTACATGCAGCATAGAAAATCAAAAAGGATGAGTGGATATAGAGAGAAGATAAGTGTTATTTTAGGTGGGAAGATCAAAAATGCACACAGGAGGAGGTGGTATTTGAAATGAGACATGGGTGAAGTAATGGAAGTCATGCAAACACTGGGAGAAGATCATTCCAGGCCGAGAAGACAGCCTTGCAAGGGAGCAAGCTAAAGAAAGGAGGCTACTGTGACTGAAGCAAGAGCAAGAGTAGAGGAAAATGAGCCAAGGGTCTGATCATGTAGAGCCTATGGCCATGTCAAGTCTTTAGGGTGCGTGCTAAAGTGATGGGAAGCCACTGGGAGAACTGAACTAGAGGATGACATGATCTGGGTTCATGTTTGTAAAAGATTACCCTGTGTCTTTTGTGGAAAAGGGCAGTCTGGTTGAGATGCCAATGCAGAGAAACATGGTGGAATCCTGACTGTGCTTTGAAAAATAAAGCAGAGCTCTTGTAGAACTTGCCTAAGGATTTTTATGGTTTGGGAGAAAAAGAGCAATTGGAGATGGCAGTTAGGTTTTTGGTATGAACAACTGGTGTTCCCATTTAACTGAAATGGGCAAGATTAGAGGATAAGTACAATGGATGTGGGAGGAAAAACCAAGAGCTCTGATTTGGACATAATAGAACATTTATTGTGTAACAAGGACAGATGTTCTGATGGGAAATAGTGCAGGCCTGTTGGAACAGAGTTCATTGAAGATATGTGAATTTCCTATTGCCCCTTACACACTGTGGAAGCTGCACTCCAGATGTGGAAGAGAGACAGGACTTTTGGGATGCAGAGCTTTTGTACTGGATGATTAGGAAAGAACCAGGCTCTTTCCTGACATAACCAAGGGCCCGGACATAATAGCAATGTGATACAGTGGCACTGTGCTCCGTTCCTGTCCTGCCAGTCTCTCTTCTGGTGTGATCAGGGACCAAGATATAATAGCAATATGATATAGCAGAACCTTGCAACCCCTCCAATCTTGTCAAATCCTTTTCTAATGCTATGGAAGTGAGGGGCAGATCAGAGCTTGTGTTACTGTTATATGGCACAGAAAGTTAACAGCAGGATTTGCCACATCAGTTGTTCCTGATTGGAGAAGCACCAGCTCTATCTGGACATGCTTGGAGAACTGAGATCTAAGCCTCCTGGTTGACCAGGATTGATTGCCTTAAGTACTGGCCTTTGCCAGTTTCTATGGAGACTAGCAGGAGACCAATTCCCTCTCTACAGGGGATCATTCATGGACAAATTAGCACTTACCTCTTAGTGAAAACTTGAATTAGGTTGGTAGTGATGGAGTGGTTAAATGTTGCTGGAGTCTAGAAATACTCTGAATGTAGATTTCCTAGGGAACCTGCTGATGGGTTGGCTTTATCATTTGAGGGATAAAAACAAAAAAAGGAATCATGAAGGATGTGTAAGTTTTTATCCTAAGCAACTGATTTGATTGTGTTGTCATTGACAGAAATAAGGAAGATAGATCAGGCACGGTGCTGCATACTGTAATCCCAGCAACTCAGGAAGCTGAGGTAGGAGGATTGCAGATTTGAGGGCAACCTCAGCAATTTAGAGAGATCCAGTTTCAAAATAAGAAATAAAAAGGGCTGGGAATGTAGGTCAGTGGTAGAGCACTCCTGGGTTTAATTCCTAGTACCCACCCTCCAAAAAAAAAAAAATACAACAAGAAAAAAAGAAGGAAGATAAAAGCAGTGTGTTCTAGGGATGGAGTTGTCAGCATGTAGGTGCCTTTGAAAGTCATGAAACTGGATCATCTGCAAAGCAAATATAAAAGAGAAGCCACAAACAGAGCCCCTGCCCAAGTTGTGTCAATCAATATTTAGAAGTCTGTAGCACAACCCATGTCCACTTCTATTCCAGGCAGACTTTTGGTTGTCCATGCTGAGAAAGAAGAAACATCAAGCACAGTGAAATCTCAGGTTGATACCTGTGATTTACTGCATGAGGCAGGTTTGAGATAGACATGAAGGGTGGAGTTCCAAGGCAATGGGAGAATGTTTCTGTGCACATGGATACAAATGATGACAAAGACACAATTATTAAAAGCACAGCTTCTTCCCTACTCCTCTAAGGAGAATTTTCTGCCAGTTCAACAAGAAACTGACAAAAAAGTACATACTTTATTTACTCTTTCAGAGATCTCAATTAAAACTACATAATTATCTCAAAGTTATTTTGAGTAGGGCTTTTCTTAATGTAACATTTTATTCTTTTGTTGTGGTACTGGAGATTAAACATAGGCACTTTACCACTGACCTACCACTCCAGCCCTGTATGAATTTTTCTTTTTATTTTGAGACAGGGTCTTGCTAAATTGCTAAGGCTAGCCTTAACTTGCAACCCTCTTGCCCCAAGTAACTGGGATTACAGGCATATGCCACTGTTCCTGGCAACATTTTATTCTATTTTTAATAAGTCTATATTTTACTTTCTTGTCCCCACAAACTGCAGAACTGTCACACTATTGGATATTCCCTTCACATGATATATCTGTTTTTGGTTTCAAGCCTAAATTTCTCAGACCGATGTTTCAATGAGGGAGCAATGATGCTCCAGTTATAGTTATTCCACTATAGACCACTGGTACATTCTTTATTGTTGTGAGGAGAAGTCATCAAGGAAATTTGGAAATATCATTGGCTTTTCTTCAGCTTTTGGGTCTACATCCAGGAACTGGTTATGACCCACACTAAATGAACTACATTTTAAGTCATGGTTTACAATACTTAATCGTGGACCAAAGAGTCTTACTTGATAAGAATACCACAACAAATAAAAATGTCCAACAGTATAAACTAGAAACTCAGGTACTGGGCATGTAACTCAGCAGTAGAGCTCATTCTTAGCATGCACAAGGTTCTGGGTTCCATCCTGAGCACCAAAGATAAAATAAAATACGGATTCATTTAGGTTCCCCCTTATTTTAACTTATTTCCTGCTCTTTCTGTCCTGCACTAAAAAAAAGCTTTGATTTTTAAAAAATAAAAGCAGTTAAAATTTAATGTACTGGCTTCTAAAATTTGTCAGGGCCAATGTATGTGTGAGAACATATGTTCAATTTCTGGAAAAATATAAACAGTGAATAATGAAAGGAGAGACAAAAACATTTGCTGCTCACTCAGTATCCATGTGCTCCTCTATTTGTTCAAATCTTTTGTTGTTGATGGGACAATGTGACCAGTTCTGGAATTCTCTGAAGGCTCATTTACTCACGTATCTGAGGTTGATAACTGGCTTTTGGTTGGGGCCCTACCTGGGACTGTCAGTTAAAACACCCACATGTGGCCTCTGAATAGAATGGACATTATTACAACATGGTGGCTGGGTTTTAAGAGTGAATGAAAAGAGAGAGGAAAGAGAAGAGAAGAGAAGAAAAGAGAAGAGAAGAGAAGAGAAGAGAAGAGAAGAGAAGAGAAGAGAAGAGAAGGTGTTAGGAAGTCTTTTGTAACTTAGCCTCAGCAGTCACACAACATACCTCTAGCCATATTCTGTTGATAAAGGCAGTTACAAAAGTCCACCCACATTGAAGACAAGGAACACATACCCCACCACTCAATGGAGAAATGTCAACATCATATTGTAAGAAGGGCATGAAAGATGGGATATTTATGCTGCCATCTTTGAAAAATACAATCTGCTGCAGTGAAATGGGTAATTTTTTTCTTAAGGATCTGATACAAATTTTGGACAAGCTGAATATATGCTTTTACTGTTTTTTAAGTTTAATGTATTTTTTTTTTTTTTTGTGGTACTGGGGATCAAACTCAGGGTCTTGTGCTTGTGAGGCAAGTCCTCTACCAGCTGAGCTATCTCCCCAGCCCTTGTTCAATGTATTTTAATAGCAAACTTACAGGAGCAGCACAGAAGACAGACAACATTAAAAACATGTACTTGCATGTAGGACAACTCAGAAAGTACAGTGAATGGATGGAAGCTACTCTATGATAAAAATGCTACAAACACCATTTAGTTGCTGTAAATAAGAAGTTTACTTGTTTAAGAAAGTCCAAATGTTGGCATTGTCCAGAAAAATTTAAGATTTATTTATAATTGTTATAAAGTTGAACGGCTGAAACTTGTTCACTGAAACATTTTGACTTGCATTAATGCTTTACATCCCTGCATTTATATTAAAAATTCACACACAAATGAAAATGGAAAAACAGCCAATACCTGATTTCTGTCCCCTATTTTTCCACTCTCAATCATATACTTAGGTACCTTTTGACTCCATGGAAAAAAATACATAACGTTCAGAATGACCAATAACAGAAAAAAAAAAGAAAAGGATTTTTTTTTTGCTTTTCTATTATGAAGAGAATAAAAATATTTTCTTCTATACAGATACTATGGTGTGAACAGATTTCTGAAACTCTAGCTAATAATTGCACAAAAGAAGAGGTATGAATAGGCATTTCTAAAATTAAAAACATTTTAAGTAGGTCTTATTTAAATTACAAACTAGTATACAGATAAAATTTCCATACACATTATTTTATTCAGTTATCATCTTGTACTGTTGGAAGGAAATAACTTACTTTGAGTCCTTTACTGAGATATTTTTAATAACCAAAGTCTTGAAAAACCCCAAGCTAAAGATTTTTCTGTCATATTATATGGGGTAAAGCTTCAGATCTTTATTTTTCTTGTGTCTATACTTGGTACTAAATGAAAAACACTTTTCTAAAAGAATCTTAGCCTCACCTATAGTTTTCCCATTTCTTATCTTGAAGCAGAGATACTATGGCTTCCTATTCAGGCATGCACCCTTGTTAGGTGGTCTGTACTTTTCACAAAAGGATGTCCACCCTACTCTAGGCCATTGATCTTCTGCAAAAGCATTTCAACATAGAGGGGTTGAATATTGGAAGTTATCAGAGAGTGTAATTTAAAACTCACTGTTGCCCCATTTTTCATTTAATGTTCACTTGAGGGAAGTATTACTTGAGAGCTATAGAATTCATCTTGTAGCCAGCATTGTCACTGCTCTGCCCAGACCTCCTCAGATCTTTTATACCAGCATGGATGCTTATGCAACTTCTGCAACTCTTTTTGGGAGAATTAAACTAGGACTATGGGAGTCAAGACAAACTCTCCCTTGTAACTTCCACTAGGAAAACTTTTTACATAAATCATATGAACATGAATTCTCAAATTAGGATCTGCTTCTGAAGAATGACTCCAGATATATCCATCTCCTTAGATATTCTACTATCTTTATGAATTAAGGTAGAACACTTTTTTGAGAGTGGAATACTCACACTATTTGGTAAATCAGAATCTACAGCTAATGAGATCTCTAGAAGATCTGTATTCATTTTAATATTCCAGAACCATTTTTCTGAGAAAGATGTATATGAACTGGTTCAAGAAAAAAGTGAGATATTGGAATAGACCAGAAACTATGGAAGAAATTGAAAAGTTTTTTGAAGAAAAATTGAGTTCTTTTCATTTCTATATTATCCCAATATTTTTTAAAGTAATTCCAAAGTAAAGAATGATAGGAAACTTCCAATTCATTTTATGAAGTTAATAAGGCCACAATATCAAAACCTTATAAAGATTGAATACTCAGAGGGAAATCTTATTAAATAGTCTAGTGAATGTAAAGAAACAAAAATCTTAAGAACAGCACTGCAAAACTGAAACTAGTATGACAATAAAAGACTAGTACATCAAATATTTTAAAAAGATTTTTTTCTAGGAAGGTAAGGGCTATTTAACATTTAAAAATAAACTAACAGAATTGATCACATCATGGGGAAAAGACCAGTCTTTCAACACATGTCCCCAAATGAATGAATAGATGATAAAATTAAATATTCATTATTTATAAATATATGTGCTAAACTTTGACAAAAGAACATTTTGTAACACAATAAATGATATATTTTGCAAATCGACAACCTACATCATTCTGACAAGGTTTTTCACCTGAAGTCAGACATAAGATAAAGATGCTTAAAATCACAATTATTCTTTTCAATTTCTTGCAAGTTCTGAACAATATAATAAAATAAGAAAAAATAGAAGACATGAATATTGAAAGAGGACAAAAGAAATGCTATTTTCAAGTTTTTTACCCTACCTTGAAATCTCAAGAAAATCATCCTTGAAAACTTTACAACTATTAGGAAGTGGCAGATAACAACGCAATTATACCAAGTATCCATAGCTGTCATGTATTTTTAAATAAATATATTTCATTCATAAAAGTGACAAAGAAAATATCATATTTTACAAAATAGCTTAAGAAATGTGCAATATTGTGCAAAGTAAACAAAAAACCCACTCTAAACAAAAATTTTAAATAGAGAATGATATTGTATTTCTGGATAGAAAAAAATATTATTTTAAAAGTGTTAATACTTCTGAGTTGGTTTTATAAGAGTACCATATTTCTAATCTAATTCAACTTGAAAAGTGCTGAAACTCTATCTAAAAGAATACAGGTGCAATGGTGCATGGCTGTACCAACAACTCAGGAAGCCAAGGCAAGGGGATTGCAAGTTCAAGGCCAGCCTGGTCACCTTAAGGAGAACTTTTTCTGTAATAAGAAATAAAAGGAACTTGGGATCTAGCTTAGTGGTAGAGCACTGGTTCAATACCCAGAATAAAAGGAAGGAAGGAAGGAAGGAAGGAAGGAAGGAAGGAAGGAAGGAAGGAAGGAAGGAAGGAAGAAACATTTAAAAGAAAAAATGAGAAGGGCCTTAAAACTAAATGTTGAAATATATCATAAATTCACAATAATTGAAGCAATGTGGTACTAGTGCAGGACTAGATAAACAAAGCAAAGTCACAAAAATAGGAAGTCTAGAACAGACTTCCTAGTGACAAAAATATTTGAGAATTTAATGTATGATAGTGGTGGCATTTAAAATCATGTTTATTATGTAAAGTGTATAAATATTTGTGGAAAAATTATGTTAAACTCAGTATATTCCAAAATAAATTTCAATCGGGTTAAGATGTAAATCTTTAAGATAAAAATCAACATTTCAGAAAAAAATATACACACATACATACATATTTATTTATTTTGTTTATTTAAATTCTCAAATCTCATTTATTAGTAAAACACATACAGGCATATGAGCCCTATCAGAGTGATTGCTGAATTCTAAGACAACATCAAAAAACAGAATAGGTCAAACATTTTAGATGAACACAGATTTAACTATTCATTTGTTTAAATTCATAAATTCCAAAAATATGACATAGTTGTTTTACACTTGATCTGGTCTGTATACTGTAGCTCATCTAGAACATTTCTGATGTTCTGCACACAATTTAACCTCTGTGATGGTTTTTTGATGCAAGATTCCATACATTTTCAAATTATTCTTCAGAAAGCTTGACACAATGTTTCATAATATCTTTGCAATCTCTTCTTTTGATCTGGTCTTGAAGAAGTCTCTTTCAAACAGTCCTTTCTGGGCAAAGATGGTAGGATATAGTAATGAATAGGCATTACCCTCTGTTTTAGTCAGACTTTTTTGTTGCTGTGACTAAAAGATTGGACAAGAACAATTTTAGAGGAGGAGAAGTTTATTTGGGGGCTCACAGTTTCAGAAGTCTCAGTCCATAGAAAATGGCTCCATTCCTTGGGGCTGGAAGTGAGGCAGAACATCATGGTGGAGGGAAGTGGTTCACATGATGATCAGGAAGCAGAGAGACTCCACTTGCCAGACACAAAATATATACTTCAAATCCACGCCTCCTAGGGACCCACCTCCTCCAGCCACATCCTACCAACCTTCAGTTACCACCCAGTTAATCCCATCAGGGGGTTAATTCCCTGATTGGGTTAATGTTCTCATAACCCAATCATTTCTCCTCTGAATGTTCTTTTTTTTTTTTTCTGAATGTTCTTGCACTGTCTCACACAAGAGCTTTATGGAAACACCTACTATCTAAACTACAATGCCCTCTTCACCATAATTAGTTCTATCACTGATGTGATAAATTTGGTGGATGGGAATATCAATCACATTGAATGGTTAGAACACCAAAGATGGGGTAACAGAAAGAACAGTCCCTACAACTGCATTGATATCAGAAGAGTTGTCTTATAGAAGACAGGAGTGTTGGCACTTGTCTGTAATCCGAGCAACTTGGGAGACTGAGGCAAGAGGAGTGAAAGTTCAAAGCCAGCCTCAGCAACTTAGCAAGGACCTAAGCAATTTAGTGAGACCCTGTCTCAAAACCAAAAGTAAAAAGGACTGGGGATGTGACTCAATGGTTAAGTGCCCCTGGGTTCAATCCCTGATGTCAAAAATAAAAGTTGTCTTATAGTGGTTAAAAACTTTATTACATGGTCTCAGAAACATCTGAGGAGTCTTTTCCGAGCTCCCTCGGGTTTCATCATAAGAGTTGGTTCAGATTCTTTCAAATTAACCTCTGTAAGTTTTACACAATCTGGTTTTCTACCTTTAATACTAACTACCTTTTTCTGAAGACTCTCCATACCACTTTCCATAATAGTTGCACCAATTTGCATTCCCACCAGCAATTTTTCTCACATCCTCGCCAACATTTATTGTTTGTATTCTTGATAATTGCCATTCTGACTGGGGTGAGATGAAATTTTAGAGTAGTTTTGATTTTCATTTCTCTAATTCCTAGAGATATTGAACTATTTTTTATATGTTTGTTGATCAAAGGTATTTCTTCTGTGAAGTGTCTATTTAGTTCCTCAGCCCATTTATTAATTGGGTTATTTGTTTTTACGGTGTTAAGTGTTTTGAGTTCTTTATGTATCCTGCAGATTAATGCTCTATCTGAGGTGCATGCAATAAAGATTTCTCCCATTCTATAGGCTCTCTCTTCATGTTATTGATTGCTTTTTTTGCTGAGAAGCTTTTTAGTTTGAATCCATTCCATCCCACTCATCGGTTTATACACAAAGAACTTAAAATCAGCATATTACAGTGATGCAGTGACATCAATGTTTATAGCAGCTCAACTCACAATAGCTAAACTATGGAACCAATCTAGGTGCCCTTCAACAGATAAATGAATAAAGAAAATGTGATACACACACACACACACACACACACACACACACACACATACTGGAATATTACTCAACCTTAAAAAAGAATGAAACTATGGCATTTGCTGGTAAATGGATGGAGTTGGAGAATATCATGCTAAGTGAAATAAGTCAATCCCAAAAGACCAAAGGTCAAATGTTTTCTCTGATATTTGAATGCTAATTCATAATGAGGGGAGTTTGGGAAGAATAGAGTTACTTTAGATTAGGTAGAGACGAGTGAAAGGATGGGAGGGGTATGAAGGTAGGAAGGACAGTAGAATGACTCAGATATTATTCCCTATGAACATATGTAACTATGTGACCAGTGGGATTCTACATCATATATACTTTATCTATATATGATGTATCAAAGTGTATTCTACTGTCATATATACCCAATTAGAACAAATAAAAAATAAGAACTGCCTTTAATAATGACTTCATAATATTTGAGAAGCATTGACTCTTTCCAGTTGAGAAAAGATGCAAACTCTAGGTAATTAATCAAGCCATCATTATCCACATCACTGTAGGCAAACGGTTTGTCTAGGAGCTTCTCATCTAAATACAAGTTGGTCTATTCACAAGCTTCCTGCAGCTCTGCTTTATCTATTGTCCCATGTTTCTTGGTATCAGAGGTCTCAAACCATAGATGGCCAACTCTGTTGCTCTGGGCCCAAGTTGAGGCAGAATATCAGGGTGGAAGTACATGGTGGAGAATAGTGGCTCAGGACATTATACCAGGAATCAGAGAGAGCCATACTTATTTATTCATTTTGATACTGGGGATTGAACCCAAGGGTGCTTTATCACTGAGCTATATCCTTTTTATTTTTTATTTTGAGACAGTGTCTAAGTTGCTTAGGGCCTTGCTAAATTGCTGAGGTTGGCCTCAAACTTGCGATCTTCCTGCCTCATCCTCCCAAATCACTGGGATTACAGACGTGTGCCACCACACCAAGCTTATATACATATTTATTTATGCAATCTGAAGGAGGGTTAGGCTTTTTAAATCATAACATCCAAAGCAGTGTCATAAAGAATAATACTGATCTATTTGACTATACAGTATAAAAAAAATTAAAGGCATACACATAAAAGAAAAAAGCAACTAGGCCTGGTAGCTCATACCTATAATCCCAGTCACTCAGAAGGCTGAGACAGGAGGATCACAAGTTTGAAGTCAACCTTGGCAACTTCGTGAGAACCTGTCACAAAATAAAATTTTTACAAAAGGACTGGGGATATAGCTCAGTGGTAGAGCACTTTCCTAGAATGTTCGAGGCCCTGGGTTCAATCCCCACTTATACATTACATAATTATATATATATATATATATATATCTACATATGTATATGTATGTATATATAGTTTTCACAAATAAAAAATGTAAAAAAAATTAAAGTTGGCAAAGGTCATAGAAGGGCAGTTCACAAAATTGCTTAGTCCTTTACTTTTAAGAAAGTTTAACATCAGTAAAAAAAAATACACACTAAAACAAAGGTAAAGTATATATAACCTTTTGTGTATCAAA
This sequence comes from Sciurus carolinensis, assembly GCF_902686445.1. Taxonomy (NCBI): domain Eukaryota; kingdom Metazoa; phylum Chordata; class Mammalia; order Rodentia; family Sciuridae; genus Sciurus; species Sciurus carolinensis. The sequence continues at coordinate 36,389,200 of NC_062232.1, forward strand.
CCAACTCGAGCTACATAAGACTATCACTAACCAATTGTTGGTAATTGTGCAAAACTGGTACCCTCGATCACAGCAGTCGAAGTATACTTTTTCTAACAGTTTATATGAAAAAGTAGTAATTCATATTTTAAAAACAACTTTAAATTTTGACCTTTTGATTGGCAGAGAATTTGTCCTGAAGAAATAGTTAAAATATTTTCAAGATTTATCTTTAAATGTACCCATCAGATAGTTTGTTAGTGGTCAATCTTGGAAATAAAATAAATATCCAATGATAAAAGATTGACTCAAAAAATAAATCCCTTTAATGAAGCACATAGAAGTATTAAAATATTTTCAAAAGAACATTTAATGCCATGGGGAAATATGAATAATATATAGTTTAATTTTAAATCATGGGAGGAGTTGGGAGTGTAGCCCAGTGGTAGAGTGTATGCTTAGCAAGCAGAAGGCCCTTAGTTTAATCCCCTGCATTACAGAAAAAAAGGAAAATAATATGCAATTCGAACTCTTTGTTAGTTAATACACCCACTAGTATACAATAGTTTTCTCTGGGCTTTAATGTCTTTTTTCTGCTTTCCTACATATTTCAGATTTCCTTCAATGAATGTGTGCTCTTTTACAGTGGGAAACTATAAATACAGTACAATTAAATTTTTAAAGTCAAAAAAGAGAAATAAGCTGTCTTGTAGGTCTCTTGGTGTATGTCACTGAAAATGTTATCAATACATTTGTCACCATATGTAGTTCCTCCTTCAAAGGGTCACCCAGGAAAAACCTTTCTCCATTCCTGACACCAATGACCTTGTTTTTATCTAATAGACTCTATGAACCATATAAACTGGAAAACTTGGAGACAACCTAAGTCCAACTCTATAAACAAGGATATGAATCTATGTAACATATGATTATTTCTTTTCTTTTTTTGGTTTTGTTTTGTTTTTTGTTTTTTTAGTGGAGCATGAAACCCTGGGCCTCATGCATGCTAAGAATGTGCTTTACCACTGAGCTACATTCTCAGCTCTGTTCCATTTAAAAATCTTGTCATCTTGTATTTTGTGTATTCTTTTTTAATTTATTTTTATTGTAAACAAATGGGGTACAACTTGTTTCTCTGTACTTGAAGTAGAGGCATACCATTTGTGTAATCATACATTTACATAGGGTAATGGTGTTTGATTCATTCTGTTATTTTTTCCCTTCCCCCCACCCCTCCCACCTCTCTTTTCCCTCTATACAGTCCCTCCTTCCTCCATTCTTGCCCCCTCCCACCCCTCATTATGTACATCATCTGCTTATCAGCGAGATCATTCATCCTTTGTTTTTTTGAGATTGGCTTATCTCACTTAGCATGATATTCTCCAATTTCATCCATTTGCCTGCAAATGCCATAATTTTATTCTTCTTTATGACTAATATTCCATTGTGTATATATATATATATATATATATGCAATATATATCACAAATTTTTAAATTTTTAAAGTCAAAAGAGAGAAATAAGCAGTCTTGTAGGTCTCTTAGTATATGTCACTGAAAATGTTATCAATACATTTGTCACCATATGTAGTTCCTCCTTCAAAAGGTCACCCTTTGATATATATATTGATATATATATATATATCACAGTGATATATATATCACAGTTTCTTTATCCGTTCACCAATTAAGGGGCATCTAGGTTGGTTCCACAATCTGGCTATTGTGAACTGAGCAGCTATGAACATTGATGTGACTGTATCTCTGTAATATGCTGATTTTAAGTCCTTTGGGTATAGGCCAAGGAGTGGGATAGCTGGGTCAAATGGTGGTTCCATTCCAAGTTTTCTAAGGAATCTCCACACTGCCTTCCAGAGTGGTTGCACTAATTTGCAACCCCACCAGCAATATATGAGTGTACCATTTCCCCCACATCCTCGCCAACACATATTGTTGGCTTGTATTCTTGATAATTGCCATTCTAATTGGGGTGAGATGGAATCATAGGGTAGTTTTGATTTGCATTTCTCTTATTACTAGAGATGTTGAACATTTTTTCATATATCTGTTGATTGCTTGTAGATCTTCTTCCGTGAAGTGTCTGTTCATTTCCTTAGCCCATTTGTTGATTGGATTATTTGCATTCTTGGTGTAGAGTTTTTTGAGTTCTTTATATATTCTGGAAATTAGTGCTCTATCTGAAGTATGAGTGGCAAAGATTTTCTCCCACTCTGTAGGCTCTCTCTTCTCCTTGCTGATAGTTTCCTTTGCTGAGAGAAAGCTTTTTAGCTTGAATCTATCCCAGTTACTGATTCTTGCTTTTATTTCTTGTGCTTTGGGAGTCATGTTAAGGAAGTCTGATCCTAAGCTGACATATTTGTGTATTCTGATAAGTCAGTTTAAATCTTTTCAGGGAAGACACAAGATCTGTGTAAAGTAATAAGCAAACCCACTAAGAACTCTGAACAATAAAAGAATTTCCCATCATGATAGGCCTGCAGGAGAGTTCATCTTTTAAAAAACTGGAAAGAATTAGTCACTCACTCATTCAACTAACATTTGTTAAGGGTCCATTACACGCCATACACTGTTCTAGGTGCCAAGCAACCATATAATGAATGGTGGGAAAACTGCACAATTCTTTCTGTTATAATCTGAATTGTGTCCCCTTTCAAATTCATATATTGAAGTCCTAACTCCCAGAACTTTAGAATGTGACTGTATTTGAAGATGGTAATTAAGTTAAAATGAGTTCATTAATGTGGTCACTAGTCCAATATGACTGGTGTCTTATGAAAAGAGAAAATTTGGATACAGAAATACATATAGGGAAGACAGTGTGAAGACACAGGGAGAAAATGGCTATGTGCAGCCCAAGGAGAGAGGCCTCAGAAATAATCAGTACTGACCTCTTGATCTCCAGCTCCTAGCTTTCAGAGCTGGGAGACTAAATATCTGATGTTTAAGTCACTTAGTCTGTGGTACTTCATTGCATCAGCCTGAGCAGACTAATGTGCTTGCCATCATGGGGATAAGGAGAAAATAAGGACAAATATATAATTATTAATTGTGAACTGTTCAGATTGGGTACTCAGAAAAGGCTGACCTAGGGAAGCAGTTTAAACTGTAACCTGGGGAATGAGAAGAATCTAGCTGGCAAAAAGTGGGAAGCATCCTCTATTACTTAGATTCACATTGCTATAACAAAATACCTGAGAAAATAAACTTAAAGTGGAAAAGGTCTATTTTGACTCATGGTTTCAGAGGTTTCAGTCCATGGTCAGATGATTCCATTGTTTTTAGGCCTGTGGTGAGGCATAACATTATGGTGGGGAGCTCAAGGTGGAGCAAACCTGCTTATCTCATGGCATCCAGGAAACAGGGAGAGAGTTTGCTTTTACAGCAAGGACCCTGCCCCCAAACTCAGTAAAGTATGAATTCATCAATGGATTAATTTATTAAGGAGGTCTGCTCCCTCAGGATCCAATCACTCCCCCAAAGCCCCACCTCTGAACACTGCTGCATTGGAGACCAAGCCATCAACACATCAGATTTTGGAGAACATTTCAGATCTAAACCATAACACATCCCAAGTGGAAACACAGGAGGCTTGCAGGTCCACATGGGGAAGAATGGAGTTGGTTCTAGAAACAAAGTCAAGTGAAGCTGAACATATCCTATGAAGAGACATTGGTAACAGACACAAGAACCCACACTGACTCTTCTGTCAATTGTGTTCAAGCAGATGCAGGGAAGAATTGAGTCCTCAGTATGGAAGGCAGGCCCTGCCAATCATTATCAACTCAGTTTCTTGATAAAGCCCCAAATTCTCAAAAGTCTTTTTGATCACAGATACATGAATGTGAAAAGTCTGGCAATGAGAATAAAAAACTTTTCAGAATTCATTAATAACTTTGGAAAGATGTGCTTCATAACTAACTCATTCTCTGCATAAGTCTTCCAACTCTTCCCCTTCCTAAAAGCTCTTGCTCTTCCTGGTGCCCCTAAAACCTAGGTCAGAACTGATTGTGGTGAAATGTGTGAAGGTGTGGCTGCAATTGAGTCATATCTTAGCATATGGCATGCGAGCAGAAAGATTGAGACCTTGTATGTATATGACGATTTGCACCTGGGAATTTCTCTAAATAAAGTATTCATTGGAACTGGGAGTGTAGCTCAGTGATAGAGGGCTTGCCTAGCACGCACAAGGCTCTGGGTTCCATTGCCAGCACAGGATAACAAAAAGTCACCCCTTAATTGATGGGGTTCACATATCCAATTATAAATGTCACCTCTTTCTCTCCTTGAGGACTTACCCTACTATTTTGCTTGTAGTCTATCTCTCATCACCCCATGGAGCTGTTATCCAGCTCTGGGACAGGTAGACACTTAGCTCTAACAGTGTCCACTGACTCAGAGACTAAGTCCCCAAAATGCTTATTTAGCTAGCAGCAAGCATCCACCATGCATCCTTCACAAAAGATATGATTTAAGTTCTCTCACATATCAAACAGATCATTCAGCAAGTAAGTTAAAATAGATTGACCTCTTTAAAGCTATAGATCTTTATAGCTCATGATTTTCAGCAGATTTCTGTATCCACTTTACATACAGTATGAAGACAATACTTAAAAGGCTTCAACACATCCATTTTAGTTAAACTGAAGTTCATTTTCAATAATCTACTGCAAGTCCTTTTCTATTCAAATAAGTTGAACAGAAAGGAATTCATTAAGCAAAAAAAACTGATCTAAGAATATTATGAATATATGCTATGCAGTTCAAGATGTGCAAGACATATGTATCTGACTACCCATTTAGAATACCAATAAATAAATAAATAATGGTTGAGCACAGCTAATAGAACTTTCATCTATAAGCATAGATTAAAGTAAGGTTGTTTTGGACATACTATCTTGCCAATTTATAATAGGATGCTAATATTATTATAAATTTCATTTGCATGCTTATTAAGAATTGAATAAGCAATTGCATTCACAAGAGCCCCCCAAAATACCTTGGAATAAATCTAACCAAGTGGTGAAAGACCTCTACAATGAAAACCGTAGAACACTGAGGAAGATACAAGAAGATAGGAAGACCTCCAATGTTCATGGATAGGCAGAACTAATATTATTAAAATGGTTATACCACCAAAAGCAATATATAGATTCAATGCAATATCCATCAAAACACCAATGAATTTTTTCACAGAACTAAAAAAAAAAAAAAAAAGTCCTGAAATTCATTTGGTTTGGAAAAATAAAAGACCCAGAACAGCAAAAGTAATATTAAGCCAAAAAAACAATGCTGGAGACATTACAATACCTGACTTCAAATTATGCTGCAAGGTTATAGTAACAAAAGCTGCATGGTACTGGCATAAAAACAGACACATAGAGCAATGGTATAGAACAGGAGACATAAAGGCAAAACCACACTTCTACAGTAATCTGATCTGTGATAAAGGTGCCAAAAACATACATTGGAGAAAAGACAGCCTTTTTAAAAAGTGGTTCTGGAAAAACTGGTTATCCATATATAGAAAAATGAAACTAGACCTTTATCTCTCACCCTGCACAAAAATCAACTCAAAATAGATTAAAGATTGAGAAATTAGACCAGAAACAATGCAATTCCTACAGAAAAATGTAGGGTCAACACTCCAATATATAGGCACAGGCAACAACTTTCTCAGTAGGACCCCTATAGCTCAGGAAATAATGCCAAATGTTAATACACAGGATGGCATCCAACTGAAAACCTTCTGCACAGCAAAGGAAACAATTAGGAATGTGAAGAGACGACCTACAGAATTGGAGAAAATTTGTGTTAGCTACTCTTCTGGCAGAGGATTAATATCCATAATATATGAAAAACTCAAAAAACTTCACACCAAAAAAAAAAAAAAAAAAGAATAACCCAATCAATAAATGGGCAAATGAACTCAACAGACACTTCTCAAAAGAAGAAACACAAATGACAAACAAATATATGAGAAAAATATTCGACATCTCTAGAAATTAGGGAAATACAAATCAAAGCTACACTGAGATTTCATCTCACACCAGTCATAATGGCAGCTATCAAGAATACAAATAATAGGGCTGGGGCTGTAGCTCAGTGGTAGAGCACTTGCCTAGCACATGTGAGGCACTGGGTTTGATCCTCAGCACCACATAAAAATAAATAAATGAAATAAAGGCATGCTGTCCATCTATGACCACAAAAAAAATTCAAAAAATATAAATAATAATAAATGCTGGAGAAAAGGGAACACTTTTACACTTTTGATGTGATTGTAAATTAATTTACTATGGAAATCAGTATGGATCTTTCTCAAAATTCTAGGCATAGAACCAACATACAACCCAGCTATACCACTCCTTGGCATTTATCCTAAAGAATTAAAGTCATTATACTATAGTAATACATGCATACCCATGTTTATAGAAGCACAGTTCACAATAGCTAAATTATGGAACCAGCCTAGGTGTCCACCAGTGGATGAATGTACAAAGAAAATGTGGTATATATACACAATACAGTTTTACTCAGCAATAAAGAATGAAATTACAGCATTTGCAGGAAGATTGATGTAATGAGAGCATTATGTTTAGCAAAATAAGCCAAACTCCGAAATCATGGATCATGTATTTTCTCTCAAGTGTGGAAGTTAGAGAGGAAAAAGGAAAAGAAAGGTGGAGGCAGATCTCATGAAAATCAAGGGGAGATCAGTAGAAGAAAGGGACCAAGGAGTAGGAGGTGGGGAGGGAAGGGGAAGTGCTGGGGAGGGATATTGTCTAAATTATATTGTTTTTTTTGTGTATTGTGTGCATGTATGAATATGTATCAACAAATCCCATCAGTATGTACAACCATAATGCACCAATGAAAAAGTGGGAACAAGAAAGCAATAAATAAATCAATAGGGATGAAAAGTAAAAAAAAAAAAAAAAATAGTCAAATAACCTCCCACCTCCAGGTATGTGGTTAAGCTCCAGGAACCAGTACCCATGGAAAGTAAGAGGTGTTCTCTGGAAGTTTTAGAGTTCAGTGACCATTTTCCATGACTCCAGCGTCTCTGATAACTCCTATAAATTCATTGTACTGTGTCAGCTCTGTGGAGAAATCAATAAATTTTGAAATATGCGGGGAAGTTAGTGGATGCCCTCCCAACACCAACACATTGGGAACATTCTAAATAACACAATAACCTTTTCTCAATTTGTTATCTGTTTTTACTTCCTTACAAAATTTTTTTTCTTGTTACTGAGAATTGAACATGGGGTTCCAAGTATGAACACTCTACCTTTAAACACATCTCTCTGGCACAAAGTTTATGCTGAAGAAAAGGCATGAAGTGTTCAGTGGGCTTGGGGAGGAGAAAACAGAGACCTTGGCTGGGCAGAGGGAAGGAGAGTCAGAGAAGGGAAAGGGCTTCTTCAGGGAGTGGGAGATGAGGGGAACTGTGCTCCCTTTCCATTTGGAACAAACTACAGCAATTCATCTCCCCACGCCTTCCTCTGTGGAGTGATATGTTAGTTTTTCATTGCTGTGAACAAAATTTTTGAACAAAAACAATTTAGAGGAGGAAATATTTATTTTGGCTAATGGTTTCAGAGTTCCGAGTTTCTCTAGTGTTTTAAACATGAGTGGGTGCTGGATTTTGTGAAATGCTTTTTCTGCATCTATTGAGAAAATCATGTGATTCTTGTCTTTAACTCTGTGGTGAATTACATTTATTGATTTGTGTATGTTGAACCAAACTTAATCTCTGAGATGGAGCCCACTTGATTGTGGTGAACTAGCCTCTTTTTAATTTTTTTTTCATTTTTTATTTATTTATTTATTTATTTTGGGGGGAGCTGCTGGGGATCGAACCCAGGGCCTTGTGCTTGCAAGGCAAGCACTCTACCGACTGAGCTATCTCCCCAGCCCCTAGCCTCTTTTTTAAAAATATTTTTTAGTTGTCAGTGGATCTTTTACTTTATTTATTAATTTATATGTGGTGCTGAAGATCGAACCCAGGGCATTGCACATGCCAGGTAAGTGCTCTACCACCGATCCACAACTCCAGCCCACTATCCTCTTAATGCGTGTTTGAATGTGGTTTGCCAGTATTTTATTAAGGCTATTTGCATCGATATTCATCAGGGATGAAGTTTTCTTTTCTCGGTGTGTCTTTGTCTGGTTTAGATACCATAGTGATATAAGCTTCATAGAATGAATTTGGGAGTCTTCCCTTCTTTTATATTTCATGGAAAAATTTAAGGAGGATTACTATTAGTTCTTTTTTAAAGATCTGCTAGAACTTGGCTAAGAATCCATCTGGTCCTGGGCTTTTCTTTGTTGAAAGGTTATAATTGTTTTAATTGAAAGGTCTCCATTTCATTCCTTGATATTTGTCTGTTTAAGTTTTCTAAATTCTCATGGTTCAGTCTGGGAAGTTTATGTGTCTAGAAATTTGTCAATATCTTTAAGATTTTCTAGTTTATTGGAGTATAAATTTTCAAAATAGTTTCTAATGTTATCCTTTGGATTTCAGGAATGTCTGTGATGATTTCTCCTTTTTCACCTTTAATTTTGTGAATTTGGGTTTTCTCACTTTTTCTTTTAATTAGTTTGGCTAATAGTTTAACAATCTTGTTTATCTTTTCAAAGAACCAAATCTTTTCTTCATTGATACTTTGTATTTTTTATTCTCAATTTCTTTAATTTCAGCTCTGATTTTAATTATGTCCTGTCTTCTACTGAGTTTGATATTAGCTTGTTCTTTTTCTAAGGCCTTGAGATATAATGTTAGATTATTTGGTATATTTCTATATTTTTTAATGTAGGAACTCAATGCTACAAACTTTCCTTTTAGAATTGCCTTTATACTGTCTTAGAGATTTTGATAAGTTATATCTCTATTTTCTTTGTTTCTAAGAAATTTTAAAAGTTTCTCCCCTGATTTTTTTCTGTGATCCATTCCTCATCCAAAAGCGTATTATTTAATCTCCAGGTGTTAAAATTGTTTCAATGTTTGTCTTGCTGTTGAAGTCTAATTTCATTCTATTATGATCTGATAGGATACCTACATCATACTGAATAAAGAAAAAAATGAGTCTTTCCCAGGCTCCCATGATAATGTTTGCAGCTGGCTTGTTCCTAAAATGATGACCAGAGGTCCCATGTTTAATGACAGAGCATTTCAGAGCAAGTCCAGTTTGGCACCCTCCTCTCCCTAGCCACAGAGGGAAGGGTGCTGATAGTAAGGAGGAGCCAGCTTGGGGGGTGGCCCTGTCTGAGGAGTACAGGGGCTGGCATGCATGACCCTAGTACAGGATGCTGGACACTGGTGGAGGAAACTGGGATGTCCATCTGGGTGTAGCCATGGGCATGCAAACCACGTTCTTCAGTCTGCATTCTAAGAAGACGGCTCTGGAGTGCTCCAATCAGGGAAGCCTGCTGAGTCCCCTCAAGTGAGAGCTCTCCTTCCCACTTGGTCCTTCTCTCTGGAGCAGATGCATTTTGTTTTGGAATCTCAGTTTGCAAAGGGCCAGATACCCTTCTGAGGAGGTTCCAGAGACTGTCCCAGACAAGGGAGGTCACATACTGTCATCTTTGAAGGCCCTGCTGTCCCCAACTCTCTAATTTTGAGAGTTTTTAGTCTTGGCTGTAACTACAGACCTCAGCAAGTCTACATTGTTCTCTAGCACCTTATGCCCCAAATGCATATGAGTGTGGGAGGAATTTGAAGCTGAGATCCTCCTGCTTCAGCCTCCTGAGTCACTGGGATTACAAGAGTGTGCCACCATACCTGGCTCACTTATTGTTTAATTTTTTTTGGTGTTCTGTGGCACGTTGAAGTGAATATAATTAACAATCATGCACTATCTATACCAAGATAGAAGAGAGGAATCTACCTTATATTTTATGCATATCAAATTGCAGATATCAGCCAACTTACACTAAATTCTTCAGGATGTGTTAGTTACCAAAGCAAATGCAATATCTGTTTATGTATTTCTCTCAAGGTGAAATCATACAATAAATGGAAATGTTCAGCACATATAAAAAAAGAAATAAAGAAAAAATGAAAGCATTTTCTCTGAAATCAGGAACAAGAAAAGGATGTCTACTCTCACCACTCCTATTCAACACAGTCCTTGAAACTCTAGCCAGAGCAATCAGGCAAGAGAAGGAAATTAAAGGGATACAATAGAAAAAGAAGATGTTAAATTATTAAGTTTCCTGATGACATGATCCAACATTTAGAAGACAAAAAAAAAAAAAAAAACTCCACAGAAAACTTCTAGAGCTGATAAACAAATTTAGCAAACTAGTAGGATATGAAATCAACATATAAAAATTAATTGCTTTCCTATACTTCAATAAGGAATCTGTTAATGAAGAAATCAGGAAAACTATCCCATTCACAATAACCACATACACAAAAATACTTGGGAATAAATCTAACCAAGGAGGTAAAAGATCTCTACAATGAAAACTACAGAATACTGAAGAAACAAATTTAAGAAGACCTTAGAAAATGGAAAGACCTTCCATATTCTTGGATAAGGAGAATTATTATAACCAGAATGGTCATACTACTGAAATTGTTATACAGATTTAATGCAATCCCCACCAAAATACCAATGACCTTCTTCACGGAACTAGGAAAAACAATCTAAAATTCATTTAGATGAATAATAGACCTAAAATAGCCAAAGGAATCCTGAACAAGAAGCGCAATGCTGGAAGCATCATAATACTGGGACTCAGATTATATCACAGAGCTATAGCAACAAAAACAGCATAGTATTGGCATCAATAAGAAGAGTTGAATAGAGTAGAAGACACAAACACATATAATCATTCCATATTCAGCAAAGTTTCCAAAAACATGTTAGAGAAAAGATAGCCTTTTAAAAACTGGTGCTGGGAAAACCAGATATCCATATGTAGAAGAATGAAACTAGACCCTATTCCTCACCCTTCATTAAAGTCAACTCAAAGTGGATCAAAGTTCTAGGAATTAAACTACCAACTCTGCAACTGCTAGAAGAAAATGAAGGCTCAATATTCCAACATATTGGCACAAGCATCAACTCCCTTAAGAAGAGTACTAAAGTGCAAGAAATAAAGCCAAGAATCAATAAGTGGGATGGCATCAAATTATAAAGCTTCTGTACAGCAAAGGAAACAATAAGATCATCAAGAGAGAGCCTACAAAAATGGGAGAAGATCTTTGTCACCTGCTCTTAAGGCAGGGGATTAATATCCAGAATACATAAATAACTCAAAAAAACTTAACACCAAAAAAAGCAAATAACCCAATTAATAAGTGGGCAAAATAACTAAATAGACATTTTTCAAAATAAGAAATACAAATAGTCAATGTATGAAAAAATGCATAATACCTCTAGCAATTAAGGAAATGCAAATCAAACTACACTGAGACTTCATCTCACTTCTGTTAGAATGGCAATTATAAAGAATACAAATAATAATAATAAATGCTGACAAGGATGTAGGGAGAAAGGCACACTCATACATTATTGGTGGGACTGCAAATTAGTACAACCACTCTGGAAATCAGTATGGAGATTCCTCAAACAACTATGAACAGAATCACCATATGACCCAGCTATCCCACTCCTTGGTATTTATCCAAAAGAAAGAACAAAAATCAGCATATCCTAGTGATGCAGGCACATTGATGTTTCTAGCAGTGCAATTCACAATAACCAAATTATGGAACCAGCCCAGATCCCCATCAACATATGAATGGATAAAGAAAAATTATGGCATTTTCCGGTAAATGAATAGAACTAGAGAACATCATACTACATGAAATAAACCAGACTAAGAAAGTCAAGGATTGGTTTTTTTGTGTGTGAAAACTAGACCAAAATAAAGGGAAAAAATTTAGGGAGAGAATCCCATGAAAATAAGAGAGTGACCAGTGGAATAGAGGGAGGGAATTGAGGGGTGGAGGGAGAGAGGGGAAAAAGGAAGAAAGATAGAATTCAGTTGACTAAATTATGTATATATATGAATATACCACAATGAATTTCATATATATAGAGAGAGCTGGAATTTAAAAAAGATATATATAAATAAATAGAAGATCAGTAGAGAAAAGGGAACAAGGGGGAGGGAGGAGGGGAGGTTAAGGGGAAATACTGGGGTCTGAATTGGAGAAAATTATATTCCATACTTGTATAATTATGTTAAAATGAGCTTCAATATTATGTATAATTATAGTTCACTAATTAAAAACAAAAAGCTTGCTTCCCAGCCTGTTGTACTACAAGGATGTGGAATTTTTAGGAGTTGGGACATAATGGAAGGAGTTTAGGTCATTGGGGGTGTGCCCCTCAAGGGGATTTTGGGACCCCAGCTCCTTCCTCTCTCTCCTTTTGCTTCCCAGCCACCATAAGGTGAACAGGTTTCTTTTACTATATACTTCTGCCTTGATGTACTGGTTTGCCAAAGACCCAAAGCAACAAGTTCAAGTAAGCATAGACTAAAACCTCTGAAAATGTGAGCCAAAAATAAACCATTACTCCTTTCTGTGTAGGTTATCTCAGGTATTTTGTCACAATGATGGAAGAATGACCACACACAGAGGGCTACATTTAAGAACAAGTTGCTTTTCTTTCTTCCTACAACACATTGATTATTCTGCCCAAGAAATTGATGTGGTGTTTCAGGAAGGTGGGATGTAATGTATGCTAGGTAATGCCTTCTGTTTTCATGGAATCATAATATCAACCTCGAAGAGATGAGGGACCAACCCCACAGGGTTCTCTGAGCACCTAAAGGGAAACATCTATTCAATCCATCATCACATTCATGAAGCAGAATGTTATAGAGTAAAGGAGTGGGAGAAAAAAAAAAGTCATATAGACTTCATTTGGGGGATAGAGGAAAATAGCACTAAAAGTTGAACTACAGGACAGTTCTGTAAGAATTTGCCATGGATTATCTGCCTATATAAACTGTCTCAGTTATGAAAACAAGACTTTGAAGAACCTTGAAATATGTCCCTTTAAAAAGTCAACACAGGACTGTAATAAATATACCACTCTGATGCTAAATATTGATAGTTGGGGAGGTTGTACATGTGTAGGGGCATGGGGTAGGTGAGAATTCTCTGTACCTTCCACTCAGTTTTCCTGTGAACTTAAAACTGCTCTAAAAATGAAGCCTTTTTTTTTTTTTTTAGCTACCATACTAAATTTGTAGAGACAGAAAGCAGACCGACTGGTTGTTGCCAGGATTTTATCTGTGGTTCTGACAGTGTTCTGGAACTAGACAGAGGTGGTGGCTGCACAACACTGTGAATGCACTAAATGTCCCTGAAACATTCACATTAGATGGTTAATATTTTGTAATGTAAATTTCACCTCGATTTTTAAAATCCCACCATATAATAGATAAACTTTTTCAAAACTACATTGTAAGGTTTATAATTTCCCAACGTTCTTTACTCAGTAAAGGACTTTTGTGATCCAATTTGTTTTGAAGCAGTACCCACTATCTTCTTGTATATTCTTTCTATTAGTATATTAAAAGCTCTGAGTGTCTTTTTTGTGTGTCAACTTGACTGGACATTGAGGTGCCCAGATCAAACATTGTTTCTAGGTATGTCTCTCAGGGCAGTTAAGGATGATTTTAGCATATGAATGAATGAACTCAGTAAAATAGATGGTCTTCTCCAGTGTGGGTGTTCATCATTCATCCCCTGAGGGCATGAATAGAGCAAAAGATTGAAGAAGGTGGAATCCATCCTTTTCCTGTCTCCTTACTGCATCTCATCTGATCTCCTGCCTGGACTAGGATTTTTGTGTGTGTGTGCATGGTCCTAGGGATTGAATCGAAGGGCACTCTACCATTGAGCTACATCCCCATTTCTTTTTTCAATTTTACTTTGAGATAGGGTCCTGCTAAGTTATCCAGCCTGGCCTCTAACTTGTGATCCTCCTGCCTCAGTCTCTTGAGTCACTGAGATTACAGGTATGTGCCAGTGGACCTGGCTCTGAAATGGGATTTCCCCCGCTGGCTCCCCTGGCTTTCAGGTCTTCAGACTCAGACTATAATTCCCAGTATTAGTTTTCTTGGGTCTCCAACTTGCAGATGGTGGATAATAGGATTTCTCAGTCTCCATATTTGCATGAGCCAATTTCTCATGATAAATCTCTCCATATTGGTTCTCTTCTTAAAGAACCTTAGTACAGCAGTCTTATAATAAAACTCTTTATTTTTGCTTTAACAAGGATCTTCATTCCCTGCACTCCACATCATACCTGATAACATCACACAGAACATATTTTGGGAAATGCTATTATAGACCTTTCAGAGGAAAAAAAAGAAACCTAATTCATTCTTATTTTAACTGCTCCAGGAAAAAAAAATTTTTTTTGCACAGCCTTCTTTGGATATTTGCTGAAAACAAGTTATTCTTTAAGCAGAAATGTGATTTCTAATGAGGTTCTTTGATAATGTTCAAGACAGAAATAGGTGGCTTTAGTAAAACCAATTCTAAATGAATGATGAGATGTTAGAGTAATAAAGACATAATATAGCTTTTAAATACCACCGACTCTGTAGGCAGGAGTGCCACACTAGGAAAACTTATTACCCTAGCTATGTATAGATCAGCTAGCCATACAGTTTGAGATTTTATTCATTTGCACAAATTGCATTTTCTATATACTTCAGAAAGTATGACACAGTATGTGGGCACATATAAAATAGCTGACACTTTAATAGCAAACATAAAGATGTCTAATACAAAGGCAATTTAATAAAATGAAATGGCCCAAGGCTATTTCTTCATCGCAAGTAAATGTATTCTCATGAATCTTCACTCTAAAGCCCTTTCTTAGATTTGAAAAGTGTTGATTTAATAATAATTAACACCAATAAGAATATCTGTGGAACCAACCATTTTATGATTGAAATGAGTGATTCTCAACCAGAGATGGCATAAAACATGTGTGGAGTGGAGGAAAGAATATTCCCTTCTCCCAGAGAGACGTATTGGAATCTCCTGGAGGCAGGTTTATTTGAAAATGCATTATCATGAGCCACGTGTGGTGGTGCATACTTGTAATTCCAGTGGCTCAGGAAGTTAAGGCAGGAGGATGACGAGTTCAAAGCCAGCCTCAGAAACTTAGTGAAGCCCTAAGCAACTTAGCAAGACCATGTCTCTAAATAAAATATAAAAAGGGGTTGGAGATATAGCTCAGTGGTTAAGTGACCCTGGGTTCAATCCCCAGTACCAAAAAAGAGAAAAAAAGAATTATCGATCTTTAATGGCAGGTTTTATTAAAGTAACAATAATTAATTTACTTTAAAAATGCAATCACAATTGAGAGGGCATGGAATTTTAGATTCCTCAAATGGAGACATACATCAGCAATGGTGGAAAAGCAAAAAGGGGTATGTTTGTCTAGAGGTAGATTAACCAAACAGGCTGTCTTTTTCTCCTGAACCAATACCACATATCTCGTTTCCTGAATGCCTGAGCCTCAAAAGTCCCCACAGTCTGGACTTCCCCATCCTGAGTAAGGAGGTTGTGAGAGGGCATGGAAATCTTCAGTGGGCCATCATTCAGTGGTTCAGGAAGCAGCAACCATGGAGTCTATGCTCTGACTCAGCCTTGCCCTGGAGGAGCATCTTTCTCTGTACTCCCAGAATTCCTGGCTTTAGCATCTGGACCTCCTGTCTTGCTCATCTGAACTTCCTTAAAGTTACAGCACCAAGATCATATAGATTATTACTAACCAGAAGAAATGGATCACAAGAATGTCACTAGCATGTCTGCCTGCCTCAAAATACTAACGTGTGTGTTCTTGTACACACAAGTACATTCACACAGTCCCTCCTGGCCATGTGTATACCAGCTGAACTGTCCTCCTGGCAACTGCTGATTGGACTAGGGCAGTATACTTGATCCACTTGAATTATTTCTGCTCTCTTGCACGCTCTCTCTCTCTCCCTTTCTCTCTTTCTCTTTCCTTTTCTGAGACAAGATATATGTTATCCAGGCTGGCCTCAAACTTGGGATCCTTCTGCCTAAGCCACCTGAGTGCCACTGTGCCTGGCCAGGACCACATTCATTCTTCAAGAAGTTTAGACTTGAGACTTGGATGTACTGGTTAGTGTGTGGGGAGTTTAGATTGCAAACCAGGGAAAGGTTGGACTGGGAGTATCCTGTTTGCTCACAAAACCATGAAAGCCTGAAGAAGCAGAGAAAGTCATGAGACAGAGAGAGAGAGAGAGAGAGAGAGAGAGAGAGAGAGAGAGAGAGAGAGAGAGAGAGGTTCAAGAGAGAACATGGCCCTAGAAGTCTGATACAGGTATCATTGGTATGAAAGGTCAGCAGAGTGGCCTTTTCTGTTCTGAAGGAATGTTTTTGTGCATTCGTTAGTTTCTAGAAACTGCCTGCATTCTTGGCTCATGGCCCTCCTCCCTCTTCAAAGCCGGCAATGACCTGTCCAGTCTTTCATATGAGGGTATCTTTCAGGTTAGGGCTGTGGCTCAGTGGTAGAGTACTTCCATAGCATGCACAAAGCCCTGGGTTCCATCCCCAGCACTGGAAAAAAAATCAATGAAGGTATCTTTTTGGTTCTGACACTGAGTCTCTTGCTTCTCTCTTTCACCCATAAGGACCCTTATGATTACATGGGGCCACCTGGATAATACAGGGTCATTTCTCCATCTTAAGATCCATTGATTAGCAACCTTAATTCCATCCATAACCTTAATTCTGTTACATTGGGATCTTCTACATAATTTGTAAGGCTCAATGCAAAATAAAAATGTGAGACTCTTAAAACATTTGGGGTTGACAGCTGAAAGGAGGAGATGCCATGAAAGGTAGTAAAATATAAAGCTTTTCCTTTCTAATAGGGTCCCTTTTATGAGTTGCCATAGTGTTTTCTATTTGCTATTCAATGTTATTCTAGGTTAAGAAATAACTTATTGGTATGAATTTTACCATTAATCTTTACATAGTGCAATATGAGTTTTTAATTCACTATAGGACATATGGAAAATCACCAATAATAGTCAATATATATTCTGCAGGTTATTATCTACATATGTATTTTTGAGCAGTGAAAATGCTGTGCAAAATCAACATGTAACATAACATGTAATGTTATGTGTAACATAACGTATTCATAGGTTCCAGGGATTAAGTCATGGAAGTCTTCAGTGGACCATCATTCTGTTTAACCTAGCCAGAATATCTTAATCCTCGTTCGTGTGGCTGTTCTACATGGCTAGCTTCAGGTTCCAGTCAGTACAATGATCTCAGGACAGTCAGGCCTATTACATGGAGGTTGGTTGGCTTTATAGAGTGAGCTTTCCAAGCAGAAAAACCTCAATGTGCAAATGTTTATCAAGTCTCTGCCTATGTTGAACTTGGTAATGCCCCATAGTTCAGAGCAAGTTCTATGAGTTGCTGTGGAAAGGGAATACAAAAAGCAATAATAGGAGGAAATATTCTTTGTATTTCAAGGAAATACTGGGCCATTATTGGAACAATTATCACAATCACAAGTAGGAGATTCTTTCCAATAAGCTTTATACACCATCCTCAAATGTCCAAATGATAAAAGAGGGGAGCATTATAAATGGTACCAAATACCTGCTGATTAAAATTGTTTCTGCCAATTGATCCTACATACATAGATAACCCTAAAGCCTATACCAAAAATCTACTAGAACAGATAAACAAATTCAGCAAAGTTGCAGAATATAAAATCAACATGCAAAAATCAGTACTGTTTCTATACACAAGAACTATTCAAAAAGAAAATTTAAAAACAATCTAATTTACATAGCAACCATAAATAAATAAATAAACTAAAATATTTAGGTATAAATTTATCCAAGGAGGTGAAAGATCTATAAACTTAAAACTATAAAACACTAATGAGAGAAATTGAAGGAAACACAAATAAATGGAAATATATTCTGAATTTATGGATAGAAAGAATGAGTATTGTTAAAATTTCCATACTCTAAAATTAGAATTAAAATATAATTCATGTATGTATAATATGTCAACATATGCTCTATGATCATGTATATCTAAAAAAAAAAAAAAAAAGAAAATGAAAAATAAATTCCATGCTACCCAAAGTGACCTACAGATTCAATGCAATACCTATCAAAATTCCATTGTCATTTTTCACAGAAATAGAAAAAAATTCTTAAATTGATATGTAACCACAAAAGACCCCAAATAACCACAATGATTGTTATGGTTTGGACCTGAAATGTCCCCCAAAGTGCAGCAGTGTTCAGAAGTGAGGCCTTGAGAAAGTATCTACCTCATGTGGAAGCACCAGCCTCAACTGTGGATTAATCCATTGATGAATTCATAGCTTAATGGACTATTGGGAGATGGTAGAAACTTCAGGATGTAGGGCCTAATTGAAGGAAGTATGTCACTGGGAGCATGTCTTTGAAGGGCATATTTTGTCCCCAGTCCTTTCCTCTCTCCCTCTCTTTGTTTCCCTGTTGCCATGACGTGAAGAGCTCTGCTCCACCAGGTGTTTGCCACCATGTTCCGTCTTGCCAAAGGCCAGAAGCAACAGGGCCAAGTGACCATGGAATGAAACCTCTGAAATCATGAGCCAAAAAGCTCTTTCCTCCTCTAAATTGATTTTTCTCAGATATTTTGCTACAGCAATGAGAAGTTGACTAACACAACAATCTTCAACGAAAAGAACAAAGTTGGAGGCATCACGCTCCCTGATTTCAAAACATAGTACAGTTGTACTGTAATTGAAACAGCAAGATCTCATTATTTTTGGAGTTGAATAATATGCCACAACATGGATAAGGAAAACATTATGCTAAGTGAAAAAAGTCAGACACAAACATTTAAAAATTGCATAATTTCATTTCTATATGAAATCTAAAAAATAAAAATATTTAAAATATATGGAGATAGAAAATAAAGCAGTGGTTACCAGGAGTAAAGAGAGAGGAGGGAAGAAAATGGGGAGATGTAGGTCAGAGGATATGAAGGAGCAGAAATGTAGGGTAAACAAGTCTAAAGATCTACTGTACAATATAAGAACTATAGGTAATAAAATTGTACTGTATATGGAATTCATGCTAAATGAGAAAATTTTAGTTGCTCTTAGCAAAAAAGGGGGTAACTATGTCACATGGTGAATATGTTAATTTGCTTTACTATAGTACAGACAGCCTTTCATATCTGCGAGATCCCTATTCAAGGATTCAACTAATTAGGGATTAAAAATAATTGGAACAATTGCATCCATACTGAACATATAAAGATTTACAGTATAACAACTATTTACATTGTATTAGATATTTTAAGTCTTCTAGAGATGACATAAAGTAAATTGGAGGATGTGCTTAAGTTACATGCAAATAACACTTTTATATTAGGGCCTTGAGCATTCTCAAATTTTGGTATTCTCAGGGGTCCTGGAACCAACCCTCCTAGGAAACTGAGGGCCAATACCAGCCTTTTTACTATATATATATGTATGTTACAACATCATATTTTATACCTTAAGTATATCCAGTAACATTTATTACAAAAAGATTCCAACTGATCTTGGGAAAATAGAAGGGAGATCTGCAGAGTAGAAATAGGAGGGAAGGGGGAGGGAAGAAGGGAAGGAAACAGAAAGAATTAAGAAATGAAACTGACCAAATTATGTTTTATGCATTTATGAATTCATTTCAGTTTAATGTATAACTACAATGTGCCAATTACAAATAAATAAATAAATAGAAGGAAGACCAATAGAGTAGAGGAGAGGTTTAAAGGAGAGAAGAAGGGAAGGAAAGAAGAAGTATAGAGAATTGAAAGGGAGA
Source organism: Sciurus carolinensis (assembly GCF_902686445.1). Classification (NCBI taxonomy): domain Eukaryota; kingdom Metazoa; phylum Chordata; class Mammalia; order Rodentia; family Sciuridae; genus Sciurus; species Sciurus carolinensis. Next base: position 36,409,047 of record NC_062232.1, read on the forward strand.
AAGCTATGTTATATGCCTTTATGAATGTGTTAGAATCTCACTATTACATGTAACTATAATGCACTAATAAATTTAAAAATTTCCATCAAAATATATGTGGTATAATTACTATCTAAACATTTAAAATCCCAGCATGATACTGGCATAAAAACATATGTATCAACCAATGAAACAGAATAAAAAGTCCAAAAATAAATTCAAGCAGTTGCAGTCAACTAATTTTCAACAAAGGTGTCAAGAACACATAATGGAGAAATGACAGACTTTTCAATAAATGGTGCTGGGAAAACTGGATATTCACACACAGAAGAATGAAGTCAGATCCTGATTTCACAGCATTTACTAAAGTCAACCCAAAATGGATGAAAGATTTAAATATAAGACTTGACGCTGTAAAACAACTAGAAGAAAAGAGGAGCAAATCTTCATGACATTGGTTTGGGCAATGAAGTTTTAGATATGTCCCCAAAAGCACAGGAAACAAAAGCAAAATAGGCAAATGGGATTGCATCAATATAAAAAGCTTCTGTAGAGCAAAGGAAACAATCAACAGAATGGAGAGACAACCTATAGACTGGGAGAAAACATGTAAAGACCCTATATCTGATAAGGGGTTAATATCCAAAATATATAAGAAACTCAATTCATTATTAATGTACAGAGGAACTGACAGATATTTTTCAAAAGAATACAGATGGCCAACAGGTTTATGAAGAAATGCTCAGCATCAATAACTGTTCAGGATATGTTAGAATGGCTGGTATCAAAAAGATGAAAAATACATGTTGGCAAGGATCCAGAGAAAGGGGAACTTCAGTACAGTATAAATTAGTACAGTCATTCTGGAAAATAGTATGGAGGTTCCTCAAAAAACTAAAAATGGAACTACCATATATCCAACAACCTCACTTCTATTGATGACTCTTGCCTAAACCAATTATCATCATAATGATGCTGAGAGGTGATTTTCTATTTCTCTCTTTCCTTCTAGTTCTATTAGTGATCTTTTTTATCACAAGGAGGAGTCTTCAGTTCTCCTACATTCATTTATTTATATTATCATGGACATGTGGATTTTAACTTTATTTACTGAGTTATAATCATTTACTATCATTGCTTACTTTAAGCTCAAATTGTCTAAGATTAGCTAGTAGAAACCCTTTCAAAGCTGGCTTCTATGTCCTCTTGAAATGCCTCCACCCTTCTTTGAACAATTCCTGATTTTCTGGCATAGTGAAATGCTCCAGGTTCATCTTGAATTTTCTCTGCCCCATCTCTGGAATGATCCATTTCCCCCAAGGAAACCAGGTTTTTTTTTTCTGGAAATAGAAACCAATTCTAGGTGCTAGATATGTTCAATTGCTATAAGGATATCATTGCTTCTAGGCCTTCTCGTTGGAAAGGAACAGCAAATGGATTTATGTCCATACATATGCACATACATATATGCACACAAAATTAGAATTTTTCAGAAAAGACAATGCTCCAAAGAAAAAAGTGACAGAGGTAGGCTGAATAATTATGTCCCAAAGATGTCTAAGTCATTAGCCCCAGAAATTACGAATACATTAGGTAACATGACAAAGGGGAATTACAAATGGAATAATATTAATGTTGCTCATCACTTGGCTTTGAGGTGGGGAGATGACCTTGGACTATTCAGGTAGGTTCAATGTAATCACAAAGGTTCTTAAAAGTGGAAGAGGGAGAGGAAGGCAGTGTGAGAAAACTTAGCCAGACATAGCTGGCTTTCATAATGGAGGAAGGGTGGCAAGGAATCAGATTCTTCTCCAGATTTTCCAGAAAGGAACAACTCTGCCAACATCTTAATTCTAGCCCAGTAAAACTGGATTGGACTTCTCACCTGCATAACTGTAAGGTAATAAATGTATGCTGTTTGAAGTCGCTATTTTCAGTAATTTATTACAACAGTCATAGAAAATTAACACAGTGACAAAAAGTATGTCATCAAGTCAAGGGGAAAAAAACCTGTTACCTTTGGGGCAAATAGAATCACAACTATTTTGACCTGAAAGAGCCCCCACCCAACTTACCTGGGAGATAGTCAATACTGTTTAAAGCATAGAAATTGAAACCCACAAAGAAGTAGAATAAATAAAGGTCTATTTTCTCTCTGTCTCATGGAAAACCTAAGTACTAAGTACTCTCTCTGAGAAGCCATCAGGGACCCAGGCTTCTTCTGTCATAATGTCTCACTGCTTCCATTGCAGAGTCCCAGACAGCTCACACCACATCCTTATTCCAGTCAGTGGAAGGGAGAAAAAGTGACAGATATAATTCTTTTCCTTAAAAGTTTTTACATGTTACTCCAATTCACATGCAATTGGCTAGAACTTAATCACATGGCCACATCTGTAAGCCAGTGAGGTTGGGTAGCCCTGTGCTAGCCTAAAAATTCTATTAGGATGAAAGAAGAGGAAAACAAATATGGGGGCACAATTAGCCATCTCTTTCATATTGTATAACTAGTATTCCTCATTTATATTGATTCATATTTTTTTTTATAATTGTACCTAATTTTTTCTGGTATGACTCTGTGGAAAGAGAATGTTAAAGTCAGGAATATTTCTATTTTGCATGTTGATTCTTTTTTTTTTTCTTTTTGTGGTACAAGGAATGGAACTCAGGGCCTCATGCATGTTGTGCAAGTGCTCTGCACCTGAGTTATACCCACAATCTCCTATAGATTGATTCTTAATCCAAGAGAGATGCTATGGTTTGTATCTGGAATGTCTCCCAAAAGATTATGTGTTGAAAGCATGGTCCCCAGTGCAGCAAGTTTCAGTGGTGGAACTTTTAAGGCAATGATTGGATCATGAGGGCTCTGCCATCATCAATAGATTAATCCACTGATAGCTGAATAGACTCCTGGGAGGTGGGACCTAGTTGCAGGAAGTAGATCACTGGGGACAAGCCCCAGAAGGGTCTATCTACTCTCCTCTCAGCTCCAATCTCTCTCTCTCTCTCTCTCTCTCTCTCTCTCTCTCTCTCTCTCTCTCTCTCTCTCTCTCTCTCTCTCTCTCTCTTTCTCTCTCTGGTTTCCATGAGCTGAACTTCTTTCCTCCACCATGCTCTTCCACCAAGGTGTTCTGCCTCACTCAGGTCCAGAGCAAGGAGTCAACCCACTATGGACCAAAAGCTTTGAAACTGTGAGTCAAAATAAAAATTTCCTCCTTTAAGTTGCTTGTGGCAGGTCTTTTGGTCATAGTGATGAAAAGTTGACTAGTAAAAGAGAGAAAGGAATAAATTAGCAACACATAAGAATCCTCTGCTGGTTTCCATGGCTCAGTTTAGAGGTCCTCTTGGTGATTTCAGGTCACTTATGATTAGGATCCTTAAATCTGGAATTTGTTCCCTATTTCAAGTTCCTCCTGAGTCTCAGCTTCCAGCTTTCAAGCTTCATATCCACCTTCTCCTGTGTGTCCTCAACTCTTGATTTTTCTTCCTCCATTCCTTCATTAACAAGAGCCTGCCCAAAACGAACCTAAAACAAGACCATCCCCTTAGTTTTTCTTTGCATTACCTCCCCAATCTATCTATTCACTGCCATCACAAATTATCACAAACCTAAGTGACTTAAAACATTAACTTATTATCTTAAGTAGAATTTTGACCTGGGTCTCATTCTGTTAAAGTCTAGGTGCGTACAGGGCTGCATTACTTTTGGAGGTTCTAGGGGAGAATTTGTTTCCTCACCTTTTCTAGCTTGTAGATGCTTCCCTCATTCCTTGGCTCATGGCCTTCTTTTTCCATCTCTAAAGCCAGCAACAGCTAGGCATGTTGGTGTACACCTATAATCCTAACTACTCAGGAGGCCGAGGCAGGAGGATTTTTTTTCTTTTTGGTACTGGGGACTGAACCCAGGGCCTCACACATGACAGGCAATCGCTCTACCACTGAACCGTACCCCTAGTCCTTTTCTATCTCATTTTGCAACAGGGTCTTGCTAAGATGCCCAGGTTGGCCTCAAACTTGTGATCCTCCTGCCAAAATGTCAACATGAGTGTGCGCTTATACATTCACACAGTCTGGGTGACTTAGAGTGATCGCCTATCATGTGTGAGGTCTGGGTTCATACCCAGCTACCCAGCACCACAAAGGAAAAAAAAAAGCTAGCAACATGTCAAGTTTTCCTCATACAGCTTCATTCTGACCTCTTCCATAGTCACCTCTGACTCATCTCTTCTGTCTCCCTCTTCCACCTTTAAAGACCCTTGGAATCACATTAGGCCACTCATATAACCCAGGGTGATCTCTTTAGTTTAAGATCAGCTCCTTAGCAACCTTAATTCCACTTGCAACCTTAGTTCTCCTTTGCCATGTAACAATGTGTTCACAAGTTCAGGGGTTTAGGACATGGACATCTTGGAGGCAGGTGGGCTTATTCTGCTGACCACAACCCCTATCTTTATTCTTCTTCCATTGTGCCCAGAAACACAAATAAAATTCTCCCTTCCTCCTCCTGGGCTTCTTCCACTCCTGCTCCCAAGTCAGGTCATTATTCAGCTTAAAGGATAATACTTGAGAAACAAACTTTCTACCAATTATCATCTTACTTTGTATATAGTCACCTGTTCATTATAAGTTATTCTATAAATAAATGAGTCATTTTTCAAATAGCAAAATGAGAGAGGAAGCAAGCTTTTTGTATTTTGTTGTTGTTGTTTGCAGTACTGGTTATTGAACCCAGGGATGCTCTACCACTGAGATCCATCCCCAGCCCTTTTCATTTGGTCTTGAGACAGGATCTCACTAAATTATGATGGCTGGTTTCAAACTTGTGATCTAAAGAGAAGGCAAACTAAAACATTTTAAAGCTGCCTGTACTTGATTGCAAATTCTAGCCACTTGACTTTGGGGGCTGAAGCACTCCATACAAAGTGAATAACAGGTCTTAAGAAATGGAACTCAACCTCAATCAGAATGATTCATCAGGTCTGAGAAATGGAAGCATTAATGTCACTGGTGATTTGGGTAGTTACATCTGAGGCCTCAAGCTTGTTTCTGATTAGAGGAACAAGTGAGGAGGGTGGGAACACAATGAAAATGTCCTTGAAATGTTTTTATATTCAAATCATTTTTGTAGAATTAGCCGAACTGCAAAAGGATCATCAAGGCCTGGAACAGTGGAGTTTGGTCACAAGAACCTGGAAAGGGCAGTAAAAAAGACTGAATTCCCACCCAGTCTTTATCACTGACTTGTAGGACTAACCATGATGAGTTCAAGTGTTATCGTCTTCAGGACAAGGAGGAAGACACTTGGCGCCAACCACCTGCATGCTTATCAAGGCCAGGAAAGCAATTCTTGCTCCTCCTAGAGTTGAGAGCAGATATGAAAGAGTGTCTCTTGTTTGTCACTTTGTAATACTTTACATCTGATGGGACTGAGTGGTGGAATGAGTTGGCCTGGAAGACTGCCAAGGTATCATCCAGCTGTGCCCATCTGAAGGTCTGTGACACAGTCCTTCCTCAGCTGACAGCCACTGCTCTGCCCTTGAACGGCCCCAACCTCTGCTGCACTCTGGAACCAAGTCCTCTCTGAGGCCTGGGTTGTGGTTTTACACTGTACTTCCCTCTTCCTTCCTGAAAGATGAATCAGACTGACATGATCCTTGCCACTCTGAGGGGAACTAAGCAGATGTGAGTAAGTGTGGGTGTGTCTCTGTGGATATTTCTTTTCCCATGAACCAAACAGTGGCATTTAAGATCAATCAGTTTTATCAGACAAATACACTCCATGCTTTATTTTCAAGCCATTGTACTACCTATTTACTTCTATTCTACGTGTTTTTAACAATGTAGCAGGGGGTGCCAGATACCTTCTTAAGTAAAATGCACTTAATTTCAAACACACTCATCTTGGACCATCCACTCCAATACCAAGTAAATGGAGCTTAATCATTTTTGTAGACCCAAAACCTTCCAGGAAATTCAACTGAACCCAAGTCTTTCTTTACCCTTAAGGGGCCACCTTACTACTAATGCCTCACTCCTGCTTTGGGAATGAAACTTCAGGGCATTTTTTAGTACTCCCAGTGTGTGCCAACCTCTACTTGACCTACCCCCACTGCTCACTTCTTTACCAACCTCTTGAGACAAGCACAGGGCACAGGACAGATGATATATCTGAGCATGAATAAGACTCAACCATGTTCTGACCTTATGACCATGGACTCCCTTTTTACCACAAACTCCTTTCTAATTTCAATGCATGAGTGTTTTATACTTTTAATTCATGGCTTCAATCTACATTGTATTTCCTTCTTTCGGACTGAGAGAAAAATAAGCTATTGCCTTTCAACATGATTGATTTTTAAGTTATTTTTAATCACAAAAGTAGAAACCAAAGAAGCAAGAAAAACTAAGGTTTGGCTGCTATCCACAAGGTGGTATATTCAAATAAACAGGTATTCATGACTCTTATAAAAACAGATAACCTCATGTTGTTAGCCCTATTCACAGGGTTTTACACAACATTGTAAGACTTGATCTCTCCCAAGAGTCACCAAGTCATGCCATACCTTGGTGTCTGCAAAGTGTGGGGTAAAATTTGTCCCCACTCATTTTCCTTCAGAGTCACAATCACTTGCTCTGCTGTGGTGTCCAACTTGAATCAAGTGATGCTTTGAGTCAAGTTGCTTTTTCCTTAACTGAGAAACCAAAGACAGACCGCAGTTAACAATAGCCTTAAAAATAACATCTTGGGAATAATCATCACATGCTTCTTTATTACAGGAAATGCATACCAAATGTCGCCTTGTATTTAAGCCTGAAAAGTGGGCAGGGCGTGGGCAGGCAATTACACCAGAGGCTATTTAAGGAGGGCAGGTTTTCCATGACTGGCAACAATTGCCCTTAGAACTCCATCTGTTCTGGACTTCATTTCATATGTAACTATTAGCGCAGGTGCCATTGGTTAATATAAAAGCAAACTGATTGTCATGCAACCTTTTTGATGTGAGTGGGTTATTCGGATCTCGGACATGACCACAAATCCAATAAGGACGAGGAGCAAAAACAAAAACAAAAAAATCTTGCAAGGACTGTATCTCATGATTTTTCAGTCCTTGGAAGCAGAAACACCAGTTTAATTTCAAGGCCCCTTGAACACAGAGGCCCTTTTACAATTCTCCCCACCTCCCCAAAAGCACACTAGCCAAATGTTATAGCTAAACTATTCGTGGGGCCCAGTGCAAAATGAAAATGCAGGACCCCTCATTCAAAAAGCAGGAAAAAGGGTGTCATTTAAAGGTACTAAAATATAAAGCTTTTCCTTTTCTCCTGTGGTTTCTCCCTTGATTTGTCACGGTGTTTCTCACTTGCTATTTAATGTCATTCTAAGTAAAGAAAAAATTAAAATTTTAAATTATTAGCATGAATTTACCACGCATCTCATATCGCATGATGCCAGTTACAAATGCAAATGTAAGAGCATTTGACCCATATGTGGAAGCACCAAAATTACACAATTTACATTTCATACATTTATGTGTATTTTGCCCTTATGGGAACAGTGGAATGCTACACAAAACTAATTCAACTGTTTTTATTTCACTTCTTCATAGGCACACATTCTACCAACCCCTTCATCAGTGACTTGTTGATGAGTAGGTAAGGAGTAGAAGGAAAAGGAGTTATGGGTTGTCCTATCATTTTCTTTCCTTCTATTTTCTGTGTTTGTGGTTGACTCACACACAGAAGTAATACAAGTAAGAAAGAATATGAGTGTGTTCCGTGGTCCTCCATGTTTCTTAGTATGTCAATGCCTTAGTTCTGAAATCACAGCATTTCTGGTTTGAAAAGAAAGTGTGGACTCCCAGAACCATCAGTTACTCTGCTTACTCAGGTGTAGATGTAACACCCTTTGAGAATTTTGCTGAATTCGCACACATTGAGGTCCACTGGGATTCTGTGCTCAGCGGGCATCAGGAACACCAAACGCTAATGGAGCATCAAGGACCAACAAACAGAAAAGTGTATCACCTGCATCACCTCTTCTGACTTGCATGCTCCATTGTTCCGTCAGCCCTCACTAACAAAGCACAAGTTTACAGGCAAAATTATTAAGAATTTCAAGAAAGTGACATCAGGGTATTAAGCTAAAGCACAGGGCCCTTCTGAGGATGGACCCCTGTATGACTATAAAGATTGCACATCCTCGAAGCCAGCCTAGAGATACATTATTTGTTATACTTCAATGTTTATTGAGAACCAGATATGTGTGAAAAAAGTGAATTAGGATGGGGATTATGGTTCAATCATGGAGCACTTGCTTCTCATGAACAAAACCTTGGGTTCAGTTTCATTCCCAGTACCACACACACACACACACACACACACATGCACACATACACAAAAGTAAGAAAGATAGATCATAAGAATGGCTCCATGCTACCAGAATAGGTGAATGAATGAAGAAAATGTGGTGTATACACACAATGCAGTATTATTCGGCCATAAAGAAAAATAAATTATGTCATTTGCAGGAAAATGGATAGAATTTGAGAACATTATGTTAAGTGAAATAAACCAAACTCACAAGGTCAAGGGTCATATGTTTCTCTCATATGTGGAAGCCAGAGAGGAAAAAGGAAAAGAAAAGTGGTGGGGAGGAGCTCATGAAAATCAAAGGGAGATCAGTAGAGTAGAGGAAAGGAACTGGGGGGAAGGAGGGGGAGAGAGAAAAGGGAAATACTGGGGAATGATAGCCGCAAAATTATATTGTTATATTGTGTGCATGTACGAATATGTAATAGCAAATCCCTCTGTTATGTGCAACTACAATGCACCAAATAAAAATATGGAAAAAAAAGAATGGTTCCATGCTCTAAATCTTTGTGAGGGCTGTTGGGGTGACTGATATGTTCACATTTCCAATAGATGTACTACTTGTTTAGTTCCTGAGATGATGCCTACAGTCGTAAGAGAATATCTGGCACTCTTGGGGGTATGCCTTATATATCCCAAGTAAAAATCCCTTGAGGCAAGCAGAGGAAAATACAAGATTTGTGCAGCTGAGACTTAATGCCAAGTGAATGAGCTCAACCTGACTTTCAGAATATATTACCCAGGAGGTTTATTGTAAACACGCTACAGAGGGAAGAAGGTGACCAGACACCATTCCTAGCAGCTTGCCCAAATAGCAAACTAGTGAGCCCTGGTGGTAGAATTGTTGAACTTGAAGTAATGGCAGAAAACGAAAATTTTTCCTTTATTTTTAATTGTGGTTAAAAATACTGCATAGTGTAAAATTTACCATCTTAACCATTTGGAAGTATAGTTCAATAATGTTAAGTATATTCACATTGTTGTGCAAGCAGTCTCCAGAACATTTTCATCTTGTAAAACTGAAACTCTATACCCATTAAACAACAACTGCCCACCTTCCCCTCCCGCTAGCTCCTGGCAACAACCATCTTTCTTTCTGTTTCTATGAGTCTGGAATCATACAGTAGTCACTTTTTTTGTGACTGGCTTACTTTTGACTTAGCTTAATGTCCTCAAGTTTCATTCATATCATTGCATGTGTCAGAATTAACTTCTTTTGTAAGGCTGAATAATATTCCATTGTATATACATACTGGATTTTTCACAGCCATCATCTGTTGATAGTCGTATTTCTCCCCCAACTCTTGGCTATTGTGAATAATGCTGTTATGAACGTGGATGTACAAATATCTCTTTGAGACCCTGCTTTCAATTTTTTGGACTATAAACCCAGAAGAGATATTACTGGGAAAAAAACACAATTATTTTAAATCATACTGATCCATGTCTGTTGGGAGATCACATGATGTTTGGAAATGTCAGGAGACTATCTTGGGAATTTGAGGAGTAAGAGAAATAATGTGGAAGTACCAAATTTGAAAAGTCTAAGTGTATCCCATGCAATTGTTCAACAGTGTAACCTTCTGAACTGAATAGACAAAATCTTTGACTAAAATAAGCATCAAGACAAATACTCTAACCGAAAACTTTGGATTGAAATCAAGCAAAGCTAAAATAAGTACACTGAAGACATGTAGAAGAAATACTGGCCATCCAATTGTTCTTGGAAAGATAAAACTATTAAGACAGTGTTTATGGGTTTGTAACTCAGCACTTGGAGCAATGTAAAAGAACCCTCTGTGGAAAGATAGCAATCTACAGACAAAAAACAATGTCCCTGTGAGATATTACTACAACGCCCTGAAGTAACCCTGCTGAGAATATATTAATGTTCAACACTTAGACCATCAACACCTTGCCAGGTCCATGGTGGGTGGGTTTTAGAATTATAGAACTTTCAAGTTTATAAGAGATCATTTAGTCCAATTCTCCTAATTAAAAGGAAGAAACTGAGGCCCAGAGAGGTTAAGGAACTCTCCCTGGATCACAAAACTAGTTGGTGACAGCATCAGGGCTGAATTTCTCAATTCTAATGGTGAATCTGTTAATATCTTCAAGGCCACCCTGATAGCAGCAAGACCATGACTATCTGACAGTATAAATAAAATAGTTTCAGCCTGAAAAGACGAGAGCTTGTGGAGTTTCTTCTGTAGTATAGCCAGGCTGCCATTGATGCTATCCAAATACACTATCCTAATCCAAGGATTTAACAGATTTTTTTTTCAAGGCACTTTTAGATGTTTGATAGTTCCAGACAATCAGCAACATGGAGGCAGTAGTCAGGGTCCCAAATGATATACTAATATCTCTCCTCTCCTTTAGGTTAATTGAAGACATCAAGAGTTCAAAAATTTCCTGTTAAAATGAAAATATATTCCCCAAGAGGGATTATATAGTAATCCATTATAGACATTAACATACTAATAGGAATTCATTGATTAGATTAGTTAACTGATTATTACCTTGCCAAGCATAGTATCTCCTGGCATTGAGGGACAGGACTGAGGACCCACATATTTTTGATGAGTATAGAGAGGTCTAGGAAATAAAGGTTGGCTCAGCTGGGTGTGCAAATGTGGGTGTTCTGTTTGGGGGCCCAGAGAAAGAGGAAAGCATTGGACATGGAATAAAGAACGCCTAAAAAGAAGGCATAGAATTGTCAAGGAAAACTTCATTTACCTAACAATTTTATCCCAAAGGACAGCTAAGAATCCTTTTCTTGAAGGATGAATGTCCACATGATTCATACTCTGTGCAAGTATGAAGTAATTTTTGATCATTGAACAATCTCTAAGATAAAAAGGTAGATCTGTAATGTGGAGCTTTAAAAACTGAACACCTAACTGTCCATACACCCTGTTGTGGTGGCAGAAAAGGGAGTACTCCCTCTCCTGCCCTTCATAAAGTGGCATGGCTGACATTTCTATAACAAAAGACAAGTTAATAAGAGAAAAGCATAACAAATTTATTAATATGCACATGTACATGGGGAACCACACACAATATAAAAACTCACAGAAAGGGCCAGATGGTTGAAGCTTAAATACCTTCTTCATAAGGGACAGGGAAATGGTGTGTGTGTGTGTGTGTGTGTGTGTGTGTGTGTGTGTTCAGTGACAAATTAGGGAAAGGTAAGGAACAGAACCTCACTGCAAATAATGGGTGTCTTATTATGGAGACAAAGTCTCCCAGGTAATCTTTAGGCGCTGCTCCAGTAGACTAGATAAAATCCTGTCTGGGTGTGGTTACATTTAGTCTCCTCTCTTCTCCAGTGGTTAATCTTTCCTGGATATTTGATGAAATTTCCTGGGGAGGGAGTTTAAGACAATTGCATTTCTTTTGCAAGAAGTTTTTTTCAGTCAGATAAGGGAATTTCAGAGAGAGCTCCTCCCTGTGCTTCAGAGAGAAACCAAGAAGGTTAGAGAGATCTTGATTTTGAGACATTTCTTCAGTTCAGCATGTGAAAGTCCCACACTTTGGGGGTATCACTTTTCTGAGTACCAACACCACTGTAATATTCCTTCTTGATAGAGAATAACTGAACTTGGCTAACATAGTAGTCATGTTCCCGTAAAAGGAAAGGAAGGAAAAATATAATGAAAAACGTCTCTGATATTCTACCAATGGAGCAGTTCCCCAGTTAGAAGTAACCATGTCCCCTCTATTACTAGACAATCGAGACAGATGGACATTCCAATAGATCCTTTGGGAATTGGTTGCGATGAAGGCCAAGTGAATATTTATTTTCATTACCTTATCTTTATTTTTCCTATATCCATGTGCTGCATGTTGATTCAGTCATTAGAGACTGAAAGTTCAGATAAGCCAGGGAAAGCCCACAGCAATGGTGGTTGTTTTCCATGTTTTGTTTGGTGTGTGTCTGTTTTGTAGCCAATCATACTGGGTGACTGGTTCCCTGGACCCAATCCTGATGCCCAGGAAATTCCTGTGATGCCAGTATCTTTGGGTTCAGTCACAGAGAAACTCACGCCACACCTCATCTTTGTGTGGGGAATTTGTTCCAGACAATTCTGAAGGTATCTGAGATGACAAATTAGTTCTTGGGGAGGTGCAGAAAACATACTCCTCAGGGAGACTTAGAACTCATAAGAAACTTCAAATAAGAATACCGTGACTAAAATGTTCCCAAGGGCAGATTCCTGGGCAAGCACTAGTCCTCATTGCCTTCTAGAACTCTTGCTACTCCCTGGTTGACCCCTTGTCCCTTTCCTGCTTCCCCATTGACCACTAACATCACAACAGATGCCTTTTTTTAACACTTTGTATACAGTATCTCATTTGTTTCCACTGTAACCTTGTTAGATAAATACTATTATTATTCTCCCTTTAACAGAAAAGTGAGAGACAGAAAGTGGGGAATGAACTTCCTCAGGTTGCAGACTGACTGAGTGAGGAGGTAGGATTGACTCAACCTTGTGAAACTATGGAGTTCATGGTCTTGGCTACAAGTTGTTTTGTCTCCTCAGCAACTTGGTTTCTCTGGAAAGAAGGGAGGCTCTTTATTCCTCTCTTTCATACCCTATTTCCTCAATCCTGTACTTTGGAGTCTCAGGACTGAGTCCTTCTCAGGAAGGGTGGACTTTGAGGAAAGAATCCCTTTGCTTCCATGCACTAAAAGCTGCTGAAGGTCAACAAGGCCCAGGCCCTGCTCTGAGTCCAAGTCTCGGAGTCTGGCTGTCTGCTTAAGAGTTTCCATTCCCAAGGGACAACTGCCCAGGAGAGATGGCCATCTGGGAACAACCTTCCTGATGTTCCTTTGGCTACACATTTTGTTGATTTCCTTAAGTGTGTTTTCTTATGGGGTTTCTGTTTCTTTTCTGGCTTGGTTTGTGACTTGACTTCATTTCTGTTTATTTCTTATTATTTGGCCCAACACACTGGTTTGCTTTTGATTTTTTCCCCTCTCAGGCTCCTGGCCTACATGACCTGTGGCTCATTTTGCTATATGATATGCCACCCTGACTGTGTGTTTTGTCTGAAGTCCTTGGAAGCTAAAACTTAAACACTGTGAAAACGGGATGGGGGAAATGATTCAAGTCTTTCAATTTAGGCAAAGATCATATTATGAATGAAATACACAACCATGATTAAAATCACATCACCTTGATGGTTCACTACTTTCCTTACTGATGAAAGCTGCCATTGGGAATGTAGAATCAAAAGTTTTAAAAAGAAATAAAGCATTTCTGGTCCTTCTCCTTTGGAGATCTATTGATGGGGCAGAGAAATCTGAGTGATCACAAGCTCAGAACCTGAAAAGTAGAATATAGGCCAGCTAGGATGTGATACAGAGAGTGTAACAGGGCACGGTACACTCAGTCACTCCCCACAGAAAATCATCTGTCACACACATATGGGATATCTTGTCTGCGTGTCCAACCTCCAATCCAAGATAATGTTCTGAAATTTTTTAAAAACCTGAACTAGTTTGTAGTCAGTCTGAACCTAATTATTTTCCTTACACATCTAACCATGTGTTTGGGATACTCCCAGAAGAAAAGAGGGAATTCTAAATAATACAATAGACTCTGTTTTTTGCTACTGAGAGAGGGGGTGAAAACCACTCACATACTAGGCTTCCTGGGTTATAGTGGAAAAGAACTTTCAAATATCATAAAATGCATGAAGGAAAAGTCCTAGTCAAATAGTTTCCAAGTGTGACTAAATACATGGAACAGTAAAGAACTTTACAATAGACCTGTGCTGGTCTTGAATTTCTTTAGAAGTTTTAACAGTTTGCTATGTGCTAAGATTTTAGACTCAAGGTCTGAGTTCAAATCCTGGCTGTGCAACTGAATGCTGGGCATTCAGTTACCTCATCCATAAAATGGTAATAAGAATATATATTTTTAGAGTGAGGCTCAACTGAGATAATGCATGTAAAGTGCTTAATACAATTCTGACACATAACTTTTCAACAAGTGGTTATTCTTCCATATTATTCTACCATTGCATGTATTTTCAGCTAGTATTTGTTGAGCCCCTTATGCATACAGCCTAGTACCCTGTGAATTCACAGATACTGTTTCATGTATACTTACAGTAAATTTTGGAGAAAAGTTGGCTTATTATTCACCCAATTTTATATTTATAGAAACTGAATAATGACTGACAGCAAAGGTATACACTAAGCACTTGACAAGAATCAAAGATAAAGTTGAAAGATCTAAAAGTTCTTATCCAATCCCCTTCTCTAGTATCCCCACTAACCCGAAAAAGCACAGTAGAGAGAAACTAACACGGGATGAGAGGGATCAGGCAGGCTTCCCAGAGGAAATACATGTATCCCCACTGGATGTGGGAAGGGGAGAACTTTAGATCTGGAACACAAGGGCAGGTAGAGATTTCCACCCTGGGGCCTCACACTGGGGCCTTCCCTCCACCCTCTACCTTCTTTCCCAAAGAGTGTTGATGTCAGCTCATTTCAAAGTCTTCACATCCACTTCAATTGGGCATGTGGGTTTCACTGGATGCATATAACACTGCAATTTTCAGAGATCAAAGAATGTGCCCAACAACAAAATAAGTCCATATCCATCAACTTGTGTCAATAAACACTGGATATTGGTATATTTGTAGAGGTCATAGAACAAAAACATTCTATATACAGGTTGTGCCTGATTTATGATGGTTCAACATTATTTTTCAGCTTTATGATGGTGTGGAAATTATATGCATTCAATGGCGATCATTCCTCAAATTTTGAATTTTGATCTTCATCCAGAATACAACATGTAGTCCGATTCTCTTTGTCCATGCTGGGTTGTAGGAGTGAGCCACAGCTTTCTGTCAATCACGTGATCACAAGGAGGGAATAACTGACACTCTACAGTGTGCAGGATTGCTAAACTGTGACGTGGATTTGATTGGGTGAGTTCAATGAATTTTCAATGTATGATATCTTCAATTTATGATGGGTTTATCAGGACATAACTGCATTTGTAAATCAAGGAGCAGCTGCAATTAACAACTGCCCTTTGGAGTACTAAAAAAAAAAACAAGCTTAAATTAATGAATAATCCTCAATTTGGCTGGGAATGACAATAATTCTGAAATTTTGGAGCTCAACTTTGAACTTAATCATAAAGACAAGTTCTTTCAAGTCACCCAGCTCTATTGTGCTCCCTTTTCTGAAACAGGAGAGAGAAAACATTGCCTCTAGTAGTTAAGGTCACTGTCATGGTGAATCTTTGATGTGTTTGTGAACCCATCACTCCTTTGAGGACTGCTTCTCCATGATTTCATCCATGTGATTTTTGCAAGGCTGCCCTTCATAATATCTCTGACCACCTGGTCAGAGACAAGAGTATGGAGCAGAGGCCTGAACAATCCATAGCACCACTTCCCTTGGACACAGTGATGACTCAAGGAATGGGTGCATGCTCCCAGTCAGGCTAATCAGCCATTTCCTTGGATTTTTCTAGAGTTGAGAGGGAAGAATTGTCTTTCCTTCTTTGCAACCAAGACTCTAAGGACACAAATCTAAAAAAGCTGTAGCCAGGCTACCACCAGATGGAAAAAGCCTATCTGTATTGGAAGGCAATGAAATGGACATAGAAAGAAGCTGGACATTGGTCCTGCTGGAGTACAACTCCCTGGTTCTCAGGGTCCCTGGAGCTAGCTGTACCCTGCCCTTCTGTGTCTGAAGCTGGTGTGAGTTATGTTTCTGCCACTTGCAACTAAGAATCCTGGCTAATACGGAGGAGAAATTCAGCCAGGTACACTTGGAACAAAATATTTGGTGAAACTAAAGTGATATCACACATCCATTAGAGAAACTTTTAGAGGAGGACTATGAGCCAAGCAACGAAAATAAAAAGGTGGAGGGTAGATAACAGCCACCTTGATTCAGCCATGTAATCAACATTTCCTAGACTACCTAGAAGAGCAGAGATTCTCAATGAAACAACAAATTTGGATCTTTTATGTCAGCACTTGTACATATGCTTTTATATTTTGCATAGTATTTCAGGAGGTTCACAAACCTCTCAAAACTAATTGGGAACTGTCTTCTAAGGGCTATGTAATACACCTGGTGCTAATGATGATCACAGTAATTCATATCTCCCCTAGTATCTTGATAGCTGTGTGCTGTTATTTATACTTCATTTACAATATCGAAATAACAAAACACTGACCATAACAGGGGAGTTGAGAATATTAAATTGGATCATATATGTACAGTGGTGGTTCATGGCTGATGCTCAATAAATGTAGCTATCATCATCATCATAATCATCTTCATTAGATTAATGAATAGATACTTATGAATTGATTTATGGATGATGCAAAGATATTGTATATCTAACTTTTATAGTCAACTTTATATTTAATTTTAAACATGTCATTCTAATTAGGTTTCATTGCATTAATACAGGAGCCCTCTGGTGGTCAAAACCATTGCTAGAACACATGCAAAACATTACTTTTACTTAAGTGTAATAAGGATTCATGTAAGGATATTTATGATTTCCATCTCATTAAGAGATAGGCTTACATATAGTGTTATGGGCTGAATTGTGCCTTCTTAAAATTCACATGTCGAGGTCCTAACCCTTAGTACCTCAGAATGTGCCAATTTGGAAGTAGGTTCTTCAAAGAGGTAATCACATTAAAATAAGGTCATTAGGATGGGCCCTAATATAGTATGACTAGTGTCCTTATAAGAAGATAAAATTTGGACACAGGGATGTACAGAAGGATGACCACCACGTGTGGACACATGGAGAAGACAGCCATCTACAAGCCAAAAAGGGAGGCCTCTTTGATTTCAGATGTCAAGCTTCTAGAACTATGGGAAAATGTTTCTATTGTTTAATTCCCCTAGTTTGTAATACCTTGTTATGTATGGCAGATCTAACAAATACACATGGATATAGATCCCAGTCAATACACAACATCAGTTTGCCTTTTAGTGTGAATAGTGCCAACAGATGTAACTTACTGTCTTCTCTGAGGTCCATTTGGACATAACCTGGAATGATATATGACATAAAACATGGAACTAAAGAGTTGTTTCTGAGTGTTGGCCACATGAGGTTTGCCTTGTTTCATAGTCAAATATTAACCACTGAAAATGGAACCAAGAGACCTATCTGAATACAGTGGATAATTAGATACAGTCCAAAAACATCAAACAAAAATAATAGAAACCTTTCTATTTTCTGATACTGGGGTTGTGCTCAGAGGCATTCTACCATGAGTTACATCCCCAGCCTTTTAACTTTTTGTTTTGAGACAGGGTCTCACCAAATTGCTGAGGCTAGCCTCAAACTTGTGATACTGCTGCCTCAATCTCCAGAGTAGCTGGGATTATCAGTGTACACCACTGAACCTGGCTAAAAGCCTTATTTTTTATGAAATATTTTTATTGGTTCTTTTTAGTTATACATGACAGTAGAATCCATTTTGATATAATTATACAATGGAATGTATCTTATTCTAGTTAGAGTCCCATTGACAGGGTCCAACACATGTATTGGACCTTAATCCTAAAAATAATTACAATTTATAATAGCACAGTCATAATTTGCTATAGTTTTTGCTTACATTCTTTCCCAAACGTCACAAGAGCCCCTTAGGGTTTCTATTTTTCTTATTTCTACTTTTAAAGATGATGAAGAGAAAATTCAAAGAAGGTCAGTAAGGAAGGTTAATGGTAGAAGTACAATCTTGACTTTCTGTCCCAAGCTCCCTTCACTGCTTTCTGCTGCCTGACCATGTTTTTCATTTGACATGAGCCCTAATTGCAGAAATATTCTCAAAGCATCAGTGTTAAATATAAGATTTATTTTCCATGAGGAGAGTGGCAACCAATTGTCCTAAAGGCTTGTATTTATGGAGCGAACATATGAAAAAAAGGTGATGTAAAGTAGTAGATCTGAATATAAAGGTGGATATTGTGATCTCTTTTCCAGAGTATCAAATTGCATTGAGATGTACAGATCTGAGAAGGTTTCTACACCAGGAAGGGAGATGAGAATAAATAAACAATCTTTTCATCCTTATAATTTCATATTATTCTGTGCAGTCAGTACAATTGACCCTTCATAGCTACATGTTCTGCATCCAAGCACTCAACCAACTACAGTTTGAAAAATGTATTTAGGTCACAATGGTTGTGCCTGTACACATATGACATTTTGTTGTTATTTCTAAATGATGCAGTATAGCAACAATTTACAGAGCATTTACATTATATTAGGTATTACAAGTAATCTAAAGATAATTTAAAGCATATGAGAGGATGTGCATAGGTTCTATGTACAGATTGTACCATTCAAATAAGGGATTTGGGGATCTGTGGATTTGGGTATTTGTGGGTGGGGGTCCTGGAGCCAATTCCCCGTGGATACTGAAGATTGACTGTATTTAATGAGAATTGGTGTGATCTCTCCCTGTTCACAGAAGTATTCTTTTGTTAGAATAGGGAGTCTGACATTTTTTTCTTAGTTCAAAGTTAATCTCTTGAATAACAGACAGTCGCATTTTAATATAGAAGGACTAAATAAATAAGAATTGATAGAGAAATCATTTAACTGGTAGAATTCAGCACTAGTAAAGTGTTCCCACACCAGCTAATTAAATTCAAATGAATGAAACTACTACATTAAATGCAGTAAGGTCTGATTGACAGGGAGTCCATTCATTCATGATGATTTAATCTAGGTTTAGCTGACGTTTACCTCTGCATGTTTTCTGAAGAGAGAATGTGCTAAGGAAAATACTATAGTGTAAACCAGAATGGTGGAAACAATTTTCATCTTTCATAAGCAAAAATAATTGCTTTAAGAAATCTTGGTGCATTTGTTGTACGCAAACGCATCCCACCCATTATGTGGCTACAGAGGAACTATGTGCTCAGTTTGTTGAATCCATCAGTGAATTCATGAATACAAAGTATGCAGCTTTTCTGCCCCTCAAAGAAGGCCCCAGAGGGAGTCTGCCCACCAGGATGGTGATTCTCAGAGTGGGCCTCAGACCAGCAGCATCCATATCACTGGGGAACATGTTAGAAATGCTAATTCTTGGGCTTCACCTCAGACCTACTAAATCAGACACTCCTGGGGTGGGGCTCAGCTGTCTGTATTTTAATAAGCCCTCCAGGGGATTCTGATGAACATTCAAGTGTGAGAACACTGCACAAGAAAACAGTTTTTTGTTAGATGTGTGTGTTCTTAATGACGCTCAAAAGAAATAAAATTGTCTTTCTGAATATTCTGTTCTTCCACTATTTCATAGATACCATCTCCAAATTAAGGGAGATAAGCCATGCTGGATGTTTGTTTATAGTGATGTGAAGAGGCCAAACTGGTGCCCATTGTCCTGACAGGAATGACAGATCAGCCTCTGGGCCCGGCAGACCTCCTACTGGTAAAGGATGTGGAAATTGACCAGGATTTGGACTTCTCAAGTGGTTGCATTAATTACCAAATCTATTTTTTTCTTTCTCTTATTTAAGTTGTGTTGCAAATGAAATCCAATCCATATTTCCCCTAATTTACATTTAAAATGGTTCAAATGTTGGTAGGAGATGACTGAGTCCCCAAGAGACCTTTTGAACCTATTACAATTTTTTCTCCAAAACAGGAAGTTGCACTTTACCCAGTGCAAACAAAGCTTAGCCTGGAAAGGCCTGATTTGTATTTA
The DNA here is from genome assembly GCF_902686445.1 of Sciurus carolinensis. Classification (NCBI taxonomy): domain Eukaryota; kingdom Metazoa; phylum Chordata; class Mammalia; order Rodentia; family Sciuridae; genus Sciurus; species Sciurus carolinensis. Next base: position 36,429,126 of record NC_062232.1, read on the forward strand.
ATTTTCTTAGCCCCAAAATTTGGAATATATTTTAATTTTCAGAACATATTTTTCTCCCTCTCTCCCATTATCCATCACATAAGCTGCCTTTCCTTCTAATAGAAGCTAAGTTGTAAAAGCTTTAACCATATTTTCATAATCATATTCATTTTTATGGTTAAGGGATCATGAAACTCTAAATGCACTAGTTACATCTCAGTTTCATTCAGTTCGACAACAATTTATTGTTGTATGCACAAAGAAATAGGACTGTCTGTGGGGAGGAGGTAAAAACCTATTTCAGAAATGAGTTGATCTCAGCTGAGGAATGAGAATCTGTTGCACTAAATATGTTTTGGTTATCGTTTGCCTTGGATTGCCTGAGAATTAGACATAGAGTCTATATTAGATTTTGGAATTTTATTGGAGATTATACAGAGCATCTCCGTATTCGGGAATGAGAAATTTAATTAGTGGCAGGAAGAGGAAAAGGAGGAGGAGGAGGAGGAGGAGGTAAAAGAGGAAGAAGAGGAAGAAAAGGCAGAGACGATCGTGACCACTTGCCTGCGTCAGGATGGAATACAGCTCACTGTCTGGTACACAACTCCTTTGTGTTCCCACAATCCTTTGTGCCTACCTCAGTCCAGACTTCCCTTCAAAGAAACTGTTGGTTTACATGTCTATTTCTCTTACTACGAAAGTGAACCTCTTCAGGGCAGGGGTTACTCCTTTTCCCAGCAAGCAGTAAAAAGGTGCCACTCTTTCTTCAATTTATTCTCTTAGCTAGTTTGCAACTTGAGGACTCATGGAGGATTACAGAGATATTGTCACTTGGATCTTACATCTAGGAGTAGAGGTTTCCTGAATGTAGGGCAGGACCTTTCTCATTAAGGAGGACAGAGTTGAGGAATAAAGGGGCAGACTGCCTAGTAGCCAGATGTGGAGGCAGAAAAGCCCTGAAGAAATATGGTAAAAATAGGGAGAACTGAGAGCTAAACCTCCCTCACCCCACCTCCATCCCTACTCCATTCAGGTGCTTCATCCTGTCCAGTGTGCCAGTGTGCAAGTCACTATTGCTGGGTAGAAGATCACCCCAGAGCCCTGGCTTAAAACAACAGAATTCATTTTATTATCTTTCCTAGTTTCTGCAAGTCAGAAATTTAGGAAGGGCTCTGTTGGTCAGTTCTGATGTGAAATCTCTGGTGCACTTGTAGTCAGATAATAACTAGAGCTGGAATGATGGTGGGCTGGAGCAGTCAGGGCCTGGCTGGACATCTTCCTTTCTTCATGAAATTTCAGGACCTCGCCAAGGAATCATTTCATATGGCCTAATGTGCTCTTCCATGGAGACTTCAGGGTTATAGGTTTACAGAGAGACTCAGGATGCCATGAGCAAGGTGGAAGATGAGATCCCTTTAATGACCTAGTCTCAGAAGTTTCAGAAGAAGCGATTGGGTTGTAAGAGTCTCAGATAGTTAATCCTGTCTGAGTGGTAACTGGAGGTAGGTAGGGTGTGACTGGAGGAGGTGGGAATTGGGGCATGGTTTTGGGGTATATATTTTGTATTTGGAGAGTGAAGACTCTCTGCTTTTCATCACCATGTGAGCTGCTTCCCTCTGCCACACTCTTCTGCCATGATGTTCAGCCTCACCTCAAGCCCCAAGGACTGGAGTCAGCCTTCTATGGACTAAGAATTCTGAAACCATGTGCCCTCAAATAAACCCTTCCTCCTCTACAGTTGTGTTAGTCTGGTCCTTTAGTCACAGCAACAAAAAAGCTGACTAAAACAGGGAGTAAATGATTTTTAGGGGAAATGAATAAGCCCAAGCAACAGACAATAACCTGGGCCGAGTTTTCCCTGGGTTCTGAGTGTTGTGCCAATTCTAATCTTTTATCCTGTGAATTAATCCTCAAGTAGATCTAGCATTTGGATAAATAGGGAGACTTCACAAAAAGCCTCTTCCTGGGCTGAAGTCATAACTCAGTGGTAGAGTACTTGCCTAGCATATGTGAGGCACTGGGTTCGATCCTCAGCACAACATAAATAAAATAAAAATAAAGGTATTGTGTTCATCTTCTTTTAAAAAAAGAAAGAAAGTCTCTTCCTGCCCTTCAGGAGGGGAAGAGGGGCAAGAGACAGGGGAATGAGAGAAGGTCAGAGTTCAAAGAACATCAGCATATCAAAGTACTATATTTGAGGGTATTATTTTTCTGAGCTCCACATTCCCTGCTTCATGGTGGAATGAGAGTCAAAACCACACTGTATAAGAGTATGTGAGATGGGAGACAGAATTTTGGCTATCTTTGAGAAATATATGGTTTGTCACGGCCAGGAAGAACTAAGAACTATGAGGTCTTTTTCTTCCCTACCAAAATTATTTCCCTATAACTCAACCCCTCCCCCACATACTATACTTTTTATTTCAGTTACATTTTTCTTTTTGTTTTACACTAAGGGAATCTGGCACAATGTTAACCTTAAATACCTTAAGGTTTCTTTCTAATGCATGTAAATTCAGGTTTCATAAAACTTAAAAATACCACAGATTTGGTTGCTCACACACATACCCAAGTAATTTTCCCAAGGAAATACTATTTCAAGTTCTCTGTTAGAGGGGGAAAAAAAGTTAAATGAAAATCAATATTGATGGGTAGTGCTGTACAAAAAATGTGTGTTGTAAGTTATTTTACCACAGAGGTAGTTTCCTGTGGAAACTGTGACTAGTGGTAAAGCTCAGTTTTAAAATATTTTGAGATACAAGCCAAAATGTTGGGTGGGGAAGTATAATTTGCTATTACCCAAAGAAAAGTCAATTACTTAGTACTAACATTTTAAAGATATGATTAAAGTTTGTATCTTTGCTAAAGGTCGTTTGTACCAAGTCCAATATCAGCTAGCATGTATAGGCAAAAAAATATTAATAAACTCATTCACCAATTGTAGACAATTTTCTCCTTCTATAAATTTTAGGGTTTTTTTTTAATAAAGAATTGCCAGATTTTTAAATTTCACTGAAAGCATCTAAAGTAAGTAGCAAGTTATTACTGAGCTTGGTGAAATAATGACTCTTATCCTTAATTACTTCACTACAAAACCTGGTGCTATTCAATATATTCTACACACAAATTATTGCAAAGGCAAAATTCCGCCATCACAGATTTATATTTCAAAAAGAAATATAAATTACCCTTGTCTCTGCTTTCCACATTGATGATTTGTGTAATGAGCTGAAGAGGTAAGACTCAGGAAACCATTTTCATTAACAGTAAACTAAGAACAATTAATAACGTTTTTTTTTTCAAAACACAGGGAGAGAAATCATTACCCAGGGCTGGATAATTGAATTGTATAAACTTGTTGAAGCTTCACTTAACTATAAATGTATTTGCAAGTAATTATCACCACAGCATAAATAACTTTATAATATTTTACCTGAGTCAACATGAGTCAGATTTGCAAAGCACCAAGGAAAATAAGCAATTAGTTGATTCCTTATCCAAGAAAAGCATGTTACTTAGTTACAAATAATTCCAAAATTCCCAAAGGAATGAGTAGGTGGAGGCTAGTTCTGTATAGTCCATGACCCAACTTCAGGAGATGTGGAGAAGACTTGCTGATAGGCAACCTTCTGGTAAACCACAGCAAGTTTCCTCTACTTTTATGAATAATGTTGAGTTACAAAATCTGGAAGTCTGAGGGCGAGTACCAGGGCCTGAGGCAGTTTTCAGAACCTTCCTGTGCATAGTACCTGAAGCACATCTCTTGAATCACCCCCAAAATCAAGTTTTCAATAGACCTCTGCCAAAGAGCTTCAACACTGTGAGACAAAAACCTCATGGGAGCTCACAAAATCATGTGAAATTCTCTGAGTTAATATTCACTTTAAAGCAATAAAGTAGAAATGGAAACACTGAAGTAGTCTACAAACTACCTAAATATTATCATTCCATGTTTTTTAGTACAAATACATTCATCTTCCCTCTCCCTACCAAAACCACTGGGTGCTCTGCTGAATCTTATCAAATAATATTGGGAATTCATGTTTCTGGAATGAACAGAGGATAGGATCAGCCTATCTAAGGCTAAAAATCAAAAGAACATCAGTATTTGAAATCTTACTTGTAAGACACAGTCATATTGTACTTATAAGAATTATGCATACAACCATATTATTACCCATAATTCTTGTGGACCAGGAAGCAATGGAGACATGTATTGGAATGATTACAGTGTCTAGCCTTCACCTCAGACTGGTAAACTGCTGGTCACTGATTCCTCACAAAAAGCATTTCTGCCAGGATCAATCTTAATTATCACAGCTGTTTATCTGAGGTGTATTATGGGATGTGGTGCCCTAGTTCCTCCTAGGAATGTGCTCATTGGAATGAAAGAAGCATGCTATCTGCTTCCTATCTGATTCTATGTTTATAAATACATACTTACCTCTAACCTTGTCCACATGCCAGTTCTGGATCACTCAAGGCACTCATTTGTTGTCTTAACTTTAGAAACTCTGTCCCAATAAGTTAAGAAAGTCTAATCAGTAAAAACCATCAAGTTTCTAGAGAGTTTTGTAATACACAAGGTGTTGTTAAGCAGTTACTTAGTTCACATTTTCTTCCATTAATTGCCCATCATCCATGGGTTGAATGTTTCTGACTCCCACCCCTTCATATGTTTAAATCCTAATCCCTTCTGTTATAGTATTAATAAGTGGGGATTTGGGGAGTTGATTAAGTCTTGAGGGTGGAGTCCACCTGAATGGGATTAGTACCCTCATAGAAGAGAACTCCCAAAGTTCTCTCATCCTCTTTCTTCCACATGAGGATATAAAAACAAGACGGAAGAGGGCCCTCACCAGGACTGGACTTCTCGAGAAATACCTATTGTTCAAGTCACTCAGTCTATGGTACTTTGTTATAACAGCCTAAATGGACTAAGACATCACCTAAAAATGTCCATTCACAACTGAAAATGGACTGTAGCAATACAAATATTACAAATAATATACAAGTACATAACTGTCATTTTCTTTGGTACTAGAGATTGAATCAAGGGGCACTTTCCACTGAGCTAAGTCTCCCACTCTTTTTACTTTTTTATTTTTTGAGAAAGAGCCTCACTAAGTTACTGAGGCTAGTCAAGAACACGTGATCCTCCTGTCTCAACCTCCTGAGTTGCTAGAATTATAGGCGTGTGCCACCAGTCCTGTCTGTATCCACCATTTTTTTCTCCCTAAATTCTCTGTGTAACATTCCTCTGGGAAAGTGAGTACTTTTCCTCCCCTTTTGCCAGTAAAGATGTTCTGTTATCTTGCAAGTTCTGCTATCAGGAGAGAGTAATCACTAAACAACAGAAAGATCCTCATATATAGTAAAACACTGCATGTGGCTCTTATACTGCCCTGGATTGTTTATTTGCTATAGAAAATTTTATATCCCAAAGTTTTAGACTGTTGGACTGACTAACTAGGTTAAAGAGTCAGAATTAATCAATACCATATATAAAAGACAATGATATTTTTCTGTTAGTTTTTATTTAAAATATTATAACTACTAAAGCAATACATATGTCCATTCATCAAACATTTTCAACTTCCAAATTATACGATAGTATTGTCATATGCATCTATTTTTCAAATTAAAAAAAACTATTTTCACACTTGCTTCAGGGCCCAATTGCAAGGTATTAAAGGACATGAGAAGCTGAAGTTCTGTGACCAGTCCCCCTCTCCACCCCAGTCCCCAGGCTGGCTCCTTCGTGGTACTCTCTAGTAACATTTGCATATACTCCACTTTAAAAATTGGATTCAGAGGAAAATCACATCTAAGATTTCATGGTTGGCATAGAGATAAGTGTTGAGAAATGTTCCCTTGGCTTACATGAAAGAAAGGATAGGGCCATCAGGAACTTTAAAAAAAAAACTTCATCTTCCTGTTATACTCAGTTTTCTTTTGCATGAGGAGTGTGGGACTAATACTTCCTATTTGAAAGAACTATAAGGAAATACTGAAGAAGAAGAAGAATGGAAATACTGAGGAAGACTAGCAACTCTCAGAACCCTCTATTAGTTCCTATTCTTTACACAATGTATACAAAGTCACACACACACATTGCCACCACTACTTTTATCTTCATGTTCATCAATATCCATTATTCCCAATACCTTTGTTTGGCTTGTTTAATTCACACTGACTGCCTTTTTGAGGCAGAAACAACTACATTCCCCTAAGCATTCCTGTCCTTGATCTGTTTCGAGAGTATATCTCCTAAGCACCAACCTCTCCTTTGTCCCCCTGGGGCAAACATGGAATCTCCTCTATTTCCCATTGCTAGATAACACAATGCTAGGGATAATGGCAGTCAGTACACAATTAAAGAACAAATGACAGGGATTTGGGGATGTAGCTCAGTGGCAGAGTGCTTGCCTAGCATGCTCAAAAGCCCTGGGTTCAGTCCTCAGCCCTGAAAGAAAGAGGAAAAAATAAAAGGGGGAGGGGACAAATGACAATTAACACATTACTTATTTGTCATCAAAATTCTGAATGTGACAGTCACCACAACAGCAATAATCATTTCCTTGATGATACCTGACATCAATGAATGTTACACCTACAGAGAGTGACTTGGAAAGGTTTGTATGTGCAGTATGGCATTTTCATATTGTTATCTCCATTCAGTTTAATCCTACCCCAACTCCAATTTGAATACAATATTTGATTCCCTCTTCTGATATCATCACCTAGCAATACTGAATTTCTGCATCAGGGGACAAGAGACAGTCTTCTTATAATAGCATATTTGTCACTGTAGATGATGAACTCAGAACTGTGTGCCCATTACCTGTTGGGTTTTCTGGGAGTCATTCACAGATAGTATTGGATCACCACCATTCAGGAGGTGAAGGGAGCAGAGCGAGATGTCGCTTTCATTCATCTTTGTCTCAGAAAAGAATATGAGCTCTTGTTTCCCTGATATTTTTGAAGGACACTGGAAAGTTTCTTCCTTCACATTTATTAAACCTTCATTGAAAGCAATAAGTGAGACACCTAAGTGTGTTTTTATGCTACCATCTAAAAGGAATATTGACTTCTAGATGCAGAAGCAAAATCTAAAATTAAATAGGCTTATATAAATGTCTGCATGATTATTACAAGATTCAGCAACACAAAACATGCATCCCTAGCAGCATCAGTGTTAGTGAACATCTTTGTACATCTAAGAGATTGAGATGGTTCCCTTGGATGCCCATCACTTGGAGGATTATGGTATGGTCCTGGCATGGATTGCTGTGTCATACCTTAACATACATAATCTTCATCCATTCCCAATGTAAAATATCAGGTGAGAAGTGGAGAAATTTGCAAATTAATATATTCAAAAGAGCTATTGAATTATCCACACAATTTTCACTAGCATTAGTCATCCAAGAAAAAAGAGTCTTACTACCAGGTATGAATTATACTTAAGTAGTTTAGAAGCACTTTATGCCCTCAGTGTCTCCAGGGGTCTTCCAACAGTCAGGATACACCAATGGATATACTAGTCAGATGTTTCTACTAGATTCCCTCAGCCCCACTCTCTACCCTTCTCTTCCCTGCTCCCTGCCAGGACACTGTAGGTCTGGATTCTATCAACAGGAGTCCCATGCTCTCTCACTTCCAGTTGTGTTTGACCCATGGAGGGCAGCTGCACAAGATCAGAGAGACAAAAGAAAGTGAAGGCAGGGAATTTATGCCTTTGGATCCCTTGCCATTTTGCTTCAGACTGGAGACATCCTTCAACTATCTTTTCCAGGTATCTGACACTATGACAACTCCAAGTCTCACTAGCTCCTTCCCAATTCCAGGAAGCATCCCCTCCCCTCAGCATTACAGACATGGGAGTGGTTAACGACCTGATCACTATGAGTTACAGGTTACTACACTATCCTTTGTGATTCCCCTATGCCAACTTTGTAAATAAATCCTCCTTAGATTATCCTCTTGCGAGCGTGTCAACTATTTCCTGTTAGAATCCTGACATACATCAGTATAATAAAATGTCTGGATTTTTCAGGTTATCTCAAAGACAGTAGGAGGCAGTGCATACAGCAAAAGGTGAGGGGCAACCACTCCCAAGGTCAGTGTAGAGTTTGGAGACTGAGTTCTAGGTAGGCGGATATGGGAGGAAAACAGCAGGGAAGATGCACCAAGTGTTTATAGTATATAACATGTGGCTATCATGGTGCCCTTGCTGATGCAGATGGAGAGAAACTGTGGGACATAGCCAAAACAAGGGACTCAGTTTCTTGCCCCTACCAGGGAACTATGACCTCAGCTTGTAAATCCCCTCACTGACTAAGGTCCTTGAGAAGGTTAGCTTCAGCCAGTTTGATAATTAAGAAGTGAGTGTCCTTTGGAATGATTTTCTCAAAATCTTTTAAACTCAGCAGGAATAAGTCAAGCAGTGAAAAGTTACAGGATGATAGGTTTATGGTAAAGAGATGGTATTTAAACACTCTTAGGAATTTTGTTCATGAATTTATGCAAATGAAGAAACATCAAGTTAGCTAATAGTACCAGATGTTAATGACACTGCAATAAAGAATTACAAAAGGTCACCTAGGTAAACATGCCACCTCCAGTTAGGACCATGTTTATTCCATCAAACTCTACCCATTCTAGAATATCTTTAGGGAAATGATAACAGCCTTCCAAACTTATTATTCAGGTCCATATTAAAAGAGAAATGAAGAGTTAACAGTTATTTTTGTAACAGGCTGTATAAGTGGTGACTATGGGATAGGCCAGATCAACATTTAATCTTTAATAGAATGTTTTTCTTCCTGTCTCGCCTATCCAGCATTGGAATTCAGGAACTAGACACCTGCCTCATGTTTAAAAATATGTATATTGTGTCTAGGCTGATGAGAAAATATCCTGGGAGGAATTTATGAAATGAGTACATAATCATTATGTTGTCTCTTTGCTTGATCTGTCCATAGATCATCTTGGTTAGGTTTTACTACACCATAGAGCCAACGTTTATGCATGATGGCTTGATTGGAAAAAAATGTTTTCTAAGTAAAAGTAAGGATTTTATTTCATCATAATGTGACAATTTAGGTATCTGGGATCAGGCCCCAACTCTACCAACAAAAACCAAAACCACACACCAAAAACTCAGGGGTTTGTCACCTAACTAACTGTTATGGGTTTGGCATCTCACTGCCAGGTTTTGGAGCTCTCATGAGGGGATATAGATGATAAGCAATCTTTTCATTCAGAATAAAAACCCTGTTTGAACCCTATTTGAACATGGGAAGATGGAGAGTCCCAAGTATATTAGTCAGGATTCTTTTAAAATAAACAATGGCATAATTATACATAACTGTATAAATTAGTCAATATTCTGCATACTAGGAGCTGGGGATGTGGCTCAGTGGTACAGCATTTGCCTGGCATATAGGAGGTCCTGGATTCTATCCCTAGAACTGCCAAAAGAAAGAAAGAAAGAGAAAAAGAAACAAAACAGAAAAAAAAAATTCTGCATAGTAACTCCAAAAGGTGTAGCTTGTAACAATTAGTGTTTATCTCTAGATCAGGGATCTGTGAATTAGCTGTGTCTCAGTTAGGCTTAGCTGGTCTTAGCTCCAAGTTGCAAGTTGGGTTCAGGTTTACTTCTCATTTCTCTTTATTCTTGGACCAGCAAAAATAAAAAAGAAAGGATTGAGTGGGAATACACAATACCTCTTAAGGCCTCAGCTGGAAACTGACATATTTTCACTTTTACATATATTTCCCTTGACTGAAGCAAATCACATGACCAAGACCAAAGTCAAAGGGTCAGTAGTATATAGTCCACTTTGTGTCTTGAAAGACATTGCAGAATTCCATGGAAAAGGCATAAATATGTAAGTCCATTATAAGATAGTACTGAAAAATTAGGAACATAAATCCAATCTACTATCCTATTGTCCATTGGGAACAGCCTATGATCTCTAAATCCTCCAGCTCTGATTGGTATGCCACTCTCTTGCTTTCATTTATGGCAGCAAACCTACCACATAACCAGTGAATTTTACTAGCCAAGTAGAGCCCTAGGTCTTTGAGAAGGGGTTACTGGTGGCCTGGTAGGAGGAGACACTGCTATTGGTCAGCCACCCCAATACAAAGCTAAGTTGGCATCAGTGGTCTGAATCAGATAGGAATTTGTTGAAGCCCATAGTCATCTATATTTGGGACTGCAAGAGTGCTGTCTTCAGGTCCCAGAGACATTTCATTCATTCTGATGCAGCCCCAAATGATTTACCACAGTCTTTAGGTTTCTCAGCACTTCTCAAAAGTTTTCATATCAGAGATCCAATATAAAACTATGGAAATTTCCCACAGTGGCAGGTTCAGAAGGTCTAGCAGAGTTGTTGACTGCCAGAAATGCAAATGACCAGACTTAAATCAACAAAAATCAAGAGTTTCCTCTCTCACTCCAAATCCATTGAGTCTTCTTGAAACCTGATCTTTATTCTTACTTGTATGAAGATGTGCATCTGAGTTTGAGTCAGGAAAATCACCAAGCTACCCTTCTCAGTGATGGCGAGACCCATGTGGAGTATTCTATTCCTTGTTCTTATTTTGACCCTTAGAATTATAGATTGTAATGGAAATGTTGGCACAATCTGAACTCTAGCTGTGGACTGAACAAGGGGGCCTCACGTCTATAATTTTAATATTTTTACATGTAATCTGCCAACACATATACCCATAATGTAAACTTAACTTGGTTTGGTTTTATAAATTGGGTGTTTTTGGCAACTCTAAGACCTGCAGGGAAATCACTCTGTCATTAACAACTTAGTTTATTTAATGAGCCATTAGTGAAAGAAAGTGTGGGAGGAAAGAGACAGCTCAATTCATATCATTCTTCCAAACTTCGACCCAAGAAATACACCTCCTTCAGATGGTGAGCCCTCCTTTCCATGGACAGTCATTCACCATGACTGTGAGAAACCATCATGGTCTGTTTCCAGGCTGAATGGCAGCTATGACTTCATCCAGCTACCTCCCTGTCAGGCCAGACAACTTCAGTTGGATTAACTTGCTGTCCAGAGAGGGGAAGAAAGGCTCCCATAAACAAGCTACTGGCTATGGGCCAACCTGGTCATCTCTCATGAGTGACATGGGTTTAGAGCTACTCCTGAAAAAGCAACTGTCTCCAAAGGATATGAAATGAGTTCAAATATGAAAGAAGACTTTTACAGAGATGAGATTCTGTTTATGTGGTTGCTTTAATTAATATCCTCTGGAAACCATTCTAGTCTATTCTGTTGATAAAAATTGATTTTTTTAAATGCTGTAAATGAAGTAAGTGAAGAAAAAAAACTTTCCCTTTCCAGAGAAAATGGAAATTTAAAAAGGAAAATATGCAATCAAAGTCAGCCTTTGCTATAAGGATGAATTTTAAGGTTCTGTGGTCTAACAATGGGCATTATCAGTGACCATCATACCAAGTTTTGCCAGAATTTTCCTTGTAGAATTATTCCTACCAATTAGTTAGTTCTTTTAATTTAGAATGTTTAATTTATAAAAATCTTATTACTTCAAGTTTTGTATAGCTATATTGGAATAATGTTCTTCAAAGACAGAAAATAATAGAATGTTTTCTCCCTTGATCATATGATTCTAGTGATTCTATATTAATACAAATTAGACCAAATCTTAGTGGCTTAAAAAATATTTATTATTTCCTGCTTCCTGTGGGTCAGAAATCTAGGTGTGGTTTTCCAGGATCCCCTGACTCAGGGTGTCACACAAGGCTGCAAAGCATTAGCCAGGGCTGTGGTTTCATTTGAAGGCTTAACTAAAGACAGTCTTCTTCCGAACTCACCCACATGGTTGTTGATAGAATTTAGACTATTGAATTGAAGGTTTTCTGTACTGGTTAGCTGTTAACTGGAGGTCTCTTTTAATACTTTGAAAAATGAACCTATTCAGAGGGCAGTTTATAACATGGCAGCTTGCTTTTCCAAAAGCAAATACTCCAAGAGAAAGAAAGTGTATAAGAGATCTTGAGCAAACAGGAAGTCTGTCTTTTTGTAACCTAATCTCAGAAGTGATATCCCATCACCTTTGCTATTGCGTTAGTCAGCTTTTTATCACTATGACAAAACACCTGAGAAAAACAAAGGAGGAAAGATTTACTTTGGCTCACTGTTTCAGGGGCTTCAGTTCATGGTCAACTGACTCCATTGTTTTCTGGGCTTGTGGTGAAGCAGAATATCATAGCCAATGGTGTGGCAGAGCAAAGTTGCTCTCTGCATGGTGGCAGGGAAGTAGAGAGAGGAAGCAGCTAGGGATAAAATACAGTCCCAAGGAAATACCCCTAAGAACCCACTCCCTTCAACTAGGTTCTATCTTCTACAGTTTCCACCACTTTCCAACAGTCCATTTAAATATGATTCCTCAATGTATTAATACATTGATGAGGTCAGAGTCCTCATGATCCGATCATTTCTCAAAAGCCCCACCTCTGAACTTTGCTGAACTGGGGAACAAACCTTTAATACATAAGCCTTTGGGAGACATAACAGGTCCAAACCATACCAGCTGTTTTATATTTATTAGAGGCAAGTTGCTAAGTCCATTCCCACTCAAGGGAGTGAATATTAGAAGGAAGAGACCATTATAGGTCATTTTTAGAGACTGGCCAACACAGATATTTTGGCAAGGAAAAATATTAAGATAAACATACTAGAACTTGGAACATAAAGGTATGTTGTCCCTATTGAATTCAACAATTTACAAGGCCACCTCCACCAACAATGCCACCTTTACTCAAACTATTTTTTAAATAATTTTTTAAAATTGTTTCAGAGTTGCTTTTGGTGCCTGTGGCACCTTCTTTGCACTTTCCCACCTTTATTCCAGACCAAAATTATGACTATATTTTTTTTCATTGCAGGTGAACTTGAATAATGGAAGGAGTTAAGAGTCATTCGGTTAAAGTAAGATTAGTGATTAAGGTCGATAATACTGGTTTTTAATCTTAGAATAAAAAGAAAAAACAATTTCTTTATGTGGTTCATAAATTGGTCTAGAAGGCAGCACCTGAAACAAATTACTTCGATTTAACCTTCATTCGGAAGCTTAAAATCTGATACTCTTCTGAAGATTTCAATCTGCATCCTTCATTATCAGGACTTATGTATTTACACTTTTTCCTCTTCATCCACTATTTCAGGACTAATAAGTATAGGCTATGTTGAGACAGACACTGGGGACACTGGGGAGAGACCAAGAATCCTCCAAGTGGGCTCCAGAGTACACCCCCTGCTATGAACAAACAGGATATCTTTATAGCAGTACATACAGGGATCATCCATGTATGCATCTAAGAGCCCCTTTATGTTTGCAGTTGAGTCAGTGTGAAACTGGCAGGCCACACCTGCACCCTGCAACACCTTTAGGACTGAATTGAAATTCAAGAACATCCACAGTCACTAACCTTAACCTGGTTGGGTGAAGAGAAGCAGAGTAACATTACATCACAAATGAGGAGGGTTATTTTCCAGGGATCCCCCCATTCGCAATCTTTAGGACTTCAAACTATGAGCAGAATGCTTCCGACTTGTTAAGTAAATGTCTCTGATTTTGTCCAATTTAGCATAACTGATTTCCATTAAGCTCCGTTTTCCTAGCTCTGGGCTAGAGGTGAAAGGCTGGGCACTAGTTCTGGGTTGACCTCTCAGTCTGTGAAAAATGACCTTGAACCTATCCTCCCATTCCCTTTGGTCACTCCCCCTCCACCTCTTTCCCTTTCTTCAAAGTTACAGAGTAAGCCTGCTATCCTGGTACCTCTAATAATGACTGTAATAATAATCATCATCATTATATTAATAATTATTTTAATGATAGAGAATTGCATTATTACTCCATGTTAAAGCAGCCCTCTTTTATGTCTTTTTAAAATTCTAATTAGTTATACATGACAGTAGAATGCATGTTGACACATCTTACATAAATGGAGTATAACTTCTCATTCTTCTGCTTGTACATGGTGTAGAATCACACTGGTTGTGTAATCATATATGCACAGAGGGTAATAATGTCCTATTCATTCTACTCTCCTTCCTAACCCCATGCTCCCTCCCCTCCCTTCACTCCCCTCTGTCTAATCCAAAATACCTCTATTCTTCCCTAGCCCTTCCCCCACTTATTGTGAATTAGCATCCACATATCAAAGAAAACATTCAGCCTTTGGTTCTTTGGAATTGGTAAAGCAACTCTCTTGAAGCATGGTAGCATCACTAACCATTCTCACAGTAGCAAGCTTCTGGGTATAGCATGTATTTGCCTTTATAAACTAAAATAATAGGTAGATCTTACTAAGTTTTCATTTCTAGATTCCTTCTGCACCATTTCACTTTGGTGGGGAACTCTTCTGCTCTTCAAGGACCAGAATCTCTGTTTGGTGATAGAATGTCACAGTGGTAGCCTCTGATGAACTCTATCTCCCTCTCTTTATGTTTTCATGTGGTTCTCTCCCACAATGACTAAGAGTTTGGTAGTGTGCCATGTGACTTCCTTTGGCCAATGGGATATTAGCAAGCATAATGCAAGCAGAGACTTAAATGCTTGCACAGTGGGAAGTATCCTTTTAATACACTCCTTGGAAAGCCATTACAATGCTGTAAGGAAGCCAACATTAGCTACTGAATGTTGAGAGACCACATGTAGAGAAACCCCAAAGGATAAGGGGTCAGCTTGGATAGTCCTAGACCAACCAAACTCCCAGCTGAATGCAGTCATATATGTGGCTTCAGCTATATGGTCTGGAGCACAGGGGACCCAAACTGAGCCCTGTCAGCTCAGAGAATCATAGGAAATAATAAATTGTTGTTTTTATACTAAGCTTCAGAGTGACTTGCTATGTGGCAGAAGATACTGAAACACTCTTCCTTCCCTTCTGCAGCAGCAAAACAGGAAAGTGGAAGACAAATCTTTACATTTGAGAATCCATCATCTGGTTGTAGGTGGTCTACAGGGCTTACCCGAATATTGTTTCAGTCACTAATTAACACCTCATTTCAAATTGTAGATTGGAAGGTAGGTTGTTTGGGGAAGGATTTCTTCTTATGGAAGAAGAGATCCATGGGTAAAATCTGGTCCATCACCTGCTTTTGTAGATGAAGTTTTATTGGGAAATAAAAGAAAAGAAAAGAGGACTTAACTTATTTAACTACAACTTCTAGGTTTCCTTTCTGAGATGCAGCCAGAAAGAGGATATTCGCCATCCCTCAATTCAGTCCTTACCTGATCCAGTCTTTTATCCCCTTTCATTCATTTAGTATTTGCCCTTTCCTTCCTTGCTTCCTTCCTTCCTTCCACCTCTTTTCTTTCTTTTTTTCTTTCTTTCTTTCTTTTTTCTTTCTGGGTTTGAACTCAGGGCCTTGCATGTGTTAGCCCATTTCTCTACCACTGAGCTACAAGCCAAACCCCATTCAATATTTGCTATTGTGTGAAAATATATTTTTCAAGTTATATTCTCAATTTGCTCCAGATCCATGTTTCTCTTTTCTCCTTCCTTCTCAGTGCCCTGAGGTTGAACTCTAGGGGACTGTATCACTTGAGCTCACCAGATTTCTGGTTTCCAATTGGGTTGATCACTAATAGGAAATCAGAGGGTTGTAATAGAGAGGTCAGGAAATGTATCCCACTCCCACCCTACCTTCCCACAAGCCACAGTTTCCTTTATTGGCAGGAAGCCCCTCTCCCCCAGCTACAGCTCTCTCCAGGTTCCAGTAACAGTGTCCTGCTCCTGCCACTTTAACCTATGGGTGGTAATGGATTCCTATCTTTGCTAGTCCCTGGGGTACATCACCAACTTTGTTGATTCCCTTATCCCTATTGACACTTCTAGAAAGGGTACTTTCTCTTCAATGTTATTAATAAAAGACATGCATAAGCTGGATGCATGCCTGCAATCCCACCTACTTGGGAGGTTGAGGCAGGAGGATCACAAATTCAAGGTCAACCTCAGCAACTTAGTGAGACCCTGTCTCAAAAAACTTTTAAAAAGAAAGGGTTGGAGATGTTGCTCAGTGGTAGAGCACCCCTAGTTTCAATCCCCAGTACTGGAAAAAGCAAAAACAAAGATAAGAATAAAAGACATGCCTAATTGTTAATAATATCGTCTCACCTATATAAAGCCAAGAGCCTCATTGCTGAATGTGTGTCATTCCAGCCAAAGCAAAGGAGAGAGATAAGGTAGAAGGAGCAAAATGATCACTTCTTTGTATTTCAAGGGGATAAAGTAGATGTGTCTCTGTCTCTGAGATGGAGTCCCCAGAACTGGGGAGTAGAGTGACATTTGCAGACCTGAAATCCATCTGCCTGGAGGATCGTGCCCTCCTGGTGGGTCACACTGGTCTGGAAACAGCAAGATTTCACTCTAGCAGAGCCAGCAACAGCAGGCAGATGGAGGGCATTGGGAACCTCTGGGGGCTTTGAGGGAGGGGTCACATCCATGAAGCAGAAATCTGAACAATACCAGGAGCATTCAGGTGTCTAAGAGGACAGACCATCTACAACTGTTAGAGCATGGTGGACAGCTGACACAAAGAGAAGATGCTGGAACCTTTGCCAATCTGACTCTTCAGTCGTTTTGAATTTGATTTTGAGAAAGAAAATGTGGTGAAACTGGGTCCCTAAGGGTTACATAGTGGATTTTTTAGAGAACTACTTTGTATTGACAATGTTTCTAGTTATGGAAAAAAAAAATTTCCTGCACATGAAATAAGATCTGCAAACATACAAGGAATCACCTAGAATCTCTTCTGTAAGTCATCAGCCATTCTAGAATAGGAGAGTATAAATTATAAACTTAGTTGAAATCAATGAAATAATCAGATCCAGTCATGAGTGGTTAATGAAGAAAAGACAAGTTTAATTTCTGGAGGTGGTGTTTTGCTGTTTTTCATTTGTAACACATCAAGTAGCAGGATAGAGAATGTGAAAAGGGATAGCTAAACGATGGGAAAACTGCAAAAATAAAACCTCTATATATGTGCTCTTACTTCCTAAAAAGAAAAGAATGAAAGGGGGGAGAGAGGAGGGAAAAAGAAAGGATCTGTTGAAAAAAGGCAAAATGCTTTCAGTAGAGAGGTTTAAAAATGTCTCTAGAAACATGGCCACAATCTCCCAATGTGCATCACAGCAAAAGAATATGGAGCCCAGAGTGGTGGTGCACGTCTGTAACCCTGGTGACTAGGGAGACTAAAGCAAGAGGATTGAAAGTTCAAGGCCAGCCTGGCAATGTAGCAAAATCCTGTCTCAAAATTAAAATAAAAAGGGCTGGTAGCTCAGAGGTAGAGTGTTTGCCTAGCATGCATGAATCCCTGGGTCCAATCCTCTGTATACCACCACACCCCCCAAAAGACTATGGGCTTGAACAGCCTTTGTTAGCACTTATCATTCCCGAAGCCCCTCTCATCCTTTATATGAAGTTTTGAACCATATTTTTTTAAAAAAATATTCTATACTACAAATTAGAACTTTCAACCTGGACACAGGAAACAAAACTTTAAATCTGTAGGAATAGATATTGCCAAAGATCTGATACTGTACATACTTTCTCTTTCTGAATTCATGCAGTAATTCTAAGCAACAGATATCGTTACTTCAGGTCCACAAATAAGGAACCTGAGATATAGTTTCAGTAAAATGTTCAATGCCTCATGATCAGAAAGCAGTGAAGTTGGGGTTTCAACCCAAGATGCTTTTTCACTAGTGGAAATTGGGATGGAAAATATGTGTATGGGGACAGAGGATCAAGTAATTGACATTTTTAGTAAGTTGGTTCATGTAAACTTTTAAACATTCTGTTTTCCAAAAAATCCTATCATTTTGTTTAGTGATATTAACACCAACTTTGTGTTAGTTTTAATAGTGGCTTGTTGACTACAGATTTTTTGGGGGGGGTGCTGGGAATGGAACCCAGGGATTCATGCATGGTAAGCTTGAGCTCTACCACTGAGTTATGCCCCCAGCCCCAACAAATTTAATTAGAAGTAAAAGAGTAGACTTGGGAGAAGGCATTTTGTCCCATCAGGTTAGTGGGATAATCCAACCATCTCTCTGTTTCCTCTTTTCAATTCTTGATGCCTCTTTTGCTTCATTTCAATTAGCTTTGAGAAATGATTTCTGTGCCTGTATATCAAGGAATTAACATCTAAATCTACAGGGAAAAAAGGTTTATATATTCATGCAAGTCTCCAAAACATTTGGTATGAATTCCAGAACAAAAAGCTCCTTTTCTTGCTAAAAAAGCATATGGATAAAATTTGAAGATGCTAATTTGCATTGAATGTGAAAAATAAACAAACTCCCAGCATGCTGTGAGCTGGGTTGAATTTTCTCCTTCACCTCTCATATGGAACCAGTACCATTCCAACCTGCTCCACCCATCATGTGGATATAACCTGATCTATCTTTTCTGCCTTTCCTTCTAGGAACACAGAAAGAAATCATCCACTGGGCACAAGGGAATTTGCATACTGTGCTCTGGGCGTATAAATCTGTGCCAGATCAATAAAGAGAGAGAGGGAGGAAAAAGGGAGGTCAAATGACTGAAAATGACAAAGTGTCATATGCTAAACCTAGTTCACCTCTGGTGTATTTTTTATATCCAAAATGGTCATAACCCATGACCTTTGCCATGGAAACTGGGTCACTGTGGTAAGGTGAATTCTGGATGTATTATTCATCTCTGATGATTTTTTTTTTAGTTTTGGGGCTAGAACTCAGGGCCTCCCACATGCTGAGCAAGTGCTCTAAGCACTGTTACATCCCCAGCTGGTCTCTGATAATATTTTGGGCAGGTTGCTGATATCTACGCATCAGGAATCTCCTTCTGAAAGTGAAATGCTACTTTCTTCTGGATCACTTGAAATAGATAAAAGTAAAGATTAGTTATTCATGTACATCAAATTACAGGTGTGAAAATGAAGCTGTAGGAGTCTAGGTGTGTGTTAATGAGCATTAATGTCTGAGGAAAACAGTGTCAGTTTATTTTTTAACATATGTTTGATTTTAAAAGCTGCCAATGTGGGAAAACTCACAGGATGTTGGCATGTGTGAATGTGGTAGGATTTGCAGTCAAAGGAGACCAGGGTGATGAAACTATCACACTGGTGTCCTATCCCGTTGTTCATCTCCATCCCACTTTCAGCTCAAGAGCAGCTGCCTGTGGGTGATGTAGAAGATCAGGAAAAATATGTTCACTTCTAAGTGAGAAGCAGAATAAAAACCACAGCACAGATAGATATTTGCAGTAGTATGGTCTGTGGTATGTGGGTAAATGTTTAACAATCGGCTCTCTGGAAAGAAAAAAGAGTTCATTTGTGGCAGCTGCCAATTTCTGTGATATAAATATTCCCATCATAATCAATTTCAAATTACTAACTGGACTTTAAGGAACCCAGAGTTGGGAAGAAATAGAAAGTTGGCTCCAGAACACTGCTGAATGTGACCTTCCCCTCCTCCAAACCCAAAGGCTCCACTTGAATGGGACACTCCTCTGAGTTATATGAAACTGACCAGTTTCTGTTTCCAAAGAAAAAGGACACATAAATTCTTTGGGCTTTGCTCACACTGGCTCCTCTATTTCAAATACTTTGCCCTCATTCGATTTCATCTAGCTATGCCCTACTCATCCTTCATGTCAGTGTAAAAGGTACCCCAAAGGTAGGTGACATTTCCATCCTACAACACTGTGGCTCCTGTCAGCTAAGATTTGGATATGGTTTGGGTGTGTCTCCCAAAGGTTCATGTGTTGAAATTTGATCTCCAGTGCGAGGTATTAAGAGTGTGAAAACTTAGTCCAACTGTGGTGTTCAGAGTTGGGGTCTAAACCTAGTTCACCCCTGGTGTATTTTTTATATTCAATATGGCCATAACCCATATTGGCTGAAGCTTCCACCATTGAATCCTAGTGGCTTTATAAGAAGAGAGAGACCACAATTCGCACATGTTCACTGGACCGCATGCACACACACACATACACACACTGCCTGTCTTTAGCCATGTGATGCTCTATGCCAGCTTAAGACTCTGTCAGCAAGAAGACCATCACTAGATGTGGCCCCTAGCATTGGACCTCCACAAACATGAGCCCAAATAAATCCCTTTTCTTTATTATTTACCCAGTCTCTGGTATTGTATTATTAGCAACAGAAAATGGACTCATATTCTGCCCAAGTAACACTCTGTTTTAAGAGTCTGTTTACTGCTTTGGTGGCTCCTTGAGAGTAGGGCCTGGGTCTTCTTCACCATTCTATCTCTGGTATTTAGCATAGTACCTTACACAGAGTAAGGGATTAATAAATGCTTATGTATTGATTTGAAGCAGGGTGGGAGGGAAAGGAAGTGAGGGATGGATCTGGAATTATCATCCTTGAGCTGCCTCCACCAAGAAACAGCTAAACAGTCGACAGAGTTGCAGAAACACTGCTGCCATTTGAAATGTGTTAATTTATTTTATCACTTTGATTACAAATCATTTATTAGCTCCCTAGCATTTCCATGAGACTCCATGCTTGAACTTAATTCCTTCACTTCCAAGCTCTAACTTTGAGACCAGCTCTGTGTTTTCTCTGTGCCCTAATTTGCTCTCTTGAACAACGGGGAGAATTGAGGTATGGAGCCTGCACGGTTGACACAAGAAAGAAGGAAACAATATGTGTTAAGCACTTAACTGATTGGCTTACAATTAGAGTTTAATAAATGTTAACTAGTACTGGTAAACTGCTGTTCTATGTGTTTTCTTTAATCGATTTGCTTAACCAGGAAAAAAGTTGATTTCCCAAGCCAAAAACACCTAATGCAGGGATGTCATATAC
Source organism: Sciurus carolinensis (assembly GCF_902686445.1). Taxonomy (NCBI): domain Eukaryota; kingdom Metazoa; phylum Chordata; class Mammalia; order Rodentia; family Sciuridae; genus Sciurus; species Sciurus carolinensis. The sequence continues at coordinate 36,449,981 of NC_062232.1, forward strand.
ATAGAAACAATGAATTAGTTATTTCTTACCTTTCCCTTTCCCTGTCCGAACCTGGTAACAGCTCTGATCAGCAACTGCATTGACTCGAGGTGAAACAGAACAGGCTTTGAGGTGGGCAGTAGTACTTCATCACTACCTCCCTGCTTGTCTCAGAGATGACTATGCACATTCAGTTAATTCCACCTCCGGTCATTTTGTGCCTCCTCTTCATTCCTCTTTGCCCCATCTTTCTGTTACTTCACTTAATCTCAGTTTATTCTCCCCTTCCTTCTATTTTTTTCTGTCTTTCCCATTTGCAAGCTCCAAACACCCACTTCACAACAGCCATGCGTTGACCTGAGGGAGACAGAAGGCGAAGTAAAGCAACCTGGAAAATCATCATAATTAACCTCTAGAGTACTTTAAACAAACCCTCAAGAACTCCAATCAACGGTTACCTTTTCAAAACGCTTCTATGCATGCATTTCCCTCAAAACATCATTGCAAAACAATTTTTAGAACTCATTTTGCAAAAACCTTTCCCAATGAAATGATTTTATTTGGGCTAATAATATTCCTACTAAAATTTTTCTGCTAAAAATATTACACATAATCCCAACGAAAGTGTACATTATTTGGTGGTGGGTAGTGGCGGGATAGAGGGGCAGAATAACCTGAAACCTGAGTAGCCCAATAACGTGGCTTCTACAGGAGAATATTTTATAGCACCACCCATTTGTAAATTTAGAATTCCTTGTCTATGTTGTTGATTAGGCCATTTATTTTCCTGGTTTCTTTTGTCACTAGGTATCCTTTTAAGCCCCAGGAGAGCCTGAGCACGGAGAGATTATCTAAAGTACCACCTACACAGCCACATAACATAGTCAGGGCACAGCTTTTCTGAGCTTTTCTACAGGGAACAACCCTTTGCTCTTATAAGAGTCTTGGAGAGTGTGAAGAGTGAGTACAGCAGGACACAGCAGGCTGTGTGTTTTGTTGAAATTCAGTATGTTGATCCTAGATGCAAAACTATCTGCTTTGCTCAAAAAACACTTCTTTCTCAACTTTTATAGACTTGGCTGGCAGTCAACACAGGGACTCCACACCAAGTCACCATGCATGCTGAGTAGCTGAGGAGCCAGGTTGTTAGGAGGGGACCTGTCCTTTAGAAGGTCAAACTGAGTTCAACTACTCCTTATCCAGTGACCTTTAAACATGTTTTTAAAAACTCCTCCCAATGCAGGAATAATCTCTTTATGACTCCAAATATATAATTATTGAATAAAATATAAAATACATAGTCACTATATTAAATGAAGACATATTTATAGGCTGGCAAAAATGTCTTTAGAAGGTACAGAATCCTGGGATGTCATTCTACCGCACTTTAAAAAAAATTTTTTTTAGTTGTAGATGGACACAATACCTTTATTTTATTTATTATCATGTGGTGCTGAGAATCATACCCAGTGCCTCACATGTGCTAGGAAAGTGCTCCACCACTGAGCCCCCTTTTCCCACATTTTTTATTGGTGCATTATAATTGTACATATTGATATGATTTGTTGTTATATATTCATGCATGCACACAATATAACAATATAATTTGGTCAATATCACTCTGTACTATTTCCCCCTCCCTCCCTACCCCTCACAACTTGGTCCCTTTCCTCTACTGATATCTCTTTGAATTTTAGGAGACCCACCCCACCTTTGTTTTTCTTTTTCCTCTCCAGTTTCCACCTATGAAAGAAAGCATATGACCCTTAACCATCTGAGTTTGACTTATTTAGCTTAACATGATGATCTCTAGTTCCATTCATTTTCCTGCAAATGCCATAATCTCGGTTTTCTTTATGGTTGAACAAAATTGTATTGTGTATATATACCATGTTTTCTTTATCCATTCATCCACTGATGGACACCTAGGCTGGTTCCATAGTTTGGTTATTGTGAATTGAGCTGCTATAAACATGGGTATGCAGGTATGTAGTAAGATGACTTTAATTTTTCAGGGTAAATACCAAGAAGTGGTATAGCTGGATTTTATGGTGGTTCCATGCCTAGTCTTTTGAGGAACCTCCATACTGATTTCCATAGTGGTTGTACTAATTTACACCACCCATGTAAAAGTGTTCCACATTTTCCACATCTGGGATGTCATTTTTAATGGCAGTTGTTTGGAGAAGAAGCATTTCTTTAGACCAGAAACCAAACCTGAAAACTAGGTGTTAGGTGGATAAAGGAAACTTGGAATGTGCAGTCTTGGTCATAAAAAGATTAAGTTATCTTGAAAAGCCCTAGGTGATGGACAGGGCTACTAAATACAGTCAAGCAGGTTGTTCACTGTGTAAGAGTACCTGTTCAATAGAGTACATAGAACCTGAAATTCAGGCTGCCATCTACTCAAGATCAGAAAAGCCTGCATCATCCAAGAGAGGGCATCTTTGTCAATTTACACAAAGATGTCTTAGGCTGATTAAGGCCCTACATGGTGGGCTTCATGATGACACCATTCATATAGTAACAGAATCAGGGAAATAAAAGAGTCTTACAAGAGTCTGCAGTTTGGTTTGAGGACACAAATCCCAATACAATCCATGAAAAGGAATATGAAAACCCTGCCCAAATCAGGGTCCAAAAACTATTCTTCAAATCTTGCACCACTATCTGTATTTATCTTTTATTTTTCCTGAAAATTATATAAAGATTTCTCAAAAGTTCCAGTCTGTCTTGATTGTGTTTAGAGGAACCATGGGAAAGACTTTGTTTGATGTTTGGGTCACATTGTCAGAGTCATCTACTCCCAGGGCCCAGAGAGGTGGTAATGGAAGAAATTAGAACTGCCCAGCTTTACTCGCACTCCCTCCCAGAGGGCCTGAGAGAGTTCGGCTTACTTGGGAATCCTTTGGTTCGATTTTCTTTTTTAAATTAGGGAAAATTATCTCTTTATGTCTTTTTGGAGGAGATGCTGAGGACCCTATAGCCAACCCCATAACTGGTTCTCTTTGGGAGGACAAAAGGAAATCATCCAGAAAGAGAGGAATAAAAATACTGCTTTCTGCATTTTTTAAGATCTTCAAGGAATTCCATGAAGTGGTAACTTGCATCTCAGCTTCTCAAAAGGAAAACTGGGAGTTCACTGTCGCAACCATCTGAATAGGAAGCCATCTGTTTGGGTGCTTTTCCCTCATAAAATTGTGAAAAAATTTTTGCCCTTTCTAGAACTGTGGAGGCTTCCAGCAGGGCTTGAAATCTTCACACAGTTGGCAAGCAAGTGAGCAGAGTCAACTGTTGATCCCTTCAGTCCTCAGAGCAAGGACTTCTCTTTTTTCTTCCTGTATTACCACAAGGGATGGCACCTAAGAATGTTCAGGAATTTCAGAAATGAGGTCGAACTGCCTGCTTTATCTAAAACACCTTCTATGGCCAAGGTACAAATTCCCTGGAGTCAGCCAGAATTGCCTTTAACTTTCAGGACGTGGCTCTGAGACCAGGGAAAGAACAATGCCTTGCACTGTATGGGACAGACACTTGTGCACTGTGGCCTGGAGAAGGCCCAAAGCTCCCCACCCTACCAAGTACCATTACTTTCCACTTATTTTTTTTATTTTTAAAATGAAAAGGATTTCATCGTGGTGAAATACCCATAACATAAAAGTTACCATCTCAATCATGGGTCAGTATACAGGTAAGTGACATTATGTGCATTTGCATTGTGGAACAACCAATCTTTTATTTTTTTTTTATTGTATACAAATGGGATACATGTTGTTTCTCTATTTGTACATAGAGTAAAGGCATACCATTTGTGTAATCATACGTTTACATAGGGTGATGTTGGTTGATTCATTCTGTTATTTTTTCCCCTTCCCTCCACCCCACCCATCCCTCTTTTCCCTCTATACAGTCCTTCCTTCCCCCATTCTTGCCCCCCTCCCTAACCCTCACTCTAACCCTAAAACTAACCCCTCACACGCCCCATTATGTATCATCATCCACTTATCAGCGAGATCATTCTTCCTTTGGTTTTTTGAGATTGGCTTATCTCACTTAGCATGATATTCTCCAATTTCATCCATTTGCTTGCAAATGCCATAATTTTATCATTCTTTATGGCTGAGTAATATTCCATTCTATATATATGCCACAGTTTCTTTATCCATTCATCAACTGAAGGGCATCTAGGTTGGTTCCACAATCTGGCTATGGTGAATTTAACAGCAATGAACATTGATGTGGCTGTATCTCTGTAGTATGCTGATTTTAAGTCCTTTGGGTATAGGCCAAGGAGTGGGATAGCTGGGTCAAATGGTAGTTCCATTCCAAGTTTTTTAAGGAATCTCCATACTGCCTTCCAGAGTGGTTGCACTAATTTGCAACCCCACCAGCAATGTATGAGTGTACCTTTTTCCCCACATCCTCGCCAACACCTGTTGTTGCTTGTGTTCTTGATAATCGCCATTCTGATTGGGGTGAGATGGAATCTTAGGGTGGTTTTGATTTGCATTTCTTTTATTACTAGAGATGTTGAACATTTTTCCATATGTTTGTTGATTGTTTGTAGGTCTTCTTCTGTGAAGTGTCTGTTCATTTCCTTAGACCATTTGTCGATTGGATTATTTGTAGTCTTGGTGTTGAGTTTTTTGAGTTCTTTATAGATTCTGGAAATTAGTGCTCTATCTGAAGTATGATTGGCAAAGATTTTCTCCCACTCTGTAGGCTCTTTCTTCACATTGCTGATAGTTTCCTTTGCTGAGAAAAAGCTTTTTAGTTTGAATCTAACCCAGTTGTTGATTCTTGCTTTTATTTCTTGCGCTATGGGAGTCCTGTTGAGAAAGTCTGGTCCTAAGCCGACATGTTGAAGATCTGGACCTACTTTTTCTTCTATAAGATGCAGGGTCTCTGGTCTGATTCCGAGGTCCTTAATCCATTTTGAGTTTAGTTTTGTGCACGGTGAGAGATGTGGGTTTATTTTCATTTTGTTGCATATGGATTTCCAATTTTCCCAGCACCATTTATTGAAGAGGCTATCTTTTCTCCATTGCATATTTTTGGCCCCTTTGTCTAGTATGAGGAAATTATATTTGTTTGGGTTTGTGTCCGTGTCCTCTATTCTGTACCATTGATCTACCTGTCTATTTTGGTACCAATACCATGCCGTTTTTGTTACTATTGCTTTGTAGTACAGTTGAAGTTCAGGTATTGCAATACCCCCTGCTTCATTTTTCCTGCGAAGGATTTCTTTAGCAATTCTGGGTTTCTTATTCTTCCAGATGAATTTCATGATTGCTTGTTCTACTTCTGTAAGGTACATCGTTGGGATTTTAATTGGAATTGCATTGAATCTGTATAGCACTTTTGGTAGTATGGCCATTTTGACAATATTAATTCTGCCTATCCAGGAACATGGGAGATCTTTCCATCTTCTAAGGTGTTCTTTAATTTCTTTCTTTAGTGTTCTGTAGTTCTCATTGTAGAGGTCTTTCACCTCTTTTGTGAGATTGATTCCCAAGTATTTTATTTTTTTCGAGGCTATTGTGAATGGAGTAATTTTCCTAACTTCTCTTTCTGAAGATTCATCACTTATGTATAAAAATGCATTGGATTTATGAGCATTGATCTTGTATCCTGCTACTTTACTGAATTCACTTATGAGTTCTAAGAGTTTTCTGGTGGAATTTCCAGGTTCCTCTAAGTATATAATCATATCATCAGCAAATAGGGATAGTTTGAGTTCTTCTTTTCCAATTCGTATCCCTTTAATTTCTTTGGTCTGTCTAATTGCTCTGGCTAGAGTTTCAAGGACGATATTGAATAGGAGTGGTGAGAGAGGGCATCCCTGCCTTGTTCCAGATTTTAGGGGGAATGCTTTCAGTTTTTCACCATTAAGAATAATATTAGCCATGGGCTTAGCATAGATGGCCTTTACAATGTTAAGGAACGTTCCCACTATCCCTATTTTTTCTAGTGTTTTGAGCATGAAGGGGTGCTGTATTTTATCAAATGCTTTTTCTGCATCTATCGAAATAATCATGTGATTCTTGACTTTAAGTCTGTTGATATGGCGAATGACATTTATTGATTTCCTGATGTTGAACCAACCTTGCATCCCTGGGATGAAACCCACTTGATCGTGGTGCACTATCTTTTTAATATGTTTTTGTATGCGATTTGCTAAAATTTTGTTGAGAATTTTTGCGTCGATGTTCATTAAGGATATTGGTCTGAAATTTTCTTTCCTCGATGTGTCTCTGTCTGGTTTAGGTATCAGGGTGATATTGGCTTCGTAGAATGAGTTTGGGAGGGTTCCCTGCTCTTCTATTTCATGGAATACTTTGAAAAGTATTGGAATGAGCTCTTCTTTAAAGGTTTTGTAGAACTCAGCTGAGAAACCATCAGGTCCTGGACTTTTCTTTGTTGGTAGGCTTTTGATGACTTCTTCTATTTCATTACTTGAAATTGGTCTATTTAAATTGTGTATGTCCTTCTCGTTTAGTTTAGGCAATTCATAGGTCTCTAGAAACTTGTTGATATCTTTGAAATTTTCTATTTTGTTGGAATATAGATTTTCAAAATAGCTTCTAATTATGTTTTGTATTTCAGTCGTGTCTGTTGTGATATTTCCTTGTTCATTCCGAATTTTGGTGATTTGGGTTTTCTCTCGTCTTCTCTTTGTTAGTGTGGCTAAAGGTTTATCAATTTTGTTTATTTTTTCGAAGAACCAACTATTTATTTTGTCAATTTTTTGTATTGTTTCTTTCGTTTCAATTTCGTTGATTTCAGCTCTGAGTTTAACTATTTCCTGTCTTCTACTACTTTTGGTGTTGGTCTGTTCTTCTTTTTCTAGGGCTTTGAGCTGTAGTGTTAGGTCATTTACTTTTTGAGTTTTACTTCTTTTATTAAATGCGCTCCATGAAATAAATCTTCCTCTAAGTACCGCTTTCATAGTGTCCCAGAGATTTTGATACGATGTTTCTTTGTTCTCGTTTACCTCTAAGAATTTTTTAATTTCCTTCCTAATATCTTCTGTTATCCATTCCTCATATAATAGCATATTGTTTAATCTCCAGGTGTTGGAGTAATTTCTGTTTTTTGCTCTTTCATTTATTTCTAGTTTCAATCCATTATGGTCTGATAAAATACAAGGAAGTGTCTCTATCTTCTTGTATTTGCTAACATTAGCTTTGTGGCATAATATATGGTCTATTTTAGAGAAGGATCCATGTGCTGCTGAGAAGAAAGTGTATTCACTCTTCGTTGGATGGTATATTCTATAAATGTCTGTTTAGTCTAAATTATTGATTGTGTTATTGAGATCTATGGCTTCTTTGTTCAATTTTTGTTTGGAAGATCTGTCCAGTGGTGAGAGAGGCGTGTTAAAATCACCTAGTATTATTGTATTGTGGTCTATTTGGTTTCTGAGATTGAGAAGGATTTGTTTGACATACATGGGTGAGCCACTGTTTGGGGCATAGATATTTATGATTTTTATGTGTTGCTGATTTATGGTTCCCTTAAGCATTATGAAATGTCCTTCTTTATCCCTTCAGATTAACTTTGGCTTGAAGTCTACTTTATCTGAAATGAGGATGGATATCCCAGCTTTTTTGCTGGGTCCATGTGCATGGTAAGTTTTTTCCCATCCTTTCACCTTTAGTCTATGGGTATCTCTTTCTAAGAGATGAGTCTCTTGCAGGCAACATATTGTTGGATCTTTCTTTTTTATCCAATCTGCCAGTCTATGTCTTTTGATTGATGAATTCGGGCCGTTAATATTCAGGGTTATTATTGAGATATGATTTGTATTCCCGGTCATTTGACTCATTTTATTCATTTATTTGCTTATTTTTGACACGACTTGGTTCCTCTTTATTTGAGAGTTCCTTTAGGATATCTCCTCCCTTTGCTGATTTGCTTCTTTGTTTTTCATATCTTCTTCATGGAATATTTTGCTGAGAATGTTCTGTAATGCTGGCTTTCTTTTTGTATATTCTTTTAGCTTTTGTTTATCATGGAAGGATTTTATTTCGTCGTCAAATCTGAAGGTAAGTTTTGCTGGGTATAAGATTCTTGGTTGGCATCCATTTTCTTTTAGGGCTTGAAAAATGTTATTCCAGGCCCTTCTAGCTTTTAGGGTCTGGATTGAAAAATCTGCTGATATCCGTATTGGCTTCCCCCTGAATGTAATTTGGTTCTTTTCTCTCACAGCCTTTAAGATTCTGTCTTTATTTTGTATGTTAGGTATTTTCATTATAATGTGCCTTGGTGTGGGTCTGTTGTAATTTTGTGTATTTGGAGTCCTGTAAGCCTCTTGAACTTGATTTTCCATTTCGTTCTTCAGATTTGGGAAATTTTCTGAAATTATCTCATTGAATAGGTTGTTCATTCCTTTGGTTTGTTTCTCTAAGCCTTCCTCAATCCCAATAATTCTCAAATTTGGCCTTTTCATGATATCCCATAGTTCTTGGAGATTCTGTTCATGATTTCTTACCATCTTCTCTGTTTGTTCGACTTTGTTTCCGAGGTTAAATATTTTGTCTTCAATATCTGAGGTTCTGTCTTCCAGGTGTTCTATCCTATTGGTTGTGCTTTCTATGGAGTTCTTAATTTGGTTTATTGTTTCCTTCATTTCAAGGATTTCTGTTTGTTTTTTTTTCAATATCTCTAACTCTTTATTGAAATGGTCTTTTGCTTCCTGTATTTGCTCTTTTAACTGTCTATTGGTGCGTTCATTCAATGCCTGCATTTGCTCTTTCATTTCATCGTTTGCTTCCCTTATCATGTTGATTATGTACATTCTGAACTCCCTTTCTGACATTTCTTCTGCCATGCTGTCATTGGATTTTATTGATATAACATCCAGATTTGTTTGAGGCATTTTCTTCCCTTGTTTTCTTATATTGTTCAGGTATCAGTGGACTGCAGAGATGTTGCAGATTTCCTCTATTGACTTATAATGTCCCTGAAGATTGCTAGTGTATCCCCTCTTATCCTTCAGTAGCCTGAAGTCTTAGAGGAAGTTGATACTTCAGTGTTCCCCTAGGTAGCTGCCTCTCTAGGGGTGGTGGTCTTCAGGTGGGGTATATTCCCTGCTAGAGGGCAGAGGTGCCTCTACTTGTTGACCAATGGTCATCCAAAGGGGAACTAGACTGCGGGCTGAGGCAATGCCTGTTTGGGCCTGTGTCTCTGGTTTTACCGTCTTTGTGGGAAAACCTCACTCGGCGGGGAAGACCCACCCGGTGGGGAGGTCTCGCTAGTCCGTTCCCCTCCTAGAGGTTCCCCTCAGTCCACAACTACCGCCTGGGCTGGGCAGCCTTCCCAAGCAACGTTTCCAGGGGCCTGGACCTACCTCCTGGGCTTGGGAGCCCTGCCCTTCGCAGACGAGTCTCCTTAGGTGGCCCCTCCTCAGAGAAGCTGCCCGCAGTCCTGGAACCTTCGCTCCGCCCCTCAGCTTGTCTCTGTGTAGCTCTTTCAAGAAAAGGTGCTTAGATCCCCGGCTCGGACCGTGCTTTGCACCTAATCACCTAGCTATGTGACCCCTCCTCTGAAGAGTCACTTGGAGCCTCGTACATATGCTCCAAGCCCCAGTGACCTGTCACTCGTCTCTTCCTCCAGGCAGCCACCCAGTGTTCTGTGTGGGCGCTTGGAGACCAAGCCACTCACTGTGCACCTCCACCTCCTCAGGACAGCGCCCTCCCCGTTGTTCAGGCAGTTGCTGAATCCAAATAGCTCGCCACCCAACTCTTTCTCTGGCAGCCCCCGGAGCCCTGGCAGATTGCTCCAAAAAACCAAAAAACCAAGCGGTGTGCTGCTCGGCCTCCTCTGCAAGGTTCCCCACTTTCTGAGCTCACTGTTCCAACGGGGGTAGGTGTGTCTTGCTGCCTGGGCAGGGCAGCCTTCCCAGGGGCCCAGACCTACCTCCTGGGCCTGGGAGCCTCACCCTTCGTAGACAAGTCTCCTTAGGTTGTCCCTTCTTAGAGAAGCTGCCCGAAGTCCTGGAACCTTCACTTCGCCCCTCAGCTTGTCTCTGTGTAGTTCATTCAAGAAAAGGTGCCTAGGTCGCTGGACCGGACCTTGCTATGCACCTAATCGCCTGACTATGCGACCCGCCCTCTGACCAGTCATTTGGAGCCTCGTACATATGCTCCAAGCCCCAGTGACCCGTCACTCATCTCTTCCTCCAGGCAGCCACCCGGTGCTCTGTGTGGGCGCTTGGAGACCAAGCCACTCACTGCGTACCTCCACCTCCTCTGGGCAGCCCCCTCCCCGTTGCTCAGGCGGTTGCTGGATCCAAACAACTCGCCGCCCCACTCTTTCTCTGGCAGCCGCTGGAGCCCTGGCAGATCGCTTCAAAACCAAGCGGTGTGTCGCACAACCTCCTTTGCAAAGTTCCCCGCTTTCTGAGTTCACTGTTCCAGCGGGGGAGGTGTGTCTTGCCACCTGGGCAGGGCAGCCTTCACAGGTAACGTTCCCAGGGGCCCGGACCTCCCTCCTGGGCTTGGGAGCCTCACCCTTCGCAGACGAGTCTCCTTAGGTTAGAGAATCTGCCCGCAGTCCTGGAAACTTCAATCCGCCATTTTTCGCTCCGCTTTGCTGTCCGTTTTTACCGCTCCGGCGGGGGAGGGGCGTCCCGCCCAGTCACTCTACTTCACAAAGTTCTCTGCATTCCGGGGCTACTGCCCCATCCGGGACGCCTCCCCTATGGGAGAAACTCACCCGGCGGCTTTGAGTTGGTCCCAAGTCACTATCTCCTCTTTTGAATCTTGAGTCCTGGAGCAACATGAAATGCAGCCGCCCTCTAGTCTGCCATCTTGAACCCCTTATCGGAACAACCAATCTTCAGAACTCTTCTTATCTTGCAAAACTGGAACTCTGTCCCCATTAAATGACTAACCAATTTCCCTTCCCTCCAGCCTTTGGCAACCACCATTCTTTCTTTTTCTGAGTCTGACTATGCAAGGTACTTCACATAGCTGGAATCAGACAGAATTTATCATTTTGTGGCTGCCTTGTTTCATTTGGTATAATGTTTTCAAGGTCCATCCATGTGGCAGTCTGTGTCAGAGTTTCCTTCCCTTTTTTTTGTGGGGATAGGTGCTGGGGATTGAACTCAGGGGCACTCTGCCACTGAGCCACATCCCCAGCCCTTTTGTATATTTTATTTAGAGACAGGGTCTCACTGAGTTGCTTAGAGCCTCACGAAGTTGGTGAGGCTGGCTTTGAACTCACAATTTTCCTGCCTCAGACTCCAGAGCCACTGGGATTATAGGCATGTGCAACCACACCCAGTTTTCCTTCCTTTTGAAGGCTGACTAAATACTTCATTATATGTTTATACCAGATTTTACTTATCCATTCATCCATCAAAAGGACATTTGGGATACCTCCACATTTTGCCTATTTTGTCTAAGGCTACCACAAATATGGTTATATACATATCTCTTTAGGACCCTGTTTTTAACTCTTTTGATTATATGCCCAGAAGTAGAATTGCCAGATCATAAGGTAATTCTATTTTTAACTTTTTTTTAAGAGCCACCATACTGTTTTCCATCACAGCTACACAATCCCTCTTTATTTAGATCTATGCATCTCCTCAGTACCTTTTCAGTTTTCCCTTATTAAGGTGGACATGACCCTCTTGGTCATTGATGACATATTTTTCATCTTATCCCAGCCTCCTTCAGAAGCAGGATACTTTGCCAGAAGAGGTTATTTGGGCTAGCCTCAATGACTGTTTTGTTTCTTGAAATGGGAAAAAGATGCTCAAATTCACTGGGTATGGTGGCACATACCTATAATCTCAATGACTTGGAAGTCTGAGGCAGGATGATCCTGAGTTCAAATCCAGCCTCAGCAACTTAGCAAGGCACTAAGCAACTCAGTGAGACCCTGTCTCTAAATAAAATATAAAAAGGTTGGGGATGTGGCTCAGTGATTAAGGACCAATCCCTGGTCAAAAAAAAAAAAAAAAAGATGTTCAAATCTGCAAAATGATGTTATAGGTTGATCCATGTTTTCTTTTCTTGGTGTACTTTAATAGAGTCTAGTCAACATAAAATCATTGAATTCTTGCTGGACATGGTGGCCCATGACTATTATAATCCCAGTGGCTTGGGAAGCCGAAGCAGGAGGATCACAAGTTCAAGACCAGCCTCAGCAATTTAGCAAGGCTCTAAAGCAACTTAACAAGACCCTATCTCAAAATTAAAATTTTTTTAAAAGAGTTGGAATGTGGCTCAGTAGTAAAGCACCCCTGGGTTCAATCCCTAGTACAAAATAATCTCTGAAATTTTGGTGACCTTATATGGTTCTGCACTTAGAATGATTGACTTCATCTTGGATCATAAGACTTCTCTCTCATGTAACAATGATGGTTATCTCTTTATAACAATGGAGGGACTGAGGAGTAGAACTTTTAAATGACTTGCCCTGGAAGATCCCAGGATGTGGCTGCTGGGCCAAAAAAGAAAACTAGGAGACTATGGTCCCTGGGGTTTTCTGTCTTAATCCCCGACCTGAGCATGCTCTAGGAGAACAGTGGATCCTGGGAGGATCATGGGTTCTAGAAGTCCCTGTAAGGGACTGACAAGTTAGCCAGACTCAGCTGAAGAGAACAAGAGGCATTTAATACAAGCCTTAGTCTTCTTTTTTAAAAATATTTTTTAGTTGTCAATGGGCCTTTATTTTTTATTTATATGCAGTGCTAAGAATTGAACCCAGTGCCTCACACATGCTAGGCAAGTACTCTACCACTAATCCACAACCCCAGTCTCCAAGTCTTCTAAGGACAGTAGGATCTGACTTTGGACAGTGGAAAAAAAGCTCAAGGGAGGCTATTTTCTAGGGACAGGAGTAAGGAAGAAGTAATTCTCTGGAGGCTATTATAAACAAATAGGAAAGCAAGCCAATTTCAGCTCAGAGAAAGGATGCTTCTTAAACCCTTTAGTTAAAATGAGTGTGTGAAGGTTCACAGAGTACCTCCAACCAATGAACAGTTGTGAGTGCATCTTGGCTTATAGACACATTCCAGTCTAGCAGAAGTAAACATGGGTGATATGGATCAGCAAGGCAAACATCTCCAGGGCCTATGAGCACAGACCCTGAATCTAATAAAAGAGTCTTCATCCTGTTGTTTGAGGGGGTATACACAGCTCCTTAAGGGATTCTGGAAAATTCCTTTGACTTGCCTGCAGCATCCTTATGTTCCAGTGTTTTGCATTTTCTAGATTGTGTAACAACAAGAAAAAAAATCCGTGCCCAAGTACATTAACATTTGCTTATTTTCTGTGACGTGACGATAATTTACAGTGATGCAGCAAAGCAAACACACTCCTTTCTCACAGAAACACTGCATCAACAGAGCTGTTAATCTTCCCAATGAACATATTGTTCTGTCTATTGTATGTCTCTGGAAAATATTCAACTTATTTGGGGTCATGTGGGCTCAGTAAAAGTTACAAACCGGTTAGACCTTGTCATTTGAGTGACCATGCAGAAGTTAGAGATGGGGAAAACAGATAGATTCTTCCAGACTTTTCCTCTTGTACATTCCATACACATACAAATGAGAATGTTTCAAGTGGTTAATTTCTATAAGGGCCACATGAGTCTATTTCTGGTACATAAGTCACCAAAAAAAAAAATAGACTCCAATAGGAGAACTTCCTATTTTTAAGGAGACTTCAGCACATGTATCTCTGATCATGAGACAAGACAGAACAGAGCCAGTCCTAGAGCACTGGGGACAATGACCAGGGTTCTCAGGCTAGAGTGACGGGGGCATGAGAAGGGAGCAGAAGGAGATGGATCTATCAGCTTAGGCTAAAAATAGCTGGAGACATGGGCAATTGTGCCACCTCCCTGTGACTCATTCCCAAGGCCAGGTTGGAGGGACTGTCCTTCCCTTGGGCACATCCCTTTAAGCAACAGGTCTTTTTTTGTGGTTTTAATCTACTTCAAGGCTGTCTGGGGCTTATTTTAACCTAATTTTATATTAATAAAAATGCTGTGATTCCAAGGTAGGAAAGGAGGGAGGGAAGGAGTCTATATTTTGTAGCAGGGTTTAACACTCTCCCCCGAGTCATCTTTATTTTTTTAAGTCATATTCTTTCATATATTGCAAATCACATCCTAGAAGACTGTCCAAAGAGCTTCAAATCTTACTCTTAGAAAATTTTGCACAGGCAGTTACCTGACTGATCATAAAATAGTAAATCTCAAGTCGTAAATTGGTTAAATTAGACTGTCTCTCTACAAAAGCCTTTAGCAAAATACACAGCCATGTGAATGATGGTAGCCTTGTCATAAGTTCAGAATTTGTCACAATCCTACAATGCATTATTAATTGCTTCCCAGCTTGGGGTAAATCAGGCTTCCTATATTTACTGCTTTTTTTAATTGAAACCAGAAGAACAAAGCAAAGGCATTCAAGTGAAAAACACAGAATGAGACATATGGGATTATAAATACCTGAGCAAAAGCTGATATGACACCAAATGCATCTAAACATAGGAGCTGAGGGTGTGGTTCCATGGTAGAGCACTTGCTTAGCATGCACGAGGCCCGGGTTTGATTGCCAGCACCATTAAAAAATAAAAGAAAAGAAAGAAATAAAATGCAATAAACCTCTTTCCTTTCCTTCTTCTTTTAAAGAAGTCCCCCTACTATGTGGTGATTGCATTTGATGTATGCCTACGATGCTCAAAAAGAAAAACATCTGCTTTCTCCAAATTATGGGTATACCTCTTATCGAACTTTTATTTATTATACTTCACCAATATTGCATTTTTCAAAAATTGAAGGTTTGTGGAGGCTCTGCATTGACCAAGTCTATCACTGCCAGTTTTCCAAAACCTCAAATGATCATTAGCATTTTGGGGAGGTATTAGAGATTGAACTCAAGAGCACTTTACCACTGAGTTATATCTCTGGCCCTTTTTATTTTTTACTTTGAGACAGGGTCTTACTAAGTTGCTTAAGACCTCACTAGGTTGTTGGCCTCAAATTTGCTATCCTGTTCCTTAGCTTTCTGAATAGCTGGGATTACAGAAATGCTCTACCACATGTGGCAGCAATGAATTTGTGTGTGTGTGTGTGTGTGTGTTTGTGTGTGTGGTACTGGGGAGTGAAACCAGGGGTGTTTTACTACTGAGCTATACTCCCAGCCCTTTTATTTTTTGTTTGGATACAGAGTCTTGCTACGTTGCTGAGGGCCACTTGACCTGGCAGTAATGAAGTATTTTATAATTAAGGCATGTACATTTTTAAGACAATGCTATTGCACACTTAATAGACTACCATATAGTGCAAACATAACTTTAATATGCACTGGGAAGCCAAAAAACTCTCATGACTCTCTTTATTGCCATATTTGCATTATTGTGGTGGTCTAGGCTGACCTTGCAATATCTCCCTCTGAGGTATAGCCGTTTCCTGCTGCTCGCCCCCAACACTAGGCGGAGTTAGTCTTAATCATAATCCTCATTCTAGGTAGAGTTCCCAAGATTTTGTGAAGCCAAAGAGATATAAAAATGTTCTCTATGTCACTGATGTTTCCTATGTTCCTGGTGCTCCCTTTAGCACTGTGGAAAAAAAGAATTGGACTCCCCAGGAAGCTGAAAGCAAACTAGCTCTCAAGATTGCCACACCAGTGCTTCTTAGCTCATCATTTAAGACCATGCCTATCTGTTCTTATTGTCTCTCCTCACCAATTCTGTTCTTATTGGCCCAGGTCATCTAATGAAGACCAGGACAACTTTTATTGAGTGAGCCAAAATCACTTTCCAAGAAGAAAATCCCATGGAAGATAATTCCATCAACTTGGGTGCCTTCTCCCCCCTTGATTTCATTATGACACTGAAAAGCCATTAGTGACCGGAGTTGTCCCCAAATGGGAATCAAAATAACTAACTTGTCAGGGAAGAGGGCCTGACTGGGGTCAACAGGCTCCTTATATTTTGGTTCTTAAGTGCTCTGTGTTTCTTTGTATTCTGTGCCAATTAGTCCATCATGGTATGAATCTCATGTGGAGAACACACTCATAAATCTGACTGAAAATCAGAACGTGGCATGACCATTTGACTATGGGAAAAATCAACTTGATTTATGAGGTATTATGACCCAGTGAACTGTACTGTACTTTTTTCTCTGCTGCCTACTTTAACTGCTGGTTGTGTGTTCGGCCCACTCAACCTCAGAATTGCAGGATTCGTGGCCTGCCTCTAGCAGTGAGATGGGTCAGGAAGGAAAGGGTGAAGAGCGGGAGGAAAAGCTGCTCTTTAATTACTACTCATTTGAATATTAAATTATTCCTCATGAAAACAGCTAGATTCAGCAGTCTGTAGCTCAGGTCACATTTTTCTATTAATGTGACCAGGGGCCCTGTCTCATAGGAACTCTGAGAAAGCCCACACTTGAAGTAAATGTTCTGGGAAATCTTGTGAATCAGAGGCAGGCTGCCATATCCAAAAGGAACACCATTACAAAGGCCTCACAATTCAGCTACTTTTAGGGGACTTTGGTCTAGGGAGGATTCCTCTGAGAATCCTTCTGTGTACATATTTTTTACACTCCAAATTCCATTTTTGTGGTTAGTGACTTCCTCTGCTGTGGGTTTGGGGGATGAAATGTATTTTGCTTCCACTCATATGGCTAGTGAGAATTGACCTGAAGTGGGGGAAACTTCTAGTACACGGGTATAAAGGGGCCAATTACCAGAATGTCTCACCCAGGAACACTGCTCTCAAAGGAAGTACAGTAAAAGTGATCTGTGCTTCTGCCATCTCCACAGACAGTCCCATCCTAGGGCATGCTGGGAATTCTTGGTTATGAGAAAAGAGTAAAACAAGAAGGGCTGAAGGGGGAATTGGAGGCAAAACCTTCTGGGCTTAGCAAATGTGCCTCTCTCCTGGGAGGATATGTCAGAGCAAATCTCTAAATCAAAATGGGCATAGTAAAAAATCTGTCCAAGCATGGGGCAGGAAGGCGATGAGGCTTCCAAACAGCAGAGTTAATTGGGTCTATTGGACCAGACACAAATGAGCTTGAAAGATGGAACTAGGATTGGGGAAGAGGGCTGACTGAAGCTACCCTAGAACTGTAAGCTTCATGAAAGCAGAGGCCCCATTTGTCTGATTTACATGCTCCCTAATTGCACATTAGGGGCTCAATAACAATGTGTGGAATAAGCAAGATGATGAGGCTCCCCAGTTGGCAAAGCTAGAACACTAATGGGTAGACTAATAATTGTACTTATCTCAAAGGGTAGTTATTAACATTAATTAAGCCATGTACAGTAGTCTCCCCTTATCCATGTTTTACTTTCCATAGTTTCAGTTACCTGCAATCAAACATGGTTTGAAAATATTAAGTGACCCACCCCTATAATCCCAGCAACTCAGGAGGCTGAGGCAGGAAGATGACACATTCAAAGTCAGCCTAGACAACCTAGCAAGACCCTGTCTCAGAATAAATAATTTAAAAGTTGGAAATATAGCACAGTCACAAAGTGCCCCTAGGTTCAATCCACAGTACAAAAAATTAAATGGAAATTTCCAGAAACAAATAATTTACAAATTTTAAATAACTTTATTACAGTATATTGTTACATTTTTTTTCTATTTTATTATTAGTTATTATTGTTAATCTTTTACTGTGACTAATTTACAAATTGAACTTCACCATGGGTACACATGCATAGGAAAGAACACAGTATATATAGGGTTCAGTACTATCTGTGGTTTCAGGCATCAGCTGGGGGAATTGGAACATATCTTTTGCAAATAAGAAGGGATTGCTGTAAAATGCTAAGAATAGTTCCAGGTACATAATGGTCTTTCCTGCTATGTGTGCTGGTAAGAGATCTTTCACACTGTTGGCAAGGGAACTCCCATGTCAGGCCGAGCCTGCATGGATTCCAGAGCAGAATGGGGCCCAGGCCACAGATAGTGGAGATAGGCTGGCAGGGAGCAGCAGACATATTTAAGCCTGGCCCAAGTCCCAACTTGGGCTTTCATCATCACTTCTTGGTAGCCAAGTAGTTCAGAGATGAGGCTTTCGAGGCAGACAGGTGGGTTCAAATCACTGGTGTTATGTTTTCTGTGACCCTAGATAAGACACGAAATTCTCTGGACTTCAGGTCTCTCATCTGTAAAATGGGGATGACAGTAGTCTTTACTGAAGAGTTATTGTGAGGGCTAATGGGAAAATGCCAATTTTTTTGGCACAGGAAGTATTCAATAATGGAAGCTAAAGTTAAGCTATAGTTCAATTCTTGGAAGGTCCCCCAAAGGTTCACATGTTGAAGGCCTGGTCCCTAGCCCTTGGCACTAGGGAGGAGGAGTCACCTTTAATAGGTGGGGCCTAGTGTGAAGAAGTTAGGTCACTGGGGGATGTGCCCCTGAAGGGGATTGTGAGATGCAATCTCTTCCTCTCTTTGTTTCCTGGCTAACACGAAGTGAACAGGCCTTATCCATTATATTCTCCTGCCATGATGTACTATATCACCACAGATCCAAAGCAACAGGACCAAGCAACCATGGCCTGAAACCTCTGAAACTATTAGCCATAATAAACCTTTCCTCTTTAAAAGTTATTTATCTCAGGTGTTTTGTCTCAGTGGTAGAAAGTTGACTAACACAATCTAGTACTATTATTAGTCAGTCAAATTCTTATCTAGTGTCTTATTATTATTGTTCTCATGCTTAGGCCCCCAAGACAGTGCATTACAAGAGTGAGTATTTAATAATTGTATGTGCCTAACTCTTCCTCCCTTTCTTCACCCATTCTCCTGGGCTTGCTCACATGTCTGTTGGGTAGTTGTGCTAGGGAGGACTAGCAGTAAGTTGAAGAGCTCAGTCTCACTTCAAGCTGCAGCTGGCTCAAGAGTACTCCAAGTGTGTTTCACCTTCTTCCTGGAATCAGTAGCTAGTTAAAGCATGTTCTCATGACAGTATCTGAAGTGTGAGAGTGCAAGTCTAGCCATGCAGTCACATTTCATAACCCTCCTTGAGTTATATTTGCTAACATCTCATTGGCAAAACACGTCACAGTCAAGTCTAAAGTTAAAGTGTGGGGATAAAACACACTCTGTGGGAAGAACAGCAAAGTCACCAAAAGGAATAGCTATCAGGAGAGGTGGAGAATCAAGACAAATAATCAGAAAGCCTTCCCTGATGATGTCCCCAGATATTAGATTCCATTTCTGGAATGCTATAGTTCCTTAGATAAGCCTCCACACCAGGACTCTCTACACTAGCTTCTAGATATCTATTTTTTTGGACTCCAGAACTTTTTCTTTTTTTATTCTTTCTTTTCTTTTCCTTCCTTCCTTTCTTTCTTTTTCTTTCTTTCCTGCTGGTGATTGAACCCAGGGGTACTTTACCACTCAGCTGCGTCCCCAAACTTTTTTGTTTTTCATTTTGAGACAGAGTCTCATTAAGTCGCTTAAGTCCTTGCTAAATTGCTGAGGCTAGCCTCAAACTTATAATCGCCCTGCCTCCTGAGTCACTGGAAGCTTTTCAAAGGCAAGAATGGTGTCTTATTCCTTTCTCTGTGCCTAGCACCTATCACAATTCCTGGCACATAACAGTAGGTATCTCATGAATGAATACTTGTTTTCATTGATGAATGTGTATTTGTTGTCATGACTGAATGGATGTTTGTTCTCATGAATGAATGTATGTTCATTACCCTCTGTTCATCATTTCACATCAGTTTCTGGGCAGTCAAAGTTTGGGGTGACTAAGGCCTTGGAAGCTTGTGATAAGCCCACCTAGTATCAGTAAGGATCCATCCCCCAGAGAGCAACCTTTTCCACAAATGACTCATGGACCTCTCCTTGTCTGCCTTCATTCTTGCTCCAGAGCTCCAGTTTTCTTTCCCACCTAGCTTCAGGACCACTCTTAAGAGCAGATGTCTGTCTTATTTTATTCACAAAGAAAAGAAGTATTTTCTTTTCAAAATAATCATCACTTTTAGCCAGTCTGGGTGGCTTAACCACAACATTGTTTAGTTCTTCCACAGTCATTCTTATATCCACTTTATCAAACTCTCTTCATCAAGGAGCTCAAAGCAAGTTCTTGGGGACAGGTCCAGAGACCATTTCTGTCATGACCAATAAAGATCTGAAAGCCACATACCTTTCAGCTCTATCATTTCCCAGGATGAGTTCTCAGTATGGATCATAACTCTCCACACATAATCTAAAGACAGAATTATGCCTTCTGCCCTTATACAACTAGAACTGAAGTCATGTCCTGAAAGCCCAAGTTTCCAAAGGTAGATAGTGAATTAGGTTCCTTTCATGATTACATTTGTTACATGCTGCAAGCAGACCCACCAAGGAAGTTAAGAGCTGTTGGCTTTATTATTTTTAAAAAATTTTAAAGTGCTCAGTTTACTTTTTTCTTCTTCATTAGATTTCATAATAGTGGACAGTTCTATGTTCTGTCATAGACTATTTGCTTTTCTAAATACACTTTTTACAGTAAATTAAGAAGTATTTTACTCAATAGGATACTTTCTGGATTTCCAATGGGAGTATTTTTGCCCTAAGGGAAACTTGTATTGTCAAAGTTGTCTTCGTGAATTGCACTTGAGGTCAAATTAAAAACAGCCTTTAGAGCTCAATTACAGAATTATAGAAATGATAGGCCTTGAAGGAAAAATAGCTCTTTTACTTCCTGGAAAAAAAGTCAAACTTGAACTTGTAAAGCTGAGCCACAGTGCTAGAGCTATGAAAGGAGTATTTCCTTTCTTCTTTCTCTTTTTCAAAAGCTGAATTCAAATGAAAAAGTGGACAAAACTTGGAACAAAAGTGCCTTCAACACCTTTGTGTCCAGCAGCTAATTACTGTGGAGGAGACAAAAGAAGCAGAAAACATGGTGCCTGCTCTCTAGAATCCCAAAGTTACACATGAGCAGCAATCCAAAGAATACCAGACTACACAGTATATTCTGGTCCAGAGCTTCTTACACTTTAATACACACAAAAGTCACCTCTTATTCAAGAGTTCTGGGATAGGGTCCAAGATTCTGCATTTCTAAAAAGCTCCTAGGTAATGATGTTTATCTCATTCCATGATTTTTCATACCCCCTCCCTCTCATTTCCTTCTACATAATCTAAAGTTCCTCCATTCTTCTCTCACTCCCCACTCCCCACCTCCATTACATATCATCATCCACTTATGAGGGAAAACATTCGGCCTTTGATTTTTGGGAATTGGCTTATTTCACTTAGCATGATATTCTCCACGAATGGTATGAATCTACATCATGTACAACCATAGAAACGAAATGACATACCCCATTTGTGTACAATGAATCAAAATGCAGTCCATAAAAAACAAAAGTAAATAAATAAATAAAATAAAATGACTTTATATTTTTTCTACCAAAAAAAAAAGTTCTAGGTGATACTGATGCCTCTAGTCTGTGACCCACACTTTTGAGTAGCAGATCTCTAATTGTGGAACATGCTGGGATCTTGTAGGAGAACTTAAAGCTCAGGGAGATTAAAAAAAAAGGTGAACATGTTCAGGAATATGCATGCCAGGTACAGTATACATCTGGCAAAGCCAGTCCAAAGGAAGAATTTGAGTTATAAAGGCCTTGTGAAGAGCCAGAAAGAATCCTGGAGTGAATTACAAACATGTTGCCCCTTAAACTCAGGTTTGCCTATGAGTATTCTTACTAAATGAAGAAATGTAAATTGATTTTGCGCACACCTAAGAGGACACAGTCCTAACATGTATATATCACATGAGATATAATATTTGATAGTGTAATTATCCATCAGTATTTGTTTCAGTCAGATTTTTCACTGCTGAGATCAAAAGACCTGACAAGAACAATTTTAGAGAAGGAAAAGTTTATTTAGGGGCTCACGGTTTCAGGGGTCCATAGCCAGTTCCATTCCGTGGGGCTCAAGATGAGGCAGAACATTGTGGCAGAAGAGTATGGTTGAAGGAAGCACCTCACATGATGATCATAAAGCAGAGAACTCTGTTCACCAGATACAAAATGTATACCCAAACCCAAACCCCCAATGACCCACCTCCTCCAGTTACACCCTACTTGCCTCCAGTCACCACTCTGTTAATCCCATCAGGGGATTAATTCACGATCGGGGTAAGGCTTTCATAACCCAATTATTTCTCCTCTAAACCTTCTCACATTGTCTCACATGTGAGCTTTTGGGGGACACCTCATATCCAAACCATAATGGTATTCCAGGACCACCCTCTACCTTGGATACCATGGATGTGCAAATCCATTAGAGGTAGGTGAAATATTGGTACAGTATTTGCATATAAGCTATGCACATCCTCCCCTATACTTCAAATCATTTCTAGAATATGTATAGCACCTAATACAATGTAAATACTATGTAATAGTTGTTGTACTGTATTTCTTTCTTTCTTTTTTTTTTTTTTTTTTTTGAGGTGATGGGGATTGAACCCAGGGCCTTGTGCTTGCGAGGTGAGCACTCTAACAACTGAGCTATATCCACAGTCCTGTACTGTATTTCTTAGAGAATGATGACAAAAAATTACATATACTTTCAGTACGGATGCGATCATGATATATGGTACATGTCAGTAACAACATAAAATTTATTTTTACAAATGTTTACAATCCATGGTTGGTTGAATGCATGGATGTAAACTCACAGATTTGTAGGGTCAATTTTGTGTGTGTGTGTGTGTTTGTGTGTGTGTGTGTGTGTGTGTCTTGCTCATCTATTTCCATTGAATGTTTTGTGACACAAACACAAAAGTATAATGACCTAAGGCTAGTTATAATCAAATTAACTCCTGAACCCAAATAAGGTTTGGTGAGGATTGTCTACCAGGACAGATAGTTTTAATAAACTGCATTTTGGCTTCATAATATGCTCCCAAAAAAGTTATGTGACTTGGGAAATTATAAAAGAAAACCAAAGAGAAAACAGTGACTACTTAATAGACAGGAAAATTCTGTTGACTTTTTTCAGAACATTGACTCTGTTCAGCCTTTGGAAAGGAATTAGAAAATGAATCCGTTTCTTTGTATTATTTTTATTAATGAGGAAAATAGCTTTTCACTCTATCACACATACCAAAAAATGTTGAGTAAATATTTTAAGAATATCAGCAGGAAGGAACAGCATATTATTAGCCTGTTGTCCTGATCAACTCACTCTAAAGGAAAAATGTTTAGAATGGTTGAAGGGAAGATCATTTGCAGCAGGAAGAGAGTTCAAGCAGTGGCCATAGTACTGTTTGCTTAAGGCTGGAAAGGGGTTGTGGAAAATAAGGTTGCCAAGGCGGGTTGTGGCCAGATGGTAGAGAACCAACTAAATGCCCAGCTAACAGTTCGGATGCTCTTCTTTAGGTAAGCACATTTTTGATCCAGAGATGAAATGAAATATGAAAAGGACTGTATTGAAGTTAATTGGTAGTTTGCACTTGGTGACTCTTGCTATGAGCCATTCACCCACTTGACAGCTCTTCACACAGTTCTGAGGGTGGTTCAGTGGAAAGGGCTGTCCAAGTTCAAGGTAAATGCAACAGCAGACAGTTGAAGAGAAACACAGGCTAATTCCCAGTAGCTTGGGACCGTACCCAAACTGGAGACTTCTCAGGCACCCCAAAAGATTCAGAGAATAAATCATCCTCAGAGGAGCAAAATACCTACTAGGTCCCCCAGTCTCAGGGGGCATTCATATTTTTCTCATTAAGTTATTCATGACACGAAGTATTATGTCTTGCTGAGGATTGTGGAAAATATTTCACTAAAGTCTTAAGTTGGAAAAAAAAATTAAGAGAATTTTTTTTTCTCTTTATGACCCCAAGCCAAAGAAAAAGTTTGTCACTCTGAATGTTTATGAGAGGGGTAAGCCAGAAGAGCAGACACAGCCAAATCTTTCTGACTCATTACTGAGCTGTAGGAGCAATGTGCTCAATTAGCAGGCAATATAATTTACCCAGCCCCCGGGGGGGGGGGCAGAGGGAGGTAGGGGAGGGGGGAAGTGAGGTAGAAATGAAAATTTGCAAAGTTATAAATTTACTTAAGAGAGCAAGATGACCCCTCTGAGTGAAGCCAGGTCTACATGGCCATCAGTCACTTCTGAGTTCCGATAGGTCATTTGTTTGACCTTGCTGTCTATATAGCTAAAATGAGTAATGTATTAGCAATGTGGGAAGCCTCAGAACCTAAAAGGGGAGAATAAATCAGCCACAATTGTCAGGCAGTGGAAGAGGCATAGATTTAGATCTGGGACTCCACAGGGCCGGGCATGGCTCTTCTTGCTCCAGAGACACTGGTTTTCCTTCCTGTGGTCAGGGTAGCTACAGTGATGTCCAATTCGAAACGAATTCTGGACTGAATTTTCTTCTGTTTCTGCTGAGGGAGGGTTGTGGGTGATGAGCAGCACCTCCATGGATACTGAGATGATTTTGATTGTTGTGTTTTTTTAAACAATTTTGCTCTCTGTTTCACTCTTACATTCTCATTGATTATTATCTTCATGCATTTATTCATTCAGCTAAGGTTATTTACAAACTTCCTATATGTAAAGTACCATGCAAGGCATGGAGGAATACAATGTTGGCCAAGATTCAGGCCTGCCCTCAACTGGGCTTTCAGAAGACACCATGTGGGGACAGTTCAAAAGTGCTGGGTTCCAGATTATTCCAGAATTGCCCACATGAGAGTCAACTCCAGACCACAAAGGTGGTATAAACCCTCTTCAGTGCAAACGGAATTTCTCTCTGGCTTGCACTGTAGAAGAGGTTTCCAACTGCCACACACTATGAGAGAAAAGGATATTTGTTGGAAATTTCTAGAACATTCTTCTCCCTGTATGAGTAATAAGATGACTCTCTATGTGAATTTGCAGAATCAAACCTGGGCCATCATATGTGAGACTTCACTTCCTCTTCTGACCAACATTCTGACCAAACTCATGTATTATACATCCCAAACCCAGTTCCAAGCTAACGCTCAAAGCTGCCATTGTCCTGTATTGGCATTTCTGTCAGAAGTGAACGCTGACTCTTCCACAAGGGATATTATGGTTGCTTGATGGTGAAATCAAAGAAATCTAAGAGTAATGGACTGATTTTCATACATGAAAAATAAAAAAGTATACTTATTTCAACAGCCCTGAATAGAAATGTGTCTCCCAAACAATCTATTCTACTTCCATTTTGCTGTGACGAGATAATTTTTAAGATATTAATTTTTGTCCTTCCTCTCACCATGTATTTTTCCCTTTTCACGTTCCTGTTTCCAGCTGATAACCATACTCTGAGCTTTTCTTCTCAGAAAAAGCTGGCATTAGGGGAGCTCAAGTTCGTTATGTGGTGTGCCATCGGGACCACAAGGAAAAAGAGGGGGTATGTTTGAATGAATGTCCCCCCAAAATCAATATATAGAACTTAGTCCCCATGGTGTTGCTATTGAGATGCGGCAAAACCTTTAGGAGGTGGAGCCTAATGGTAGGTTCTTAGGTTATTGGGGGCATACCCTTGAAGGGGATGGTGAGACCCCTCCCCTGAGCCCATTTGTCTCTGCTTCCTGATTTGTGATGTGACCACTACTCCAATGTGTGCTCCTGCCATTGCCATTCAACACTCCCATCAGAGGCCAAACCAATGGGCCATGTGGTGCTTGAGTTTGAACCTCCAAACTGTGAACTAAATGCACCTTTTTTCTTTGTAACTGAGTTTCCTCAGGACTTTTGCTGTAGTAAACAACAAAAATTTAGTTGAAGTTGACTAGAAAAGTATGTTAAGGCTGAAGTATAGAGAGCCAGGGAAACCCAGAAGGGACTGCATTTTGTCATTTGAGAATAAAGGAGGCCTGCACCCTGGGGAGGGGACCAAACAAACCTTAGACAAGAAGAATTATGAGATGCCACTAGGAAGGTTTACATTAGTCACAGGGGGTTCCATTCTAGGAAAGAGTGCTGTGCTCTCAGCACATATGTGGGGAGCAGGAGCGGGAGCGTGTGAGCTAGGAGGAAGACAGCTAACCTAAAATCTTAAAGGAGGGTGTGTGTGTGTGTATGAGAGAGAGAGAGAGAGAGAGAGAGAGAGAGAGAGAGAGAGAAACAGAGAGACAGAGAGACAGAGTGTCAGGGAGAGAGAAGGGAGAAGGGGACAAAGAAAGTAGGTATGGATCTTCAAAATTCGACGGGGACAGAAAGCAGATTGGTGGTTGCCAGGAGCAGGATAGGGTGGTAGTGACTAATAGTCACATGGCTTCTTTTTGACTTGATGGAAATGTTCTGGAATTAGACAATGGTGATGGTTGTACAACATTGTGAAAATGCTAAAACCCACTTCATTGTACACTTTAAATGATTAAAAGATAAATTTTATGTTATGTAAATTTTATCACCCTTAAAGGAAAAACTTTTTTAAAAAAATTACAATGGGATGGCCATGGCATCCTTGATTGTTGAGTTACTACCTCAACATTGTAAGGACCTGCACATTTCTTTTACATTAAGTAAAGGTACTAAGTTTGCTGAACTCTTCTGAGATTGACAAGTGATCCCAACTTTTATTATTTAGTAGAATTTTTTTGTAAAATCACATAATCTATATCTTTGAGAAAAAAACATTTTTTAAGAAAACAAATAAGAAATAAACTACTTTTTGAAAGAAACATGATATGGAGAGGGCATAAATGTTTGGAAATTGTCTTCATTGTGTTACTTTTGGTTGCAAAAAATGATATATGTGGGTGACACTTAAAACTTTCATATCCGAACACCTATAAAAAACATAGACATGAAATTTTCGATCTTGTTTAAGTATCTTCCAAATGGAGATATCTTCAAAAGGCTGCATCTTTTCCTGTTTTTAGAACAGTTTGATATTAAAAGATAGAAATTCACTAGCCAAATTTCAATAAAAATCTTTGCATATATCAAGTTGACTGGGCTTCCGGGTGCCCAGATTAAATGCTATTTCTGGATGTGTCTATAAGGATATTTCTGGATGAGATTAACACTTAAATTGGTGGATTCAGTAAAGTAGATTGTCTTCTCCAATTCTGGCAGGCATCATCCCATCTACTGAAGACCTAAATAAAAGAAAAATTGGAGGGAGGGAGAATTTGGTCCCTTCCTGCCTGCCTGGTTAAGGTGGGACATCAATCTTCTCCTGCCTTTGGACTGGGATTTATAACAACAGCTCTCTTGGTTCTTAGGTCTTCAGACTCAGACTAGAACTACACCATGGGCTTTCCTGGGCCTCTAGCATATAGGTGGAAGAACATGGGACTTCTCATCCTTCATAATCATGTGAGCCAATTCCTTCATGTGAGCCAATAGGATATCTATCTATCTATTTATCTATCTATCTATCTATCTATGGATGTATCTAAACAAAATGCTATGTATCTACCCCAGATAAATCAGAAAATGTCTCCATGGCCTTGCAAGATGTACACACCCTAATATAGGCCATAATGGATGATTCAGCTCCTAGTTTTGATACATGGTTATCTTCTTGCTTTGTTAGTATCTATATAACTATATTTCTGTCTTATATGGGTTCTGTTTCTCTGGAGAATCCTGTGGCTTTTAAAAACATGTATTATTGTTATTATTCAGTGCAGCAAATAATCCAAAATCCCAGAACATTTTATGAATATTGAAAAAATGATTCTAAAGCTTATAATGAAGATGTGAAAGACTCAGAATAGCCAACACAATGGTGAAGAAGAACAAAATTAGAAGGCTGAACTACCTACTTCAAGACTTACTAAAAAGCAACAATAAACAAAACAGTGTATTAGCAAAAGCATATACAAATAGATCAATAGAACAGAAAAGAGAACTTGGAAATAGACCCACACAAATACAGGCAACTGATCTTTGACAAAAAGAAAAGACCATACAATGGAGAAAAAATAGTCTTTTCAATAAGCAGTTGCTAGAAGAACCCAGATATTCATATGTAAGAGGAATGGGTCTAGACACGGATCATAAATTCTTCACAAAAATTAATTCGAAATGAATCATATACTTAGATGTAAATGAAAAAAATATAAAACTCCAAGAATATAGCATAGGAGAAACTCTAAATAACCTTGGATTTGGTGATGAATTTTTAGATATATTAATGGCATGATCTCTAAAAGAAATAATTGATAAACTGGAGTTCATTAAAATTAAATCTTCTGGGTTGGGGATGTATCTAAGTAGTAAAGTGGTTGCCTCATGTGTGTGAGACTCTAGTTTCAATGACTAGTACCCAAACAAGTAAATGAATAAATACAATTAAAAGAATAAAAGATTTGGCTCTACAAAAGATATTGTCAAGAGAATGAGAAAACAAGACACAAGCTGGGAAAAATATTTTCAAATGACATATCTGATAAAGAACTATTATCCAAAATATACAAAAACCTCTTAAAACTCAACAATAAGAAAATGAACAAGCTGATTAAATAATGGACAAAAGATCTGAACAGACATTTCACTAAAAAAGCAGGTGGCAAATGAACATACAAAAAGATGCTCACCATCATATGTCATTTGGGAATTGCAAATTAAAACAATAATAAGATGCCATTGTGCAACTATTAGAACAGCAAAAATCTAAAATACTGACCACAATACCAAGTGCTAGAGAGAATATGGAGCAATAGAAACTCTCATTAATTGCTGGTGAGAATGAAAACTGATAGGTCCACTTTGGAAGATAGTCTGGAAGTTTCTTACAAAACTAAACAGACTCTTACCATATAATACAGCAGTCACACTCCCTGGTATTTATCCAAAGAAGTTGAAAACTTATATCCTCACAAAAATTTTTGTAGCAGCCTTATTCATAATTGGAAGCAACTAAGATTCCTTCAGTGGGTAAATGGATAAACTGTGGTTCATTCACACCATGGATTATTTTTCAGTGCTAAAATGAAATGATCTATCAAGTCATAAAAAGACAACCTTAAGTACACATTACTAAGTGAAAGTAGTCCATCTGAAAAGCCTACATACTACATGATTCCAACTATATGACATTCTAGAAAAGACAAAAACTATGGGGACAATAAAACGATCAGTGGTTGCCAGGTATTAAGATGGAAAGAGAGATGAATAAATGAAGCATAGAGGATTTTGAAGGCAGTGAAAATATTCCATATGAGACAGTAATTGTGGATACATGCAACTGTACATTTTTTTAGATCCATAAAATGTAGAACACTCACAGTGAACCCTAATGTAAACTGTGGACTTTGGATGACAATGATGTGTCAATGTGGGTTCATTGATCATTTACAAATATATCTCTCTGGTGTAGGATATACATAGTAGGGAAACTATGCAGGAGCAAGCAGGTGATATGCGGGATTTTTGTACTTTCCACTCAATTTTGCTGTGAACCCCAAACTGCTCTAAATATAAAGTCTATTTTTAAAAAACAGGATGACCACAGACAGTCTAAGAAGTGATTCCCATTTTTTAAATGTGCAGCCCATTGGTAAAACATTTAGAGTATGCAACCTCAAAAATGCATATTTATCTTTTGTAAGTTTTATAAGTACTGAATATGATTATACTATCCCTTATATGCACTATAACAAATAAACTAAAAATAGATATCTAAAAAAAATTATTATTGCTTATTTTATGTCTATTTCACCCTCTCAGGAATTCTTAGAGTATGTTTTAGAGTATATAAAATGAAGTAATCATGAATGTAATTTATAAATAAATACATATGCAAATATTTGAAGTGAGCTTATGATTTTCTTTTTATTGAGGCATTCCAAGTTCCACCAGAAGCAGAGATGAGTCAAGAATCTGGGTGCAGGGATTTCATAGGACAGGCAATCCTAGAAGCAAGAGTGAAAGAATGTGGAGGAAAAGCCCATACATTATTGAGCTGGTTACTTCTGCAGGTCACTAAGGCTCAGTCCTATTAGGGACACCCTGATGTATAACCAAATGTGTCCTGATGTATTCCAAATGTGAAAGCTATTGATTCCCAACCACTGGAAGTGTTAACTCTGCCTCCGCATACACTCGCTTCTGGCCTTCCAGTGTGTGCTAAGTTCCAGAAAGCAGAGGAAAATGGTTGATTCTTAGGGTAGGACTCTGTCAAAGTGTGTGGAAACTGCCACAGGGATGTGGTATGAAAAACCAAAAGCTTTTCCTACAAGGACTATGTTAAAACACAACTTTGGAGATCCCTAGTATGCTGGTCCCCAACCCTTTAAAAGCAGCACATCATGCAAATGTCAATTATGACATTATCACACTAATTATTATTTACTGTTTATATGTATTTCTCTTTCCACTCTCCTGAGAGTAGCTTCAGGATGTTTTGACATCAGGCTGAACTAGGTGAATATCCAAGATCCTTTACTTACTGGTTATGTGACTCTGAGCAAGTAATTTTATTTTTCTCAGCCTCAGTTTCACCATCTGTACACACTAGGGATAATAATGCCTACGTCAAGTTAGGATCAAAACAAAAAAAAATGTGTGTTTAAGTGCCTGGTGCAAAGACACCAATCAACAAATGAGGGCTTGTTTTGTTTTGTTTCATGCTTAGTCTCTCTTTCAGCTGGACACAGTAGATGTACAACACAGGGGTTAAATAGTGCAAATCTTAAGGCAGAAAAAATTGAACTCAATAGAGCTTGACTCTGCTGCTTATTGATTTCTGAATCTTGAGTGAGATCTTTTAAGTCTTACAAACTCTCTAGTGAGTTAATTCACCTTTGTCTAAGCACGTATAGAATATTGAATATAATTTAAATATGTAGCCCATCACAGTATTTCATACTTACACATCTATTTCTTGATTTGCTTTCTCTCTTGAGATTTAGGCTCTCACAATGCCTTTGTTTACCTTTTTATTATGAAAGACTTTAAAGAAATATAAGAGTAAAGAGTACAATAAGCCCTATTACCCAACTTTAATAATTACCAATCTTCTTTCATTCATACCATCAGTCATTTCTCCCTCTCCCATATTATTATGCTGCAAATCACAGACTGATGTGATCAGAACATCTTCTCTATAAATATTTTTCTGTATCTCCAAATGGTAAACGCTTTTTCAAAAAAAATGACATAATACTTGTGTAATACTTTAATAATTAATAATTTAACATAATCAAAATCTAATCATTGCTCAACTTTCCATTTATCTCATAATTTTAACTATTCTTTTGTTTAAACTCATATCTAAATAGACTCAACAAACTCTGCTTGCCTTTTGTATCTTTTAAATTTGGTAGGTGCCTTGTCTTCTTTCTTTCTCCCTTCCTCTCTGTCTCTCTCTGTCTCTCTGTCTCTCTGTCTCTCTCTCTCTCTCTCTCTCTCCAATTTATAAAGAATAGAATTTTTTGTTCTGTAGACACCCTGTGGTCTGGATTGTGTTGATTGCATCTGCATGATGTCATTTAACATGTTCCTGTCTTATTTCTTATAACTTGGTCATGAGATCTAGAGATCAGATTTGGGTTTGTTCTTTTTGATAAGACTACTTCATAAATGGTGGTATATTCTTTCAACAGGAAAAAATATAACTTAGTTATCACTTCATGATGTCACCAGCCATTGATGCTCAATGCCTAGATTCATTAATTTCTGTGTTGGAAGCGTCTACTCTGGGCCATTAATAAAGATGGTAAATAGTGCTCATCTGAAGGTGACTCTCAGCAACTCTGTAAGATGTCTCTTTCACAAACTGGAAAGCCGTGAAAGAGTGAGTTTAAGAAGGACACTGTCTCTTATCCCAACATCCCCTTTTTTGTGACTTTTTAATCTGTTTGAATTCATTGGACAACCTCCAAGTTCAAATTCAAACCAAATTTAGTTTGTTGCATACAAACATTCCCTTGGGCTCTGGAACAAATTGATAATTAAAGACTAAATGTGTGACATATTCAATATTCACTGGACCCACCATTTCTATAATTCATGGAAAGGGGATAGTTTGTTGTGATAACATAGTGTCCTTTTTCAGTATTCCATGGCTTTCTCACAGAGCCACTATTGTGGGGAGAAGGCATCATTGTTGGATAAGCCCTTATTTAACATCTTTATTAATAACCTACAGTATATTAAACTATCCATGAATGAGTGCCCACTGAACTAAAAACAAGAACAGATCATGCCCAAAATAGATAGAATGTCACTGCAGGACATATAGGAAAGTGACTGGCTCACCACTTACAAAAAGGTCTGGACTTAAAAAGTTAGGTGTGGGAATAAGAAAAGGACCTTTGTTAATATTACATAACAAAAATTGTAATGGGATGGCCCTGGAAATGACAGAACTATACATGTTATTTCTTTTCTTTTTCTTTTTTCTTTCTTTTTCTTTTTCTTTCTTTCTTTTTTTTTTTTTTTGGAAAACACAGGAATAAAATTAGAGCAAGACAAAATTAAATTCTAAGAAAAAAATGGGTGCAGGGAAGTAACAGTTTTGTAAAGAGTTAACTGAAAAAAATTTCCATCCAAAATCATTGCATAGATAATATGTCTGTAATCACTCTTGATTTTTAAGAGTCTTTGATTTTTTTAAAGAACAGATTCAGCAGTAAACTGTAAAAATCCATGTGCTTCAAACCACACGGATTTTGGAAAGCGTACAAACTTAAAAATCATATCCAGAGATGCATTAGGAGTGCAGTGATCACCAAACAGTGGTCTGTTGGGTATGCCAAGTACTTTACAAACTCCATTAATCCTAACAACTTTGTGAAGTTGCCATTATTGTCTCCATTTCATTGATGAGGAAACTGAGGCTTACAGAAGCAAAGTGACTCGACCAAGTTGCTTTATCTAGTAAGTGGCACAGTTTGATTTTAAAATGTAGGTCTGTCCATCCAAACTTTCATATTACTCTGCTTATGACAGTCTGGAAACAGCACAAGACTCTGACATTTATAGAGCAGCTTCATCTAAATTGTCCATCAAAAGCTACCAGGTAGCTTGTCCAAAGCTCAACAAAGAAACACAGTACTCTGAACAGCTATACTCTACCACTAATGACAAGGGAGTATGAAGTGACCTGGGGGACAGAATATTAAATCTGCTTAACATGTCTACATAATACAACATTCTGGGCATGGGAGAAAAAAGGGAAGAAGTTACCATCTGGGGACTACAGTATCCAAATCTCCTAATAAAACTAGGGAAATAGCCAGAAACCAAGAGAAAGGAGATCAGCAAATATAATTGCTCAGATTCGAAACAAAGTAAATTCAATACAATAAAATTCAAGGCAGTCATGCCTTTACATGACTAAGACACCTGCAGACTTAACTCCCAAACATGTTAGCTAAGTAGATTTGTCATTTAATCAAGGTCCATGAGAGACCATATTATGCACAAATATTGTACATGAGGTCTAAAAGAATCATTTCATGGTAATTCTACCACTTAAAAATTCAGAAAGACCACATGAAAAACTACAGGGATGATGAAATACTGTATAAAATCTATGAAAGAAACTAGGAATTATACAATAGGCAAAAAGGAAAATAGGAATACTTTAATAATTGTTTCTAAGGAGATTACAAGTTCAATCTCATTGGAGGTGATTAACTATTGTGAATTGAAAATAAAGTTGCCAAACATGCTCCTAATAGTAATTCATTCTAATGAAATAATTATTCCTGTCAGGGAAGTTTTTCTTCTACCCAACCCAAATCCCAGATTTTTCCTATTCTTTTCTCATTCTGGAATGGTGTAGGAAAGCAACTCTTTTGCATAACTCATTATTATTTTAATTATTCTACATTTCTATTCCACATTAAATGGAAAACTGAAACTGGTTGGCTAGGTTATCTTGGGTGGAAATTCTTGTAGGAATTAAAAGTAATAAAATAAGCATATATTGATATTCACAAGAGGAAATCCCAAGAGGGGAAAAAAAGAAATCACATAGCACCAGCATTGTAGTCAAATTGTTCTTTCTAGATGTAGGATTGGAAATTTATCCTTTGAGTTGAAGTTTTACTAAGCAACCCAGAACCTAAAGGTAAGGAACTGTAACAACAGTTTAGTTTTATATAATATTTTGCAGTTTATAAATCATTTTGCATTTTTTTCAGTTACTTCCAGATTTTATTAAGGAAAGACATTTTGCTTTGATCAGCCTGTAAACTCAGTGAGAGTCATGGTATGAGCATTGTGATTCTCTTCCCTTCTGACAGGTAAAGGCTCTCTCTCTCTCTCTCTCTCTCTCTTCCTCCCTCCATATTAATGAAATGATGAGGGCATTATTAGTGGGATATTAAAATGTCTCCTATGTTGGAGTTTTCCAGAGAAAAAGAACCAGTAGGAGATAGATATAGATATATAGAGAAAAACAGAGAGAGACAGACAGACAGACAGAGATGGAGACCCAGGAGAGCCAGTGGTGCAGTCCCAGTATGTGTTCAAAGGCCTGAGGGCTGACAGTATAAGTCCCAGAAGACTGATGTTCTAGCTTTTTCTAGCAAATTCTTCCTTTCTCCACCTTTTTGTTCTATTCAGGTCCTCAGCAAATTGTATGATGCCCACCCAGAATGAAGAGGACCATCTGCTTTACTCTCTACCAACTCAAATGCTAATCTCATCTAGCAATATCTGTACAGACAATGTTACTCAGCTTTCCATTGCTGTGACAAATTACCTGAGAAAATAATTTACAGGAGGGAAGATTTATTTTGGCTCATAGTGTCAGAGGTTTCAGTCTGTGGTCACATGGCTCCAGTGTTTCTGGGCCTGGGGTGAGGCAGAACATCACAGTGGGGAGTGTTTGGTGGTGTAGAGTGCAGCCAGGCAGCAGAGAGAGATAGAGGCATAGATAGAGAGAGACAGAGAAACAAAGAGACATAGAGAGAGAAAATAGGGGCAAGGAACAAGATATTCCCTTCAAGGGCATGCCCCCAATGACCTACTTCCTCCAACTAGTCCTGCCTCCCAAAATTTCTACCACCTCCCAATAGTACTATCAGTTGAGGACCAAGCCTTCAGTACATGAGCTTTTGGGGGCATTTAAGATACAAATCATAACACAGACACACACAGAAATTATGTTTAGCCAATATTTAGGCACACATGATCCAATGAAGCTGACCCATAATTAACCATAACATCTCCTAATCTGACCGTAAGTGGGAAGTTTCTATGTCTGAGGGACTCTGGGCTCCATCTTAGCTCTGTCCAATACTATACTTAGGTGGTCACCTTAGGACACTTCCTGCCAAGAAGGTCCTGATGAAATCACCTTTGAAGATCCCACTCAACTCTGGACAACACAGACCCATCCCAAGTTGAAGACAAACTCATTATCAAGAGCCAGGACAGAGCAGCTAGCAGTGAGAATTGAAAAGAAACTCCAAATGTGAAGAACAATAAAACAGGGGTCATTTAGAAAAATATCATCTAAAATACTTGGTGTGATGCAATCTTAAGGAGAAGTTTAGAAAGCTCTTAAGTCAAACTGACCTAGATTCTAACATGAACCCTTCTCATATGACAGGTTAAGTCAGTCAATCTTTCCAATCTTCCATTTACTCACAGATAATAAGGAGATTAAAATATCTCACTAGGAACTCCTGGCACACACAACACGGATGCCTCTCACAGTCCTCATGTTGATTGAAAGAAGCCAGACAAAAAAAGAGTATCCTATTAAGATTCCATTTATACATACTTCCAGACCAATCAAAATGAATCTATGAGGTCTACGGGGGTCAGGGTTACACAAGTGTATATGTGTATCAAAATTCATCTAACTGTATCCTTAAGCTCTGTGCATCTTCAGATAGAGCACTAATCTCCAAATTTTATAAAGAACTTAGAAAACTTTACAACAAAAGTACAAAGAATCCAATCAATAAATGGGCTAAGGAACTGGGCAGACACTTCACAGAAGAATATATACAGGCAATCAACAAATATATGAAAAAGTGCTTATCATCTCTAGCAATTAGAGAAATGCAAATTAAAAACACCCTAAGATTTCATCTAACTCCAACTAGAATGGCTATTATCAAGAACACAAGCAATAATAAGTGTTGGCGTGGATGTGGGGGAAAAGGCACACTCATACATTGCTGGTGGAGTTTCAAATTGGTGCAGTCACTCTGGAAAGCAGTATGGAGATTCCTCAGAAAACTTGGAATGGAATCACCATTTGACCCAGCTATCCCACTCTATGGCCCATACCCAAAGGACTTAAAATCAGCATACTACAGTAAAGCAGCCACATCACTGTTTATAGCTGTTCAATTCACAATAGCTAGATTGTGGAACCAACCAAGATGCCCTTCAACTGATGAATGGATAAAGAAACTGGTATATATACACAATGAAATACTACTCAGTCATAAAGAAGAATAAAATTATGGCATTTGCTGGTAAATGGATGGAGTTGGAGAATATCATGCTAAGTGAAATAAGCCAATCCCAAAAAAAACAAAGCCTGAATGTTTTCTCTGATAAATGGATGATGATACATAATCGGGGATGACAGGCAGGATAAGAGAAGAATGGAGGCACTTTGGATTATGTAGAAGGAAATGGGGCGGGAGCGGGTGGGGGAAGGAAAGATAATGGACTGAGACAGACATTATTACCCTATGTGCATGTATGATTACACGAATGGTGTGAATCTACATTGTGCACAACCATAGAAATGAAAAGTTGTACTCCATTTGTGTACAATGAGTCAAAATGAAGTCTGTAGAAGTAAAAGATAAAAAAGATCTGTGCATTTTACTGGACAATATATCTCAATAACAATTTCAAAAACACATCTTGTTGGGCTATTGTGAGGAATAAATGATATAATATCAGGCAAAGTGTCTAGTAGAGAACCCAAACGCACAGTAGGTATTCAAGAAATGATGAATAAAACATTTTTCTTAAAAGTAACTGACTTTAGAAATTAATGTCTGCATCATCCACAAATCCAAGAGGATTTCAGAGCAGGAAGAGATGGGACTTCTACCATTATAATCCTCTGACTTCACTGGCCATGTAGATGCAAACTGGTAATAGGCATGAACCCATAGGTGCACAGACCTGAGATAGCCTAGGGCAGGGTGACAGTCCTAGGATACTAAGGAGGGACCTGGCTAGGGATCCCCACTTGAGAGGAAAAGAGCTGCAGCTTAGAAACTCAGAGAGAGATTGAAATGGGGTGTAGGAGTGAGGTGACAGGACAAGACCCTAGCTTCTGGAAATCAGTGTCAGTGCCGGGCTTATGCAGGAGGTAGAGACCAGATCCTAGGACAAGGCAAGAAGAAAATAAAGGTCTTTCTGAGTACATAGCCTGAGTATTAGGCTTGTTCTAGAACCTGGGATGAAAGCAATCCTGGAGGAATCCAGTTGGCTCTACTATCACTCAAGTTATCCAGAATTGTCCTAGATTTAACACAAGAGCAACACTTCTTAAAGGTTCTCCTGCACGTGAATCCTCTTGGGATCCTGTTAAAATGCAGATTTTGATGCAGCTGGTCTGGGATGAGGCCCCAAAGTCTGCATTTGTAACAAGCTCCCAGGCGATGCCCATGCTTTTTCGATTCACAGATTGCACTGGAGTTAGCAAGGACATGATAGAAGATGCGCTTTGTGACAGCAGGAAGGTGACTGTAATGACCCACTGGATCTCTTCAAGTATCTGTTTCCTCTGACTGTGAGCTCAGAGGGAGGGAACTAACACCTTCTCCTCTTCACACGCAACACTAAAACCATGCAAGTCAATATTCTGTGAGGCATTCTAAGAACCCCGCTCCTATTTATTCTGGATTTAAAACACTGCTGTAGATGGTGTTACAGGAGATTTATAGCTTTTAATCTTCTCATATAGCACAACTGCTAAATACAATATAATATATGTGACAGGAATTAGTCCAGAATTTATTTAAGACTTTTCCCCCTCAGTTCATATGTCAAAAAATTGCCATTTCCAATTATTTATTAGGAGTGTGATGTTTTTCAAGGTGGATGCATTACTCTTGTTATCTGCTTTCAATTAGCTGAGAATTTACTATGCTCAGCCAAATGTTCATTCATCAGCAAATTCCACATTCCTGGCAGTCTGATTAACTTCCCAGGGCTCTTCCTTTATAGTTAAAATAAATGAGGCTGTCTATGTCTCGTGCTTTCTTGCTTATGGAAGGAAACAGAATAGATTTTGAATGGAGAAGAAGAAAGGAGGAGGAGGAGAAGGATAAAGAGGAGGAAAAGGAGAAGGAGAAAGAGCTAGGGGAAGAGGTTGGAAGAAGAAAACTCTCAAGCAACCAGGGAGATTAAAGATGGAGACAAACACCTATCCATAAACTACAAGCTACATTACCTTAGAGCATATTCAGCCATATCAAAAGCAAGTACCTCAAAGGTGTGAGCCCTTCAGTCAAAGGTTGAAAGGCTTGAACTTGACCCTTCATTCCTTGCTGCAGAGCCAGCTCAAGCTTTGGAATCAGTGAGGCCTGACTCTGTATCCCCTCAGGCCCTGAAACCCTGAGCCCCTTAGGTAAGTTATTCAACCTCCATTTTAAACTCTCCTAAGCTTTATCCTCTTGAAAATTGGGACAGTAATGAGTCATTTGCAGTTTGGTCATGAGTTTAAGAGATATTGGGTTTATGTAATGACAATGTCAGCTGAAATAACCCTGCCCTTGATTTTCAAACAGCATTCGGTCAGATGTCTTGCTATTTGTGCAGATGGTTCATGAAATAAGAACACAATATTATAAAATAGAGCAAATGAAGAAACACAAGCTATTGGAATTAAAGTAGGGTGCTTAAAATTTTTAGTAGAGGATTGAGGACATAGCTCAGTGGTAGAGTACATGCTTAGCATATGAAAATCCCTGGGTTCCATTCCCTTCTGGTAGAAGGTTGCCAGACAAAGTTGAAAATAATATCTCAAGAAAAAAGCTGGGTGGGGTGACACACACTTGTAATCCCAGCAACTCGAGAGACTGAAGTTCAAAGCCAGCCTCAGCAACTTAGTGAGACCCTAAGCAACTCAATGAGATCCTGTCTCCAAATAAAATATTTTTTAAAGGGGCCGGGGATGTGGCTCAGTGGTTAAGTACCTCTGGGTTCAATCTCTGGTACCAAAAAAAGAAGAAAAAGAAACATTAGCAAAAAAAAAAAACTAAGGAATGAAGCACAGGGGAAAACAATAAGCAAATCAGGTGGAAGGTACATTTTGTCTATATCATCACTTCCTTTACCCCAAAGCAGGTCTGGTATTCAGCAAATACTAAGGGTACCCGTATGAAATATGTGTGGAACCTTACTCCATTTGTATTTTACTGCTCTAATGCAGTGTCTGAGCTACTCAGACAGAAGTCTCCTTGAGGGTTGTATTTTCACTGAAGAGCACATTGAAGAACCCCTAGGATGTCAAGAGCCAAGTTCAAGGTAGGTTCCCCAAAGAGAGGCCAGGGCAAAGAGAGGGCTACATGATCTGAAGAAGGCAATACCAGAGAGTTTAAGTTTTATTTTATTGCTGCCCTTCCCATGCATCCAAGAAGAGAAAGAGAAAGACAGATTACAGAGACAGGGAGAAGGCAAAAGAGAGCTAAATCACATATCCAACAGCTGGAGTTATCGTTATCAAAAATGGCCATGGAAGTTCTGAAGTGTAGTGGGGGCTAATATTCGATTGTAAGTGTGTCAGTTGTTTCAGAGCAGACTTCCTCTTTCTCTCCAGACTGTCAGCAATAAAATCAGCTACAAGGGTATACATGACTTTGTGTGAATGGGCTGATTTTTTTTTATTGTAAACAAATGGGATACATTTTGATTCTCTGTACATGGAGTAAAGGCATACCATTCGTGTAATCATAAATTTACAAGGGCAATGTTGTTTGATTTATTCTGCCATTTTTCCCCCTTCCCCCTCACCCCCACCCCTCTTTTCCCTCTATACAGTCCTTCCTTCCTCCATTCTTGCCCCGCTCCCTAACCCTAACCCTAACCCTAATGCTAACCCCTCCAACCCCCCATTATATGTCATCATCCGCTTATCAGCGAGATCATTTGTCCTTTGGTTTTTTGAGATTGGCTTATCTCACTTAGCATGATATTCTCCAATTTCATCCATTTGCCTGCAAATGCCATAATTTTATCATTCTTTATGGTGGAGTAATATTCCATTGTATATATATACCACAGTTTCTTTATCCATTCATCAATTGAAGGACATCTAGGTTGGTTTCACAATCTGGCTATGGTGAATTGAGCAGCAATGAACATTGATGTGGCTGTATCTCTGTAGTATCTACCTTGATTAGGCTGGTCTTGAACAATAAATGGGTTGGCATCAAACTAAAAAGCTTCTTCACAGCAAAGGACACAATCAAGAGCATGAAGAGAGAGCTGACAGAATGGGAGAAAATCTTTGCTACTTGCTTCTCAGATATGGCCTTAATATCCAGGATATACAAATAACTAAAAAAAAAAACCTTAGCACCAAAAATAAAAATAATGCAATCAATGAATGGGCAAAAGAACTAAACAGACACTTCTCAAAAGAAGAAATACAAATGGTCACCAAATATATAAAAAAATGTCCAACATCTCTAGCAATTTCAGCAATGCAAATTAAACTACACTGAGATTCCATCTCACTCCAATCCAGAATATAAGTAATAATGAATGCTGGTGAGGATGTGGGGAAAAGGCACACTCACACATTGCTGGTGGGACTGAAAATTGGTGCAACCACTCTGAAAAGCAGTATGGAGATTCCTCAAAAACCTGGGAATGGAACCACCATATGACCCAACCATTCCACCCCTTGGTATATATTCAAAAGATTTAAAATCAGCATACTATATTGACACAGTCACATCAGTATTTACAACAGCATGATTCACAATAGCTAAGCTATGGAGCCAACCTAGGTGCCCTTCAACAGATGAATGGATAAAAAAGTGTATATATACCATAATGGAGTATTTCTTAGCCATAAAGAAGAATGATTTTATGGTATTTGCCAGTAAATGGGTGGAACTAGAAACTATCATACTAAGTGAAATAAGCCAATCCTCAAAAATCAAAGATTGAATGTTTTTTCTAATATGCAGAAGCTAATCCAAAATAAGGGGGGGATAAAAAATGCAAGAAAGATCAGTGGAGGAGATGAAGGAAAATAAAGGGAAGGGAGGAGAGATGGGATAGGGAAAGACAGTGGAATGAATCTAACCTAACTTTTCTATGTACATACATGAATATGCCACAGTGAATCTCATGTACATTCACAAGACACTACTTTTAAAAAACTCTAAGTAAATAGCAGAAAGTTCAGCAGAGCAGAGGGAAAGGAACAGGGGAGGGAGAAGAAGGAAAGGGGAAGTACTGGGACAGAATTAGAACAAAATATATTCCATGCTTTTATAATTATGTCCAAGTGAATCCTAGTGTTATGTGTAACTCAAAAGAACTAATAAAAAAAACTGGGAATGTAGTTCAGTGGGAGAGTACTTGCCTACCATGTGTGAGGCCCTGGGTTCCATCCCCAGCATGGTGGCATTGGGGTGGGTGGGGAGGCAGAATGATTTGCAACTCTAGGTCATAAAAGGCCACATGGCTTCTATTTAGTTCTCCCAAAACATTCAGTCTTCCGTGATCCTCTTGAGATGCACCCTGTTAGAATTCAGTTGCCCTGCTCTGAAAAGCCCAAGTTGCGTAGAGAGGTCACATGTATGGGGTTTGACTAACAAACCCTTCTGAGCCCAGGTCAAGCCCCAGACATCTTGGAGGCATGCCCCATTTTGCCCTGTGCAAACCAGATTCCCTGCTTCATTCACATTCAGAGCAACACTAACCCAAGCTGTGAGTTCAAGGGGATATATGTGATGATGTGGCTTATGACATTTCCTTAAGGACTGGGAGCTCCTTTAGGACAGAGACAGGCTGCTTTCTTCATTTTCATGTAACCAGGGTCTAAAACAGTGCCTGGCATATACTAGGAGCTCAGTGACTTCACATTACTCATTTATAAATGGATCACTCCCAGCAAAGCCTCTCATTTACTAAAAGTCCAGAGTCCATTAATCACTTTCTCAGAACAAATATTGTCTGGCACAAGGTTCAGTGGTCACACTTTCAGGCTTAGAGTTTGGCCTTCTTAAATGTGAAGTCCCTGCTATGCTTCTTTTTGGGTGTGTGATCTTAGGTAAGCTAATTGTCTTTCTGTACCTCAGTTTCCTCATCCATGAAATGGGCATAATAATTATATCTACTTTTTAGAGTTATTGGGAGGATTGGATACCTGTATATGTCAATGTTTATGACATCATTTAACATTTAGTGAGCAGCCAATAGCTGCTAGCTATTTTATCATTGATATTATTATTCTATTAGTATTACAAGGCAATGCCTCCAGGAACCAAATTACAAGTACTCCCTTATAAAACCAGCTCCCAAAGGACATCTCCAGCTCTAAGCCAGCTGTTACCTCCACTTGACTGTTTTATTTGTTGGCTTTAGAGACTAGGGGACTTATTGAATTTGCTACTCACCACACATCTGCATGTATCATGCAGTGGGGGACTTATAAAAACTGTCACTTTTAACCCAATGAATCTTGGGTGCATAAGAATCACCAGGGGAACTCGATTAAAATGTGGATTCTAAAGCTCTGCTTTAGCCAGCCTGGAGTAAGGCCCAGAAACGTGTTCTTTTAATAAGCCTCCCCAGGCCACTCCAACACAGGGGTCCTTGGAAATTCTGTCTCAGCAGATGATCTCCTTAAAGCAAGAGCCACCCAAACCTTGAGTTATCAACAATCGCTCAAATAAATGGACTTTCCCCCAACTTCTTTAACATAGGGTATCCAAAGAGTCAAGAACTATAAACAGAATAAATGTATATTTAAACACTATCTCACTTCTATTTAAAATGATATACTCACCACATTTTTCTTCAAACTCCCGAAATCTTCTAAGACAAAGTGTTCTGAAACTTAAAGCAATGGCTCCAATAGTTCATCTGTAAAAAGTCATATATAATGTGTTAAATAGGTGACAGTAAGTATACTGTAGAATGTCTCCAATGTCTGCAGATGCAGGGAAAAGAGTATATTCATAAGTAAACAATTATAAATGCATTGATAAATTCATAAATAAAAATATAAATAGACTTCAAGGTGATCTGGAAGTCTAGAAACACAAAGAAAGCACTATTATTACTAGAGATTGAGGGGAAAATACATTGAGCATATTATTTGAAAAACATAACTAACACACTACTTGATAATAAATTTATCCTGGGGCTGGGGTTATAACTCAGTGGTAGAGCGCTTGTGTAGCATGTGTGAGGCACTGGGTTCGATCCTCAACACTGCATAAAAATAAATAAATAAAATAAAGGTGCCGTGTCTGACTACAACTAAAAAATTTTTTTCAAATTAAAAATAAAAGTAAATTTATCCAATGTTTCCTGGATGTTCGGATCCTTGTAGAATGTCATTACATCATGGCTCCCTGTGATTACATCATTCAGATAGATCAGGGACCACACACATCGTGTCTTCCTCTTTTTCTCCCTTCCTCCATTTCTTTGTTTTTCTTCTCACAATCATTTTCTCAGCACCTACAATATGCACAGCACTTTGCTAGACCTGTGTGTGTGTGTGTGTGTGTGTGTGTGTGTGTGTGTGTGTGTTGTGGATGTTCATGTGAGTCCCTTCTCTTAAGGAACATTCTCCTTGGTGTATAAAATATAAATATGGGACACACCTAAATGTTATTACAAGCCCTCATCTGAGAAGAATGATTCAGAAAATTCATGTTGTGAAATTCTAGGGCAGAGATGTCAAATTGTCCAGGATATTTTACAAGGACAGATCATTTTCAAGGCATTTCATTGTACTATGTGAAAACTTGCTTCTGGGTCAGGCATGGTGGTGCATGCCTGTAATCCGAGTGACTCGGCAAGCTGAAGCAGGAGGATCACAAGTTCAAGATCAGTTTCAGCAGTTTTGCAAGGCCCTAAGCAACTTAGGGAGACCCTGTCTCAAACAAACAAAAAAAAAGGGCTAGGGATGTGACTCAGTGTTAAAGCACCTCTGAGTTCAATCCCTCATATCAAAACAAAACAAAACAAACAAAAACTAACCCACCTTGCTTCAACAGTCTTTCCGTCTAGGATATAATCTATAATCACAAACAAGCTCAATAGCAGGCCATGAATGAGCCTTTTGATATAGTGAGAACATTTTTTAATTTGGAAATTTTCAAGTGAGAGCAGATTTTTGATTCAAGGTGATTGTACTTAATTCTCCACACCATGAGACTTGGTCCCAACTCAGGGATAAGGACAATGGAATGCCACAGTCACCCCATTTCTGACAGTCTGGATATTGCCACAGGTCAGGAAGTAAAAATTTCCATCTCATTTCTCCTAGTTCCTTTCATACAGATCACTTTCTTTGGGTCATGAAGAGGGGATAAAGTATGGCAATTTTAGCCTCCAGAAAGCGGGAGAAAAGAGAAATTGCCTTACCCAAAATTATAAATCATTATCTAATTCAAAGGAACCTGCTGGAAACAACCT
This sequence comes from Sciurus carolinensis, assembly GCF_902686445.1. NCBI lineage: Eukaryota > Metazoa > Chordata > Mammalia > Rodentia > Sciuridae > Sciurus > Sciurus carolinensis. The sequence continues at coordinate 36,494,499 of NC_062232.1, forward strand.
CAGGCTTTTACAAAACTCATGCCTATTTCACTCTCCATGAGAATTTGCCTGGAGTAGGGTTTCTCAACTTCAGCACCATTGCCATTTTGGTCTCGTTGATTCTTTGTTGTGGGTGACAGTCCTGTGCACTGTAGGATATGTACCAATATCCCTGGCCTCTCTACTCACTAGATGCCAGTATCACCCACCCCAAGTTGTGACAAACAAAAATGCATCTAGACATTGTCAATGACCACTGGCAGGTCAAAATTTTCCCTGGGGAGCTTTAAAAAGTACTGATGCCTACTCCAAAGTGTCCAATTCTATTAGTCTGGGTATGACCTGGGCTTCAAGGCTTTTAAACATTTCCCAAGGGTTGATCTCAGATTTACCTACTAATTCTGACTCTGATAGGGATCTCTACTCAGATTTAATGTCTGATGCCAAATTGCTTTGGTAATGGTCCTAGTCTGCATCCACCTGTTTTAATAAGCTTAGAGTTGGTCTCCAGCCCATGTACCCAGCACCTGACCTCAGATCTACCTACTTTAGTCTTTCAAGTCAGAATTCTATTTTTCACAACTATTTTTCATTCGTTTATCATATCTTTCTAAAGATATTCAGACATCAACCTCAGTTCTTTGGGATGCCACTTAAAGGCAAGGGATCTTTGTGACAGTTCCTCAAAACACCTTAAGAAGAAGGTGCTATTGTTATGATGTGGGCTGTTCCCCAAGGCTCATATGTGGGAAGTTTGGTCCTCAATATGGCAGTGCTGAGAGGTGATGGGGCCTTTAAAAAAGGAGGGGCTTAGTGGGAGGTTATTAGGTTATTGGAGGTATACCCTTGGAACGGATTAGGTCTCCAGTCTCTCTAGTTTCCAGTCTTGTTGTGTCATCTCTTCCTCTCACAGGCACTCCCACTGTTGTGATGCCACTGCCATGTGGTCCCACCAGAGCCAAATCAAGGCAGGTGCCATGCCCTTAAATCTCCAGAACTGTGAATTAATATACCTCTTTTCTTTATGAAGTATCCAGCCTCAGGCATTTTGTTATAATAATGGAGAACAGACTAATACAGAAGGTTTCTCCTTCCAGTCCTTCTTGTGAAACTAAGGGTCATGCATGAGATCCATGCAACTGTGTTCAGGAGAAAACACTGAGAAGTAAAACCAAGGAGAAACACCTACACCTATTCCTCTTCTCTTGAAAATTCCTTGGACCAGCTTTGGGATGGCAACATGCCAAGATAATGAGCATCCATGCTAACACTTCCTTTAACCCAATTTCTCCTGAATGAATTGCAACTACAGTCTACCATCCAAACCATTCAATTCAGTCTACCTCTAGCTCTGTCTGCTTATATTATCAAAAGATAAGTACTAGAATGTTCATGGCAGTATTTTCCGTAATAGTCAAAACTTGAAACTATCCAAATGCCCATCAACAGCAGAATGGATAAGTAAGTTATGATATACTCTTACAAGGAATAGTATAGAGCTACGGCAATGAATTACTTAGAACTACACACAACATATTGGTGAAATTCACAGATACTATGTTAAGAAAATAGAAACCAAACCCCCAAAATATATGTGTGTATATATATGTGTGTGTGTGTGTGTGTGTGTGTGTGTGTGTGTATAAAACCAATGATCAAATTTATATAAGCTCCAAAATAGGAAAAACATATTGATAATGTTAGATGTTAGGATAGAGGTGACCCTGGGGAATGGGGATAGTGACTAGGAAGCATGGGGGGATTCTGAGAAGCAGCAGGTCATGCTTTGTTTTTTGTTGTTTTGTCAGTATATTATAGCTATACATAATAGTGGGTTTATTTTGATATAATCATATGTACATGAAATATAATTTGCTCCATTTCAGTCCCCAGTACCTCCCCTTGTCTCCCCACCCATTCCCCCACCTTTGCTTTCTAATGCAGGTATAGCTTATGTGAAGGCACTCAGTTTGAGAATATTGATTGAACTGTACATTTATAATTTATGTACTTTTATGTTTGTATATTATAAATCAATCAAATATTTCAAACTTAAAAATTACCTTCTCTGTCTCACCTGCTGTATCCTTACTCCTGAACTGGGAGATAGAAAGCCTTGATATTACTGTGCCTGGAGGCAAGCAAGCCCTAGAAATCCCCTCATGTCCTTGTCATCATCCCTGATCCACCACTATAGCTCTCTGCTCAGGTGCATAGGCTGGAACCAACCAGCACAGAAGTGAGAGGACTTGGTGTCTCATGGTCCATTTGATGGGACTAGGACAATTCCACTGACTATTGACCTCCAGAGACTACAAACAGAATCCAAACCGAGCAGAGAACTGTGGGATTCTTTTTCTTTTAATCTCCATTGTTTATCCCTAAATCAACAATCTCGTAGCAATGACAGAGCCAGGCTGTGACTCGAGGGTGGGATCCACTGGTGTGGCCTTTTGGCATTCACCACCCCAGCACGTCTCACTCCAGGCTGCACATCATCTCTCTGCTCATCACAGCAGCTAATGTGTTTTTCCCACAGATGATCCCATTGTATTCATCCCAACATCTGGGTAATACTCTGGATTGCACGCAAATATGAATCGGAGTGTTTATTTTACTAGCAGAGTACACCTGCAGCCCAAATAGTGTATGCTGAGCAGCTGTTGATGACTATAAATTGAGACCTGGGTGAGGAGTTGTAAACCCTGGAGGTTCATCCTTAGCAAGAAGGATCCAAGACTTTCAAATTCAATAAATCTGGACACCATTGAGAAAAGAGAGACATCATTACAGACAGATAATGGTTTGAAATCTCAGACAGTGATGATTGGGGAAGCAGATGTAAGCCAGGATGATTTTTATATGTTTCGATAGCCCCTGCCGGGTGGGAGATTAAATAAGCAAAAGGTCTGATTGGTAACCACATTTGGGCCACTGAGCAATTGCAGAGAGGTAGAAGTAATCAGACTGCCTGTGCTTGCCAGAGGAAAGGAATGGGGTTAAACTGCTAACGGCAATCTGTTTTGTCACATAGCTTTATGTACTCAGACATTCTAAAACCCAGTTATATAATTCTGCTAAGGTGCTGCCCATTCGGGACAGGGACTTCCCCTCCTCAATGTAGCAGTTGTTCAGCGAGTCATTATTACATTAAAAATAATTCTTTTTAGAGCATATTTGTGTGCAAGGTGCTGGGAATAGAATAATGAAAGATATGACCTCTGTCCTCAAGGACTCCACTGTCAAATTGGCCTGGTTTGATTGCTGCACAATAAACCACTTCACAACTTGGAGTCTCAATACAAGGTCTTAAAGCAAGTTGGGTGACTTTCTTAGTCAAATACCATAGACTGGGTGGTTTAAACAACAGACATCACAGTTCTGAGACTGAGAAGTTCAAGACCAGGGTGTCAGTAGATTCATTTCTTGGTGAGATCTTTCTTCTGGGCTTATACACATCTCTCTAGCTCTCTGTGATGTCTCCAAGTGGCCTCTGTAGCATGGTGACCTCTGGATAGTCAGTCTTCTAATCTGAAGGCTCCAGGATCCCAAGGCAGGTGTCCCAAGAGCCAGGTAGAAACCATGTTGCCTTTTATGACCAAACCACAGAGAGCCACATAGCATCCTTCTCCCGCATTCTAGGTTTAAAGGCAGCCTGCCCAGGTTCGAGGGGAATAGAAAGGCTCCATCACTTGGTGGAATATTGGCAAAAACACATTGGCCCCAAAATACTGCTATAGCTCCTTTTTAAAGTTTTAATTGTGGTTAAAATATTTATAAAACATATAAAATATGCCATCTTAATCATTTTTAAATATACAGTTCTGTAGGATTAAGTACATTCACATAGTGGTGCAGCTGATCTCTGGAACTCTTCATCTTGAAAAAGTCAAACTCTGTACCCATGAAACATGAATTCCCCATTCTCTCTTCCCCCAGCCTGTAGCAACCACCATTCTACTTTCTGTCTCTGTGAGTGTGACTCTTCTAGGCTCCCATATAAGTGAAATCATGCAGTGTTTGTGCTTTTGTGACTGGCTTATCTCACTGAGCATAAGCTCTCAAGGTCCATGCATGTTGTTGCATTTGTCAGAATTTTCTTCCATTTTAAGGCTGAATAATATTCCGTTGTATGGATAGACCACATGTGGCAGCCATTTTGAATACAATCTACCATACTAGAGGACTGCAGAGACCAATCAACACAATTACAGCACAGTAGGATGAAGGCTGTGACCAGAAACACAGCAGGACACTGTGAGGGCTCAGAGGAGAGGGAAAGGCTTCCTGTAGGAGATGATTCACTTTAGATAGCAGGCATTATGAACACACCTTCCAGAACTACACCTTCCAGGCAGAGCTGACAGGAAGCACAAGGTCCCTGGGGGCAAGAACTCTGCAGTGCATTTGGGATTGCTGCTGAGGTGCACACATGGATCATGTGAAACTCATAAGAACAGGAAGTTAACGTCTCATGGGGTGGACTTTTGACCCACAGGAGATAGGAGATGGTAGATTCTTGTCTCTTCATCCTCTGAAACAGTCTCAAGATGCAGTCTTTATTTAGTAGCTTATTTGAAGCCAATCCATCAGCTGGAGTAATCAGTTTCACTTGATACTAGAGAGGGGTCAGTTAGTAACACACACTCATTGGATCACCATCTTCCCCTGCCTCTTACTTTGCCCTCCATTCCAACTCCCTGAGATTGCATCTTCTAATATAAAAATGAGTTTTACCCTGACTCTAGTTTCTGGGGAAATCAGGAGCTTCTGGCAGACATATTCAGTTTCAACATTAAGGAAGGTCACTCTGACTTCTGTACAAGGGGTTGATTATGCAGAGACAGTTGTGGAAGTCAAGAGAAACACATTAAGAGACTCTTGCAGTTGTTGAGGTAAGAGATGATGGTGCCTGAGATGAGAGGAAGGACAGGGACACTAGATCCTATGTCTTGGAGGCACAGATGACAAGAACAGATAACGGATGAGATGTGACACAACAGAGAAATCAAGATTGACTCCTAGGTTGATGGCGTGGGAAATTAGTCAATGATTGTGCTTTTGCTCAAGGTAGAGAATTCCAGAATAATAGAAGATTTGGTATACTTTTAAATGTTCATCATGTGTTTTAGGAGCATCTACTCTGTTCTAGTACAGGGATCCAGAATACGCTGCAGTGGCATACGGATTATTTTGAGCTAAAGACATTAGAGAATCAACAGTTACAGGAAGAGGATTTCTTTCTGAACTCCAGGTACTTTTCTAAAATTATACCCTTCCCCAATAATTTAGTTGCCATAAATTCCTTCCCTTACAGTTTTATAACACCAGGGAAGACTAACTCATCACCAAAGAGGAGAAATTAGCAGTAGTGAGGGTAAGAAATAGCCTAAACAGAAAATGTCATAAAACTATCACATCTCCCATCTATTCTCCTAAGGGCCCCTAAAAGTCATTTGTTTTCCCTGAAGTGCCCCTCTGTCCCTCCTCATCCCTGATTAAGATGGCATATAAGTCCCAAATTCTAACACCTCTTTGAGTGACATTTTTTGTGAACTCCCATGTGTATGTATCTAATTAAATTTCTTTTCTTCTCTTGCTCACCTTTTTTTTTTTCATTTTTAGTCAGTTTAACTTGCAGGTCCCCACTAATAGAACATAAAAGGATAGAGGAAAAGCTTTTCCTCCTCAACATTAGTCAGTGTGTTAGGTGTGTGGAAACCAAACCAAAAGGCCCTGTCCCTGTCAAAAGAAGCTCAGCAATAATGATACTGCACAGCCGTGTGCAAAAAGCCATGAAAATACCATGATGGGGCATCAAATGCCATCTCTGGGGAGGGATAAAGAGTCAGGGAAAGAATCCTAGAAAAGCTTAAGTGAAGTCCTAAAGAATGAGAACAAGTTAGCTAGAAAAAAGAGCAGGAAAAAAAGGTGATACAGGTAGTCAATGCAAATATTCAGGAATGTGAGAAGGCATGGCCCTTGTTTTTAAGAATGCTTGTGGTGTAGGTTAAGAGGAAGGGCAACGATGAAAGGAGAACCTTGAGGCAGAGAGCCACCAGCCAAGAGAAGGGCTTTGCAGGCATGCTGAAGCATTTGCCCTTTTGTATGACTGCTAAGGGGAGCTTCTAGCAGTGTTCCTAAAACCATACACATACTTCACTATTTTGTGCTTTTCCTCATTGGGTTTTCTCAGCCTGGAACATTCTAGACCCCATTCCCATGCCCACTTTCTGACTCATCTTTCAAGGTCTTCATCCCTGACTGCCTCCTCTGCTGGATCCTTCCCATTGCTGGCTGCCCAGGTCCATGATGCCATGGGTTGGCTGGGACCTCCCCTCTCCTTTCTCTCCCCGCCTAACTCCTTTAAACTTGAACTCTGTCTTTCAGATTGGAGCCCAAACCAAGACTGGAAGAATATAGATTCTGTTTAATAATTGGCTGAACTGGATGCCTTTGAAATGTGAGAGAAGCTTGGAACTGAGAGGAAAGATGCCATCCACATATGCCAGAAAAGAAAACCAATTCTTGCAGCCAGATAAAAGGAGAGAGTGAAGAGTCATCAAAGACAGTCTGTGACTCCATCAGTCCTGAGTTAGGAACATGGAGATACTCTCCTTTTGAATCCAAGCAGTATTTTTTTTTGGTGGGGGCGAGGGGTTACTGGGGATTGAACCCAGGGGCACTTTACTACTTAGCTGTATCCTTAGCCCTTTTTATTTTTATTTGCAAACAGGGTCTCACTAAGTTGCTGAAGCTGGCCTCAAACTTGTGATCCTCCTGCCTCAGCCTTCCAAGTCACAGGGATTACAGGTGTGCATGTCACCATAACCAGCTGAATCCAGCCAGTCCTTAGCTTTTGGGCCATGGCGTGAGAGCTGACTGTGATAGTGATGTAGATAGTTTCCTGCATAGATCCACCAGACTAAGACCACCAACCTTTTTTACACAACACAAGAAATGGCATTCACTGAAAGGCTGATATGTTCTGCCAATGCAGACCCAGCCTGGCTCTGAACCAATGGCTGGAGGGAGAAGGCGAAAGTTTCCATGTCTCCTATTCTGCTGTTATTCCCTCTTGCACATATGGGATTTATTCTTTACAGGTTTAGAAGTTACATTGAAAATAACTCAAATGACCAAAACGTTTCATTGAACAATCCGTAATAAAGATAAAAGCCACCTGTGTTGGGGGAGGGATCAACAGCCAACTCTAAATTGCTCTAGTGTTTGGAACTTCCTGAATGGAATTCTCAAGCGCTTTCCCAACAATTTAAAGAGCTCATCTTTCCAGGGTTGATTAGAACTGTCCAAAAATGGGGTCACCGTATTTCAATCAAAGAAATGAAGACAAACAAAACTTCCTGGAAAGACAAACAAAATCACAACTATATTCAATGAATACAAATAACATGGAGTTGCCTTATTTTTGTACAGAATCTGGTAATATATGCATACATTTATATATACACATATGCATAGAGTTTCCCACTTAGTCCATTTTGGAATCCCAGTCTAAGATTATGACCCTCTCCAAAAGAATAGCAATATAAAGATGGGACTTTTATGGTCATCTCTACAGTTAGATTGACCTCATAAAACAGCAAATTATATACATGCATGTACACATAGACAAATTCTTAACTTACGTAATTGTATGGGAATTTACAGAGTTATGTTGGTTGAGAATTTGGCTTCAGTTTCTCTTATTATACAAATTCCCATCAACTAGCATGAGATGAGGCTCCACACACATCACCACAAAACTTCATGGGGTGAGAATCTGGCCCTCAGAATGCAGGATAACATCCATCCAAAGTGTGATGGAATGAGCAAATGCCTTTGGCCTCTGGAGTTCTATGAATCAGTGTGACCCAATATGGAAAGCCATAGGCTGCCTGTCCATCCTGACTAAACCAGGATGAGCACAAGCCCTTCCCGCCTCAGTCTCCCTCCCTGTGAAATGGGTGGGACTACTGCCTCCCTCTCCCCTCAAGCTCTGAGCATTCTCAGCTGTTTATGAATCAGATGTTCAGAAAACAATCATTAAGAGCTGGAGCCAGGCATTGGTTGCTAGGGAAAATGCTTTTATTTGCAAGGTTCACAAGTGCCAACACCACTAATTGAATTTGCGCCAAAACATGCATTTAAAAAAATGTTGTTCTGTTCCATTCATTATTTATAGAATATCACCTAAGGGCAGTGCGTGCTATGAGCCAAAAATCTCATCCTGCATTTTATCAGAAACCCATTGCAGGGAAGGGAAGAAGGGAAAGGGAGGGAGACAATAAAATGAGACTTCTGGAAAAATCTAAAGGAACTTGTCTGGCATGTTTTGTCTGGACAGCAATGCCCACAGGGCGACTTGATAATAATCTCCAAATGTGAGGGATTTGGAGAACAGCACTCTTTCTTGCCATACAGGACAGAAAAAGGCAAACCTCCATTGCAGCATGAAAGACTTAGGATAGTTATAAGAGAAACTTCATCAGGAGATGTTACCAAGAAAAACTGAGAACAAGGGAAGATCTTTAGATGAGGGAAGGGTTTCACGTCCACCAGGCAATGTAAGGGTGAGTAGTCCATCTGATATTTCCTCAACTATGAGAAAATAGATGTCCCTAGAGGTCAGCAATGCACTAGGGGACTGTTCTGGTGTAGTCAAGTGCTGTTCTCAGGGCACGATGGCATGTTAGAAGCACGATTTTTGGTAGGAGAGACCTTGCTGTGGATATCACACTTGGCAAATTACTTATCCTCTCTGCACCCATTTAAGCACCTGTAAAATGAGGATGATCACTCATTCAACACCACCACTGGCCCCAAGCACTGCCACAGTGGGTGGAGATACAGCAGCAAAAGCAATAGACTAGAGAACTTGCCAATGCTAATGGGGGAGGTGGACTTACTGTAATAATAAGGAATAAATAAATGAAATATACAGCAAGTCAGATGCTAAGTGCTGTGTGGATAAATTAAGTAGTGAAGGGGGGTGAGAGAGAGAAGTTTTGATTTTAAGCAGGGTGCTGGGGACAGGTCTCATGCTGAGATGTCAGCTTCCAAGAAAAGATTGGAAGGAAATGAAGAAGTGAGCTAAGAGGTCATAGTGAATTGAATATGCTCCCCAAAGTATATGTCCATGTTCTAATTCCCAGAATCTGTGACTTTGACTTTATTTGGAAAAAGGGTCTTTGTAGATGTGATTAAGTGAAGGTACTTGAGATGAGATCATCCTGGGTTGTCTGGGTAGAACCTAAATCCAAAGGTAGATTTCTTTACAGGAGAAGTAAGAGGGGAAGACCATGTGGAAAAGAAGGCCATGTGGAAATGGAGGTGGAGATTGGAGAAATGTGGCCAGAAACCAAGGAATGTCTGGAGCCACCAGAAGCTGGAAGAGGCAAGAGAAGATTCTCTTCTTGAGACTTCAGAGGGCACATGGCCTTGTGATGCCTACATTTCTGATTTCTGGCTTTCAGAGCTATGACCAAATCAATTTTTCCTGTTTTAAGCCACCAAGCTTATAGTCATTTATTATGACAGTCCTAGGAGACTCATATGGAAGGCATCTAAGGAAAGAATAGTTAAACAGAGAGAAGGGCAGGTGCAAAGATCCTGAGGCAGGTCTTTTGTCTACCTGCTTAGAAAAGAGCAAGGAAGCCTGTGTGTTTGAGGTGGAGGACAGGAGCAATGAATTTTCTGCAGTTGAAGACTCTGGAGGCATTAACTCTGACAGCACTTCCCACAGCTGGACAGCAAGTCCTTCCTGGAAAAGGCACTTGAGGGTGCACCTCCATGTCTAACATAAGCCTTGAGCCCAAGTGGAAAAGCTATCACTAAATGATGATGGATTGGATTAGTAAGAGTGAAAGTAGTGACATTCTGACTACATTTGAGGGATAAAAACAACTAAATTTCTAGTGGATTGGATGTGGGATATAAGATAGAGAGAGTTCAAGGATGACTTTGGGCATTTTGGTCTGAGGAACTAGAAAAATGGAACTGCCATCCACTGAATTGGGCAAGGCTGGAGATGGGACAGGTTTGGGGGGAAAGCTCGGGAGTTTGGTTTCAGGCAGGTTAGGTTTAAGATGCTTATTAAACATCTAAGGGTAGATATCATATAGTCAGATATATGACAAAGAGAGATATCTGAATAACTTTCCTATGTTTATATATGAATACACAACCAGTGAAACTCCACATCATGTATAACCACAAGAATGGGAAGTTATACTCCATGCATGTATAATATGTCAAAATACACTCTACTGTCATGTACAGCTAAAAAGAACAAATAAAAAAAACTTACTTTAGCATTTCTTATAATGCTGATCTCTTGGCAATAAGTTCTCTTAAGTGAGAGAGAGAGAGAGAGAGGTCTGATCTGGGGAGATAAATTGGGAAAAATTCATAAATTTATTGTTAAATCTCTCTCTCTCTCATACTGGGAATTGAACCCAGGGCCTCATGCATGCTAGGCAAGCACTCTACCACACAGCTACATCTCCAGTCTTTTTAATTTTTTTATTTTGAATCAGGGCCTTGCTGAGTTGCTGAGGTTGGAATCCTGCTGCCTCAGTCTCCTGAGTCACTGGGATTACAGGTGTGCCTCACTGTGCCTTCCCCAAATTCTCTTTTTCTTAGTTTCATGAATTTTGAAAAAGGCACAGAGTCATGTAACCACCACCACAATCAAGAATCAGAACTGTTCCATTATCAAAGGATTAGGATTTCCTCATATTGCCCCTATAATCAAACCATCCCCTTCACCCCAGACTTTGGCAACCACTGATCTATTCTCTGTCCTTACAATTTTCCCTTTTCTAAAATGTCATATAAATAAAATCACACAGTATGTAGCATTTTGCAGCTGACTTCTTTCACTCAGCACAATGCTTTTGAGATTCAATCATGTTGCTGTGCTTATCAATATTTCATTACTTTTTTGCTTAATAATATCTACTATGTGGAGGTACCCAATTTTGTTCACCCATTTGCTCATTGGAGGACATCTGGGTTGTCTCCATTTGCTGGCAATTATGAGAAAACTAACTGCTGCAAGTTTTATGTGAACAAAAGCTCTTAGTTTTCTTGTGTATATAACTAGGAGTGAGATTACTAGGTCATACAGCAAGGGTGTGTTTAACTTTATAAGATACTGTCAAGCTGTTTCCCAAAGTAACTGCGCCATTTTGCATTTCCAACAGCAACATCAGATATATATTTATCTACTTATTTGATGTTCTAATTGGTGGTGGGGGTATCTCATTGTGGTTTTCATTTGTGTTTTCCTAATGACTAATGATATGGAGTGTCGTGTGTGTGTGTGTGTGTGTGTGTGTGTGAGTGTGTGTGTGTGTGTTGCTGGGGATGGAACCCAGGGTTTCATGCATGTTAGGCAAGAGCTGTACCATTGAGCCACGTCCCCCATGTCTGTTGAACGTCTTTTTATGTGCTTATTTTCCATCCAAATATCTTCTTTGGTGAAGCATCCATTCAAGTCTTTGCCCACTTTTAATTGGGTTATTTGCTTTGGTAGAGGATGGAAAATTCTTTATAGAGTACTTAAAAGTTCTCTGTCAGATATGTGACTTGTAAATATATTCTCTAAGCCTGTAGCACATCTTTTTATTCTTTTAAAACTGCTTTTGGCAGAACAGAAGTTTTAAATTTTGATGAAGCCCAGTTTATCCTCTTTTTTTTTTCTTTTTTAGATTGTGTTTTTGGTGTTGTACCCAAGAACTCATTGCCTAATTCAAGGTTACAAAGATCTTCTCCTTTATTTGCTTTTGAAAGTCTTATAGATTTGGGTTTTACATTTAGGTCAATGAACCATTTAGAGTTAAGTTTTTGTATAAGCTAAGGAATAATCAAGGTAAATTTTTTGACTTGTGGGTGTTGACTTTGTACATTTAGGCATCTATAACAAGATGTCACAAACTGGGTGGCTACAAATGACAGAAATGTATTTCTCACAGTGCTGGAGACTGGGAAGTTCCAGGTGAAGCACCAGGAGATTTGATGTCTGGTGAGGTCTTATTTCTCATAGGTAGCACCTTCTTGCTGTGTTCTCATATGGTGGATGCGACAAGGGGCCTCTTTTATAAAGGCACTATTCCCATTCAGGAGGGCTTCTTATGACCTAATCACCTCCAAGGCCCCTGCCACCTAGTAATATCACCTTGGAGGTTATGTTTCAACACATGAATTTGTGGGGGAACACAAACATTTAGACAGGTATCCAATTATTCAAGCACCATATGTTGAAGCTGTCCTTTATTTCTATCTCTACTTCTCTCTCTCTCTCTCTCTCTCTCTCTCTCTCTCTCTCTCTCTCTCTCTCTCTCTCTCTCCTCACTCTCTTTCTCTTTTTGTACTGGGAATTGAACCCAGCGGCACTTTCCCCACTGAGCTACATCCCCAGTTCTTTTTTTAAAATTTGGAGACACGGTCTCACAAAATTGCTGAGGCTAGCCTTGAACTTGCTATCCTCCTGCCTCAGTCTCCTGAGTTTCTGGGATTATAGGCGTGCACCCCCATACCCAGCTATTCTTTAATCCTCCTTTCTCAGGGTTGGGGGTGTACCTCAGTGGAAGATTGCTTACCTGGCATATGTGAGATCCTAAGTTCCTTCCATCCCCAGCAGCAAAATAATAAAATAAAGTTGATCTATTTTCAGTTTCACTTGCTTCTTTTTCTGTCATCTCCATTCTGCTGTTGAACCCATGCAGTGATTTTAATTGTTTTGTTTTATTTTGCTACACTGGCGATTAAACCCATTGGTGCTTTACTCCCTAGCATTTTTTATTTCTTCATTTTGAGACAGGGTCTCACTAAGTTGCTGAGGCTGGCCTCAAACTTGCAATCCTCCTATCTCAGCCTCCTGAGATGCTGGGATTATAGGCATGTACCACTGCACAAAGATTGTTTCTTGTTTTTTCATTTGAGATACTACATTTTTCAGTCCTGAAATTTCCACTTGTCTTTTTTATAGTTTGTATTTCTCTCTTGAGAGCTTTTCATTCATTTCAGGACTGTTCGCTCTGACTTCATGGAACATGCTTATAGTAGCTGCTTTAAAGTCTGCTCATTCTAACATCTGGCCCATTACCATGCTGGCATCTGTTCAGTGTCCTTTCCCTTGTGAATTGGTCAGATTTTCCTGGTTCTTTATATGTTGAATAATTTTAGATTGCATTCTGGGGATATTGACTGTTATGTTGTGAGACTGAGTCCTATTAAAATCCTCTTGAGGATATCAATAGATTTTGTTGTTGTTTTAGCAGGAAATCAACATGGTTGGGTTAAGACCGCAAGTTTTGTCTCAGTTCCTCTGATCTGTGCTTCAAATGTCATTTCAAGATTGAATGTCATTATTTCTATTGTCCCAGTGTGTGTGACCCTCAGGAGTTTGTAAGGGACTTAGGGGTCAACCACTCCTATTATAACTCTTTTCTAAAGCTTTTACTAGGCTACTTTGGACCTGGGCTGCTCATGCACAGCTGACTTGTGGTGAGCACAGGACTTGAGTCAGTGCATGCACAGAATTAGGGAGATTCCCTCTTCCAACTTGCTCTCCACTGAGATTCCCTCTATACTCTCTGGTTTCCTAGGCCTCCTTTCCCCAATTCCTTTGGCTGGAAAAATGGGTTTTCCTCCAAGTTGTAATCCTCTCCCAACTGCATTATCAGTGATCATCACTGCAGCCACCCTCAGTGTGAAGCAGCAAAAGAGAGAGAGAAAAAAAATGATGGGGATCCTGCCTTTTTCCCCACACAGAGACCTCTTTTCCTTGTTCCTCTAGTCAGAGAGACAAATTCAATTGCCGGGACCACTGCCAACATCGTCATCCCAGCAGCGTAGATCCAACTGGGGATGGCCTCAGGACAGAACCAAGAGACAATAAAATAACAAGGAAAAATGTGAGGCTGCTCCTGAACTCTCTTGCTCTTAGAGACTTCTTTCCCCAGTCCTCTAGCCAGGAAGACTAGGATTTTTTTTTTTTTTTTTTTTGGTAGTGGGGATTGAACTCGGGTGCTTAACCACTGAGCCACATCCCTGGTCCCTTTTTTATATTTTATTTAGAGACAGGGTCTCACTGAGTTGCTTAGGGCCTCATTAAATTGCTGAGGTTGACTTTGAATTCACAATCCTCCTGTCTCAGCCTCCCAAGCCCCTGGGATTACAGGTGTGAACCATACTGAGCTAAGACTAGGATTTTTATTAGTCACCTCCAAGTTTTGTGACTCAGGCCACCAGTCCACCCTCACCTCAAGTCAAGAGACACAGAGGGAAAAAATACCAGCAATCTCACTGGTACAGGTCCTTCAAGTTTTAAATTCCCTCCCCATCCACCTACTATTGTCTAATTTGTAGAGTCCTTGGGCAGTTACTTGGTGTATTCTGTCCAGAATTTTCAGATGTTATTAGTGGGAGTGATAGACTCAGTGGGTTTACTTCATCTTGGTTGGCCCTGAAAGTTTTGTTTACGTGCATGTGTGTGCATGTGTGTGTGTGTGTGTGTGTGTGTGTGTGCATGTGTGTGTATGAGAGAGAGAAATTTATTATATTTTAACCATTTAAATGATATATTAACGGTATCAAAATGATTCGTATTGAACAAGTTCACTACCAAACAAATGGATTTAGATAAAACAGAAAAGAGGCCCAAGAATTGAGATGCAGGGTGCTCCACCAATTAGAGGTCAAGGAACAGAAGAGGTCATTCCTATGACCAGAGATAGGATGAAAACTCAGAAAGATAGCATCCTACATGCTAAGAAGTGTATCACAAGGGGTCGGGAGTGAGGACTTGAGCCAATTTCTGCTAATTAGTCACATAAAGATGGAGAACCTACCTTTGCACGACCCCTGTAATTTGGGGGGAATTAACTGAGATGATGCTCAAAACAGCCCAGTGTATGTCCAAGAAGTAGAAAGAATTACAAAGTTCCTAAGTGTCCCTCATTCCGGACTTGGCCTAATTTTGTTTCTTTGCCTGGTATACTCTCCTTTGCTTCTCCAAATGGTAAGCCAATGTGGATCCCACTTGTCCTCTGAAATGCTTTCTGGAAACTCTAGATCTCAGGAACCTTCCTCACCTCTGGGGTCCCCTGACTCCCATGGCCTGTGCTTCCAAACTGCAGAAGGCAACATAGCATGCAGAAGTTGGCCAGACTCCAGCGTGAGAATACCTGCCCTGGAATCCCAGTTCTGCCACTTACTAGCTGGGTGAATTTTGTAATCTACTAAACCTCTCTGAGGCTCTATTTTTTCATCTTTCAAATCATATAAACACAACTACCTCATCCGTGTAGGTGCAAGGGATAAATGAGATAATATGTGCAAAACCTTTGAGTTCAGTGGATGGTAGTTCTTTGTCTACCTTCCTGCTTTCGTGCTGTACATTTTAGCAGGTCTGATCTCACCAGTAAACTTTTTTTTGTGTGTGTGGTACTGGGGATTGAAACCAGAGGTGCTTTACCACTACCACTGGTTAAAGGTGCTCTACCCAGTCCTTTAATCCTTTATTCTATTTTTACTTTTTATTTTGAGACAGGGTCTCACTGAGTTGCTAAGGCTGGTCTCCAACTTTTGATCCTCCTACCCCAGCCTCCCAGTTAACTGGGATTATAGATGTGGCACCAGTTAGCTTCCTGAAGCTAGGGGTTGTAGGAAGTTCAAACTTGTATCTGGTTATAGTTTTATTTGAAACAAAAGCCTTCAGATTGGAAGATCCAAAGACCTGGGGTGAAATGTCCATATGTTTAGGTTAGATAAAGCATGGACAACTATGTAGAAAGGTTATTGGATCAAAAGGGTATGAATTAATAGTATATTTGGGGGGGGGGTCCTGGGAGTTGAACCCAGGACCTTGCATGTGCTAGATAAGCCCTCTATCACTGAGCTACATCCCAAGCAAACCAATGATATAGACTGAGGGGAAATCCAGCGAGGCCTGCCTGTTCAGACTCTTTTGGGCATCTCTGTGTAGCATTCCTTCCTTCTGGGAAAGGGACAGAACTCTTTTCTGGAATGGGAGTCTTATCGCCTATAATCAAACAAGGTAGTTCAGAGAATTAATTCATTTATTCCTCCATGTGTGTGTGCTTGCATGTGTAGGTGTGTGTGTGTGTGTGTGTGTGTGTGTGTGTGTGTGTGTGCTGGGAATTGAACCCAGGGCTGCTTTACCACTTAGCTACATCTCAAGACAGGGTCTCACTGAGTTTCCCAGGCTGGCCTCAAACTTGCAATCTCCCTGCCTCAGCCTCCAAAGTGGCTGGCATTATAGGCATGTGCCACGGTGCCCAGCTACAAACTATGAAATTTGAGACAACATGATATAAAAAGTTGTGAAATAGGTAAAGCAATAAAAAATTAACTAATTTAAATAAAGCTAAAGCAAATAGGTTAGGAAGGAGTTCCAGAACTTGGTGGCTGACGCATTATATGGTGGCAGAAAGAACACTGGGTAGACAATCAGAGGAACTGGTTCTGGTCTCATTATTACTCCTCATCACTTAGGATGATGCTATGGTTAGGATATGGTTTATTGTGCCCCCCACACCCCGCAAAGTTCATGTGCTAGAAGTCTGGTCCCTGGGTGGTATTATTAGGGGGTGGTGGATCCCTTAAGAGGTGGGACCAAGTGCAAGGTCCCAAGGTCATTGGAGACATGAGACAGTTCTCAGGCAATCCATGGATAATTCTCAATAGAGGATTGTTAGAAAAGGAGCCAGCTTGCCCCCACTTGCTTCTCTTTGCTTTCTGGTTCAAGATGTGACTACGTAATCCAACACGATTCCTGCCTTTGCTGTCATGAGATGATGCAGCCTTGCCACAGAAACTATGTATGCCATTTGGGCTTTGAACCTCTAGAACTGTGAGTTCAATAAACCTCTTTTCTTCATAAGTAGAATGTGTCAGTTATTTCATTACAGTGACAAAATGTTGAATAATACATGTGGTTCTGACTGAGTTGATAAATCACTTCTTCCTCCCTTCCCCTACCACACATGTACCTTGGTCTCCTCTTTGAAATAGGGAAGCAGGGGCCTGAGTGGGTGATCTCTGAGCTCACTTTCAACACAAGAACCCATTCATAGAGGGGTATGGTGAGGCACACCTTTAATCCCAGCTTTTTGGGAAGCCAGGGCAGGAGGGTCTCAAGTTCAAAGCTGACCTCAGCAACTTAGGGAGGCCCTAAGCAACTCAGTGAGACCCTGTCTCTAAATAAAATACAAATAGGGCTGGGGATGTGGCTCAATGGTCAAGTTTTCCTGAGTTCAATCCCTAGTACCTGCCTCCCAAAATGAAATGAATTTAAAGGGACAGACTTCTTTGACCTGTTCTTCCTCTCACTAAGATAACCGCACACCATATTGAACTGTCCCCAAAAGACACCAGACCTGTGTTTCTCAGGGTCACAAATGGGTGACTTGCTAGCTTCCTTCTGCCCTGATACCATTTTCTGGCACAGTTGTTCCGATAAAAGGGAAATTCCTTCAGGGAGACATTGACCTTTTTTAAGGAAAAATTAAATTATGGTAAATCAATTTTATGCTTTGTTTCTGGTCTACATCAGCTTCACCTCTGGATTGGACCAGACTTGGGTACACTGGGCCATGACTGTGATTTATCACGAGCAGGCTCCCTGGCCCATTGTTCCCTTACTGAAATAAAATGAGAAAAATCAAACTAACCTTCCATTCAATGGATGATATTCTAAATGGCAGCTCCCTTCAAGCACACACGGAAACTGTGGGCAGCCCAGATGATCACTCTGTATGATGTGATGCCCACAGCTGCCTATCCGTCACAATGTCGTTCCCCAAGGGTACATCCACTTCCAATCATTTATCGCTTTTCTTCAGCTGTGCGGGTGTGCGGGCAAGCAGCACGGGGTATTTGGGAGCCCAGGGCTGCTGCTATAAATCAGAATCCCTAATGCCAGATGCACGCTCATCCTTCTGCATTAATTTATTGCAGGGGTTGATTATTATTGTTTACACCAAGACAGGCTACATTTATTTTCCTGGGTGAAGAAAGGCAGGGTCTCAGACATTTAAGTCTCTTGAATAAAAGTCCTAAGGACAGTAAAGCCCACACTGATGGAGGCAGCAGAGTGGGGGTGGGGATTGGACTTTGAAATTAGCAACTCACCCCAGTATTTTCTGTAGGGAAACAGCACACGTCCCCATGTCCTCAGACATATCGCCTTGCTTATCGGAATTCAGAAGGCCATTGTAAATTTCAGACTTGCACTT
The DNA here is from genome assembly GCF_902686445.1 of Sciurus carolinensis. NCBI lineage: Eukaryota > Metazoa > Chordata > Mammalia > Rodentia > Sciuridae > Sciurus > Sciurus carolinensis. Next base: position 36,512,744 of record NC_062232.1, read on the forward strand.
AGTTTTTTCAATTCCAAAGTGGCTACATTTCTAACCAGAAATCTGTAGGGCATAAGGTTTGTCTTTTATCTCAAGCCTCCCCCAGTGAGACACTAAGGTCCCTCCACCCTCTCAGCAACAGGGCGGGGTTGGGGGGGTGCTATGAGGGAGGAAAAGACCTTTCTGATACATTGTTTCATTTAATCCCTGCTTTTCTTAAACTCCCTGGATTTAATTTAGTTATACTGAGAATTAGAAAGATTCTGTTTTCTTGTATTTCTGAAAGGGAAACTTTTGGAGATGCTGATGATCACTAACCAGCCTGAAAATATGTTAGCTTTGCTTCTCATTAGCACATGATCTCAGCTACGAACTTAGACTTCTAAGAGGAAAGAAAAGTCAAGTGTCAGCATAGGGTATTCATGTGGATTGGCTTAAGATCAGCCTATCACAGTTCCTTTATCTTTCTAGCATCTATCTATCCCAAAACTCCTCTGGGTAGAGCATTGTGGGGGGCATGCTTACAGAGGAAAGGAAAAAATAAATAAAAAGTGGCTGGGTTTATGCATTAGAAATTAATATGCCTCTTTGGGGGACTAGTTTTATGACAAGTTGTATCATTTGTCGAACTGGTTGGGGGTCTGTACACCACAGTCGTTCATTTTTTCAGGTGCTGTGTATTCCCCATGAGAAAGTCTTCATCCACTGTTAGCCTCATCCCTAATGGCCTATATTAATTTATAACTGAAGGGAATTGCAAAAATGTACTATGTTTCACAGAATCAAGGCAAGCTGTAGCAACCCTTTTAAAGTCATAATAAATTAAGTTGCAAAGAATGCCTGTATTTATCTTGCATCATTTTTATAGTTATTGCAGCTATTTTTCTTATGCTGGCTTAATTAAGATATGTCTTTGGGGAATTAACTTCTATTGGAAAAGAACAGAATTTTTTAAATGGCTTTTAAAAAAATTCTGTGAATATAAGAGTAGGTGCTGTGGATTGATTAGATGGTAAAGAGAGGTAGAGAACTCTGACTTGGGAGTTTCATCCAGGTTCTACCACATACTAGCGAGGTGACTTGGGTGTCGCTTTCCCCCTCTGGGTCTCAGACCTAGAGAAAAAAGTTGGAAGAGCCAATCTCTGTGACCTTTTGCCTGGTTCTTTGACCACCCTCAGGTTGAGAACTGCCAGACTTGTTCACATCAATCAAGAAACTCACCCAAATCACTAAAACCTGCTAGTTTTTAATGACTGAACTGGGTAGACTGCTCAGTATCCAGATTGATCATTCCATAGCTGGTTGTTATGACAACCAGTAACATTGCTGCAAAAGCCAAGGACTCAGTGGAGAGAAGTGGACACAACCAGAGGCCCCTCTGCCTTGGGAGCTTTAAAGGGACCTGGTTGGCCCCGTGGATTTGTTCTTTCCAGCCCAGAGCTGACACTGGCCCCATTAGTCTTTCTCTCTGACACGAGGTTTTGTGCTTACTCATTTTACAACAGCTTTGTATTTAATCTACAAAGCAACCCTGGCTGACTTGAAAAGTCCCTTGGTGTAGCCAACCATGGCCTGTTCTTCAAGCTAAGCTAATTATTTCTTTGTTTATGAAAAATATCCATATGCCTAGTAAATTCTTGTGAATATACATTTTTATTTTCCTGTTAATTTTATATGACATAGCTAAAGCAATAACTCAATCCGGCTGGTTAAGAGGGGCATAAAAAACCCTTTTAAGGTTTTCTGATCACAAACTCCTCTTTAGTTCCTCTTGAAAAGACCTACTTTTCCCTCCCATCAAAGATAAATAATATAGCAATCATTCCAGCCAGGTTCTCCTTCAACAGGCCGCATTCCACCAAGCAGAACACTGGCCTCCACCACTTTTGGTAAATCACTACATGGTGGAACCATGTTTGCCAGTCAGAAGCATTTCCTCTCTGCTTTAGCGTTGTGTGATTGGTTGTGGGTTTGTGCAGTTCCTGGCACAAGGAGAGCCTTTTCCTCCTTTGCCAGGTTTCTTTCAGACTTGCTACAGCCTGGTTTCAACTCTGGCTCAGAAACCAACCCACAGAACTACCTTTCCAATTGCTCTTTTGGCCTGGAGAATGTTGTCCAGTTTCCTGTGAAGGCCTCAGTCAAAGGCCTTGTTGTTCCCAGAGCTGGTGCCGCAGTGGGGATAAACTGTTGCCAACCATGGCTCCCTCACCCACCCCAGCCCTGGGGACTGCTGGGGGACTTTGAGTTCCCACAGACCCACAGGCAGGCACTGAAAGTCTGGGATACCACTGAGCATGGTTGCGAGGCATAATTTGGGGGTTCTGAAACTCCTGACTTAGAAACTAGACCCTGGTGGAGCTGACTCTGAAAACAAGAAAGAAAAGGTTGTCGAGCAACAGCAAATAATATGGATTAGGTCTCAAATTAACACAAACCAATTTGGGATTCCAGGCCACTTAACAAGAGACCTCCTTCCATTTTCCCAAACTCTGTTCCTTCCCCTGCCCATAACACACAGTGTTCCCTTTCTCAGGAAGTAATTTCTGTTAAAAAGCTTTTATTGCCCACTTTATGGAGACTTTATTCTCAGATTTATAATACTTCTCAGACTCCATATACATAAGCCATGGGATCTGGATTTCTGAAGAGAGAGTAGCTGTTATTTAGTCAAAAGGAGACTTCAAATTTGGCCAATATTCTGATTTATCTAGGGGAAGACTTTTTCCCCCAGAAATGAGAAAGAGGCAATACTCTAAATGCCATGGGATCTGTAGTGGCTGCACCTCATGAATAAAGTCACCTCATATACAGATTTCTCCTCACTATACTACTCCTCATCCTTGCTCCTCTCATTACTGCTCCCAGTTGTTTGATCATGACATGGGAGGCATCGGGACACAATATTTACTGGGTATACTCTGCATACCTTACAGTTCAAGGCAAAAAGAACAGGGAAAATGGAATCCAAAGGAAGCTCAGGTCCTTACAGTCTCTCATCAGGGTTCTTACTCTAGTAAGAACTGGCTTGGCAGCCAGTTCTCCTTCATGCTCTAATCCAGTGGTTCTCAAACTTTAGGGGTGTTAGAATTACCTGGAGCCTTACTAAAATGGGTTGCTTGTCTTATTTAGTAGGTCTGGGTAGAGGTAAGAATCTGTGTTACTAAAAAGTTCTCAGATGGTTCTTACATTCTGGTTCTACTTTGAGAACCACCACTCTAATCCGTTCCTGTTTCCAGAGCAATCTGGAGCATAGGAGCCTGATCCAATACCCTGTATCTGGTCACCATGGAGTAGACTCACCTCAGCATGACATTTAGGGCTGCCACAGTGTGGTCCTAGCTGGTGTGAGCAGTCACCACCTCACACATTCCATGTTCTAGCTCTTAGATTGTGTTCCCCCAAAAGCAAACCTAAGACAGAGATTTGAATATCAAAGCCAGGAAGCTGATCTATGGAAGGCAGTAAGACAGGAAAGGAAAGGAAAGCAAAAATGAGGTGAGTTAATAAGATTAGTGCTGTGGAAGCTGGGACTCAGTCTTGTGGCGGGTGAGATCCAGGGCCCAGGGTTACGCCACATGCATCCAAGATGGCAACTGGCAGAGAGTCAAAGGTGTGCTGAATGCTCCTTGAGAAAAACAGGAAGCGTTTACCATTGGCTGTATGATAATTAGTCCAGCCGCCTAGCGCACGGACAGATATATCTTACATGTATGCTTGAGCTGGTGATCGCTTGACCTTTAATAGGATTGGATGGACATATCTGATTACAATTGCTTATGCATGAGAGTGCTTATATATTGAGGGTGTTATCCGAATAAAGTGGAAGCTGCTTCATGAAGAGTACCTGTCGTTTGTCCTGCTGGTCGGTGGCAAGTGGCACAGTCTCACCAGGAGTCTCTCAAAGAGTGATCCTACTTGGGTGAGTGAGGGACTGAGGGCATTATCCATTCCTTTCTGCCTGTGACTGGTTGGGGACCACTTCTAGACCATTAACTTCCCATTGCTTTCAGTGTGCCCTGTGTACAAGTCTAGCCTCACTCTAGGAATCAGAGAAAGCCTGCAGACAGAGTCCCAGGCACTAGAAATAGTAAGCCTTCTGGTCAGGGTGCATGGGATGGAGAGAGCTAAGGATTCTTTGATGGGGCACTAATAACTTCTGCTCTCCGATATAACCCATTCTTATGATGTCCTGCTCTTCTGCACAGATGGGACCAAACCTACCTTCTCCAACTCTGGCTCTCTGGAAGACAGAGCTTTGCACTGGGCTGAACCAATTCTTTGGGGCTTGAATGGGCAGGAGCCTGGGTTATCCTTAACTCAACAGAAGTTTGTGTAACTACATGAAGTTAAGGAACCCTTAAGCAGTGGGTAGGCAGAAGGTGAGTAGAAATAGCCCCAGGAGGGCCATGGACACTAGGAGAAGATGCTACATGGTGGGTGTTGACCTCAGTTGCTGACAAAATGGCCAAGGTTTCTCAAGAGTCTTTTGAGATCACCAAATTGGGATAAAACTTAAGCCCTTTTGCCTTTTTTTGGTCAACAATGGCCACCTGCTCTGCAGTGATCTTCAAATATAATAGAATATAGAAGAAAATGATGGAATTGGAGCATCCTGATACCCAAATGAGTAGTCTTAAGAAATGTACACTTGAGCTGGTCCCTAGATGTCTTTAAAAAGTCCTGGATGTGGTCACTATGAGTGTGCCCTGCTACTTGCAGAAAGCGCCCCTCTTCCCAAGGGCTGAGTAGACCCTGCTTTCTCAACCTGTCTTTGCTTTGGGCATCCAGCCCAAAGAGTTAATTCCTTGAGAACCTAATAGCATGGAGCACTAGAACCATCAACAAGTTGAAAGCATTCTCTCCCTCAATTTTTAAACAGACTTTTTGCTCTTCCCCTATCAAGGTTATGAAAGTGCAGATTTATGGGTTACTCAAAGTGACTCGGAGAAGCAAATATGTATGACACTGGTTGTGTGGGTGGGCAAGAAAGACAAGAAAAATAAGCAACTGAAAATTCTCATTTAATGCTACATGGTAACTTAACATTCACTATATAAAAATGTCTTCCTTCTTTTTAGAAAAGGTCTAGACATTTTTTTTCCTAAGGAATTTCTGATCAAAACAATCTTATGCTCATAAAATGTTAGTGAATAGCTGGTTCATATCTTTTTTTTAAATGCCTTATTCTTTTTAATCACAGTTGAAGTGATATATGTATGAACTTTGCAAGGCATGAGAAAACATAATTTACTTGACATGATTTGGGGAGAAAAACTGAAATATATTAAACAATCCTTAACCGCATTATTTAGAAAGAAGAAAATCAGAGACACTAATTGCCCGTGATGGCTATTTATACGCTGCACCACTGGAGTGAAGGGATGCTGGCTGGTCTTGAAATAGGCAGTTTAAATTTGATCCAGAAGGCAACCAGTGGAGCCAGGAAAGACACATAAGCTGGGAGGTGACATATTTTCTCTGTTAAAGTTCAGTTATTGAGATGATAAAGAAACAATAAGAATAGGCCTAAGTCTAGTTTAGAAACATTACATAATACTACTGAGTAGGAAAAGTTTACTCTCTTTTCTAATTCATTCTCCTACCTGAGTTCCTTCCTTCAGATGTCTACCATCCTGAGGTTAGTCCCTAAATGCTCCAAACTCAACTAGGCAAACTCTTGATCCAGAACAACCCTTTCTTTCCTATACATCAACCAAAACCTACCTGTTTGGTATTTTAACCATCAAAAGTTTTCTGTGTGCTGAACTAGCCACCAGCTATAATTTAATAAACAAATTCCCATGCAGATGTCAAGGACCAATGGTGGCACAATTGTTCTCAGTCTGGGTATCACATAGGGAGTTGTGATAGGGAAACACATTCAGTTGCCAAATCATTTTGTTCGTGGTATTTAAATTAAAGGATTCCTATTAGATACAGAAAGAGGAAAGGTCTATCTTCATATTTTACCAAATATATAGACTTGCTTGAAAATGTAAAAATAACAAGTCTGAGGGGGTTACCTTAGAATTTTCAGTTCTGTTAAATTAGAAATATATTTATATGTTTCTATGGTGGAATGTAAGTTGTGGTTTCCATTTCTTGAATCTGTCCTTTAGGTAGTATACCTGGAATGCCATTGGTGTCTCTAAAACTTAAAGTATTTGTTTTGACTCACTGTCAGGTAATATAATTTGTTACAGAATAAAAGATGGGTCAACATAACCACCCAAAAGACACTATTCAATATGTGTCAATAATACAGAAGGTTCACCCAAATTCACCAAAAGGCTGTAGGCCCACTCCCAAGCGACCTTCACACTCAAAACAACATCCTTTCACTCTCAAAGATGTTGTAGCTAATGTCAAATATAATTACTTTGGGGGAGGAAATGAAATCAGAGCTAAACTATGGAGCACTGATAATGGTCATATACTAAGGGGCGTCCTTCAATCTTTATTGCCATCTCAAAAGTTTGTAACCTGGCTATTATCATTTCTCCAAGAGAACCCTCAAAAAGAAAAAAAAATCTTGCTGCCTAAATTAAAAGTGGCTCCATGTCCCATATGATTTCATTGAAAGCAATGGTTCTCCAGTGTGATTCCCAGACCTGTGGCATCAGCATCACCTGGAAACTTGCTAGAAATGCATGTTCTTGGGCCTCCCTCCAGTCCAACTAGATAAAAAGCTCAGAAAATCTCAAAACGTTGGAGAGTTGCATTTTAATAAGCCTTCTCAGTGGTGCTGATGCTCTTTAAAGTTCGAGAACCTCTATTCCTGACCACATTGTTTCTCACATGCCGTGACCATTTCCAGTGATGAACTAGTCACAGCTGTGCCCCTACCACGAGCGTTTAATCCTTATAAGCCTAGAGACAAGCCCACTCCTCCAATGAACTCTTTCTCCTCTGAGCCTCAAAAGCCATCATTGCCTATAGAATCCTTTTGTCATTTATCACTTATTTCTTATGACAACTGGAGCCTCAAACTCTTAGACCTTTGCACTGACTTAATATTTCACACTTGTCTCCCACTTAACAGTGCCTGACAACAGCGGTTCGCAGAAAGCAACAAGTTCCATAAATATCAGTTTCCATGGTGAATGACTTTATCAGAAGTTCTAATGATCACTTTGTATATGGCAGGAACACTGGAATATTCTTCAATCTGGAGAGCACCCACTAAATAACAAATGAGAATGGATGTGTCTTCCTCAAAGTCAATACTTCCTAAATTCTATTGAGCACATGGGAAAACTGAATAGCTATATGTAAAAAAGAAAGAAAGAAAGAAATCAGACCCCTGTCTTTCACCCTGCACAAAACTCCAAATCGAAATGGATCAAAGACTTAGGAATTAGACCAGAAACTTTACAACTGATAGAAGAAAATATAGGGTCAACACTCCATCATATAGGTGCTGACACTGACTTCCTTAACAAGACCCCCAAAGCATAAGAAATAAAACCAATACTGAATAAGAAGGATGCCATTAAACTAAAAAACCTCTGCACAGCAAAGGAAATGATTAAGAGCATGAAGAGAGAGCCTACAGAATGGAAGAAAATCTCAACCATCTACTCCTCCAATAGGAGATTAATATCCAGAATATACAAAGAACTCAAAAAACTTAGCACCAAAAAAAAAAAGAGAAAACAAAACAAAACACCTCACAAGTAATCCAATCAATAAGTGAACAAAGGAATGAAACAGAAACTTCTCAATAGTAGAAAGACAAAAGAGCAATAATACATGAAAAAATGTTTAACATTTCTAGCAGTCAGGGAAATGTAAATCAAAATACCCTAAGATTCCCTCTCACTCCAGTCAGAATGGCACTGATCAAGAATACAAACAACAATAAATGCTGGTGAGGTCGTGGGGTGAAAGGCAAACTTGTACATTGTTGGTGGGACTGCAGACTGACACAACCATTCTGGAAAGCAGTATGGAGATTCCTCAAAAAACTAGGGATGGAACTACCACATGACCCAACTATCCCACTCCTTGGTATTTTCCCAAAAGATCTAAAATTGGCATACTACAGTCATATAACCACCTCAATGACTATAGGAGCACAATTCACAATAGTTAAATTTTGGAATGAACACAGATACCTGTCAATAGATGAATGGATTAAGAAATTGTGGTGTATTTGTATATACAATGGAGTTGTACTCAGCCATTAAAAAGAATGAAATTATGGAACTTAATGCTAAATGGATGGAAATGGAGAATAACATGCTAAGTGAAATTAGCCAAACTAAGAAACTCAAAGGTCAAATGTATTCTCTCATATGTGGAAGCTATAATAAAATAAAGGAAAGAGTGAGAGAAGGATAAGATTACATAAAGAACCAATCAAGTACAAATTAATAGATGAGCAAAAGGAAGTCTAGTAGAGTAGAGGAAGTAGGGGTCGGAGGACAGCAGGGGAAAAGGGACAATCATGAATTGAAATCAATTTCCATGCATGTCTGAGTCTCTTGGGGTGAATCCAACTAAATGTATAACCACAAAGATCTAACTTAAAAATATAAATAAATTTAAAAAATATTTTTAGTTGTCCATAGACATTTATTTACTTATTTATATGCAGTGCTGAGAATTGAACCTATTAACTTCACACATGCTAGGCAAGTGCTCAACTAAGTCACTAAGTGGTATACTAAGCCACAACCTCAGCCCAAAATAAACAAATTCTAATGAGCACATAAACCATCTGAAGATCTTGTTAAATGCAAATTTCATTCAGGAGGACTGGGGAAGAGGCTGAGATTTTAAATTGCTAGGAACTCGCAGGTGATGTCACTATTGCTGGTCCACAGACCACACTTTGAGTAGCATGGCTAAGGTGAAGGAGATCTTGAAGGATCTGAAAACTATGACACAAGATGATCAGTTGAGGTGGGACCTATGTGACTATCTTTGGATATTTGGAGGTGAGGAATACCTTCACTCTTAGCTGACCTAAGAGCAGTGAGGGAAACTATAGTACATTTAGAAGACTTCAACTACAACTCACTAGAGAAGAACTTCTAAATAATCAGAATCTTCTCTACAGTAACTATGTTACCTAGAAATATCTGTGCACTGCCCCTGCCCCAACTTCACCAGACCTGGAAGTGTTACTACAAATGAGGGACCACTGGACAGAGGAATCCTGAATGGGACAAGTTGGACAAGATGGTCCCAGGACCAATGTAGCATCAGGATTCAAGTGTAGGGGTAGGGTGTGGCTCAGTTGTAGAGCACATGCTTAGCCTGGGCAAGGTTCTGGGTTCTATCCCCAGCACTGCAAAAGAAAAGAAAAAAGAAAAAGATTTTATTAGCATGTAGTCATATGTATATTCTCCTACAGTTTTATATTTATTTTTGGCACTGGGAATTGTACCCAGGGGTGCTTTACCACTGAGTTACATCCCCAGTCCTCTTTTGTTTTGAGACAAAGTCTCTCTAAGTTGCTGAGGATGGCCTTGAAATTGTGATCCTCCTGCCTCAGCTCACTCCCTCCAGTCACTGGGATTACAAGCATGCACCATTGCCCTACTTCTCCTATGATTTTATAAGGCTTTTATCTGTACTCTCTATTGCAAGTATTATTCTCCATTTCATTATATGTGAAGATGTTTACATTTTGTGATGTTTTTATAACTGACATAAATTTATTATAAAATTCTGATTGCTGTGCTATTTCTCATTTCTTTCTGATTTTATGTTTGTGATATTCTTCCTTGAACTTTTGGTCTTTATCTAATTTATACAAACAACACTCTTCTTTATAAATGAAAGGTTATGGATTTATTTATCCTTAAATGCAATGTTATTCATATTCCATACATGTTATAGGGTTTGTTTGTTTATTTGAGGCAGGATCTCACACTGTTGCCCAGGCTGGCCTTGAACACCAACTCCAAGGTTCAAGTGATCCTTCTGCCTCAGCCTCCTGAGTATCTGGAACTACAGGCACACACCACTACACAGTGCTAGGTGCTTCTTGTTCTTACAACTTTATTGAAATACAATTGATACATGATAAACAGCACTAATCTACTTTCTGTCAGTGGAAAAAAAGTTTGCATTCTTTGGAAATTTATATAAATGGAATCATACAGAATGTGTGCATTAAAGCACACATTAAATTAAATTCTAGCTTTTTCCATTTGGCATGTTTATTTTGAGATTCATCTATGTGGATGCATGTATCATTTGGATATACTACAATGTATTCATTTACTGGTAGATAGAAAGATGGGTGGCTTCTAGATTTGGACTATTATAAGTAAAGCTGCTATGGCATTTGTATGCAAGCCTTTGTATGCAAATGAGCTTTCATTTCTCTTGGGTTAATATCTAGGAATAGAATGACTCTGAAGATGTATGTTGAATATTTTAAGAATCAACCTATTTTCCAAGATGGTTTTACCAGCCTACATTCCTACCACAGTGCACCAGTGACTCCCCACATTGCCAATACTGGCTGTGATATAATATTAAATTTCGATTAGGTATGTATAGGTATTTTGTTATGGTTTTAATTTGCCTTTCCCTAAACTATTCATGCTTAAAATCCTCTTGTGTTTACTTGCCATCTATATACTATACAATAAAATGTTGAATAGAAGCAATAAGTGTGTACTTCCTAGATTTTTCCTGATCTTAGAAGGAAAGTAGTCAGTCTTTCATCTTTACGTACGATGTCAGTTGCAGGTATTTTTTTCATAAGTACTTCTTATCATGTTGAAGAAGTTCCCTTCTTCTTTGCTGGGATTCTCAAATTCAAGAATTTTGTATTTTTTTGAAATTCTTTTATGAAAATTCATTGAAAATTATTTTCCTTTTTTGATCTACCAGTGACAATGATTGGATTTGGAATGTTGAACTAACTGCACTCCTAAGTTAAATTTTACTTGGTCATAATGTACTATCATTTTAAAAGATTACTGGATTTATTTTTGTAAAATTTTATTAAGAAATGTTGCATCTGACTAAGTATGGTGGTATATTCTATAATGCCAGCTCCTTAGGAGGCTGAGGCAGGAGGATGCCAAGTTTGAAAACAGCCTCAGCAACCTTAGTAAGACTTCATCTCAAATATAAACAGAACTAGGCACATAGCTCAGTGGTAGAGCAGTTTCCTGGCATGTGCAAACCCCAGCACAAAATAAAAAAGAAAGAAAGAAAAGAGATGTTGCATGGGTATTCATAAGGGATGTTGATCTGTGGTTGTTCCCTCCCCACTAAAAAAAGTTTGTTTGAGTTTTTGTATTAGAGTAATGTTCAACTCACAATGAATTAAGAATTTTCTGGAAGAGTTTATACAAAACTGGTATTATTTCTTCACTAAATGTTTGGCACAATTTCCCATTGAATCCGTTTTTCTTGTCTGAAGGACTGTCTTTGATTTCATGTGAATTTTAGAACCAGTTTGTCAATTTCTACAAAAATGTTTACTCACATTGTGATTGGGATGGTATTGAATCTATAGATCAATTTGGAGAGAACTGTTCTTAAATACTTTCACTTTTTCTATATCCGAAAAAGTCTTTGCCATCCTTTAAATTTTTAAAAATTAAATCTTTTATTTTTATATAATAGTAGACTCACATGCAGTTCTAAGAAATGCTTCAAAGAAATCTCATGTATCATTTCCACAGTTCCCCTGATGGTAACATATTAAAAACTATAACACCATATCACAATCAGAGTACTGATATTGACAGTGAAGATATAGATTGCTGTCATCCTGAGGGTTCTTCATGCTGCTTGTTTATAGCCACACCCATTTCACCTCGTCTCATTCTCCATACCACCTGGTAACCTCTGGCAACCACTAATCTGTTCTTCATTTTTATGATTTTGTCATTTTAAGAATGTTCTACAGGGCTGGGGATATAGCTCAGTTGGTAGAGTGCTTGCCTAAGCACAAAGCCCTGGGCAATCCTCAGCACCATAAAAAAAAGAATGTTCTACAAATGGAATAATACAGTGTTATGAATCTGGAATATTCCTCAAAGGCTCATGCATTGAAGGCTTGGTCCGAGTGCAGCAATGTTTAGAAGTGGGGCTTTGGGGACGTGATTGGATCATGAGGGTTCTGATCTCATCAATGGACCAGTCTGGGATGAGTTCAGAATTGAATGGACTACAGAGAAGTAGAAGACACTATAGGAAGTAGGACCTAGTTGAAGGGAGTGAATCCTTGGGGATGTACCCTTGAGGATTATACCTTGTCCATCTAGTTCCCAGTCCTTTTCTCTCTCTCTCTCTGCTTCTTAGCTTCCATGAGGTGAGCAGTCTCCTTCATGCCCTTTTTTTTTTTTTTTTTTTTTTTGCGGTACTGGGGATCGAACTCAGGGCCTTGTGTTTGCGAGGCAAGCACTCTACCAGCTGAGCTATCTCCCCAGCCCTCCTTCATGCCCTTCTTCCATGATGTACATAGGCCCAGAATCAACAGAGGCAAATAGCCATGGGCTGAAACCTCTGAAACCCTGAGCCAAAACAAATCTTTGCTCCTTTGTTTTTCCTTGGGTATTTTGTCACAGCAATGAAAATCTGACTAACACATACCGTATATAACCTTTTGGGATTGGCTTTCGTATATGGCTTAATTCTCTGTAGACACATCCAGGTTGTCACACTGAATCATTGCCTTTTATTGCAGAGTAGTATTCTACAATATGGATGTGCTGCAGTTTATTTGAACATTAACCCATTGACTGGGCTATTACAAATAAAGCTGCTATAAGCACTTCTATATAGGTTTCATACCATGGTGTAAAACTACCATCAGGAAACTATTCTCTCATCTGTTCTTGCACAGATCCATTTATCTTTCCAAAGAGTCATTTGTTTCTCCATAAGTACCCTTTCTCCCTCCCTTCTAATAAGTCATTTATTCTCCCAGAAGTGCCCCTTTGTCCCTCCCTATCTCCTGTGAAGATGGAATATAAGCTCTAAATTCTAACTGCTTCCTTAAGTTACATTTCTTTCTGAGCTCTCGTGTGTATGTACATAATTAAATCTGTTTTTTTCTCCTTGCTAATCTGTTTGTTTCATTTCAATTTGCAGGTCCCCAAACACTGAACATACAATGGTAGAGGAAACATTTTTCTCCTAACAGTAGCTAATTATCCAACAAAGAAGGTAAAATGGAATCATAACAAAAATATGATTAATCCAAAGAAAGAAAAAAAGAGAAAAGGAAACAAAGGAAAAATTGAGCAGCTAGGAAACAATACAAGATGACAGATTTAAATCTAACCATATCAATAATTAAATTAAATCTAAATCTAAATACACCAATTAAAAGGCATCAGTCATCACATTGTTTAAAACAGTAAGACCCAACTAAATGCAGTCTATGCTAAAGGTATTTCAAATATAAAAATACACATATGTCAAAAGAAAAAGAAACAGCTGGGCTGAGGATGTACCTTAGTAATATAGCACTTGTCTAGCATATGTAAGGCCCTGGGTTCCATCTCTAGCACAACAGAAAAAATATACCATGGTAACACCAATAAACAGAAAGCTAGAGTGGTTTTATTATCACACAATATACTTTTTTCATGTAAAATGTTACTTTAATCATTGTTAGCAGCTCACATATTAATCCAACAAAACTGGCCTCAGATGACATCTCAGAGGTTCAATAACTTTGTTAGAATTCTCTCTTCTTTTCATTTTTTCCCTGCATTTTGCATCTTCTGTAAGTGGTCAAGGTCGATAGGTCAAAGCTGACCTGAGAGGTCAGAAAATTGTATTCTGACTCCATCTTTTTTTAAAATGTATACTATATACATTTAAAAACTTTTTTTTAGTTATAGATGGACACAAGACATTTATTTATTTTTTCGTGGTGCTGAGGATCGAACCCAGTGCCTTACACGTGCTAGGCAAGCACTCTACCCCTGAGACACAACCCCAGCCCCCACAATATACATTTAAAGGCAAAGAATATTGCCAGCAATAAGGAAATTCATTACATAACAATAAAGGGGTCAATTAATCAAGAGGACCTTCGACCCTAAATGTTTATGCAGTTAATAACAGAATTTCAAAATATATGAAACTAAAACTGAGAACTATAATTACAGTCAGAAATTTCAGCATCATCCTCTGAATAAGTGTTGGAACAAGTAGACAGAAAATAAGATATAGAAGATATGAACAACTTGACCTAATGGACACTTATAGAACACCCCATAAAAGAAGCATAGAATATACATTTTTTTTCAAGTGCACATAGTACACTTACCAAGATAGGCCATATTCTGGGCCTTAAAACTAGTCTAAATGAACTAAAAATATATGTCGTACATGTATGTTCTCTGATCACAGAGAATTAAAGTAAAAATCATCAGAAAGTTCCTTGGACAATCCCCAAATATTTGAAACTAAGTAGTATACTTCTAAATAACCTAATGAATCAAAGGATAAATCAGAGAAATAAAAAAGTAACTGAGCAAGCAAATGAAAATGAAAACAGTCTATCAAAATGTGTGGAATACCACTAAAGCAGTATTTAGGAGGGTTTCATAATACTAACATTAGAAAAAAAAACAAAGACTTTGAATCAATGACTTTGGTTTCCAATCTAAGAAACCTAAAAAGAAGAGCAAATTAAACCCAAAGTAAGTAGAAAGAAATGATAATGATCAGAGCAGAAGCTGATGAAACAGAAAAACACTAGAGAAAATTAACAAAATGACAAGCTTCTTCTTTGAGATCAATGGAACTGATTAATCTCTAGCCAGACTGACCTTGGAGAAGAAAAGAATAGAGAAGTTATAGTATGAGGAAGAGAGAGATGACATTGCTAGAGATCCTTCGGATAGTAAAAGGAAAAAAAAACTAAATATTAATGAACAACTTTAAGTCAATAAATTCAACAGCCAGCATGAAACAAACAGATTCCTTTAAAGACACAAACTATCAAACTCAACAGCACAAGAAATAGTAACCTAAAAAACCCTACGTTGGGAAATTAAAGGGATACGAATAGGAAAAGAAGAACTCAAACTATCCCTATTTGCTGATGATATGATTGTATACTTAGAGGAACCAGGAAATTCCACCAGAAAACTTTTAGATCTCATTAGTGAATTCAGTAAAGTAGTGGGATATAAGATCAATGCACATAAATCTAAGGCATTTTTATACATAAGCGATGAATCTTCAGAAAGAGAAATTAGGAAAACTACCCCATTCACAATAGCTTCGAAAAAAATAAAATACTTGGGAATCAATCTCACAAAAGAGGTGAAAGACCTCTACAATGAGAACTACAGAACACTAAAGAAAGAAATTAAAGAAAACCTTAGAAGATGGAAAGATCTCCCATGTTCTTGGATAGGAAGAATTAATATTGTCAAAATGGCCATACTACCAAAAGTGCTATACAGATTCAATGCAATTCCAATGAAAATCCCAATGATGTACCTTACAGAAATAGAGCAAGCAATTATGAAATTCATCTGGAAGAATAAAAAACCCAGAATAGCTAAAGCAATCCTTGGCAGAAAGAGTGAAGCAGGGGGTATCGCAATACCAGAACTTCAACTCTACTACAAAGCAATAGTAACAAAAACGGCATGGTATTGGTACCAAAATAGAAAGGTGGATCGATGGTACAGAATAGAGGACATGGATACAAACCCAAATAAATACAATTTTCTCATACTAGACAAAGGGGCCAAAAATATGCAATGGAGAAAAGATAGCCTCTTCAACAAATGGTGCTGGGAGAATTGGAAATCCATATGCAACAGAATGAAACTAAACCCATATCTCTCACCATGCACAAAACTAAACTCAAAATGGATTAAGGACCTCAGAATCAGACCAGAGACCTTGCATCTTATAGAAGAAAAAGTAGGTCCAGAGCTTCAACATGTCGGATTAGGACCAGACTTCCTCAACAGGACTCCCATAGCACAAGAAATAAAAGCAAGAATTAATAACTGGGATAGATTCTAGCTAAAAAGCTTTCTCTCAGCAAAGGAAACTATCAGCAATGCGAAGAAAGAGCCTACAGAGTGGGAGAAAATCTTTGCCAATCATACTTCAGATAGAGCACTAATCTCCAGAATCTATAAAGAACTCAAAAAACTCTACACCAAGAATGCAAATAATCCAATCGACAAATGGGCTAAGGAAATGAATAGACACTTCACAGAAGAATCTACAAGCAATCAACAAACATATGGAAAAATGTTCAACATCTCTAGTAATAAGAGAAATGCAAATCAAAACCACCCTAAGATTCCATCTCACCCCAATTAGAATGGCGATTATCAAGAATACAAGCAACAACAGGTGTTGGTGAGGATGTGGGGAGAAAGGTACACTCATACATTGCTGGTGGGGCTGCAAATTAGTGCAGCCACTCTGGAAAGCAGTGTGGAGACTCCTTAGAAAACTTGGAATGGAACCACCATTTGACCCAGCTATCCCAATCCTTGGCTTATACCCAAAGGACTTAAAATCAGCATATTACAGAGATACAGCCACATCAATGTTCATAGCTGCTCAGTTCACAATAGCCAGATTGTGGAACCAACCTAGATGTCCTTCAATTGATGAATGGATAAAGAAACTGTGGTATATATATACAATGGAATATTATTCCACCATAAAGAATGATAAAATTATGGCATTTGCAGGCAAATGGATGAAACTGGAGAATATCATGCTAAGTGAGATAAGCCAATCTCAAAAAACCAAAGGACGAATGATATCGCTAATAAGTGGATGATGACACATAATGGGGGGTGGGAGGGGTTAGTGTTAGGGTTAGAGTTAGGGTTAGGGAGGGGGGCAAGAATGGAGGAAGGAAGGACTGTATAGAGGGAAAAGAGGGGTGGGAGGGGTGGGGGAAGGGAAAAAAAATAACAGAATGAATCAAACAACATTACCCTATGTAAATTTATGATTATACAAATGGTATGCCTTTACGCCATGTACAAACAGAGAAACAACATGTATCCCATTTGTTTACAATAAAAAATTAAAAAAAAAAAACAAACCCTACATTGGACTAAGGATGTAGCTCAATGGTAGAGCACTTGCCTAGCATGGGTGAGGCCCTGCATTCAGTACCCAGCACACACATACACACACATACTCACACACACAAACACCCCCAAAAAACCTATCAAAGTAATTGAGGTTGTAGTTTAAACAAATCTTCCCACAAAGTAAACTGCAGGTTTAGATGGTTTCACTGGTTTAATTCTATTAAATGTTTAAGGAAGGAATAATTCATAAACTCCTCCATTGGAAAGAAAGGAATATTTCCTAACTCATTCTTTGAGGGCAATGTAATCATGAAATCCAAAGCGGACAAAGATATGACAAGAAAACTGCAGATCATTATCCTTCATGAACATAGGAGAAATATTTTAAACACAATTTTAACAAACTAAATGGAGTGGTGATACATAAAAAGAATAACACATCATGACCTAGCAAAGTTTATTCCAGCAACACAGTTGGTTTAACATCTAAAAATCAAGGTCATTTTCAAAGAACAGTGGGCAAAGGGGTTCAGTAGACATTTCTCCAAAGAAGATATACAAATGGCCAACAAACACATGAAAAGATGCCCAACATAATTAATCATTAGAGATATACAAATCAAAACCATAATGAGCTACCCATTTATACTCACCAGCATTTCTATAATTAAAAGGAAAATAACAAGTATTGGCAAGGATATGGAAATATTGGAACCCTCCTACATTGCTGTTTGTTATGTGGAAAATAGTTTGGCAGTTCCTCAAAAAGTTAAATGTTAAAATAATCATATGACTAGCAATTCCACTCAATATATATACTCGAAGGAACTGAAAACCAGCACTCAAAACAAATACATGTAATACATATTCATAGCAGCACTGTTCACAATAGTCAAAAGGTAGAAACAATCCAAATGTACATCAATGGATGAGTGGATAAAGAAATTATGGGGGCTGGGGATATAGCTCAGTTGGTAGAGTGGGCCCTGGGTTCAATCCCCAGCACCGCAAAAAAAAAAAAAAAAAAAAAAAGGTACAGCCATAAAATGGAATATTACTCAGTCACAAAAAAGAATGAAGTGCCAATACATGCTACAATATGGATGAACATCGAAAACATTATGCTGGGTTGGGGTATAGATCAGGGACAGAGCACTGACCTATCACATGAGGCCCTGGATTTGATCCCATAACCATACACGCATACACACACACAAATGCTAAGTGAAAGAAGTCAAATTCAAAGGTCCCATATTATGTGATGCTATTACATGGAATATCTAGAATAGGTGAATTCATAAACACAGAAATCATATTGGGGTTGGCAGTTTCTAAGAACAGGGGATAATATGGGGTAACTGTTTATTGGGCATGGTGTTTCCTTTTGGGGTGGTGAACATGTTTTGGAACTAGAGGTAGTGGTTTTACAACTGAAAATGTACTAAATGCCATTGAATTTTACAATTTAAAATGCTTAACTTTATGTGATATGAATCTCACATTAACAAAACTTTTTAAAAATCAATAGCATTTACTATATTAGCAAAATACGAAAAAATATGATCATTTCAATAGACGTAGCAAAAGCATTGGACAAAATCCATTATTGATTGTATCATTCAGTACAATAGGAATAGGAAGGAGCTTCCTAAACCTGATAAAAGTCATCTATCAAAACCGTGGAGTGAATGTTGTACTTAATGAAGAAAAACAGAATACTTTCCTTCTAAGTTCCGTGAGAAGAAAGGGATGTCCGCCCTCACAACTTTCGTTCAACATTGTACTAGAAGTTCTAGCCAGTGCAATAAAACAAGAGAAGGAAATAAAAGGCACACCTATTTGAAATGAAGAAGTGAAACTTTACTTATTTGTAGACTAACATCAGTGATGTAGAAAATCTGATCATCTGTGATCATCTATGTGAATTGTCCATATAAAAAATCTGACACTATCTACAAAAAGCTGGAAGACTAGTAAATGAGTGTATTAAGGTCAAAGGATACAACGTCAGTGTACAAAAATCAATTTTATTTCTATGTTGTAGCAACAATCAGAAATGAAAGTTTTAAAAATTAGCATTAACATCGGGGCTGGGGTTGTGGCTCAGTGGTAGAGCACTTACCTAGCATGTGTGAGGCACTGGGTTCAATCATCAGCACCACACATAAAAACCTAAATAAAATAAAGGTCTGTCAACATCTAAAAAATACGTCTTTTTAAAAATTAGCATTAACACATAGGAAATACATGCAATATCTGTACACTAAAATCTAAAAAATATTGCTAAGATAAGGAAACCTTAAGTAAATTAAGTTATATACTATATTCATCGGTCAGAGGACTCAAATATATATATATATATATATATATATATATATATATATATACACATATATAAATTTATGTATTTTTTTTTTGTACCAGGGATTGAACACAGAGGTACTTAACCACTGAGCCATTTCCCCAGCCCTTTTTCAAAAAATATTTTATTTAGAGACAGGGTCTCACTGAGTTGCTTAGGGCCTCACTCAGTGGGTGAGGCTGGCTTTGAGTTTACAATCCTCCTGCTTCAGTCTCCCGAGCTGCTGGGATTACAGGTGTGTGCACCATCACACCCAGTAGACTCAATATTTTTAAGATATTAATCCTCTTCAAAGTGATCTGCAGATTCAGTGCAATCCCAATCAAAATCCTACTGGAATTTTAGTATTACTAAAATTCATATGGATGCAAATGATCTAGAATAGCCAAAACTACTATGCAAAGGAGAACAAAGTTGGAGAATTAACACTACTGGTTTTGAGACTTATTACACAGCTACAGTAAATAAGCAGTGTGGTTATAATGATAGACATATAAGTTGAGGTAGGATGGAAGAATTTTTAAAAATAGGTAGAAAAGAGACATAAAGGACAAGGAAATAAAATTTAAATCTCGAAGTTCTGCATACTTTTTGTAAGAAAACCCACGAAAACCATGCCGGACACAGGAAATCACATAAGGGAGTTTATTAAGCAAACAGAGTGTCTCCCTGCAGGGTAAGAGAGAAAATGAGAGGAAAAGAGAAAGGGTGCACGTAAGAAAGAGTGTGGAAAGTGAGGAGGAGGAGAAAGCAAGTGAGTAGGAGAGAGAGAAGCAAGAAAAAAGATGGCGGGGAAGCTATCCTTAAGCAGTCAAATTCCGCGGGCTAACAGGCGACCAATAATGGAGAAGGATACTTGCAAGCTGACTGATGAACCAACAACTAGCTAGGATGTTCACAGACTGACAAGAAGTTGGGAGGCGGGCAAATGACTGCGACGAAAAGGGCGGGGAGAGCAACTTTGTATTACACTTTTCCAGTCCTGTCACTCCCTAAGCCAGTCTCTTTCCCAGGCTAGTCACTCCCAAATTCCTAGAAAAATCTGTAAATTTTTTTTCTTATTATTTTATAATAAAAAATCATAATAAATATTAATTAGAATTTTATAGTTATACATAGTATTTGGGCTCATCCTGATAAACTCATACATGGATGGAAATCAATTTCAGTTCATGATTCCCTCCTTTTAAACCTGTAAGTCTTAAAGTTAACTGTAAATTTATTCACTTACAATAATCACCTTGAACACTGTGAATTACCCCCCATAAACAGTATAAGCAAAAAGATATGATATCTTGAGGAACCTATAATTTAGGCAACCTCACAGTTCTGTTGATCAGATAGCCAAGACCACATTGGTCTGAGGATCCTGAGATTGACCAGACCACTAGAACCCATCGTGAGATTACCAGACTGATATGATTTCTACATACCTTCCCATACACACCTCTCACCAAGTTTTCTTTAAAAGAAGAACTGGGAACCTCCAAACCACATCTCTCTCTCTCTCTCCCGATGGCCCACATTCTCTCTGTTTCTCTACTCTCCTAAATAAGCCTCTGTCCATACCTCTGACTGGCATATACTGAAATTCCTTTCCATCATGTCTGCCAAGAACCCTGCTGGTCCTGAGTCAAGTTCCCCCTTCTCTCTGGGAACTCCTCAGAACCTTTTCTGGAGGCACCTCTCCTCCCCTGACAAATCCAGAAGAGAATATATTAAAAGAATAGACTTCATCAGAATAAAACATTTTTGCCCCACTGCCCCCCCCCAAAAAAAACCCTGTTAAGAGAAATGAAATGAAAATTATAGTTGGGGAGAAAATCTTTGGAAATCCCATATCAGATAGAAAGCCTGAATCCAGAACAAAAAAGAACTCTCAAAACTTAATGAGAAAATAAACAACCACACAATAATGAAGCCAGAATTGAGGGCAGGCAGTTAGCGTAGAATGGGGAATCTGGCCAAATCAAGGAATGGAGGCCATCAGAGTCTGGGAAGTTGGAGACAGCCCCTGGGAGATTGGAATGTCAGTGTTCTCAGTGCCCTTTTGATGACCAAGGTTACCTGCCTAACCACCCCTCCCAAAATGCTGCAGACAGGGAATTGCTAATTAATGTCCCCTGGGCCCCTACCTGAATCTCCATTTGGCCCTTCCCCCTGCCATCTACTGCTCACCTTTTTTGCTATGTCACAACTCCTGGGCTTAGTCAAAGGCAGGAAGAAGAGATAAGGGAGGGGAGAACAGAACAAAGAAGACCCTAATCTATAAGAGTTGCAGGCTGCGCTCACTTCTTGGGACTCTAGAACATCAGACATGGTCCACTTCTTCCTCCAGGGAGAAGTCTGTATTATTATCTTTAAATAAAACCTGCTTAATATGCTTGCCTTGGCGTGCTTCTCTAATGTTCAAACTTCAACATTTGAGGAAGCAGAACTCATCACCAGTAAACGGTGGTATCAATAAGATACTACTACACACCTATTACAATGGCTAAAATTAAAAGGACTGACCATTGTAATGTACAAAGCTGCTCCCCCGCCCTTTCAGGTGCAGCCATTTTCCCCGCCTCCCAACCACTTGTCAATCTGTGAACATCCTGGCTAGCTATTGGTTCATCAGTCAGCTTGCAAGTATCCTTCTCCGGTATTGGTCCCCTGTTAGCCCAGCGGAATTCAACTGTTTACTGTAGCTTCCCTGCCATCTTTTCCCATCCTTCTGTCTCTCCTCCTCACTTTCTCTATCCTCCTGGCTTTCACACTCTCTCTAGCGCACGCCCTTTCTCTTTCCTTTCTCTTTTCCTCTCATTTTCTCTCTTACCCTGCAGGGAGACACTCTGTTTGCTTAATAAACTCCCTTATGTGATTTCCCGTGTTCGGCGTGGTTCCATGGGATTTCCTTACAGTGGCGCCAGACTTGGATGGGATCTTCCACTGTCTCTTAAGTGAGTGGAACCCCATCTGATGCGCCAGTGCCACCGGACACAGCCCCACCTTCCATTTTGCCCAGATACTCTGCTCTGCATTCATCACCATACTTCAGGTTGGTGAGTCCTCTAGGTTGGTTCCCCTAGGCCGATTTATAGTTCCAGCAGGCCCCTATCGTCAGTCTTATCTGCCAGGTGGATTCCTGATTTTATGGTGGAGATTCTCTCAGGGTTGAGGCTCATCTTGCACTCACATTTGCACTCGAAAACCCTGATATCAGGTCCTCAAACCCTTCTCGGCTTTTGCTGGGCACACACATTGGTGCTTGTGTGACGACACAATGTGTTGCCCCTCATCTCCAGCCCAGTACTCTGGTCTCGGGATGCCCTGGCCACAGACTCGGCTGTATCAGTCCCCACCATGGGATCTGGGTCATCCAATCTGTCAGATCCCACCCTGGGAACCCTTCGCCCGACCCCCGGTACATAAAGCCATCAAAATTCATTTGTGTAATGGCACACAGCTTCCATGAGCGAGCGGGCAGATGGAAAAGGATTCCTTATCTTCAAGTCTCTTCTTTCTTGCTTCTTGGCTCTTCCTGCAGGCTCAAGCGCCTTCAGACCCTGCTTCTCTGTCTTGCCCTGCATCCCCATGTAATATAAGCAGCCCCATTCCCCACAAGTAGTGGGAGATAATTGTTTGACAATTTTCTGCGTCCAAACCTAAATTAATTACTAACCAGGAAAAAGGGTTAAAAGGACCTAAGAATCAAGTTTCTGCTAGAACATTATAGCCCTTTTAGATTCAGATCTCAGCCAAGGCTTAATTGAAATGTAAATGGAGGAAGGTGTAGTGGGAGACCAGTCTCAAACCTAAAGAAAAAAAAAGTGTCCATTTTAAATTTCTCCTGGGCTACAACTCAGAATTCTTTTCTCCCTTTCACCTTTTCTCTCCTTCTCATTTTCTCATGCTATAATTATGACCATTAACATTTTTCTTCTAGGACTTTTGTTTTTCTTAAATGCTATATTTTTGAGGTCACAATTTTGATTCTACATACCTAGGTTAATGATTTTTTCTTTTTTTTTTTGCATTAGCTTCTTTTTTTTATTGTAAACAAATGGGATACATGTTGTTTCTCTATTTGTACATGGTGTAAAGGCATACCATTTGTGTAATCATAAATTTACATAGGGTGATGTTGGTTGATTCATTCCGTTATTTTTCCCCTTCCCCCCACCCCTCCCATCCCTCTTTTCCCTCTATACAGTCCTTCCTTCCCCCATTCTTGCCCCCCTCCCTAACCCTCACTCTAACCCTAAAACTAACCCCTCCCATGCCCCATTATGTATCATCATCCACTTATCAGCGAGATCATTCTTTCTTTGTTTTTTTGAGATTGGCTTATCTCACTTAGCATGATATTCTCCAATTTCGTCCATTTGCCTGCAAATGCCATAATTTTATCATTTTTTATGACTGAGTAATATTCCATTGTATAAATATGCCACAGTTTCTTTATCCATTCATCAACTGAAGGGCATCTAGGTTGGTTCCACAATCTGGCTATGGTGAATTGAGCAGGAATGAACATTGATGTGGCTGTATCTCTGTAGTATGCTGATTTTAAGTCCTTTGGGTATAGGCCAAGGAGTGGGATAGCTGGGTCAAATGGTAGATCCATTCCAAGATTTCTAAGGAATCTCCATACTGCCTTCCAGAGTGGCTGCACTAATTTGCAACCCCACCAGCAATGTATGAGTGTACCTTTTTCCCCACATCCTCGCCAACACCTGTTGTTGCTTGTATTCTTGATAATCGCCATTCTGATTGGGGTGAGATGGAATCTTAGGGTGGTTTTGATTTGCATTTCTCTTATTACTAGAGATGTTGAAAATTTTCCATATGTTTGTTGATTGTTTGTAGGTCTTCTTCTGTGAAGTGTCTGTTCATTTCCTTAGACCATTTGTTGATTGGGTTATTTGTAGTCTTGGTGTTGAGTTTTTTGCTGATAGTTTCCTTTGATTTTTAGTTTGAATCTATCCCAGTTGTTGATTCTTGCTTTTATTTCTTGTGCTATGGGAGTCCTGTTGAGAAAGTCTGGTCCTAAGCCGACATGTTGAAGATCTGGACCTACTTTTTCTTCTATAAGATGCAAGGTCTCTGGTCTGATTCCGAGGTCCTTAATCCATTTTGAGTTGAGTTTCGTGCATGGTGAGAGATATGGGTTTAGTTTCATTCTGTTGCATATGGATTTCCAATTCTCCCAGCACCATTTGTTGAAGAGGCTATCTTTTCTCCATTGCATATTTTTGGCCCCTTTGTCTAGTATGAGGAAATTATATTTATTTGGGTTTGTGTCCGTGTCCTCTATTCTGTACCATTGATCTACCTGTCTATTTTGGTACCAATACCATGCCGTTTTTGTTACTATTGCTTTGCAGTACAGTTGAAGTTCAGGTATTGCAATACCCCCTGCTTCATTTTTCCTGCGAAGGATTGCTTTAGCAATTCTGGGTTTCTTATTCTTCCAGATGAATTTCATAATTGCTTGTTCTACTTCTGTAAGGTACATCGTTGGGATTTTAATTGGAATTGCATTGAATCTGTATAGCACCTTTGGTAGTATGGCTATTTTGACAATATTAATTCTGCCTATCCAAGAACATGGGAGATCTTTCCATCTTCTAAGGTTTTCTTTAATTTCTTTCTTTAGTGTTCTGTAGTTCTCATTGTAGAGGTCTTTCACCTCTTTTGTGAGATTGATTCCCAAGTATTTTATTTTTTTCGAGGCTATTGTGAATGGGGTAGTTTTCCTAATTTCTCTTTCTGAAGATTCATCACTTATGTATAAAAATGCATTGGATTTATGAGCATTGATCTTGTATCCTGCTACTTTACTGAATTCACTTATGAGTTCTAAGAGTTTTCTGGTGGAATTTCCTGGTTCCTCTAAGTATATAATCATATCATCAGCAAATAGGGATAGTTTGAGTTCTTCTTTTCCAATTCGTATCCCTTTAATTTCTTTGGTCTGTCTAATTGCTCTGGCTAGAGTTTCAAGGACGATATTGAATAGGAGTGGTGAGAGAGGGCATCCCTGCCTTGTTCCAGATTTTAGGGGGAATGCTTTCAGTTTTTCACCATTGAGAATGATATTAGCCATGGGCTTAGCATAGATGGCCTTTACAATGTTAAGGAACGTTCCCACTATCCCTATTTTTTCTAGTGTTTTGAGCCTGAAGGGGTGCTGTATTTTATCAAATGCTTTTTCTGCATCTATTAAAATAATCATGTGATTCTTGACTTTAAGTCTGTTGATATGGTGAATGACATTTATTGATTTCTTGATGTTGAACCAACCTTGCATCCCTGGGATAAAACCCACTTGATCGTGGTACACTATCTTTTTAATATGTTTTTGTATGCGATTTGCTAAAATTTTGTTGAGAATTTTTGCGTCGATGTTCATTAAGGATATTGGTCTGAAATTTTCTTTCCTCGATGTGTCTCTGTCTGGTTTAGGAATCAGGGTGATATTGGCTTCGTAGAATGAGTTTGGGAGGGTTCCCTCCTCTTCTATTTCATGGAATACTTTGAAGAGTATTGGAATGAGCTCTTCTTTAAAGGTTTTGTAGAACTCGGCTGAGAACCCATCTGGTCCTGGACTTTTCTTTGTTGTTAGGCTTTTGATGACTTCTTCTATTTCATTACTTGAAATTGGTCTATTTAAATTGTGTATGTCCTCTTTGTTTAATTTAGGTAATTCATAGGTCTCTAGAAACTTGTTGATATCTTCGAAATTTTCTATTTTGTTGGAGTATGGATTTTCAAAATAGCCTCTAATTATGTTTTGTATTTCAATCGTGTCTGTTGTGATATTTCCTTGTTCATTCCGAATTTTGGTGATTTGGGTTTTCTCTCGTCTTCTCTTTGTTAGTGTGGCTAAAGGTTTATCAATTTTGTTTATTTTTTCGAAGAACCAACTATTTATTTTGTCAATTTTTTGTATTGTTTCTTTTGTTTCAATTTCGTTGATTTCAGCTCTGAGTTTATCTATTTTCTGTCTTCTACTACTTTTGGTGTTGGTCTGTTCTTCTTTTTCTAGGGCTTTGAGCTGTAGTGTTAGGTTGTTTATTTGTTGACTTTTGCTTCTTTTATTGAATGCGCTCCATGAAATAAATTTCCCTCTAAGTACTGCTTTCATAGTGTCCCAGAGATTTTGTATGATGTTTCTTTGTTCTCATTTACCTCTAAGAATTTTTTAATTTCCTTCCTAATATCTTCTGTTCTCCATTCATCATATAATAGCATATTGTTTAATCTCCAGGTGTTGTAGTAATTTCTGTTTTTTACTCTTTCATTTATTTCTAGTTTCAATCCATTATGATCTGATAAAATACAAGGAAGTGTCTCTATCTTCTTGTATTTGCTAACATTAGCTTTGTGGCATAATATATGGTCTATTTTAGAGAAGGATCCATGTGCTGCTGAGAAGAAAGTGTATTCACTCTTGGTTGGATGGTATATTCTATAAATGTCTGTTAAGTCTAAATTATTGATTGTGTTATTGAGATCTATGGTTTCTTTGTTCAATTTTTGTTTGGAAGATCGGTCCAGAGGTGAGAGAGGTGTGTTAAAATCACCTAGTATTATTGTGTTGTGGTCTATTTGGTTTCTGAGATTGAGAAGGATTTGTTTGACATACATGTGTGAGCCACTGTTTGGGGCATAGATATTTATGATTGTTATGTCTTGCTGATTTATGGTTCCCTTAAGCATTATGAAATGTCCTTCTTTATCCCTTCTGACTAACTTTGGCTTGAAGTCTACTTTATCGGAAATGAGGATGGATACCCCAGCTTTTTTGCTGGGTCCATGTGCATGGTAAGTTTTTTCCCATTCTTTTACCTTTAGTCTTTGGGTATCTCTTTCTAAGAGATGAGTCTCTTGCAGGCAACATATTGTTGGATCTTTCTTTTTTATCCAATCTGCCAGTCTATGTCTTTTGATTGATGAATTCAGGCCATTAATATTCAGGGTTATTATTGAGATATGATTTGTATTCCCGGTCATTTGACTCATTTTATTCATTTATTTGTTTATTTTTGACTCGACTTGGTTCCTCTTTATTTGAGAGTTCCTTTAGGATATCTCCTCCCTTTGCTGATTTGCTTCTTTGTTTTTCATCTCTTCTTCATGGAATATTTTGCTAAGAATGTTCTGTAATGCTGACTTTCTTTTTGTATATTCTTTTAGCTTTTGTTTATCATGGAAGGATTTTATTTCGTCGTCAAATCTGAAGGTAAGCTTTGCTGGGTATAAGATTCTTGATTGGCATCCATTTTCTTTTAGGGCTTGAAAAATGTTATTCCAGGCCCTTCTAGCTTTTAAGGTCTGGATTGAAAAATCTGCTGATATCCGTATTGGCTTCCCCCTGAATGTAATTTGGTTCTTTTCTCTCACAGCCTTTAAGATTCTGTCTTTATTTTGTATGTTAGGTATTTTCATTATAATGTGCCTTGGTGTGGGTCTGTTGTAATTTTGTGTATTTGGAGTCCTATAAGCCTCTTGAACTTGATTTTCCATTTCGTTCTTCAGATTTGGGAATTTTCTGAAATTATCTCATTGAATAGGTTGTTCATTCCTTTGGTTTGTTTCTCTAAGCCTTCCTCAATCCCAATAATTCTCAAATTTGGCCTTTTCATGATATCCCATAGTTCTTGGAGATTCTGTTCATGATTTCTTACCATCTTCTCTGTTTGTTCGACTTTGTTTTCGAGGTTAAATATTTTGTCTTCAATATCTGAGGTTCTGTCTTCCAGGTGTTCTATCCTATTGGTTTTGCTTTCTATGGAGTTCTTAATTTGGTTTATTGTTTCCTTCATTTCAAGGATTTCTGTTTGTTTTTTTTTTCAATATCTCTATCTCTTTATTGAAATGGTCTTTTGCTTCCTGTATTTGCTCTTTTAACTGTCTATTGGTGCGTTCATTCAATGCCTGCATTTGCTCTTTCATTTCATCGTTTGCTTCCCTTATCATGTTGATTATGTACATTCTGAACTCCCTTTCTGACATTTCTTCTGCCATGCTGTCATTGGATTTTATTGATGTAACATCCAGATTTGTTTGAGACATTTTCTTCCCTTGTTTTCTCATGTCCTTCAGGTGTCAGTGGACTGCAGAGATGTTGCAGATTTCCTCTATTGACTTATAATGTCCCTGAAGATTGCTAGTGTATCCCCTCTTATCCTTCAGTAGCCTGAAGTCTTAGAGGAAGTTGATACTGCAGTGCTCCCCAAGGAAGCTGCCTCTCTAGGGTTGGTGACCCTCAGGTGGGGTATATTCCCTGCTAGTGGGCAGAGGTGCCTCTACTTGTTGACCAATGGTCATCCAAAGGGGAACTAGACTGTGGGCTGAGGCAAGGCCTGTTTGGGCCTGTGTCTCTGGTTTTACCGTCCTTGTGGGAAAACCCCACCCAGCGGGGAAGACTCACCTGGTGGGGAGGTCTCGCTGGTCAGTTCCCTTCCTAGAGGTTCCCCTCAGTCCACAACTACCGCCTGGGCAGGGCAGCCTTCCCAGGCAACGTTCCCAGGGGCCCGGACCTACCTCCTGGGCCTGGGAGCCTCACCCTTCGCAGACGAGTCTCCTTAGGTAGCCCCTCCTCAGAGAAGCTGCCCGCAGTCCTGGAACCTTCGCTCCGCCCCTCAGCTTGTCTCTGAGTAGCTCTTTCAAGAAAAGGTGCCTAGGTCCCCAGACCGGACCGTGCTTTGCACCTAATCGCCTGGCTATGGGACCCCTCCTCTGAGCAGTCACTTGGAGCCTTGTACATATGCTCCAAGTCCCAGTGACCCGTCACTCGTCTCTTCCTCCAGGCAGCCACCCGGTGTTCTGTGTGGGCGCTTGGAGACCAAGCAACTTACTGCGCACCTCCACTTCCTCAGGACAGCCCCCTCCCCGTTGCTCAGGCGGTTGCTGAGTCCAAATAGCTCGCCGCCCAACTCTTTCTCTGGCAGCCGCCGGAGCCCCGGCAGATTGCTCCAAAAAACCAAGCGGTGTGCTGCTCGGCCTCCTCTGCAAAGTTCCCCGCTCTCCAAGTTCACTGCTCCAGCGGGGGGAGGGGTGTCTTGCCGCCTGGGCAGGGCAGCCTTCCCAGGAAAGTTCCCAGGGGCCCGGACCTACCTCCTGGGCCTGGGAGCCTCACCCTTCGCAGACGAGTCTCCTTAGGTAGCCCCTCCTTAGAGAAGCTGCGCGCAGTCCTGGAACCTTGTCTCTGTGTAGTTCTTTCAAGAAAAGGTGCCTAGGTCCCCGGACCGAACCGTGCTATGCACCTAATCGCCTGGCTATGCGACCCCTCCTCTGAGCAGCCACCTGGAGCCTTGTACATATGCTCCAAGTCCCAGTGACCCGCCGCTTGTCTCTTCCTCCTGGCAGTCACCCGGTGTTCTGTGTGGGCGCTTGGAGACCAAGCCACTCACTGCGCACCTCCACCTCCTCTGGACAGCCCCCTCCTCGTTGCTCAGGCGGTTGCTGAGACCAAATAGCTCGCCGCCCAACTCTTTCTCTGTCAGCCGCAGGAGCCCTGGCAGATCGCTCCAAAACCAAGCGGTGTGTCGCGCAGCCTCCTTTGCAAAGTTCCCCGCTTTCCGAGTTCACAGCTCCAGCGGGGGGAGGGGTGTCTTGCCGCCTGGGCAGGGCAGCCTTCGCAGGCAACGTTCCCAGGGGCCTGGACCTACCTCCTGGGCCTGGGAGCATCACCCTTCGCAGACAAGTCTCCTTAGGTTGCCCCTCCTTAGAGAAGCTGCGCGCAGTCCTGGAAACTTCGCTCCGCCGTTTTTTCGCTCCGTTTTTTTGCTCCGCTTCACTGTCCGTTTTTACCGCTCCAGCGGGTGGAGGGGCGTCTCGCCGAGCAACTCTACTTCACAAAGTTCTCTGCGTTCAGGGGCTACCACCCCATCCGGGACGCCTCCCAATGGGAAAAACTCATCCAGCGGCTTTGAGTTGGTCCCAAGTCACTCACTATCTCCTCTTTTGAATCTTGAGTCCTGGAGCAACATGAAATGCAGTCGCCCTCTAGTCCGCCATCTTGAAAACCCCAGTTAATGATTTTTGATCAGTTCTTTTTATCCAACTCAAGTTATTTTTGAACATCCGTTACATTGCAATGGAGATAAGCATTATAAGGCCTTTGCTTTTGTTAAATATAAGCGTGCATAAAAATTAAAATTTTAAAAATGGATCCAAATATTTTTAATTCACGTAATTTAAAGAGGTTCAATTTAAATTGGGTAAACTAATAGAAGTAAAATGTCTTTAAAATCAACTCACAAGTCTCTAGGTGGTCACACTAATAAAATGTTGATGTTTATAAAATGTCTAACATCAATTTTTCTAGGACTTTTCTTCAACAAGAAAGAGACGGCAAATACTGTTGGTACACTTGTCTGATATGTTGGTTTTCTTACAATAAGATGAGTGAATTGGAGTCGACATGTATGGGATTACTCAAATGTGTTTGTTAGAGACATCTAATTAATTTACAAAGTTATTCCATGAAGTAACATACTCAAAAACATTATTCTTTGTATATTAAATGTGTTCATATTTTCTAGGTATGCAAGCCTTTAAAGCAGAAGATTTATCAAGCTGCTATTTTCCAAATTAAACTTGTCTGTAATGGTAAACCTATCATTTAATGTTCTATTATAGGACCTGTCATCAATAGGGTATATGTAAAATTTGTTAAATGTATTTCTAAAAGTTTTTGAAAGCCTGATTTATTTAAAGGTTAAACATGAAAGCATTTTACCACTTTGCCACACAAAAGGAAACTTAAAGCTCTCTCAGCCTTTCTTTAATTCATGTTTTAGATATAATGTTAAATTGTGTTAACAAATGTGCATATAGACTCAGGAGTCGATATATGTAAACTTCTTAAAATAACATTTAAGAAAGAGTATAATGTGCAGTAGCAAAAATAGGACAATAGTGACTGAAATTGGGGTCTCTGATGACCTCATGACTGTAGCATGCCTGGTGCCTGGGAGTGCTCCTGTGCAGGGGCACAAGATGCCTAACTGCTGTGGCAGTACATTGATCTCAGGCACACAGCTCTTGGGCAGGAAGGAATTCTTTTGCTAGGTAACTAGTGTTTCATCAGCTCCCTTCTCTGGTTCCTACCCACCCTACAGAAACTTTGGAACCTAACATTGCACATATATAAAGATTGCTGACATAACTCTTTAGATCTGCATTTCCGTCAGAGAACAGAGCTAAAAGCCCTGCCTTACCTGAGATAAGGCTCTGCCTCACAACCCTGCTGCATACTAGAATGACTCCAAAGTAAGCCAGACTTTAACTCATCTAAAGTTGTGTTCAAAAGTTTGATGTTTGTTGTAAAGACTACTGTGATCTCAAGCAGGGGATATAATGAATAACTCAGCCAAAATTCAAGATAGCTATTGCACAAACTGAATGTTTTACTGTTGGTGATTCCATTTGGTATTTTCCTTGTAAACTCTGTTGCCTGATCAATATTTTGCAGAAGTACTGCTTCAAGAGCGAACACCGTAAATTAACTTGGAATAGTAAGTCATCAGCTATAGGACAGATAATGTAAACCCCAATTAGATAAAAGGGGGTAAATAACTGTAAAGTCATAGACATTGAAGTTAAAGCCCAGTACTTTTGCTTTATGACTGGTGAGACTGACTTGCTTGATGGTTAAGATCAAACTTAGAGATTGAGATTAAATACAGAGATCAAGAAAAGTCCATATTTGGGTCTTGCCCTCAAAGTCAGCCTGAACCCAGGGAACAAGAGGACTTCTCCAAGGAGCTTTGCAACTCTGGGTCACACAACCTCCTGACCAAGGAGATTCATGAGGCCACTAGAGGAAAAGCCACTCAGTGCACCTGCTGCAGAGGAGGGGCATGGATAAAAGGGAGATACCCCTAATGTTTCCAAGGGGAGTCACCTCATCGAGAAGACCCTGCCTAACCAATGGCACTAATGGAGCTAAGAAGCTGCTCTTAAGTTCCCTACAAGTGACTCCTGTGAGAACTCAGCTGACTCTTTAACAGACAGGAACAGGTCACTTTGACCAGCTTGATCTTAAACACCTAGCAAAACAGTTAAAACCAAAATATAGCCATTCTTGGACATTTAAAAGAAATAATACTTAAATGTAACTTACGATGTATACTTGTGTTAGCCCACTAGAATAAAGACTAAAAAGAGAGATTCTTAGGCAAATGTGCCTGATAACTATCAAGAGAAACTGCCAGAGTCAGAAGTTTTTAGTCAGTTTAAGGCCTACAGACACAGGTAGGCTTAATCTATGTTTGCTAGTATCTCTACTGAATGTTGTGTTTACATTCCTGATAACCTAGACAATGTTAAAGCTCCCAAATAAAGGCCTTGTCCTCTCCAGCCTTTGCTAGACCTTGTTATGGGAACAACTTCTCAGTTCTTCCACCCCCTGGTGAGGAATTATTGACTTCTGTCATCTTTATGATATTCATTGGCATGTTCCAGATTCTGCAACATTTATATTGTATCAATCTCATTTCAGTACTCATGTCTTTTTGTTCTTCTCTCATAGAAGCACCCACCCCCAGATGCCTTTACAACCTGCTCTTCCCCAACCGGACTTCTACCATGGACCCCTCAATTGACCCAATTTCTAAAAAAGGAACTCCAAAGTGCTTGCCCCATGCTTCCCCCTTCCAGCTTGAAGAAGCCAGATCGGTCATCACCCCCTTTCCCTACAGCAGTGAAGGAGTTCCTAGAATTAGAGGGGTAAATGAAGTCAGAATTGGGGACAGGCAGTTAGTGTAGAAATAGGGGATCAATTAAATTGAGGAAATGAAGTCCATGAAAACCATCTGCCTTTGGAAGTCTGGAAGGAGAATGGACTTTTTACATCTCACCTGCAAAACCAGCCCCAGTCACTTAGGCAGGAAGGAGAGAGAAGGCTTCGGAAAGAACTGGAGAGCAAGAGATTTTCTTATAAAAACAGAAACAGGGGAATGTAATGCATAAAGCTGCTCCCCCCGCCCTTTCAGGTGCAGCCATTTTTCCCGCCTCCCAACCACTTGTCAATCTGTGAACATCCTGGCTAGCTATTGGTTCATCAATCAGCTTGCAAGTATCCTTCTCCGGTATTGGTCCCCTGTTAGCCCGGCGGAATTCAACTGTTTACTATAGCTTCCCCGCCATCTTTTCCCATCCTTCTGTCTGTCCTCCTCACTTTCTCTATCCTCCTGGTTTTCACACTCTCTCTAGCGCACACCCTTTCTCTTTTCCTCTCATTTTCTCTCTTACCCTGCAGGGAGACACTCTGTTTGCTTAATAAACTCCCTTATGTGATTTCCCGTGTTCGGCGTGCTTCCATGGGATTTCCTTACAACCATACCAAGTACTGGTGAAAATGTGAAGGAAATTGAACTTAATACAATGCTTTAAATATGTACAGTTCAAGTCAGGTATGGTGGCACACACAACTGTAATCCCAGCAACTTGGGAGGCTGAGGCAGGAGGATAGCCAGTTTGAGGCCATCCTCAGCAATTTGGTGAGGTCCTAAGCAACTTAGTGAGACCCTGTCTCAAAATAAAACATAAAGAAGGGCTGGGGATGTGGCTCAGTATCCTCTGGGTTCAGTCCCCAGTACAAAAAAATCAAATGTGTGTGTGTGTGTGTGTGTGTGTGTGTGTCTGTGTGTCTGTGTGTCTGTGTCTGTACATTGTATGTCAAAGAAACTTTTTTTTTCTCAAAATTTTTCATTGATAATGAAGCCATAATCGGGGATAGGCAGTTAGTGTAGAAACAGGGGATCAGGTCAAATCGAGGAAATGAAAGCCAAGAAAGCCATCTGCCTCTGGAAGTTGGAGACTGCCCCTGGGAGAATGGAATGTCAAGGATCTCTGGAGCTCATTGATTACCAAATTTACCTGCCTTTATCAAGGACTGCAAGCAAGGAGCTGCTAGTTAATGCCCCCTGGGCCCTTGCCTGACTGAATTACTTTGGCCCTCCCCCTGCCCCATCTGCCTCTTTTTACATCTCACCTGCAAAACCAGGCCTAGTCACATAGGCAGGAAGGAGAGATAAGTGGGGAGAGAACTGGAAAACAGAAAGAGACCTTAACCTATAAAAGATGTAGGGTGCACTCACTTCTTGGGACTTTAGAACATGAGCCATGGCCCCCTTCTCCCTCCCGGGAGAAGTCTATTATTACCTTTAAATAAAACCTGCTTAATATGCTTGCCTTGGCATGCTTTTCTAGTGTTCAAACTTCAACATTAGAGGAAGCAGAACTTGTCACTGGTAAATGCGGTATCAATAATATGCCAGGCACTGTGATTCTCAGACAACATGCTCCTCCTGGGTGACCTTATCCAAACTCACAACTGCCATCCATACTCTGATGAGGCCACTTATCTGTTCCACAGGCATCTTAAAGATTTAGCATGCCTAAGGCAGAATTCTATTTTTTCTCTGATCTTTCTTAGTACAGTGAATAGCAACACTATCTGACTAGTTGTCAAAATGACCCAGTTCAATGGGGCATGGTGGTATACACCTGTAATTACACAGAATTGGGAATTGAGGCAAGAGGATCTTGGGTTCAAGGCCAACCTCGGCAACTTAGGGGAGACTCCGTAAAGAAAATATATAAAGGGCTGAGGATGTGACTCAGTGGTTAAGTGTCCCTGGGTTCAATCTCTGGTACCATAAATAAATAAATAAATAAATAAACTGGGGATGTAGCTCAGTGGTACAGCACCCCTGGGAGCAATCCCACTACAAGAGAGAGAGAGAGAGAGAGAGAGAGAGAGAGAGAGAGAGAGAGAGAGAGAAGAAAGAAAGAAAGAAACCCAATCATAATTTTGATTTTTCATCTCCCTCACCTCCAACATCCCAAATGTGTCCTGAATCTGTCCACTTCTCAACATTACATGAATCGAAACCATCCAGCATTTCTCTGGCAATAGTCTCTTCATCAGCCTTCTCATCATGAAACTTGCTTGACAAAGTTCACACACCCAAAGCAGCCAGAGATTTTAAAATACAGCGTCATCTTTTCATCCCCAATATTAAAAATCTTTTAGTAACTTCTCACTCCCCACCTTAAAGCTCAATCTCTTTAAGGTGAGTTATGCACACAAGGTGGCCCCCAATCTCCTCCCAATTCCCCTCCACAATTGTCCTTTCTTGCCACTTCCTTTCTCCCTCTGCTCGCTCTGGTGATTGTTAAAACTGGGGATATCTGCGGCAGTCTGAAATGACTTTTCGACTCCTGTTCTGTATTCCATGGGTGGCCTCACAGCAATAATGAAGAGCAGTGGAAGCACGGGAGACAAAAAGCAGGCAAAAGTAATTTTTATCAAGTTCCTTTTTGAGTCAGATGTTCTTGTACAGGCAAAGTAGGAAAAAGGAAACACAAAGATGACTTTGGTGGAAGGATTTCTAAAGGAGAATGCATTTTTGTGTTTTCACCAAGCTATGGCTCCTCTGGATTTTAATATTATAGTGGGGTCATAACAAGAATTTCCTCTATTGTTGGCTTTACACAGATGCAAAGCGGTGCTCAGGAAGCTGGGAGATTGATGAATAGTTGGTTTGATGTATTTGAACCATTCACCACTTTGAGTTAAATGTGCATATTCGGTTCGAAATAGACAATGGGGAGGGGCAGTCCCCCTTTCCTTCTCTAACTTGCATAACATCAGGCCTCACTGCTTTAACTAATGAGTATTTAGAAGTAAAGACTCCTACTGATTCCAGCGAGCCATTAATTCTCTGCTTGCAGAGCCACTGTGGAGTTTTTCATCAGCCACATTTTTTAGCCATTACCAGTTGCTTCTGAGCAGTAGTGCTGACCCTTGGATTCCTGTATATGTCACACATCAGACACATAATGGGTTCCAAAGTCCTCCTGGAAGGAATTTTACAGGGGACC
Source organism: Sciurus carolinensis (assembly GCF_902686445.1). Taxonomy (NCBI): domain Eukaryota; kingdom Metazoa; phylum Chordata; class Mammalia; order Rodentia; family Sciuridae; genus Sciurus; species Sciurus carolinensis. Next base: position 36,548,996 of record NC_062232.1, read on the forward strand.
AGGAACACATGCAAAGATGCACATTCTGGTCACTCTGTTGACAAAGGTGTCTCAAAACTGTTAGTTTAGGGACTGTAACAGACTCTGAATGAAAATGTATATTTAAACCAATACATAACCTGGTAAAAGGTGCGGGTGGAGGTGAGCTGCGAAATTCTCTTAAACTAATTGCTCAGTCAGCACTACCCTTTGTAATAATGATGTTTGCTCCAGGTTTATTATTTTGCTTAATAGCCTCATTGATCTTGCCTCAGTGGGCTTTCCATTTTTACACATCACATTCTCTTGGGAATTCAAAAGACTGTGTCTCTGAAGATGCTCAGTCAACTTGAAAAGACTCATTTTTGAAAAGGTCTTAACCTGCCTTCAGCTTGAAGCAATTCAGACTTTGCCCAAGCAAACACCAGGGCACAGACGCATTGCTGGAGTACCTGTTTCTACCATTTGGAAGCTGTCTGTCTGAAAGGTCATTTACAGACCAATTGTGAAGGGTGCTCAAAATTCAGGGATCCATACTCATAACTAAAGACAATATACATATAATTGGGAACAGGGCAATTCATTATTTAATGGATTCTGCATTATTCAATGTCATAAATATTTTGTGGGAAGGCCTACTATTCCATTATATCTCCAACTATTAAACTTACAATGAACAAAATCATAATGGGTAGAGGAAGGGAAAGTCAAGAGAAGAAACACACAGAAAAGGTCATGAAATAACTCCCACTCAAATTAAGATACATCCAAGTTGGAAAGGCAAGAGTTTCATGGCTTTTCTTTTTTAATTTGAGGGAAGCTCATTTTATTCATCAATAATTTCCAGCTATTCGAAAGAAGGAAGGGCAAATTAAATCTCTTAAACTCATGACTGAGGGATCCAGAAAGAAGAGAAGCTCTCCAACCCCAAATAACCAAACGTCAAATAGCATAACATTTAAAAAATACCAAAAATAGTATATTTGACATTAATTGAATCAAAGGCAATACACAGAATAAAGTAGGTAAAATGTTTGAACTGTGATAAAGCATGAAATTTAAAATGCTCTGCCTCTCCTCTCTATTGTCTAAAAGTTTAACCATTCTAATAAGGACTAAGTCAACCAGTAGATTTCTCCACATTACTTTTCAAATGATTAGGTAATAGGTAAAAAAAAAAAGGGGGGAATAAAAGGGAAAATTAACACTGCACATTAGTCATCTTCTGACAACATCCATATTTCACAACAGTGACTCAGCAAGCTACTTAATGTGAACTTCAATGGCTTTTAATTAGTTTTGTAATGAAAAGAACCTGACTTGATTTGGGCTTTCATATGACTTTATCAATCATTTCCACAGTTCTGAGAATACTAACAAGTGATTAGTTCTTAGGACAAAAGTTTGCCTGTATTAGCCTTCAACCTACCCAGACACCCATAGGCAGCACTTATTTTCCATTAAAATGAGAAAATGTTAGGAGCTAAAAATACAGGTCTATGCAAAGGTGTGAAACTTCTTTCCAAATTATTACCTTGGAACAATGACAATAGTTAGGATTTCTCTTTTTCAGAGAGAAGAGGCAGAAATCCCAACCCGTTCCCCCACCTCCCCCAAAGATTTGAGTCACATGGTTTCTTTGTGCTGAAAACCAGTTATCTCTACTTGAAACCTAAGCAGAAAGCATCAGTATTTCGGGACCACCTGGAACCAATGGGGGTGCTGGGAGACTTCCAGATGGATTCTAAGACTATTCATTGATATTTACATAAGGAGAATAAATGTTTTTCCTAAGATAGCATGTCCCTTCAGTATCTTCAGACCACCAGCAAGAGAGGGAGGTACAGAAATTCTATTACATTAATAGTCTTTGTTTTTATGGCTTTGGCATTTATTAACTAGTGGGAGCTGTTTATTGGGTCATAAACTTTACTAATGGGGATATTATCTCTAAATTATAAATCTCCTTCAGTATATGGCTTAGTTATAAAAAGAATAATTATTTAAAGTGTCTGTATGGCTGCAATGTATCATGTTCATCGGCATGATTCCTATAATGTCCATTTCATTGTTTTGTAGGCTTGAACCAGGAACAATCAGGGCAGAAACACATCTATGCAAGAGAAAGAGTATGTTGTTACCCCCAAAACTCAGGAGTGTTCTCTTGGTTTCCTTCCCTTTCTTTTCTCCTTCTGCTTTTCAAATGAAGTACATTGCAAGCCAGTACAAGGGCTAAATTATCTATATATTTCAACTCCTGAGAAAAAGACAACCAAGTAAAGAATTGAATAGGTAAGTGACAGATGTGTCAACTTGAAAAGTTCCAGGAAAGTGTCATCATTCTAAAAGCTTGCTCTCTGGGGAATAGAAAATCTTAAAGTGACAAAATGGCTTGGCACTGTCAGTTGTCTTCAAAAAATATAAAAATCCTGGGACAAAACTCAAATAGTCAAAATTAGGGTTAATGGGTAGGTGCTTCTAGTATCTAAATTGAATATACTCGTTCATTAGAAGTCCTGTGGAGTCTATTTTAACAACAGTACATGTGTGGTTATCCTAAATGGTTAGTATAGGAAAGTAGTTTATTGATTAGTTTCAATTTTTTTTAAATGAAAGAGCCATTGTTGTTGAGCAAAATTGGTCCATCTGAGTGCCAAGAAGCCAGCTCACTTCCAGGCAAGATGCTGCAAATGTGGAGTGAAAGAATAAGGAGACAGGTGAGCCCCTGACATGTCATCAGCATCTTTTCCTCTCGTCAGAACAGACACTGAAAGGTGACTGGTGCAGTCCCTTCCTGACAGGGTTGTGCCATTGATTTATAATGCCCAGGATCCAACAATGAGGGTTCAGGTAGACGCAGAAGACTTGACACTGACTTCCTAGAGGTCTATGGCCATGAGTTTTAATCAAATGTACACACTATCACAAGAGTTCTGCTGAAGAAAAATAAAAATAGAACAAGGGAGATGCAGGAGGGAAATGTAGTTTTAGAATATTTAAACCTCTAGGCCTGGGGGCCATTGGTATGTATGTAAAATAAACCAAAACAAATCCTTGAAATCTCCAGCATTCACATCCTTAAATATTTTAGACATGTTACACTTTTGGTCATGCTATAATTATATACACGCGCATATATTCCTAAGCTAACAAAATGACTTTAGATTCAAAAAGGGCATTAAAAATACAAACAGTGCATGTTTCAATTTTTCACCCAATTGTGTGTGTACTGGCAGGGAGGAGGTTTCTTTTTTCCCCATAACTTTACTAATTTCAGAAAATAAATACATTCACTCTAGAGAGTTTAAGAATTATTTTGATGAGGTGAGTTGCTATAAAACTTAATTATATAAGTAATAAACACATGTCAAAAAGATTTTTAAAATGTTTACTAGAATCACAACTTATTGCTCTGATATAATTTGATTTTAAATTGTCATACATAGTTGGCAAAAATCATTTTCTTTGTATTGTAATAAATCAAATTACATTGGATGAAAAAAATTATCATAAGATTCTTTAGTATTCATAAATCATACATACGATATAAATGTTGAACATTTCTTTAAATGGCATTTTTAATAGTGCTGGTAACATTAGTAATATAATATGATGATCTGAAAAACTAAAATGACAAAAGATTAATTGTGGTTTATGGATTTCTATTCAATATGTACCTTGTTTCTTCTTGCTTTTAATGAAAATTAGGCCTATTAAAATAAACTTGACAAAATTAGAGCAGTACATCAAAGGAAGTTGACCGAACGTATCATGGTTCCTCCTCCTCTAAGCCATACACATCCCTCAAAAGGTCTAAGTATCTAATGCATTTCACAGGCATAGGTGATGGCATTCCCAGCCAAACATCTTCACATTTCTAGGAAAAAACAAAGATGGATATAATTAGAGCCACATTTCAAAACACAGTTTTGAAAATTCAACATCAACTTCTTTCTTGTCTTTATTTAAGCTTTTGGTAAACAGTTTATTTTCAAAACATAATTTTTTGCTCTGCACTTCAGGATCATGAGGACTTTGGTAGATTAGATTCTTTTCTTTCTTTCTTTCTTTTTCCCCAGTGCTGGGGGGGAATCCAGGGTTCTGTGCATGCTAGGCAAGTGCTCTACCACTGAGTTATACCCCCAGCCCTAGCTTCTGTATCTTGATTCTTTACCCGCTGTCTCTATTAGAATTACAGGTCCAGACTCTTTACCATATGACTTCGGATCCTGCCATGGAAGAGGAGGAGTAGTATTTTCCTGTCCCTTTCTTGTGGACTTGGCTACATGAATGGCTGTGGATTGTGCACTGTTAGTGCCAGGCCTGCTATACTTTTGTCACCACCACGAAAACAGTATGGCCCTGGATACTGCTGGTTCAACAGGAAACCAGGCCTACTTGCAACCTGGAGCTAAGCCCAGCTACAGCAATCCAAGCTCATCTGACCTACAGACCCATGGATGAAAAAAATAAACATGTCTTGTGAACCACTAAAATTTGGGGGATTGTTTGTTAGGCAGCACTATTGCAGTGATAGCTCTTGCTATTCTTTATTAAGAACTCAACTTTTTTTTTCCTCTTTCTTTCTTTTTTAAATGTTGCTGGAAATTGAACCCAGGGCCTTGTGCATGCTAGGTGAACACTCTACCACTGAGTTACATCCCTGGCCTTAAGAACTCAATTTTAAAAATCCAAACTGGTAGCTATACTGGCAGTTTGGGTCCCATTTCTTCAACAATCTGTTAAAAGAGTACTGGATTACTCACAGTATCCTTTTAGGGATAAGCTCCCTTATGTATACAGTCATGTGCTGCATAACAATATTTTGGCCAACAATGTACTGCATATCTGACAGTGATCCCATAAGATTATAATGGAGTTGAAAAACTCCTACTGCATAGTGAAGTCATAGCTGTCATTATGTTATGACACAACATATTACTCGTACATTTGTGGTGATGCTGGTTTAAATAAACCTACTGTGCTGCCAGTCAGATAAAACTATAGCACATACAATAATGTACATAAGTATGTACATAATGCTGGATAATGATAATAAATGACCATGTTTATGCATTTACTAACCTTTTATCATTAGAGTGTATTCCTTCTACTTACAAAGTGTACCATGTTATGCTATGGCAGCCTCATATCTTGTGTTTACCACACCTCTTCTCGATTTCATCATTTTCTTTTGTGCTTGATTTAATCTCACATCACTTTATTCATTTTGGCTCTAAAGTAATAGGCTATACTATGTGTATACACACACACACACACACAAAAACCATATGGCCCAGGAATATACTAGCAGTAACATCTAAGTTTGTGTAACGAATACTCTTAGGGTGCTTGTACAACAGTGAAATCACTTAATGAAGCATTTCTCAAAATGTACTTGTATCAGGTGACATATGACTATATGTGTGTATACATACATACTTTATATATAATACATGTATGTGCATATATGTACAAACTTCTTGCATATGCTACAATGGTCAATAAATATTAATATCAACAGAGGGAAAGTCCATAACTGTGGTTGCATATATTTCTATTATCAAGGTTAATTGTCTTATATATAAGGTTCTATTTCTTCTTTCTTTCTTTTTTTTTTTTTGTTTCATTTCTTGTGGTCCAAGGGAGCTAGGGATGGAACCCAGGGCCATGTGCATGCTAGGCAAGTGCTCTACTACTGAGCCACACTCCTAGCCTACATAAAAGGTTCTAACTCTCCACTAGTGTTACATTAGTATCCAGAGTCACAGTGTGTCATGGAAACACAGGGAAAGACTCAGTAAGTCTATGGTGATAGAATTCTGGAAGCACACTGGGTTAGCAAGATTTCAGTTGGGCCTTACAGGATGAGGAGCATTTCTCATGGGGGGGGGGGGTGGTTAAAGCACTGCAGGGTGTGCTAGGCATGGGGACTGAAATAAGCAAAGGCCTGGAGACCTCAGCACCCATTTTCAAGAAAGAATGAGTAGCCCAATGTGATCTGGAAGGGCCTTCTGAGCTAGTACATACTTGAGGCTGTGGTAAGAGGAAGCTACTGGTGGGTCTTGTCCAAAGGAACAGCAGGAATGTGATTAGAAACTGATTAGATAACTTGTTGGAATGTATGGAGAGTAAAATGAAATCGAGAAGTCAATTTGGTGGTGACTATGATAATCTTGAGGAGAGATGACTGCACCATAAACCAGAACAGTTGAAGCTGGGCTGAAGAATAGGGGTTATGTTTGAAAAATTCTACTGCAAGAGAATAAAGAATAACAAGAAGGCAAGATTTGAAATGGTGATAAAAGAAAGGGGTAGTAAAATGGTTTGAATCATGTACCCCACAAAAAGATATGTCAAAGTCCTGACCCTCCATATCTTAGAAAGTAACTTTATTTGAAAATAAGGTTTTTGCAGGTGTAATCAGGTAAGTTAAGATGAGGAAGATGAAGTCATATTGGAGTAGGGTAGAGCACTACTCCAATAAGACTGGTATCCTTAAAAGAAGAGGGCCACACGAACACAGAAAGACTCAAGGGGGTAATGCCATATGATGACAAAGCCAGAGATTGGAATTATGTAGCTATAAACCAAGAAATGCCACAAAATGTGAGAAGGCAAGAAAGGATTCATACATAGGTTTCAGAGGCAGTGTGGCCCTGCTGATACCTTGATTTTATACTGCTCACCCCAGAAGTGTGAGATAATAAATTTATGTTTGTTTCAAGTTACCTAGTTTGTGGTACTTTGTTAGGGTAGCCCTAGCAAACTAATACAAGTAAGGATGGTTCTAAGGGAAGAGAAGGAAATTAAAGGGATACGAATAGGAAAAGAAGAGCTCAAACTGTCTGTTTGCTGACAACATAATCCTACATTTAGAAGACCCAAAAAACTCCACCAGAAAACTTTTAGAACTCATAAATGAATTCAGCAAAGTGACAGCACACAAATTCAACACCCATAAATCAATTGTGTTCCTATACATCAGCGATCAATCAACTGAAAGAGAAATTAGGAAAACTATCGCATTCACAATAGCCTCAAAAAAAAAAATGCTTGGGAGTCAATCTAACAAAAGAGGTGAAGGACCTCTATAATGAAAACTACAGAACACTAAAGAAAGAAATTGAAGATCTTAGAAGATGGAAAGACCTCACATGCTCTTGGATAGGCAGAATTAATATTGTCAAAATGGCTATAAAAGCAAAAACACTATACAGATTCAATGCAATTCCCATCAACATTCCAATAATGTTCTTCACAGAAATAGAAAAAGCAATTATGAAATTCATTTGTAAAAATAAGAGGCCTAGAGTAGCCAAAGCAATCCTTATCAAGGAAAGCGAAACAGGAAACATCACAATACCAGACCTTAAATTATACTACAGAGGCATAGTAACAAAAACGGCATGATATTGGCACCAAAACAGACATGAAGACCAATGGTACAGGAGAGAAGACAAAGAGACAAACTCACATACATACAGTTATCCCATACTTAACAAAATTCCAAAAACCTACAATGGAGAAAAGATAGCCTCTTCAAAAAATGGTGCTGGAAAAACTGGTAATCCATGTGTAGGAAAATTAAATTGAACTCCTATTTCTCACCCTGCACAAAACTCAACTCAAAATAGATCAAAGACCTAAAAATTAGACCAGAAACCATGCACCTGCTAGAAGAAAATATAGGCTCAACACTCCAACATATTGGCTCAGGAATTAACTTCCTTAACAAGACTCCTAAAGCTCAAGAAGTAAAATAAAAATCAATAAATGGAATGGCATCAAATTAAAAAGCTTCTTCACAGCAAAGGACACAATCAAGAGCATGAAAAGAGAGCCTACAGCATGGCAGAAAATCTTTGCCACCTGTTCCTCAGATAGGGCATTAAAATCCTGGGTATACAAGAACTCAAAAAACTTAACACCAAAAACAAAACAAAACAAAAACAACAACCTAATCAATACATGGCAAAGGAATTAAAGAGACACTTCTCAAAAGAAGAAATATAAATAATCAACAAATACATGAAAAAATGTTCAACCTTTCTAGCAGTTAAGGAAATGCAAATTAAAACTACCTTGAGATTTCATCTCACTCCAATCAGAATGGCAATTATCAAGAATACAAGTAATGGGGCTGGGGAGATAGCTCAGTCGGTAGAATGCTTGCCTTGTAAGCACAAGGCCCTGGGTTTGATCCCCAGGACCCCCCAAAAAAAGAATACAAGTAATGGGCTAAGGGTGTGGCTTAGTGGTAGAGCACTTGCTTAGCATGTGTGAGGCACTGGGTTCAATCCTCAGCACCACATAAATATAAAGGTATTGTGTTCATCTACAACTTAAAAATATTTTTTTAAAAAAAGAATACAAGTAACAAGAAATACTGGTGAGGATGTGGGGGGAAAGGTACACTCATACATTGCTGGTGGAACTGCAAATTGGTGCAACTATTCTGGAAAGCAGTATGGAGATTCTTAAAAAAGACTAGGAATGCGCCGGGGTGCAGTGGCACACACCTGTAATCCCAGTGGCTTGGGAGGCTGAGGCAGGAGGATCTCAAGTTTAAAGCCAGCCTCAGCAACTTAGCAAGGCCCTAAGTAACTCAGTGAGATCCTGTCTCTAAATAAAATACAAAATAGGGCTGGGGATACAGCTTAGTGATCAAGTGCCCCTGAGTCCAATCCCTAGTACCCAACCCCCACCAAAAAAAACTAGGAATGAAGCCATTATTTGACCCAGTTATCCCACTCCTTGGTATATATACAAAGGATTTAAAATAGCAACACAATTTACAATAGCTAAGCTATGGAACCAACCTAGGTGTCCTTCAACAGATGAATAGATAAATAAAATTTGGTGTATGTACACAATGCAGTATACTCAGCCACAAAGAAAACGCCAGTTAATGGACAGATCTGTAGACTATCATGCTATGTGAAATAAGCCAATCCCCAAAAACCAAAGGCCAAAGCATTTCTCTGGTATGTGGAAGCTAACCCACAAAAAGTAGGGAGGGGCAAGAATAAAAGTTCAGTGGAGTAGACAAAGGGGAATGAAGGGAAGGGAGGGGAATGAAGGGAAGGGAGGTGAATGAATCTGACATAACTTTCCTATGTACATATATACCACAGTGAATCTCACCATCATGTACATCCACAAGGAATTAAGTAAAAAAATAATAATAACTATGGGTATTTGGCAGAATAATCAAAAGAGGGAAGGGAACAGAGGTTGGTAGAAGGGAAGGAGAATGAGAGATCCTGGGAACTAAATTAGAAGAAGATACATTCCATGCTTTTATAATTATGTCAAAATAGGTTCTACTATCATGTATAACTTAAAAGAACCAATTCTAAATTTAGTAATAGTTGACCATGTCCATATTAGTTTCCTAGGGATGGCAGTAGTAAATTATCACAACCTGGGTGGCTTAAATTAACAGAAATTGATTCTGTCACAGTTTAGGAGGCCAGCAACCCAAAATCAAGTTGTCAGCAGGATAGGCCCATGCCCTGTCCCTAGCTTGTAGAGGCTGTTGACCATCTTTGTTGTTCCTTGACTTGCAGAGATAAAACCGCAATCTCTGCTTCTGTGTTTACATGGTGTTCTGTGTATGTCTCGGTTCTTTATGTGACTATCTTATGAGGATTCCAATCATTGGTTTGACAGTCTACCCTAATCAGTATAACCTTGTTTTAATGGATGACATTGACAAAGATCCTATTTCCAAATAAGGTCACATTCTGAGGTTCTGGGTAAATGTGAATTTTGGGGGCAGGGGAAATATTCAACATAGTGTAATAGCATAAGCAAAATAAGGAAAGCAGGGAGAGAAAGTTAAAAGAAATTTCAGTGGAGACATAAGGATCAGAGGGAGATAGTATGTTCAATTTTGGACATTTTTAATTTCAAGTTCATATGGAATTACAGTGAAGATTCTGGTAAACACCTGGAAATATAGCTCTCTAGAGCACAGAGCTCATGTTCAGACTGTGCAAAGATGTGGAAGTCACTGGAATATGGGTGATCTGTAAAATTATGGCAATTGATAATATTGATGTAGACTCAGAACACCAAGTACTGGCCTCTTTAAGGTCCAAAATCTTAATTTAAGAGATGATTTATAATGATGAACTAGCTGAAGATTTTTGCAGGGTTATAGGAATCTTGTCAATATCTAGTGCTAGTAATAAGAAATTTGTTGGGTATTTAGTACATGACAGAAACTCTTTTAAGTGTTTTACATGTATCCCATTGTTTAATCATCACAGGAAGACCCCAAGAGGAAGATGTTATTATGATGCCTGTTTATAAAAAAGAGAAACAAGTCACAGATGGATGAAGTAACTTATTTAAAACTAAACCTCCAGTCAGTGGAGGAGCTTAGACTCTAACCCTAGCAGTGAGGCTCCAGAGCTATGCTTATCTATGAGGCTGCCCTGTAAGACTAGCAATGAAGTGGGCCTGTTCAGAAGTAGCTAACCTCCATCCTACATAGCTGCATTGGGTTCTATTATTTTCAGCAATAAAAGTTAAGTAGAAAACAATATTCTTGAAGTGAAACTCCTCTTTTCCCTCAAGAATGCCACCTCTCAGAGGTTGAGCCCAGTTCACCAACTGGCAATGTAAAGAAGGAAATGACCATTCTGACTCCTGTTTTGTGTAATTCATATCATATGGAACTTAGTGAAATAGTAGTGTATCATTGTGAACCTCACACCAAAGGTAGTGTACCATTGTGGACTTATTAAGCAATATATTTTAAAGAAGGTTGACATCAATAGTCATTCAATTCTACTATTCAACACATTCTCAAAAATTTATTATGAAATTTAGGGTAATCTTTGCTCTTAAATGATATTTTATAATTTAATCTTTCTATAGGGGAATGGTACAGACATACAGATTCAAAATTGCTATCTCCTGATAGGTTTTTTAAATAGTTTTTAATACAAAATGAATAAAACACATATAACTCATATAATTATGATAGGCATATTCAAGGAATGTATCCTCTTATGAAACAGCTCAGTACTAGAGGATCCTCCTCAGCACTTGTTAGTAAAAGTGGGTTTTGTCGATCTTTTTTTGAGCATGGAATCATGATTTACATGCTAATAATAGAAGAAATAGAAGCACTTACACTGGAATAATAACTCAAGAGTTTGGAAGCAAGAATCAAATTTATTAGCAATAAGCCAGACTTGGGCAAAAAGAAACTTAAGTAAAGGCCTAGGAGGTTTGAAATTAAGGACGGTTTAAGATAAAAGATAACAGTTTATTTCTTTAAATCCTGACTGCTCCCCACAGCACCCACAAAACTTTCCTGACTCCTCTAGCTCCACTATACTCTTTGTTTAGAATCAATATCACTTCCCTTGATCATTTTTCCCTTTCTCACTATTCTCTAGATTCTAGATGGGAGTGACTTTTTCTGTCTCAAATATTTGATAAATGCCACAGACACATTTGCAGTGCTTGAGGAACCCAGGATCCATCCACTGCCCACTCCCAACTTCAGGGAGATGTCCTCAGGTCACCTGAAAATAGAGTAAAGCAGGGGATTTTCAGAGGCTTAGGCAATAGAGTGGGACATCAATAAAGTAGAAGAAAGGCACCTTTTTCGTAATTTTGCCTATAATTGAATCTACCTAAAGGAACTGCATGGCTGGTCCCTTTGTAAAATAAAGAAGATTTGGGCAACCTAAGAAAACCCTGCCAGGTGTGGCATGGTGGTACAAGCCTGCCTATTATCTCAGAGACTTGGGAAGCTGAGGCTGAAGGATCACAAGTTCAAGGTCAGCCTTAGCAACTTAGCAAGACTTCAGCTCAAGAATAAAATAAAAAGGGGGATATATCTCCAAGGTAGAGTTTGAGGATGTAGCTCAGAGCACCCCTGAGTTCAATTCCCCGTACTGCCAAATACATACATATACACACATATGCATGTATATATGTGTGTATGTGTGTGTGTGTGCGTGCGTGTGTGTGCGCACTAAGCAATTTTGCATCTTCCCAAACTATCAGCTACTACTGTTGTTCTTTCTAATAAATCTGTAAGTGTTCCAAACATTATATAAGCTTAATGAAAATCTGGACAGTGAGTTAAAATACTGACCTTTTATTCATCCTACACTAAAATGCAAAGAAAACTCCAGATCATGTGACTTTCCCAAAAGTGCATGTAAGGTTTTGTTTATTTATTTTAGTACTAGAGATTGAACTTGGACCTTGTACATCCTAGGCAAGTGCTCTACCACTGAGCTACATTCCTAGCCCATGCATGTAAATTAAATGGGAGTAACTGCATGGTAATTCTACAACAGGGGGAATTCACCCATAGAAGTTGATCTCTCCCTTTCCAGATGAAGATGAGCCTTCTTGTGTCTCTGTAAGACAGGCCCCTGGCAGTGTAGGCTTGAAATCTATGTGTCATAGGTTTTGCCAGTGCTCCTTCCTACTCTCTCACCCTTTCCACTTGATCATACACCAGTGTTCCTTTGCTGATGAGCTTCTCTTAGGCCTCTGAGGTCCACTTTGGCTACCTCTGGCACAAGCCACAAGTGCCAGGGAATTACTTCCTATCCCCCACTTCGAAAGCAGTCCTCAACCAATGACTGAAGGGAGTTGACAGATGAATACTGCAGCTTCTTTGCACTTTGGATGGGACAACTCTGAGAAATATGTTGGCCACTGGATCCCAGCATTTCCTAGCATCTCTAAGCTCCAGTTATCCACATTTGTAACTGTTTGATAATGTACCCTTTAGTAGCTCCCTCCCTTCCCTTTTTCAGTACTTCTAATCCCTTCCAAATGGTTCTTTCACTTCCCTGCAAAACTATGATCAAATCCTTGTCTCCAAGTTTGCTTCTAGAGGAAATCAGATGAAGACACTAAGCAATTTTGCATTTATCAAAATTAAGAGCATGTTGCCAGGCATGGTAGTGCACACCTCTAATCCCAGTGACTTAGTGGTGATTTACATAAGTGTACACATGTGCAACTATTCCTCAGGCAACACTTAAGATCTATGCAGGATGCAAGAAGCAGTGGTGCACGCCTGTAATCCCAGTGGATTGGGAGGCTGAGGCAGGAGGATGGAGAGTTCAAAGTCAGCCTCAGCAATTTAGTGAGACCCTGTCTCAAAATTTAAAAAAAAAAAAAGGGCTGGGGAGTGGCTCAGTGGTTAAGTGTCCCTGGGTTCAATCCCCAGTATCAAAAAATTTAAGAACAAGTCTATGAAAGTCACAGCACAGCTTCGAACAAAGAAACTTCCTGGCAAACTGTGGGTACATCCAGAGTCTCCAATGTGACTTCCAGATAAATAGACAGTGCCCAAATCTCAGAACAAAATTTAATGTAACCTGGAGCATTGAATAATATGTGCCACATAGCATTTTCTGGAAGAGGGAAGACTATGAAATACAGAATGACATTCAATGATATAAAATTGTGATTCTGAAATGACTGGGAATCATCAACTCTGAGAGGGTCCTATGACATATTCCAAGCTGTCTGTCACTAGAACCACTTAAGATGTCAAAGAAGTTGGCAATAAATTACTCGTTCATCAATGGTAAAAAATTATAGCTGCCGATCTGTAAAAAATCATATACCCTCGAAATGGGAAGCAAAGATGGCACTGGATGAAAACCCAGTAAACAGCAGCTGCCCAGTGAGAATAGCAAAGCTGTGTGTGAGCTAATAGGCCTTGGATTTATTTGCTTTGACATTTTTAAAAGGAAATTTAATTGGATTATGTCTTCTTTTAGTTTCAAATTTTTCTACTGTAGGACTGGCCACCAGATGCATGAGGGGAAAAGATCGGGAGCCAATTAAATTCCATGCTTCACTGAAACAAGGTTATTTTTATTCTTCCCAACTGCAAGGCTGATAGAGTCATGTTAGTGACTTCATCATATTACTCTCTTCTACTAGCTTGGAAAAGGATGGTTCTATGCAAAATATCTATGCATTATAGAAAAGTCCAATAGTAGGATATATGAAATCAAAATTATGGTTTTCTTGGGTTTCCTTCCTTCTGATAAGGGTGACATGACCTTAGAAATAATCAAATTAGGTACAAAATCATAAAAGCAATTAAATTTTAGCAAAGAAAATTGAAATTCATTTTGGGAAAGGGATTTTGAAAATACTTCTTAAGATAGTCAAAAGCATTCTGATAATATAAGTAAAAGCTCATATATAAAACCAAAAGATTGGGCTGGGGTTGTAGGTCAGTGGCAGAGGCACAGGGTTCGATCCCCAACACCACACAGAAATAAATAAATTAAATAAAGGTATTGTGTCCGTCTACAATGAAAAAAAAATTAAAAGATTTGCTAATAACCCTACCCATTTCTGTCTTATCACAGCAATGGCAATTTTTCACCATCACTTTCCTATGCTCTAGACAAAGCTTCAATAGAGTTGTCATTTATGTGTGAGTGTAGCTAAAAGAGAGCTGTCACTTCTAAACAGGAAAACCTTCCTTAGAACTTCATCACAGGGAAAGTAAAATTTCAAGGAAACATGGAATTTTGGGGCTTAAGTGACAGGCTTATGTGCACAATTCTAGTAGATGTCATCCAATGCTTCAGCTCTTATTAGATTCCAGAAGCAGCATCTCCAACTAGGTTATTGCTCTGTGTTTACTAGTTATTTTTTCAATCTAATGAAAATGGATAATAATCTTTTATTTCAATTGTTAAATTCAACCACAAATACTAGAAATAACTGTTAATTTTTAAAAATATTTTTTAGTTGTCAATGGACCTTTATTTTATTTATTTATATGCATTGCTGAGAATTGAACCCAATGCCTTGCACATGCTAGGCAAGTGCTCCACCACTGAGTCACAACCCCAGTCCCAATAACTGCTTATTTTAAAAGTTGGCACTAGCCGCTAACTATATATGCCTTACCTTTAGGAATGCCTCTGAGTCTTAGCTTCCTATTTACAAATTGGGAATGATATTTATTTGGGCAAGATGTTGGGACAATAAAATGTCACAGAGCATTCTGTGCTCTAAAATGCCAAGAAGAGTGAGCTCTACAAGTAGGCTGTCCAAAGATTTATCCCAGGGTGTACCCAATCACCCACTACTTCCCACTGTCAAGGCCATATATTATCCTGTTGTGAGAAAGAGGGAGTTTTAGAACCAACTGCTAATACTTTTGCAGTTATAGTGCTCGTAAAATGAAGCCATGTCCAGTTTTTCTCAGAAATGTCACAAGATAAGACACCAGTCACACAGCACAAGTTATAAAGTTTACATGAGAACCAATTTAGTGTTATTTTTTAAAATGTGACTTCTGAGATTAACCAGACAGGCTCTAAACAGTGGGACCTATTTTGCCAGCTTTATAGCTACCATCTGTGAGTAAGCACAATAGAATGGAAATGGGGTCTCCAGGCTGTGATTGCACCAGGACAACATGCAGAGACCATAGATAGTCACATAATGAAGTGAGAGGTAAATTACAGCCCCATTGGCTCACCATGGGCTGTTGAAGTGAGACAGAGTGATGACCAAGGAAGCCCCCTGATCCCCAAGAATCCAGGCTACAGGCCACTGGCTGTAGGCCACAGCCAGTAGTCTTGAAGGGTGATAATCAGCTTATATCCATCTATGAATAAAAAAAATCTCTTACCAAAGGGCAGTAGGACCAATCAAAGATAGACTGCATGTAACATAGCTCTCTTTACATTTTGTTTGTTTGTTATTGGAACCCACTTCCATTGTCTGAGGCCACATGACTACTACATGTAGGGGAGCCACATCTGAGTTTGGGGCACTGGTCCTGACATCCAGCAGACCAAGCTCCAGGAGCTATTAGTCTGGTCCTGGCTTTATACCCTGGCTAGGCTATACAGTTTGTTCTCCTGAGCTAAGGTCTTTATTCTGGTAACAGATTGGGTTGGGTAATTCTTCATTAACCCCTCAAGATTCTTCACTCTGCTATCTGCCCTGGGAGGATGACCTATGTGGATCACATCACTCCCTGAACTTCCTTAATCTCTGGCTTCTAGGGTTCAGCTACTGGGAGGTGGTGTCAGGATAGGGCTGGGAGTAGGAGAAGAGGGATGTCATACTGATTTTCCTCCTCCTTGACCTCTTCCCTCCCTTTTGGCCCATGATTTGGTGGTGGCTGTAGTAGCAGTAGTGCAGTGATTTTATCCTCCACCTACTGCTCCAAGTCTAGCTCCTCTGCTGGGCTCCAGTAATACTGGTCCCTCCCTGCTTCCCCAGGCCTAAACCTGGTAAAGGTTTTCTACCATTGCTAGTCTCTGAGTGTTCCACTCTCCCTTAACCCTACCCATTCTTCTGTTAGTAGTCCTTTCATCAATCATCTCCAGGACCCCTTTGAGTTGTGTGCATTTCATGGTGTTACCTCACTAGAAAAGGGACTCAACCTGCTCTGTCCCCTTGGTGAGGCTGAAAGTTTGGGAGCCTGCCAACTGGCTCCCTCTGATTGCTGAACAGTGCTAACTTCTAGTTTCCTATCACTGCGCTGTTTTGGAGGTATGTCCTGCTGGACTCCCTGATACCCAAACCCTTCTAATCTCATATCTTGTGTACCAGACCACCCCTCAACTCAGCCTCTGGTTGGACAAAGCCCTGGTGCTGTTCCTGGTTTTTGTCCCCTCCCTATCTACCCCACACACTGAGAAGGTGCCCTTACCTAAGCTATTTATCCTATCAATTAACACCTGATGCAAGCAGAGTGTGAGTTGAATCTAGCACTCAGCTTTCATCACTCAAGAAGTCCTTTTTTCATTTCTCAGTATGATCTTGGGTAGAGGGAAGAGGTCATACTGAGAAAAACATTCAGCGTGTGAGTAAATCTATCCAGTTCTGAGTGGTGGCAGTACTGGGAACTTCTAGAGAGCTGTCCATGT
Organism: Sciurus carolinensis; assembly: GCF_902686445.1. Lineage (NCBI taxonomy): Eukaryota > Metazoa > Chordata > Mammalia > Rodentia > Sciuridae > Sciurus > Sciurus carolinensis. Next base: position 36,565,885 of record NC_062232.1, read on the forward strand.
CATTTCTGGAACTTTAGCCACAGTCAGACTGTCCAGCTCATATAATGGAGAAAGTGTGTAGCTTTTCAATCCCAGGCCTTCACGGAGGCCCTGCTTCTACACAGGGGCTCAGCCTACCAGTCCTTATCTCAAAAAACCTTTAATCTGATCACTTTATACTCAGTGCTGGGATACACAACCTGGTGAATCTTGCCCTGAAGCTCTGCATGTGACTTTTGACTATGGCAGATTCCCCAAATGTTGGTGATCCCTAAACCTATAAGAGATTTTTTTTCTGCCCAACTGGGCCCAGGGACTAGCAAATCTGGTCTAACCTCTGTGGCCTATTGTGGTATAAGCACTCTCCTATCAGTTCCCTGCCATGCATAGAAGATCTGACAATTCAGGAGACTGGGTCACACTACCAGGCTCCCAACTGACACACACACCAAAAAAAAAAAAAAAAAAAAAAAAAAAACAAACAAAAAAAAAACACCAACAACTGGGGCTTTAAGAGTGGTTTGTTGCCAAGCTGTGATGTGTCATCTTGAACCTCCTTGAAGTAGGACTTGGTAGTCTAAGTCCTGAGGAAGAACTGGGAGTTCCCTCCAAGGGTCACCTCAACTACAGATATGTCTTGGCTACAAAGAGCCACATTGTCTAAGGTTATTTCCTTTCTTGAACCAATACATAGGAATTAAAAAAAAAAAAAGACCAGGCTAATTTGGCCCAATTCAGGATAAATCAGAAAGATGATTCTAGCTCCAGAGCTCCCTGTGGGTCAGACAGGCTGCCTTTGGATATACACTGCACCTAAACTTGTTCCCCTGCCCACTCCTGATTCTTTCCCCTACCTTCCCCAGGAGTTGATTCCAAGGGTATTCTCAAATAAACATCCTACATGTTAGGCTCCATCTGGAGAATCCAACCTGTGACAAAATCTGATCCACAACTATCTCAAGGCATTATTAGATATTAACATTTAAGCATACTTAAAAGGTTCAGTAGATACTGTATTCTTCACTACCAAACCTACTGTGTGAACTATGCGACACAGTGCTTAACCCATTCATAACTAAATATTTTTATATGAGATTATAGATTCACTGATGACATTCCAAGCTATCTTGTATCCTCTTGATGAAACAATGACAAGTTTAGCAATATCAGAGTGCTGAACTCTTTGGAATCTGGTTAAGTTCTCATTATGGGTTAAATTGATTAGGTAGCATTTGATACATATTTTCTGTTCTTTTTAATTCATTAAAAAACAGTGGTCTCTTCCAAACGTCTCTGGCAGACTGAAACATTTCTAGGCTCAGTAAGCAGAACTGATGTGATCCTATGAGTAAAGTTCTTCTTACCATAAATGAGTAACAATTAGAAGAACTTGCTGCTAAAGAACAGGCTCTTTCTAATGGGACATTTTCAGTCTATAACTGTTCTAATGCTTACTGTTAAGCACAGAAAATCATCCATCTTAGCCTTGGAAGTGTCTGCTCAGGGCCAAGTGCCCTGACTTGAGGAAGGTAAGGCATTTTCATTTTATAAACAATGACAGAACCTAATTTAAGCCCTACTGTGGGACAAGTATGACAATAATTGCCTCATGTATACTGATTGAGTCCTTACAGTAACCTTAATGGAGAGTTATTCTTATCTGCATTTTTGAGATGGGGAAACCTGAAAGATTGACTAACGTGTACAAAGTCACCCAGTTAGTTGATGATGGAGTCAATCATTTGAACTCAAGTCCCTGTGATTCCAGACCTCTGCTCTACACTGCCTCTCTAAAGCACCTGATGCTCGGTAACTCTCCCAGTTGACAGAGTTGGTAAGTGATGAAATGGGGAAGGAACGATTGTAGGAAGAGTGAATCTTTGACCTTCCCATGCAAAGTGACTCAACCCCCAGTGTGGATGGTGATCTTTTTGTGGGTCATGAAACAATTTAATGGGTCAGGAACAACATTTAAAAGAGAAAGAAAGAGGGTAGGAGGGAGGAGAGGAAAAAAAAAATGAAGAGATAAAGGGAGGAAAGAGAAAAGAAAAGAGAAAATAAATCTAACTACATATATGATGGCATATGTAGTTAGAATAGCATTCTTTCATGAAACTTTTGTTCCATTATGTATGTGCATGCTGGATTGTCATGAAAAAATACATCTATCTTACCATGGGTCATAGTACAAAAAGGTGATTATATTTCATTCAAACTCAACAGTCATCAGGAAAATAAAAATTAAAGTAGTAAGATACCATATTTTTGAGGCAGAAAATATGAAAACAACAAAAATTCCTATCAATAGAGAAACAGTTGAACAAATTATTGTATATCCATATATACCTATTAAAAATGGCTTAGGTCTACACATATTAAGCTAGAGGAATTTTCTATGCCTAGGAAAAGCACACTACTGACAAATGTATGTGGTATGATATATTTTTGTACAAAAAATGATGAAATCTCAGAGGTAAATTGGGTACTAGGCTGGGTGGAATGGAAGAAGAGAGAAGTAGAAAGCAAGGCAGGGAACAACAAAGGCTTTTGCTAACTAGAAAAAGTAAGTCCCCTGGGAAATAGAGGACAACATGCAAAGAGCATAAATAGAGGAGTTTAATAAAGTGACTACAGTCATCACTCAATATCTAAGGGGGATTTGTTACAAGGCTCCCCATGGATACCAAAATCCACCGACAGTTCAAGTCTCTTACATAAAATGACACAGTATTTGCATCAAATCTATACACATCCTCCTACACACTTTAAATCATCTCTAGATAATTTATAATGGTTAACACAATGTAAATGCTGTGTAAATAGCTGTTGTACTGTATTGTTTAGGGAATAATGACAAAGAAAAAAGTCTGCCCATGTTCAGTACAGGCACAGTTTTTTTTCTTGAATATTTTCTATCCACGGTAGGTTAAATCTGTGAATGCAGAACCTGTGGATACAGAGGGCTGACAATATTTACAAAGTTGTGAGAAGTGTTTAGGAAAACCAACAGAGGATTCTCCAGTCCCCAGGAATTGTAACAGCAGGAAGCCATTACAACCATCTGGCTCTGGAGGGGCACATAATGTTGGAACCTGGAGTGGGCAGCTACATGGACAAAACCTCCAGAGAGGATTTATGGATCTTGGTAGGAGGAGGATGTGATTGGCAGGAAGGGAAATGATTTCTCTCTCTTCTCACCTTCTACTTTTCTGCTGGTGCATCCCATTGGCCAAGCCAACTAGAAGTCTGAAAGCTAGGGGACACACTGATGTGGTCCATAATGGTCAGACTTGGGCAGGCTCAGAGCAGGGGAGAGGGAACTAGAGGCAGGACAAATGAATGATAATCAACACAGAATACTAGGACATTAAACGACAAGATAGAATATCAACTGAATTTACCATTTTTATATATAAAAAGTTTTCTTTCATAATTTTTATATATAACATTTTAAAATATTTTAATTTTTCATATTTTACATATAAAAGTAAAAATATAAAAATTTTATATATAAACACCTTATATATAAAATTAAATATTCACATGGATAAGAATTAAAAGATTACCAGGGAAAATAACTATTGATTTGCTTTTGTGATGATACTTTGGATTTGAGTTAATTGAATCCAGCATCTTCAATCATAATTAAAAAGATATTTTTCTTCTTTTCTTTGGGTGCTGGGGATTGAACCCAGGGCTTCATGTATGCTAAGTACACACTCCACCACTGAACTACACCCCCAGTCAATGTTTTTCTTTTATTCTTGACAGTAAAATAGTTCTGAATTAAGATTCTTCCTCTGCCATATATTTGCTGTTTCTCTAACTTCTTCATCTCTAAAATGGGAATAATAAAAGTACCTATCTCATAGGGTTTCTATTAGGATTAAATAAGCAAAGAGCTTTTGAGATCTTAGGTCAATGGTTGGCACACAGTAAGTGCTATGTTTGCTATTACAATGGTGACAATGGGACATCAAAAGCCTCCTAATGGGTTCTCTATGACAGGATAACCAAGAACCTCACAGTGGATCTGCCTGTCTTTATCTGTTTTCGCCAGTCCACCTACCACCCTCCAGAGCAAGCTCCCTATAAAGGGCACACCTAATCATGTCACCCTCTTCCTTAAAATTTGTCAGTAGTAATGTTAATCAAAAAAATATATATTTTTAAAGGGACTGAGGATGTAACTCAGTGGTAAAGCTCTTGCCTAGTATGCACAAGGCCCTGGGTTTGAGTCCCAGCATTGCAAAAATAAATAAATGATTTATTTTAAAGAATGTTTAAGGAATTGAAAATGCTGACTACCCCGATTGATCATTATGTATTATATACATGTATCAAATTAACACACTGTACCCCATAAATATGTATAATTTAAAAATAATTAATTTTAAAAATTAAAATAAAAAATTACATACTTGTTAGTGGTCTCCAGAAAATATTCAGGACAACATTCAAACCTCGCCTACCCTTATAAGCAACTCCAGCCTCATCCTTCACTCTTCCCTATGTGCCTTCACTCCGCCATACCAATTCCCCCTGGCTCTGTTCAAGTATGAATCTACCCCATGTTCCAGAGAGCTCTGTTGGGAATGCCTTTTCCATATCACACCACTTTCCTACATTGCTACCATTATTACTCTTCACTGAACTGTCAAGCATTACCTCCCTGAGAATACTACTTGTCTGCTAGCCTAATTGAGAAGCAGCTTCTTGGGGTGGGGATGTAGATCAATAGTGGAGCACTTGCCAAGCATGCACAAGGCCCAGGGTTCCAGCCCCTGGCCCCCAGCAACACACACATACACACATGCATGCAAGCAGGCTATATCAAGCCATATTCCAAATCATGAGTGTACTGATTCCTCATCAGCAGTGGGTTCCTCCAGGATAATAATGATGACCTTTATCTCTGGACACCAGCACAGAGTAGAGAACCTGCTAAGAGTGGACACCTAATTCTGATTTGTCTGAGGATTAAATCTATAAATGAATAAAATAAGTAACTTACCTGATCTGAAGTTACTCAGTTAAGTGACAGAGACAGAATTTAACCCCAGGTCTGTTCAATTCCAAAGGCCACCACTGTCCCTCAATCATCTGGAAATTCTAAGGCTGCCCTTGAAACTCCAGAATAGTTGCATGCCTAAAGGAACTCCCAGGGGCACTAGATCAGCTCAGGCCAGAATGAACTGGGTCAGCAGGAATAAATGCCTCCTTTCTGACAGTATCAACCACATGACATTTGCTTTATCAAGGGACTTTCCCAAGAAAATCAATTTCTGGAGCATGTTAAAATGTAAACAAACCACCACCCACTCATCCACTCCTTAAAGATAATTGGTCCAAAGAGGTCTTAGAGAATTCAGACAATTCCACAATGTTGAGAGCACCATCTGATCACATGAACTCGTTTTCCCTAACCAAGCATTTTTCTATTGAATTTTTATTTTAAATTTGGCTCCACCATAAAATGTGCATCTCCATCTTCTATTGTTTCACCCATGGCAAACCTGTGTATGCAGTCACAGATATGCTGGGGCTTCAAGACATAGGTACCATTTGAGATTTGCTCTTGTGGCTTATGATGATGTTACCAGAATCCTCTGATAACAGTGTTTATATCTATTTATAACTGTAACCTATTATCCCATTTTCTATATAATTGGATGCAACTGAGGTTAAAAAAATTCAGTTGCATAAAAAAAGTCATGTTATTACAGAACAGATGTTTGCTCAGCATGAAAGTGAATTAGCCTTTACCACAAATACCCAGAAACACATAAACACTCTTTCCAAAAGCACTGATGTTGATATTTTACATTGAAAAATAATTTAAAGATACAGGATGTTAAAAAATGCAAGAGAGTACCTATTAATAAACATTCCAAGTTGTTTCTAATTTTACCTATTATGAATAAAACTGCTGTGAATAAAAAAATGCAAAGAAGGTAGCCACAGCTGGTTTTAAAAATAGGTGTTAATTTTACCTCTTTAAGGTATGTTGGTGCTTCAAATTCAGGCAGTGGATTCATTCTCCAGTTCAGGGCACAGAAAAATGACTCATAATTTATTTGATGTTCACTGTCTTCGAACCTGCAAATATATGATTTGACTTAATCTGCAGAATTCAGGACCCAAATGCCAGTTTAAATTTTACCATGAAAATACATTATCATGTATACCTCAATATTTGATATTTTTCTTATTTTTATTAGTTTATTATCTACTTATCATCTTCCAGAATATAAATTCTGTGAGAGAAGAGGTCTCACCTAGCTAGCTTGCCAAAGTATTCTTAGCACCTACATCAGTGCTAGTTCTTAATAGGTATTCAATAAACCTGTGCTGGAGATGTCCCAGAAACAAATTTCTGGGTATAGTAACTAAGATCATCATTATATTTTGTTAAGAACATTTGAAGGGCTGGGGAGATAGCTCAGTTGGTAGAGTGCTTGCCTTGCAAGCACAAGGCCTTGGGTTCGATCCCCAACACTGCCAAAAAAAAAAGAATATTTGAAGGTCTTTTTAGTTTAATAGGTGGTATCAAATGTTAATAAAATAAAATGTCCTTATATTTCTTAAACTGTATACCTTTAAAATCTTTAAGACAAGCCTAGAATAATTTTGTCTACTAGTACACTTTTTAGGAAAAATAAAAGGCATCTATCATTTATTATGTATTAAGGCTTATTTAAATCCACATTTGCTATCATGGAAATATGTTTTGGTTATGTTGTTGAATAGAAAGGAGGTTATAAAATAGTATGTACAGTTATGATCCTATTTTAGGTTTATTTATTTTAAAAGACATAGAAAAAAATCTGGCTTTAACAATGCACTTACATAAGAAGAACAGCTATATCTGGAAAGAGAAATTATGATTTTGGCTTTTTCTTTACACTTTTATATATCATCTGAATTGTTTTAAGTTTAAAATCAGAAAAAAGTAATTTTAATTTTAAAAAAATTAACAAATAATTATCCTGTACCATAAAAGCATAGGTCAAAAATAACCAATATGTTTGATCACTGCTTGCTTGCTTGCTTTATTTATGTAATTTTGTGACCACTATTTCTTAATTATGGACTCTGGCTTAAATTCATCCTTAACCTTGTTTGGCCATTAAGATACAATAATTTCAACTCAATTGGTATAATGACCTAAACATTGTCTAAAAACTCCTTAGTACAATAACTCAATGCCACTGAACCCAAATTTGAAAACATTATATCAGTTTTTAAGGCCAGTTATCTACTGATCATGTAACACCATGTTTTGAAGGAAATAACAAACATCACTAAGACATTCTTCTAAGTACTCTGTTCCAGGCCCCTGCCTTTAAAATAATGTACTCAATAAGTCAGATTTTTCCTATTCTTCAAAACATGTTAAGAAAATAATAGCTCACATTTATCAACTAATAAAAATCAGCAGCAACGAATTAATGTTATAGTCTACAGTCACATAGACTCATCAATTTAAACAAAGTGGAATAAACAGAGTGATCTGAGGAGGGAAACAGAAATTCTATAATTCGTTTGTATACATTTTTGGCCAAGGCCTCTGGGATACAGCTCCAATATGCCACCCCCTCCCACTCTTTACCCTTTGAATTTTGGCTTACTCTTCATTTCAACTCCTTAAAGGACATGCTCTACTTATGGAAATAATTGTAGCCAAAATGTAGGACCATTATTTCTTTCATTTGTGTATGTTTGGGGGAAGAATGAAAACCCAAACAATTAAAAATGTCTTGTAAAAAGCTTTCCTTTAGCAAGGAGCCTTAAAGAAAGCATTTCCTAATACTCTGGGTAGGAGCTGAGGTCAGAGAAGGAGATTGAGTAGTGCCTTTGACTTTTATTCTGAGGAAAACTAAGAGCAACTGGACCATATTGTACATAGTTAGGGGACCTACAATGTTCTGAAAGATCATGTTCCCCAGAAATTTATATGCTAAAATATAATCACCATGTGATGATATTAGGAGGTGGCATTTTGGGAGAGGTGTTCAGATCATGAGAACAGAGACCACATAAATGAGGTTAGTGTCCTTATAGAAGAGACCACTGAGAGCTCCTTTCCCCTTTCTTTTTTCTTTTTATCTTTTTTTTTTTTCTAGTGGGGTTCTTTATTTTTTTATTTTTGTCTTTTTTGGAACTGGGGGTCGAACCCAGGGCTTTGTGAATGTGAGGCAGATGCTTTGCTACTGAGCTATATCCCAGCCTTCCTTTGCCCTTTCTGCCATGTGGAAACACAGCAAGAAGGAGCCAGCTATAAGCCAGGAAGTGGGTCTTCTCCAGACACTTAATGTATGAACACTTTGATCTTGGACTTCCCAGCCTCCCAAACTGTAAAAAATCATTTTTTTTATTATTTATAAGCTACCCAGTTTATGGTATACTGTTGTGGCCATCCAAACAGACCAAGATAGGACCTAAGATATTTTTTAAAGATTACACTAATTGAAATATTGAGAGTAGAATATAGGGGTCAAAGTAGAAGTGGCAAGGGCAGTTAGCAGTCTCTTGCAGTAATCCACATGGAGTAAGAAATAATGGTGGCTTAGATTGATGATGGTGACAGTTGAAAGTGACAAACTCCAAATGTATTTAGAATGTGGGATTCCCAAAGGACTGTATATAGAGTACAAGAAAGGAAGAATTCAAGATGACTTCAAGGCTTTTGTTTGAGTAACTGAAAAGAGAGAACTGCCTTAACTGAGATGAGAAGGACTGCAGGAGCTACACAATGAGAATCAAGACCCCAAGTTCAGTTTGGGTTATGTTGCCATTTTGATGGGAAGTGAGCAATTGGAACTATAAGTCTGAAGTTCAGGGAAGAGGTCCATTTGAAGAATTAAGTGTGGGAGCATTAGCTTTATAGATGCTATTTAAAGGCACAAAACTGGGAGGCTGGATGAGATCATCAATGAAATAATAGTTTCTATCTGCTCTGATAGTACAGAATTTAATTGTCAGTAAATTCCCACATGAGTTACACAAGGCACTTATGCAATTCTAGAGTTCAGAAGTGTACTACTTCAGTAATTGGGGAACCACTCAAGAGACTACCAACTAGAACTACGATCACATCAGACTTTACTCCACATATACAATCCACTAAGCGGTCTTGTAGGTTCTACTACCATAGCATATTACAAATCCATCTACTTCTCTCCCTCTCTTTCACTTCTCCCAAATTCCAAACCACTATCATCTCTCACCAGCTTATAGCAACAGATTCCCATCTTGGTCTTGCTACTTCTATCTATGTTGCAAGAGACTATTCTTCACCAGAGTGATCTTTCTGTAACATAGATTTACTCAATCAATTTCTTACTTGAAGTCCTCCAATGACTTCCTAATCTACTTAGAACACAAACTGAACTCTATCAGGGCTTACAAAATCAACTTAATCTGGCTTCTGCAGACTTCTCTGATCACATGTTCTCACCTGAAAAATCCCTGCCTAGAACAATGTTCCAGGTCTACTGGCCTTCTTCTGGCTCCCTGAACATGCCAAGATTGCTCCTAGAAATGTAAGGTATTTGCACCTTCTGGTCCCTTTGTCTGCAAAGTCTCAATTCAAATTAGAATTCCTTAGGAAGTTCTTCCTGAAGTCCCTCTTATCTGAGTCTCTGCCTGAATTTGTACTAGTCCTGGATGACAGTGTTGGAACTCACAGAAAATGTGTGGAAGTCACCACAGGAAGTCCTATTATTTGTTACCATTCACAGATATTTGTTCATATTTACCCAGCCCTTTTTTTCTGTCTAGCTCATAATGTGTCAGACTCAACATGTCTAACCATTTGCCCATTTAGAAGAATATTTGGAAAAGATATTTCTGAATCAGATTACATTTGAGAAGCATCAAAAACCACAAATGAAAAAATATATGCAGCTCAGAAATGAGGTATAATTTTTTTCTGACAAGAAATGAGAGATGTCATCTTTCCTAAATCCCAGAGCTAGACGTAAAGAAAGAGTTAGCTAATGTGGTAAAATACTCCAAGTTTTTCTTTTCAGTTCTGTCTTAGAGGACCTTGATGTATGTGGGAATCTCCCCAAGGGGCACAGGAGAGAAAAGAACAAAGAATCTTTCAATAAAAAGGGATGAAACCAGCTAGCTGATGTTTCCTGGAAAAAGTCTCTGCTTTTGGGAAGTGGACAGAGTCGCAGTAAATCATGATGTATTGATCACAAATATTTCTCTCCCTTTTCCACCAAATCCCACCTTTCACCTGCCAAGGAATAAAAGTGGGGATAAAAAGGAATAAACACAATGATACAGATATCTGGAACGAAGACGAAAGTGGAAAAGATATTTCAAAAATTTTTGCAAGATGAGCTGGATGCAGTGGTGCATGCCTATGATCCCAGCTACTTTAAGGCTGAGGCAGGAGGGTAACAAGTTCAAGGCCAGTCTGGGCAACTCTCTGTCTCAAAATATAAAAAAGGCAAAAAAGGCTGGGAATGAAAGTCGATAGTAGAGTACCCCTGGGCTCAATCCCCAGTACCACTTAAAAATTTTTTAAGGTGAAAAAAGCAGATCAAGGGTTGGTAACTGACTTGGCAGAGCTGAGGAAAGGAAAGTGAGTCCAAAGTGTCTATCTGGTAGGGGCAGAAGGGAAGGTGTCACTGAGACGTATCAATGTGGCCTGCAAAATTCCTAAGTGACTGCATAATTCAGGTACCAATAAAGGCAGGGGTAAGGTGTGGCACTGAAAACAAGGACTGTTTGAAACTCTAAATAAAGCAAGAGTGGAGGGATCCCCAAGTATCTTCTTCTGCATGGTGCTTCTCCCTGTAGGAAGTAGAGGCTTGCTCTATTTGACTAATTCTAAAGAAACTCCAGTTTTGGAGAGATGAAGCATAATGGAGGCTGAAAAGAATCTGAATTTGAGAGCACTCAGCTCCCTTCCTTCCCCTTTCTTGTTTCCAGAACATTAGTGGCCATGTTTAAACTCTCCTACCTTCTCCTATCCCACCCTCCTTTCTACTAGGGTAAAGAAAAGATAGAATTCTTCTCTCAAACTATGAATGGTTCCAGAGAAATCCCCAGATTACAGCTTCTGTGGATTCCCCAATGAAGATGAAGCTTCAGGAGCTGATGGACTGTGCAAGGAAACCCACCAATCAACAAGACCCCCCTGCCACAACCAAAGTGTCCAACATTAAGGACAGAAGTCAAAACAGCAACAGGGGGGATAAAGAAACAAGAGAAACAGACTATTCAGGGAGCAGAGGGCAGGATGTGAGCTAAAAGGATATATTATGTCCCTGAAAAGAGAACAGAGGACAACAAAAAAGAAGCATGTGACCTAAAATCATGTTTTTGGAATTAAAAATATGAGAGTAGTAAAAAGATGCAGTTAGATGGGTTGGAAAACAAAGTGGAGGAAATCCCTTGGTAAATACATGGAATGAAAACTTGAGACAGAAAATATCCAAATGTGGGAGATCTAAAATCTTAATAATAGGAGTTCTCATAAGATAAAAACAAAAACGGAAGAGAGGAAATTGTTAAATAACTAATAAAAAATTCTCAGAAACAAAGGGAAGAGCCTGTGAAGTCAATGCACCCACAAAGTGGTAACCACAATGAATTCACATATGAACACACACACACACCGTTCCTATCATGAACTTCCAGAACATCAGGGATAAAGAACAGATCCTGAGAGCATACAGGAAGAACAAACAGTGATGGAAATCAAGATTATACTAAATTCTCTATCATCACAACAGGAAGTTAGGAGATAGTATCTACAAATGATAAATCAAGAAAAAACAGTATGCACATCCAAAATGCCTGCAGAAGCAGCTAGAAGGGTTGAAAACAGTCACTGATAGAGCCAGAGATTGCCATTGATGGAATGAGCTAGTCAGAATGATTGGATTATTTTTATTATGTTTAAAATCAAAAACAGAGTGTTAAAAGCAGGCAACAGACTCTAAAACATGCTTTTCTAGGTAATAAACATGGAAACATCCATTTTGGAAAGGAGTGCTACTAGTTGGGAAACTGCTCACTTGCAATTAGTCTCTGAGTCTTCCACCCTGCTCCCAAATTCTGTGTGTAGCTTCTTCCCTGGATCATTGATATGGTGAGAATTTTCATGCCATCATTTGCTCTTCTATACTCTATCTGATATATATTGTACCTGTAACATGAGGTCATCAGAGAATACAAAGGAAATCTCCAGCTCTAAAAACAGGACAGGTTGGAGAAGGAGACAGGGAGAAATAGTTTGGAGATGGAGAAAGCTTTGAACATCAAGGAAATGAGGACAAGTAGGCCACTCAATGCCTACAGTTACCCTCGAAGGTTATTACCCTGGTCACTCCATCATGGAGGCTGCCCTCTAGCTCATGACTAAATACATCATTTGCCAAATCCCAGCCATCCTTTCGAAATAGTTTGGAAAAGTCTGTGAATTGTATAGAAAATACATTTCCTTATTTCATTGTCATGCTGAGCTGTCGATAAAAAATATGATCCAAATTCTCCACCTGAGTTCCCTACTTTACTCCTCTCCAAAGGACATTTGGCTCTTGCTAAAACTCTGATCCACAGTCAAAGGACGGGGATTTGCCACTCTGGAAGAAATTCATGTTAAAAGTCTTTGAAGGGAATTCCAAAGAAGAACTTTCTATGGCAACATTGTTGGAATCAGTGCAGAGCCTTCCAGGGTGACTGCCCTAAAGGGCAATGCTAATTCTGGCTTTTAAGTGTTTCTATGCTTGTTAAAAAGTCAGTCTCCTTACTTTCAAGTCCCAGTTCACTGTGCTAAAGTGTTTTCCTAAAGCCTCCATAAATTCTTTCCCTTTGAAACTTCGGCAATCTACCATTACCTTCACTACACAAACCAAGAGACATGTTTGTGCAAGAAGGGGGAGGGAAGGCAATTTCTCTGGTTCCTCTCTAAATAATAATGGCCCCCAAACATGCTCTCTGATGCTTTGCTAGGTGGGAGTTCTTAGAAGTGAGTCTAATGGGACATTTGACTGATGTTCATGCTCCCCCTTCCAAAAATGATGAATGGCTTGAAAACTGCAGAAGCCATCCATCTCCTTGCCACAGGGAATAATGCTGAGCTGCTTTATTTCCACCCTCTACAGAGGTTAAGAAAAAAGGTTTAGTGGTGGCTATATTTTACTGAAGAAGAATTTGCTTCCTCTCTTTTGCAAAGGCTATCTCATCACTTTAAGGGAATAGGTTGAAAGGAGAAAAGGCAGTAAAGACCCATATTTGACTCATTTAGTTATGTCAGGTTTCAGGTCATTACCAGCAAACCTGCAGGTACTCTGAAACACCTGGTGAAATTCTTCCTGGCCAGATACTTGAGAAAAACTAGAGCTCTGGGCCACTGCATTGACTGGTCACAAAAAGTTAGGGTTGGCAAAATGGCGTTGCTCAAGCTGCCAACGAGTAACTGGTTATTTCTAAATAGCTAGGCCTCTAAATTCCAATTCTGATTTCAACACAGAGCTCTTTGGTGAGGTGGGTCACAGCTGCCAAGTATGGACTGTGCATACTGTGCTCTGTTGGTCCACGGAGTTTGGGATTATTTAAAAGAACTATGACTTTGACCACGAATCGTCCTACATTTGGAAGGGCAAATATCATCTGAGTGGATAGGTCTGCATGTGTGACACAGAGAAGAAGAAAGGGCATGGTGAAGGGAGAGAGACGGAGAAAGCAAACGCTCCTTTCTGAAAACTTCATCAGTACACCAGTCTGCAACAACAGAGGCCACATGGTTCAACGCTGTCCTTCAGCCTCATTGCCAGGTATTGTTGGGTGAAATTACATGAGCCCAAACCCTGCCTCTGGGAGGGGTCAGGGGGCAGGGCTGGGTAGAACATAATGAGATGATTTTAAAGCCCTGTTAACTTTTTCCATTTTAACAGATCTTTCTGGATGAGGCACCAGCTCTCTTGGGAGGTCAGTTCTAAGGCATTCCATGGAACCCAAAGCCAGCTATAAAAGACTGGCTTGGGGCAGAGCTGATGGGGAAAGAGTTGCACTTGAACTTCTAGTTATTCCAAGTCTCGATTCAGAAGGCCTCAATTAAGAGAGGAAGCCACCTCTTTAAGCTCCAGTCCCACAAGAAACTTAGGATGGACTGACCTCAGAATTCTCTTCATCTTTTATGGTTTGAGAGTCAGAATTTCTTGCCTATTAGTAGTGAGGAGCATTTACACTCAAATGAAGGCTCAGAGGGGTTAAGGAAATACTCCAGGACCATATAGCCAGAAGCAGCAAAACTGGACTTCAGAGTCGGGTCTGGAGGATCCCAAGTCCATGGTTTTCTCCTTCATGCACAATGCATCAGCACAGGACAAGTCTCTGAGGCTGAAAAGAGGAATGAGACATAGTCCCTACTCCTAGGAGCTGAGATAGAAACAAAGATTTAGGGCATCTTAGGGAGTTGTTCTAATTCCATTTGAGACTCACTTTGGCCTTGAGCATGTTCTTGCAGTGAGAGACTCTCTGCATTTATGAAATAATGAATAATGCCTACCATCAATTAAAATGCACCTTTTAATATGCTCAAGAATGTACAAAATATTCTTAGGCCCTTAGCACTATGTCAGTGCAAAATGTCACTCCTATTATTAATGGGTAATAGGCACTGCTACAAAGAACATTTAAGTCTGATGTTCTGTACATTAGTGAAATGAATTTGTGTAGTAAGTAAGGTGACCTCATGCTAGCTCTCACAGTACAAACTGATGGGGACTGGAGCAACTGAAGGTGAAAAGATTTTGAAGTCCAGATCATGGCTTGAATTGTGCTAATTAGGAAAAGACCTAGCTGAATTACAATAACAATGAGAATGGACTAGAATATAAATCTTAGTACCAAAACAGGGTCAGGAGAAACACTTGGGTAACAATCAATAGGTAAAAGAAAGTACCCAATTCTTCAATCATACTGTCTTTCATCTCATGATCTGAATCCATGCAAGAGGGCCACTCAACAGTTGCTTGGCCTTATCCCAAAGCAGGTAAATCTACACTTGGGCAGAGTATGCACTGAACAAAATCAACAAACTCCATGCCTGCCTCCCACGGGAGACTGCAGACGTCAGTGGGGGTTCTGGTTTAGCATGCCATGAGGAGGCTGTGCAGAAAGAGACTCTGGTCAAGGCTCTGTAAAGCCTTGTGGAGTCTGTGGGGAACAATAAGAATGCAGAATATAAATGTAAGCTGCAGGCTGATGGGCCCATTAGGAATTAGGGCAGTCTTTGAAAGGAATCTGTGGAGATGATGCAAAACACCAAGCATGTGACCCAAATCATGGCAGGGCATATTGAAGGGAGAGGGGAATGGGAATGAGACATTTTCTAATCTGATTAGTCTGAAGTTTCCCCTGAGTGTGAAGAAGGGTCACCACATAATTAGAGGCAAAGTTAGACTGAACATGGTCTGCTTAGCAGTGGAGAGGGGTGAACTCCCCAAAGCTAAGCTGGGCATGGAGGCAGATGTGTTCAGAGGCAGAGACGACTTTGAAAGCAAATTGCAGAACAAGTCTTTTTGCATTTAATGTCAAATTGTAAAGGCAAAGACAAAACAGTCTGCTGAGAGAATGGGAGGATGATGACTTGGTGGCCTCAGCACTGGCTAAGAAACTTCTAGGTCCTCCAGAGGCCAGGCTCCCACATTACTGGACTTTCCAGGACAACTCGTCCTCAGGCCCATCAAGAGATAATCTAATAAACATCCCAATTTCCTGACTAGAAGACAGCTTAATGTGTGAAAAAGCATCCAGATCCAACTATTGAAAAACAAGACTTCCTCCATAAAGGACACAGGATTCTTCCAGTTCATTTCTAAGTCAGACCGTGTGGTTTATGGTCCCTGACTTCAACTTCTCTCCTAGGCCCCAGTTGATAGCTAGTACCAGATGCCATGTTGGGAACTATGTATATGTTATCTCAATTAATCCTTAGAACCACTAAGAAGTAAATACTGTTGTTTGTTTGTGTTAGTCAGCTTTTTGTTGTTGTGAACAAAACACCAGACAAACAACTTAATGGAAGAAAAAGTTTATTTTGGCTCACAGTTTCAGTTCACAGTTGGCCAGTGCCATTGCTATGGGTCTGAGGTGAGGTAGCACATCATGGTGAAAGTGGGTGGTGAAGGGAAACTGCTCAATTCATGGCAGTCAGGAAGGAGGGGTAGGGAAGCAGTCAGGGACAAGACATGCCCTCAGTGGCCTACTTCCTCCAACCATGCCCCTCTTGCTTACAGTTTTCACCTCCTCCCAATAGTCCATTCAATTTATTCATCCTTCAGTGGACTAATCCACTGGTGAGGTCAGAGCCCTCATGATCCAGTCACTTCCCCAAAGTCCCACCTCTGAACATTACTATATGGGAGAACAAGTCTTTAACACATGAGCTTTTAGGGGACATTCTGATCCAAACCATAATACTTTTTAGAGGTAAGGAATCTGAGATTCAAGAAGTCAAAACTCTTGCTCAAGATCACATAGCTAGTAAATAGATTCAAAGAATATGAGAAACAAGGGAAGGGGGTAAAATTGTCAAGATGTAATAACTTATTGATTGTTTATTGGTGGTATATCAAAGGGGTTATAATCAGGTGTTTGCATCTGAATGGATCAAAGGTCAAGTCACAACTCTTCATTATAAGACCAGGGATAAAAAGAGATACATAAATAGTGTTGTGAGAAGTCTTAGGATACAATCACTCCAATCATCAACCAAGCAAATGTGAGAGGGATTCATGGATATGGTGGCACTTGAAATGGGTCTTGAAGGAAGAGCTGGCTTTCAGCAGGTGAAAAATATTGGAAGCTATTTCCTATGAAAGAAATAGCTGGAGAAAAGGCAAAAAAGTAGGAAGACATGAGGTATACATGTGAAATGCTAGATGGTTCCATTTCACTGTCATTGGGGAAAATTAGGAGTGCTTTAGGAATGTGATAACTATAGAGGATCCCGACCCCTAGGCCTGACTACTTCATCTCAGGTTTTTAACACCAAGAAGACTTACCTATCCTTCATACTGCTACTAGAAAATAAAAAAAAAATGAGCTAAAACAAACAAATAGAACTGATAGTCTAGAAAATTATTCCAGGTCAATCCAATGCATACACACACACACATCTAATGGGCTTTGCCCTTCCCTTGATTCTCCTCCTGACACTTGAACCCTAGTTCTCCAACATGGGAATTTTTTTTTGTCTGTTCCTTTGGTTTCTCCTTTTGTCTCAGACAAAGGACTCCCTACCCAACCCCTGCTTGAGAACAACACTCCAACGAAAACCCTAAGTCCCATGATGGAGGAGGAGGAAAAGTAGTTCAAAGCTAAAGATTTTGGTTTTAGGAAGCAATGAGATACCACAGAAGGTTTGTGAGTAGAAGAGTGACACAATGACATTTTTGCTCTTAGAAGGTATTAAGTTGTAGTCTGTAAAGGTAGATTTAAAAATTTAGACACTGGTGGAACAAATACCAAGGTGGAGGCCCTGAAATAGTCAAGAAGAAATGTACATCAGAACAAGAGTAATGATGAGGATAATGGAGAGGAGGCAGTAGATGTAGGCAGCAGGAAGGAGGAAGAACTCTCAGGATATCCTAATATATTGGCTATTGACATTATTCAAAATTGATAGAAGTGGGCTAGGGTTTTAGCTCAGTGGTAGAGCATTTATCTAGCACGTACAAGGTCCTGGGTTTGATCCCCAGTACCAAGAGAAAAATTGTTAGAATCAAGCCATGAGCATTTGAAAGATTCAGGGATCAAGCTACAGTGATTCTTCTTCTAGACTATAAGACTGAGCAAAATACCTTATTTTTCTAAACCTTAACATCCTCATGTGTAAGACAGGGAGGACACTAGTTTTGACCATACCAAATTATTCTCAAAAAATAATGCGTGCAAAGAAATGATTACAATGCCTCTCACAAAACCAAAAAATGCCAAAATTATCAAGAGATGTAAGTCAGTGGAGGAGCTGAAGTGATACCATAGGAAGCATAAAATATGACCAGAATCGGAGGGATGGGACGAATGGTGCCAGAAAGTCAAAAGTCAGGTTCAAGCAGAGGCAGTATGTTTAGAAAGCAATTCATTATGCTTTCCTTTTATGGCATCATAATCTCTATTTTACATACAGTGCTCTAGCAAGTCCTGTGCTAAAACCCTAGATAAAACCCTATATCCTCTTACCACATGTCTTTAACCATCAGGAACTACTGCTTCGAAAAACCTGCTCTGAATTTTACATCTAATGTCCTCATAATCAGTCAAGTTGTACTTTTAATTTTGTCCCAGAAACCCAAGTATATGTAAGTGTGTATTAATATCAAAAAGATAATAATTCATAATAGACTTTCTAACATTTAATTTCATGACTAACTTTTCCTTTTATAGTACTTAAATGGAGGTGGGTCTTCAATGATATAATCAAAACAGTCATGGGCAATTTAAGGGCAATTAAAGGTAGATGCAAAAGCAGAAATTGTCTCCAGAACAAAAATATGCAGAACAACCCATCAATGAGGATCTCTAGCTTACCTGGATAGTAAGTCTCCTAGAAGATCATCACTCAAAGGTAACCTGGAGGACTTGCACAGCCTTTGGATGTCTTTGGTGGGTAATACATGTTTTCTGCATTAAAACAAAATATATTGACTTTTATATACTTTGTGTCCCTTTGGTAAAATTATATGCCATAAGAAAAAAAATACAAATGCAATATGTCCTAAAAATGTGCATATGAAAATAAGAATGAGAACTTGTATTGGAGTTCACAGTAAGGAAAAACAGTCATATTGCATTTCACCAACTTTTTCCATTTCAGAGGTCACCAGATTCTGTCCTTAGGAAGGCCTCTCCTTCAAGATTCAGATTCTTGGTTGGTGATAGTACTGCCTATTAAGGCTGTAACCACGAGTGTTGCTCTAAGTAATCGATCTGCATTCTTGACCACTTGTCAAAAACAGTTTTGATATCTGAAAACATCTCCTAATTTGACAGGCATCTAGAGCCTCCAACACAAGCATGATATGACTTGAGGGCATTTTTCTGGTCTTTTCTTTGGATCCAAACCCAGCTAGGGCCTTAACATTCACTTCGATTTTGTCCAATGGAAGTCATTTTCTCTAGAGGAAGCCCAATGGTCATTTCCCCAAAAAGGCTTGTCTAGTGTTCTCACTTGGCTGAAGGTTTCCCAGGCACCATGCAAAATGAGAACCAAAAGGAAAGAAAGTGGGCTCTTTTCTTTGCAATGAGAATGTTGACATCTCCAATCAAAGGTTGTTGGATCTAGAAGAACCCCAAGTTGTCTGATCAAGCAGCCCCAATACTCCCAAGTTTTCCTTTAGCAAAGGAGGGTCAGGCGCCTCACCCTGGAGAAGGGGCACCACCATGGTAGAAGGTAGGGCCAGAGTTATGCAAAGCTCAGTCCAAACATCCTCTGGGAGGTTCAAGGAAGCTTAAAGTTTCAAAGAAAAATAAGAATTCAATAATGATGCATTATAGATTAGGAAAAAATCATGTTCATTTTTAAGAGAAACTATGGCACCTTCAAGGATACTTAGGGCATGTAGCTGGCCATTTGGGTGTAGACTTCAAGTGTGGGGATGAACAAAGGGGTCACAGGGAAGAGAAATGGCAGTGGTGTGCAGTAAAAGGACTAGAAGCTAGAGTGAGAACTAAGATTTTCTAACTCCAAATGAAATCAATAATTTTATGCCCCCCCATATCAGATCTGTGGATAAGATGAATTCCAAAACATATTAAGATGTTTGGATCCATTTGTATATAACAATGATTTAACAAAACTGTACACACATGAATCAGTGTATTCAAAATAGATTATACTAAGCATCATTACTTTTAAGAATAAATAATTTCAAAGAAATTCTGTAGAAAGTTTAATCGTAAATTCCCTGTTCTGTGTATTATAAAATTCACATTTATAAATCCCAGTTAGTACAAAAACAATGTAAGAAGACATCTTGGAATTAAGCCTGCTAACGTCTTGATTTACTATGTTTCAGTTGAAAGCTTCTAGAAGAAAATGAAAATAAAAGGGGACAGCTTATTCTTTTAAAGACACAGGGTCTTCCCTGTCCTCTAAGTATTTAAGGTAGCTTTGCTAAATAGAAGAGTATGATGAAACCTATCAATTTTCTTTTTGCCTTTTTGGATGAATATAAATTCCTTCATTACTCAGGTTCACATAAATTTAAATGATATATTAGAATCAATAAAACAAAGCTTACTTTTCTCGATCTTCATATACACAGTTAAAAATGAGTCTGTCGAAATTCTCAAACATATTTTTTTTGAGCTTTTCATGGGCCTGTGCAATTAAGACATTCACATCTGTACTCAGGTCCTCAGGCACCCGGTAGTGGCGTGCAATGGTTATAACCTCCTGGTCTACAATTTTCCCAGACGTTACACTCATCAATATATCTCTGTAAAGGAAATAGGAAAACACTCACAAAATGATATCTAAAAATATTTTACCTCTCCTTCTATTAAAAGGATCCAAATTTCATTTCATGAAACTTTTATCAACTGTGTAGAGGTCAGGTAACTATTGTCCTTTAACTTAATTCTTATACTTACTTTAGGAGCAGCAGGAGGATACTAATGCTAGAATGGAAAATCATCAGCACTATAGTTTTTAAGTGAAATGGCATTTTTCCCAGATTCAAACTTCTACCAGGTAACAGCCTACAACCAAGAAGTAAATTGTTGAAGTCCTTGAATGGTCAAAACACCTGTCACTAAGTACATGACTTTATGTAATGTCTATTAATCTTCCTTTTCAAAATAGTAACTGACTTGGGTTTCTGGTTTCCCAGGACAAAAAATTTATAAATCAATAAATCAGAATTGTGTTTTGGGGATGGGGAAAGCAATCATGCCCATTTCTGTAATAAAAAGTAAAAATTTAAAAATAAGAGGAAAGTTAAAAGAGCTATGTAAGGATACAGTTGTCAGAGTCTTTAGAAGGCAAATGGCATTGAGATTATTTGATAAAAAACAAATAACAACATATTAACAAAGCATAACAAATTGGCTATATTATTTTCAGTGTGTCCTCTATGAATTTATAGACTATGCAGCATACATACAAAATGATTAAAATGCAAAACTATTATGGTAGTTACATGAATTAGCTTCCACAAGAAAACTTACTGGAAATAATTCAACTCCAAAAAATCCCAAATAAAGGAAAGAAAATAAGATTTTATTTGCTCTTTTACTCTAGATTGGTTTTTCAGAAGAATGGCTTTTAATTCTTTTAGGTAATTCTGGTCATTATCACTATATCATTTAGGAATTCTAGCTGGGTACAATGGCGCATGCCTGTAATCCCAGTGGCTTGGCAGGCCGAGGCAGGAGGATTACAAATTCAAAGACAGTCTCAGCAACTTAGTGAAACCCTGTCTCTAAATAAAATACAAAAAAGGTAAAAGTGACTGGAGGTATGACTCAGTGATTAAACATCCCTGGGTTCAATCTCCAGTACCCCCCCAAAAAAAACAAAAACAAAAAAGCTAGGTTTCCCTAGAATTTCTTTAGTGTCTAGGAAAGCCCATGATATCCTATCCAAAGGAAATGGATTTTACCTATATCTACTTCTCAAGGTTTTGAGTTTTTTGGTTTGGTTTTATATTTTTAATGGGAAATGAGGGTCAAATTCAATCAAGAGGAGCCCACAATTTCAGGAAATCAGTTCACACAATCAGGAATACTGACAAGGGGATCACTCTGTGGAAAACACTATACAAGACACTCTGGTATCTGAACTTTCCAGTCCATACTCTGGGCTGTTCAAACATATAGATGAGTTCTCAAAGCTGCAAGATAGTAAAGCCAATTGAATGAAATGAGTCATAGCAATAACAACATCTACCATTTACTGGGGACTAGCTATGGTGCCCAACTATGTGCTGCTAGGTACTTTTGGCATAGATCGTCTCATTTGACCTAGGAGGTAAAGTACTGTTATCATTTCCATTTTGCAGATGAGAACACAGAAATGTTAAATAATCCACCCAATGTTACAAAAACCAGAATGAAAACCCTCTCTGGCTTCAAAGCCCATGCTTCTGCATATTTCTCTGTTGGTACAGAAGATGGAGTAGAAATGGAATGGGGCTCAGGCAAAGCTTCCTAAAGACAGGTACTGAGTTGATTTTTTTAAATAAATGGCCCTCTCTTCCTTTTACTACCCATGCTATGGTTTAAATGTATCTCTTAGAAGCTCATGGGTTGGAAATCTAATCCCCCAACTCATATGTTAATGGTTAGAAGGTAGACATTCAGGAGGTAATTAGGATTAGATGAGGTCATGAGGGTAGGGCCCCTACAATGGCATTAGCAGCTTTATAAGAAGAAGAGAGACCTGAGCTAGTAAGCTTGCTGTCTTGCCACATGATACCTCCTACCATGTCATGATGCAGCAAAGCCCTCACTAGATAGATGCCAAGCAGATGGCAGCATCATGCTCTTGGACTTCCCAGACTCCAGAATCATGCATGAGCCCAATACATGTCTATTTGTTGTAAATTACTCTGACTCGGGTATTTTGTTATAGCAACAGAAAATGGACAAAGACAATTCATTACCTCTGTTCCAAGGACTATCATTAACCAGCACAAAAAGGTAAGAGAAAATAATTTCAGAAACATTGAGTCACCAGGCATCTCTGACAGAGGACTAGATAATCACAGAAGAGGTGCTGCAAGGAAAGCCCTGGCTCATTTACAGCATTGGTCATGGAATAATCAGTCATGATCATACATAAAATGAAACACTATAACACCATTAATGGTATGGTGATTGATATTTGTTTGGATAAAAGATGTCTGGGCAGGGGCTGGGGTTATGACTCAGCGGTAGAGCGCTTGCCTAGCACGTGTGAGGCACTGGGTTCGATCCTCAGCACCACATAAAAATAAATAAAATAAAGGTATTGTGTCCATCCACAAATAAAAAAAAAAGATGTCTGGGCCATGTTGATATAACATGATCCAAGAGAAACTCAAGATACAGGTGCATATATAGTCATAGGAAAAAAGAAAACACAGGGAAGAGATGGGCCAAAACATCAACAGCAGTATCCTTGGTTGCCAAGATTTCTTTGTTTTTTAAGACATTTTGATTTTTCTCAGTTCTTGTAATAATCAGATATTACTTTCGTTATCAGAAATAAAATGCTTCAAATAGTTTTTTTTTTCCTTTTGAGAGTAGACTGGTGTGAAGAGGAACAAGTGGCACATATCCAAGGACAAGGAAAAAAAAAAACATGTGCAGCAATAACTAGAAACTTTCCACACACCTTTAACTAAACTTATTATAGTACCACCAGATCATAAAAGTTTATTTTCCTTTTCATTGGATAAACTGAAATTATCCTGGCTTCACTGCAGTTAAAATTTATATCTGCTGGGATTTTGTATGCTTGGATTTTAAACAGCTCGGTATTCCACAGCATTACATGGCATTATGTGAGAGCTTCCAACAAGCTATGCCATACTTAAAACTGTCATCAGTCCTAAAGGGCACCAGAGGACCTGCAGTACCTAACCCTGTGGTTGCTACATCCACATGAGGGAGGTGGCTGAACCAGGATCTCAACCATGGCGTCACAGACCCGCCTTGTAGACCTCAACTGGCTGCCACTACTTTGCCCTTCATTTGCCATGCGTGCCTTCTTTAGGACTTACTCCACCTTATCAAACTTTAATGGGCCTAGTCGGGTGCAGTGGTGCACACCTGTAATCCCAGCAGCTCAGGAGGCTGAGGCAGGAGGATCACAAGTTCAAAGCCAGCCTCAGCAACTTAGTGAGACTCTGTCTTAAAATTTAAAAAAAAAGGGCGGTTGGGGATGTGGCTCAGTGGTTAAGCACCCCTGGGTTCAGTCCCCAATACACATGCACCCCCAAAATCTTTAATGGGCCTCAAAGAATTAGGAATCTTTTTGAAAGTAGTAAACTTCTTTTTTTATTGTGATAAAGTACACATGGCATAAAATTTACCATTCATGACATTTATGGCATTGGTAATGTTGTGCAATCACCACCTTTATCTAGTTCCAAAACATTTCATCATCCCAAAGAAACCCCATGCCCATTAAGCAGTTACTCTCCTTTCCTGTCTCCCCACAGTCCTCTCTCCTATCCAGTAACCACTAATCTGCTTTCTACCTCTGGATTTGGCAATTCTGGATATTTCATATAAATGGAATTGTATGTGGTCTTCAGTGATTTGCTTCTCTTACTTAATACAATGTGTTCAGAGTTCATCCAAGTTGTAACATGCTTAGGTATTTCACTCTTCTTTATGACTGAATAATATAACATTATATGAATGTACCACATTTTGCTTACCCATTTGCTCTGATGGATATTTGGGTTGTTTCTACCTTTTGAATATTGTGACTAGTACTGCTATGAACATATGTGTAAAAGATTTTGTTTGAACACCTGTCTTCAGTTCTTTGGGGTATATGCACTCAGGAGTAGAATTGCTAGGTCATATGGTAACTACGTTTAACCTGTTGGGGAAATACCAAACTGTTTTCTGCATACTCCACTTCTGCTTTGTAGCAATCGCAAAAACAAAGATCCAACTTCCATCAAGCATAGACATTCCTCACTTATAACTTCAGAGTAAACTGAAAGAAGATCTGATTGATGCTAGCATCTCATCTCAGTACTTCCTGTTCAATCACTTAAGGGGAATAAAATGCATTTAAAAAGCAATTACGAATTGTATTGATCTTGTGCTTTCTGATTGATATTAGCTAATATTAAGGGTTCAAAGGGCAACTTACCTTTGTCTTTACCCAACATATTTTACACAGTCTAATACTGTATTATAACAGTATTATTTAGTTAGTTTCATAAGGTATACTGCCACAATTGTCTGTTTTTGTAATTAAGGTCATAAAACTGAAAAAAAATGCCAAACTGCTCTAGGTTATTGAGGTAACTATGCAGAATTTTGCAACATGAAATACTAATCAGTTTTACAAGACATAATTCCATTAAAGTCATCCAGTCAAGTAATAGTGAATCAAAACTTCCTTTTAAAGCTCTGAATCTCACGGTATTTTCTTACATATTGAATCATTCAAAGTCTAAGCAATGTCTTTCAAATAAACTTTAAAAATTAGTTTTGGCATAAACAAGACCTCTAGAGCCTAAACCTAGGCCCAAAGGCTTACAAGAAAATCTGGTTGAGCCTAAATTAAACCGAGCAGCAGTTTTGATCACAATTAGGTAGCACCCTTTCTCATTCTGTTCCATTTGATATTCATCAAATAAAATGTGTTTTCTTTCCTCTAAGCAGAAGCCACACACACCTGCTCACATCCTACACTCCTTCAGGCTCTCTCTTACACTTGTGGCCTAATCTGAAATCCCTGCCTTACTGTCACTACTGCTGGATTAGTGCACTGCCAGAGAGCTGTGCTGGAGGAAGGAAAGATGGAAAGATACATCAAAGTGGAGCCAATACAAATTAACCAAACAGACTTTGTTAAGGAGTTCAAAACTGGACTCAAACGAGTTCAAAGATATTTACAAAGCTCTTCAGCCTCATTAGGGATCAGGCCCATTACATATGGCCATTTGGACTATGCACTGTCCATCTTCAAAGAGGGCATTTATAGACTTATGGTATAAGTAGTCTCTAGAGTTGTGTAACATGGTGGCCTTGACAGAGAATCCAAGGATCTCCAGAGGAGAGGGGGAAAAGGGGGTCACTGCAGACCATAAGGAAATCATCTATTCCAGCCAAGACTGAAAACCTGTTTTCAATTGGGAGGTGGTGTGGTTTAGTGAGGAAAGTGTGAACTTTCAAATTACATAGTCCTGGATTAAAAGTCCAGTTCCATTATTTCACTAGTAAATGGAAACTATGGTAAATCACTTCTCTGTACCTCAATTCCTTATCGGTTTAACTGGGAACTGTTACTTGTGTAACAGAATTTTATTTTGCCATAGGAGCTAGGATGATCCTGCTAAAACATTGGTCAGATCATGCCATTACCCTGTTCAAAACCCTCTTAGGGCTTGCCAACTCTCTCAAAGCAGAACTCAAAAGCCTCATGATGGCCCCTCCTCTGCTATCTCTTAAAACCCATCAGCTCTGACCTGCCCATCTTTCCCTCTGCATGCACCTTACTGCTCTCCTTGCTTTTCCTCAAACAAGCCAGGCATATTCCAACCTCAATGGCACTTGCCATTCCTTCTAGCTGGATGGAACATTCTTCCCCTAGAAAGTTAGTCTGGTCTTTTACCTCCTGTATGGCATCTTCTCATCTGCTTGGATGTCAAGTTTCTCCATAAAGTATTTTGTTGGATTCCTCCCTCTACAATACTAGCCTTTTTGCAGTGCCATTCATTATACTTTAACCTGGTCTAGAATGTCCTTATTTTACATATCATCTTCATCACTTCTCCACAACTAGAATGTAAGTTCCACAGAGGTCAGGGCTATTTATCTATTTTGTTCATTGCGGAATCCATAATACCTTAAATGGTTCCTGGCACACAGTGAGGCCCATATAATAAATAGTTTGCTGAATAGATAAAAAATGAGGATGAAGTTATCAAGATATGAAAAGCATTTAGCATCGTGCCTGGAACTACAAATGCTCAATAAATGAAAGCATTTTTTATAATTCTCATCATCTCACAATGAAGATAATTTCAAGTTGTATTAAACTGAAAGAATAGCTTCTCTTAATTAAGTTTATCTTGGAGGAATGTGAAATGTTTTTGATGACTCTGAAATCTTTGAGTTTATCTTCAGAATATAAAAGGAAAATGGTCCACTTGTTTTAAATTGTCATATTCTGGAGTGAGTCTGAAGTGATAAAAGTAAAAAGCTCCAGGTGGGAATTTCTTTATACACTGGATAGGTCTCAAAAGCTTCACAAATACTCAATTTTTAGAAATCAAATTAAATGCCCTCTTTAACTCTCTGTTACATATAAAGATATGCTGTCTTCATTTTGGTCATTTTTAATTGGCAATGGAGCCCAACATCTTAGCAACAAAATCCTCTAATTTCTGTCAAGTTCTTAATGACAAACAAGTGCACTGAACCTTGAAATAAATCCTCTGAAATGAAAGAATCTTATGACAGCATAAGTAATTACTGCCAAATTCATCTACTTTGAAAATTGATTTTTTGATATATTTTCCAAAACAGAAGTACAGTCACATTGAAAATCATTGACCCTGTTCTCTTACTCCAAATAAATGTACGTGGTTCTTGTTTTCTCTATTACTACTCTCATCCTCATTTCATATCAAATATTATGGTTTTTCCTGTTTTGACATGTAGTAGAATGTACATAGTAATTTTAATTTATTTAGTTTGAAATTCAGTATGTCTTGGTACACTCAACTTCAAGGCTGTTTAAATGTAGCCAAAGAAATAGATATTCTCATGCCATTAAGAGTGATTACTGCACAATATTAACAGTCTATTTGTCATACAGGCAAAATTTTAGACATCCTGTAAAACATTCATCTCTAATTATTCTGCAATTTGATATAGTATGCATTTAAATGAGTCAAAGCAATAATGATTTTATTGGTTGTTTTATTTTAAATTGTGTCAACACTTTTTGGTAAAGCAAATGGAAGTCTGGATGATGGTGACTAACTTGCAATGTGGGCAGGAAAGAGTAAATATTCTTTTTGTTTTCAAGCAAAGTTCCTCATTTTCTACCACCTTCCTTTTCATTAACACCTACCCTGTGTTCAGGGATCATTTGTCTCCAAGCAAATTATACTTGTTTGGCATTTTATGTTTAACTGTCTCTTGCTTGGTTACCAGATGTTTTAGAGGCCTACAAGACCAACAGGAACTCTGTAACAATCAAGGGTCCTTATGTGCAGGGTGACCCCATATGAACCCACTAGTACTTACTGATCACACGATGGGCTAAATACCAGATGGGCCCTGTGCCCTCTGGGAGCTTATAATCAACTTAGTAATTCAAGACTTATATCAAACAACTATGAATAATATAATCAAATTCTTTATTCTTTTTAAACACATTTTAAAATATCAAATGTATTGGCTTTACTGTACTATAAAAGTAATACATTTCCAACTATAGAGAATTTGGATAATATATAGTGAGATTTTAAAAAAAAAAGGAAAGAGGAGCTGGGGATATATAGCTCAGGGATTGAGCTCCTGCTTAGAATGTCGGAAGTTCCAATTCCATATTAGCACCACACACAAAAAAAGAAAGAAAATGAAAAGAAAAACAATATGTACTTCTAACACCCCAAATATAACTAAGTAACTATCCTGGTATCCTTCTTTGACATCTATTTTCTGTACAGGGGTTTTAACCATTATTTTATTAATAGTTCTCAACGTATTTTATACTTTTTTCACTTAATTCCTACAATATTTCCATGTTGCATATATTCTTCTGAAACCAAAATACCAAACCATATTTCTGTTATTGGAAATGACATTTTTATATAAATAATGTCAAAATGAGCATCCATAAGCATAAACATTTGTCTGTATTTACAATTATTCCCTTTAGATCATGTTTCAGATGTACAATTAGTGGAGCAAAAGGAACATCTTTTGACCATTTTTTAATTAGTGTATCATAATTATATATAATAGTGGAATTCACTGTTGTGTATTTATATGTGCACATAATACAGCAATATAATTTGGTCAATATCATTCCCCAGTATCTCTTTCCCTGCCTTCCTCACTCCCTCTGGTTCCCCCTCTCTCTTCTACTGGTCTCCCTTCCATTTTTGTGAATATTTTCCCCTTTTCTCTCTCTAGCTTCCACATATGAAAGAAAACATATGACCCTTGAATTTCTGAGGTTGGCTTATTTCCCTAACATAACACTCTCAAGTTCCATCCACTTTCCTGCAAATGACATAATTTCATTCTACCTTATGGCTGAATAGAACCCCATTGGGCATATATACCACATTTTTTAAATCCATTCATCCATTGATGGACACCTAGGCTGGTTCCATAGTTTGGTTGTTGAGCATTGTGCTGCTATACATGAGTATACATGTATTGCTATAATATGCTGGCTTCAGTTTTTTTAGGATAAATACCAAGGAGTAGGATAGCTGGGTCATATGGTGGTTCCACTTTTAGTCTTCTGAGGAAACTCCATACTAAAGAATGGAACGTTTTAAAGGCTCTTGATACATGGTGCTAAGTTGCCTGTACTCTCCCCATTAGCAATGGATATCATCCATATTCAAAGTGTTTCCTAATTTGACAGGTAAAAATTATTTCTTGTTTTAATCACTAATGATATGACAACTAATAAACATCTCCTCACTTTATTAAGAAATTATATTTCTTCTAGTGTGTTCTGTTTACATGGGCCCCTTGCCCACGTGTCTATGCATTTGTTCAACATTGATTGAATACTAAACTTCAGGTCAGCTGACAGAGAATGTACATATAAGATTATACAAATGGTGTGACTCTGCATCACATATAACCAGAGAAATGAAAAGTTATGCTCCATTTGTGTACAATAAGTCAAAATGCATTCTGCTGTCAATGTATAACTTAATTAGAACAAATAAAAAACACAATGTCACATATAGTTATCTATATATTATATAGTTATATATGATATAGTTATATATTGCTTATAGTCACATACATATGCATTACATATGTTGCCCTTGTGAGCTGTACATTTATACACATGTATAATTATATTTTACATATATCACATATGCTTATGCAGTATGACTATATATGAATACAAGGATGAATATGCATATGTATATGGCGTAGGCACTACCAATCAAAAGAGACATGGTGATAATAATCTTAGGTGATGGTGGAAAGTTTGAGTTTGAATATTTTGTCAATTTTATGAACCAATGCCTTTGTAAAAATTTTGCATTTTATGTGCCTATTAACAATTTATAAGTTACATTAGAGTATTAAAGGAACACAGAAAACCTGGAAAAAAAAAAGAGAACAATGAAATAGATTTGACCCTCAGCCCTCAATCCCTGCATCCTAGAGTTAATGACAGACCAGAAGGAAAGCCAAGTCAACAAAACAGAAAAAGGGCTGCAATAAAAATCTGGCTGTCAGTTCAGAGAAAGGACCCATCATCCAGTCTGGCATGTGTATATGCCGTGAAGGATTCACTGCAGAGGTGGTAGTGCAGCAGACCTTGAAGATGAGTGGTAATCTGTTCAACAGAGAAGTGGAAAGGAAGATGGGAAGGAGAAGGTTGGAAGGAATGGGAGAAAGAACCGTATCCTTGAAGACTGAAAGAAGGCAAGAAGATGGTACACTGCAGGGAGTGGGGGCGACACAGAATATTAATAACAGAAGTTATTGTTATTAATTGCTAAATGTATGCCAGACATTGAACTATTTCACATGTATGAACTATTTAATCCTAAAATAATCCTTTCTTGATTATATTTATATTATTATTTTATAACATTATTTTTTATCTATGTGCTCAAGGGCACATAGATAGTGAGTGATGAAGTCAAGATTTGAATGAGATCTTTGGGGTTCTTAGGACGACTAGAACTTAGTGAAAACAAAGCAAGAGATAAATTAGAGAGCTGGCAGGAGGAGCCTAATCATGAAAGATATACATGTAGGCCAGGGACACCCAGGTTTTCTTTTGCTGATGAAGGGAATCTCTTGAAGGGTGTTGAGCAAAACAACAATATGAACAGAGTTAGACATCAGACAGAGCACTAAGGAAGCAACAGGAAGGTGAGTCTGCCATTGAGGGTTTGCTGGAATGATGGAGAGAACAGGGCAAGAATAAGAGCCAAGAGGCATCAACCAGGTCTCTTGCAGAATGTCTAGGAGACAAAGCTAACATGGAAGCTAGCTTTGAACAGCAGAAGGAACACCCTTCTACTGAGATTAAAAAGGAAGAATGTAATGTTATGGATATAGGAGCATGTGGGAGGTTTATATCACAGGATCTCTCTATTCTCTACTTACCTGGAGATGAGGTTTTCTGCTATGAACGAGAGGAATATTATGAGGTTACGAGCTTAAGAGTGAGAAAAGTTTGAGATATCCACTGTGGGGAATGGGAAAAGGCCTTGCTGGGTCTTGACTCCACCTATAATTGTTTTTTCATTCTTAACTACATGATAATCCATCAATTGTTCATCTGAGAGTAAAATCATATTTCCTTATCTTTGATAATTAGGCAGAGAGAGGTTTGTAATATTTTAAGACAATTTCAAGTTAATCAACATCAAATCCCAAATGGAACTATAGAACCTAGGAGCAAACCAGGTTTTACTGCCATCTGTGTCCTTGATTTCTTGGTCCCTAGTAATCCTTTCCTTTCGGCATATAGGTAAGTTCATATCCCCCAACTTAAAGGGGCATCAAATTCCAATCTTTGATCTTCCGACCTGCAAAATCATCCCAGTGGTGGTCCATCAGCCTGGCAGAACCTGTCTCTCACAGCGGCTGTATGACAACAAAGAGTCACAATGGTGTTGTTTGGCAGTTGTCTGACCCTCTCTGGACAAAGTAAAAGTCCCTAGGGTTCCTGAACAAGTAAGGGAGAAGGGGAAGAGAAGAGGTCTCAAGAAAAATTTAACAGAAACTACACAAGAATAATTCCTGATACAGGCTGAGCATCTCTAATTGGAAAACCCAAAATTCAAAATGCTTTGAAATCCATTTCGCATTTTACGTTTTTTTTTTTTTAATTAGGGCTGTTCAATTGGTAAAGTCTATACAAATATTCTAAAATCCAAAAAACTCCAAAATCTGAAACACTTCTAATGTAAAGCATTGTGGGTAAGATATTTTCAACCTGTAATAAGGCAACTGAGAGCTCAAGGAATTAAATGGGAAAGCAAAAGAGGGGATCACATGCCGACAAAGAGCAGATAGAATCTGTCATAATGGTTCCAGGGGCAATCAGGAAATTTACACTTCTGGTGAAAACTTCTCCTAGGACTCTCCCCACCATAGGCCATCTTGTTTTGTTTCAGTTTTCCATGTATTGTTGCTGTTATCTTCTATTCTACTTTTCTTTTGCAATAAAGACTATAACTTGGTTTGCTCCTAGGTTCTGAAATTCCATTAGGAATTCTATGTAGATTACCTTGACATTACCTTAAAATATTATAACCCTCTATTTACCTAGTTATCAAAGATAAGGATAAAATATGATTTTACTCTCAGATGAAATATGAGGAATTCAGCCCCTTATTTCCCTACCATCTCTAGTAACCCTAGTCTTGGTTACTTATCTGTGGTATAAGTCATGTCATTTGTCTTTAAAACAAATTTTAACAGTATCATTCACCTCTTTGAAGTGTTTTAGCTTGGAATTTGTGTGTGTGTGTGTGTGTGTGTGTATCAAATCTGTTTAATGTTCAATGTTGTTTCACTTTTTTTTTTCCGGTGGTGGTGCTGGGGATCGAACCCAGGGCCTTGTGCATGCAAGGTAAACACTCTACCACCTGAGCTATATCCCCAGTCCATTGTTCTAAATTTTTAAGATTAGCTGTCCCCTTGAGTTCTTCATTTTGACTTTTTCTTGATGTTCTAAAGTAATGTATTACTTTGAGCAATTTACTGAAGAAACTATTTTCAGTTTTTCTGAAGATCTAAAAACATTTCTATTGACCCATGTACAAAAAACATCTTGTCCCCAGTTTGTTTACCCTCAAAGCACTGCAGATTTAATCCAGTACCTCCTTGCATTACCTGCAGTCATAGTTTTTCAGTTTTTAGGTCACTGGTTCATCTCCTGCCAGTGGTGTTTTCAAGCTTTGTTTTGTAAGACTCTTTTCTATGTTCTTTTACATTTTTACCAAACTATATTTTGTGATCTCATTTCATATATGGTACTTTGAATAGTGAACTCTCTTAATTTCCAGATAAATTTTTTCACACTTAGAAAATAATTTTTTAGTGGCCATGGGTACAATTCAGTAGTAGAGGGCATGCCAAGCATACAAAAGACCCTGGGTTCTAGCACCTCCCAAAAAAAGAAAGGGAAAAAAAGAATTATTTAGAAAATGATCTTTGAATGTTACTTTAGTTTCATTTGTTCAGTCTCCTCCCTAGCTGCATTTCTGTTCTCTTCTAGCTTATTGTTTCAATCCCTTTCTTATTGCATTCTATTTGAGAGTGTTTCCAAAGATAGTTCTCTGGTTTACTATTTAGTCTTCTTTGGTGTCCAGTCTCCTATTAATGCCTGCTGTTTTTAACTTTTGATTCAAAAAATGCTTTATAGGTTTTAATACAAATTTTCCCTGTTTGGGTCTGTTTGTTTCTCAAAGTGTCCAGTTCTTGCTGAAACTATGATACATTTTGCTGTGATCATAACATAACTAGTTTTTAAGAATAAACAAACAAAAACCAATTTCCATCCAACAAATCACTTTTGGAATCTGCATGAGAATCCAGGTTTAGTTTTTTGCTGTTCATTCAACTTTACAAAGAGGTCCCTAAAGCATTCTGGGCATTGGTGTGTGGCTATGGATCACAAATCCCACAGTCTCTGTCACAGATGAGGGACAAAAACACATGTGCCTGTGTGTATGGGGAGAACAGTTAAGGAAAGAAAGGATTTAATCACACCAATCCTAAACAAACATACCAAGTTAATATGAAAAGGTGGCATAATTATTTGGGAAGGGGAAAGAAAGACAAACTTTTGATTTGAAGATGAAGAAGCCACATTTGGGTTGGAAGTTTAGTAAGGAAAGAAGAGGATAGGTGGCAGACTGAAAGTGGAGATCCCTTTTTTTTTTTTTTTTTGTGGTGCTGGGGATTGAACCCAGGGCCTTGTGCATGCAAGGCAAGCACTCAACCAACTGAGCTACATCCCCAGCCCAAAAGTGGAGATTCTCATCACAATTCACTAAATACTGATAGGCAAATTCCAGAAGAGAGTCTCCATGCATGATATCCAAGTTGTGCAGTTCATAATCATGACCTTAGCAGTGCCCTTTGCTGGGACCACTTTGTACACTATTGGGTTTATACTTAATTGACAACTTATCATTAAGGCAACTGTGTCTTTTACATGAACATACAATTCAGAAAAGAAAGAAGTTTAAGTCCATCAATGAAAAAAAATGACTTACTTCCATATCAGAATATGAAGTAGGAAATTTTCTGACATTTTCATTGTGACTTAGTTTTGGATTTGTTCTGGGTCTTCTATGAAGAATTCTGAGCTTGGGAGAGGGCAGTGCTGGGCTGAGGATTAAATCA
Organism: Sciurus carolinensis; assembly: GCF_902686445.1. Classification (NCBI taxonomy): domain Eukaryota; kingdom Metazoa; phylum Chordata; class Mammalia; order Rodentia; family Sciuridae; genus Sciurus; species Sciurus carolinensis. Next base: position 36,600,160 of record NC_062232.1, read on the forward strand.
CTTATCTGAATCAGAAGTCACAGACACAACCTAGGCAAACCACCCAACCGACCAAATTTTGACAGTGGCTGGAACTTTTTAAACTTTGCAACGTCAGTAAGAAATCATTTTCAGTCCAGATAATATAATGGGAACTTGTTCCTGGCTCCTTGTTTTAAACACTGTGTGCCTGAAATCTATGTAATGAATCCTAGTGTGTAACCACAGAGCGTCAGCCCTAAATATAGCAGTTTTAAAAGTAATAGAAGAAATCCATATGCTGATAGCTTCCTCTGTAAAGCATATATGGCTCTAAATCAAAAAATAAAGTAAATATGCCCATCTATTAAGTGTTTTACATTTTTACTTATAAAAATTAAAGGAAAAAGGAGCATGAGTCAATTAAGATAAAACAAAATGAGGAAGCTGCTTGAGTCACAAACCTAACATCCCTGCTATTTCAGGACTCTGATCAGGGAGGGAGTAAGCAGCTCTGATGGGTGCTGGTGCACAGTCCCTCTCAGGACACAGAATTGTCACTCACAGGATCCAATTTGCACCAAGCTGATTTGCTGTAACAGCAACTAGCCACAGACATAGCCATGTCACGTCCAAGCCTGCTACAGGAGCAAATTAAACCTGCCTGGCAGCAGCAGGGAACCTCAAAAACAGTGAGCTTTGTCCACAGTCAATTCTAACCCCTCTGTGGAATACTGCATCACTCCCCCTAATATTCTCCCCATCTGCACCTTTTCCCAGGTGACTCAGTTGTGCCAGCCTCTAAAGAGGTACATTTTTTTTTTCCTGTTCCTTGACAATAGGGTCAGCCACAAGACTTGTTTTGGTCAAAAGAAGGATGCAGAACTCAAAGTGTGCTGGTCTAGATTTCAAGGACTTCCATGTTTCTCATTCCCTGTCTATACTTTTCCACACCATAAGAATGACACGTCCGGGTTAGCCTGCTGTTCTCTGGAGGAAAAACACAATACGAAGATTCAGTTTGTCCTGACTGTAGCCATTTTGAGTCATAACCACCATGATCACCCTGAGTAATCCTGGTCTGTTTTCTCTACATAGTTTCCCAGCATACTATAAATAGACAAAACCATTAGAGTGGTATGTGGGAGTTTTACTACAGGACGGTGGTGCTGAATATGCCTGACATCCTTGATATTAGCTTGAGATAAACCAGGTACATTCCAGCTTGGATGAAGTCACTTTTGTCGTGATCATTATGTAAACTTTCCTCCTCCTGATCCCATCGCAGGGATCCACCTGTTTTGCTGCCACCCAAGATGTGTTCCGGTATATAAGTCTCCAATAAATTGCACTCAATGCAATCCTGGGTCTCTCTGTCTCTTTGGTCTCATGGCACCCTAAAACTGGTTACACTACACTGGCACCAGGTTGTTCTGGAACAGATAGACACGCCCAACAGAACAGCCCCATGCAGGCCCCAGTCAGATCAAATGACCCCTAGTTAACTCCTGGACCTGTGAGCTAAGTAAATGCTTCTTTTGTACAACACTGGGATTCTGAGACCATTTATTAAACATTGAAACTGTGCCAACCAATGATTAATTCATTCTCCCAAATCCCACTCTCTTGCCCTGTACTCTTCTTCATTCAAGTCAGCAAGAAGCACGTTCATACACCAGTTAAAATTGAACTTCAGGAAGTTGGGCACCTGGGCCACAGCACTTCATGATCCTAGCACAATTGCTTTGACTGAACAGTATTCTGGTGGAAAGCTTACATTTTCTTCTAAGGAGTACTATCAGAAACATCCACCTGAAGCTCATCCCTGGGGATCTGAGGCCCAAGCTACTAATACCACCTACCAGAGGGTCTTCTTTGTGAGCAGCCAGAGGAGAATGTCTTTCTTGGGCTCTGCATTAGGATTCCTTCTTGGTAACTGGATTGTTGTTGCAATAGAAACACCATGAATCCTGTAAGTGATCACAGTCTCCTATTTTGCACTGACTCCTAGGAAGCTCAAAGCCAGGCCTGTGGCTGACTGCTAGTAGATACCCATGACTTTAGAGCCTGTGAATACACTCTGTCAGTCCCACTTTTAGGCCCATCATTCCTTCCTACTTCTTTGTTTTTTGATACCAGGGATTGAATTCTGGGGTATTCAACCACTGAGCCACATCCTCAGCCCAATTTTGTAGTTTTTTTATTTAGAGACGGTCTCACTGAGTTGCTAAGTGCCTCACCGTTGCTGGCGCTGGTTTTGAACTCTCTATCTCCCTGCCTCAGCCTCCCAAGCCACTGGGATTACAGGCATGCACCACTACACCCAGCTTCTTTCCTACTTTTATGTTTTCTTTTACTTTTATCTGTTTTATGTTATAGAATTATCTGCATCTTTGTAACAAACCTTAAATTCATTTCTGAAATAAGGCAACATAGCAATAAATATAAAGACAAATTGAAGGAATATATACCCAGGAAGTTCTTTTTTTTTCAAACCTATTCCAACTGTCCCCATCCCAGAAGACATCCTTCCAGAAAGACAGACTCAAGGAAGAGGAAGACAATTTCAAGACAAAGGTGTCACAATTGGTGGAGACAGCTGCTGGGCCATCCAGGGCACATAGGTGTTTTCTATACCCCCTGTATAACTTTCCTGTGGCCAGTGGAAAGGAAAAGTGAATGAAACAGTGTCCTGGGTATTTTCTGGCTTGGTGTTTCACATATGTTAATTCATTTAATGCCCTCAGTAACCTACTGAGTTATTCTCATTTTGCAGGTGAAGAACCTGAGCATTATGGAAGAAGAATGCATTGTCAACTCGAGCTGGTTTGAATACAAATCTTGACTTTATATGATAAAACTGTTAGACTGCCGAGCGCAAATCCCAGGTCTGCAACTCAATATGTGATCCTGAGTACTTTCCTTAACCTCTCAGTTCTTCAGTTTCCTCACCTGCAAAATGAATTATGATAGTACTCACTTTTTAAGACTGCTATGTGGAGTAAATAAGCTAATATGCAGTGGCATTTTCTGCAGCACTTGTCACATGGTAACATATAAGTGTTAGTTATTATTATAATTATTAGTAAGTGGTAGAATGAATTGCCCTTTGAGAAAGGCCAAAGTAAGTCTAGGAATGCCCTATTAATTGGATGCTAACTACTGAGTGAAAATTGAATCCGAACAAAGGGCACTGCCTTGGATCATGCATTTATTCTTCAATATGTAAGTGGGAATAAAAGGATACACTGAGTGGTACCAAGTAAAATGCAACGAGTTCAAAGAGTCAGAAATTACTGTGAGCTGGAGTGGTCAGAGCATCTTAAGAGAAGAAATATAATCTGGACCAAATCTGTAGAGGCAGGCAGGAAAAAACAGGATAGCAAAGGAGACCATCTCCAAAATGGTACAGGAAGAAAATGACCCAGTTGGGCAGCCCAGAAGTAGCAATGCCAGACCACAGATGAGGTTGGCCCTCCCCAAGGATCGCTCACTCATCTTTGAACCTCTCAACCACCATGAGACCTGTCACAGAGTAGGTATCCAATATATGTTGACTGACTGAATGCATACTACATTTACATGGTTCAACACTGTACTGAGGCACACCTTCTATACACAGAACCTTGGGTTGCAAAATTTACTTAAATGAAAAGCAGCAAGCCTTATCGTGTCCTAAATGTCATTACCCTCCTGCCCCAAAGTATCCTCTTATTTTATATCCTAATTTATACACCATAATTCTCCCTTGGAGGAACTACAGATTAGCATTTACTTACTGTTCCCAATTTTTTAAACAAAGTTTGAGATTTAATTAAAGACAAAAGCATGGGTGGCACTAATGGGGTCATTTGTTAGCATCTATGTAGCTACATAGCTGCCTGATTTTATTCATAGAAACTTCATTTAGAAAACAGACCATTAGCACATTGTATTCTGGATGAAATAGTAGTTTCACTGTTAATGATTTACCCACTCCCACAAGAATATAATCACGGAAAAAGAAATAAAATAAACACAATATAAATATATATGTATATATAAAACCTCTGAAAAAGACTTGGTCCTTTTTCCACTCTTTAGAAACATAAGAAATACTCTATCTGTTTTGGCACAATATTATATGGTTTATTTATTCTAAAATGCCAAGAATTTTTTCTAGCATCCCATAAAACTCAAGGTTATAAGAATGGATATGCTTCAAAAATAGAAAGAGAAAAGCCTGAGAGTGATTAAGATTTTTAAATAGTGGAGCCGATTTTAACTAGGCCTATATGATCACAGCCAAATCCACTTCAGCATAAGTGTTAATAATAATGTGACATTCCCTAATAATAATGTGTCTAGTCAGTACTTTCCTCAATGTAATTTTAGAGAGTCTGATGGCATGGTAGAGAGATTGTGTGTGGCAAAATGGCAGATGAAGTGGCAATTAAAACTCAAACTCCTGGCTGAGCTTGCAAAAAAGGAGAGAAATTTCCCCAGGTTCTCAGGCAAAGGAGGAGCTGACAGCCAGAGGCGAAGGTGTGCAAGCTAATAGGTAGCAGCTGCAGGGACATGGGGATCAAGTCCTTTAACAGGTAAGAGCCTAAATTTTAAAGCTCACTCAGGCACAAGGCTATGGCCACCGACAGAAGCAATTTGGAACTCCCACGTGTGAAATCTGTGCCAGAAGCTAGAACTGTAAAAGGCTGCAACTGATGTGAAAGAAGGATTAGTAAACTCTACCCACTGACCAAGAGAGATGACAATGAGGCTTTTTTGAGCTTCGTCTCTAGGTATGAAAAAAATTATCTGAGAGAACTCAAAGTCAACATTTTACATAATAAGAATTTGGAGTACTAATTTTACCCACGCACTACATAAAGCTCCAAGGTGACAAATTAACATCAAAATTAAGGTGAAATTTGGCCAGTTTATAAACCAGCTCAGAGAGGCAAAAACAAAACTACTCTAAAAGTTCTACTTCTGGATGCTAAAATTAGTGGGTGGAAGTTTGAGGAAAAGTAGGATGTGCATAGTCTCAAAATACCTCTCTCAAGTTATTTATTAATTACAAAAGGAACTTTACAATTGAGAAACCTGATGGATAACATTAATCAAGGGATCAAGGTCAACAGCACCAGCAAAAGTACATACTGACAACAAGAACCCTTTAGCAAGACAAAGAAGGATGAAACATCATTTCTGTGGTATTCTTTCCAAAAATGCATTATCTCAGGTTAACCATGAGATAACATCAAAAAACTCCCAATTGAAGGACATGCTAAAAAATAACCAATCACTACTCTTCAAAAGAATCAAGGTTATAAAAACAAGGAAAGGCTGAGGAACTGTTACAGACTGCAGAAGACTAAGCAGAAACAATGACTAATTCAGTGTGTGATTCTGGGTAGGATCCTGGAACAGAAAAAGAACCTTAGTGGATAACAGTAATTGTTGGCAAGAATGTAGGGGCAAAGGTACACTTAAACATTATTGATGGGATTGCAAATTAGTGCAACTACTCTGGAAAGCAGTATGGAGATTCCTCAAAAGACTTAGGAATGGAAATACCATATGACCCAGCTATCCCACTTTTTGGTATTTATTCAAAAGAACCAAAATTAACATACTATAGTGATACATGCATACCAATGTTTATAGCAACACAATCCACAATAGCCGAGTTATAATGTCTATCCACAGATGTAAAAGAAAATATAGTGTATATACACAATGGAGTTCTACTCAGCCATAAAGAGGAATGAAATTATGGCATTTGCTAGTAAATGGATGGAATTAGAAAATGTCATGCTAAGTGAAATAAGCCACACTTAGAAAGTCAAGGGTGGAATGTTTTCTGTCATATGTGGAAGTTAGAGGAAAATAAGGAACAAAAAAGGGGAATCTTGTGAAAATAGAAGAGAGAACAGTGGAGTAAAAGCAGAGGACCAAGGGTGAGGGAAGAGGGGAGGCAAAGTGGAAGAACTGGGGAATAAATTTGACCAAACTATGCTATGTGCATGTATGAATATATCACAATGCATTCCAATTTTATATGTAACTGTAAGGCACCGATTTAAAAATAAATAGAAAGAAATCCAATGGAGTAGAGGAAGTGGCTCAGGAAGAGGGAAGAGGGGAGGGAAGGGTACCAGGGACTGAAATGGAGAAAACTATTGTATATGCATTTAGGAATATGTCAAAAGAAACCCCATTATTATGTATAACTACAATGTACTAAAATAAAAAATAAAATTTAAATTTTAAAAAATCAGTGAACTTAAAAAGTTTTTAGGTTACAGTATTATCCAAAGTTAATTTTCTTATTTTGATAATTATGCTATGGTAAGATATTAATATTAGGATATGCTGGGAGAGAGGTACATGAGAACTCTCTGTACTGCTTTTAAAACTTGTCTGCAAGTTTACAATTAGTACAAACTTTTAAAAAAAGGGTTTTAAAAATAACTACTCTGAAGGGCCAACCCAAGCAACAAAGGAACACTGCAGTGAGAGAAGAAAGTACAATTTAAGATGAGCTCATAGATTCCTCAGAAAGCTTGGAATGGAAACACCATTTGACCCAGCTATCCCACTCCTTGGTCTATACCCAAAGGACTTAAATCAGCATACTACAGAGATACAGCCACATCAATGTTCATGGCTGCTCAATTCACCATAGCCAGATTGTGGAACCAACCTAGATGCCCTTCAGTTGATGAATGGATAAAGAAACTGTGGCATATTTATACAATGGAATATTACTCCGCAATGAAGAATGATAAAATTATGGCATTTGTAGGCAAATGGTCGAAATTGGAGAATATCATGCTAAGTGAGATAAGCCAATCTCAAAAAACTAAAGGACGAATGATCTCGCTGATAAGCGGATGAGGACATATAATGGGGGTGGGAGGGGTTAGCATTAGGTTTAGGGTTAGGTTTAGAGTTAGGCTAAGGAGAGCGGTAAGAATGAAGGAAAGAAGGACTGTATAAAGGGAAAAGGGTGGGAGGGGTGGGGGGGAAGGGAAAAAAAAGAAACATCATTACCCTATGTAAACGTAAAAAAATAAAAAAATAAAAAAATAAAAAAAAAAGATGAGCTCATAAAACATAGAAGGAATAATCCTCCATGAATGAGAACTAACAGATGTAACAGAGGGTTAGTAGTACCCCTTGAAATTTGGACAACAGAACAAAAATCAGTAATGAACTATGACAGTATGGTGTTTAAATTTATTAAAGAGATAAAACAGAGAAGCCATGAGAAGAGTGTGTGATGCCATGGAAAAGAATAGAAACATACCTAATTACATAATATATACATCCATATAGTGATTTTTTTTGTATGTGTATGTACATATATATATATATATATAAACTAAATAGCACTTAAGGTGTTGGAAAGTACAGTTATTGAATCAATTAACTAGATGAAAGACTTAAGGAAAATGTCAAGAACACAGCAAAGAATGAAAACCAAATGAAAAGAATGAATGGAGAAATGTGAGAGAAGTTAAGAGACAATGAGAAAAAGTAGAGTTTAAGAAGGAAAACAGAAAATGGACAAGAGAAGCTATTAGAAGAGATATATGGCTCAGAATAATTCTCAAACTCAAGAATTACAAATAGTCCCAAGATACATTATAATGAAACTGCAAAAAGACAAAAACAGGGAAATGAAACCAAGAGGAAAAATGGCAGAAGATTACAAAGGAATAATTATATTACTAAGAGACTGATGTCCACAACAAAAGGCAAAATACAATAGAACATCTTCAAAATGTCAAAGGAAAATAACTATAATTCTAGAATTATTTACTAATTTAAATTTCAAAAGAAAATAATTTTATTCCCAGAGTTATAAAGCAAGTCTCAATAAATATCTAAGAACCAATATCATGCAAACCATGTTTTATAACTAAATGTAATGTAAAGAAAAATCAAGAACTAAAAGAAAGCCAACTGTGTACACATTTGGAAATTTAAAAATAAACTTTTATATAATTAATTGTCCGAAAAGAAATTATAATAATACTAGAAAATATTTTATATGGAGGATAACACACTAAAGGTGAAGTAGTACTCAGAAGGCACATTCAAGTCTTACGTGCATGTCTTAGAAAAGACTGAAATCAGCAGAACAAATATTCAACTCAAAAAATTAGAAAATAAACACAAAGAAAGTATGAAAAAGGATGTAGTAAAAACAAGAGTAGGAATTAAAGAAATAGAAAACAAAGTTTTTAAAAAGGGTTAACACTTTGAAAGCTGTTTCTCTGAACAAGTAGCAAAATACAAAATTGTAGTAAAATTGATTTTAAAAAAGACACAAACTGTAGTAAGTTTTAAATCATATTAAATGGAAGTTTCTAAATCTACATATTTTTTAAAAGCAACTTGAAGAGAAATAGGGAGTCGAAATGAGACATAATACCCTTAAATAAAGTGAGTCATTACCCGCTAAAAATCTACCCACTAAAGAGAGGAAGGAACATATGGTTTGACAGGCAACTTAGGCAAACCTTCAAAGTATTGAGAATACCTACCTTACGAACTGCCGGAAGAAACCCAGAGTGAATGTTGTGAAAATTGTTTTAAAAGGCTATTTTAAAACACTGATATTTGAAGTGGACAAACATGTTAAGAAAAAGAAAAAGCACAGGCCCATCTCCTTTATGAACAAAGATGTAAAAATCCTAAATAAAATATGTATCTACCAAAAAAATCTATGACAAGTGAAGTACTTAATAGTGAAATATTATAAACATTCCTTTGAAAGTCAGGAAAAAGATAAGAATACCTGAAAATATTATTTATCTTATATATTGTATTGCAGGTGTTAGCTAATATAATAAGAAAAACAGGAAAAAAATATCATGAGGATCAGAAAAGAAGATGCAAATCTGTCATTATTTGTAGTTTATATATTATGGTTCAAAATTAAATCTAAGAGAATCTATAGGCTCCAAGAACTCAAAGAGAAAATGAGATCAACATAAAGGAAATACTAAAAAAAAATAGTATTCAAACACACCAGCAACAATCAACTAAAGATATAATTTTAAATTAAAAAACCACATTATTTACACTAGCAACAAAACTATGAAGTATTATAAAACAAGATATTCTATATTCACAGATGAGAAGTCTATGTCACAGTGACAGAAATTCTGCCCCCAAATTAACCTATAAATTCAACATTATTCCAGTCATAATTCAACTCTTTCATAGAACTAGAAAAAAATGGTCATAACACTGATATGGAATATTAAAAGTCTAGAAAGTCAGGGACTATTTAAAGAAGAAAAATTAGAATTTACTCTGCTATATATGATCATGAACTAATCATGAACTATAGTAACAAATTAGAAGAGGTGGCACTGGCCCAATAGAAAACAGACAAATTTAACAAAAAGATATGGCCTTCTTTCCCAAGACCACAGTTGATTTTTAAAATTTTTAAATTTATTTTTAAGTTTACATGCAGTAAGTTTCACTCCTTAGTGTACAGTTCTATAATTGTAATGGAAAACTCATCTAAACTCACAAAACCCTCAGCCTCACCTGGTTCAATTCAGGTGAAAGAAGGAAAGTTCCCTACAATACTTCCAAATGGAAGGTCCAAGTACAAAGAATATTTTTTTGCATGTTCTGCATTATAATTAGATATATGACAGCAGATCTTGTCACAAGAGCAACTTCCAAGGTATGGCACAGGATTCCCCCACATCTGTAATCAAAGAACTAGGAAGCCATGACTTTGAGGCACTAAAGGATATCAAACTGTCCCCTAAAAATCAAAGATTAAATAATTATTTTAATTCCCTAGAATGCCTTGATGAACTGCTCCAGTTAATATTGCTGTTAAACAAATTACCCTAAAAATAAAAGGTTAACAAACAACCATTTTGTTATATTCATGGATTCTGTGGGTCAGGAATTCAGAGAGCACAGAAGAATGTCTGAGGCTTCAACTTGGAAAATTCTGTAACTGGGGACTTGAATCATTCATGATAAGGGCCATCAACATATCTCAGCTGAGTCTGTCAATCAAATTACCACCTGTATATTTTTTTCATATAGGCTGAGTGTCTTCATAGCATGATAGCCTCAAAGTGGTAGGACTTTCTATATGGTAGCTCAGGGTTCCAAAAGCATGTGTCACAGCACACAATGTATAATCTAACCTTTTCTGACCTGACATCAGAAGTAACACAGCATCACTACTGTCCCATACTATCGGTTACATATGAGTGACAGACTCACTCAGATTCAAGGGGAAATGACACAGGCCCACCTCTCAGTGGAAGGAGCATCAGGAGCATCAAGTTAACATTATAAATGAGTGTAATGGATGAGAAATACTGTTGCAGCCATCTTTGGAAACTACAATCCACCACGTGCACATGGTATAGTTTCCTTCAGTTAACAATATCATTGGTATCTAGCATTCCTCAGTTAGTTGGGATAATAGTGAGGACTCTTCTGTTCTCAAGATATGGAAATGTATCACATAAGGAAATTGCTAAATATTAGAAAAAAAATTTTTTTAAAACAGCCTTTCAACTTCCTTGCAAGGAGAATTTGTGATTTTAACAGTCAAAACTATTAAAAGAATGGGTAAGACATTGTCAATAATTTAATAAGAATTTGAAAGTTATAAAAACTCTTTCATTTCAAAATTATATTTTAAAGCTCTAGATATTTTCTTTAATATATTCTGGACTATAATAGAAGTATTTCAAATAAGCATTTTAAGAATATAAGATAAATTTCAATCTTACCTCACATCACATACAAAATCACTTGAGATGAATCATATACTTACAGGAGAAAACTAAAATTATAAAACAGAGAAAAACACAGGAGAATATGACTCTGAGGTAGCCAAAAGCTTCTTAAACAGATTACAGAAAACAAAGATTGACAATTTGGACTTGGAAATATAAACTAGTACAACCACTTCGGTAAATGGTCTGGAAGGTTTTTTTAAAAACAAAACATATACTTATTCTATGCTCCAACAATTCCATTCCTAGGTATGTAATTAGGAAAAACAAAAATGAATGAAAGATGCCACAAAATGTACACACTGACTAATTTTATTTATATGAAATCCTAGAACAGGAAAAAAAATCTAAGGAGAAAAAAATTGGAATGCTAGTTTCTTCTTCTTCATCTTTTTTTTTTCTTCTTCTTTTGGTACTGGAAACTGAAACCAGGGGTGCTCTACCACTGATCTACATTCCCAATTCTTTTCATTTTTTGAGACAGAAGTCATTCTAAGTTGCTTAGCACCTCACTAAGTTGCCAAGGCTGGCCTAGAACTTGAGATCCTCCTGCCTCAGCCTCCCAAGTTGCTGGAATTACAAGTGTGCACAACCACACCAGGTTCAGTAGCTGCTTCTTGAATGGGAGATATGGGCAGGGATTGACTGGGATGGAGAGTGTTGAAACTTTCTTTGGTGATGGCAATGTTCTATGTTTCAATAGGAATTTGGGTTGTACAAGTATATGCATTTGTAAAACTCAGCAAATGTATACTTAATGCTTGTGTATTTTATTGAAAATAAATTTTATATCAAAGGAAAAAAATATAAGTAAGTGGCAAGCACACTAAAATATTTAGAGGGAAGTAACTGATATCTGTAATTTTCTTTGAAATGCTCCAAAATTAAGATGAATTAGTGGAAGGATGGAGGGATGTATTAATGGAGAAATGTGTGAAAAAGTTAAAAAAAAAAAAGGTGGCCATGGTGGTGCGTACCTGTAATCATAGTGATTTGGGAAGCTGAGGCAAGAGGATTCCAAGTTTAAAGCCAGTGTCAGCAACTTAGCAAGACCCCATCTCAAAATAAAAATAAAAAAGGGATGGAAGCATAGCACAGTGGTAGAGTACCCCTGGATTCAATCCTCAGTAACGCAAACAAACACACAGCAAATAAAGTAAGATGTAAATCTTACAATGGTACAATGGTAGATATATGGGTGTTTGTTGTTTGATCCTTTCATTTTTTTGACATGTAAAAATCTTCATGAAATGTTGGGTAAAAAATGAATCAACAAGATTTGGGGTCTAATCTGATAAGAATCTGAAAATTATAAAAATTCTTCTATCTCAACATTTAAAGTTCCAGAACATTATAATTACATATTATAAAACATTCAGGCCCATAATGTAAAGATTTTAAGAAAATACATTAAGATTACTTGGCTCATTAATAGAGTAGAACATCAATTCCAACAACTCATACTTTGTTCTATTATGATTCTGAGTCTCTTGAATTTTGCCCAGAACCTTCTGCCAGCATCTGCCATTAGCTCTTTCTGGAAATTGAAAAAAAAAAAAGAAATAAAAATGTTCTTTTTGAAAAATGTTCAGAAAGTTCTTTGCCCAGGCTTTTTGGTTTTATTTGTTTAGGTTTTATTTAATTTTAATTTTATTTATTTATTTCTATGATTACTCATTGTCAAAATACAAAACAAAGAATGAGGCCCCAAGTGTGTTGCCTGCAAGAATTTCTTCAATGTATGTACATTCCTTAAAATAATTATACGAATATACATGTACATACAACCTTTAAACTTTTGGCATAAATAGGAACATATTATACTTTGTTCTGAATTTTGCTTTAATAGAAAACAGCATGAAATATATGTGGTAACTGTCGGTGCTGTTTACCAAAATTTGGTTTCCCTTTTTCTTCTGAGCACAGTGTGGGGTCCTGTGACTAGTACTGGCCAATGAACTGAGGGTATAAATGGTATATATTTCTTCCCAGGGAAGAATCTATTGTACTTAACCCTCTGAAGTTCTCTTCTCTCTCAGGCAACATTCAAGGTAGTGACTATTCTCTGAGCTTCAGTCCCTGACTAGACACTGTGAATAAAATTCCTTTGCCAATCACAATGGCTACATAGAGTGAGCAAGAAATAATCTTTTGATGATAAATTCCCTGGGATTTTGGAATAGATTGTTACTGCAGCATTAATTGACTAGTCTGACTGCTATGATGAATATTTCTTCAGGTATGCATATTTGTTCTACTTCAGGTTTTCTAATGGCTAAAGAATACTAATGCAGTAGACTCTATCCAACTATTCCCTGACTGTTGGGCATTTGATTTTTCCATTTGCTATTTTCACTATTACAAAGTTTGCTGCGGTAAATATCATGTGTCTGTCTGCATGCAGCCATGTTTTTGCATCCCCCTGCAACACATATATGTCAATTCATTTGCCAAAATTTTCCAAATAAAAAAATTTCTATAAGTTCAAGTACTAAGTAAAAGGGTCTAAATATTAGATACTGGCACTTGCCCTCCAAAATGCTGAATAATTCAAACTCCTATCAGTAGAAAATGAGAGTATCTATTAGCTCACACACTCACCTGGAGTCAGTTACATTATTATTTTAAAATGGTACCAATATAAAAGGTGTAAAAAATATTTCATTGTTGTTTCAGCTTGCATCATCATATTTTCATAGATTTAAAAGACTATTTGTATTTCTTCAGTGAATTGTCTGTTCTTGTCATTGACTCATTTTTATGTATTGACTTTATAGTTTTTTTTTAAGTCCTTAATGTTAATCCCCTGGTTCTTATACCGGTTGTAAATATTTTCTCTCAGTCTGTCCCTTATCTTTTAAAAGTTTGTTTATAGAATCTTTTGCTATAGGGAAATATAAAATTTTCCTGCAATCAATCTTTCCCTTGTGGTTTTTGGAAACTGCTCCATCAAAAATAAAAATATATAAAACATTTTCTAATCAATTGTCAACAAAATCTCTATTAATAACCCATTCTTTATTCAGTGATTTGAAATGTTCTCCATATTCTAAAGTTCATAAAAATGGACCTTTACACTCAATGGACCAACTTCTCTCCTTAACCCTGAGAAACAAAACCAAATCTAACAGCAATAATAAAAACCTACTTTATAATTCTTATTAGAATTGTTTCAAATGTACAGATTAATTTGGACAGATTAGAATTTTTACAATATTTTCTTCCCATCCAGTTATTGTAAAGTTTTAAAATTGTATTGATTTCAAGCTTACACATTTCTGTCCAATTTATTACCAGGGATTTCCTAATTTTGTGCTACGGTGAATAAAATCTCTTTTGCAAAACATTTCCTAATTGGTTATTGCTGTGTATATAGTTTTCTTCTATTTAGTTACTTTTCCAAATATTCGCCCCCCTGCCCCATGCTGGGGATTGAACCCAGGGCCTTGTGTTTGCAGGCAAGCACTCTATCAACTGAGTTATATCTCCAACCCTCCAAATATTCTTAATAGTTCTATTTTTAAATTGGTAATTGTGTATTTTTTGGTATAATCATATTTGGTTTCTTTTTGCGGTGCTGGGGATCGAACCCAGGGCCTTGTGCTTGCAAGGCAAGCACTCTACCAGCTGAGTTATCTCCCCAGCCCTCATATTTGGTTTCTAATAACAATAAAGAATTATAGAGAGTGGGAAGAAATGCAGAGAAGTGACAATCAAAGGAAGACAGGTGCTACTCGCCCTCAACTGATGACTCTCATGGGAAAAATGTAGGCCCAGTTTCTACTTTCTAAGGGTACTAGACAAATAGATTTTTATGTTTGAACTCTGAATTTTAAAATACTAAACAAAAGAATAAACAACAACAAAACAATTGCCAGCTTTCAATCTTTGATCTTGTATCTAATTCAATACCTTCATTTAAAGCAATTTATACTCAGAAAGTAGCCAAGTGTAGGGAATGGCTCTGAATCTTGTTTAGCTGCTTGGTGAGTCAAAACAGTATTTTCAATTACCAAAACTAGGTAGGTGTTTTGCTTGGTTTGGTTGCAAACAAGGAGTTTAGTCTTTGATGTCAATATACATTTGTGTTCCATGTTTGACTCATGTTGGTTTGGATTTGCTATCTAACTTCCAAGCCTTCAAAGTATGAGAAATAAATTTCTTTATAAAATACCCAGCAATGAAGAGGTCTTATTTATTTTATTTTCCCTAGCTTTGTTAAAGTATAATTACAAAGTACAAGTTGTATATATTTACATTGTACAATGTTTTGATATACGTATACATTGTGAAGTGATTAAATCAAGTTAATTAACAGATTCCTCATCTCACTAATTACCTTCGTGTGTGTGTGTGTGTGTGTGTGTGTGTGTGTGTGTTAAGAACATTTAAGATCCACTCAGCAATTTTCAAGAACATAATGCAGTATTATTAACTATATTCACCATGCTATACAAATATATGTCCAGCACTTAATCATCCTAATTGATACTTCTGTACAAAGGATACCTTTTAAATAAGTAGCCTTTCTACAATTAGGGAAATCCCCATACTATGTTCCCTGACACCCCAAGAGGGAAATCAGCTCAATTTCCTGGCCTTCCATGCAATTAGAAACATGTAGGTGACCCAAGATCCACTAATCAGGGAAGTTTACAGAAAATGTTGACTCCAAGGGCAATAACAGGAGAAAACCAACTCAGTAAGGTCCACGTTTGGTGTCAGAGGGGTCCAGCTCTCAGGGGTGGCAAAGGGCACAAAGTGACGGAAAGTGGTGGTAGTGATGGCTGCCAAAAAAAGAAAAAATGGAGTTCTTGGCAACAACGCAAGTATAGCAAGGATGCATGGGTGGGGACGGTGGTAAAAGAGGTCATTTTTTCATCAGATATGTTCTACAGCCCAGTTCTGGGCTTTATTCCTAAAATTCAGCCTCAAGCTTATTTCTCCAATCTTTCCAAAGATACTGTGAACCACCCAGGATCCTTTCAATAAATTCCTTTTCTGCCTAACTAGCCAAAGAAGATTTTGCTTTTTTAAAACTAAGCCCTCACCAATACAAACACCACCACCAGGCAGTGACAGAATCAAATAAAAAAACCTCCATCTTTTTTGATTCCCAGGCCAGCATTCTTTCTACCACATCACATTGTTTATATTTAGTGCTTTCAGGAAGGTTCAAAATGCAATTCTCAAAGATATGCTATGAGTACTGACAAAGCAGATGCTTTGATTCATGATAAGAACCTATGTTTGAGTGTGTTTGGAATTTATGTGTTTGTTTATCTTTGTTTTTGCTTCTGTTCATACAGATTCATAGACTAGTGGCTTCCTTAAAAGATGTTAGCCTACAATAAAAACACTAAAAGCAATGTACACAGAGTACTGCAAATAAAGACAGAGCAAAACCATGCAAAGGGAGAGATCCTAGATAAATCAGAATGAGATCATTACCATGTTTTAAACACTAAATTTACAATCTGCTTCATTGAAGTAAGGACAGTAACATGGTAGATTATATTAATGTTTCCCAACCTGGATCCACAAATGATGATGTTTATTATTCCCCATGTTCATGGCCTCCAAGTTTTGAAGAGTTTCTTTTCCAACCTCATTTATTAATGTTTTGAATGACTCCATCACAGGTAAAAGTATAGTTTACTGAAATACTGAAAATAGCATGTAGATATATATTCTATTCTTGGCGACACCAGGTTGCCACTATTGGGATAAAGTGTTTTCTTTTCTTTCTTTCTTTCTTTCTTTCTTTCTTTCTTTCTTTCTTTCTTTCTTTCTTTCTTATCTACCATGTACTAGTCAGTGTACTACAATAAGAACTTCACAAACTGTACCAAATTTATTATTCATCACAACTGCTCTATGTAGTACATATTATTATCATTATATTATAGATTAAAAAAAATGTTCAAAAACTTACCGAAGAGTACAAAGCTGGTAAATGAGAGAGCTGAGATTTGGATCTGGGTTTGCCAACTCCAAAACCAGTGATCTGATCTATTTATAGTATACTACCTCCCTCAGGAAGAATTTCAGTTTTATAAGTGAGAACATTTTCCTGAGGCTCTAAATCTTAGAAGGAATTTATTATATGGATGTTCATGGAAGAACTACTGACCCACGATTAATAATGGAGGTCTGAGGAAGAACTCTAATAATTCACCGAGGCCTGATATACTGGGTTCTGGAGGGATCTGGGAAAGACTGACCATGGCCACTGCCCTCTGAGAACTTTGACCAAGTGGGGAGAAGAGATGAGCACAAAGGGGACCAAAATATGCATGAGTTACATGGGGCCAGATGTAAACTCTGATGGGCAGATCAAGGCTCAGAAAGGTGGCCACAGGGAGGGACATGCTATGTGTTCCCTGGCATTGGGCTACCCATAATTTAGAGTTCAGAGTCTGCTCTGGAAAGCCCTACCCTGCCCATGTTCCCAACTGTGTGAAATACTAGCCCTGCCAAACCTAGACCCTGCCCCGCTCCCTGATGAAATGTGCCCTCACTCTGAGAAAGGTCCTCACACTCTTTTTATAAATCAATAGATCTCATAGGTAAATCTGACAGACTGTGAAGAAATTGCAAAGAAATTGTCTAGGTAGAGGCAGAGTGGGTAAACCCCACAAAGCAAAAGAAACATGTTCCCCGCCCACATGGTAAAAGCAGAACCACTCTCTACTGTTTCCTGACCTGCTCCTATATTCCACCAGATCTATTCTAAGACAAATGTCTCAGGGAGGCCAACCTGTTAATCCATTAGCAACACTGGCATCTAATGCAGAGGTGGTTTATTGGCTCTATCTTTGAGGTTTTCCTGAGAGGAGGAAGAGAAATGCCAGGGCTTGGACAACACAGCAGGTCTGGGCTCTGAGGCACCAGGAATATACTGAGAGGGCCAGGTGGCTACATTGGACAGAATTTCAAGGCCACAAAAGTAAAGCCCAGAGACCTAACAATCCACTTCTGCCTGCCTCTATGCTTCTCTATGATTTCAACACACAAATTTGAAAAGGGAACATTTTATAAGTATATTATAAACCTACATTATTAGAGTTTCAGAATGGCAGAATATAGGAAGGACCACAGGAACCAATATACAGATCAAAGAATGAGGTAAATGAAGGTGCATGGAGGTGAATTTGGCTTGCCCAAGTCACTTGACTGGTGAGGGTCAGGCCTAGCTTTCCCTGACTCCAGTAAGCCAGAGACAGATGGCCCTTCTCTGACGCAAGATAATCAATTATTTATTTGTTTGCTGCAGGCTGTAAACTGAATGTTCCTTGAGAAATAGAATCATTCATTAAATTATTCAACAAACATCTATTGTACTTGGCAGGATCATGGAGGCAGGGAAATAAACAAGTAACAACTCAACAAGGGGGCTCCCAGTATATAGTAGACATAAAACATTTTGGCACACCGTTTGGCACATAGTAAGTGCTCAATAAATGGTGGCTTCTACAGAAGTATCCTTCTAGCAAGATATAAATAAGGAGGAAGAGGTGTACAAGGGGCAGATCATGACCAAACTCACAAAATATGCTGAGAAGCTGGATTAGTCCTACAAGTGATGGGGAGCTGATGTAGAATTTAAAGCATAAGAATGACCTGATCTGACTTTAGGAAGGTCACTATAGCAAAACTTTGCAGGATGAGGTTAAGGAGATCAGTTATGCAGCTCTCCAGAGAGTCAGAGGGAACTGTGGTGCAAATGAAGCTGGGGATGGATGGTAGGGAAAGTTTCCAGAGGGTTCAATTCCAGAGGATAGATGGGAGAGATGGAGATCAGAGAAAGGGTAGAGACAAGGTGACCCTTGGCCTGGGTTCTGGGAACACATATGGTAACCTTTACCAGGATACCCTCCCCAGTTGCAATTTTCTGGGAGAAGAAAATGAGGTCAATTTAATGGAAGTTATTTTGGGATACCTACGGAATATCCAAAGGGGAGAGATCTCAGAGATATCTGTATTTTCAAGTCTAATTCAGAAGAAGGGTCTGAGATTGAGGAACTAATATGGAAACATCAACCTATTGGTGAGAGCCAAAGCAGTCAGGCTAGACAAAATGTAGTCACTTGACGAACATTAACACCATACTATTTGCTAGGCATTGTGATAGGACTAAAGCAGAAAACAAGAAAGAGAAGGTCCCCACTCTCAAAGAGATTACCTTCTGATGAGAGGAGCCAGAACACACACACACACACACACACACACACACACACACACACACACAAAACTAAAATATTAGCTAGAGAGGAAAGGATTTGATTAGAGTGTGATATGAAAAGTAACTAGATATGTAGTTCCTTTGTCTTTGCCCAGGTAAGGGTGTGGGGAACAAAAGAGGGGTCTGAAGGCAATATGCAGGGACCCACACTTGTGGGTCAACCACAGAAAGGGAGACCCAAGCCCAAAGAGGTCAGTGAGTGCCCAACCTCAAACATGTTATATGAACTAGAACATCTTGACTCCTGGTCTATACTCCCATTTGGAGACTGCTATGGTTTGATGTGATTTGCCTCTCAAGTGCAGATGTGTTTAGAAGCTTGGTCTCCAGCACGGTGATATGAGAAGTGGTAGGACCTTTAAGACGTAGGGCTTAATGGGAGGTGATTTGGTCTTTGTGGGGGAACTGCCCCAGGAAGGGATTAATGTAGCTTTCATCTTGACATGGGGCAAAGGACAGATAGCTGATTATCAAAGAAAAGGAAATGGGTAGGCAGCACTTCACCCTCTGAGGGAGGGGAAGGATAGTACTTTTCAAGCAATCACCCCCTGGATGGCTCTCTTCCTGCCTTTTGGTCACATAGGCATGAGAAGAATGGAAACCTAAAATCTATAAAGGGACAAGATAACCCCACTCCCTTGGGCACCAGCTCTGGGTCCCCAGACCTCTGGAGGAGTCTGTGTCTGTCTCTCTTTGTTCTGTTTCTTAAGTAAAATTTACTCTTTGCTCTTGCCTCAGCATTTCTCAGGTGTGTAATCTTCAACACTGGGGGAATGAGGACCTGATAAAAGACAAAGACTGGTCCCTTCCCACTCTATGGCTTTCTAATTTGCCATGTAATCTCTCCTACAAGCGTTCCACACTGATGCTATCTGCCATGAGGTCCTCACCAGAGCTGAACTGATGCTGGTGCCATGCCTTTGGACCTCCCAAACTGTGAGCTACATGAATCTCTTTTCTTTATACATTACTCAGTTTCAGGTATTATGTTACAGTAATGGAGAAATGACTAATACAGAGATCATGTGACCACCTCCAAATTAGAACCTTCAACTAATGCTCGTGGTTATTTCATTCAGTAACTGTGTCTGTACTGAGCCCAGCTCTAGATGCTGGGGATACTGAACAAGACCATCAAAGTCCCTGCCCTCAGAAAAGTCACATTTTAATAGGAAAAAACACACAAGCACACATATATACACTCTCCCTACACACCCTGCAAGTAAACAGATCTCTAAGTAAAACAATCACAAATTGTGCTAGGTGCTGTGAAAACAAGAACAAGAGGCTAAAAATAACAGTGGGTGACTACTTTAGATAGGACAGTCAGAGAAAAAAAGTCCCTCTGGGGATGAGTCCTAGGATTAATGTGGAAAGGATGATGATGGAGGCCTTCCAGGCAGAGGGAAGTGTGTATGCACAGCCATGGATGCAGGAAAGAGCTAGATGTGCTTGAGAAACTGAAAAGCAACCAGGGAGGGCAAAAGACAGGGCTAGAGAAAAAGAAGTGATGATTCTGGAATTATAAACAGAATCATATCACTCAAGACCCTGTTGGCTGCAGTCAAATGTTTGGATCTAATTGTGAGGACAATGGCAAGCCACTGAAGGATTTCTTCAGGCCAGGCGTAACCTGAGCTGATTTTAGTCTTCAGGAATTTCTGGGATGGGGAGCTTTCTCTTTCTGAGCATGCAGTGCCTTGAGGCCACCCCTCCAATAGCAGTGTGGTAGTCCTTTTTCCCACCCACAATTAAGGTCAGGCCTCCATCTGCAGAGCAATTTCTCCTGGTTGGAGATCCTGCCTGGCCTAAGTGCTTCCCAAAAAGCCCCATGAACTCACTAAAATGTTTCCAATAGACTTTGCAAGAGTACTGGGAGAATGGATGCTTTTGTAAAAGGACACAAAATAATAAAACAAAACCACTCCCTCATTTCTGATGGAAATTTCTTGTTTTCTCCTCCACTGCTTTCCATTAGTCCATGGCCTGAGTAATTAATTATCTTTGCTCTTTACTCTGCCTCCATTTATTTTCCAAAACACCATGAACATGTGTATGTGACTATGAACAATAACAAAGGACTATAAATTCTTATTGATCCCAGAAGGTTGGGAATTCTAAACAATAAAAATATGTCCTCTGACAGCTTCTCTCCAAAGAACATTTTAGAGACACAAAAGAGCTTTGTTAAAACAACAAATGAGCTCCTGGGACACTGTGGGCCTCCTGGTGGGCTCCAGGCCACCAGGTAGTGATGCAATAGGCAACTGTAGACACAAAGTTGGAAAGACCTCCCTGCTACCCTTGCCTGGGCTGGCTTCCTCATTTCTCAGTCCACATCTTGACTGCATCAAGCCCAGTTTACTATATAGCTTTCAGCCACTATTGTTTTCGGGAGCCAGAATTCTCAGCCTAAAGAGAATGTCCCCTTTGTCCTCCATCCATGATTTAATTTACATTCTCCTGAAGGCTCTGTTCACTTTGTTTTCAAGCTAAGAAGTCTCACAATTGTACTTAGACCCTGAATTTGAATTTCCCTGTGTTTCTGCTGTTTGGAAATTTGCCTAGGTCAGTCACTGGGCAGTCTTGGGATTCAGTTTTACCTTAGAGAAAACCTTTATTGTTCATGATTTCTTATATTTCTAACTACTGTCATATTTTCCCCTTCGATTTCTATGTTTTTGTCTTTCAGAATCTACATACGTGTGTGACACATACAGATATGTGCACAACACCTTTTCTCTTAATAATCATTACAGTTTTCACTATCTTTTCCAACTTTATTGCATTTCTAGGGATATAGCCCTCCTTCGTATCCCAGATTTTTGGAGGGACTCTTAGCTGCATTTTCTTCTACCTTTATCATTCAGATGCACCATTCCCAGCATTCCTTTGGTCTTTCAATACCATGATTCACAAGACAATGCGCACATCTAACTTCCTAGGTTTTTTTCTGTCTTTGTTCCTAACTAAAAACTTATATGTAAAGCTTACTAGAATATTAGTAGCCCAAATTTGACCACAAAGTAATACAAATGCAAATAAATGCCCATTTCTAATAAAAAGCATATAGTCAACTGACTAGGAGACACGAAGAAAACAACTGTTCTTTTGCTCTTTGGACAATCTTGAGGGGGAAACAGATTGTTGTTAGCAGAATATGGCTTACCTGAATGTATTATAATCCAAAATCTTTGTGTGTCTACAGTCAGCAGCAGCAAATACCTGCTTGATCTCTCTTGATTTCGATTCTTCATCTTTCAGCTTTTGTAGGGCAAATTTGATGCTGCTAAATGGAAACTAGAAGAGGGAAATAAAAGGAAAGACATATTTAAATATACCTGAAATTTCAGGAGCCCAATATTTCTGATGGCAGCAAAAAGACTTGTACATGGTGAACCCAAATTTAGCTAGACATGGCTTTCTATAGAGACCAACACAGAGAAGACATGACTAGCTTTGTTATCTCCTGACTTAAGCCTTTACAACAACAAGTGTCATTAGCCTAGGCCCCAAATCTGAAATGAGATTAAGAGAGAGCAGGTCACAGAGATCAAAAAACCACCTCTGCTTCCACCTCAGCCTCCTCCCTGTAACCTTGGACATGGGCCCAGTATTTTGGCAGACCCTAATGCTCAGAATGGGAATTCAAAATTAGATAAGTAGACCCTTATTTTCTCCGGATATTTAGAATGCCCCCCAAATCCCCCAAAACTTCTGGCTACCAGGCAAGGCACTGATCAGAGCAAAGTTAGTTGTCAAAGATCCACGCAGGCAGTGTAATCCTCGTTTAGGAAGCCCAATGTTCCTGTCTCCTACCCTGTGATTAGCCTTTTGACTTAGAATATTTCTTATTCAAGTCAGTAAAGCACAAGGTTATAAATAATTACAGCTAAGAAATCAAAAATGAGATGAAATTTTAGAATAAAAACATTGATGGTAATTTAGTATAAAGCTCCTTCTCTCCTACCACAAAATGATCCAGGTGGTTTGGCACCTACTGCAGGCCCCCCACTCCCTCTCCTTTTTTGCATTTCCTTTCATCTATTTCCATGATAGGATCTATTAGCTCTTTTGAAAAGACTCCTCGGACTGGTATTAAAGAGTATATTAATCTTCCTCTGCTTAGAATGTCCTTGTTAAGAGTAGTTTTAAAATAATGTAATTTTTACTTGAGATGCTGATACTAGATAATGTCCTATCCTGCTTTTATCATTCTGAAAGAAGAAAAGCCCTTTATTCCTTAAAACTATATGTGTTTTGACTGAAAGTATAACTCAGTGGTAGAACGCTTGACTAGCATGCCCGAAACCCTGGGTTCAATTTATAGCACGAGGGGGGGCAAAAAAAGAAAGAAAAATTATACCTGCTTTATTAGATACAGATAAGCCTTGACTTTCAATGGGGTTATACACCAATAAGCCCATTGTAATTTGGAAACATCACAAGTCAAAAATGCATTGAATATACCTAACCTCAGCAAATATCCTGGCTTAGTAACACAGTACACTGTAGAGTATGGGTTGTTCCCCTCATGATCACAGGGTTGACTGGGAGCTATGGCTTGTGGCTACTACCCAGCATTGCTAAAAGAAGATAAGACTGCACAGTACTAGCTCAGGGAAAGAGAAAAATTCAAAATTTGAAGTACAGTCTCTATGGAATGCATATCACTTTTACACCACAGTAAAGTAAAAACAAAACAAAACAAAAAAAAACCCTAAGTTGAACAATCGTTAAGTTGGGGACTATCTGTATATTTCGTATTAAGGTATAGGTTCACCCTCTGTTTGGAAATAGAATGCTAATTTATAACAGCTACAACAACTAAACTTTCTATAGGCCACATAAAGGTAAGCATGTCATACATCATCATCACATCTAATCTTTCTAGCAACTTTATGAAACAAGCATTCTTGTTACTCTTATTTCAAAGAATAAATGAAGTTCAGGAAAGATACATGACTAAGATCTCTCAGTGATTAAGTATGGGGTCTGATTTCCAAGCCAGGTCTGTTGGTCTCCAGAAATTTAACTCCCTAATTATTATTATTATTATTATTATTATTATTATTATTATTTTGCGGTGCTAGGAATGGAACCCAGGGCCTTGTGCTTGCAAGGCAAGCACTCTACCAACTGAGCTATCTCCCCAGTCCTAACTCCCTAATTATTGAGTTTCTCACCTGAGTTCAGAGTTTTAATATAGCTGCTGGTTCATGCTTTAATGATAACCCAAACCCTAATACTACAAATGGAGAGATGATGTGGCAGCCAGGCAGAGTGCAGCTCAGGCCTCCTATCAAGAGAGACCCTGTGGAGAAGAGCATTGCAAGGCAACAGCATCCAGCTGCCACAACTTCTAGATCTACGCACAGTCCAAACGTAGTGTCCCTAATGACACCACATTCTCCCTTGGCTGCCTCACTCGATAATGGAGCACAGCACAGGGAGTACAGCTGGGCCACTGCTGTACTGACTCTGGGTGTCTCGGGTGGGCAGTCTTTGCTCTGGGCTTTCTCTCTGCCTGGTTGAGACATTCTTGAAGCTGCAAAGCCCAGATGAGGTTCTTCCCATCCACCCCTACTTCCTTGACCTCTCCCTCCACAGGGATCTGACCTGAATTCTGGTCTGCAGACCCCCTGCCTCCTTCTGCTCCTTCTTTGTCCTTCAGAGGACTTTCCCCCAATACACCTCTTGTGTTTCTATCTCTGTCTTGGCATCTGCTTCTCAGAAGTCCCAAACTGGTATGGAAGATGTGATGCCCATGTATTATATGGAAAGACTGATTCTAGCAACTTAATCTTGAGCATTTTATACGTAAATGAGACAAAATTGGTACTGTAGCATATAATGGCACGTAAATATTGTTACATAACAGGTGAGTTTTTAAAATAAAAAATTTCCAGATAGATTTTTCAATATTAGGCAATGATTCCCAAATACACATGTTTGCACACTCAACAAGCTCACATTCAAAATTAAGATTTTTCCCAAATGTCATTTTTACTGAACAGAACTGCCATAATAGCACTTTTAGGAACAGTACCCATCTGCCACCTTAATTCAAATTAAAAAAAAAAAAACACTTTTTGAGTTCACTATGGCCAATTCCTCCTTAAATTCTTTTTTAGGCCTCAGGTGGCCACAGTTATAGGAAGTTGCAACCCCAGCAGCTATTGAGTTCCCTTGGGGTTTCTGTTTGTTCCGGTCTTGGCCTTATCTGTTGGCCTGTGCCAATTAACTGGGATGGCACAGTGTGTGGCACCAGATTGTCTTCCTTTCCTATACTTGTTGAATTTCTTTCTGCAAACATTGTTAGTGTCAGCAGAAAAACCCAGGAAACTTGATTCAACCCTGGGCCTGCCTCCTGCCTGTTCCTGGAATCCGTGATGCTGGGCAGTGGAGAGCCAAGCGTGTAAACAGAGGAGACAAGGACCTGGCCTCTGTGATGGGACGTGTGGCCAAGTTGCACGGATCCATTATTCATGCCCACATGTGTGAATGCACAATGTAAAACAGTGGCAAGATGAAGAAGAAAAGCCTCTAGAGAAAGAAAAACACACATTGCAGAGGGCTGAGAGGCAAGTGAAGAATTATACAAAATAAATTCACCCTGTCTGTATTATTCTCCATGTAGTTTAAGGTGTACTCATCAGCATTGAGCAAAAGAAATATGTAACCATTCACGTTCAGTTTGGCTCCAACATACAGCTCCTCAGACGTGATATATTCTGATGGTTCACTTTTAAAGATATCTTGTCCAGGCCTCTTAACACGAAGTCTTTTCAAAAACATCCCACCAGTGAGCCCTATAGAAAGAGAGAAAAGTTCATGGGTAGCCTTTATTCTTAAAAGAACCATGTGGTTTGCCTTTAGAGTTGCTTCATCCTCAAACACAGACTGTACAACTTACCTGTGAATTCATATTGCCTATTATTCTCAGAATTAAGGGAGGAATGAAGCAGTGGGCAAAGAAATAAGACTTCCTAGGTGAGTGTGTTAAAGAAAAACATGGCATGGTATTCTAGTCTTTTGCTTCTTTCTTTCCCCCTTCCTAATCAAATAAACACTTAGCAAAGACCTGCGACATATACATGCCTGCAGCATACTGGGAGTGTGTAACATCAGGAGGTTACTCATCTTTGAAGAACATCTGAATAGCACCGGTTAGAAAATTTCTCACTTGTGCTTATTTCTACTTATTTGTCTCACATTTAATCTGACATGCGGATTAAGGGTAAATTGCCTCACCTCTATGAAGGAGATCACTTAGGAATGTGAAGATAACTGCGGGGGTCCCTTTAACTTTTTTACATATTTTTAAATTTTATTTATTTTGAAGTGCTAGGGATGGAATCCAGGGCCTCAAGTGTGCTGGGCAAACACTCTACCACTATATCCCCAGCTCCCTAACTCTTTTTTTTTTCTACAGGTAAAATATCTTTGCTTCTTTGAGTAATTCATCATGTGTCTTACTTCCCAGAATTCTCAACAACTCATCTGTTTTCTTCTGGGCATTGGTTTTTGACTTCTTGGAAAGTAGCAAGCAGAGATGAACAAGAAACTCTAGAACATTCTGATACAGAACTGAAATCTACAGACCTATAAATACATTCTGAGACCAGATGAGATTTTGCACTCAGTTTCATCACTAGTACATCACTATCAGCTCCTCCTACCACACTGAGACACCATAGGTGGTGTAAAGACACAGGCTTTGAAGCCAAATAGAGCAGTATCACATCCTGGTTAGGTCACTTGCCTGCTGGATAATCTTTAAGAGTTATTTAACCTCTCTGAACTTCTGTGAATTCTCATTGGTAAAATGGGAATAAAATTTGTGGGGGGCCAGCAAAATGTACCTCTTAAATTACCTATTGTGGGGAACATGACTGGCAGAAGGCCCCAGCTGTCATGTTCTGAAATCCATCCTCAGGTATATGCCAAGGTCATGCTTCCCATGGGCTGCTGCCAACAAATGACTGTGCAAGGCAGAGATGCTAAGATTGGCCCATTCCTGCAAAGACATGGGCTCTTCCAACTAGCAGCTTTGGCTCAGCCTAGCAGAAATCTTCTTAGAATTCCACTGCAGTCAAAACCTCCCCCTTTCTTCTTTCCTCTGTCCTTTACCAGAGTCAAAACTGCACTGCAGTCTGATGGCTCTCCCAGTATCCTCTGGCTCCCTCCAAGTTTTTCCTCACCAGCATTTCCCCTAAATAAATCTCTTGCAGATTTAATATTGTCTCAGCATTTGTTTCTTGAAGAACCTAACCTACTATAACAAAACTGAACCTCTTAGAGTTCTTGTAAGGACAACAGCAGGTACTGAGTGATGGCCACTACTATTATAAGCTTTTCAATGACTACCATCACCCTTTCTGGTTTACACATGCTGCAATTTGCTTGGCCACATCTTACCCACTCCAGATGTGTACAGTTGATTTTTTTGACTATTTGGAGTATGAATTATATTCATCCCTATTCAATTTCATATTTTAAGATTTTGTACTACTGAAGTCACTGTGGAGTCTTGATTTAGTTTTACAAATTATTCATTATTCACTGGTGTGCTAAGGGCTCATACCAGCTTACGGGAGCCTACTGTTGAATTTTCAAAGATTTTGAAAGCTGGTTTTAAACTGTTGGTTTCTTAAAACTGGATATGATTGGGGTATTCACATCAAGGAAACTGACAAACAGTACAAATCAGGACTTTTCAATTTTTTTTTGAAGAGCCAGTTAACCAGCACACCACTGATTATTCTTCCCAAATGTGTGTTTTTTCAGCACAGACAAAAGATGTAAACATGTTGAGACAAAAAAGAGTCCTACAGTTTCATAGTTTGGTAAATCAACAGCTCACCTCAGCAATGGCCATGGAATCAGCACAGTGTGGAGAACATTCCATTGGCCTGAGTGCTAGACCTTGGCAATAGCGTTAACAGACAGAAGGGCCAGAGAAAGATGGATCCTGAAGACTAAATTTATATATCTGGAATTCTTGTCATAGAGTCAAGCAAAAATCTGTTAGGCAGAAGTATCAAGAATACACACTTTCTCTTGCCTTGCTGGCTGAGAGTGACACTGGTGGCAGCCAGACTTTGATTTTGAAGCCCTTAGGCTCCACAGAACTACCTCAAGAGAAAGAGAGAATAGTGCCAAAAGGGGTTTATCCCAGGTCCCCCATCCCTGAGACAACCACAACTGTTCCTTGTTTATTATTTTGTATATTTAGATTCCCATTAAGACATTTTTCCAAAAGAAATCTAGTGATTTTTTAAAACCCACTATCACAGATCATCTAAGCTACAAAATCAGATCATATTCCCTAATCTTCAAAATGAAGGGGCAGTTCAATGTTTTTAGGAAAATACTATGAGAGTATGTCCCTTACCTGAATTCCTCTCTATAGGTTCAAACACTGAAAGTGTGTCATCGCTGAGAAAATATGAAATAATAAACATCCTGTCCACATCAGCACATTGGTCTGTGATTAGTTTTGCAAAAAAACGGAGTATATTGCTTATACCACCATAGCTAAATAGAAGAGAAATAAGAGAGCATTATAAGTAATTTTCTACATATCATGTATGTTAAGGGAAAAAAAAAAGGCCAGCAAGAGGCATGCTATGATTTTAAAAATAGGTTAAGCTTTCCAAACTGAGAGTCCTACCATCTTATTAAGGCTCCCAATCTAAATACAGAGGGATTTCCTCAGCATATTAAAATATATCTTGTTCATTATATGTCCTGGGTAGCACATTGGGAAAATGGATCCAACACAAATGTCATAAACATACTGCTTAAATCAATCACATTCATCAATTATTCTCTAATGACAAGCCTGGCACCAATCACAATAATCATGTCAGATAGAAGGACAAGCACCTGACTCCATGGCCTGATCCAATCCAGAAGGTATGCTCTGCCCATGCCTGGGACCACCTCCTCTTTTTACCACCCACTGTCTCACACCCATGCCTTTCTGCCTTGTAGTTCATATCCTCACCCCTCTCTGACTCACTCCCCCGGCTCCCCAGTATCACTCCCAATTCCCTTCAGGGGAAAATTTAACTTTTCCCTTTCAAATGCTGTAACAAATATTGCATCCATGCCTCTTCTTTTTTATAGCACTTATCACCTGTATTGCAAGTAGCCATTGCAGGTCTATTTTCCAAGGGGAAGTCATGTGTCCTATTAATGACTACCTAATAATAGCACTCTTTACATTATAAGTATATACTATACTCAGTAAATGGTTGAAGAAAGTTATACCCATACAGACTGGAGGTTGATAGAATAGGAGGCTGAACATGGGATTGAACTGTAGAATTAAAAGTTCTCAGAGGTGATTTCTTGGTCACTGAAGAAATTAATTTATGGTCTCTAAGCAGAAGCATGTATGCACATCTCTGTTACTGAAAGGTGGACCTTATAACAAATAGTAAGCCTTGGGGAGATCTTTGAAAATTGAAATCACCACTTGAAGGAGCAAAAAATCAAATCATGCCTTTGTCATTTCCCTGTCATGGCTCTCATCAGAGTGGTCCTTTCTTGAAGATTCTCCTATACTGAAATTCACTTTTTGTAGTCACAGTGATTAAAAAGCATAATGATATTGGTTCACAGAGGCAGAAAGTGCTTTTCTCTATACCTTTCATGAATTATCCAAGAACCTGGGCTGAGAAAGCATGGAGCCAAGAATCTCAGCTTGAGGTCTCAAGTGAGACAGAGTGCAGCAGTTTGTAAGGCTAGCTCCAAGGAAGCCTGGGCAAAACAGCCCAAAGGCCATAGCCATTTTCTTAGTGCCCAGTTCCCAGGCTTCAGGAGGACCTCACATAGTACTGGGGCCAGCTACACTGTGTCAACCATCTTCTCTGGTACATAATTAGACTTATAAGTAACAAATAGATTCAGCAGCCCCCTCTCATGAAAGACCCATAACTTTTCAGATGCCTGAAATATCATTCAAATGAGGTGTAATTACCGGGCAAATGAATACTACTGTTAATGTAACTTCATAGCACTTACATAAATTTACAAGTATATATGTTAAATGTGGACTTTTCAACATGCCCTGATTTCACCTAATTCTAGCATTCTGAAGAGCTCATCAATTGAGAATACAATCTAAAGGAAATCTTAAGACTAGTGGTTCACAAAGTTTATTGTGTAGAAAAGTCACCTGGGGAGCTTGTTAAGTATGTAAAATCCAGAGTCCCATCCCCAGGGATATGAACTCAGCAGTAGCCAGCTGACTTTAGAAACCTGCATTATTAGTAAGCACCCCAGGAGATTCTCATGAGGTGGTCCCCAGAGCACACTGTAAGAAACACTGCAAGAGTCTTCATATACTTCCTTGACCAAGAAGCTAATTATCAAACTTCTCTGAACATTATTTATCACAATATTCTGCCCTGCCAGGTAATCTTCTACTCAAACCCAATGTAGATTTGCACTTGTGTTTATTCCCATTGTTGCAAAAAAAAAAAAAAAAATATATATATATATATATATATATATATATATATATATATATATAAATTCCTAGATACAGGAGCCATGTCTTAACTTTTTCTATATAACAGTTTTCTATAATCACTACCTTGAATTTGTCTCCCATTTCTTTTAAATTCACTTCCATTAGTGTTGCTCTATCTAAACTGTTCTTACAGAGGCTAACAATGACCTTCACAATGCCAATTCCAATGCCTAATTTTTTCTTTGTCCACATCTCACTTGACCAATCAGCAGCAATTGACACAAATGACCATTTCTTCTTCGACGTTCTTGCTTCACTTGACTTCTGGGATTATGAATTCTCTTGGGTTTGCTCCTTCCTCCTCTTTGTCCCTTTTCAGTCTCCTTTGCTGGTTCTTCCTTTTTTTCCCCAATCACTTAATTTGGGGTGACCCAAGGTTTATTCATGCACTTCTATGCATCTATTCACTCCCTTAGTGATCTCATTCAGTCTCAAGACTCTGGTACAACTTGGTATCATGATTTGAAATACTATATGCATGCTGATATCTTCCAAATTTCTATCTGGCTCAGACCTCCCTCCTGTACCCCATCCTCACACATATACCCAACTGCCTATCAATATTTCCACTTGATAGCCAGCAGATATCTCAAACTTAACTTGCTCTAAAACTGAACTTCTGCTTTTGCCCTCAAACTTACTCATCTACAGTTTTCCTATCTCAGTGGCTGGCAACTCCACCCTTCTAGTTACTCAGGACCAAACCCTAAGAGATGACATAAGCTCCTCACTCCTGTTGCACCTCATATCTCATTTGTCAGGAAATCCTACTGGCTCTACCCTCAAAATATTTCCAGAATCCACTATTTAATTTCATCACTTCTACTGCAC
The DNA here is from genome assembly GCF_902686445.1 of Sciurus carolinensis. Taxonomy (NCBI): domain Eukaryota; kingdom Metazoa; phylum Chordata; class Mammalia; order Rodentia; family Sciuridae; genus Sciurus; species Sciurus carolinensis. The sequence goes on from NC_062232.1 coordinate 36,631,517, forward strand.
TCACCAAGATCTGAGTCACCATAACTTTTCTCTGGGACTACTGCAGTAGCCTCATAACTGGTCTTAATTTTACCATGGCCCTCTACAGTATACTCTCAACACTGTGTTGGAGAGATTTTCAATATGCAAGTCAGAACAAGTCACTTCTCTGCTTAAATGTCCCAGGGATTCCCTCCTTCTCACCCAAAGTCAAAAGAGTCCTTATAAGGTCCTCTGTGATCCCATCCCATGACTTCTCTTACCTTATTTCTGTGTATTCTGCCTTTTATTCATCTACTCTATCCAGTCAACCTCCTGGATGGTTCTTGCATATCCCAAGCATGCTTTTTGCTCAGGATCTTTACACTGATGTTTCTTTCTGCCTGGAACACAGTTCCTTCCCTCAGGTCCATCAGAACACACTATTTAAAACTACAACAGGGGGGTGTTCATCAGCCCTATACTCCCAACTTCCCTTTAACTTCTTCATAGAAACTTAATACCTTCTTTACTTTTCCATGGTATTGAATACCTTATATATACTAAATAATGTCCTTATGTATTATTTTTTATTACATACCCCCTGCAGCTAGAGTGAAAGTTCTCTGCAGGCAGGGTTTTGTGTTTGTTTTGTTTGTTTATAGAAGTATCATAACTATGGCAAGTACCTAAGTTGGTCTTTGGCACACAGCAGGTGACAGGAAATATTTGTTGATCAAGAAAATGAATGACTCATCCCGAGCTACACATCTACTAGAAGCCTCAAAAATAGCTAGAGTTGTAGTCTTGTGGTTCAGAAACACATAAAGGCTTATTTTTATTGATGGGAAAAAAAATTAAAGAGAAGGAAAATGACTGATGGGGACAGTAGATGGACAATACCTGGAAAAAGTAAGAGATTAAGATTAAATCATGAGGGCTGGGGTTGGGCTCAGTGGTAGAGTGCTTTCCTTGCATGTACGAGGCACTGGATTTGATCCTCAGCATCACATAAAAATGAATATATAAAATAAAGGCATTGTGTCCATCTACAACTGAAAATATTTTTTAAAAATATTAAATCATGAATTTTGGATGCTATATAGTCATGAATAGCACAAGTATGGGATAGTAACCTTCCTGGTGGGAAGTCATCTGTCTCTTCTATCCATCTTTAGAACTGGATCAGTGGATGTTTACTCTCTTACTGTATTCGCTTATTCATCCACTCCTTTTTGGTACTAGGAGTTGAACCCAGAAGCATTTTACCACTGAACTATACCCCAAATCTGTTTTATTTTTTATTTTGAGTCAGGGTCTCACTAAGTTTCTAAGGCTGACCTCGAACATATGATCCTCCTGCCTCAGCCTCCCAAGTCACTGGGATTACAGGCATGTGCTATCACACCTGGCTCCACTCCTCTTATTGGATAAAATATTGATCCACCCCCAAGTATGCAGTCGGCATTGTTCTAACCCTTAAGGAAACAATGAAGCCAGTCCCTGACCTCAAGGAACAATTGTTGGACTGGGAGAGCCCACAAACTACATAAATGAGTAATCTCCACACCATGTGGTAAATACAGCTTTTGCAGTAAGAAAGGTGTACTCCAGAAATCAGATTCAAATTCGAGCTCAAATAAAAATTAGCTGTGTGAGTTTGGGTAAGTTCCAGAGCCTCTCTGAGTCTCAGTTCCCTCAAGTGAAGAATGAGCACAGCAATATTATCTACTTCCCAATATTATCTTACTTTTCCTGTTTTGAGGATTTAATGAGATCAAGTATTATAAAGTAGTTAGTAGATAGTAACCACTAATTGCTTAGTGGTATTACTGAGTAGTAGTAGTAGTAGTATTAGAGGTATAATCAGTACAATACTGTGGGCACATAGAGAACAAAGTTACTAATTCAGCCCAGTACAGCAACAGTATTCTGGTTCTCCCAAGCCAGAACAGACAATGTAACCAATAGGTCATCACAGTGATGTTTAACCAGATAATAAAGATCTCCATGTCTATCAAAAACCTCATAGGATTTAATTTGAAATGATATCCTCCAATGACTCATAGTAGACAGCATTAACCTCATAACAATAGCTCCCTGTAAATTTGTTCTGATAGCAATATATAAAATCAATACATGTCATGAATAATTTCATGTTCCAATTCACATTTTCTTTATTTGTATTAAGAAACTATCTTTGTATGTTTTGTGAGATCATCTTCCTTAAGTTCTCACAGTGTTGAAACCTTGGGTCATTCAAACTCATGCATGAGTCTCCAGCTGAATGTGCCAGTTACTATGGAAACAAGGTCACTGTGTAGGAGGAGTTTGATAGAAGTGTATTCCTAGCACAGAAGAAACAGTGGACAGAAAGAAAAGAAATTAGAGATATTTGTGCCTATACCACCATTCTCTAGCCACAATAGAATGACACAAACATAGAACGCCGTCTGCAGTCAGGGTTCTGTGGGCAAGTTTACACAGTGCAGAGACTAAGTCAACTACCCACAAAAAATTGCTTTACCCCTGGGTTCCAGAAGCAACACCCTAGATAATATTTCATCTTGTTTACTTATAAGAAAACTTCTTTCTCTTTTTACAATAGGGATAATTTTCCTGCCCACCTCCTTTGGGTGGCGACCCTTAAAAACAGCAGTTAGCGAGAAATGTCCATCAAATAGTCCTACCCTGGAACCTCATTGTAAACACTGTTATCAATAAGGGAGGAAGGAGAATAAGTCAGTGTCCCTCTTATGTGATGATCAGTGGTTCTCAAACACTGATGTGCCTCAGAATCCTCTGGAGGGCTTGTGAAAACAGAGTGCTGGGCCCCACCTACAGTTTTCCATCTCAACTGGTCTGAAGGGAGAGGGAAAAGAATTAGCATCTCTAACAAGTATGGGGACCACACTTTGAGTAGCACTGAGTTTAAAACATAAAACCCTAAAGTCCTTAAAAATAAAAGATTATTTCTTGAAAGACAAAAGATATCGAATTACAGAACAGCAAAGGCATACTTTCCAACATTTTATACAAGTCTCAAAAAGATTTCAACCATTTTTACAAATATAGCACAACTATTATTCTCTCTCCTTCAAATGTTCAACAGCAGCATCTGACTTCATTCAATTTGACCAAATTCAGGGTGCTGTCTCATTTTCTTCTCCTAACCTTACTACACATTCCCTTTATCATTGTGCTCCCCAGGATCTCCTGACCCATTACTTCCCTCGTGCGGGACTGCAGCTTTTAGTCGCATCCTACTAAAGTATCTGCAGCATTTCCCCACCACTATTTCCCTGGATTTCTTCTCCACAGTCTGCTGTCCCTGCAGAAGCAAAAAGTAGCCTTGGGCAGTGCGTAGATTCTACATGCATGACTCAGGAGCAGATTTTACCTCACGTATATTAAGGAAACTTTTCAACATCCATCTTTTCAAATTATATTCAGCCACATGAGCAACCTATCATTACTAAACTTAACCAAACCTCTCAAATCAAAACAACAACATTAATTGCCAAAATAACATTTTGAAAAACACTTATATATCTTTGAAATCTCTATAACAGGGGTTGGCAAACCACAGTCCATGGGCCACTTCCAGCTCACCACCTGTGTTTATATGGTCTTCGAGCTAAGAGTGGTTTTTAGATTTTTAAATGGTTGAAAAAAACAAAAAGAAGAATATTTGGTGATATCTAAAATATAATGTGAAATTCAAATGTCAGTATTCATAAAAAAACAGTTTTATTGGAGCACAGTCACACGTGTTTACATTGTCTATGGCTGCTTTCATGGCACATCTGGGTGGTAGTGATAGACTGTATGGCCCACAAAGCCCAAAATATTTACCACTTGACTCTTAAATTTGCTGACCCCCTCCTCTACATCCTTTCCTAGGGATTATCTTCAGGGGAGGGCAGGCAGGCTGGCAGGCAGGTAGATAGTCAAAGGCACCACAGATTGGGGATAGTAGGGTTCCCCAGACAATACAGTAAAATAAGCATTCACATAGGAACCTAGCAATAACTATTAGTTAATCCACTTCAGTGAAAGGCTACAACGATATGTCCTTGGACTTGAAATTCTATGGGCTTTGTGATACCTGTTTCATCATGAAGACTATGTCAAAAACCCCAAACAGATTTGGTGAAGATATTACTAAAATCGTGGTTCCCTCAAGTACCTGTCTTCTTCCATGAATTTCCTGAAGTTCCTCTGGTAAGGTGTGGGCACCAGGCCTATGCAGGAACGGAGAGAATCCTCTTCAGACCCAAAGCCAGTGTAAGGTGGAAATTTCCTTTCTATTTTTGGAGGAGGAGGAGCCTTGCATGAAATGGAGGTAAAGTTCTCTATAACAAAACAAAGGCAAACAAAACATCAATATTTTCTTTTGCCCTGATTATGGCTGTTTTGAAAGGTTTGTTATGATTTCAAGATGAACATGGAGATCTTTGTAGACTATTTTAAATTCTTTCAAACAAAACATGGCAAAATCCTGTGAGAGTAGGTTCCAATCATGTTTACAAAAACCACAGAAGTCACTTAATAATTGTCATTGGTTCAAAAGAAGAAAAAAAAAGAATCTGTGTCAAATAAGTAAACATTTATCTTTTGTCATCACATCCCCACTTCTGAATATTTTGTTTTTCCCCTGATTTTTCCAACGATATGAAAATTCAAACTTGAAACTTTATGCCCCATTCCATATTTTAACCTGTAATTTAGCCCTCTCCTATCTTCAATCAACACTCACTAATAAAATTCTTTTACAAACAGGACTGACACTTGACTATTTTACCTTTCCACTTTCCCAGCCGCCAGTTCTTCCTCCTAGACCCACTTTTCCAGCCCCCTCCTTTGCCTCTAACAAACTCTAGGACATGACACTTCACTATCTAATGCAAAAACAAACACAAAAGTAAAACCTCTTTCTTCTCATACACTAGTGCTCCAAGTCACTCTTGTTCCTACCCAAGGAACGACTATAATGTTATTCAAATGGTGAATAAAATATAAAGAAGCAACAAAACAATGAAAACGTTTTAAATACCCAACTGCTTACTCTCTCAAAGGGAGTGCTGAGTGGTAAATACTGCTGGTTTTCTTTACTTATCATATGAGGAAAGAGAGATGGAGAGAAACCTGGGGACATATCTGTAAAAGCCTAGAAACTCTTAGGTACTCATTTATACTGCTGTGCAATCTCCCAAGAAGTTAACTGTGCTTTCCAGAAAAATAACATATTGATCTGATCTGCCCAAGTCACTGTGTTTGCCCCACTACTAATGGCAAAGAAGAAACCAGGATCTTTCCTAAAAACCAAACCACATAACCTACTTTCCACTTCTTTCCCAAACTTAAGTATGCCATAGGTATTTTGGTTATGAATGATAAGCAAAGATTTCCTATTCTATTGTTGAAATTCTAATAGAAGGAAAATTACTTTTTTTAATGCACACCACCATAAGAGAAAATGTGCATCGCTTTTCCATCCAAGACAACCTAATTCTAAAAATGAGTGGGTTTTTTTTGTTTTTGTTTTACTGAATTATCAAAACATGAAGGGTTTCAAGCCATTTCTAACTCTGATATGAAAACATTTTCAGTTTTCTCTTTTCCTTAGATTTCCTGGTAGCCTTTGTGTGCAATTTCCCCAAGCACAATCCCCCCACAAAATACCATTCCATCCTAACAAACTGTTCACAGCAGACATGTTGACAAAGAGAAAAGGTGCAACCAGTCAGTCAGTACAGGGGAAACTTTTCTGTTGTTATTTTCGTGGTGATTAAAGAGAAGTCTTGGTAAAAAAAGGAAAGTTCAAGTCTTAGAATTAGAACTATTGTAGACTCTACCATTGCTCACCATTACATCAAACACACCACCATCTGGTATCTTCATTTCAAGGCAAGCACCATAGAGATGATAGGAGAGCTCTATGTGATTATTAAAAAAATTGGGACATAAGAGTTTTATACAACAGGGGACATACACATACAACTCTACATACTAACCTGAGCAATTTAAACCAGGAAGATACATACTTAATCACAAAGTAATTAAGAATATATTCTACAGTTACCTCCCCTCGCCCCAGGTTTTATAACACACTGTTGTTTACTCAAGTACATAGTTTTTGCAACAGATTTAAGTAACAAAAGAACCAATTTAGAGCTTTCCTCTGCACCCACAGTGCCATCTAGTGTATAAAAGCTGAGAACTGTTCCACTCCATCACCCCTGACTTTTATAACACCACATACATCAATTTTTGGAAACGCTGGCTCAAGATCCAACTCTAAACCACATATTTCTGGGTAATTCACATACATTCACAAAGCTGTGAACTTATACCTGAATGACGAGTTGGATGTCTCTGGTTTTTCATCATGCCAACCTCTTGTGTGGTTCAGGTATTTTTTTTAAAAAGATTTGTTGAATAAATGTAAAAGTATACATTTTTATACAAGGCATCTCCCCAAATGTCTTCTGTAACTGGCCCTCTGCTAGATCCTGAGACATGCCTGTCTTTCAAATGCTCTGATTCCTCTATTTCCAAATAACTTGCAAAAATACATAGACTGAATGCCTATCCATGGATTGATTATATTCCAACAAACCGCAGAGAGATGATGTATAAAAAGGAGTCTTAATGTTCCTTCATGGTGATTTTCTATTCACCACCTCAGTTGGAAGCGCTACTGGGAAAAGTCTTCAGTTACCTCAAAGTTTATCTTATGTTCTTATAGCCCAGAGATGAATCCAGGCTCTGGGAGACTTACAGCTTATATAATTTTGAAAAAGTGCTTTAAGATAAAGAATGCCAGCTGGGCACAGTGACATGAGCCAATAGCCCCAGTTACTCAGGAGGCTGAGGCAGGAGGATTCAAAGTTCAAACCCAGTCTGAGCAACTTAGCAAGACACTGTCTCAAAATAAAAAATAACAAGGGATAAGGATGTAGCTCAGTGGTACAGCATTTGACTAGCATGGGTGAGGTCCTGGGTTTCATCCCCTATTACTGCAGGAAAAAAATGATAAAAAATGATAAATTATTAAGACAAAATTAAGCCAGTGCTTTGGGTTGGGGCCCCTGCAAAGGAAGAACCCTAAAGCTTTAGCTTCATTAGCTTCAAGGTAAATATACCTCTGCTTTTACTCAATACCTAGGTCAAATTATCTCAATGAAACCTTTACTTGGGGGTCAAAGGATTAGTGAATCACATAATATTAGAGCTATAAAATCCTTAGTAACCCTCTAATCCTCAACCATCTTCTCTTTATGGAAGGTAAAAGAACCAAAGTTGTTAGGTCCATTAAGATCATCTGGTGAAATCACAAAGCCAATTCTATCCCTGTTGTTGCAACTTAGGATGGCCAATTTGCTCAAGTGATCATTAAACTCTTCATCTTGGATGTCCTGCTGCTTCTAGCACAAAAGCTCAGAGACAGCTAGGAATGACTCACAAAATTAAAGATGCTCTAAGACTTTTGGTCAACCTTAATCTCAGTATAGCCTATTAAGTGTTCAAAAGCAATGGGAATGGATGATCTTGTTACTAGTTGGGTGGAATCAATGACAAGAAAATGCTCTAATAGAAAAAGAAATAATAACCCAAGGCAGAAATTTCTAGGTAAGGATGGTTTACATTCAAATTCCTGTCCTTTTAGTGGAAGAAATACCTGCTGGAGCCCCTGGAGATTTTTCCAACCTTCACACTGTAAGAAAGACTGACATATTTTCACCGGCTTATCTGTGTTCAACCACATCAAACATTGAGGGAGTGACCTGCTATAGCCCAGCAGGCAAGCCAGGACCAAAGGGATGACCACACTGCCTAATGGAGGAGTCACACTGGATATGATGAGCAAGAAATCTATGAAATCTCCTTCTCCTTATAATCCTTAAAGCATATAAGAATCTCATCTTTTCTAGAGTCAAATGTCTCTTGGAATTCTATCAAGCCCTCTGTTTCTACATAAATACAATATTCATGTACTTTTCTTGGGACTGTGGTCAACTCCTTCTCTTTGTCTGTCATCTTTTTCTCCTCCAAAATAAGTTGGGTTGCCTTTAAGTAGGAGAAGGTTCTAAAGTACCAAGTCCCTCCTGGGGACTGGGGTTGTGGTTCAGTGGTAGAGTGCTTGCCTAGCATGCAGGAGGAACTGGGTTTGATTCTCAGCACCGCATATAAATAGATAAATAGATAGATAGATAGATAGATAGATAGATAGATAGATAGATAGATAATCTCCTCCTGGCTGCCTGCTACAGAGGCCCCTAGCTGCATTGTTCTCACTTGTCAGCAATTTCCTGTGTGTTGCACAATGGAGATAACCAGGTATTCTATTAACCATAACAACTGATGAGGGAGGAAATGTGACCACAATTATTGGCAGGATCACTATTATTAATGACATTTTGCCCTGGTTTGGGCTTCCAATATACCAAAACATAATGTATAAAATTTGGTCTGGCTTACAAATTCTTAGGACCACATGAATTATAAACAAAAATACTCCCCACCACAAACATCACAACAAAACTGAATAAAGTCTTCATTGAAATTGTTTAATGCTTATGTCAACTGTTACAGCATTGGACTGCATTTTTTAATCCTTATAAATATTTTTTACCAACATGCCACAGCCACTAATGAAGAAAAATAAAGAGCATTGATTCAATTTTTTTAAATGCCAGAAATAACTGGCATTTAACCTTACCCCCCCCAAAAAAAATCAGGAAAAGCAAATGTAAAGATTATCAGAGAATATTGATCCATTCCCCTTGTACTCAATCATAGATGTAATTTCTAGTCCTTAGTTACATTAAGTACACTGTTGTAACTCAAGAAATGTTGTATAATAATAATGTCTGTTAAGCGGGATATTTTAACATATGTTATGAGAAATATAAAAAGTCAGTGTGACTATGAAATGCATCATAATTTTGCATTTGCATAATTTTGTGTTTAAATGCAAAATGCTCATGTTAGCTTTAAAGGCACAAACTACTTTTTTTTACATACTAGAGTAAGTCTATAGAGTGAACAAAAGAGACACAAAGAAATTAAGCACTAGGACTTAACTGAAGCACACTACAAGCATTTGAAGTTGATACATTTACCCAGGACAGCTCGATTTGGAGCACGCCAAGGGATTTGCAGGGCCTCAAAAATTCCTGTAGAAGCTGCTAAGGCACAAATGATGTATCGAGTCTCTCCAGTATGATATTCATTTTCCCAGATGCAAATTTTATATTCTCAAAATCCAGCTGACAAATACCAACCAAATGCTGTGCTCTATGTTTAAGGAATTACATGATGTTTTGGAATCTTTACCACATCCTTTATATTAAGGTAATCTTTCATTCTTTCACCATGACCTTGGATGTAAAGGTAATCTTCAGATGTAAGTTAAAGTTTTCAGTGGCCCATCATCAAATTTTCAATTTGCATTGAACACTTATTGATTCTCAACAGGCATCTACACTTATTAAAGGCCAAATTCTTCTCCACAATGACCTAAGGGTCACTAGCAGCTTCTTCACCTGCACATTTCTGGCTGCCTCTTATCCAGAGTCCCCAAAGCAACTATGCTCAATCATGTCCACTAAAGAGGACCGATTTTAAAAAATAAGAAGAGACCCCCAATTTGGTCCCCACATTTTGACTAATGTGGCATGCAGATGCAGTGGCATAAACTCCCTTAATAAACCAAAGGGTAAAACTGAAAATCTTTTTATAATTCCATTGTATGTTCTGTATACCTTCTCTTTCAATATAAAAATTCCCAAGAGGCCAGGAATGCTACACAATAGGGACACCAAGACACATCAGGTGGGCCTTGTCTCTCTAGAGACAAAGCACCTGATCTTTTAAGAGGCTGTGGTTGCTTCTGGCTTCTATCTCACCCCTCAGGAAAGTGTGTTTATAAGAATGCTCCAAGGTTCAGAGGGAAGCAGTCATCCTTTCAAATCTGTGGCTTCTACATACTTGAACTCAACTAGCAGATTGAAAATATTCAGGGAAAATTGTGTCTGTATTGAACATGTACACAGACATTTTTTTTCTTATCACTGTTCCCTAAACAATATAGTATAACAACTACTTTCATAGTGTTTATATTATATTAGGTATTGTCAGTAATCTAAAGATGATTTACAGTAGCCCAGCATGGTGATATGTACTTGTACTCAGCTCTTTAGAAGGCTGAAGAAGGAGGATTATGAGTTCAAAATCAGCTGGAGCAATTTAGCAAGAACCAGTCTCAAAAAATATTAACAAAATAAATTACATGGGAGGATATGTGTAGGTTCTATGCAAATACTATATGCCATTTCACATAAGGGACTTAAGCATCTTGAGATATGGGGGTAAGCTAGAACCAGTTCCCTGTGAATACGGAGGGATGACCTATAGGACTAAGCATCCCCATCCCAGCTCTAAACCCCAAACTGGGAGGTCAGCAACTCTCATCAACTCCTAGCAGCATACCTGGAGCCTTGGTAAAGGGCCTAGGAAAGGAGCAGAGTTGGTCAGAATGCCTTCAGTATCCTGAAAGTAGGAGTTTTATAAATGAGGGCTTGGGTTTTAGATTTTACATCATATCCTCCACCTGTTTCTAAGACTCTCATAACACCATGTACCATACTGTAGGTCCCAGCTTCCCTTCTACCCTAGAACCCCCTTACATAACTCTGTATCTTCTGAGCCTACTGCACTGACCTGTATATAGTAGGTGCTTAATAAATCACTGGTTTTCATTTTGAACTGAACTAATTTGATGGTAATGGAATTGATATCTATGAAGGGGGAAACTAGAAACTTGGATGATCCTCACCAGGAAAGGTGGAGCAAACTGGTACAAAAGAGTTCCCCAGAGAATTAAATATTTCTATTGTGGTAAGCAAGAACTGAGCAAAAGGCACTTAGATTTCCATTTTATTTGCCCAACTTAAACATTTACCCTAAATCGCAGTGAGGCAGAAAGCCACAAGGGAAAATAAAAATCCCTAGGATCAGGCAGACAAGTTCAGATCTTGGCTCACTCTTTGCTTGCTGTGTGACCATGGACAAATGAGTCCCTTTAAGTCTCAGTTTCTTCATCTTTAAAATGAGGATAATGAGTCTACCCATGAAGGATTGTTGTTGAGGAATATGGAGGATAATAAATGCCCCAGAGATAGCAAACATGCAATAAATGATAGCAATGATGAGCTTAACATTTGAAACTCAAAAGTAAAGCTTAGCTAGGAACAAAAAGTCAAAATTTAAAAACATTTTCTAGTTGGCAAACGTATCACTTACCAACTCCATATTTAGCCTTATAATAAGACTTTGTAAATTCATCACAGTCACAGAGGAGCACTTTCCTTCCCCACACATTGATGTAGGTTCCTATAGCCAGGTCACTATCTTTGTAAAACTCTTGGTTTAGTTTTCCTAGCTAAGAAAAACAAAAGAACATAGCATTGGCACCATGGACCTTCTAAAGAACTAGGTACCCCTTCCCAAAGGGAAAAAAAATAAACTTTCATTATACAATTTATAACTAAAATTTAAAAATCAAATCCAAAAATAATTGGTCAATGTTAATATTTGAAAGCATTATTTTAGCACTGTAGGACTTGCAAATAGCAATGCAATTCATATATTTCTGTATGCACCTAGGCACATTATTTGTGTGATAAATGGCAGTACAATCAATGTATATATTTATGTATTCATTGATTTCACTAATACTCTCACAAGGGAAGACTATGTAACTCACCCCACTGTTCAGTTTCCAGGGAAGTCACACTGGAAACAGTAAGAAAACATGAGGATCCTTACCTTGTACTTATCCAACAGGTAGCCATCCATTCGCTTCTCTGAGTAGCCACCATACACATTGAGAACTGCTCGATTTGTTATCTGGCCTGGTTGATAGACCCCAGGTGGGCCATGCTAGAATACAAAATTGAAGCAAGATATGGCTGATGGCCTCTGAACACAGAGATGGTGTGCTCTGGGGACACATGCAGGAAATAGGCAGTATATGATTCTGCTCCACCACCCAGAGGAAGACATACAGTTCACCCATCCTCCCTATACTGCCATAACCCCTGTGGGCTGGCCTATACTCCATGTATCCTTCACAGCCCTCATGAAACCCTGTCTTGCCCCCCACCCCTCCCATTCTACAGGTAGCCATCCACCTGGTTCTCCACCAAGCCACTAGATACACTGAGAACTGTTGAATCCATTACCCGTCCCCAACCCAAATCTCACCAGCACCTGCCACAGGGTTCAACCACTTTCTCTGGTTCTCTAATGGTTTTAATCAGCAATCACCTTTTCTCCTCACTAAACTACAATCCTCCCCTGTCTCCTTGCCTTCTTTTCTTTATTCTGCTTGGCACCCTGCCTCATCCTGAGCTCAGTGAATAGAGTACCTGCTGGTCCACCAAGTTAGTGAGGTAAAGGAGCAATAGACTTGGGTCAGCCCTTAACGAAAAATATGGCCTGCAGCAAGCTAGGGATCTGCCCAGTCCTGCATTCTGGACCCCAGGTGGTTCCAAGCAATTGTGTAAGCTGCAGGAAATACCTTAATTAACTATGTAAATTGACAGTGATCAAAAGTATCACATATGGATGTGAGATCTGAATCTTTCCTGATACACGTGACCTAAAATGGAAGTCTAAATGTGTGAAATTTATGATGCGTGTGGCATAAGTAGGTCACATAATGTAGAATATTACACTTGCATGCAAATTCTTTTCACCACTTACTGGTACAGGACTTGGGGCAAAGTATTTACCTTCTCAGAACTTAGTTCCTTCATCTCTTTCACTACAACATTACTTTACTGCTTCCTTTCTGAAAAGAATCTGTGAGTTTCAAGGGAATATCCATCCATTTTGTATCTCTCCTCCACAAGAACCTAAACTTCAAAAAGCAGGACTTAATCCATTCTTTCTCACTTTAACTCCCAAGCTGGCATACAGTTGGTACTCAATAAGTATGTGTTGAGTGAATGAATGAAATGAAGCAACTGATGTCAAGGCATACTGCAAATGTCAGGTATATCATTATTATTTTATATTTAGCCTATCTGCAAAGTCATTCTAAAAACAGGCTTCCTTGGCACATCCTGACCACCTACTGTGCATACTCTAGAGCCCCCTCAGGGATGAATTCTGCCTCCCTCTGCCTGCAAGCAACACAGCAGGGCTTCTGGCAGTGGGCTCAGAGAATCTCCGAGAACCTTCTGTGAGGACCAAATGGCCAGCGGTTGTGTGCATAGTAAATGAATGTTACAGTAACCTTTTCGGGAACACTAAGAATTAAGTTAAAAATACCTTATCTAAATTAGAAATAAAATATAACATGGAACAGTGAAAAAAAAATCCTTTATGTTTTTTGCATCCTTTTAGGTATTAATAGGTCCTTAGATAGTGTCTTTTACTATATTATCTTATTCAAACCTTACATTCACTTCAGGAAGGAACCACTGTTAACTACATTTTAGAGGTGGGAAAATAAGATCAGAGAGGCTAAGTGACTTACCCAAGGTCACACAGCTATTAAGAGGCAGATCCCTAATTCTATTCCAGATCTGTCTTTGTGCTATTCCTGTTACGCCCAAGTTACATTAGCTTTCAAATGACCATAAGTATTTGTAGAAATCAGTCTGCCAATACTTTTTAATAGTAAATAAAATGCAAAAGCTATTAATGACATCTGCCAGAGGCTAGCCACTACACTCAGAAGAATCACTCATTTTTGCGCTTACACTTGTGTGTGTTTGTGTGTGCACAAGTGGGTACATTTGCATGGGTATTTGCAACCCAGACCAACACCATGGACTCTCCTCAGGAGGCTGCAGGGGCCCTATCTAAGATCATGAGCAATTCTTTTACTAGGGAATCCTTTACTTTCATAAGACTGATTGTGAACTCAATGACAAATATGTACTTTCTCTTACATTTGATTTTTTCCCTTTACTTTTAAGTCCAGAACATTCCAACTCTAATTTGTCAGATTCTGTAGACTACTTTCATAGATGTATATTAATAGAGGACACAAGATGAAAGTTTTCTAAATTACACTAGTATAGGGTAACTGTCATCACATAGTCATAACATACAACATTCCCAACAGTAACTCAAATCTCCTGGCCCACAAGCAAATTCAGAAAGTGATTCTGTATCCATGGCTCACCTTGGGTAGCTTACTCCTCCGGAGGAACCATGAAATAGCATCTCGGCCTGAGTTGTGTGGTATCACTTCTTTGATTTCAACAGTATCATCAGACAAGAAATAATGCAGGATGAGCTCTCTACGGTCCCCAAACAATGAGTCTGAATCATCCCATAGACAGAAGAAACGTAAAACCTTCCCATCATATTGGAGGAACTGTTTCAGGGTGTCAAAGGATTCATAAGGACGTAAGGGATCTACACAGTCTAGTTTCTGCAAAAGGAGAAAATGTCAGAAATAATTGCAGGTTTTGCATAGGTGCTTCTGAGATGCAAGCAATAAAGTGATGAAGAGATACATTTTCTATTGACTATGATATTTTTAAAGATTTCAATTGACTATGACATATATGCATATATATGACATATGTGCATATATATATGCATCTATAACCAGATTTAACCTTAAGTAGACAGATAAGCATTAGGAAGTTTTTCATATTTTATTAAACATTATTTTAATACACCAAACTATCCTTCTGTAATGTTTTTTAAAGCTGACTTTTCTCAAAGACTTAAAGTTCTTGTTTGAGAATGGACAAAACTAATCTGTGGTGACAGAAATCAAAACAGTAATTGCTTCTGGATAAGGGATTTGACCAGAAAGGGAGACAAAGGAACTTTCTGGAGTGACAAATACTCAAACATCTTTTTTTTTTTTCCATTGCAGTGCTGAAGATTGAACCCATGGCTCATATATGCTAGATATAAAAGTTCTACCCCAGAGCTACATCTCCAGTCCCAGTCCAATGGATTACTCAATTGTACACATTTTCTGGCACTCATTGACCTGTATGCTTTAATACTATATATTTGACCCTATACTAATTATAACTCAACTGAACAAAACCATGTGTCTTTTTACTGGAAGTTCATATCCATAAAGGCTTCCAACTCATTCAGATTTTTATGAAGGTAAAAGAGAAGAAATATATTCATGATTTTATTTTGCTCAAAAAGCATTAGATTTCAAGGACACGAAAGGCCAGTAGAAACAGGAGAAGAGCAAATGGAAAACTTCTGTTCCACACACAAGCCCACGTCACCTATCCTCAGCCCCAGAAACAGAGAGCTCTGCAGTATTCTTTGGTGCAGCTCTTCCCACCATTTGCATGTTCTCAGCCCCATCTTGGAGCAAAACTGTCTCCATTCTAACTGATGAAGCCAAATAGGATTGTTATATAAGGAAGTACTCATTGGCAAAGGAAGTATTGTCCCAAATTGGGTTATGTAATCTTTTCTGTAAATTCTTGAAATTTTCTATCTGTCCAGGGCAGTCTAAGTACAATCTTACCCCAAGACAAAGGGGACATACAATAGTTTTCCAGAGGTTCTTTAGCTTTATCCTTGATATTTAAACAAAATTAGGGAACCACCACTTTCATAGAGATATTTTGGGGGGCAATAGATGATCTATTAGAAATACAGTATTGATTATGTACCATTGGGATCCTTTTCAGTTCAAGTTAAATTGTTTAATTTTACATTTCAAGACAGTAAACACTAAAGAACTAAATGCATAAAAGTCAATATAAAAGGCTATACTGACTAATTTTCCA
The DNA here is from genome assembly GCF_902686445.1 of Sciurus carolinensis. Taxonomy (NCBI): domain Eukaryota; kingdom Metazoa; phylum Chordata; class Mammalia; order Rodentia; family Sciuridae; genus Sciurus; species Sciurus carolinensis. The sequence continues at coordinate 36,647,278 of NC_062232.1, forward strand.
AAGGTTTCTATATTTACTGAAGAGTTTTCTCCCTGAGGGAAAAAATACTAAAATGATCCTCTCAATCAGAAAGAAAATTATTTAAAACCATTTCTTGGCCGGGATGGTGGCATACACCTGTAATCCCAACAGTTCGGGAGGCTAGGACAGGAGGATCACAAGTTCTAAGCCAACCTCAGCAACTTAGCAAGGCCCTAAGCAACTCAGCGGGACCCTGTCTCTAAATTGAAAAATTACAAAATTGGACTGGGGATGTGGCTCAGTGGCTGAGTGCCTCTGAGTTCAATTCCCAGTGCCAAAAAAATAAAAAATAAAACCATTTCTTGGCTGTTCTAGGTACTTAGTCTCAATTCCTGGCACAATATTTCTTTTTTCTTTATAAACCTATGAAATCCTACAGTGCTTTTTGCAATTTCACATAATAGATCACCATTCACAATAGCTATCATATAATACAAACTGGTAGTGAATGAGTTGAGCCATTTAAAAGAGGTGGTAATTCAAATTAATCCATTTCCTTCAGGTTCTCTCTGGTGCTTCTAATGACTTTGTATTTACCCAGACTCTTTTGTCTAGGACATTTGGAAAAAATGAAAATGAACCCAAAGCAAAAAATCTCTTTGTACACTGATACACATGCATTCTACCTTAGATATTCCAGGATCAATTTTATATAAATTTTATTTATACACACACATACATACACATACACACACATACATACATACACACACACATATATATATTTCTCAGGAGAGTTGTATGCCTACATTAAAGGATAATTCTGCTGGTACTAGGAGACAGGTATAGATGAATAATCCTACATGCAGCTTTTAACAAGAAATTAAAGGAGAATTTGATTTAAAATTTTATATTATCTTTCTGCAAAGAAATGAATAATAAGTTTTAAAAACAATAAAAAATCAGATGAAAGTAATCTATGGGAATAAAAATGAGAACAATGGTTGTCCCTGGGTGCAGAGAGGAACTGATTAGAAAAATGTGTGAGAGAACTTTCTGGGGGGATGGAAATATTCAACATCTTTATTTGGCTATAAGTAACATGGGTATATGCATTTGTTAATATGCATCCAGTAGTATACTTAATGTCTGTATTTTACTGTGAATAATCATATATTAATAAAAAAGAAAAGGGAAACAAATGACAATAACAAAAATCAAGGTAAAACTCAGGAGATTTGTATCCAGTCACAGCAAAGAGATTGGCTGGGTATGTAACTTTACATGATACCTCCCCTTTTAGGTATTTAGATTAAAATTTGGGTCAGGGGATCATTTAAAATCTGCAGAAAGATAACAACGATAATACTGAATCTTCACTCCCTATAGTAACTGGGGTCAGACTTTGAAGGCAAGCATCTTTTCATAATAGAGGGACATTAGAATCATACCCCCTTCACTATTCCTGGACATCTCAGCATTCAATGTCACCATACAAAGAGCTGGGAATTCTAAGGAGGAAGAAAAAGGCATACCCACCAGGTTTGGTTTAGTAAGTCAGTAATAAGAAGCAAAGACTTTTCCAGTCAGAGTTAAGTAACTGAAACCAGAAAAGACTAGCCAAGGAAGTATGGGCCCAATATAAATGCTGTAAGTGATCACAAGGTGAATCATGGGCTCCTAGATACTATCCTACCTAAGCAGCTCACTGAATGCTCCTGCCTGGAAGAGACTCTACAAAAAGAACAGGAAGGCATGATTAGTTTAGGAATCATTCCTGTTCTGAGGCCAACCCTTGGCCTTCCCTTCAACCTAAAGGAGAACAGGACGACTCAAGTAACAATGGCCCCAAAAGCTTTCACAGCTACATCAAGTACACCCTTTACTAACCCTCCAAAGGTATTCTTATTCTGAAGACAAGAACTCACAGATGCATCAATTTCTTACCTCTCTCCGAACCTTCATATAAGGATCTTCAGGACACTGTCCAGGGGGATTTAATTTCACTCCTATTTTCTTCAAAAAGTTTTTTGTGAATGCATCACATTCATAAATCTTGAATGTCCGACCATAGAAGACAATGTCTGTGTTGATATTGAAATGATATACAGTATAAAACTGATCATCATCAGGGGGTGGGAGAGAAATCCGATGACGCCGGATAAAAGTCCCTGTGGCATGAAGTAAAAGACAACTGTTTTATCATGCGGCAACTAACAAGTTAAGAAGTTACAATACACCTTAGTAACAACCCAGAATGCCTTCCCACAACAGGGAAGTAGGCAAAGGGATCATCCAGGAGGCATTAGTACATTCAAGCTCTAAGGAGTCAGAGGGAGCTGAGACCTTGGAGGTCCAGAGTTCTTTGACCAGCCTGGCACATCAGTAGAGTTGCCTACGTGGTGTTAGGGAAGATATTTTAATAAACCATAAAGACTGGGGTGGGGGTGGGGAATGAGTAAGGGGGAACATAAGCAGAGTGACCAAAAATGCCACATTGCCATCATGTCTTCAGAGAACAAACAGGTTCACTTTCAGCCACTAACACTCAATGCAAACAACTAACCAAGGCATTAAGGTCCCAAAGCAAAGTGCTCATAAAAATGCATACTCCTTCAAAAACAAAAAATGCATACTCTTAGCTCAAAAAAAAAATACAAAGGTCAACAAGCTGTAGTATGTTAGGTGCCAACATGGTGATTTATAAGTATGAATGACTCTGCTAATTTGAAGCTTCATGATTTCTTTTCCCTCTATCAATTTATTCTTTCTTCTTCCTCTACAGCCTCTGTTCACCTCCATTCAATTACTACCAGCAGGTGGAGGACAAAGGAGACTTCGTAGTTTTGTTTGTTTGTTTTGTTTTGCTTTGTTTTTTGCTGTGCTGGGGATTGAACCCAGGGAAGCAAACACTCTACCAACTAAGCTATATCCCCAGCCCCTGGGTCAAAGGTTTTTAATTTCATCCCATCTTCCCCTTCTTTCTGATGCCCACTTGCTTCTGGTTAGAGATAAAGGGCAGTTTATTACTTAATAGTAGTATCACTAGCAACAGAATATCTGCATTTTTTTGTACCAGCTTCGTAAGCCCCAATTCTCACTGAAGGACACAATAAGAACCAGATAACAGCTGCACACCCAGTAGGTTACAGGACAGGAGAGGATCCTAGAGCTTAGGGAAACTGAATCTGCTACAGTGAGTGATAAGCAGTCTTATTAAACTGGACAGACGGTAAGCACATCTGCCCTTTGTTCTGGAGGGGGACACTACCTCTGTCTTCTGAGGTTAATGCAAACTAGCAAACCTGTGTTCCGCTCTAGAGGAAGAGACTATCTTTGTCTTCCAAAGCTATTTGTATATATAATGCCCTTGAAGAGAGTCCAGAACAAAGAGCAGTCAATCTCTCTGTGAGATGTATGGAAATGCAAGATACCCACAGAAAACTGTCTCTCAACAGCCATAACTGACTTGGGCCTGAGAACCATCTCCAAGAGGAAAGAGAAAAAAAAAGAGAAGCAGAGCAACCTGAGGATCTCGTGGTTCAATAATAATTGGCTTGTGTGACCTCTATATGGAGGTATTTTAATATAAAGATGTCAACCTATCTTCTTTGTATTTTATATGGTACTGAGAATGGTGCCTTTTCCAAAATCCCGAAATACTTAGAAATTATTCATTCCTTATTCATTAAGGAACATTTAATTAATATCTTTATGTGCCAGGAACTGTGCTGGGCTCTGTTCCATTATTCCACTTATCGTCTTTTCACTCTGTTGAAGGGAAATTAACTAAAATCATTTTCATCTTCTTTTCTTTGTAGCAAATTTTAATTACTTGGTACATTAAATTAAAATAATAAAACTATAAAATTAGAACTGGCCTAGAATATTTTTAAATGTACTACATAAAAGATGATATAATTTTACTGCAAAAATTATTCTTCAATTAGCCTTTAATTCATGCCACTGAAAACAGTACGCAAATTATTTAATCATTCAAGATTAGACATTTAGAACAAATTGCATACTTAAACATCTATAAAAGGATGGGCATTTCAGGTATGTTCAGGATCCATTATATACCGCTTTAAAAATACTTATATTGTGACAATTTTTAAAATATGTAAGATTAACTCAATAGTGATAGTCTTCTTCAAAAATTCCATCTATCTTGCATTTGTACTTCATTATAAAAACTCGAATAAGCAAGTTAGTGCTGATTTTTGTTCTGTAAAACTCTGAAGAGTAATTCTATATTGCTCTAAATTTAAAGAACTGGCCCACCCACTGGGTTTTTAAATAATAATAATCACAATCATCTTCCTAGCCCTAGGATAGACTTTCAGTTACATTTTCTCATTTAATCTTCAAAAATCCCATGAGACACTTAATACATGAAATATGAATATTCAGTTTATGAATGAGAAAACCAAAGCTCAGAGTGCTTTAAGTGCCATGCCCAAGGTCATGTCCTAACAAATGGCAGAAAAAGATCTTGAACTTGAGATTTCAGACTTGAACTATATACCATTACTTTCCATAATTTTCACTGAACTGTATCTCACTGTACTGTAGCCATAAATTACTTAAGGGAAGGAAAGGAGCCATAGGCAAAACAGAATAAAAATAGGCAGAAGAGCTGCCAACCACAATGAACAGAAGAGAGACTGATGATGGAGCTACTCTTTCAAAAGAACAGACTATCTCGTTCTAAGGGCAGATTTCCAGAGAGGGCCATTTGTCCAACAGCAATCCTTGCTGTAAGGACAGCACCACAACCTTACCTGTCCCTCCCAAGAACTTGCATATCTCAGGGCCCCATACTCCTCTCACTAGATGCTTCTCAGGAAAAGCCAGGAAAGTTCTTTGTAGCAACAAAAGAATCCTGACTATACATGAGTTGGAAAGAAAAGGCAGGTCTAACACTAAACAAGAAATTTTTTGCTAACCAGGATTCCAACATCACAATCCCATGTTAATCAGAAAACTGATGTGGGCCATTTGAAATGTATAGTTGCACATGAGAGCTTTCAATAATATATTTCTGGGATCTCTCAATTATGTCCTTTGAGGATTAAAATTTCTATTTATTGTGATTCGTGTGTTTATAGTCTTCCATGATAAATGGCAGAAACTCTACTAGCAAGAGTTTGTTCTGGAATATCAAAGAAATGGGCAGGATGCTATATCTTTGGCACACAATGAAAAGCAGCTGGATCATCAAGGTAGATAAGTAAAAATAATATTATAAAATGGAAAAACAACTAAAGCACCATATTTTGTCTTTAAAGTTTCAGATGTTCATCTTCTTAACTGCCCCATAATGGCAACTGGGACACATGTTCAGGCATCAAGTGCCTTCTTTCCAGCTTGTCCTCATCTTCATATTTTACATCTTTCTTCCCTTTTAAAAACCCTGCTATTTGACTATATTCTGCAAACCTTAACTTTCTAACATTTCCCTATGGTTTAGATCAGAGTGGCCATATAACCATTTATGTTTAAAGTGTTTTCATATTATTCAGTTGGGACTTGCCTTAGATTCAGCTCATACCGCTAAGTTTAGGTTTTAGGAACTCACCTTCCAGAAGTAAGATTCCAACCTCTTGCCTCTAAATTATAAGCATGTTTATTTCATTTTTGTAACACTGCAGACCTTGGGTCCATTCAAAACTAGAGGAAGGCATTTCTTAGGTGAATAAATATACAACTGGAATTTTCTCTTATCACCATGTGTACTAAATTTGTATCCCAAAAACACTAAGAGACTTAACAGTGATCAACATGATAGACCACCTTTCCTCCCCTTGCCCTCACTATATTATTCCACTAAAATCACTATTCCAGATTTTCTATTATTTTTCAAAAATGCTATCTTTGGAGTTTTGGTTTTAGTTTTAATATAGATAATCGAGCCCCTGCCTTTCAGCAAATGAATGAACATTTTTTCACCTTTTTTATGTGTTCTAATAAGTTATACATGGCAGTAGAATGCACTTTGATACATCTTGCATACATGGAGTATAATTTCTCATTATTCTGGTTGTACATGATGTAGAATTACATCAGTTGCATAGTTATGCACACAGGGTAATAATGTCCAATTCATTCTACTGTCTTTCCTACCCCTATACCCCCTTCTCCTCCTTTCACTCCCCTCTACCTAAAGTAACACTATTTTTCTCTAGCCCCCTGCCCTTATTGTGAATTAGCATCCACACAGCATAGAAAACATTCAGTCTTTGGTTTTTGGGAGCATTGGCTTATTTCACTTAGCATAATAAACATTTTAAAATTCCACACCTCTGATCATAATGAAAACTAATAACCCTATGCATTTCCCCCTTAGCTACTGAATAAGTACCAAAATGATAGCCTGGAAGGTGCTCTAACGTCCTCTTGAATTACCGCCTGCTTGACTATAGTTTTCTTAATATAGGCTCTACGATCTGTTCCCAAATATCTCCCAAGTCCTTGCCCTACCCCTTTAACACATTTTTATCTTGTGTTGTTCCTTTTGACTGTTCTACCTTTCTCTTTCTTCCACCTTTATCTGTGGAAACTTTGTGTGCGTGCGTGTGTGTGTGTGTGTGTGTGTGTGTGTGTGTGTGTATGTGTGTGTATGTGTGTGTGGTCTTGGGAATTTAACCCAGGGGCACTCTACCACTGAGCTACATCTACAACCCCAGCCCATTTTAATTTTTTATTTTGAGATAGAGTCTTGAACTTGTGATCCTCCTCTGCCTCAGCCTCCCAAGTTGCTAATATTATAGACAAGTACCACCATGATTGGCTCTGGGGAAACATTTATGGTAACACTCAAATGCCATCTTCTCTAGTGGATATTGGTTTTCCCTCCTCTGATCCCTCAAGTACCTGGTACCATTTATGATGCCTACATTGTGTTATAGCCTTCTCCTTCTCCCTTCCCCCTTCCTCCTCCTCTTACTTCTACAAATATTTATTGTGCAGACACCATGCACCAAATACCTATCTTCAAAGATTAGCAACTCACCGCCACTCTTAAATTCTACACTATTTCATTCAGTGATTGATGCTCCAATGTCCATCCTATACATTGCCAGATTTAGCTGATTGAAATACAGGATGCCCAGTTAAATTTGAATTCCAGAAAACTAATGAATACATTTTTAATATAAGTATGTCCCATACAATATTTGGGACATAGTTACACTGAAAAATTCTTCATTGCTTACCTGAAATTCAAATATAACTGGGCATCTTGTATTTTATCTGGCAGTCCTACTGCTACCCCTTCCATTTTATGGGATATACTACTTAGATATGGTATATAACTAATACGCATGAATGACATAAAAATGGCCAATTTCTATTTCATGATTACATTTGCTTCATTCAAATAGATTATCTTAGAGGATTTTTTAAAAAAAAACAAATACTACATAATTGAGGCGCCCAAACAAGTCATAAGTGGAGATTAGTGTTCCTATCCAAGGATGTACTAAGAACCATGTAAAAGCCAGTTCTTGATCCCTGGTCTTCAGAATAAAAAATTCTGGGTGGGCTAGGAAATTCTGATGATTGCTCCCAAATGAAAACAACTAATATGGGCCATGCCAGAAATCATGGCATGTTTCTATTCATTATCTTTTCTTTAGCATAAATTAGTTTGGATTTGGTAGCATTAGACTGACATTTATTCTGTTAGACATGTAGAAGTAAAACTACTGAGTTTACCTCTGACATTCCTGGCCTGACATAAAATTATTTTAACTACATTCCAGCAGAAGAGCAACAAATTCTATAAATACATTATATCTAACCCAAAAGAAAGTGATGTCCTGGCAAGAAATAAAGGCAAGTCTTGAATTGCAACAGTGACTTGACTCAATACACAAATCTCTTTGCCACCAAGAACTTGTGAATATTAAAAATATGTTTTTATTAAAAGCTGCTTATAACTGACACCCATTTTGGCACCATGCTAATGAATGCCTCTTTTGTTTCTGACTTATTCCGAACTCTGGCCACCCTTTAAAAAGTTACATGCTAACAGAGACAGTTTTTTAATTTTTCTTTTTCTTTTTGACCTATTTATACAAACGTGGAGTATATCTATACCCAATGGTGAGATTCACTATGGTATATTCATGTATGTATATAGGAGAATCATGTCAGACTTCTTCCACTGTCTTTCCTATTCCTATCACCCTTGGGGGGTGCTATAATTCATCTAGTTGCACTGATTTCTGAATGGTCAGATCTATGAGAAACAGGTGCAACCAGCCTTCCAGTTCATCAAGAAAACAGCAAAACCCTATGAAGTGACAGGAACATGAACTTGATCTCTAGCCTCTTTCCAGAGCCCACAGGTGCATGGAAGGAAGGCAGGTAAAAACTACTCAAAACACAACTAAAGAAAAACAAACAAAAAAACAAAACAAAACAAAAAAAAAACACTGCCTAGGTGGTTCATCCCACCAAGGTCTGAACCCTTGGCTCATTAAGTTTGTTTTCTTTTTTGCTATCATTTAATTTAGGAAAGCGTGAAAAAAGGCATTTAAATGCTTTTTCAGACTATTCACTGTCCAGACAGTTTTTAACAAGAATCATCGTATTAAATATTTCAAGAGAGACTGGTTTCTTTCTAAACATAGTTTGACGACAGAGTGGTTATTCATGTATGCTTTCGACAGGATTTGCTACAGCCCTCCAGCTTTCTCCACTCTGCTGACAAACTCAATGTCGTTACACAATGTGATTACTGTGTATTCTGTCCACCACCCTTGAGCTGCAACTCCACAAAGGGAAATGTCCCGATCACAGTAAACCAATCAGAAATTCTATAATTTTCTGCAAAGATTTTAAAGTAGTCTTTCTACTCAGGATTGTTCTTTGTCTTTATGAATAACAATCCTTCCTCCTTACATAAAAATTATTTTCAAGTGCATCATTATGACTATCTTCAACTTGTCTTTGGAATCTACCTTTGTGAGATTTGAAATTGAGGCTGAGAGAATTGAAAATCTTATTAAGAGCCTTTCCAAGATCATCCTAGAGGTTGTATTTCTTATTTCTTCTTGGGTAGTTTAATAAAACAAAAATGCACTGGACAGGGGCCAGTGAGCTACAGGAATATGAATTTTCACTTAAAAAGGAATAATAATAAAAACATAATCCAACTCACTAATGCAGGTTTGGCATATTGTGTGATCTCCATTCTGTCATTTGGGCAAATTTGGTAGTGTGGTTGGGAAAGTAATCAGAAAATAAGAAAAGTTTGGTTAGGGAATATCAGAGCAGTGTCTAAGTGAAAACTAAGAAAAAAAAATGTTAATGCAATATTGTCACCCACTTAATCAAATACACTTGAGTAAAACAGATGCTCACAGAAATGAAAAGTTGTACATTATCTCTTCCTGTTCTTAAATAATTCTATAAACATTTTCTAATACATTCTTCCCAATCTTTAAAAACTGCCTTGTATGTGTTAAAAATGGCCCCAGAGTCTAAAACTATATGTCCCTTAAAAAATAAAATGTCACATTTTTAATTTTAAAGTACGTCGAAATCTTTTTTTTAAAATGTTAAGGCATTTCCATATTTCCTAGAAGATTCACCATTCAGTCATGAGTTGGAACACAAAGAACAATGAGGACAGCTCATATGGCTTCCTGATACCAATCGTCATCTTCTCCCTGTACTAGAAAAAGTATCAGAGATACTAAATCAAATTCTCTTCCTCTTTGCACCACCTCAACAGCAGTTTTCCTCCAACACAGTAGAACAGACTGCTTCTGGTCATGATCTGGGTACCCCTGATTGCCAATTCACATTTCTAGTCTTATTTTTCCTGAAAATTCATCCCAAGTTTCCACCTGCCAAGTGGGTATCACCACACAGATGTCCCAATTCCTTCAAAGGCCTCATGCCCCCAAACATACCTGAGCAACAAACCCCAATCCTGCCCCACACTCTGTGCTCCATACTCCTGGACTTTACAAAGGTACCAGCATCCTTTTGACCAGAGACCTCCAAGGCAATCCGCTGGGGCTCAAGTATATCTCAGTGGTAAGAGTTCTTGCCTGGTATGCATAGGTCCTGGGCTCAAACCCCAGTACCACACACACACACACACACACACACACACACACACACAAAGATGAAGCAAATCACCCCCTAAGCCTGTTTCCTTTTCATTAAAAGTCACAATGGCATTACCAACTTTAGATGGTCATTGGGGGATTGCATGAGATAATAATGATAAAGTAGCTACTTTATCATTTGATATTTCCCTTCCTCAATCTCTATATTTAATCACCAGTCAAGGCCAATCAACTCTGCTAACCAAATATTTCTCAAATCCTTCCCCTGCTTTCCAGTCCTACTACCACGGTCCTGGTTTGGACACTCAGCATTTCCAGCCAGAACAACTATAAAACTCCTGGACTAGTTACTATGTTCCCTTTCCTCTCCAACCTGTTGGTCTATGAACTCCATGAGGTCGGGGTATGATGGGTCTTAATCCTCTTGTCCTTTCTCCCAAAACCCAGAACAGTGCCTGGCACGAAGTAGGTATTCAACAAATACTTCTTGACAATGCCAACTGGCTTCAAATTCATTACCCCAAGCACCAGACACAATGAAGCCATGCTGTAAGAAAAAGGTCAGTCTTATGAACATTGAGGGAAGTCCTTTGCACACTGAAATGAGGTTGCATGACAACCTTTTCTCAGAGACCCCTGGCCCCCAAATTCCTGTTTCTGCCTCCTTGACCTCATTATAGTATATCACTATGGAGGCATCAGGCCTAAATAAGTAGTTAGTAAGCAAAAACTTTATTTAACATAGGCACAAATCACAAGATGTGTTAACTAATGACAAGAAGGTAGTAAGTAGGATATGTGTGTGTTAAAAACAGAAAGGAAGTGACGGAAGGACCAAGAGACAACTAATTTTCAGTGGATATTAAATATACATGAAGCACCTGGGCTCTAAATATTCATGATACACTAAATATACAAGAGACACTAAATATTCATGAATATTCAATATTCATGAGGCCTTAATTCGGCCACTCATTCATTGGCGACACCAATTCGTGCCCCATGGACCCTCTGTCCAAGAAACACAAACAAAACCTATGACTATTCATCAGTCTTACTGGCAAGCTACAGCTGTGACCAAGCACTCATCTCTCCAACAGAGAGATGGTGTGCCTGTGGACCAGGGCCCCTTCTGTCTGTGGTAAAGGAGAAGAGGTGGGGAACAAACCATTGCCTATCCCAGGATTAAGGCAGTGTGGTCATTATACCTTCTTGAACTTGGTCCAAATTATGTACCTATCCTCTTTCCCCTGGTTTCTCTCAGTGTGGTTTTGTTGTAGGATGGGGCTGGGGTGCTGCTGGTGGGAATGGAACCCAGGGTCTTTCCTATGCTAGGCAAGTGCTCAACCACTGAGCTACATCCCCAGCCCTTGTTGTGCATTTTAAATTATGTTAATCTATCGTATGATTCATGCATTTTAATTTGGCCCACAAGCTTTCTGTTCTGTGGCCTCTGGGGGAGCATGTATGCATGCTTCTTAGAGGCCACCATTGCATCAAGGTAATATCCCAGGCAACACCATGGCTGGCTGCCACATAGAGTACATGGTAGAAAATGCAGAAATAAGGGCAGAGAGACCATGGTTGGCAGCTATTCCATTCTTCCAGTCAAGAGAGTAGCTTAGGTTGTTAGGATGGTAGTAAATAGGACAAAAAAGACATGGATACATGTCAGAACACATCTTTCTAGAGAATGAAGAATAGGGATGGTAGGTAAGTATGAGTAAATGGGAAAAACAAAAGGAGTGGAGACTGCAGTAAGAGAAGTAATTTCAGAGTCTGAGATAATAGAGATGGGAATATTCCAAAAGACAAAGAAATGACACTGCACCCAAGGATTGTGGTTCTTCAAGGAACAAAAGGAACCTGGAAGAACATTTACATTAATGACCAAACCAACACTCAACTCCCCTCCTATACCTCTACCACATTATCAGTGAAAAACAACACCTGACCTTTCCCCAGCGGCAAAATGAACAAAAAACATGTGACTCTCAACTCCTGCACCCTACACCAAACCTCCACCCTCAATTCCATCCACTGCAAGTTCTGGCAGCTCTCTGTTTGTAAGAGAGCTGAATTCTGTCCTGAATTCTGACCTCTTGCTTCTACCCTTGAGGATACAGAAAATGTGATCATCCTTCCTCCTTACTTAGATATCTGAAGACATTTATCAGACACACTTTAGTCTTCCTGTTACAGACAAATATTGTTTTTCACTATTCTCTATTACACATGACAAATTGTCAGTCCTTGCCCCATTATGGTTAATTACTGTCCCCTTAAGGTATTCAGAATTCAACATCATCCCAAGGGAAGGTCCCACAGCACAACCAGAACTAATCAGTCACTTCCCTTGATATATTCTCCCATACTCTAATAATGCAGCCTTAGATTAGTTTCTCTGGTGGCCATGTCACAGAATTAACTCATATATCTATGGCTGAAGTAGAGTCCAGAAAAAAAATGAATGCCATACACAGGGTGAAGGAACGAGGACTTTCTATTGAGGTACCATCAATGTTTTGTTAATTACGGTAAATGATGTTAGTTAACAGAAAGAGGAGAGGGTAGTTGAAACAAATGACAGTAAATTCAGGAAAGAAAACCAATCTAAAAGTGGCAGCGGAGAATAGCTTTCTCTTTTCCATTGAGAATGTTTTACAGAAAGCAATGTGGCCATGGCAAAGAGACCAAAGGGTTCAAGGACAAAGTCAAAGACACAGGAGAATTTGCTCATACTAGAGCAGCACCTGAAAGCATACATTATGCCACAGAGAAGTGAGAGAAATGACCGTGTTGAAGTGCGAGGGGTAGAAGGCTGATTAAGTCACTACCATTAATTAAACACTTAACAGCATCCTCCTCTCACCATTGCCAACAAGTTGCATACCTAAGTATTAGCATGAGATTTTTAAAAAGCTAAAGGAAGACTAGATTAAGGCAGGAATTAGAAGTGAAAAAATCATAATGTTGTTTAAAATAGATACCTTGAGGCAGTCCGCTATTTTTCACCTCTGGTTCATTGACTTGAATTGTGTCATCTTCAAGGTAGAAATAGATTTTATAGTATCTTATTCTATAGTTTTCTTGGTTTTTATCAGGCACTTCATCTTCCAAATAGGCATCAAAAGATAATACCTGTTGGAATCATAATTAAAAACTATAAAAAATTCAGCAAACTTAAAAATCAATAAAGCTACTGCCCATAACTGTTAGTATTAAGAAAAGGGTTGAGAGAATTTTTCCAAGACATTCTACACACCAACTATGAGAACAGATATATAATCAAGGTTACAATACATATAGATTATTTTATAATTTCATCACCATGTGGTTAGAACAAAGGAATGATATTCAAGTAATAAATCCACCAATCAGCTCTACTATAAACTGAACTAAAGTTTGTCTTTGGAATTTCACAGCGGATTCTAAATGTATGTGTTAGACAAAATATTCTTTCTCACATGATGAATATAAGTTTTGTGATTTTTCCCATTAAAAATAACATAGTTACTTTGGTTCTGGGCTAAAATTATCCTGACTCTTGGTCCTACTGACTGTTTATCCTAAGGCAGTTCAGACAGGCAGATCCTAAATTCTTCCAAAGCAGAGGGACTTCAACTCACATTTTTCCAGGAGCCTCAAAGAGCCTAGCTTAATGCTGGCCCCAGAATTATCTCACCTTACATTGTATGAATGGGGGCAGGTGAATTCTAATGTACTTACAGCAAAAATCAAGAGATTATTTTTTTACTATCTGGAATACTCTGGAAAACTGTGCCTCTCTGCAAATGAAACACAGTTCTTTTTTTCCCCCTGTTGAAACAGATAACTGTGCCTTTTCTTCAATACTAGGCAAAAAGGTCTTCATGCTTAGATGCCAGGTGGTATAAATATGTATCTTTAACCTTTGGAATCACCCCCAACAGAGCAACCTGCTCATACATTGAGGAGAAGGTAGTAATAGAGGATACTTGTGGCAACAGTATCATTTACACTACCATTTCATGTTTAATCTAGACCTCTCAAGGAATCTGTGCTCCATTTAAATATTCCCTTTACCTCTCACTTTTGATCAATTTTTATCATTGAAGTTGCAAAAGTTAATTGTGTATATAACTCCAAGGTTATTCAACATAGACAATATGTATATTAATCTACCTTCTAGGGGTATCAGCTACCCTAAATAAGAACAAACATTCCTGGAGTAGTTAGCAAATTCCTATCAGAAGCCCACACTTTAGAAGTAGCTAACAAAATGCTTGATCAACACAAGAACCTTTGTTAATCACCACAAATGATGTTAGAAATGAGTTTAGTTAGTAAACTGATTGTATTCAAAATGCACAGATCAGTTACCAATGTTGACGAGGCACTGTCCTTACAGGAATAGGTTCTAAGAATCTAAGACTCTGGGGAGTCAAGAGGTCTATACCTTTCAACACAGCACCTATGACTTCATTATCAAATGGTCCTATATTCAGTGGCTTTCTTGGAGAATTCGTCTGGCCTGATTCCAATTAGTTTAGTAAACACCCAGTGCTAGCAGGGTATCACATTTGTGTTGAGTGAGCAGTTCAAGTAAGATGCTGTGGAATGGGTACAGGATTTTTTGATCTGGGTCAATTAATATTTTAGAATTAGAGTTGATGGCTGCACAACATTGTAAATGAACAAAATGTCACTAATTGCACACTTTAAAGTGGCTAATGGTTAATTTTATGTTATATAAATTTTACTTTAATTACAAAACAATGTTAGACACTAAATTGTATTGTATTGGACATTTTATATTATCTGAATTATATTTGGAACACCTAAAAAGACAGAGAGCTGGGGCTTCATTGGGCTTTCAGCACAGTAAGTATTCAATTTTAAACCTTTTTTTCTGTAATCAGGTAGGAAAGTTTGAAGAGAATATTCTTAGCTGTCACCCCCCACACACACACACACATGTTGAATGCTACTGGTAAAAATTTGTGAATGACTAAATAGGCATAGGCCAGTTGACAACAATTGTTAGGTACATAGTCATTAAAATATTTACCAATGAAATGATGCATAAAAGAGAATAAAAGATATTAAAGGGAAATAAAGAGAAAAGAGACCGGGCTTCAATACGTCCAGAAGATGAACACATTGGTATTTCATTTTCTGGTACCATGAGAATACAGGGCTGCCAAACTTCAACATGAAAGAGAGAGGGTAAATCTGAGAATGGTGGAGATAAAAAGATAAAAAAGGAAGAGGTAGAGGAAATTGTAAAATGTGGCAAAACAGAATGTAAGGGAAGACACCAAATAGATTTAAAGTGATTTCAAAAAGATAAATGACCTAATTGCAATGGAACCTGCAAAGAATCCAGAAAAAGAACCTAAGACAAAAACTGTTAGGAATGAAAATTTATAGAAACATAATTACAATACAAAGTTTTATCATAATTTATAAGTCAAGCAGAGACTAGATAAGAAAAGTTCTAGAGGATATAATTGGCTGCAATTTTCTTAAAAACAGAATGTAAATGCTATTTGGCAGGGTGTGTGATTTTCAGTTCCCCACAGGCCTCCATAGGCCCTACAGTATTTATTAGACAAGGTTACCTGCCTGATCCCCAACACATTTGGAATTTCGATCTTAGCCTACAGGATATAAATATGAAATCAGTTAGTTTTAAATAATAGGTACATGGTTTCCTCGTTATAAAGGAAAACATTTTTACACACATATTTCTGAATTCAGAGTCTTACAATTAAAGCGAAAAGAAACTCAAAGCAGTCAGGAGTGCATTTTGATGGGCAAGTAGTTACAACTTAATGTATGGTACAAATTTAGCTTCTCAGAGAAGGAATTAATCATATTTTCATGTCAATCATTTGCTTTGCACTGCATATCCCAAATAGCTGGATTTTAACAGTAATTTAGTCTCCTCTTTTTTATTTAAAATGTAAAAAGATTCTTGTCCAGTGTGGCACTAACAACAACAACAATGAAAATAACAACTGTGTAGAAAGTTTTCTATTACAGGCTAGTCCATGCAATTGTAAGGCTAAAGCAAAAGCCTAATGTCTCAGAATACATCATACAATTTTTAAAGATGGGGAGGTTGGTGTGACCAATGCATGAATCATAAAGACTATTACTCAGGAACCAAACCTGTAAGTGTCAAAAACTCACAGTTGAATTTTTAGCGAAGTTGTTAGGAAAGAGGATGAAACATCAGTAATGTTAAATAAGGATTGGCATTTTACAAAGAGGTCAACATCACAAATCTTGTTTAAAATATTTGGGAAGCCAAGTCCAATGGCGTAGGCCTGTACCTATAGTCCCAGCTACTAACGAGACTGAGGCAGGAATATCACTTGAGTCCAGGAGTTGAGACCCCAACTTTAAAAAACAAAAAAAAAAAGAAAGAAAAGAAAAGAAAGAAGGAAGGAAAAAGAAACAAGGGCTAGGAAAGTAGCTCAGTGGTACACTGCTTGCCAGAGTGCTTGCCTAGCATGCAGGAAGCCCTGGGTTTGATCTCAGTACTACAATAAATAAATAAACAATTTAAGCTCTATGTTATGAAAAAGGCTCAGGTTTAAATTTTGAAGTACTCTTAGAGAAGATATGTAACAGTAAAAATAAATGCATGCTCTTCCAGGTTAGTAGAAAACAAAAATTTGTGTACATTTAATACAGTGTGTTTATTCTTCCTGAAAAAAGCTATTGTTAAATCAATGGTATCTCTTACAACTAAAAAGCTTAGAATCAAGGAAATAAATGATAAATTTTGTGTTACATATAGAAGATGGCTCCTTTATACAGGACAATGGTAGATTTACAGAATTTTACTATGCCAATTCACAAAAACAAGAAATTTTAAAAAACAAATTACATAAGTTGTCACTGGTCACAAAGTGATACAACTAGAAATGTATAATGTAACTGCAAACAAAATCTGTCACTTCTAATAACTGTAAGTGAAGAAAAATTTAAAACCACAGAAAGTACAAGATCTAATAAAATATAAAGTCATATAAACCTATAGGACATAGGCAAACCTGTAATCTGGGAATAAATTAATGAATTTAAATTATTATTCAAGAGAGTTTACAGTTTGACAGAGGATAAATTGCTAACCTCATTTCTTAGCGTTGGCTGCACATTAGCAATTACAAAAAAAAAAAAAAAAAAAGACCAGACCTAAGTCTAATTAAATTAAATCAGAATTGTTGAGGAGAGGAAGGCATTAGTATTTTTTTAAAAGCTACTGATGGGGTTCAGGACATGCTACCCCTAAATATAAGACCTTGACATTTGAGAAATCAGCATAAGCAGGATTGTTTCCTGAACATCCTTGCTGTTCTCCCAAGAAGCAGATCATAAAATCTAGGAAGGTCACTTTCTGACCATTTCCCTCCCTCCTTTCCTGAAGACCCTCATGTCACAGGTGTCCTCCCTATACCCAGAAAGGAATGTCACACAGGGACACAGAAAAGATTCTGAACAAACAGGCCTTGCTAGGTTCCCCTCAATTTATTACCATTAGATTATACCCTTCAGTTTGCCAATCCTACTTCTGCATGACTGTCCTTAAAAAATAGTTCTCCCATTTCTTTGGGTCTTTATCTGAAGGCTCCCACATCAAATGAACTTTTATTAACTAGATTGCATGGTTTTCTCTTTTTAATCTGTCTTTTGTTAGAGATTTCTCAGTCATGAACCATGCATGGGTAAGGAAAAGATACTGTTTTTTCTCACCCATGCTCCCCAGGTAATTCTGAAGAGTAGCCAGAGTTTAGAACCAACAGTTGAAAGAAAAACTTTGGAATATGCAAAAATTTGTCAAAAAGAAAACAAGTAGAAAGCAAAAGAGCACAGACAGATGAATTTGAAAGGAGAAAAACAACTACAATAAACAAATCCAAGAGTTTTTTTAATTAGCTAAGATTCCAGCAAAGCTAATCAAGAAAGACGAAAAATAAGTAAAATCAGAAATGAAACAGTTCATGACAAATATAAATTATAAGACAAATTATCTTAAACATGAAAGTAAATTTTAAATCACAAATAAGTGATTGATTTTCTATAATAATTATGACTCATCAAAAACAATGAATAAGCTAATAATGAAGGAAGATGTGAAAAAATTATCAAAGAACTGCTCCAACTGGGATGATTTGCTAATGGACTCTTTCAAACCTTTAAGGAAAAAAATCACCACATTATGTAATTCCTCTTGAATACCAAAAGAGATGGAAAGTCACAAAGGTGAATTCCAATGCGTAATAAACATACCATAAAAAAAAAAAACTCTGCAGCAGTTCTTACATTGGTTGTACATTAAAATCATATGTAGAACACACACACACACACACACACACAATCAACTCAGAATCTCTCAGGGTGGGTTCAGTATCAGTGATTTTTATAGCCCTCCAGGTGATCACAAGTGCAAGCCAAGGTTCAGAATCACTGCTACAGATCAATTTCACTACTTATGATTTATAGAAGAGCCTAACAAAAATACAAGCAAACAGAATTTAATAGTCCATAAGAATTATAAACCACCCACACAAAAGGCAGCATTTTCCTCACATACACAAAGATGTTTCTTAGGAAAAAAGAGCAAATATGTAATGATCTCATACCATTCGCTATCACATACATTTTAAAATGCAAGGGTAACTCTTTTCTTTTCTTTTCTTTTTTTTTTTTTTGTGGTGGTGGGGATTGAACCCAGGGCCTTGTGCTTAGGAGGAAAACGCCCTACCAACTGAGCTATATCCCCAGCCCAAGGGTAACTCTTTAACAAGATTACATAGCATCTGCTTTAAAACAACAGCTTCAACATCCAACTTTATATTAAATTAAACTATGTGTCTACTACACTCAGGGACAGAACAATAATGCCCCTACCAGAATCAATATTTAATACTGTTTTTAGAAGTTCTGGACAACATAAAAAGATACAAAGTAAAAATATTGGCAAGGAATAGACAAAAATAATCATTACAGGTAGATAAAATAACCGAACAAACACTAAAAAAAAAAAAAAAATGAAAAGATTTCAGTGTAACCACAATTAAATAAAAAATATCCTTATGTATTAGACAGTTAGAAAATGCAATGGGTGAGGGGATACTTTCCCCATCCTATTTTCACAGTAGAATAAAAAAATATGAAACAACTTAAAAGTAGTTTTAATTAAAATTTTGTGACCCTGATAAAAACCACTTTTAGAAGACATAAAAGAACTTGACTAAAAACATAAGTGAAGTATATTCTGGATACAGACTAAAAAAATTTTCAAAACTGATGTATCATTGATGTTTTAGAGGGCTTAAAACTAAGTCCACCTGATAAAAATCAACAAGTCAGCCTATTAAAAATAATTATTAAAATTAAGGGAAATGAAGTAGACCTAGCTCTCTCAGATTTTATACCTTAGCATAATGCTTCAATTATTAAAATAGTACAATGCCATAGTAACAAGAGACATACTAGAAGGTGGAAAAGAATTGACTGGAATAGACTATTACAAGAATTTAACACACATTGAAAAATAAATCATGTATCAGTAACCAAAAAAGTATTAACTTGGAAAAACACACATAGAGATCCCCATCTAAATTAAAACCCAACACAAACAAATAGCAGGTGGGTTATCAGCTTCAATGTAACAAATCATCTCCTTTCACTCCCCAAAATAATATTCTAGGCTGAGAAGAAAGAGAAAAACATGAAAGAAAAACAATTCGACAAGAAAAGTTATAACTTCATTCTATTAAAATATAAACAAAAATCATACTAATGGAAAAATTGGAAAATATGACAAAAGTTCATTTCATAATTTGTACATGTGGTATAGACTGAACTCAGGGACACTCTACCACTGAGTTACATCTCCAGCCCTTTTTATTTTTTTTAAAATATTTTTCTTTAGTTTTAGAGGGACACAGTACCTTTATTTATTTTTATGTGGTTCTGAGAATCAAACCCAGTACCTCACACCTGCTAGGCGAGTGTTCTACCACTGAGCCACAACCCCGGGCGGCCCCTTTTTATTTTGAGACAAAGTCTTGCTGAATTGCCCAGGCTGGCCTTGAACTTGCCATCTTCCTGCCTCAGCCTCCCAATCGGCTGAGAGTGGCTAGGATTGAAGGTGTGTGCCACAGTGCCCAGTTATTTTATAAAGTGGGTTTTGTTGTTGTTTGGGGTTTTGTTTGTTTTGTACTGGGGACTGAACCCAGGAGTGTTTTACCACCAAGC
The DNA here is from genome assembly GCF_902686445.1 of Sciurus carolinensis. Taxonomy (NCBI): domain Eukaryota; kingdom Metazoa; phylum Chordata; class Mammalia; order Rodentia; family Sciuridae; genus Sciurus; species Sciurus carolinensis. The sequence goes on from NC_062232.1 coordinate 36,667,584, forward strand.
TACAATCCCAGCCCTTTTTATTTTGAGGCAGGATCTCACTAGGTTACCCGCGCTGGCTTTGAATATGTGATCCTCCTGCCTCAGACTCCCAAGTCCCTGGATTACAGGTGTGCACCACCGCATCTGGTCACCTGGTTTATAACTTTTAATGAAACGAGAAATGAGCATAAACAAAATTCAAGAAAGGGCCAACAAAATGTTTAAGAAATTATCAGGTAAGCACAAATAAAAAGTACAATGAAGCATCAGATTTGTGTGTTTCTCCCATTAAATGGACTATTTGCCACAGAGGAGCTCTCTCCCCACCCCTCTTTTTGCGTGTCTTTTTTGAGACAGGGGTCTCACTGTTACCTAGGCTGGCCTCATACTCCACGTTCAAGTGATTTTCCTGCCTCAGCAACACACTATGCCGGGCTTCAGATGGAATTTTAAATTACTGTAATTCTTCTGGGGCGACGTGGTGCTTGCTATGAGGAACCATTTAAAAATTCCTACACTTCCTCTCAAGAACTCCATTTCTGGGCATGTAGCCCAAAAAAATAAACCAAACTGGTAAAACTTAAATGCGCAAAGATGTTCTTTGCGGCTTTTTTTCTTTTTTTTCCACTTACAGATAAAAGCTAGAATGAGAGGACCTGAAGAGTTAACAGAAAAACAAGGGTTTGGTGAATTATGGCGCCTCCAAGGACTCCTGAAATATTAAAGCACTAGTATAATGCTTTTGAGAACCATGCAGCAGTAAGAAAAATACTTAAGATATGCGCTAATGTTTTAAATGAAAATAACACAGGACTAAAAAATGGTTATATACCACGATTATGTTTTTAATAGTATGTATAAACTGTGCTTTAAAAACCGTGACTAAGCTTTTTGAAAAGATTGTGGGTGTGGAATGGAGGAACAAAATGCATGGAACAGTGGCAGTGATACCAGTAGCTCGGGCGGAGCCCTGGCGGGAAAGTGGGATTCCGTGAGCAGCAGACAGAAGAGACGGAAGTGGAAAGTAACGGAAGTGGGGGGCTGGAGAGAGTACTCTGCTGAGGAGAGTTTCCGGCCTGACAGACAGGAGGGAGGGATGATGGGGGCTGGCTGTCTCGTTCTGCTTCTAAACTGCATTCAGACTTGTCCTCCTGATTGCCCTCGGCGACCTGGGCCTCTGGACCAGTAGTCCAACACAGAAAGACCCTATGTATTGTCCCTAAAATTACTTGTTGTCACTTAAGGACTTCGGCATCTCGGAAGGTTCTTGTATTATGAACCCAATGTAACACTTTTGCTGTCCCGGAAGTACTTTGACAGGAAGTAGCGTCATCAAAATTGCACGCGCGTGGCAATCTGGGATGCACACTGTGGGCTCAGACGCCACGCTGGGCTTTTCGTGAGTCCTCGATCGCTGTGACTTCTGCACAGTGCTTTGGAATCAGTGACAGGACTTGGCGTCTTTGGTACACTGAAAACTGTTGAAAAAAGGAGTACCACAGGAGCGGCCGTTAGGTAGGAAACCCTAGCAAACAACTGCCTGGGGGAACTGAGTGAAGTGGTTCTGAGGGGCCCCGGGCGGGGGTGGGGGGCGGGTCCCCAAGGACCTGAAAAGCCCAGGAAGAGAATTCTGTAGACTCTACGTGGAGGTTTTCCTGGGACTCATCCCATCATGGAAATTCTTCCTTTCCCTCCTCAGGCCCAGGTGTGGCGGGAAACACCTCCAAAAACTGCTTGATTCAGGACACACAAGGCTCATTAGCCTGTGGGATCCACTCTGCACTCCGCCGGCCTATTTCTAAAAGAAATGGCTTCTGTAGAGGATACCTATATCCTTCATTCCAACCCTACATCCCATAACTCCATGAACTCTGAACTTGCGTCTGAACCTGAGGAGCAAAATAAGATGGAGGAACCAAGTAAGTTACAGGAAGAGATGGGTAGGGTTCAGGAGCAGAATAAGATGGAGGAACCAAATAAGATACCGGAAGGGACAGGTAGGGTTCAGGAGCAAACTAAGATGGAGGAGCCAAATAAGATAATGGAAGGGACGGGTGGGGTTCAGGAGCAAACTATGATGGAGGAGTCAAATAAGATACCAGAAGGGATGGGTAGGGTTCAGGAGCAAACTATGATGGAGGAGCCAAATAAGATACCGGAAGGGACAGGTAGGGTTCAGGAGCAAAATAAGGTGGAGGAACCAAATGGGTTACCGGAAGGGACAGGTAGGGTTCAGGAGCAAACTAAAATGGAGGAACCAAATAAGTTACTGGAAGGGACGGATAAGGTTCAGGAGCAAAGTAAGATGGAGGAACCAAATAAGTTACCAGAAGGGACGGGTAGGGTTCAGGAGCAAACTAAGATGGAGGAACCAAATATGTTACCGAAAGGGACGGGTAGGGTTCAGGAGCAAACTAAGATGGAGGCACCAAATGGGTTACCAGAAGGGACAGGTAGGGTTCAGAAGCAAAGTAAGATGGAGGAACCAAATGGGTTACCGGAAGGGACGGGTAAGGTTCAGGAGCAAAATAAGATGGAGGCACCAAATGGGTTACTGGAAGGGACGGGTAGGGTTCAGGAGGAAAATAAGATGGAGGAACCAAATGGGTTACAGGAAGGGATGGGTAGGGTTCAGGAGCAAAATAAGATGGAGGAACCGAATAAGTTCCAAAAAGGGATGGGTAGAGTTCAAGAGCGAGGCTCTTCAGTGATTTACCGGAAGGCTATCTATGGCATCACAATAAAAGCAACACCAAAAGAAAAGGGGGAAGCTGCCCCTACTACAAAACCACGGGTACTAGAGCGTCCCAACTCTGGAGGAAGACTAGGCAGGAGTGTCACTTTCTTTGCTTCTCAGAAAAAGAAGGAATCAGCCCCCAAAATGAACAGCTTCAATGACAGGAGAGTGATTGCAACTCCCTGTAAGAAACTGAATGAGAAGCCACTTGGTGACCAAAGGACAGTCATTTGTGAAAAAAACTCTTCACCCTTAGGAATTCAGGATGCAAATAATTCCTTCTCAGTAATTCAAAAGCCTAAAGAAAATGTGGACCACCCCTCTTCAGAAAGTAAATGGACTGATGTGGATGAGAACTCCACTATGGGATTCTCTAAGAAAGAGCCATTCTCATGGAGTTTACCAGTAGTTTCAGAGCCTTCATCCTTCAAGAGGGACTGTGACATACACCAGTCTAATTTGTACTATAGTCCTTGGAAGGACTACACCAGCTGTTGGATCAGCAATACCAAGATTTCTCGTTCTCTCTCCACAGACAACAGTAGTACCAGTACCACATTCCAGACTGATAGAGGCAGACAGAGCTTCCTAGGTTGTGATTATTCCTACCATCCAGTGAGCTCCCAAGATACTTACAAGAGTCTGCAAATGACAGAAGGCAGATCCCAGAATCTTCATTCATTTCATTTCTCCAGAAACTCAACAGCAGCCATAAAGGGAACAACCTATCAAGAGGAGGAGCTGCCAAGTCCTTGGGGAGCACATGCATTTAACTTCCAGCCAAGGAGTCCCTGGCAGTCATACCTACTAGAGGGTTTCATTGATACCCACTGTCACTTGGACATGCTCTATTCCAAGCTGTCTTTCAAGGGGACCTTTACCACATTCAGAAAAATTTATAGCAACTCCTTCCCTAAGGAATTTCAGGGCTGCATCTCTGACTTCTGTGATCCTCGTACTCTAAGGGATGGCCTGTGGGAGGAACTATTGAAAGAAGACCTGGTTTGGGGAGCCTTTGGCTGTCACCCTCATTTTGCACGTTACTACAATGAGCATCAAGAAAGAAGTCTCTTGCACGCCTTGCGACATCCCAAGGCTGTAGCATTTGGAGAAATGGGCTTGGATTATTCCTACAAGTGCACCACGCCTGTCCCAGAGCAATTCAAGATATTTGAGCGACAACTGCAGCTAGCTGTGTCTCTCAGGATGCCCTTGGTGATCCACTGCCGAGAAGCTGATGAAGATCTGCTGGGCATCATGAAAAAATTTGTGCCCTCTGACTACAAGATCCATAGGCATTGCTTCACTGGCAGTTACCCAATCATTGAGCCCATGCTGAAGCACTTTCCCAACATGTCTGTAGGCTTCACAGCAGTCCTGACCTACTCTTCTGCCTGGGAAGCCCGAGAAGCTTTGAAAAAGATCCCACTGGAAAGAATTCTTGTTGAAACTGATGCTCCCTACTTTCTTCCTCGCCAGGTTCCCAAAAGTCTCTGCCAGTATGCCCACCCAGGCCTGGCCCTTCACACAGTGCGAGAAATTGCCAGAATCAAAGATGCACCTCTTTCCCACATCTTGGCCACCTTGCGTGAGAATACCAATCGCCTCTACAATCTTTAAGTAGAAAGGACACAGTCAAGATTCTTCCAGAAAAGGGAAACCAGCAGCCTGACAAAACATGGACTGGATTTGAACTCTGCCTGTCTCCTAGATCAAGTCCATTGAAACCAAGAAAAATAAGAGAAGTTTTCTTCCTCAAACCCTCTTCATAAGACCTGCTTTTGACTGGTAGGGTGGGGTGTATTGGGATAGAAGGAGGGCTAAAGGAAATTGCCCTTGCTGTTACTTTGGATTTTCCTCCCAAGCAAAATGCTGGTTGGTAAAGAAAAGAGTTCTCTACAGCCTGTTTTAAACAGCAGCTGGTGAATAGTCACACTTCTTGTGTTTAAAAAAAAAAAAAGTAACATTGAATTTTTAGAATGTACATTATTACAGGAATTTGATAATCTATTGTTTATTGTTAAATTCATAAATTCAGTGGCTATTAACTTGAGACTTATTTCTAAAGATAAACCAAGCTAGCATTTTGTCTCAAAGGAAACTAATTTAGATAAATAAAAACTGGTTAGTGAATAGTAATGACATGTCAAGGGGGCTATGGAGGTGCTTAAGAGTGATGAAAACCAAATACAATTGAGTCTTAGCCACTGAAGAGATGAGTTTTGAATCTGAACTAAATTCCCAACAGTTGTATAATTTTAAAGCTCTTCTGATAACCAATATATAAAAATAGTAGCTGTTCATTTAAAATGCCCTGATTTTTAATAAAGTACAAATGTGTACCACTTAGAAATACTGTTCTTCAGAAAGACTTCAAAAGTATCAGCAGGACAAGGAGAAGAGCTTTAGCTGCCCACTTGGCAAATGGCAGGCCCCCCTGAGAAATTATAATGAATCACATTCTAGGGAAAATATTTGAGTTATGAAACTTAACTTTGTGAGCCACCTAAATCCAAGAATCCCATTCTTGGATAGGCATGCATGCCATTTTAAAGATGGAAAGTCTTTTTTCCTTGAAAACAAGCGGTGAAAATAGACTCAAGAGTATTTCAGACTTATCTAGTTTCCTTTATATTCATTTATCTGATTCAGAAAAATCAGCTGGCTCATCATTTGGTTCTCAACTCAAAAGTCACTTCCACAAAGAAGCCCTCCCTGACCACCAATCTAGGAGAAAGAAAAAAAATTAGTTCATTCGGTTTTAATTTAATCATAGCACTTATATCTGAAAGCCTTTCAATTTATCTGTATGTTCATTGGTTATCTTCCCTCAGTAGGTTTAAGTTTACAAGTCTTATTCAGCACTTAATCCTCAATGTTAGTTAGTGCCTGGAACAGAGCAGGCAGTAAGCAAAAATTTCTTGAATTCATAGATAAATAAGTAATGAACTTCATTAACACTGGGGAAGATTAATGAAAATATTTGGGAGAAGGGTGATATTAGGAAGAGAATAGAGAAATAAACCATCATATTTCCAATATCCCTCTCTAATTTAAAAGACAAGTCAAAGATTAAAGGCCATCTATGGCCCACTGATAAATGTCATTCGTGTTACAAAAAGAAAATCCAGCCTTACCAGGATATTTGAGTTTATATTTCCTATAAAAAAAACACTGAGTATTATCTTGAATTTCTCCTTTGTTGAGAATTCAGTCTTTGAAGAAAGTTTAAGTGTTAAAAAAAAAGTTGTAGTGTTTCATTTTCTTTTCGTAGAACAAAAGAAGTTAATGCAATGTGAAATGTATAATTTGATTATACTTTTCAAGACAGAGCCTTGAAAAACTAAGCCACCAGTATTTTGAGCTAAGAAGCTTTTCTTCTATTTAATGTACACTTTAAATAGACATTGCTCAAAGTCTGTCCCACAGAGGGCTTAAGCTTGTCTTAAAGGTCAGCAGAAAACGGTTCCACAGACATATATTTTAGGAAAATACTAAGTTGTATGAAGTTCCAGAGTCTGTTTTTTTTATTTTAGGATCTCACATGTCCATTGATACACTAGTATGCACCATAAGTACTCAAGATGACATTTCTCAACTATTGATAGATTAATATGAGGTATATAACTCAGTAAGTTCAAGTTCTTTAGGAACACCTGCTTGGGAAATGCCACTTCAGTCACATACTCCTGGTTACATACCCTTGTCACATTTTGTACATCTCTACTCGCCATATTTTTTTTGTGGGGGCAGGGAGCAGGTAATGGGGATTAAACCCAGGGGGCACTTTACTACTGAGCTATATCCCCAGACTTTTATTTTAATTTCGAGACTGGTCCTCACTGAGTTGCTTAGGGTCTCACTAAGTTGCTGAGGCTGGCCACAAACTTAAGATTCTCCTGTCTCAGCCTCCCAAGTCACTGAGAGTAGGAGCATGTGACACCATGTCCAGCTCTCCACATTTTGTAGCAGATGCATGTACTGTACTACTTTGCAGCATTCCTAACATGCAGAAGAGCAACTCGCCATTTCTTCAGGAATGGGAGTAAGCAGTGTAGTCTTGTCTGACTGGCCTAAATCAAAAGTCACAATTTTCATTTACCTATTCCATATGAATGGGGAAAAGAATACCTTGCCTATTCACGTTACTAACAAAAAAGGTTTGTGATCCAAATGTGTGAGAGATTTGAGATACTTCATAAATAGTTTTCTACTTAAGTGATAGATATTCTGTTGCACCTCAAAGAATTGGCATCTATCTGTGTGTATGGTATTTGCTGTGCCTATTCTTCTGTTCCAGATATATCAGGGCACCAGAAGGCAGCCAGAGATCTAGAAATTCAATTTGTGATCCCTAGGCCATTATTTGCTCTGGAGTCACAGAGCCTCTCAGGTCCATTAACAGGCTCCTTGAACCCTGACAGTCTTTTCAGGGTACATCACAATACTTTGCTTAAGTTTTAGAAAGGCAGAGCTGGTGACATGGCTCAGTGGTAGCCTACACGCTTAGGTTTCAGCACTAAAAACAATTTTTTTTTTTGTAAAGGCAGCAAGTTTTATCTTTAAAGCTCAAAAGGAGCAAACTTTGTCTTTTGACAAAGGAACAGAGGAATTTGTTTTTATAGTTTGTTTTTATTCATCTAACTTTGAAATTCATATCTGCTTATTGTAGAATTTTTGAGACTCCTAAATAGAACAAAGGGGAAAAATAATCAATAATCCTACCACTCAGAGACAATCACTTCAGCCTTTGGAATAACTCTGACAATTTTCATGAATATTGCCATAGTTATTAGCCAATTCCAGTATTGTATTCCTTGAGTCAATTTTGCTAATTAATATTTACTCTAGTATTCACAATTAGCATAAGCTATATGTTTTACTTCCCCTGAATTTATGATTAGAATACACTATTTTCTGTATTTTTGTTTTCATGAGCAAACAAGTGAGAGGTTTATTAATTCTATTATTTTAACCAGTCAGTTCTTAGATGGTTGTTTATTCAAATGTTTACACATTATAAAATTGAGCTTTTTAAGTTCATTAACTTTTTCTTTCTGCTAATGTCTGTTTTGTGCTTTTCCTAATGTCTTTAGCTAAATCTTAGTTTCTTTTTGATTTGGGAAAGAACAAAGAATTTAATACCATAAATATGTCTGTAATTATTAACTGCTGTATGCATGGAATTTTTTGATAGTTTACTTTTCTTCCTGTAAAAATTAATATGTATTAATTTAATATATGTACAAGACTATGAAAGATGAACAGAAAAAAATGTGTGGCATTTCTCTTACCTAGTACCCACTGTTGTTCTTTTCCTTTACATAATTGTGATCATATAATTATGTTAAGTTGCATATTCTTTTTAAATAGTTCATATTTCTGATTATGAAAGTAACTCATGCCCATACTTAACTGAGAATTTCTATGCCACAAAAGTCTCATCACAAAGCAATAAGAATATTAATTTCTGATGGAATTTTACTTATGGTCTTTTTAAAAGGCAGTTAAAAATACAAAACATGTTTATTAAGCAAGTTAAAGAACATTTACAAATCATAAAGATGATCTACAGATAAGTTTGGGATTTTTTCCCCTCCTGATAGAGTTTAACTCTATTCATTGTAATTTTTAAAATGTCAGTTCAAGTATTCTAAAAATTGATGTCTACTAAAACTCACTAGAATAAGAAAAGTAATAATGTGTTTTTTCTCTGTCCCTATTCTGAATTTGGTGCTCATTTTATTATTATCCTGTCTCTCAATAAATGCGTCAAATGTTTACATTGCTTCAAACTTTATATTTCATGATTATCTATTGTTTCATTCCACTGCTCACCACGAATCCTTTTATTTCATGACTTCCCCATGGTCGAATTGTTTAATTTGCTTTATCTTAATTGGTTGGCACATACCATCAAGCAACTTTCTCAGAAAAAGTACATCGGTGGCATGTGTATGATAGATTTCACAACTGAGGTCATCGCTCTGTTGATTTCACTAATGAATAGCACTTTGGCTGAGTGTAATATTTCTGGGTCACAAACTTATGCCTAAAATTTATACATATTGCTTCACTGTCTTCTGGTATTTAATATTGAAGCTGCTTCTTTTGGGGTTTACTTTTTTGAGCCAGGATGATTAATAATTTATTTGCTTTACCCTTGAAATCAAAGTTTGCCAGGAGGTAAGTAAGTACTCAGTTCACAAATTTATCTTTCTTTATGGTGATACTGGGGATTGAACCCAGAAGCACTCTACCACTGAACTACATCCACAGCCCTTTTTATTTATTTTAAATTTTGAGACAAGGTCTTGCTAAATTTCTGAGACTGGCCTCAAACTATGATACTCCTGCCTCAGCCTCCAGTCACTGGGATTACAAGCGTGTGCCACCACACACAGCTAGTCTACATCTTTTATAGTATAGAGTTTTGTTTTTAATGTTTTCTTATGGTATGCTTAATCAATTCAGCTATTTTTTAATCTGGCCTCTAATATTTTAGGAATAATTTTATCTTGTTGCTCTTTCATCTTATGACTTCTTATGCATTTTGGGAGATTTTCTAAAGTTTGCCTTTCCCATCACTCATCCCATTTATAATCATCTCCCCTGTTGTAATTTTTTCTCCACATATTGCCTTTTTTTGGTTTCCTCACATTTCTTCCTTCTTCAGCAAGCTCTCTGCCTTTTTGCCTACAATCTCATTCAGCAATATTTTAAATTTATTCTCTTGTTCTGTTTTCTCCTTCCAGCTCTCACTTCACAAGGTTTACTTCCACTGCTTACTTTGTATTACATACTTCTTTTTATTCAACAGAAAACACAAAGCACATTGTTATAAAAAATATTCATTTCCTAGAGAAAACAATTTTGAAATAAATGTTTTTCTTCCTTTGCCTCTTGAATACTATGTTCTCCATTTATGTGGCAGAGTCTTTTCAAAAACCTTATGTTGGGGTTCTTTGTTCATTCTTGAACAAAGAGCAGTCTATCTAAGCTGATCTTCCCCAAACAGGGTGCATGGGGTCTCTTTTACTCCTTTTACTGTTCATCCTAATGGTTTTAGATTCCTCCTCTCAGTGGGAGACTGACTGGTTGGTATAAATTCATATACAGAATGTGAAGAGAAAGTAGGAAAGGAGCTGAAGCTATGGATAGTCCCCAGTAAGAAAAACTTTACATTTTTCCATATCAACACTTCATAAATTGATCTGACCTCCATTCCAAGAACAGACTGCCCAGTCCTGTGTGTGCCATTGCCTGCTCTATCAGAGAAAAGCCCCAATGCAGGGCCTGCTTTGACCCCAGTGTGACTATTCCTGGGTCTCCTACTGGCACTCATAAGCTATCAACAGGTTGTGGGAGTAAACCAGCTAAAAGCCCTTGAAGGTTATCCTGACCCCAGTTCAATTCTTTTCACTCTCTCAAGAAGTAAAATTTCAAGTTGGTTTTGGCATATTCCTTCAGTATAACCCCATCTGCACTGTGTCAGGTGGAAATTCTTCAAAGTTTGCAGGATGAAGATGAAACCCCTCCTCAGTCTTCAATATTAATATAGTTTCCATGTTCTGAAATTTTACAGTCATTTCCATTGGAATTGTGAGGTGGGAGTACATCTAAATACCAATGTTCAAGTTATAATCTCACTCCAAATTCTTTTTTTCTCTCACTTCATTTTTGATAAATTTATGTTCCTATGGATACTGTGTTTAAATAGGCATATCTTATTTTAAGAAAATTCAGCTCATACAAACCTGAATCTCATTTAGTGTGCTGAACTAAGAGATGGTCAATAAAGGTAAGTGGAATAAATGAATGACAAAAGGACAAATTATAGAAGGTGGATTTCCAAAGTATTTTTGTATTATAAAAATATAAATCTATTTATAATTTATGCTCAATATTTATTATTAAATCTATGGTTTAAGATGAACTACATCTGTATGGTTCATTAAGTTATTTTTATTTGTGTGCTGCTTCTTAAGATATGATTTTGTGATGCAGAAAAGGGGAAAGGGAAGTGGCTAAAATGCTAGAATATTCTTGTAGCTTTATCACAAATTAACTATATAACTGGTACAGACCACTTAAACTCTTTGTTCACTAGTTACCCTTTCAGCAAAAAATAGAAAATCAACACTTGCTAACCACAGGATACTGCAGCACTATTTAAAGGATTAAGAAAATTATGTATATATAACAGTTTTGGAGAGAAGATGAATGTATAAAAATACTGAATAATATATAAAATCAGTGTAGGATGCAAAGCTGGAAGCTTAAAAATACTGTCAAAACCATATCTAAAATAGTCTTTTCACATCCTTATGGAGTCTATTCAGCAAGGCAATTAAAAAACACTTGATATTACTAAGAAGAGGTTCAAACCCACTGTTTAAAATCAGACTTCCTGGAAAAACGATACTAGGACTAGAAGAAGGGGGCCACCCTATCCAACAAAAATCACAGTGCTAATTATGGAGTTTCAAAAACTGAATAAAGACAACTGACATGTTCAACATGGAAGATACAAAAGAAACCCAGTCCCAACTATATAAAAGGTAGATTTTACTTATGTGTTATATACATAATTGTTCCTTTATCTCTTGTAGTATTGTGTGTGTGTGTGTGTGTGTGTGTGTGTGTGTATTTCCCTCCCAAGGAATAATTTGAGAACCAAGGCAAAAACACTCCTTGATGCCATCATTTTTAGATATGATTTTTAAAAGACTGGGTTCCACTCAAAAGAGCAAGAAGAATTAACACTTAGATATAATGCCCTTTATGTTCTCCAATCCAAAGACTATATTCCTTAATTCTAGAAATTAATAACTGGACATCCTTCCTCAGTACATTATTCTATAGGTTCCGAAATACATTATTTACTGCCCACAAATGCATCAACAGCTGAGGTTACACAATGACTATTTGATGCTGAAAGACCCTTTACTAAAACAATAGTGTGAACCAACCCAGTTACAGAATATCTACTAAGTTCAAAGCTCTTTGTGGTGGACACAACACTCAATAACACAGCCTCTCCAGCTATAAGGATTGTACAGTCATGTAAGGGGGTAAGACTAGGTGCAAATAACTGCAAGATGGGGTGTGTTGCCTCCAAATAATTACAGTGCAGCGAAGATAAAGCTGAAAGTCATTAGGGAAAAACTTTTATTTTTTTTAAATCCACTGAGTATATACTATTGAATGCCTTCCATGTGTCAGGCACTGTTTTAGGCTCCAAGAATTCAAAGCTAAGTAAAAATAACCAATATTGATTAAGTACTTAGAATGGATCAGGCAGTGTGTTAAGTGCTTTTACACCTTCTTATTTATTCCTCCTATAAAGTACATAATACTGTGATCTTTGTTTTATAGAAGTCAAGGTTTAAGCCAGGTGTGGTGGTGCACACCTGTAATCCCAGCAGCAGCTGGGAGGCTGAGGCAGGAGGATCCCAAATTCAAAGCCAGCTTCAGCAACTTTATGAGGCCCTGAGCAACTCAGAGACCCTGTGTCTAAATAAAACATAAAAAAGGGCTGGGGATGTGCCTCAGCAGTAAAGTGCCCCTGGGTTCAATTGCTCACACACACACACACACACAAAGTCAAGGTCTGAGAGGCTAAATTGTTTATCCAAGGTCTCAAGGTCTCAGGGTAAGAGAAAGGGGGAGCTGGGATTAGAAATCAAGCTGCCAAGCCCCAGAGGTTGCATGCTTAGCCACATCCCCTGAACTGCCACAAAATCGCTACTCACTCTTGCTCAGTGGGGGACACTTAGACGAATAATAGGGATTTATGAAAATGCTCCAAAAGGAGCAAGGAGTGCCAAACCATCAGAAAGCATCAAGAAGGCATCACAGTGCAGGTGACATCTAAAATGGGCTTTCAATGGATAGAAAGGACAAGGAAGTGCAAGTAGGGAAGAGCATTCCCTGTAGAGGGAACAGCACATGCAAAGTTACAGGAATATGGGAGGGTTCAGCACATGGGATATTGCAAGTCATTCTGTGTGGCTAACAGCTGAGTAGCAGAGGACAGGAGATTTAGAAAAGTCCAAGAGCTAAAAGATATGCGGTCCTAGGCCTATCTATGAAGGGTATGAAAGGATTCTAAATGTTTTAGAAAGTTAATTATAGCAGAGTGGGTAGCTGAGAAAGGGAATCAGATTGAAGGCAAAGATGCCACTGAAGAGGCCACTCCCAAGTGAAAGATGAAAACTAGATAGAGGTAATGGCCTTGGAAAGAGGAAGATTAATGAAAGGAAAATTCAGGGGGAGAGGAGAGAGGATTTGATCAATTGATCAGTGACAGGGAAGGGGTAATAGTGGTTCTCTTGTTTAAACACAAACAGACATCTAATTTAATGAGTTATCACTTAGCTATAACTCAAATAATAAGCTAGTATGGTCCAGTCTCAGCATGGTAGTGTATTCAATGAAAAGGCTATCTCACCTTTTCTTAGGCTTCTGAAAAACAATCTAAAGGTGATCCAATTTATGCTCCACATCTACACTTCTTCCACAAAATGTCTCATTTCATCACCATAAGTTGTTTGATCTCTCCCTCTTCCCTCCCTCTTCTTCATTTCCTATATTCCCTAAAGTCTAAGAATCCAGTTAGAAAATTCACAAGAATCCTTAGAGGATGGAGAAGGAGAGAAAGTGAAATGAGCAAATTTTTGTTCAGGCAGGCCATGGCCAAAGGAAAAAGCTGGAAACACACATTAGTAATATTCTCATTACGAATCAGTGAGATCTGAAGCTTTAATTAATAAAGCTGACTGTAAAAGTCAAGTAGATTAGACTTGAAAATACGGTTGTGATTTACTCTACTCTTGGTCCATAAATGCCAAAATAATTGCCCTGGAATAGTAGGTGGGAAAAAAAAAAATCAACAAGCGGAAGCAGAGATAGAATAAAATACCCTCAAAACAGATTTCATATTTTAAGCCAGTCACACAGGAGGGAAAGACTAGGATAGATTGCAAAGAAAGAAGAGTTTTGATTAAACATCAAAGTACCTATACAAAGTTTCTTGTACCTAGATGATCATGGTGTAAAATCCATGAGTACAAGTTCTAAATAAAAGGAATGTAAACACAACTGTCATTGTCTGACTACTATCGGTTCAAAATAATGAAAAATAGGTAGTTATGCATCACCTTCCTTCCTAAAAGACCATTTAGAAACAGACATCACAAAATATCTTGTTTAAATAGAAGAATTATTTTTAAAACTACCCTCATACCCCAAACATTAATAGTACACAGAGGAGGGGGCTGGGGTTGTGGCTCAGTGGTAGAACGCTTGCCTAGCACATGTGAGGCACTGGGTTCAATCTTCAGCACCAAATATCAGTAAAAGGTATTATGCCCATCTATAACTAAAAATATTTTTTAAAATAGTACACAAAGGAACAATTAGGAAGGGCAGTGTATCCATAGCGTAATGACTGCTTTTTAGAACACAATAGTCTCAGTAGCAGCATCTCCCAACTTCTTATTCTGGAATATGCTAGTATTATGCCAAAGGAAAATGCAAGAATCCTGCAGTACAGGTGATGCCTGGGATAGTCCCAGCTTGTGCTTTACTTTCCCTAGGAACACTGTTCTCCCTGCCCCAGGTAAAGAATTAAGAAAAGCCTGAGGCAAGGGATGAGAATTAATTCTTCATGACTATCTACTATGGGCTGGGCACTTAACAAGTATTGTCCATATAATGCTCATGGCAACTCTTAAGGTAGGTTTTGTTACTCCTACTTGACAGGCGAGGGAACTGAGACTAACAGAAGTTAAATACATGGCCAAGATGAAATAGGTAATAAATGGTAAACCTAGGTTCTAACCCCCAGAATCTGACTGACTGAAAAGCCTTATTTTTTCCACTAAACCAGACCTTCCCATTAAGTGGATATTCCAGGAAAGCCATGTTCCTATGATACCCTAGCCACTGCACATGGAGTTAATGTAAGACAGTGCTCCATTTAGGGAGGCATATGCACGCTAGGTCCAACTCTAGGGGTAAAGGGAAAGGAAAAGACTACCCATGGTAATATCATTGATGGTGATGATGATAATATCAATGATGATGATGATGATGATGATGATGATATTCTCCTAAGAAGCAAAGTCAGCAGCTGCAAGACCTGAAGCAGGAAGATGAAGTAGGGAAAAGAAAGTTAAATAGGGTGATCAGAGTGGAAGATGAAAAGAAATGAGATGAAAGTAAAGAGAATGTGGATAAAGAGACAGAAAATTCCAATAAAGAAAAAAAGAAATGGTAAAAAGGTTGAAAGATGGAAGGGACAAGGAGATTGACAGAAATGGGATGAAAGGTAAGAAATAGAATGAAGATAAACACTTTTGTTTACCTCTGAATAATATGGCAGCTATTCCTACTGCCCACCATCTCCTGATTTCTGTTGTCCTACAATGAACAAGCTTGCCCTCTCAATTATTTATACCTCTGATAAAAGGTTTACAAAAGTGGCATGTGTCCCTGGAGAATCTTCTTTATGAAAAGAACTATTAGTACACTAAATAGCACAATGAATGTGCTAGTCAGAACAGATATTTAAATACGGGAGTGTAATTAAAATAAATCAAAGTGTATGAACAATTTAAATATCTTACTATGTTTTAAAACTTCTGGAGGTTAGAAGAGTAATTTATTTGGAAAAAAAAGTAGCATGTTTAAAATAAAGGAAGGTTTTTTTGTTTTGTTTTGGTTTTTTTGTTTGTTTGTTTTGTTTGTTTTTTTTTTGTACCAGGGATTGAACCCACAGGTGCTTTACCACTGAGCCACATCCCCAACACATTTTATATTTTATTTAGAGACAGGGTCTCACTATATTGCTAAGGCTGGCTTTAAACTTGTGATCCTCCTGCCTCAGCCTCCTGAGCCACTGGGATTACAGGTGTGCATCACCGCACCCAGCAGGATTTTCAATCCAGAGAATGAAAAGCGACTACACAAATACCCAGAAATATTCTGTGGTACACCATTATGTGAATTTGCTGCACTTGGTTTCTATACGTATTCTCAAAGCTGTACCTCAAATCTTGAATCCCAAACAGTAAGCCAGACTCCAGATAGTAGATACTGTAAAGTTCCATTCGTATGAAATGCAAGAAAAGGCAATACTGAGCATAGTATCAGAACAATAGGGGAGGGACAAGTGAAGGGGACATGAAGGAACTTTGAGGTGACAGAGATGTTCTCTATGATGCTGGGGATGGTGGTCACACAGAGATGCATACATTTGTCACAACATGTGTAACTTTTTAAAATTGGTATATGTCATTTATACTCTAATAATAAAGTTGATTTTTAAAATTAAAGTTTACCTCAATAATGTTGACAAAAGGAGTCAAACAAGAAATTCTGTGTCCTGATTGCAGTACTTATTACATGTATCTATTCATGTGATAAAATTTCAGAGAACTATAAAGTGAAAAATGAATGTGTATAAAAATTAATGAAATCCAAATAAGATTTGCAGTTTAATTAATAGTATTTTACCAGTGTATTTCCTGGTTTTAATAATATACTAAGGTTATATAAAATGTTATTAGAGAAAACTGAAGAAAGGGTACACAAGAACTCTGTACTATTTTTATGACTTCTGTTGAGCCCAAAATTACTTCAAAATATTTTTTAAAAAATAAAAAAATGCGGTTAGAGTTTATGGTCAGCATTTGTATTATCAAAATGATACAAAGTCTCAGCAGCATTACAAAGGAGTAAGCATACCATAGGGCAGAATTCTGCAAATACAAAATCAAAGATGGTAAGTAATTTTTTAAAAATATTTTAAATAAACCTGTAGCTGGTCTGAATTCAGAGGGGGAAAGTACACACATAACCATGACCACTATGAACAAAAAATAAATCAGTCTGAAATTTAAGTCAACAAATCAAATAATGACTATTAGACCCTAACTTGTGAAATAAAATGTTACAAATGACAAGGATTTTATGTGCAAAAAAGAAAAATAAATGTGCATAGAGAATAACAATACAAAGAAGCAGCAAGAAGGCAGTCATGTGCCAGCCAAGGAGAGAGGCCTCAGGAAAAACCAACCCTGCTGGCACCTTGGCCTTGAACTTCCAACCTCTAGACACATAAGAAAAGAAATTTCTGTTGTTTAAGTCACCCCAGTCTGTAGTATTTTGTTATGGTAAAATACTACAAACTAATATGTTAAGCTATAAATTTAAATGTCATAAAATTTACCTCTTCGAAGTGTATACAGAATTTGGTGGTTATTTCATAAATGTATAGAGTTGTGTAATGATCACCACGATCTAGTTTAGAACATTTCTATTGTCCTTCAAAAGTTCCTTCTCTTAACTAGTGCAGTGGTACATGCCTAGAATTCCAGCCACTCATGAGGCTGAGGCAGGAAGCTCACAAATTCAAAGGCAACTTGGGCAACTTAGAAAGACTCTGTCTCAAAAATTTAAAAAGGGTTGGGGATGTAGCTCAGAGGCAAGGTGTTCCTGGGTTCAATCTGGAGGGAAGGAGGAAGATTGGTTCCCTTTCCCATGGGCCTGGCCCCAACAACTACTACTTTTTCTCACATATTTGCCTTTACTAGAATTTCATGTAGATTGAATAATACAATATGAAAGTCTTCTGTGCCTGGTTTCTTTCATTTAGTTCAATGTTTTTAAAGTTCATCATGTTCTTACATACATCAGTAGTTTCTTTTTACTGCTGAATAGTTTCCATTGTGTTGATTACACAATATTTCATTTATCCATTATCAATGAATGGATACTTGGGTTATTCTCTGGTTTGGGCTATTATGACTAATGCTGCTATAAAAATTCACATGCAGAGCCAGGGGCAGTGGCGCACACTTGTAATCCCAGCTGCTCAGGAGGCTGAGGCAGGAAGATCATGAGTTGAAAGCCAGCCTTAGCAAGAGCAAGGTGCTAAAAGCAACTCAGTGAGACCCTGTCTCTACATAAAATACAAAATAGGGCTGGGGATGTGGCTCAGTGGTGGAGTGCCCCTGAGTTCAAACCCTGGTATGAAAAAAAAAATTCACATGCAGGTTTTTGTGTGAACATATGTTTTAATTTCTCTTAGATAGATAAGTAAGAGTAGAATTACTGGGTCACAATGTAAGTATATGTTTAATTATTGAAGAAACTACCAACTGTCTTTCAAAGTGGTGGTACCGTTTTACATTCCTAGCAGGAACATATGAAGGTTCTAGTCATTTCACATCCTTGCCAGCACTTGGTGTAGTCAGTACTCTTCAATTATAGCCATTCTAACAGGGGTATACTGATCTCTACCAAACAGCTCAAAAAGACTATTTTAATCATGGCTAATGAGAATAAGCCATAGGCCCACTGGTTAAAAAAAAATATATATTAGGCCTACAGTGAGGGCCTTAAAATTTTGTCTAGTTGTTAAATTCTAGGTTGCAGAAAAGGGGAGAGGATGGTAAAAGATTCATTCTGAATCTCATACCTTTTATTCTAAAAACATTTATTCCAGATTTTAGGATTTTTTAATTTAAATGCCTTTTGAATTTCAAAAAAAGATTAAAGAAACCCACATTGTGTAATGAAATTAGAAACTATCACTTTAACATAAATTTAAAGACTGCAATTTTGTGTTTTACTCTTAGTAATAAATGCAGAATACATAGTTGAGAATTTGGGGCTTGACATGTTTTAGGCAAACAGTCTGATTTCTTCTCTAAAACTAAGTAGCTAACAATTTATGTGATTTTTGTGATGTTAACATGGGATTAAAATGGTGGTGTACTTCAATCACACTGTATTATAATTATACATATTGGTGACTTTTATTAAATGATTCAAACAATAGTCAAATAATCTGAAAATTATATAATCCTACGGAAAAATTTCCATTTGAATCTTAAGATATGGTTTATCTGACACATTTTCCACTTATTTTTAGAAGTTCAATTATATTTTGTAAACTGATTATATTTTATAACACTCCTAATTGGCTTCAGGCAAAACTTCAAAAATCTATATTTATATATTTTTCTTCGCTAGCCATGTGAAATTCTAAAATTCCAATGTACTGTACTTTTCTCCTTTTTTCCTTCTTTTTTTTTCTTTTTTCTTTTTTCTTTTTTGGTGCTGGGGATTGAACTCAGGGCCTCATGCATGCTAGGTAGACAAGAACTCTATCACTGAGCTACACCCCAACCCAATATCTGATTATTTCTTAATCCCTCTGCAGAAAAATTTCAAATTCTGGCTGATACTGGCTAAGAAAGAGAAAAACAACCTGATACCCAGGAGCCAGTCTGGCACCCACAGCTAGCCTTGGTGTTGACTACTGTACAAGAACCAACATCAGACAAGACTACTCTGTGACTTGATGAACAAAGACAAAATCAGGACCACTTGTATAAAAACAGAAAATGAATGCTGCCCAAGTCAAAAAATATCAAATGTCCCCTTCTCCTGGTTCATAGGCATGACAACTTCTTTTCTCCCAATTCCAGTGGTACCCTCACTCTAGTGTACTCTTTCTATAAAAGAGATTTGTTAAGATACCCAACCATAGAAATTTCCCTGCTTCCTGATAGCACCTAATCCAGAACAAACCCCACTTCCTTAAGCCCACCCCAAAATTACCCAAGTCCAAATCCTATCATAAGTCTTTTCTAGCACCTGCTTCCTTAGACATCACATGGTTGCTTAGGGTGTGTGTTTTCCCTCACTGCAGAGTGATAAACCCACTTGTTCTTAAAAAAAATTAATTAAAAAATATAAAGAATTTAAAAAATCAAGGTGACTGAAAAGACCAAATCATTTTTATGCTGTTCAAAGCAGAGATTCATATAGTTACTACATAAATAATTAGCTCATTACAAACTCACTACATAAATAATCAGCTCACTACAAACTCAATGTCAATTAGTACAACGTTATTAAAATTCTAATTCTATGGTCAGTAGTTCTGAGTATAATTATTATGTTTACAATAGAAAATGAAATAATATTTTAAATACATGCATATCCCCATAAGATCAACCTTTATCCTGGCACTCACTATAATAGGATAATTTGTGAAATAGCAAACAAATTAGGCTAACTAGCTGCCACTGACAAATGAAAAGAAATGAGAATATAATTGTAGTCTATGTAAATGGTGTTTAACATCCAGATAGAAGTCATAAAAACATTCAGGCATTTGTGTATTTCTAAATATTGTTAGCTTTTATAAAAGCAGATAACCATAGGATCATATATGATAGAAACCATAGAATATCATAAACTGCTGAATGCCAAATTTCAATTAATGACAAAGCAGTTGGTGCCTGGTATAATTATAAAGAGCCCCAAGCCAAGAGATCTGAGGTCTGGGCTCAGTTCTAGAATGAATGAGATAACTTCACTTTAGTCAAGTATTAGGTATAGACTGCTAAAGGTAAAAGATCCTTAGAGATTAGCTAGCCAAACCCTGTGTTACAAAAAGTGAGGAAACTGAGGTTCAAAGAGGTAAAGTGACTAAGCCGCAATCACATAGCTATTTAATGGCAGGTCATAATCAGAACCAGTAGCTCCAACACCTAAATTCAGACCCTGACCTCTGCTCCACTTAACCTTGTAAATGATTCCTCATTTATACAATGAGGACAATTGTCTAGGATTGCTTCTTCCTCACAGAAGTACTGGAATGATGACTGGGAACAGAGTTGGTATAAGTGATGCATTTTGTGCTTGAACAATGTCTGTGTTCTAACCTGATATGGAGTGGTCTCTTTCATGTCTTGATCTATCATGGGCTTTTATTTTTTGTATTGGGGATTGAACTCAGGGCCACTCAACCACTGAGTCACATCCCCAGCCCTATTTTGTATTTTACTTAGAGACAGGGTGTCACTGAGTCACTTAGCGCCTCACTTTTGCTAAGGCTGGCTTTGAACTTGAGATCCTCCTGCCTTGGCCTCCTGAGCTCTGGGATTACAGGAATGTGCCACTGTGCCCGTCTATGGCCTTCTTTAATTTGGGTGAATTCAATGACATCACTAGACTTTTCCAGGTGGGCACAGTATCAAGCAAAATTATTTTAGTTATTTGTACACTGCCCCCCTCAACCTCCAGTGCTAGGGGTTTTAAGCAAGTTCCCATGTTTCTCAGTAGGAACCTTATTGGCATTATAGGTAGAACAGTTCTTCCAAGTGTGGGGTTACCATTCTCATATTGTGAGATGTACAATACACATTTGGTCCCCAGCAGCACCTTCTAGTAAGGGCTAGCCCCAGGGTGAGGTGATTTAAAATACCAAAGTTAATACAAAAAATTAATGATGGACAAAATATCAAAATACCAAAAATGTTAAATAAAGATGGGATCAGCATAACTGATTTTTTTTCCTTTTGTCTCAGACTCCAATATGGTTTACCTAGCACAGTTACTGATCCTGTCTTGACATAAAATATAGGTATTTTGTTCACCATGAATTTTCTGCATTCATTTTTAACATACTACACTAAAATATCTAACTTGATTGCTAAGTTCCAAGGCATCCCTTGAATGTTGCACCCAAGGCAAGTGCCTCACATGCTTTACCCTACCCAAGTCTTGCTCCTAGTCATTGTGATAACCCAGAACACTTCCATACATTTCAAAATGCCTCCCCAGATTGAGAACCTCTGAAATAGGGGTTGATTTTTCTCAAGCCCAGAGATAGGCAGCCCAAGACTGAAATGGTGGCTCTGTGATACCAACAGGGTATATGTTTTATTTATCTCCGCTGTACTTACAAGATGGCTACCAGATCCAAAGAATTATATCCTAATTCCAGAGGAGAAAATAAAGCAAGGGTGAATGGCAGGAAAATCATACCAGTTAAGTCTAACTCTTCATTAGTAAAACAGTAACTGTCCCTTTAATGCATTTATCCTTGGCCAGAAGTGAGTCGCATGGCCAAACCTAGCCACAAGGATTCTAGAAAAGTGAACACTTTTAAGTGGACACATATCCAGCCTGCATAAAACTGATGTTCTGTCTGTAAGAATGAAGGATGGATGAATGAAGGATAAAGAGCAAGAAGCATCCACCATGGGGATCATGCAAAGTAACAAAAGCTGACTCTTTCTGGTGACTGCAAACAGCATTTTCTCTGTTGGGCATTCTTTCCCTGAGCAAGGCATTCTTAATGATCACTTTCACAATTATGGATAAAAACTGGAATGTTATCCTAGGTTGGGTTCCATAAAAGCTGAACCTGAAACAGATTTAGGCACATGCAATTTACTAAGGGCACACTTCGGGGAGAAACCTGTCAGGGAGTGAGGTAAACAGCAAAGGAAAGGGAAATGTACCAAGCAAAGATGCATTCTCAGGCCAAGGTAAGCCTTGGCTGATGCATGAAGGGGTATGGAGCCTGAATCACAGCACAGTCACATTTTCAGGCAAGGAATCTGAGCTTCTTACTTGAGTCAGTCATGTCATTGGCTGCCCACTTTGGGGGAAGAAAAGCCAGTGTAACTTCCCAGGTGTCTCTAGGAGCTGAAACTCACCTACCAAGAGCAAGTCTCCAGAGAGGATTCCAGATGCAAGCTGCTTATCAAAGCATCTGCTGCAGCTGGGGAAGGAGAGTAGCACCCCCCGCCCGTGGATCAGGGTGGGCACCAAGAGCATATACTGCAGATATTAATTTTAATACACTCTCCAAAGAATTGCCTTTATTTTCATTTTGCATTGTTTGAGAGTATAACCCCAGAAATATTGCTAGGATTAAGAGCTATTAGAAGAACTGGCAACAAGTTGAAAGTGTCTCATTTTTAAGAAAAATGATTAACAGGTGTTGACTTGTTTTGTTGAACCACTAATGGAGAAATCACTTTGTAATTTGCTCTGGGTATTAACTAGGATCTAGTCTGTAGCTCACAATCCCGTCAGGGCATGTAAATATTTCATAGTCTTAGGGTCTTGTTTAAAGCTCAATTAATATTTAATTGAAGTTGACCAACAAAATAACCAAAAGAATTATGTTGCATTTAGTTAGATCTGAAATGAACAAGCTCTTCATTTTCTCAAGTAGTCTGAAGCTAAAATCATTTCAACTTCATAAAATATTCTACATAATTTTATAAGTAATTAAAGAGGTGCAAAATAGGCTTGAAAGACACATATTAAATATTGAGAAAAACATGAAATTTCAACCTTAAATGCAAGAGAAGAGTATAATACATTGTGGTCTACATTACTCAGTAGTACTTTAGTTAAAAATAATGTGACTATCCTCTTTTTGACATAAGATAAAAAGAGAATTTTTTCTTTGACCCTTGCAAATTAAATATCCTATAAGATTGAGACTAACAGAAACCCAGGCATAATCACCCCAAGTCAGTCATTCCAAAACTTGTTTTTGAGCTCTAGGTCTTACACTGAACCAGGTACTGAAAATAATAAAAAAGAAGTATTGGCCCATGTTGGGAGTAGACGGTTTCCCAGGAGAAAAAAAGGCTCCCTGTGGCCTGTTAGACCTCTATTAAGTATTAGAACTGGGCTTCAAAAAAAGTGTGTGTACTAATTGATGTACCCTATCATAGATGAAATTGGATATGTCACTTCAACCATATTTGAGGACATTTTAATTAGAATCAAAGTATTGCCAGCAAATCCATGTTAAAGGCTGCTAAAAACCACCTGGTAAACTAGGCATACTATGATTTGAATTCTTCATCTGATCCTGAATTATTTTTAATTATAGAGTCTAAAATAATCTAATAACAGGTTCTTTTTTGGAGAATAGAACATGGGGTTCTGATACAAGGTTGTCTGATAAACACAGCATATCCATATAGCTGCCTTGTGGGGAAAAAACTGGTTAGCTTGGGTTTCTTTTCCTTTGATCTTAGACCTGCTTTAAGATATTCAAGAGCACTTGCCTAGAATGCTCAAGGTCCTGGGTTCAATCCCGAGCAACACACACACACACACACACACACACACACACACACAAAGATACTCAAGTGCATTTCCTTTTTTAACTGTGTTGTGTTTGTGTGTGTGTGTTCCATGTGCAGACATATATATTCATAAGTTCAGACTCTTATCTAAAAATGGCAGTTCTACCCTTCCCTTCTGCAATTCTTTCCATGTCACCCTTTAGTCCTTAGGAAATCATAATTAGTACAGAGGAAAGAAGAGAAGGTATTTTTCTCTTCCTATTTAATTCCACATTCAGAATGAAGCAAAATTACTTGGCTAATGGAAACTTACTAAGCAAAAATAATAACAGGGTGACCAGACTCCAGTCTACAGAAAGACAGATTATCCTGTACAGAGGAGGAGATGAGAGGATGGTTGATAAGCATTAGCCAAGCATTCTGCAATCCATGCGCCTGGTCAGAAACAGCAGAGCAAGGGTAATTAATCTTTGTTTAAGGTATTTTTCTCTTGAATTTGTCTTTTTGCCTAGAGATAGTCAAATAGTTGTGGTCATAAAGGATTCAAAATTTCAGCTAGACAGGAGGAATAAGTATAAGAGATCCACTGTAAAGCATGGTGACAATAGTTAATAGCAACTTGAAAATTGCTGAGAGTAGATTGTAAGTGTTCTCATCACAAAAAAAGATAAGTATGTAAGGTAATGCATATGCTAATTAGCTTGATTTTGCCATTCTACAATGTATACATATTTCAAAACAACATATTGTACTCCATACATATATAGTCATCCCTCAGTGTTGGTGGAGAACTTGTTCCAGGACCCCCATGGATACCAAAATCTAAGGATGTTCAAGTTCCTTATATGAAATAGGGTGAGATTTGCATACAACCTATGTACATCCTCCCATATACTTTAAATCATCTCTAGATAGCTTATAATACCTAATAAAATGTAAATGCTATGTAAATAGTTGTTATACTGTATTAGAGAATAATTAGAAGAAAAAAATGCCTGTACATGTTCACTATAGAAGCAATATTTTTCTGAATATCTTCAATCATAGGTTGTTACATCCACAGGTATGGAACCTGCACATACAGAGGGCTAACTATATACAATTTTTACTTGTTAATTATAAAATAAAAAGAGAAACACCAAAAGTAAAGGAAATCACATGTATGTATAAAAGCCAAAAAGAAAAAAATTTAGCCTTAACATTTGCATTGAAGACTCTCGTTTTCTCAAATCAACACATAAAACTTTTACATTTTTCCCAATGCCTTGTGATTTACCTGTTTATCAAAAGCTACCCATGATGGTACATCGGCTCCTTCTCCTTTAGGATATGCACAATACTTAGGCTTTATCTTTTGCCCAATAAGTGGTTCTCCACCTATTCCAGGTTTCTCATCACTCACTAGCATCCTTACATTGTTGCAAAAGCCCCAATGTTGGGATTTATGGAACTTCTCCTTTCCAACCTGTGAGCACAAGAGACAACATAAAATGTTCAGTTACTCTTTCTGATATCTTATTTATTTTCCCATCACAAAATGCATATGGAATGGCAAATAATTATGATCAATTTTTAACTGTAAAGTTGTGTCACATTTTAAATTCATTTTAACAAGTTCAAAACTTTGAAAAGTGATAAGAATAAACCTAATGCACCATGCTATTTAAAACATTTCAAAATAACAATTAGCACAAGTAAGCATTTAGAACACTGCTAATTGGTCTTTCTTACTTATTTGCCAAGAACGCAAACAGAAGAAAGAAAAAAACTCCTGTACTTCAGAGTAAAAATGTAACTGTTTTCCACAGAAGTCTAAACATTATTTTCACCAAAACAGAAAACAAACTCTTGTCCTTGTTAGAAGAAATGTAACAAGAAATTCCTCAAAGCTGACATTCTTCTAATTGTAAAGCTTTGCCTCCCAACTCTTTTGGCGATGTGGACAGAGAAAAGGCACAGATAATATCACCAAGGGTTGGCAAGGGTATGGACCAACACCGCCTCTCATGTACTGCTGGCAGGGAAGTCAAATGGTACCACTCAAAAGACAGAGATGGCAATTTCTAGCAAGGAGAAAGGTGTATATGTCCCATGGCCTGGCAAGTCTACTCTTGCCCCTGAGCACAAGGAGCTGGATAGCAGATGATCTGTTACACTAGTGTTTGCAAGGCGGATAAACAGCAGAAAAGCTATCTCAATTGTGTTCTCCTTTTAAAACAGGGGTCTAAAATTATATATCAATACAGACAAATCCTAAAACATGTCCAGGAAAAAATTAGGTGGTAGAAGGGCACATATAATTTTGATAATTCCACATACACAAAGTATTTTTTAAAAATAGTCAATAATGTAGTATTATACTTATAGCTAATGCATGCATGGAAATGGTAAGCAGCAAATTCAAGATTATATAATACACCTGATAATATATGAGATACAATATAATCATATATATCACAGAATGAATGTGCCACATAGCCATGTATAAGAAATATGCATTTCAGATACAGCTGAAGCCTCCTCTGAGTTTAAGACCCTGCCTCTCCACAGGTAACCCTTACCCAGAATTTGCTGTCAGGATTGTGTATAACCAGTGCTCTTGCAAAGCATGATGACTTGGCAGGACAGTCTGACAGAACCAAAAAGATTTCATTTCCTTTTGTGGTAAAGATGGTTGGAATAAATGGAGGAGGGTCTGGGCAGCCCTGCCCAGGGCAGCCAGGATTGTAACAGCTGCCCTGGGCAGGTGACAGCCCAGCTCTAAGGCTCGGGGAGGAAAGCTAGAAGCAATGTTCAGGAAGGTAAGCTATTGCCTGGTTCTGCTCCTTGGAGAATCAATTGCTAACACCTCCACCATCCCTACCCACTCCACCCCCCAACGTACACACTCGCACATACAATCAGGTTATCACAAGTCAGTCCCAAATCACCAGAGAGCAAAGCAAAAGTTCAGTTTGTCAAAATGAATGGCGGAATAGTGTAGAATGTTATAAAAATAAAGCAAGTAATTTTGGGTAATCACAAACTCACCTCAAAGCAACAAATGTTTCTTAAGCACTGATTATAGTACTGGCTTTGAACCACATATACTAGTTAAAATAAGCACAAGACTCAGTCCTGCCTTGAAGAAGAAACACACAATCTTGCCAATGAAGCAAGATTTAGATACAGAAAACAGTACAGCTACCATTTTTGACCACTTACTATGAGCTGGATTTCTTACTAAGAATTTATGTATTTTATTTCATTTCACTGCCACAAAATCATTTGATCTCATTATTACTACCATTTTACCAATGAGGACACAAGGCAAAGAAAGGCAGGCCAGCACACCCAAGACTACACAGTAGCTAGTGGCGCCTACCTCTGAACCTAAGCTCACGTGATACCAAACTCTGGTAAGTTTATCTGGCTAGAGCTGAACACCTCTGGGCTGGAGTGGTAGTACTGAGGTTGTGTGGATAACTAACTGGATACTGTTTTAGGCCTGGAGGAATGGGATGAATTTAATAGGAGAAGAGAGGCAAGGATGTTCTGGGCAGGGTTGTAAGGATGCAGAGCAGATGAGCTGACAGTGCCTAGGGTGAGGGCAATACACAGGCAAGTCTACTAAAAAGGACAAGTTCAAGTTTGGAAGAAAGGTGAGATAGAGCATAGAGGTCTATATTATGGAACATCTTGACAGTGTCTTCATCAGGCTGCCAGAAATATTTACTGAGCCAGTCCCTATTTCCAGGGAACAATGCATAAAGATTATTAAGTTACAGCCAGTCTCCACTACTCATAAGTCTCTTCCATGGATCCCAGCTTCCATCATCACATCCAAAACACCCTCGCCGTTGCTATCTTACTCAGCTACCTTAACCTCCCAGAGCTCCACAATATATCCAAATGTTTTCTCTATGGTCAGACCATATCTCACAGCTTATAAGATACCTTGATGTTTATTCAGAGTCATGTCCCTGGTCAAGTCAGACCCCTACACAACACGCCCTGCCCCCAAGGGTCAGCTCCTGTCCCACTACACAGTCATCCCTCCCACAAATATATGGTGAGCATCCATAGAGTACAGAGTTATGTGGACTCTGGGGATACAGCCTGGGGCAAACCACAGTTTCCAATCTTGGAATAGAAGCCAGTCACTATGGCCCTGGATTTGGCAATGGTTTCTTAGATATGCACAAGCAACAAGAAAAATAAATTGGGCTTCATCAAACTTAAAATATGCATTGAAGTATACTATCAAGAGAGTAAAAATACAACCCACAGAATGGGAGAAAATATTTGAAAATCACATAAGTGTCTAGAATCCAAAATATATGAAGAACTCATAACTCAGCAAAAATACAAACAATCCAGTTTAAAAATGGGTGAAGAACTTGAAGAGACATTTCTCCCAAGAAGATATCCTGATGGCCAATAAACATGAAAAGATGCTCAGTGTTATTAGTCTTTAGGGAAATGCAAGTTAAAACTACAATGAGATATCACTTCATAGCCACTAGGGTAGCCATAATCAAACAGGAGAACGACAGGTGTTGACAAGGATGTAGAGATGTTGGAATCCTCATACATTGCTGGTGGAGATGTAAAATAATCTGGCCACTAGGGGAAATGATTTGGCAGATCCTCATTCAGATAAACACAGAATTAGCATATAATCCAGCAATTTCACTCCCGGGGAATACACTCAAGAGAACTGAAAACATTTGCCCACAGAAGATTTGTACACAAATGCTCACAGCAAAAACAAAACCAAAATGTACATAGCAACATTATTCACAATAGCTGAAAGGTAAAACAACCCAAAGTCCATAAGCTGATAAATAAAATGCGGTCTATCCATACAATGGAATATTACTTAGCCATCAAAGGGAATGAAGTCCTGACACATCCTATAACACAGATGAACTTTGAAAGCATGATGCTAAATGAATGAAACCAGATGCAAAAGGTCACATAATATATGATTACACTTATAAGAACTATTCAAAATAGGCAAATTCATACAGACAAGAAGTAGATTAAGTGGCTTCCAGGGACTAAGAAGCAACTGCTTACTGGGTATAAGTTTCCTCTGAAGTAATAAAATTCTTATTGAAACATTTAGAATGGTTAAAATGGCAATTTTTATGTTGTGTATGTTTTACCATGATTTTTCTTTAAACAGTCAGTGTGAGACTCACACACCACAAATAAGCTACATGAAGACCTTTCCAGGGATAGGCAAAATTATGAGGCCCTTACTGACCACAAGTCCTTTGTCATATACCACAACATGTATGTGTACTCATGTTCATTTTTGCCAAGTGGCCTTAAACTCCTGGACTGAAGCATTCCTCCTATCCCAGCCTCCCAAGTAGCCAGGACCACAGGAATGTACCACTGGGCCTAGCTTAAATAACTTCATTGTTTAAACTCTGGAATGATGATGTGTATTCTTCCTTTTTACATGTCCCCTCACCATCTAACACATTGCTGAAGATACACCAAGTCCATAAAACTTGAATGATATGTTAAATGGTTGCCAAATTGAAAATTGTGGTCTGCATCAAACAGCCAACAAGGAGTCATTAAAGTTTCCCAAGGGACACAGGGGCAAGATGAGGCAGCACATCTGAAGATAGATGTGGGCAGGGAGGATTCAAAGGGGGCTGGTCTAAAGGCAAAAGTCTTGTAAAGAAGCAACTGCCACATGTTAACCTGAAGATCTTCAGGAAGCTGATTAAATCATAGCATGCCCACTGAAGCTAGGAATCCCTATACATGATGCTGGGGTGTGGCTCAGTGGTAGAGCACTTGCCTAGCATGCAGGAGGCCCTGGGTTCCATCCCCAGCATGGAACAAGAAAAGAAGAAATAAAAGCAAAAGAAATCCCTGCACACAAACATTTGGGCCACTATAGCCAAGTATGCTACCCCAGGTGATAACAGAGGGGATTTCAAAGTCCATGCTTCTCTATTCTCTCCCTTTTGATTAAGGCGAGGGCTTCAGTTTGATAGCACTAAGTTGACTTAATTGTTTGACCTCCCAAACATCTGTCTATGAAAAGGAAAGCAGGTCTCAGACTCACAGCTTTTTCCAGGCATCAAATCTAAAAACACTGTTTTGTTTTCATGTCTTTTTTCTCACCATGATCAAGTGCTATAGTTTCCATTTCGGTAAAGAGTTTCCCTTTAAAATACATTTTAGTTTTTTTTAAGTGATTCAGTTTGCAGAGAGATATCAAATACCTAATGGATCTTTGGAACTGTAGATAGGTTTTTAAAATCTTGAACATGGCATGTATGCTATCAAAGTATAGCACCCTGTGACCCACTGGATCAGCTTCCACAGTAGGTAAGTTTAAGCATCCAGGAAGAGGACAGGAAATTGGGATAGGAAAAAAAAATGGCCATCCAGGAAGCAATGTGACTCTCAGAACCTGTGTCAGGTCCCTCAACAATGCTCAGGAGACCAAGAGAAGAATAAGAAAAAGGTTCAGGGGCTGGAAAGCATGGCAAAAGGACTAGAGACAGTGGACTGAAGAAGGTTCTGGTCAAAAGAGGGGGTGAAGTGGTGGAAAACCACACAACAAGCAAACAGGCAAGACTGCTGTCAATTTAAAATCTCCATTTAACTGCCTCTCCTCCCAGTGCTGGTTTGCTGTGTCCCATGACCAACAGCCTTAACCCCTCCCTCCCATGGGTTACTCTCCCTAGACACAGTGAGACACTCAAGTCTTACTTGGTAGAGGAAGAAGGCCTCCTTCATCCCCAAGTCCTGCTTCCATTACTGTCTTCACTCCCTCCACCTTCACATTTCACAAAACAGTAGTCTGCTGTCACCAACAGTCCTTTCTCCCCTCATTCCCTCCTGCTATCTGTGAGGCCATATCTTGAAGAACACCACACTATTCTAGTTTTAGACAGGTCTAGGGACCCCTAACTTGAGACATGAAGTGAAGAGACTCCACGGGGGCCAGCCATAGAGGCTTAAAGGACATTGGATTTTGTTTCAAGCAGGCGATAGAAAGGATCACTATGGCTACCATACAAAGAATCAGGTATATTGCAATAGTCCAGGCAAGAAAACAAAGGTGGCCCAGATCAGTGATACAAGTAGAAATAGTGAAAGTGATCAAATCCTGTATATATTTTGAAGATAGAACAAAAAGGATTTACTGATAGATTTGATATGGAGCAACTAGAAGGACGGAGTTTCATACTGGGATATGGAACAGCGGGAAAGAACTCAGGTAAGAGGTCTGGAGGTAGGAGACAGACAGAGAAGTGCAGAATTCTACCTTGCACACGTTGAGTTTGAGATATCATTCAGACAGGCAAGTAGAAATATTGACTAGCAGGTGGATATGTGAGTCTGAAGTTCAGGAAAAAGGTGAAGGATATAAACACTTGACATACATCAGTTGATGGCTAATAGGTAAGGCTATAATCCTGGATTGAAAGATGACAGTGCAGAAAAGGTGGCCAAGACTGAACCTTAAAATATCCCAGTTTTAAGAAATCAGGGAGACAGGGTAGAACTAGCAAAGGAGATGTAAAAGGAGTAGCTGGTGAGACAGGAGGAAAACTAGGAGAGTTTAGTGTCATGGAAACTGTAAAGAAAGCATTTGAAGAGGAGGGCATGATTAACTGCATCAAATGCTACTGGTAAGTCAAATGAAAATGAGCCTTGAGACTTGACCCCTGATTTGATAACAAGGAGATGGTCATGACCTTGATGAGAATGGTTTTTGGTAGAGTCACAGGGACAGAAATATCTTCTGAACCATATGGCTTTTTGCATAGCTCTAGTAAGGTATTGCAAATCAGAACTTGAGTTTCTAGTATTTATAATTCCCTTAAAATAACCCAAGCTCAGAAAAATGTAAGAAATAAATAAAAGATCTAAACGTCATCTCCTCTTGAAGTTTTCCCTGGCTGCTAGAGGCAGAACATTATGTCCCTGCATAGATCTTCTAATAAAATCTTGAAGATCACCCTGAAGGTTGCCCATTGGCCCCTAGTAGTATACCAGGACCAGATACAGTACCTAGAACACAGGACAATATTTTTTAAAAATAAATAACAGGCAAGATTCTTGAAAGAGCAGCAATGGTACAGACAGAAAGAATCTTACAAGGTTTGAACGTGATTCCTTCATTCAACAAATGAGCCCCCATCTGCATATCCATAATTCCTATGCAGCCATCACTGTACTTACCATATTATATTATAGTCTCTATTCATGTGCTTATAATTAACACTAGACTGTACTTCCTGAGAATAAGACTACAGGGTCTAGCAAATAGTAGGCCCTCAATAAATATCTGTTGAGTGAAGAGACCATAAACTGCCATTTAGTTTCAACTAATCTCAATATTCCCTTGACTACATTGCCTGGCTTAGCCTCCTTAAATCTTATGTAAACATTTGGAATTCTGAGAAATCAAGAACAAAACCAGGGAGTAAAAGTGTAAATATGTTGACATAAGGGCTAGAGCAGGAGATCTGACATTGGAAGCTTGGAATTCACTTTTCAGCTTTGCCACATGTGGATCATGTGATTCTGGAGCTGTCACTTTATTTCTCTAGAGGCCTCTGGCTTTGCCATCTCTAAAGTGAAAATAATAAAACCTGTTTCATGGAACAGCGGTTAGGACTAAGTGAGAAGATAACTGTGATTGTGCTTGCCTGTTAGTATTTATCATTTTCTCAAGGGTAAAGATTTGGTACTGGCTTTTAGAGAAAACTGAGTTAGAGCTCCAGTAAAAAAAGACCAAGTATTATTCCCTAAGTAACCAACCTGAGTGCTGTATTTTCTTTTCTACAAATAGATTTTATAAAACAGTTTTTAACTTTATTTTTATGTAGTGTTAAGGATCAAACCCAGTGCCTCACACAAGCTAGGTAAGCACTCTACCACTGAGCCACACCCCGACCCTAAAAAGCTCTTTTATAAATAACACATAATGACATTTTATATGACTTAGAACTTAATTTTCTACATTTGATTCAACAATTTTATAGATTTATCTCTACTTTCTTGACACTATTGGTCAAATTTGTTTCATGAACAGGTATGAATTATCCAATTTTCAGTCCTTGCTCAAGAGTCGCTTTTAACACTGTCCTTCTTAGTTCCATGAAAGCAGAGCCACAGTCTGTCTTATTTCTCATTCAGCATCTAAAAATGGCCTGACAGGGATCCAGTCAATAATTGGTGAACTTAATATACTTTCCACTTTTAAGATTTATTTTTTGGCAGCCAATGGTAGCAAACCCTATGCATATAGATTAGGGTTACAGGAATTCAAGGGATTACAGAATTGAGTAGTAGAAGTCAGAGACAAATTCATGGAGAATCTGAGTCTTAAAATCGGCCTTGAAACATTCAGTGCATTTGTTTGGCAGAATAAGAGAAAAGATGCAGGGGCATATTGAAGGACAGGGACCAGATTCAGCTAGATTCACGGTCATTTCCTACCGTAGGAAATAAAATTTGAAAAGTTAATATGGAAATCTATCCATAGAGAGCCTTAAATGGCAAAAATCAGATACTTAAATTATATCTTATAGGAGTTGAGGGCTCTTCAGGCACCATCTACTGCTTCAACCTCCCTTAGAAACTGCAGAAATAAACCTCATCTCATGTCTTTCCTGTCCTGGTCACCACCATAGATAGCATCAAGAGACAAAAAGGGGGACAGAAAGAACAAGGGTAAAAAGTATACCTACTGCTCTAAGGAGAAGTAACCTATGCAACCCCATGCCTGCATGCGTCACACACACACACACACACACACACACACACACACAGTATTCTATGAACTCTTGTCAGTACATTTTTGTCCAGCTTGTTACAATGACTAAGAACACCATATGACAGAGTCTTTTTATTTTAAACTCTAAAATTCACCAATGCTCTGAAAATTCAGGAAAATCCAAAATCTATGAAATTTAGAATTTAGTTCAATCAAGTCCTTGCTAAACTTATGAGCAAATTCTCTACCCAAAGAGTATTGTCCAGATTCTTATCAGATATTTACAATTCTCTTTCTAAATAAAATAAGCCAGGCCCAATCCTTTAAAAGAATATTTTTAGCATGAAAGCAACCATTACTGAAACCTTTCCAAAATTCTTGGCTTGTGAATTCACACAAACTCAAACCAACAACAACCAAAAAAACACACTTGCTTTTCTAAAGTTAAGTAATATCAATTTCTATTTTATTCTAATCAGCGCAGCATGAAAAATTCCATTCTTGCACTATTAGAATATTAACTTGAAATTTTAATTCAGAATTCTATACCTTAGAAATTTACTGTTACTTGGGGATGTGTTTGGTATACAATAACAGTCCATAATGCACCTATTTCAAAGGTTTAACACCCTCCTCCACACACAAACTTGAGATTTGCCATTGTGCATTATAACTTCTTAGAACTGCATAGCAACCTGCCTTTTACCCTGGTGAATGCACGCTCTGTCTCAGTCCAAGGAAATTAGGCAAATGATTTAGCAAATCATAAAGTCAGGATCATGCTATCCCCAGATCAGTGCTCCTCAGTATCTCAACTCCCTGGTCCCCATCCCACTTATGACACGACTCTCACTGCTTCACATCAAATTCATAACTGATACCACCACCCCTTTCTTGTTACTAAAGATTGGAAGAGCAATTTGATCACACACTTGGATTGATTAAGGAATCATCAGGGCCCCTACAGCAACCATAAACCCAAACCTAAAAGCAGGTTACAGTTATCAACATCAGGAGTTGCAGACCCATTTGCAATCTCTCTTGACAGAACTCCAGCACAACAGACTTGTTTCTTTCTAGTCTGCACTCTGAAGCTCAGATATTTGATAGCCTCATAGCAAAAGCAAAGAGCAAAGAGCTGACTAGGGCCTCCAGGAGCTAGAAGCCTATCTTTGCAGATGCAAATATCATTTCTGTTGCCATAATAGCTAATAATTGTAACACTGTTTAAAGTACTTTAGAAGCATGAAACTGAATTCTCCGAGAAAATCTGTGTATGTTCTTTCATTATACCCATTTTACAGATGGGAATTTTGAAGCACAGAGAGTTTAAGTAATTTGCTCAAGGTTACTCAAGCAGTGTAAGTGTTAAACCCAGGATACACACCCAATGCCTGAGCCCTTAGCATTAGGCCTCACATTCTTCGTGCTCTCTTGGAGAAAACAGATCTCCCCTTGTTTAAGTCATCAGGATTGAATTGTTTTTGCTTTCGGCAAGCATAATAGCAAAAATGACTACCCTGACCTGGAAGAGAAGAAACAGATCAAGTAATTGATTCTAGACTCAATCCCTTAAAAGCAAGGCAGGTATGAGAAGAGAGTGCTGTCAAAACCCCTCAACAGCAACCAGCAGTTGCTGGAAATGGCGATTGAACATAGCCAGTTAATATGTAGTCAGGGACTTGGTGGCCTAGCTTGGTGGTAGAGCACTTTACCTGGCATGTATGAGGCTCTAGGTTCTATCCAAGCACCACCAAAAAGAAAAATCAGTATGTCAGTGAAAGGAGCAGACTTGGATATCTGACGAATAAATGACAAGGCCCTAGTGGACGGCAAGCCAAAAAAACATAGGCGTCACAAGAGCGCTGCACCAAGGAGATAAGACACCATCTGGACCAGAATTGGAAACAAGCCAAGAAAAAGGGTATATAAACTCCCCTCTCAGAGAGCTCCTCGGCTCAGCCCAGATCTCCTGACGAATCCACGTCAGCCAGGTTCGCGAGCCCCACCGAACATCCATCCGTCAAGACTGCCGAGACTCCGCTGCTCTGACGGCTTCACCACCAGCGGAGCCTGCCTGTCCTCCATTCCCGGACCATTGGCCAGAGGGAGTTCTGAGACCAGCGGTCGTCTGCTCTCCGACTAAGATAAAGTCGCATTTGGGGTCATCGGAATCGACAAGGCAGAAAGGACTTTGGACTATTTGATTGAGGTGTGTTTATTTGCCATTCGATTTGATTGATGTGTGATATTAGAAAGATTAAGGTCTGTGTTATCCCGAGTGTATCAAATAAAGCCAATTTGTTTGGAACCAAATTCTAGTCACTCGCCTCTCTGCCGCTCGCGACAGTCAGTAAGCATTAACAACACTAATTTTTCTAACTACTTTTTCAGGTTAATGGAAAATTCAATATAGAATTATCTAAAACCATCATTTTTTTTGATATGCCTGCCTGATCAGGTTCTGGAACTAGTTTGCTTCTGTTCCATGAATAGTGGGGGGGGGGGGTTTCTCCCTTCATATCATATTTATTTTAGAAATTCGTTTTCTCTTTTCTTTTCTATACTTTTATGGAGGAAAAAGAAGTCATTCGGCAGATGCTGTGAACCTCCTAGAGAAAATAACAACAAAATTGCCTCAGGTAAAGTGGGATCTGAGAGCTCAAGACCATAAGAGCATGAAAGCTATCATTACTTATTAATAAAGCTAAATCACTCCAAAAATAAGCCCAAGTAGGCAAATAAAAAAGTATGTCAAAGAAAACCGCAAACATCTTCAAGTTAATTTTTCTTTTTCCAAACCTAGCTTGGAAAAGTGTTGTGCTTGTGATTCTTAACCACTGACTTAATGTAACAATAAGACTGATTTTATGCATTTAATAATGTGTTTCAATCAGTAGAGTAAAAAATAAAATTTAAATCACTAAGATTTAGAGAAAAGTGCAGCACCTTCCTTTTTTCCCTCTAAATAATCCAACTCAAGGCACCAATCAATAAAGAGGATTCTAAAGACTTCCCTTAGAGTCAGTTAAAACTCACTGGCTCATTGTAATTGATTACTAATGTCCATTCCCAAATTCCTTCTCCCTTGTTAGTCTCTACTTAAAACCTCCAGAAAAAGCTAAATGCTACACTTCTTTCCTTAGCCTCCTTTCAGAAGTCTGTTTTGCAATTCTAGAAAAGGTTTTTGCTCTCTTGAGCCAAGAGACAGATGCAACCCAGGGCCCCTCATTCACCTCTACATGTATTGAGAGGAATACATGATGCCGGGAGCTACAGCAGCCACCTTGGGATCGATCACCAGTAGGAATATGGGGAGGATTGCAGAGACAAAGTTGCTGAGACAAAGTTGAGTCTCTGGAGATATGCCAGCAACCACTTACATCTAGACTTTATTTATTTGCAGTGCAGGGAATGGAGCCCAGGGCCTTGCACATGCTCAGCAAATGCTCTACCACTGAGCTACAACCCCAGCCCTTAATTTTAAAAGAGTAAGATTACTATGTAATATAAAGGATAATTTTCTTTATGCATTAAAGAACACAAGACAAAAATATATATTTTTTGGCAGTATTAGGGATTGACGCAGAGGCACTCTACCACTGAGCTACATCCCCAGCCCTCTTTATTTTTTGACACAGAATCTTGCTAAAGAGCCCACAATGACCTTGAACTTCTGTGCCTCCTGCCTCTCAGCCCCTAAATACCTGAGATTACAGGTGTGGGCCACCATGCCAGGCAAAGAAGAACCTTGACAAAGAAAAATAAAGTTGAAGAAATCCCTGACCCTGATATTAAGGTTTATAGCTATAGTAATAAAAATAGTGTGACATTGGCAGAGGGAAAGACACATTGATCAATGGAACAGAACAGAGAACCCGGAAGGGAACCCCCACAAATATACTAAGACAGGAGCAGTGGCACATGCCTGTAACCCCAGCATCTCGGGGAGGCTGGGGCAGGGGGAATCCCATGTTGGAAGCCAGCCTTAGCAACTTAGCGAGACCGTCTCATAACAAAAAAAAATTTAAAGGCTGGGGGTGTAGCTCAGTAGTAGAATGCTTACCTAGCATGCACAAGGCCCTTGGTTCAATCCCCAGTACTGGAAAAAAAAAGTAAAACTGATCTTTTTATACCAGGGATTGAACCCAGGGGTGCTTTACCACTGAGTCAC
Source organism: Sciurus carolinensis (assembly GCF_902686445.1). Classification (NCBI taxonomy): domain Eukaryota; kingdom Metazoa; phylum Chordata; class Mammalia; order Rodentia; family Sciuridae; genus Sciurus; species Sciurus carolinensis. The sequence goes on from NC_062232.1 coordinate 36,705,143, forward strand.
ATTCCCAGCCCTTTTTTATATTTTATTTAGAGACAGGGTCTTGCTGAGTTACTGAGGCAGGCTTTGAACTCAGGAGACTTCTGAGTCACTAGACTTACAAGCAGGCACCACCACGATAACTATAAAATTTTTAGAAAGAATAAAACAACACAAGAGACAATTTTTAGGATTTGGGATAGGCAGACAATCCAATAAGCATAACATATAAAAAGAATTTATTTTCATGAGATTCCTCCCTCCCTTTTTTAATGCTAGGAAAAAAAAAATCTAATTAAGCCCACAAGAAGATATCACTACTCACCTACCAGACAGCTAAATTAAAAATAGTGCTGACACTAAATGCTAACCAGGGTGCAGGAAAACAATATAAACACACACACACACACACACACACACACAGCTGCATGGTAATGTACTCTCAAAACTGATTCGATAGCCCAGCGGTTAGGGAGGCTGAGGCGGGAGAATTTCGAGTTCAAAGTCAGCCTTAGCAACAGAGAGGCACTAAGCACCTCAGTGAGACCTTGTCTCTAAATAAAATACAAAATAGGGCTGAGAATGTAGCTGTGGTCCACTATCCCTGAGTTCAATCCCCAGTACCACCCCCCAAAAAAATGACCTGATAGTTTTTATCCCAGAGAAATGAAAACCTATGTTCATACAAAAACCTATATGTGAATATTCACTGCAGCTTTATTCATGATAGCCAAAACCTAGAAATAACCTAGGTGCCCTTCAATAGGAAAATGATTAGAGAAATGGGTATTTACATGGAATGCTACTACTCAAAATAAAAAATGAATAAACAATTAATACATAAAACTTGTTTAATCTCCAGGGAATTATGCCAAGTTGGGGAAAAATAATTCCAATAGTCACATGCATTTTGATTCCACTTATGTAACATCTTTTTTAAAGACTGGGTCAAGTAAAGCTGTGGGAGTAGAACAGAAATCTATAACTGGTTGTGGAAAATTAGTTGTAAACATCACTGCACTCAGACCAGTCTATGTAACATTTTTGAAATAAAAGTTTTAGAAATGGGAAACAAATTAGTAGCTGCTGGGGTCAGGAATTGTGCAGGGGTGGGGGAATTGGGAGGAAGGAAGTAGGTGCGGTCATAAAAGGGCAATAGAAGGAATCCTTGTGGTGACAGAACCATTGTTCACTGTGGTGGTGGCCACAGGACCCTACACGTGTGATAAAATGTATATACTACATGCACATACACAAATGGTACAAGTAAAGCTGGGAAAATATGAATAAGATTGGTGGATTATATCAATGTCAATATACAGGTTGTGATATCCAGATAGAAAGCTGGGAAGAAAAGAAGAGATACTGAGTCTCAAAGGAAGTCCTCATGAACCACTGAAATGCAGGAAACACTCTGTAACCATTAAAATGCAGAAATATACCCATGAACCATTGAAATACAAAAAGTACCTTGTTACGGTTTGGATGTGAGGTGAACCCCCAAAAGCTCACATGTGAGACAATGCAGGAAGGTTCAGAGGAGAAATGGTTGGATTGTAAGTCTTAACCCAATCAGTGATTTAATCCTATGATGGGATTAATTGAAGTGGTAACTGGAGTGGCATTGTGATGGGCTAACAGATCTGGCTCCATGAGAATGTTATAGGCCAGAGTCTAAGGGAAATGACTAAACAGACTCCATTTTGCTCTGAGACTCCATGTTATGTAGGAAATGAGCTTCTCCCATGGGAACACCCCGCCTCTGTACCCATCAACAATTGCTTAGCTTCTCCAATGGGAACAGCCTGCCTCTGTACCATCATCAGTTACTTAGGGTGACAAGTTTAGCAATACAAAATGACAATTCTTATGTAATGAAAGATTGCTCTCTTTTGATTCCTACTGCTCCTAAACAATGTAGCATGTGAACGGTGATTGAGTGGATGTTAGTACCCATTCTTTAGTTTGTACCTAGGTAAAGGTCGTTTTGACCCACTTCCCCCTCTGTTGATGATCTCATGATGTTAGTTTGTAATTTCGAATCATAGCAACAGACACTTAAGACTGATGTGATTTTTGGTATAAGAACCCCTACAACCATATGGTTGGGGCTGTTCTCCCAATAGTCATTTTTGGGGGCATTGTGTGAGACAGTCAGCTGGCCGGCTTAATAAAGACTCTCAAATTTGAACTTCTCAGTGGCAATCTGTCTGTTCTTAAGTTGTGCCCCATAACAGCAGGGTGTGGCTGGAGGAGGCGGGCATTGGGGTGTGGTTTTGGGGTGTATATTTTGTATCTGGACAGAGGAGACGCTCTGCTTCCTGATTTCATGTGAGCTGCTTTCCTCTACCACACACTCTGCCATGATGTTCAGCCTCACCTCAAACCCCAAGAAATGGAGTCAGCCTGCTATGGACTAAGACTTTTGAAACCGTGAGCCCTCAAATAAACTTTTCCTCCCTTACAGTTGTGCTGGTCAGGTCATTTGGTCACAGCCGCAAAAAAGCCGACTAAGACACACCTATAAAAATTGCAGCTACTGAGCCACAGACCCCTGGGTCCTGCCCTTGTCTACAAAAGTAAGGTGAGGGTAAAGTGCAAGCACAGGGAAAATTGATGCAAAATCATGTGATTCCACTCTGGTTCCACTTCTAGTCCAGCCTCCACCAACTGTTCCTCTATAAATATTACCTCATAACAAGGGGTTGCTATATCTCCCTCTGGAAATAGCCCACATTCTCCCTTAAATGAGTATTCCTTGCTCAGCGTCAAGGCGCAGGCCTGTAATCCCAGTGGCTGAGACAGGAGGATCTCGAGTTCAAAGCCAGCCTCAGCAAAAGCGAGGTGCTAGGCAACTCAGCCAGACCCAGTCTCGAAATAAAATACAAAATAGGCCTGGGGAATGTGACTCAAGGGTCACATGTCCCTGAGTTCAATCCCTAGTAACTTCCCCCTCCCCCAAAATAAGACTAGTCAATGGTCAGCAATCAGAAGTAATGTGCCCCAATTGAGGTGTAATTCAAATGCAGAAACCACACCCGCAGGCTAACCTGTGGAAATGTTAATGGACACCATCAAGACCTTCTTCTAATGTAAAAGACCATGAGGTTCACCTGTGGGAACACTCTAGCTAACCCCTTTGTCCCAGAAGTGGGAAAATGGAAAGTGGGAGTGAACCTAGATGGGAAGGATTAAAACTCAGGCTAAAGGACACCTCAGATACATTTTCAATGCCTGTTTAACAGATTTTGCTCCATGCTCAACCACAAAACCATTTAAGCCTCTAAATCAGAACAAAGTGGGTTTTTCTGCTATCTGGCCTCCTCCTGCGTCTTGGGAGTTCTCTCTCTTCTCACTTATATAAACCCTACTCCATTTACTCTTCCCTTCCATTGTGGATTTTATTCTTCAAATTTGTGAATGAAGAACCCAGAAGGAAATTGGGGAAGTGAGGAATCCAGTCTCATCCCAAAACTCTGGTTCCAATACTATAGTTTTGCAAGATGTTATCATTGGGGGAACTGGGTGAAGCCTACACAGGATCTCTCTGCAGTATTTCTTATGCGAATCTACATGTGAATTTACAATTAGCTCAATAAAAGTCTCAACTAGTGAAAAAAAGGAAAGGGTCCACTTTTCTTGGTCACTGGGAGAGGTTCCCTGCAGGTGCCTTGTATAAAGTATTAGGTATGAACAAGAATGCAGCTGAGTAATAAATGACTAAATTCTAACCAAAATTATATGGAAATAATCCCATAAATGGCAAAGTAAATATTTCTGCTTCAATTTGATACGGCAACACATTTTAAGTACTAAAAGGTAATAGAGAAGACAGGATAGCCTAAACTAAGATTAAAACATTGTGATGGGTCTGACCTCCCCCTAAAAATCTAAGTTTTAACCATGCCCTCCTTTGGGATACCAAACAAAATGAGGAAAAAAAAAAAAGAATATGGCCTTTGACTGGTCAAGCTAGTCACTTTGTCACAGTGGAGTTGCCAGGTGAAATTGAGCATCATGAGACCTAGGAAAAGAGGGAGTAAAACAGGGGATGGTGGTGCACACCTGGTGGCTCAGGAAGCTGAGGCAGGGGGATTACAACTTTGGGAGGCACTAAGCAACTCAATGAGACCCTGTCTCAAAACAAAAACGGCTGGGGATGTGGCTCAGTGGTTAAGTGCCCCTGGGTTCAATCCCTGGTACTTTAAAAAAACAAAAAAGAGAATAAAAATATCCACCTTTTATTTTTTGCTCTGGGGAATCCCCTTTCCCTCAAAAAAAGTGGCTCTGCCATTTCAGCAACTGTAGAACATGATAAACTCCCCAGGAAATGGTTTTAAAAATTCCTTCACATTCGTGCTATTAGCATATTTGGAATCCTACTGTTGGAAGACTGGCCTCCTAAGGAGTCCTGAACTGAAGAATATAGATAGAAAAATCTCTTACTTCCAGGAAAAGCCAAACAGGATGCCAACAAGGAAGAGAGAAATGTCCTTTGGCGTGGCACAAAGGCCACAGAGAAGCTTCGAGTCACAACTTGCCTAGGAAATTCTTCACACTGCTCTGGCTACCTTGTATGAGCCACACATTCTGAGAGCCTTATACCTTGTTGAAGACACAAAAGCAAATGACTTTCTTTCTTCCTTATATTCACTGCTGCTAAAATAATTATTGTTTTGTTCCATAGCAGCAGTGGAAGACAGCAGGGAGACCCTAATTCCAGAGATGATTTTTCCCAAGCTGCGTTTGTTCCTATCTAGATGTCAACTGTGGTTGCCACAGGTAGAGAGGGACACGGACAAGGGTGACTGTTTTAGTCAGCTTTTTCGCTGCTGTGCCTAAAAGACCTGCCGAGAACAATTTTAAGGAAAAGTTTATCTGCGGGCTCAGAGTTTTAGAGGTTTCAGTCCATAGACAGCCAGCTTCATTCCCTGGGGCTCCAGGTGAGGCAGAACATCACAGCAGAAGAGAGCGGCAGAGGGAGACAGCTCACATGGTGATCAGAAAGCAGACAGACTCCACTCACCAGATACAAAAATATACCCCAAAGCCACGCCCCCAATGCCCTACCTCCTCCAGCCACACCCTACCTGCCTTCAATTACCACTCAATTTAATCCCATCATGGGATTAATTCAATGCTTGGGTTAAGGCTCTCACAACCCAATCATTTCTCTTCTGAACCTTCTTGCATTGTCTCACACGTGGGCTTTTGGGGGACACCTCACATCCAAATGACTGACAAAACAATCAATCAGTTTCTTGTTCAGCTGAAGATTGCTATAATCACACCTAAAGAACACCAAACACAGGGCCGAGGAGAGAGTTCAGCTGATAGAGTGCTTGCCTTGCAAGCATAAGGCCCTGGGTTCAATCCCCAGCACCTAAAAAAAGAAAAAACACACACTAAACACAACAAAGGAAATAAAGCAATGAATGGTGTGGACAATATGAGCATTCGGGACTATGTAGACAGAGAGTATTATGGTTTGAATATGTCCTCTACAAATTCATGTGTGGAAACTTAATCCCCAAAGCCATATGTTAATGGTATTGAAGCCAGAATTGGAGACAGGCAGTTAGTGTAGAAATAGGGGATCAGGTCAAATCGAGGAAATGGAGGCCATGAAAGTCATCTGCCTCTGGAAGATGGAGACTGCCCCTGGGAGAATGGATGGTCAAGGATCTCCCGAGTCCACTGTTTATCAAATTTACCTGTCTTTGTCAAGGATTAAAGGCAGGGAGTTGCTAATTAATGCCCCCTGGGCCCTTACCTGGCTGAATCACTTTCACCCTTCCCCTGTCCATCCGCTTCTCACTTTTTGCATCTCATCTGCAAAACTGGGCCTAGGGCGTGCTCACTTCTTGGGATTCTAGAACATCAGCCATGACCCCTTTCTCCCTCCCAGGAGAAGTCTGTATTATTACCTTGGCGTGCTTCTCTGATATACTTCAACACCTGAGGAAGCAGAACTCGTCACCAGTAAACGGCAGTATCAGTGTTTGGAAGTGGGCTTTAGGGGTATAATTAGGATTAGATGAGGTCAAAAGGATGGGGTTCCCAAGATGGCATCAATGGCTTTATAAGAAGAGAAAGAGAGACCTGAGCTAGCAAGTTTGATCTGTCTCACCATGTAATTCCTCTGCCATGTTATGATGCAACAAGGAGGCTATCACCAGATGCCAAGCAGAGGCCACACCATTGCTCTTGGACTATCTAGACTCCAGATCTGCAAGACATCAACTTATTTTTTTATAAATTACCCAGTATCAGATATTCAATTATAACAACAGAAAATGGAATAAGACAGATGGTTCTTGCTGACATGAATAGGGGATGGTTTAATGAGAAGGAGGGATTAGAAAAAAGTTGGGAGGGAAGGTCAAGGGTCTAGATGGGAAGAGGAAGAGGCATCAGGAAAGTGAGGGGACAGATGAACTAATAACTGAATGGAGAAGTCCAAAAATATATTCAAAGGACCGACAGTGCACATACTGGTTGAAGGGAATATTAGGCTTGTTTTCCACAAAGAAAAGAGGCTTATTTAGAAAGAACAAGATTTTTGGAATTTTTCCAATAATGTTATACTAATTTTAAAATACAAACAAAAAACTTAAAGAAAGGAATGCTAAGGCCAAGGAAGACATCCAGATGCACAAGTATTAAGTCTGTGACTTGTGTGGTAGTTTGTTGGTTCCCAATAGCCAATAAAGGTAGTCTTTTTCCCTCTCCCACATCCAAAAATAGATGGTGAAAAATCAAAATAACTTCAAGCATCCCTTGTAGCAAAGGATAGCCATGTGACACAATTTTAGCATATAAGATGGATGAAAGGAACCTACTGGAGAGATTACTGGGAAATATTTTGTTTTCCTACCTAAGAATCATTTTCCCTCCATCTCCTTCCTGTTTATCTTAAACATGGTTATGAGTAGTTGTGATGACTGGATCTGAGGCAACTCTTTAGCAACCATGAGGTCACAAATCTATGAAAGAAAAATCAATATTCTGAAGATGTCAGAATGGAAAAATAAAAAGATCCTGAGTCCTTTAATGGCATTCATCAGTCACTGCCTAAACCTGAAAGTGCTATGCTTCTAGCATTCTTATGACATGAGCTAATTATTGACTTAAATAACTATTTGTCAGGTATTCTGTTACTTATAGCCAAGTGTATCCTAGGTGACAGAGCTATAAAGTTCAGTACACAACTCAAAGTGACCAGTTAGGTGTTTGATATGTAAATCAAAGTGTAGGCCACTCTAATTTCTGGATCCCAAAGCAACATCTAGGAATAGCAACGGAATATTATGTCATTTCCAAAGTATGAATGGGTGCTTCCAGAGGTGACCCAGTTTGAAATACTATAATTTCAAGTATATTTCAGTAGTTAATGGGAACAAATCAAAACTGTCCTGTGATATGATATAGTGGACACCTGTTGTTTTATCTGTCCAGCAAACCCCACTGCTATTAAATCTATCTAATAGAGCGTTAGTAAGCCTCCCATTACTGTAACAAACACTGAGATAGTCAGCTTATAAGAGAAAAGATTTACTTTGACTCATAGATTTGGAGGTTCCATCCATGACTGATTGACCCTGTTGTTTGGGGGCTTGTAGTGAGGCTATGCATCACGGCCGGAAATCTGTTAGAGCAAGCTGCTCACCTCATGGTGGCCAGGAAGCAAAGAGAGGAAGAAGAAGGGGATGGGGTTCTGATATCCCCTTCGAGGGCACAATCCCAATGACCAGAAGATCTACCACTAGGCTCCACCTCTAAAAGTTCTACTACCTCCCAATAGTGCCATGGTTAGGGACCAAGCCTTTAACTCGATCTTTTAGGGGACACCCATCCAAACCATAACAATAACTTTATTGAGCTATAACTTACCTATCATAAAATTTATCCATTCAAAATGTAAAATTCGATGGAGTTTAGTATTAGAGTTGTGTGATCACCACAATAATCTAACTTTAGAACATTTTCATCATCCCCAAAAGAAATCCCATACTCATTGGTAGTCATTCCTTTGTCTCTCTTTCCTTACACAGTCCTAGGCAACCAACCATAAATGTACTTTCTTATCCTGTTGTCTATTCTGTACATTTCACATAAATGGGATCATATAATATCTGACCTTTTCATTTTTTTTAACATAAGGATTTGGAGGCTCAACCATGTATTGATACTTCATTTTTTTTCTTTCTTTTTTTTTTTTTTGGTACTGGGAATTGAACCCAGGGGTGATCAACCACTGAGCAACATCCCCAGCCCTCTTTTTTTCTTTTTTTTAATTTTTGAGACAGGGTCTCACTAAGTTCCTTAGGGCCTCGCTAAGTTGCTGAGGCTGACTTTGGACTTGCAATCCTCCTGCCTCAGCCTCCCAAAACGCTGGGATTATAGGTGTGCCACCACGAACAGCACTTCATTTCTTTTTATGGCTGAACAATCCCTTGTATATGGAAACCACCTCTTGTTTATCTATCAGCTGATAGACATTTGGGTTGATTCCATTTTGGGGCAATTATGATGGATGCAGGACTGAAAGAATAGCTCAGTGCTACAGTGCATGTTTAGTATGCACAAGGACCTGGGTCCAATCCCTAGTCCCTAAATTTTAAACAATAAAATAAAAAAGTATGAACAATGCTGTCATGAACATTAATGAGCACATTTTTGGTGTGGGAATATGTCCTCTTTCTCTTAGGTATATACCTAGGAGTTTTGTGTCATATAGTATTAACTCTGTGTTCAACAATTTGAGGAATGGCCAGACTATTTTCCATAACAGCAGCAGTACATTCTTACCATCAATTCGTGAGGGTTCTAATTTCTCTATATCCTTGCAACTTGGATAATCTTTTTTGCTATAATCATCCTAATAGGTATGAAACAATATCTCATTTTGATTTTAATTTGCATGCCTGTAATGAATAAAGATGTTGAGCATCTTACAAAGTGCATACTGGCTATTTATACAGTTTTTTTGGAGAAATGTCTATTCAGATCCTTTGTTGCCCTACCTCTTTTTCTGGTACTGGGGGTTGAATCCAGGGTCACTCTACCACTGAGCTACATCCCCAGTCCTTTTTATTTATTTCTTCTTTAAATATTGAAACAAGGTCTCACTAAATTGCCCAGGCTGGCCTTGAACTTGTGATCCTTCTACCTTGACCTCCCAAGTAGCTGGGATTATAGGCATGCAGCACTACGCCCATGTTCATTTTTTATTTGGATTATTATCTTTTTATTGTTGAGTTTTGGGAGTTCTTTATATATTCCTGATCTAAGTCCCTCTTAAGATATATGCTTTGCAAAAATTTTCTCCCATACTATGGGCTGGCTGCCTTTTCACTTTTTGGTGTCTTTTGAAGCATTAACTTTGGCAATTTATTGTAGCATTATTTGTAATAGCACAAGACGGGAAATAATATAACTATACATCAAAAGGGGATGAGTTGGATAATCTATTGTAAGTTCATACAATGGAATAGCCCCATAGCTGTGAAAAAGGAATAAGAAAAATAGCTCTCTCTACTTCTATGAAGTGATCTCTAAGATATGTTCTTTAAAAAAAATAAAAGGAAGATGCCAAGGAATGTGCAGAATATGCTACTATTTCTTTAATAAAGGGGAAGCATGTAAATATATTTAAGAATTTGCTGATTTAAAAACCAAAGGAGAAAAAATATAAAAAACAAAACACAAACAAACAAAAAAAAAAAAGGGAGAGAGAAGAAGGGAGAGGGGTAGCCCAAAGCTAAATAGATTTTTAAAGTTACTTATAGAGGGAAGGGAACAAAGTAGCAAGATGACAGGGACATGGATAAAAGCTAGACCTCTCTGAAAGTATCTTACTTTGTAAATTTGACTTTGAATCAAAAAATACTTCAATTAAGAAGCAAAAGCAAGACAGGCGTGGTGGTTCACACCTGTAATCCCACCAGCTCAGGAGGCTGGGGCAAGAAGATTGCAAGTTCAAAGCCAGCCTTAGCAACTTAGCAAGGCCCTAAGCAACTCGGCAAGATCCTGTCTTTAAAAAATTATTTAAAAAGGGCTGGGAATGTAGCTCAGAGGTTAAGGGCCCCTGGGTACATCCCTGGTACCAAAAAAAAAAAAAAAAAAAAAAAAAAAAGCATTAATGATATGAAAGAAGTTAACTGGGTTTCAAGTTGATAACTTAACTATACTCCCAGCAATCAGTTAAATGAAATTAAAACCCAGCAAATTGACAGTACATTCCTAGTGGGATACACCCTAAAAACAAAGAACTACAAAGAAATCTTATACTACTTTTAAAACTCAAATTGCTTATAATATCATTATTAGTCAGAAACTATTATATGCATATATTTTTTTATTTATGGTAAGATAGAGTAATAAATAATTATGCTCACATCCTTCTGAATCAACATTTTCAATGCAAGTAGAAGATAAATATAAAATCAAAGAAGTTAAATAAAAATCCTATAATCCTTAATTTGCATTGGAAATATGTTTGAACTCATGTTATATTTTATCTTTAAAAATATATACATATTTTCTAGCCTCTATTTAGGCAAATGAAAATTTAAACCACAGACTAGGAGAAAATATTTGCAGCCCACATATTCAACAATGGACTTCTACACAGATTTTTTTTTTTTTTTTTGAGATACAAGGAATTGAACTCAGGGTCTTGCACACACTATGCAAGCTCCCTACCATTGCATAATGTCCCCAGCCCCCCAGAATATATTTTCAAAACCTTTAAAACTCAATAGTAAGGAAATAACCCAATTAAAAACGTGTAGAAGACATGAACAGACATTTTACCAAAAGAGATATACAAATGGCAATGAAGTCCATAAAAAGCGGTGCAACATGATAACTATTAGAGAAATAAATATTAAAATCAAGATGAGATACACTACACATCCATTAAAATAGCTAAAATCTAAAATATTGATAATACCAACTGCTCACAAGGATTCAGAACCACAGGGACTCATTTACTGCTGGTAGAAATGGAAAATGGAAGATAGTTGGGGGATTTCTTATAAAGTTAAACATATATCTACCATATGGCCAGTTCTGACTCGATGTGAAAGTCAAGTATCCAACCATTCATAGGAAAACAATGACCATTTTGCTGCAGTTTTCAACTTCTTATATGTATAAGTAAAGCTTTCCTTGTTTAACAGGTATGGAGAGAAAGGCCAGAAATTTCGTTTCAATTGAAAATAAAATTAATGTGTGCTTATCTCAAGTCTGGTCCAGAATTGAGTATTTATGTGGCAAAATATAAGTACAAATTTCACATTGGAAAGGTAAATATTATTCTTTCAGTTTTTTGAAAACTAACTCTTAGGTATGTATGTCTATAAAGAAATCAAGATTATAATTTTGTAACTGCCTATATTTGAGCCTAATCATGTCAGTCATATAAAAAACACTTTAATTTTTAAGTCCTGTATAAAACTGTCTTAGATTATATTTTTATTCATATTGCTAAAATCTCAAATGATTTTAGTAGCTTTATTATTTAACATTGCCAACTTTTTTCTTTCTTTTTCTAGGATTGAACCCAGGGTTGCTCTACCACTGAGCTACAACCCCAACCCTTTTTTGATTTTTTATTTTGAGACAGGGTCTTGCTAAATTGCCCAGGCTGGCCTTGAACTTGCCATCCTTCTGTCTCAGCATTCGGGATAGCTGGGATTATGGGTGTGAGCCACCACCCCTGGGTGAGGTAGGATCTGAATCCCTATCTGTCAAAGCCCAGGTTCCTAACACAGCATACTTGTTTCCAGCCTACCACCAACATGTTCTTATGTTGTAAATAGCTTGACTAAAATGAATTTACAGCTTTATTTGAATTAATTCAAGTAAACCCACTTCTTGAAAAACTGAATCCCACTGTGGATTAAAACAGAAATAATAATCTTAGCTTATTTACCAGAAATGCATTATAATGATTTATGAGTTTTTTTTCAATGTATGAAAAGGAAAGAAATGTAAACTAAGCTTTACTACTTTTGTTTGTTTCTCAAATACTAGGTAAAAGTCACTTTTCATTTTAAATAGGAGAGAAAACTGCTCTTGCTCATACCATATGCCATTTATCATTCCTCACTAGTAATCCTAAACTATAAACTACAAAAGGACTTTTAGGTCTACATGAATAAGGTAAAAAGGAAAAACATCAAGTAGGAAATTTTAGGATAAGAAAAAACAACCTGCCATTTCTTCTAGGGTACTCACACTTGCTTTAGTTGATGCCTTTTGTGGGAAAGAGCAAGAGTTGTTAGTTGAAAAAGTCACAGTGAAGTCAACAGATGCACAGAAAATTCTCATTCTTTACTCAAAGACAATTAGTATTATTACAATATTGTTAATAATAGTAATTAGCACTAATAATGCTAATGTACCATGAGTTGCAGAAAATAAACTATATATTTATAATTTATATAATTATATGATTTATGTTTTATTTTGTATATATAATTATATGTATCATATAATTGCATGTGTATATATACAACATGTGTGTGTATATATATTTAAATATATATATTCATTGAAGTGTGTGGTGCTGGGGACGGAACCCAAGGACTCACAAATGCTAGGCAAGAGCTCTACCACTGAGCTACATCCCCCCCAGCCTTGTAGATATAATTTCTATGATGGAGTTCCCTGAAGCTTAAAAATCATTTCAAAGACTCCTTCACGATAAAAAAAAAAAATCGAGATTTAGAGTGATGACAATGACTTGGAGGTGAAGTGGCACATGCTGCCTGTAATCCTAGCCACTCGAGAGGCTGTGGCAGGAAGATCCCAAGTTCAAGAACAGTCTGGGCATTTTAGTGAGACCCTGTCTCAGAATTAAAAATAAAAAGGGTCTGGGGTTGTGGCTCAATGGTCGAGCTTTTGCCTCACATGCGTGGGGCACTGGGTTCCATCCTCAGCCCCACATTGTTGGGGGCTGTGCCAGCCAGAACGGCGCCTGATCACATCGGCAGTGAGGAGGTTAATTAGCATAAGCGCACTCAGGTGATTTATCACTGGCCATATTGTTAAGTCCACCCACACAACATGTGGACAGGCCCGCCTGCTTGGGCCTGCTCCTTTTTGACCCTTGCGTGGTGGGGCAGCTGGCTCCTCCCCTGATGGCAACTGCCGTGGCCCCGCCCTCCGCCTCCTGGAGGGAATATAGGTGGGCGGTAGGCGGGGGTGCGACAGAAAAAGGCGGAGAAGCCAAGGTGCAGAAAAGAAGAAGCGGCAAGCAGATAGAAGCAGCGAGTAGGGGCAGCGACAGAAGGCAGATCACAGAGCAGAGAATTGAGAACACACCTCTAGATACACCCTTAGTTCACAGGATGCAGGATGCACCTTTAAGAAGCAGCAGCAGAACTAGGAGGATAGGATTTCTGAAAGTGTAGTCTCTCTCTTAAGCAAAGTCTCTCTCCGATAAGCAAAGCCTCTCTCTCTCTCTCTCTTTCTCCTCTCAAAGCAAGTAAATCCTTGTTTCCTCTATCCTCTATACCCGCACAAATTGTTGCTGCAGGCAGTGGCAAATAGCCGCGGATTTGGCACCGCAAAGAGCCAGTGACACCACATTAAAAAAAAATAAAATAAAGGTATTGTGTCCATCTACAACTAAAAAGTAAATAAATAAATAGGGCTGGGGATGTGGCTCAGTGGTACAGTACCACTAAAAGTTTTAGAAATTTCAAAATTTTAAAAAGATGAAGAAAGGCTGGTTGGGCTCTGTCAAGGCTTCCTGAAGGGTAGAGGCTAGATCTGGCCTTGAAAGAAGTTGGAGACCTGAGGGGCATGATGGTACACGCCTTTAGGCCCAGTTACTCAGGAGGCTGAGAGGAGAACTGCAAGTTCCTGGTCATTATTTTGGTACCCCCAAATAATAAAATAAAATAAAAATAAAAAATAAACATGGCTGGGACTAGCTCAGTGGTAGTGTACCCCTGGGTTCAATTCCTAGTATAGCAAGGACAAAAGCATTTTTTTAAAAGTTGAAGATCTAAATTTATAACACTGAGGCAAGAACTGGTGGAGGTAACTCTAACAGGGTTTTTTTTTTTTCCTTCCAAACACTGAAAGCAACCATAAGACATAAGCTATGTCTTAGTGCAGCCCAGGTCACATACGCCCACGTGCGGAGGTGGCACATACACCCCCAGGAAGGAAACAATTTGTGAAACAATACTTACTCTTCCCAAGAACAATACACTCTAATTTGTGTTCTATTTACTCTATTTTTTTTCCTGTTTCTCCTTTAAAAAAAATGAAGGTCATGATTCATTAAATTCCTATTTTATGTTACTGTTGTGAATTTAAATAATGCTCTTTCTTCTTAAAGCAGCATTTGCTTCACTATAAACTAGATAATGAGGGCTAGGGGTGTTGCTCAGTGTGGAATATTTGCCTAGCATGCTGGAGGCCCTGAGTTCCTTCCTCAGTACCACAAAAAAAAAGTAAGTAAATAAATAAATAAGCAGAGGAAGAGTGAGCTGTTCCTTACTCATTAGAGGCATATCAGGACCAGCTACACAACCATCTGCCCAAAGTGCTGTAGAAAAGATTTTCAGGTTTGGCTAGAAAGATCCCTTTTAACTTTAATATCCTATCATTTTGACAACATGCCTGAGATTCTTAGTTGAATACAAATCCAACATGTAGACTGTTAGAAAAGGCAAAAGAAAGGAAGACTCTAGAGTATAACTGTGATCTTTCCCTGAGGCTTTTAATTAATTCATATCTAAATAATTTTAATGTCATAAGTGGTACAAATGCTGGCATTTTAGAAACCCCAATACTTCTTGTATTTCAAACATAGAAACAGGTTGCATATCACCTAGCTGCAGACAAAAATCAATCTATTGCTCATGACTGATGACTAGCAGCTAAGTAAGGGGAAAAACAAGTTCCTTTTTAATTTCTATGAAAAAGCCATCCCAGTTAGCTCATGTTATAATGTCAAGTAATTATGCTATCTATAGGAGGCCAAAGTTTTTCATTTCATAATTTCATTCAGCAAGCTTGGGGGTGAGGAGATTAAAAACTAGATATGGCTTTACTGATTTCTGACCATTCAATACCAGAGAGCATCCAATCTTATAACAAAGTACAAGTCTGTAAAATTATATTAATTTTTTGGCAACACCTGGCACATGTAGTACAATTTTTAAAATGCAGCCACCTGATTTGGGAACATACTTGGTAACACAAAAAATAAATAATGATTTGTTGAATGACAGCCCAAGATATCTAATAAGTGTACTGTTATTCTCTAGTTCACACACATCCCCATTATTCTCATGCACAAAGTAAGTACACAAATAATAAAATTAAGTAAATAAAAATATTGCTTTAAATACACTCATGAGTCTAGAAATAGATCTACACATAGATGAATGCTTGATTTATGGCAAAGTGGCTCTGATGAAGAAACAGTACCCTTTTCCAAAAATGGTCCTGGACCAACTGAATATCCATATGGGAAAAAATATAGACTGACCCCTTGACCCCTATCTCTTCACCTCCTCTTCACCTCTTCTCTCTCTCTCTCTCTCTCACACACACACACACACACAAATGTATTCTAGTTATAGACCTATATATGAAAGGTTTCTAGAAGATAACATGACAAATCTCTTCATGACCTTGGTGTAATTATTTCTCAAATAAGAAACAAAAAGAAGTAAAATAAAGGAAATAGCACCATCAGAAATATCATTATGGGGCTGGAGGTATAGCTTAGTGGTATGGTTCTTGCCTAGCATATATGAAACCCTGGATTTGATCCCCAGTACTGCAAATAAAATAAAATATGAACTGAAACTGTCCCCCCCAAAAAAGGAAAGGAAAAGAAAAAAGAAACCTACCATTAAGAGAGTGAAAAGACCCAATATATTATAAGATATTAAAAATATAGGCAGATTATCTTGAACTTGAACATCCAAATTGTGAGCTAAATAAACCTTTTCTCTTAAAAAATTATATGTACACATATATGTGGGTGTATATGTAAGCATATGTATGTGTGTGTATGCATATATATGCATTCATATATATATGGAGTGATCCTAAAGATCACAAAGAAACAAATTGGCAACCTAGTAGAAAATTAGTCAAGAGACAAGGAAGCACTACATGAAAGAGAACATCCATATGACCAATAAATATACAAAACATGCACAACTTCATTAGGAATTAGGGAAGGGCAGATTAAAACTACAAAGAACTACACTACCCCCACTAACCAAAATACCTAAAATTTAAAATACTAAAAGTATCACATTTTAGAAAGTAAAATAATAAATTATATAAATAAAATAAAATATTGATGGGAATTTAAATCAGTATACTCACTTTGACAGTGTACTAAATTTGAACATGCAAATACCTTATGATTTAGCAATTATAGAAAAAGATATGGACAAGAGTCACAGCAAAACTATTTGTAAGAACCTGGAATTGGACAGGGGGGAATGGGAAGAAGGAAGGGGGGATGGGAATGGGAAAGACAGTAGAATGAATTTGACATAACTCTCCTATGTACATTTATAATATACAACCAGTGTAACTACACATTATATACAACCACAATAACAATGGGAAGTTATACTCCATGTATGTATATGTCAAAATACATTCTACTGTCATGTATAACTAAAAATAACAAATTTTAAAAACTATTTGTAAGAACCTCAAGCAAACTAGTTATCTAATAAAATGCATGTATATATATATGCATATATATCATATATATATCATACACATATACAAGAAGTTATAGTCATTCAATGGAGTGCTATAGAGCCATGAAAATGTACAAATTACCTCTAAAGACAGCCAAAGATTTGTAGACAAATCTAACAAGACATTTCCATGGATAAAAAGTTCAAAACCAAGCAAAATCTAATTATCGTGACAGAAGTCAAGATAGTGGTTACATAAGGAAAGTAGGGAAAGAGTAAAAAACAGGCTCATTGGTAGAGTTGTCACATAAAATACAAAATGCTCAATTAAATTTGAATTTCAGATAAACAAGAAGTAATCCTTTAATATAAGCAGTTCCCACGCAATATTCATGTATTTTTATTGGCTAAATCTGGCACCCTAAGCAAGGTGAGGTACTTTTTGAGTACTGGTAATATTCTGTTGACATTCATTTTGTGATCATTCATTCTACATTTTTATGTATATGTGTTGTTCTTCACAATAATAAAATTTGAAAAACAAGTAAGAGTGTACTCAGTACAATGTTGCAGACTTTTAAGTATCTCATCCAACCACTGTGTTTCCCTCCCAGCCTTAATCAGCATGTGAGAGTTGTTATACTTTTGCAGGTGGTGGGCACCCATAATCAGCAGTGTTGCTAGGCCAAAAGCTGTAGGTTCTACTTTGATTTTTTATTAAAATTATGTTTACACGGCCTGCTTTTTTACTTCTGGAATCTTCACTCATGCCCTGCTTCTTGGGAGTTTTCCTTATTTGCATGGTTGGCTTATTCTTACCAAAGAGCAATGCTCTGTTTGGGAGGCCAGCCTTTAACCATAAGCCAAGAAATACACAATCCAGTGTTCAAGGTTGGACTAACCAACCTATGTGTGGGGATCAGAATCAGAATCCAGTGTCCTGAAGCTACAAATAAACCTGGAACTTCAGGGCCAGCAACTTAAATACAGACAGATACTGACACTGTTCAGAATTCATAGTCAAAACCTTCAATCTGCCAGCTGCTTTCTAAACTTATTAGAGGTTTACACAAATACCTGGAGTGCCTTCATCTAATTCCTTCCCATCAGTGTATTACTTATCTTTTGTAGACCCAACTGGCAAACCCAAGTAAAGAGTAGTAACTCCATGCAAACAAAAGCCTATAGCGTTTTCACGGTATTGTTTAAATAAGGTGCTATGTATTGCCAAGAGTTCAATGCTCAGGGTGTTTTGTGTTGTTTTGGTTTATACCTTCATCTTGCTTTCCAAGTTGGGTGTGTCTCTGTAAAGTTTGGTACTAAATTTTACAGGCTGGTAGAACTCTTTTACCTATTTGTAATCTACTCCCCCCCTTAATTGTGCCAGGTTTCTTCAATTTAATAAGAAACTATATTTATCTCTTTCACACAGGGTACTAAGAATAACAATTAGGTTCTTGGACTGTGAAGATAGGTTGAGAGAAAATCAGCTTCACCACTGAAACTGTAGCTGTGCTTCAGTTTTCTTAACTGTAGAATGGGTATAAAAATAGTACCTAATCCAAAAGACCGTTAGGAGCATCCAGTGTCATGTGACTTGATTAAAGCTGGCACATGTTAAATATTCAATGTTGTTTTTCATCATTACTATCACCGGCTACCTTTGGCGATTCTGCCACCTGGAAGAACCCTCCTATAAGGTATCTAAAGTAGGAAAAGTATCCAGATGCAGGAAGATAGGGGCCAAACCTCGAAAGTTTGGTCTCAGTTGCACCCAACCCAATGGAGAATCAGCGGCAGGAGGCCTCCCTTAGGGTCCGGGGAAATGCCGTTGCCCCAACCCTGCCTGAACCCCTGGCTTTGGCAGGGACCTCTGACCTGGGACGCCCTGGCTACTCACATCGCGTTTGAAGCTGTTGCCCGGCAGCAGCGGTAGGGCCATGACTCTCTACTTCCCAGTTTCTAGGGTCCGACGGGCAAGGGTCGGCAGGCAGCGGCCGCCGTGGCGGCGTTGTTTGACCCCCGCGTTACCTGGAAACGGGAGGAGGCGTCACGGAGGGAGGCGGGGTTAGGGTTGGCCAGGGGGCTCGGGGCGGGGGCGGGGCTCGGGGCGGGGCAAAGCGGAAACCTTCCCCGCGCACTCGGTCCCCCTCCCACCCCCACAAAGGGCAGAATGCAAGTCTCCGAAGTCTCATCTACGAAGACCAAGACAAACTCGCCTTTCCCCCGTCCCCGCCGCTTTCTGGCTTAACCTCTTCCACATAGAGCTCAAAGCCTTTCATGTACTTCAATTTCTCCCACTATTGACACTTTTTTTTTTTTTTTTTTGCCATTTGGCTATTAAATTTGGTGCAAATGCACAGAAAAGTACAGAAATTAATAAGCCACCCGTGAACCCACTGAGCTGTCACACAAGTTAATGCTTTCTTATGCTGCATTTACATCAGCTTTTATTTTGTAATTAAAACATTCGAGATGGATCTAAAACTACGCATACCCACACGAAAACACATTCCAGCAGTAACCACCGCCTTCAGTCCTTCCTCTGTGCATTTTTATACTTGAAATCAACATTTGTAAGGTCCAATCAGCGGAGACCAGGAGCGGGGTCAGGTGGCACAAAAGGCGACTTCTGTCACTCCATCATATACCTAAGATGCCTAGGCTAGGGGACCTCTTCAATTCCTCTACCCTAGTTGCTCCCTGAGTCCTACGGGTTGGACACGGTGCTCTCAGTAGTTCTCCTCTATTTCTGTTGAGCCCCCATCCCCATTATTTCTTGCTTAGTTCTCTTCTTTGAAGAAAACAAGATGTCGTTGATCTTGCCTCCAGAACCATCCTTTTTGTAATTCATAATGCAACCGTTACTCTTCTACTTCAAAAATCTAACTTTCCAGTCTCCTTCAGAAAGGCAAACTCCCTAGCTTGGTCGGAAGAGCCTTTTGTCAGGTGGATGCCTACCAACACGCTCCTTCCCTTCCTTTGTCCCCTCCTCGGATCCAGCTCTGAGAAACCTCTGGCCGTTTCCAAACCAGGCTCTTTTTCTTTTCTCCTGCATTCTGCAAATGACCCTATCTTCCTATATTCCACCCGAAGGGTAACCCCTTCTTGTCATTCACGACTTGTTTCAGTGTGAGAGAGAGACATGGAAGATTTTGCCATCTTGAGGAAACAAATACTCCTTCACCTTCTTCTGCCCCCTCTTCCATCTGTATTAGGTGTCCATTCTAATTGCGACTTTCACTGTATTATATTGCAATCTTGTGTTTACTTGATATTCCTCCAGACAGGAATTGTATGACCTTTTGTATTCATCAATAATACCATAATTGTTTTTCTGTGTTTATAAATTTTACACATTCACACTACAAGTTTCTACTACCTTGTTTGGGTTTTGGTGCTGGGGACTGAACTCCAAGCACTGCACTGCACTACTGAACTATACTCCCAGCCCCCGTTGCCTGCTTTTTTCACCTAGGATTTTGTTTTTGAGATTTTTTTACATATTGGCACATGTAGATAAGAGGTCATTCATTTTAAATGCATTGTATGCTTCTAACATAAATCATTTATCCATCTGCTGTCATCTATCAATGACAATTAGGTTGTTTCCAATTGTTCATTAGTTAACAAGGCTGCAGTGAACAACATGCTCCTTTGGAGCTTATCTAAAGGTGGAATTACATACAGGAGTGCAAGACTCCAACTTTACTAGATTTTGCACAACTTCAACTTTACTAGATTCAAGAACCAATTAAGAATTAGTTCTCTTTCCCCTCCTTTTAACAATGGGTATCATCAAGTTTTATAATTTTGCACAGACAGTTGAATAAATGTGAAGTGGTATACCATTGTCATTTAAATTTGTTTCTTCCTGGTTCCAAAAGCAGTTGATTTCCTTTACCCAAGTTAGTTACCTTCTTCTGTGACTCATCTTTTCAGATTGTTTGGTAATTTTTCTATTTAATCATCTGTAGTATTTATTTATTATTTCCTGGATACTAATCCTAGGTATAACAAGTATCTTCTCATTGTGGTTTGTCTTTTAATTTTAGATATAGTGGGGGGTTTGTTTGTTTTGTTTTCTTGTTTTTCTTTTTGTACCAGGGATTGAACCCAGGGGCACTTACCTATTGATCCACATGCCCAGCTCTTTTCTCTATTTTATTTAGAGACAGGATCTCCATGATTTGCTTAGGGCCTCACGAACTTGCTTAGGCTGTCTTTGAACTTGCAATCCTCCTACCTCAGCCTCCTGAGCAGCTGAGATTAGAAGCATGAGCTACCATGCTCTGAAAGTGGTCTTTAATGTACATAAAGTTGTCATTTTATCCTATTCAAATATATCATCCTTGCCAATATAGTTTGTGTTTTGTATGTGAATCCGAAATCTTTCATTACTTTCAAAGAACAAAGTTAGTCTCCTAAAAGTTTTTATGAGCATTTTTAAGTGTTCCTTTTCTGTTACTCTCTAAATTGGAGTATTTTGAAATAATAGAAAAGTTTATTTTTCTTTTTTCTTTTTTTCTTTTTTTTTATTGTAAACAAATGGGATACATGTTGTTTCTCTGTTTGTACATGGAGCCAAGGCATACCATTTGTGTAATCACAAATTTACACAGGGTAATGTTTGATTCATTCTGTTATTTTTTTCTCTTCCCCCCCCACCCCTCTTTTCCCTCTATACAGTCCTTCCTTCCTCCATTCTTGTCATCCTCCTTAACCCTAACCCTGAACCTAACCCTAACCCTAACGCTAACCCCTCCCACCCCCCATTATATGTCCTCATCTGCTTATCAGCAAGATCATTTGTCCTTTGGTTTTTTGAGATTGGCTTATCTCACTTAGCATGATATTCTCCAATTTCATCAATTTGCCTGCAAATGCCATAATTTTATCATTCTTTATGGCGGAGTAATGTTCCATTGTATATATATACCACAGTTTCTTTATCCATTCATCAATTGAAGGACATCTAGGTTGGTTCCACAATCTGGCTATGGTGAAACGAGCAGCAATGAACATTGATGTGGTTGTATCTCTGTAGTATGCTGATTTTAAGTCCTTTGGGTATAAGCCAAGGAGTGGGATAGCTGGGTCAAATGGTGGTTCCATTCCAAGCTTTCTGAGGAATCTCCATACTGCTTTCCAGAGTGGCTGTACTCATTTGCAACCCCACCAGCAATGTATGAGTGTACCTTTTTCCCCACATCCTCGCCAATACCTATTGTTGCTTGTGTTCTTGATAATCGCCATTCTAATTGGGGTGAGATGGAATCTTAGGGTAGTTTTGATTTGCATTTCTCTTATTACTAGAGATGTTGAACATTTTTTCATATATCTGTTGATTGCTTGTACATCTTCTGTGAAGTGTCTGTTCATGTCCTTAGCCCATTTCTTGATTGGATTATTTGTATTCTTGGTGTAGAATTTTTTGAGTTCTTTATATATTCTGGAAATTAGCGCTCTATCTGAAGTATAAGTGGCAAAGATTTTCTCCCACTCTGTAGGCTCTCTTTTCACATTACTGACAGTTTCCTTTGCTGAGAGAAAGCTTTTTAGTTTGAAACTATCCCAGTTATTGATTCTTGCTTTTATTTCTTGTGCTATGGGAGTTCTGTTAAGGAAGTCTGATCCTAAGCCGACATGTTGAAGATTTGGACCTACTTTTTCTTCTATAAGATGCAGGGTCTCTGGTCTGATTCCAAGGTCCTTGATCCATTTTGAGTTGAGTTTTGTGCAGGGTGAGAGATATGGGTTTAATTTCATTCTGTTGCATGTGGTTTTCCAGTTTTCCCAGCACCATTTGTTAAACAGGCTATCTTGGCCCCTTTGTCTAGTATGAGAAAATTGTATTTATTTGGGTTTGTATCCATGTCCTCTATTCTGTACCATTGATCTACCTGTCTATTTTGGTACCAATACCATGCTGTTTTTGTTACTATTGCTTTGTAATAGAGTTGAAGATCTGGTATTGCGATACCCCCTGCTTCGCTCTTTCTACTGAGGATTGCTTTAATAGAAAAGTTTTAAGACTAGTACAGGGGCTGGGGTTGTGGCTCAGTGGTCCAGTTCTTGCCTAGCATGTGTGAGGCCCTGGGTTTGATTCTCAGCACCACATATAAATAAATGAATAAAATAAAGATGTATCAACATCTAAAAAATAAAAATAAAAAATAATAGTACAAATAACTCTCATTTATCCTTCATCTAGATTCATCAGTTCCTCCGTCCTTTACCACATTTGTTTTATCATTCTCTCCATATATAAAGGTTTTTTTTTTCCATTGTAGAGTAAGTTGCAGACATTAAACTTTCTTTTGTGATCTAATATTTGATCAATTTTTATAATTATTCCATGTGCAGTTGAGAAGAAAAGTGTATTCTCTACTAGGTTCAAAAGTTCAGTGTAGATCATTAAGATCTATTTTATTCATTATCTTGTTTATCCTTCCTATATTTTTACTTATATTTCTACCACTTGATCTCCTTTGCATTCAAAGTCTTCTACTAGCTGTGTAGGGTATTTCTACTTTTATCTCCTTGCATCTTTGGTCTCTGCTTTTTAAAGATGGTTAAGGAACTTGGGATGTAGTTCAGAAGTAGGGCACTTGCCTAGCACACACCAGGTCCTGAATTTGATCCCTAGCACCATAAAATAAATAAGTGTGGCTATTTAGTGCCTAGATTTTCATTGTGAAATTGGCTTTTAACATTATAGTGTCCTTTTTTGGCACACTTGGTTATTTGTTCACCTAAATTCTACTTTGTCTGAAATCAGAATCACAAACCTCACTTTCAATACTTTTTAAAAATTTCTACTTTGCCATGTTTTATTTATTTAATTTGTGGTGCTGGGGATGGAACCCAGGGCTTAGAGCATGCTAGGCAATCGCTTTATGACTGAGCTACATTCCCAGTTCTCCCATTTATTATTTTTTTTTACCTGGTACATCTTTGTACATACTTTTATTTTTAACCTGTCTGAATTACTTTGATTAGATATAGCTCCTATCCACCACATATTGTTGGATCTTGCTTTGTAAGCCACACTGAAGATATTTTCCTTTCAGTAGATGAGCTGAGTCTATTCATTTACTACCAATACTGATATTTTTAGTCTCAACTCCAATATATTAAGTTGTAGTCACCATGTTTTATATGCATTTATTTACTATTTCTTCTTTTTAATGTATTTTCTTTGCAATTATAATTTATAAATTCATTTGGGTATTTACGAAGGCTTATATTTCTGTCCTAGTGTTTAGCTTTGTACTACAACTTTTCTTATGAGATAAGGTATGAACGTCCTCAATTTTACCAAATAATATTAAATTCTTTTTAAAGTGTTTATAGTTGATATACTGAAACTTTATTTATTTATTTATGTATGTATGTATGTATTTTGGTACTGGGAGTTGAACCCAGAGGCCCTTTACCACTGAGCCACATCCCCAGCCCTTTTTATTTTTTATTTTGAGTCAGGGTCACACTAAGTTGCTTAGGGCCTCACTTTATTGCTGAGGCTGGTCTTGAACTTGTGATCTTTCTGACTCAGCCTCCTGAGCCATTGGGATTACAGGTGCCTGCCACCACACCTGGTGAAACTTTAATTTTATTAAGTATATTTTTATTTCTGTAAGTCTCATTTGTTCTTTTAAAAATCTGTATATTTTTTCTTTTAAATAGGACCTTATTCTTTTCTTGTCATCTCCTTTGCTTATTCTCTCTTTCTTTGGTATTGGGCATCAAACCTAAGACCTTGTATGTAATAAGCACATACTCTACCACCGAATTATACCCCTGTCCCTTACTTTATCTCTTTGATCATTTTAAACATATATTCTTCCCTCCATCTTTATGGGGGATTGGTTTCAGGACCCTCCAGGAATACCAAAACCTATGATGCTGAACTTCCCTATTTAAAATACATAGTGTTTTCATGTGACCTTCCTGCATTCTCCTGTATACTTTAAACCTTTAGATTACCTATAATACTTAATACAATGCAAATGCTACATAACTAATTGTTATACCCTTCTAATGTTCAATAGTACAGTTGAATAACTATAGTCGACAATAATTCTGAAATATATTTCAGAAAAGCCAGTAAAGCCAAGTATGGTGGCCCAAGCCTGTAATCCCCATGATTCTGGATGTGGAGGCAGGAGGATCACAAGTTCAAGGCCAGCCTGGGCAACTTGGCAAGGTTCAAAATAAAAAATAAAAAATGGCTAGAACTGTTGTTCAGAGGTAGAGCGACCCTGAGTTCACCCCACCCACCACCCCCAGTGCCACAGGTGAGGGCAGTTAGTGGAGAGGAGTCTAACTGTTCCAACAAAAAGAAATGATATATGTCTGAGGTAATAGATATGCCAATTACAATGATCTGATTGTTACACATTGTATACATGGTATAAATGTATTGAAATGTCACAATGTAGTCCCTATATATCTACAGTGATCATTAAATTGTCAATTATTAAATATGTCAATTAAAAATAAAGTTGGTAAATAGTTGTTATACGGTTTTGCTTAGGGAATAATGAGAAGGAAAAAAGTCTGTACGTGTTCAGTAGAATGCAATTTTTAAAAAAAAATATTTTCAATGCACAGTTGATTGAACCCAGTGATATGGAGGGTCAACTCTTGGTCCTTATTCATCAATTCTAATCTCTTATGTTCATGGGGAATCACTTCTCTTTCTTATGTTGACTGACTTTCCTTCATGATGGATTATTTCCTCATGTGTTAATAAATGTTCACAAATATCCCACCTATGGGGCAACTCATAGAGCTGAGACTCATACCTTCTGATTCCATGTGGAGTCTTCTTCTGGTGCCATTGTTCACACGCACTGACCACTGCTTAGTCATGGCCACACTGTACACACAGGCACAGTGAGGATAATTTCCAAACAAAAAGTAGTTCTAATATGTATGATTTTTTTTAAGGGAGTAATGGAAGAAAATGTCTTAAATTAGGGTTCCCTGAAAGATCTAGCACCTAAGGCTGCTGCCCACATCCATCTATACCCCCATGTGCTCTATTCACACCTGCTACATCCTTTGGGCATACTGACATCTCCATCTTTGTACTTCCTTGGCTATTCCCCACATCCTGTCTGTTCTCCCATAACCCACATAGAATCTTAGAATCATTGATCCAATTGTTTTTCATTTAACTGACATTTATTGAGTACCTATTCTGATGTGCCAGGACCTTTTCCAAACACTGGAATGAATCAGTGACTAAAATAAAGTGACACCCACCCCACCCAGTGAGGGGATCAAACCCAGAGCCTTGGTAAATGCTCTACCAGAAAGAGTGACACTTCTTAACACCCAAGATTTGAGGTAATCAGACTTTTGTAAATTGGAACTTGTAACTTCTTGCTTTCTTTTCCTTCCATGACACATATCTTCCCATTCCGCCTCCCCTGACACATCTAGCACAAAGGAACATCTGAAATGGTATATAACTCCTTTTGAAAATAAATTTAAAGTCAATTAGTCCTGAGAATTGCAAGACACCCCTGAAATAACTGAAGACACCTTGGGGCATGTCAAGACCAGTGCTGGGAAGCACTGTTATTGATGTTCAGAGTCTGTGTTACACACCCATGGATCAAGAAAGCACAGGGGAGGCCAAAAGAGCTACCACTTCTGAGCAAGCTCATACTGGCCTAGGAGCAAGGAAATATTTGCCCAGTTGGAGGATTTCTTTTGAGGAATGAGGTCATTCTGCAATCTGGAGCCTTTCCACAAGATGCAAGAGCCCTGGGCAGCAGGAGGGAGTGCCTTTGACGGTATTTCTGTTCAAACTTCCTTTTCTCTTCCAGTGAAATCCAGCCTGTCAGTTCTCCCATGTTTTGATATCCTCATAAATATCACTGCCCCCTTCTTCTCAGTTCCTGAAAGCTGACATTCTTTTTCATTATTTTGTGCTTACATGGGTTATATACACATTTCAAGTCCTCATCTTGAGCATTTAAAGAGGAATTAGCTTCACTTCTTCATAAACTCTTACAAAAAATAGAGGAGACACCAAAACCAGACAGAGTCATCATCAGAAAATAAAACTACAGACCAATATCTCTTATCAATAAAGAAACAGAAATCCTGAAAAAAAAATACTAGCAAGCCAGATCCAGCAATATATAAAAAGGATTATAGACACAGACCAAATGGTATTTATTCCAAGAATGCAAACTTGGTTTAGCATCTGAAAAGCAATTGATGTAATATACCACAATAATAGAATAAAGGAAAAAACACATGTTCATCTCAATACACAGAGACAAACATTTAACCAAATGGAACACGATTTTTCTATAAAAGCAATTATCAAACCAGGAACACGATTTTTCTATAAAAGCAGTCATCAAACCAGGAATAGAAGGAACTTCCTGAGGCCAGGGGTACAGCTTAGTAGCAGAGTGTATGCTTAGCATGTATGAGCCCTGGGTTTGATCCACCCGCTACCCCCCCTCCAAAAAAAGGACTTCCTCAACCCAATTATGGAAATTTATGAAAAAACATAACTAATATCATACTGAATAGTGAAATATTAGAAAGCAATGACAAGATAAAAACCAGAAACCACTTTAACACCTGGAGATTAAATAATACACTATTGAATGGGGAATGGATAGCAGAAGAAATCAGGGGAGAAATAAAAAATACTTAGAAACAAACAAGAATAGTGATATGACATATGAAAACCTCTGAGACAGTATGAAGGCAGTTCTAAGATTAAAGTTTATAGCACTGAGTTCACACATTTTTTTTTTTTTTGCAGTGCTGGGGATTGAACCCAGGACCTTATACTTGTGAGGCAAGCACTCTACCAACTAAGCTATCCCCCCAGTCCTGAGTTTGCACCTTTAAAAAAATAGAAAATACCAAATAAATAATCTAACATTACACCTCAAGGTCTGAGAAAAAGAACAACAAACTAACACCAAAATCAGCAGAAGACAAGAAATTATTAAAATAAGAGTCTAAATCAACGGAATTGACAATAAAAAAAAAACAATACGGAGGATCAATGAAACAAGGAGTTTAATTTTTGAAAGGATAAATAAGATAGATAAACCCTTAACCAAACTAACCAAAAGAAAGAGAAGACTGAAATTAATTAAAAAAATTTGGGAGGTGGGGTACTGGGAATTGAACCCAGAGGCCCTTAACCACTGAGAAATATCTCCAGTTCTTTTTATTTTTTATTTTGACTCAGGGTCTCACTAAGTTGCTTAAGATCTCACTTCCTTGCTGAGGCAGGTCCTTGAACTTGTGATCCTCTTAATTCAGCCTCCTGGGTTGCTGGGATTACAGGCACACACCACCACACTATCCCAAATTAACAAAATTAGAGATAAAAAGAAACTATCACCACAGACACTACTGAAATCCAGAGGATCATTAGAAACTATTTCAAAAGTCTATACTCCAATTAGCTAGAAAATAGTGAAGATTTTGACAAATTTCTAGAGACATAAGACCTACCCAAATTGAGGATTTAGAAAAATTAAAGAGATCAATATCAAGTAATGAAATCAAAGCAGCTGTCAAAAGACTTCCAACAAAGAAAAACCCAGGACCAGAAGGATTCACAGCTGAGTTCTACCAGAACTTTAAGGAATAACTAACACCTGTTCTCCTCAAATTATTCCAAGAAATAGAAATGGAGGGAACACTTGCAAATACATTCTATGAAGCCAGTACATTCTGATACCAAAACCAAAGACACATCAAGGAAAGAAAACTTCAAACCAATATTGTGATGAACATAGATGTGAATATTCTAATAAAATATTGTCAAAACACATACAAAAACATTTTTAAAATATAGTGCACCACAATCAAATGGAGTTCATCCCAGGGATGCAAGTTTTGTTCAACATACAGAAATCAATAAATGTAATTCATCACATAAATGATGTTAAGAACAAGAATCACATGATTATATCAATAGATATAAAATCCTTTGATGAAGTACAGAATCCATTCATCTTTAAAACACTAGAGAAAGTAGGCATAGAAGGACCTTACCTCAACATTGTCAAAGCTATAAATGACAAACCCAAGGCCAACATCATACTTTTAAAAATAAATTTTGATTCATTGTACACAAATGGGGTACAACTTTTGTTTCTCTGGTTGTACACGGAGTCGCACCATTTGTGTAATCATCCATGTACATAAGGTAATGATGTTTATCTCATTCTGTTATTTCCCCAACATCATACCTAATACAGAAAAACTGAAAGCATTTCCTCTAAAAAGAGGAACAAGATGTTCACTCTCACCACTCTTATTCAACACAGTCCTTCAAACACTAGTGAGAGCAGACAAAAAAAGCAAACTAAAGGGATACAAATAGGAAATGAAGAAGTCAAATTGTCTCTGTTTGCTGATGACATGATCCTATATTAAGAAGAACCAAAAAACTCCACCAGAAGACTTCTAGAGCTAATAAACAAAATTGGTTAAGTAACAGGATACAAGATCAACACTCATAAATTAATCATTTTCCTAAACTCAAATAATGAATCTGCTGAAAAAGAAAATAGGAAAACTACCCATTCACAATAAACTAAAAAAAAAAAAAAAAAAAAAAACTTAGGAATCAATCTAGCAAAAGAGGTGAAGGACTTCCACAAAACTATTGAGCACTAAAGAAGGAAACTGAAGAAGACCTGAGAAGATGGAAAGATTCCCATGTTCTTGGATAGGCAGAATTGATATTAAAATGGCCATACTACCAAAAGGACTATACAAGTTCAATGCAATTCCCATCAAAATACCAATGACATTCTTAATAAAGGTAGAAAAATCAGTGCTGAAATTCATATGGAAAAACAAGAGAACCAGAATAGCCAAAGCAATCCTTAGCAAGAGTGAAGCTGGAGGCATCATAATTACAGACCTCAAATTATGCTACAGAGCTATAGTAACAAAAACAGCATGGTACTGACACCAAAACAGACATAAAGACCAATGGAATAAAATAGAAGACACAGAGAAAAACTCACATAAATACAGTTATCTGATAATAGACAAAGATGCCAGGTACATACATTGTTGAAAAGACAGCCTTTTAAATAAATAGTGCTGGGAAAACTGGGTATCCACATGTAGAAAAATAAAACTCAACCCCATCCTTCACTCTGCACAAAATTCAACTCAAAGTGGATCAAAGACCTAGGAATTAGACTGAAACTCTGCAAGTGCTAAAAGCAAATGTAGTTCCAGCACTCCAGCATGTCAGCACAGGAACCAACTTCCTTCTTAACAAGACTCCTAAAGCACAAGAAATAAAGCCAAGAATAAATAAGTAGAATGGCATCAAATGGAAAAGCCTCTACACAGCAAAGGAAACAAGATTTGAAGAGAGAGACTACACAATGGGAAAAAATCTTCGTTAGTTACTCCTCTGACAGGGAATTAACATCCTGAACATTTAAAGAACTAAAAAAACTTAAGACCAAATAACCCAATCAATAAATGGGCAAAAGAACTAGATACTTCTCAAAAAAAGAAGTATGAATGACCCACAAATATATAAAAATATATTCAATGTCTCTAGCAATCAGGGAAATGCAAATCAAAACCACATTGAGATTTTACCTCACTCCAATTAGATGGCAATAATCAATAATACAAATGATAATGCTGAAGATGTAGGGAAAAAGATACATTCATACAATGTTGGCAAGACTGCAAATTAGTACAACCACTCTGGAAAGCAGTATGGAGATTCCTCTAGGAATGGAACCACCATATGACCCAGCTATCCCACTCCTCACTATTTATCCAAAAGAACTAAAATCAGCATACTATACTAATACGGGCACATCAATGTCTATAGCAGCACAATTCACAATAGCCAAGTGTGGAACCAGTCCAGATGTAATGGATGAATGCCTGAAAAAAAAAATGTCCACGGGTTCATCAATGGATGAAATTATGGCATTTGCTGATAAATGGGTGGAACTGAAGAACATTATACTAAATGAAGTAGGCCAGACTCAGAAAGTTAAGGGTTGAATGTTTTCTCTAATATGCATAAGCTAGAGAAAAATAAGAGGAAAAATGGAGGGATCCTAAAAAAATAAAATGGAGATCAGTGGAGTAGAGTAAGGAGATAGAGGGGGAGAGAGTAGGGACAAGAAAAGGGGGGAATTGCAGAATAAAGTAAATCAAATTATGCTATATGCATATATGAATATACCACAGAGAATTTCACCTTTATGTATGTCTATAAAGCCCCAGTTAAAAAAAAACAATAAATAAATAGAAGGAAGACCAGTAGAGTATAGGAGTTGGAATAGGGGGAGGAAAAGAGGAAGTATGAGGAACTGAAATGGAAGAAATTATATTCAATGCACATATAATTATGTTAAAATGAACCCCACTATTACGTGTAACTACAATGCACTAATAAAAACATAATGAAGGGCTGGGGAGATAGCTCAGTTGGTAGAGTGCTTGCCTTGCAAGAACAAGGCCCTGGGTTTGATCCCCAGTACCGCAAAAAATAATAATGAAAATAATAAAGAAGACCTACAAATGGCCAATAAGTATATGAAAACATGCTCAGCATTATTAATCAAGGAAATGCAAATTAAAACCACAATGAGATATCACTTTTCACCTGTTAGAATGACTATTATCAAAAATATAGTGTACCATCAAAATGATAAGTAATAGGATGTGTAGAAAAAAGAACTCTCATATGCTGTTAGTGGGAGTGTAAATTAGAACAGCCATTAAGCGGGGCTGGGGTTGTGGCTCAGTGGTAGAGCACTTGCCTAGTATGTGGGAGGCAATGAGTTCCATCCTCAGCACCACATAAAAAAAAGAATAAAATTAAGGTATTGTGTCCATCCACAACAACAAAATTTTTTTTTAAAAAAAGAACAGACATTAAGGAAAACAATACAAAACTTCCTTAAAAATAAAACTACCATCCTCATATTATTCCCCTGTGTTTAGTTATAAAATAAGAAATCTCAGAATGTTTCATTATGCACCATGAAATCTACCATATTCCTAGTAAGGGTTTATCAAACTACACAGTGTAAACATCTTATTTTTGTACACTGACTGACATCAGGCACAGAGAAAAAGTCCACATTCCCAAAGGAGTGGCACCAACTGAAAGATGGATGATGGGACTGAGAAGTATATTTTGTTGTGATCCTAAAATTCTTTGATTTTAAATCATGAAAGCACAGACGGTATAAAGTTTGTATGCTTAATGTTGTATGTTACATTTTAAAGTCCATTTAATTAAAAAAATAAAAAATAAAACTACCATATGATCTAGTAATCCCACTTCTGGATCACATCCAAAGGAAATGAAATCAATATGTCAAAGAGATATCTGTACTCCCATGATCAATGCAGAATAATTCACAATGACTGAAATATGGAATAAAACTCTGTGTTTGTGTAACTCAGTTTATCGTTGCTGTAACCAAAATACCTAACAAGAACAACTTAGAGGAAGAAAAGTTTATTTTGACTCACTGTTTCAAAGGTTCAGTCCATGGTCAGTTGACTCCATTGCTCTGGGCCCAAGATAAGGCAGAACATCATGGCCAAAGAGTACAGTAGAGAAAAGTTTCTCTGTTCAGGGCAACCAGAAAGCAGAGAGATAGGAAGGACCGGCAGGGAAGATGCACCCTTCCAGGGCATGCTCCCAGTGACCCACCTCCTCTAGCCGCACCCAACTGCCTATAGTTACCACCCATTCTGTCCATTCAAATCATTAACCAAGCAAAAGAATTAATCCAATGATTAGGTTACAGCTCTCACAATCCAATAACTGCACCTCTAAATAGTTCTGCATTAACACTGGAGATTTGGGTGAATACCTCATATCCAAATCATAATGGTGTCCATCAAGGATGAATGGATAAAGAAAATGTGGTATAGGTGCACCATGGAATACTCTTGGCCTTAGAAAAACAATGAAATCCTGTCATTTGAAACTATATGGGTGAACCTAGAGATTATGTTAAGTGAAATAAGCCACATACCACATGACATGAAAGAGATATACCACGTGATCTTATGTGAAATCCAAAAATGTTGAACCCATGGAAAAAAAGAGTAGAATGGTAGTTAATAGGGGCTAGGAAGAAAAGGAAAAGGGTGGGGAGATGTTGGTCAAAGGATACAAAATTTCACTTAGGAGGAATAAGTTCAAGACTCTACCAGCTACTATAATTAATAGCAGTATATTCTTGAAAACTGCTGAGAGATAG
Source organism: Sciurus carolinensis (assembly GCF_902686445.1). Classification (NCBI taxonomy): domain Eukaryota; kingdom Metazoa; phylum Chordata; class Mammalia; order Rodentia; family Sciuridae; genus Sciurus; species Sciurus carolinensis. Next base: position 36,738,099 of record NC_062232.1, read on the forward strand.
ATGTGTTCTCAACAGGAAAAAAAAATGGTTAGCATGTGAGGTAATGAATATGTTAATTAGATCAATATGGCCTTTCTATGGTGTTCACAAATTGCAAAATATGTTGGCTTCAGGCCTATAATCCCAGCTATTCTGGAGGCTGAGGCAAGAGGATTGCAAGTTCAAGGCCAGCCTGGGCAACAAAATGAGGCCTGTCTCAAAATGAAAAATAAAAAGGGCTGGGGATGTAGCTCAGTGGTGAGTAATGTGCTTAGTATGAGTAAGGCTCTGGGTTCATGCCCAGCAACAAAGCAAGTGAATAAATAAAATTTTAAAACCCTTTAAAAATTGACTATGAATCTATACTTGCTGAATTTCATTGATGGGTATCTGAGGGCTTAGCATCCTCTTCTGTTTTAGAAAATGTTAGAAAGTTGTCATAATAAACAGTCGAAAACCAAACCACTAATTACTCATATCTAATAAAATATTACCACATGGAAATAATGTTATCAGACTTCCTAATTTTTTTAAAGAATTCAGAAATTCAGATACTAATGTAAAATCTTTGGTGTTTGATGATCCATTTTTAAATCACAGGGCACAAAAAAAAGTTACATGTGGAGTTTGCATTCAGCACACAGCCCCCACTTTGCAACATATAATTTAGAATTAATGGATTCTGAGATTATCTATCATAAAACTTATCTTAAGCATACAGTTAACATTCTGCATTTTTTTTTTGTACTGGAGAATGAACCCAGGGGTGCTTAACCACTGAGCATCATCCCAGTCCATTTTTATATTTAATTTAGAGACAGGGTCTTGCTGAGATGCTTAGTGCCTTGCTAAGTTGCTGAGACTGGCTTTGAACTCTCAATCCTCCTGTCTTGTCTTCCCAAGCGGCTGGGATTACAGGCATGTGCCACTGTACTTGGTTGTGCATTTTATTTTTAAAATCATAACCAATTTCAAAAAAGTTCAAAGAATGATGAAACAGTCACTCATGTATTTACTATGTAGCCTTAAGAAAACTTAACATGCTCCCCCAAATGCTTCTAAAAGAAATAAAATGCCATTTTGTATTAATGTATTATTAATGCCATTTTGGTGCCTCTCCTTTATCCCATTCCCTCTGTCTCTCCAAGTAAAACTATCCTGAAGTTTGTGTCCATCTTTCCCAGCCAACTTTGTAGAATTTCACTACAGCTGTTATTTATCCAAAGAACAGCAAATGTGTTTTCTTTTTCTAGTCTTGAAATAAATGGTTTTACACAGTCACAAAAATTCAATTAGATTTCTACTTAGCAACAAAAAACAGCTAGAAAACTAACTTTTAAAAGACCACTTAGAATAACATTGAGAAATAATTTGTATCTAGGAATAAACCTAAGAAAGGATGGGTAAGACATTTAGGGGGGAATGATAAACTATATTGAAAGGCATTAAATAAGGTCTAAAGGAATGGAGATAAGGCTGGGGGTATAGCTCAGTGGCAGAGCACTTATATAAGCATGCATGACACTCTGAGTTCAATCCCCAGGACCATGAGCATAAATACATAAACACATAAATAAAAAAAATGTAGATAGACATTATATGCATGGGTTGGAAGATTCAAAATTCTGAAGATATCAATTCTCCTCATTGTCACTCCAGTGACAATCCCAAAAAGGAAAAAAAATAGAGAAGGGGGGAAAAACACATAGAAAGATACATTTACATAAATACATATAAATATAAATACATAAATGTATTCATATAAATACAAATAATAAAATAAATACATTCATTTATATAAATGAATATAATGTATAATGTGTATATAATGATACATAATGTATATTTATATAAATGGTACATTTAAATACATTTCAAAAACATACAAAAGCCAGCAAAATAGTGTTTAGTTACACAAACATATGCAAACTAATAAAACTATAAATGGAAATAAATGATAAAGGTTACAGTTGGGGAAGAGGGGACAGAAATTCAAAGATAACAATAATGTTCTTTTTCTTTCTTATTCTTATTTATTTATTTATATTTGTGGTACTAGAGATTGAACCCAAGGCTGTTCTACCACTGAGCTACATCCCCAACCCTTTTTATTTTTTATTCCGATAAAGGGCCTCTGTAAGTTGTTGAGGCTGGCTTGGAACTTGTGATCCTCCTGCCTCAGTCTCCTGAGTTGCCTGGGATGACAGGCCTGTGCCACCACATCCCACAAAGTTTGGCACTCTTTCATTTTCTCTGTTCTGTATCAGTTTAGACAACATCTAGCTCCACATCTTTCATATTAGTGTTCAAGGGAGTTTAAAAGTGTGCTATTATGAAATATGAACTTGATCTTCTTTCCCCCATTTCTTGGCATACAACTACTAAAATCCTTGGAATCTGTGAAGTGATAGTGTCTTTTGTACACTGATTGACTGATGGCTGGCAGCCCCTAGGTAGCTTCAGGATGAAGCTGATCACTCTAAGAACCAAGGCAGGATTAGAAGACTGGAACTTTTGCCCCACCCCCAAATTTGCAGAGGGGAGAATTGCTAAAGGTTAAATTGATCACCAATAATAAAATCAATCATAACTATGCAATGAAGCCTCCATAAGCCTCAAGGGAAATAGTTAAGAGAGCTTCCAGATAGCGGTATACACAGAGGATCCTTCAGGTCAGTGTCCCCAAAGAGGGCATGGAAGTTCTGCACCCCTTCCCCAATTCCTTACCCTATGCATCTTGTCTCGTGTTATTCTGTATCCATTGTAATATCCCTTATAATAAACCAGTAGCATAAATGTTTCATGTGTTTTAACCCACAGGTCAGGTTGTGGGCACCTCAATTTATAGTCCATGGGTCAGAAGCACAACCTGGGGCTTGTCATTGGCATCTGAAGCTGGGCAGTCTTGGGGACTGAGTCCTTCCTTAACCTGTTGGATTGGAAGTTATTTTCAGGTAGATAGCATCAGAATTGGACTGAATTAGAGCTTGCCAATGTGTCTGCTAGAGGATTGTTTGCTTGCTTAGCAATGTATAGGAAAATCCCCCATATATTCGGTCACAAAATTTTCTGTGTTGATGGTTGAATGAGAGTATAGGAGAAACAGAGTTTAGTTTCTCCTATTCTCTCAGAAAAGGAGATGTTAGAACTGAAGACAGAATATTTGGGAATAAGCGACATACAGATGACTGTTAAAACTGAAAATGAGTTTTCTTATAGGAAATTATAAAAGATGCAAACCACAGAACTACCAGAGAATAAACCTTGGAAAACAGCTCCTTTTACTACCACTATTTCTTTCCAAAGTCAAATGACTAGATATAATGGACAAAATTGGAAAGGCATGTGTTCCATCCCAGCTTTGCTGCTTACTAGCTGGGTGATCTTCAGGAAACCATGTAACCTCTCTGTGCTCTAGATTTTAATCTATAAAATAGATGGTCATGAGAATTACACTGAAAAATAAATGTAAAGCACTTAGCATTGTAGCAAGCACATAATATACACTCAATAAATGCCATTTTGTTTTAAAATTTTGTATTAGAAACAGGAAGATCAGAGGCCAAGAAGGTATGTGTTAAAACTAAAGAAATGGGGCTGGAGATGCAGCTCAGTGGTAGAGTGTTTGCCTAGATGTATAAGGCTCTGGGTTCAATCCCCAGCACCACAAAAATAAAAGTAAAATAATAAAAATAAAACACTAAAGAAATGATTTTTCCTGAGATTTTTTTAAAATAAAAGTTCTCCATTAAAGGAACTATTCAAAGTATATTATATGGACTGTAATTCTTATATAAGTTTTCCATTTCCTGTGCTCTGCAAATTTTGGTGTAATCTGAAAAAAAAAATAATGAGGTTTAGGATATGTAATTTAAAAAACAATTTCACCTGTATTTACTGGTAGACTTCATTAGAGATAATGATAGGGAACAGACCAGCAAGTTAATCCTCTTCTTTGCCTTCCAGTTACCAAATTAAAGATCACTTTTACTCATTAGTTTGATCTATTCTCCTTCGAAGTAGAAGTCTTCCTTCCTTCCTTCCTTCCTCTCTCTCTCTCTCTCTCTTTCTCTCTCTCCTCATAATAGTAAGAAATCAAGGATACAGAGAAAATCTGAGAACAACAGCAGAAAAAAAGACTGCAAAATAAAATGTTAAAAATATGTTTTAAGGAAATAAAAATTTGGGGGTAAGGGACGAATGGAGGAACATTAGATTGTATAGCAGGAAATGAGGGGGTGGAATGAGACAAACATCATTACCCTATGTACGTGTATGATTACACAAATGGTGTGATTCTACATTGTGTACAACCAGAGAAATGAAAAGTTGTACTCCATTTGTGTATAGTGAAAAAAAGTTAATTTTATGGTATATAACTTAAACCCCAATAACATGACCTTAAAATTAAAAAAAAATTTAAATTGATTGAAATAAAATACTTTGCCAAAACTGAAAAAAAAAAAAGAAGTAAAAATTTGAGAGGACAATATATCACCTAAAAAGATGAGGAATACTTGAAGTAGGACTCCTAGAAATGACAAATGCAATCACTAAAATTTAAAGAATTAGATACATTTGAAAAGAGACTTGGAAGACATATCTCAGGAAATTTGTCAGAATATAGCAAAAAGAGATTAAGAGCTAGAAAATATTAATGAAAAATAAAGAGGCATGTAGAAAAACATGAAAGTATCCAACATATATTTACTAGAGTTCCAAAAAGGAAATTAGAACATAGAAAAAGTGATCTTCAAAACTTAAATGAATAAGGATTTACCAGAATGGTTGAAAAGACATGTATCCTCAATTATAGTGGGAGGGGGGGGGGCGCGGAAAGATCATAATCCAAAAACCAAAAATAAATTTCAGTCACAAAAGCTCACAAAAAACCTTAAATATATGCAGCAACAAATCACCATAAACATTACAGAGAAACAAAGGCAAGTCAAGTGAACAAAAATAAATAAGACAGGACTGAGGATGTGGTTTAGTGGTAGAGCCTAGCATGCCCTGGGTTCAATCCCCAGGACTACAAAAAAAGTGAGGCTGGGATTGTCATATATCGCTGGTGGGAATGCAAAATACTATACTTGCTTTGGGAAATTGTTTTGCAGTTTCTTATAAATTTAAACATACACGTATCGCATGACCAAGATATCTCACTCCTGTGTATTTATCCTGCAAACATGAAAACTTAAATGCCTAAAAACCTGTGAGCATACATTCATAACAGCATGATCTGTAATCGACAAAACCTGAAATAACATAAATATCTTTCAGTGAAAGAAAGCATAACACACTGGTACATACATAAAATTGAATATTATTCAGCTATAAGAAATATACGATGAAGACAACACCATGGATAAATCTCAAATTCATTTTTCTAAGTGAAAGAAGCCCAGTTTAAGATTCCATACTGTACCATTTCATTTATTTTATTTGTTTTTTTTTTTTTTTTCAAGGTACTGGGAATGGAATTCAGGGCCTTATGCATGCAAGGCAAGTGTTCTACCACTGAGCTATATCCCCACCCCTCATAATAATGGTGAAAAGATTTGTGCCAAGGGGCTACAAGTGGGGACAATGGTTCTGTATGATGATCATGGAAAAAGTAACACAAATAGGTATGTATCAAAACTCACAGAACTGTCTAGGCTCAGTGGCACATGTGTATAGCCCTAGCTACTCAGGAGGCTAAGATGGGAGGATCACTTGAGGCCAGGAGTTCAAGGCCAGCCTGGGTAACAATCTCAAAATTAAAAAAGAAAAAACTGTATATCAAAAGAAAAAGACGACTATTTTACTATGATAACTTTTTTGGTTAACGGCTTTATTAAAATATATAATTAATATACTATACATTCACTCATTTAAAGTATACAACTCAGTGGGCTTTCATTTTTTCCCTCTTTTTTAATTGATGAAAATTGTATGTATTTATGGCATACAAAATGATGTTTTGAAATATGTATGCATTATATAATGGCTAATCAAGCTAATTAACTTATGCATTACCTCATGTTTATTTGTGGTGAGAGCACTTAAAATCTAGTCTTTTATCAATTTTCAAGTATACAATACATTGTTATTAAATACAGTCACTATATTGTACAATATAGCTCTTAAATTTATTCTATCGCGTTCCCTCTGCCCGCAGAGAGAGACACGACAAACGTCTGAAGCTTTGGAAGTTTATTGTGCACAGTCTTCCTTTCTTTCCCTCTTTTCTATCCCCTTCTCTCTTTTCTTTCTCTCGCTCTCTTTCCCTCTGCTTAACTCTCGCCTGCTCCGGTCGCTCCGCTTCTCCCGCTCGGCTCTCGCCCTCGCTCGCACTCTTCTTCCTCGCTTCTACTCCCCCCTCCCAGGAAGTTACCAAGCTTATATACACTTCAACCAATCAAGGGAGAGTACACGAGGTAAACGGCGAACAGCTGTAGGTATAGAATAGGCACACGAGAGAGGCATGCACTAATCACATTGTTAACTAGCTAATACTGTATAGCCAACCGCTTTTGGCTCAGCGCCAGACGCCATCTTGACCGTGCCCAAGGCTGGGAGTCCCGGGTACCCCGACATTATTCCTGCTGTCTAACTGAAATTTTGGTTCCTTTAACTATAATTTTTAAAATAAAAATGGAGGACTCAGGCTGTAACTCAGTGGTTATAACTTGCCTAGCCTGTGTGAGGCCCTGGGTTTGATTTCCAGCACCACCAAAAAATAAAATAAATTTAAAATATGAAAACATGTTATTTTTTTATACGAGTATATATTTATTAAAAACAACCTATATCATAATGCACTCAAAATACCACATACTGTTATGTGGTATAACATGTTATTTTTTAAAAAAAGTAAAAGTGGAAAACCCAAGTCAGGTGTGGTGGCCCATGTCTGTAATCCCAGTGACTCAGGAGACTGAGGCAAGAGGATCTCAAGTCGAAGGCCAGTCTCAGCAACTTTAGCAAGACCCTGTCTTAAAATAAAAAGGACTGGGCATGTAACCCAGTGGTAAAGCTCTCCTGGGTTCAATCCTCAGTACCAAAAAAAGAAAAGTGGAAAACTTAAATAAATGACTGTAAAAAGTAATTCAAGATCTACAGTTAAAAAACCATCCAGCCCAGAGGGAAATGTTTCCTAACTCTTTAAAGAACAGATGTTTTCTATTGTTATACGTTAAAGAACTCACAAATATATGGTTTCCAACTCTCTATGATGCTAACTAGCATAACCCTAATAAGAATACCAGACAAAAAGAGTGTTAAGAAAGTCAGAAGGGGGCTGGGGTATAGCTCCGTGGTAGATGATTTGACTAGCATGAACCAGGCCCTGTGTCCCCTCCAACCCAACGTGCAGCATGAGGAAGGGGGAGGGGCCGAGGGAAAAATGGAATGAGGAAAGGAAAGGAGAGGAAAATAAGAGAGAGAGGTGAAAAAAAGAAAAAGCAACAAACCAAAAAACCATGAATTGATCACACTTACCAGCACAGATCCTAAAATCCTAAATAAAATGTTAGAAAATTAGAACCTAGCGACATATTGAATGATACATCATGACAAGAAAAAAGGAGTAAATCTCCAAAGAGTATTTTCAGGCTTTAGAAGAAGTTAATAAAAGATGAGCTCAAGGCAAGGTGATAAAGCAACATAATAAGACAGATGTAGGCTAAGGAAAAATGCTATGTACATGTGATGTATTTAAACAAGATCTGTTTTTCCACTTCTGGCAACACAGCAGGTATCTTTTAAATCCTCTCCTGCCCCCCACCACACACACGCACACTTCCCTGATTAAAATACAAGGGGCCAACCTGCACAACTTAACAAAACCCCATCTCAAAATAAAATTTCTTAAAAAGGGCTGAGGATGTAGCTTGGTAGCGGGGTATTTGCTTAGTATATTTGAGGTCCTGTGTTTACTCCCTAGCACCGGAGCCCTCCCTTTAAATATATAGCTGCATTCAAAGGAAGTAAGGAATTCCCAAAGGTCCAAAATTTTTGGTAGATGACGCATCAAACCACAGTGATAAGCAGGCAGTGATGGAGTTGGCTGTACTACCCCAGGTTAGATTCTCTTAACCTCACTAACTAGGAGATTCCTTAAGTCTGTGGGCTTATCGAGTCAGGAGAGAAACCTTGGGCAAAGAAAGACTGGGTTCATTCATTGTCACTAAAATGGCAGACTAGAAATCTCCTACCAGCAACGGATATACAAAGAAATGTGATGAACTTCCCCTCACACAGGTCAGGGTTAGAATATCAACTCACCCCTTGGTTCTTCATCTGCTCTGACAAAGTTTAAAAAAATGATCCCTATATTGCTAAAACCAATGGCCACTCTCCCACTTTCATTTTTTTTGCATTTTTCTGAGGCATCTGACACTGTGGTCCACAAGCACCTCCTTGAAAGTCTCTAGTGCTCCAACCTCAATAGCCTGCACTCTCTGGATCCTCTTTTCATGCCCTTGGATATTTATCCTCTGTCTTTGTGTCATATTCCTCTCTCAAGCCATCTGATTTTCATCTTTGGAACTCTTCACATGATTTCTTTGATCAAATTTGCCTGACCTAATGGATTTAACTACAGGTGCTTTTGAATCAATGACCTAGCCCAGAATAGTTCCCTGAGCTTTAGAATTGACATGCTATCCCAAAATATGACATCTTGGTATAGTAAATAGTTTAAACTTTGAGGGATGATAGGTGTGGGAAAGGCTTTCTGAGATTCCCCTGCAGCAGATCCTAATGTGAGAGGTGCCCTTCCTAGATCCAGAGGACTGAAGCATCCTCCTCTTCCAAGATGGAGGGACACCACAAGAAATCTGAATGAATAACCTTGCCAAGTATCCCCCAGTTTACTCCCTTAGCCCATACCTTTTCTCCTATCAAATTTTCTGACTCCTCATACTTCATCAAACCTAGTATAAAAATGCTTAGGTTTCAGTGTTTCTTCAGGGTTTCGTTTTCTTTTTCTTTCTTTCTTTTTTTTTTTTTTTTTTTTTTTTTTAGTACCAGGGATTGAACTCAGGGGCACTCGACCACTGAACCACATCCTCAGTCCTATTTTGTATTTTATTTAGAAACAGGGTTTAACCGAGTTGCTTAGCAGCCTCACTTTTGCTGAGGCTGAGTCTTGAACTTGTGATCCTCCTGCCTCAGCCTCCTAAGCCACTGGGATTATAGACCTATGCCACTGCGCCTGGCTCCAGGGTTTCATTTTCTTATGGCGGCTCCTGTATCATGTAAAACGTGTATTAACTTCTATAATTTTTCTCTTTGTCACTGTCTTCTGTCAGTCTAATTTATAGGGCCCTAGCCAGAGAAACTAGGTGAGTCTGGCTAGTCTTGCATCCATACTGAGTGCCATCTGGGTAATATACCTCAATTGGAAAGCTGACCTGGGCATGTAACTGAATGCAATGGGTTTGCCCCTCCGTAACTGCAAAGCTAACAAGCACAGTCAGGAGATAAAAGAGTGGAGAGAGCAGCAAGTAAGGAGAGAACTACAGACAATTCCCAAAGTATTATTCTCTCTGAACAAAGAAAGCATGGGGCTTTTATTGGCGAAATTTATACATATTCATATAGGAAAGACTCATTACCACGTGTAGAGGTGGGCACATTCCTGAGCATGCTCTTTTTGAGGTCATATATCACATTTTTAAAATGGTGGACACGAATGCCTCTGGGCAGAGAATTTAATATGATGAAGAGCAAAGTTGACTCTAGGTCACCTAAAAAGAATGAGTCAGAGTGACTGGTCAATTTGGGATGGTTCCTTGTCATTTTCTCTGAAGGCCCTTATCTGAAAACAAACAAACAACTTTGAAGCTGCATTAAGTGTCATTTAGGGGATGGAGCTTAGTGGTAAAGCACTTACCTAGCATGTGCAAGGCCCTGGGTTCAATGACCAGTAGAGCAAAAAAAAAAAAAAAAAAAAAAGTCATTTAAAGGGGTGACAGCACTTCTGACCCTCCCATAAGCTCCCATAAGTAGAGGGGCTTGATTCTGAAAATACCTGCCTAATGACTAATAGTCATTTCTCTTTTACAACACATCCATGGTACCTCCTTTCCTACTAGGCCCTCTAGTATGACATTACTGGCTTGGAGTAGCAAGGAAGACTTTCTTTTTCTTTCATGGCACTGGGGATCAAAGCCATGACCTCAAACATGCTAGGCAAGAGCTATATCCCAGCCTTTGGAAACCCTTCTGGAACTGGTCTTTGGACACTTGTAGGTATCTTTTCATATTAACTGTGTCCAGCAGATCTTTCACCAGTAACCCAAACAAAGCTTGCAGTGAGCAGCACCAACCAGAGTTTATTGTCTCTAGCCTTTGCTCTTGCCATACCCTTGACCTTTCCTGTCCCCAGTCTCCTGGCCAGATACTATTTGTCCTCCTTGTCATTCCAGGGCTCTCTCTTCTAAGAGAACACCTCCTCTGTTCCCATAGTCCCCTGTGCATATAGCTAGCATGTGTGTTTTCTTCATGTATATAGTTTTCTGTCCAACTGAACTGAAAACTCTTTAAGGAAAGAGACCTCATCTTTTTCAGTATTGCATCTTAGCATAGCATAGAAGATCAACAGGCATTTATAATCCAAACTGCATCTGAAACACATAGAGTAAATTTTTAAATCAAATAATGACATATTGATTTTATAAAAATGAGAAATGCTTTTTAAATTTTTTAAAAACTAGGAAGACATCAAAGCACAAAGAACCAAGCTACAAATTCCCTAGAGTCCCACCACATAGAACTAGCTAGCGTCAACAGACCCAATGAAGGATTACAGAGAATATAATGACCCAAACACCCTGAAATAATTTCATAAGAATAGAATTGGACTAGACATACTATATCTAATAGAACATATGAAATTTAATAATACTATAATTTAATTTGAGAGTAGAACTGAAGAGAATCTGCAAGAATTTTCTGAACTATTCATGAACATTTCTTCACCACAAGCAATATTAGTGAGCATTTAAAAGTGATTCAAACTCCCAGGCAAATGATCTGTATTTAGCAGAGCAGTTAGCAATTTCAATTATTGTGTAACTTTGGGATTGGTTAGGGAGCTCCCAAGAGGACAGAAAAGTTTTCACTCAGAAACAAAATGTATTGAGTTAAGCAATAGGGAGTTCAAAAACAATTATTATTAAGGGTCTCACTGTTTTTTTTTTTAACTTTGCAAAATTGGTTTTCATTACTTTCACTCTTGGTTCAATAAAAAGACTTTTAAATTGGCTCTTTTTAGAATTTAATAAGCTCCTTAAAAGTGATGCAAATATTTCTTAAATCCTGAAATAAGCTTTCCACTGCATTCAGATGTGCCCATCTGAAAAGGTTGATTACAATCAATGGAATTTAACAGATGGACCTAATTGAAGGATTACTGAGTGGGCACCTTTCAAAATAGACAGCTACTGCCCCTGTTTTTCAGGGATGTAAAATCTGGTAGAAATGTATTCATTCCTTAAATGTTTTTTCACAAAAGATTACAATGTGCCTGGCACTATGCATTGCACAGTGGTTGTGATTTTTATGTCACATTAAGGATAAATGGAGAGTTAAGAGGTCACCTTGGACTGAAACGGTTATGGAGCTCAAATGAGCCTCTGTTATCATCCCTCCCCTCTCTGTTTCCTTCAGAAGAGTTAGATGATCTGTTCCTTCTCTTCCCTTAGTACAATGCATTGTGGCATGATCTGTATAACACCCATCTCTCCTGCCTATGGGACTATGGGTATCTGGAGGGCAAGGCTAACCCTTGAACATATGAGCAGTGTCTGGAACTAAATATTTGTTGAATGAATGGACAGATGGATGGATGGAGGGATGAAGGATGGCCATTAGAGAATGGACTTCAAGGATGAGGGGATTCCCAATAGGTGGAAGTGATGGAAAGAATATACCCAACAAATGGGAAAACAAGAGGGGAAGTCCAAGACTCATTCAGGAATTGACAGAATAGTTAGACTGGTGTCAGAGATTGGCATGGGATTGTGCTGAGAATGTGAATTGGCACTAGACTGAAGAGAGGCTTAGAAGTGAGGCTAAGAAGTGAGGATATTATTAGCCAGAGGACATCTAATTGCTAGAATGGTAGACGTTATGGTTTTTTATGAGATGTCCCCAAAAGCTCCTGTATTAAGGCAGACATGTTCAGAGGTGAAGTGTTTGGATTGTGAGACTTAATGGGCCCAATCAGTCCATCCTAGTTGAATGGACCAAGTGTGGGTGGTAACTGTAGGCAGGTGGCGCATGGCTGGAAGAGTGGGTCACTGTGGGGCATACCCTGGAAGGATGCATCTTCCCTGCAGCCCCTCCCCTGTTCTTGGCCACCATGAGGTGAGTAGTATTCCTCTGTGATACCCTTCAGCCATAATGTCCTGCCTTACCTTGGACCCAGAGTAATGGAGTCAGCCTAACATGGACTAAACCTCTGAAACTGTGAGCCAAAATAAACTTCCCCTCTTCTAAGTTGTTTTTGTCAGATATTTTGGTCACAATGATGCAAAGCTAACTAACATGGTAGAAGAAGGTAAGATGAGGCAGGTGGACAGGTTGAGAGATTATCACAATAGAACAGATGAGAAATAACAAGGGATATTTGAAGTGAATATGAAAGACCCCCCCCCCAAAAAAAAGAATATGAAAAAGAATCTTCAGGCCTAGGAAACAGATTGGATATGGAAAATGAAGGAAAAAGACCTGAAGATAACTTAGATTTCTTCTCTGACAACACCACCAATAGTAGCACTAATAACAGAGACAGGCAAGTCACAAGGGGAACGCATCTGGGATCAGTATTACCATAGTTTTTTCAGTTACCAGGCTTCACAATTTCAAAGTAAGTGATTTCTTTTTTAAGTTAACTGATTTTTAAGATACTTAGTCTGCTTTCCACTGCTGTGACAAAATACCCGAGAAAATCAACTTAGAGGAGAAAAGATTGATTTTGGCTCACAGTTTCAGAGATTTCAGTCCACAGCCCCTTGGTTCCATTGATTCTGGACCTGTGGTGAGGCAGAACATCATGATATGGAGGGTGTGGCAAAGCAAAACTGCTCACCTCATGACAACCAGGAACAGAGAGAGAAAGGAAGGAGTCAGGGATGAGATAGACCCTTTCAGGGTCTGTCCCCCTCCCATAGACCTACTTCCTCCAACTAGGCCCCAACTCCTACCATTTCTACCTACTTCCATTTATGAACCCATTAATATATTTAACCATTGATGAGATCACAGTCTTCATCATTCAATCACTTTCCCAAAGCCCCACTCTGGACATTGCTGCATTGAGGACTGAGCCTTCAATACATAAATCTTTGGGCTAAAGTCTAGATCGAAATTGTAACAGATCCTTTTGAGGAATTCACAAGGAACCAGCCAATCATCAATTCTTCCAGACTCAGTACTTTACTGCAATTGGTTTCCATACCCTGACCAAATGGTTCTGCTTTGTAGATGCTTTCTAGAAAGAGTGCTTGAACAGTTAAGAGCCCAGACTCTGGAGCCAGGCTGAGGTTCCACCCAAGCCTCTACCCTTATGAGCTATGTGATCTTGGACTGCTTACTTAACCTCTTTGTGCTTCCATTTTCCCATCTTTAAAATGGGGACAATATTAACACCTATATAATAATTTGAGGATTCAGTTAAATAGCAAATGTCTGATGTTTATTAACTATCAACTATAGGGAATAGAAAAAAGAGAGTCACAGGGGCTGGGGTTGTAGCTTAGTGGTAGAGTACTTGCCTCACACGTGTGAGGTACTGGGTTCAATCCTCGGCACCACATAACAAATAAAATAAATGCATTCTGTTCATCTACATCTACAAAAAATTTTAAAAAAGAAGAGAGGTACATGAATAGCATAAAAGTGAATGAGCATATTTAAGGCGTAGGAGGTAAAAGGAGGCCAGGGAAGAAAGCAGAGAAGGAGTGGAAGAACTGGAAGTTGGCTAACAGAGTGCAGTATCATAGAAAGCAAGGGATGAGAGTCTCAAGAAACAGCAAGACAGGGCTGGGGGTGTGGCTCAGTGGGAGAGAAGTTGCCTAGCATATGTGTGGCCCTGCGTTTGATCTGTACAACCGCACACACATACACACACACACACACACACACAAGAAACAGAAAATCAATAGTTACAGATCCTGCTTAGGATTAAAGAAGAGAAGGCCACTATATTTGCTAAGTTGGGGGTCCTGGCTGATCTTTAAGAGATCAGCAATACTGGCTGATGTTGCTTTTTTGTTATCTAGTTTGTTCTAAGGCAGTACAATTGTTAGGTCTTTGCTACTCTCTCTGTGATCACATTTGGTCAGTTTCTAGAGAATTGAAATATTGTGTCATGAGATACTATCTGGCTTCATAGCAAGAACTACAATAGTGATTTTCAACTTTTGAGTTTCAAAAATCCAGGACTTGTATGTTCATACAGTAATCATAATACAAAATCTTGATGATGATGATCAATAAAAATCAAGAGTAATATAGTCCTGAGCCTCCAAGTTCAGAAGAGAGACTTTTCACTAAATTGGTTATAATATTTATATTCTCTAAGTTTAGACAGAACACACTGGCCTATTTGGGGAAATTTTCAACTTTTAGCTACATTTTTGAACTATATATGTAAGAATACGTTGGCTTTTTTTGTTTGGTTTGGTTGGTGGGGACTAAACCGAACCACAAATGTGTGCTAGGCATTTGTTCTATCAGAGATTTTTTTTTTAAAACAAAAAATGGGTTCTGTTTTAAATGTATATTTGCAGCATATTAGAAGAGAAAGCTATGTTGAGGAAGTGTCTAAGAGAATTGAGTAAGAAAAAAATTTAAGCGAGGTCATAAAAACATCCAAATCTGATGTTTGACAGTGTTTCAGGGTCCCCAAAACTACCACCAGTTTCCATGATATGCTAGGACAACTTGTAGGATATAAATGTACTCATGGCCACAATTTATTATAGTGAAAAGGACACAGAGAAAAATCAGCAAGGGAAGACACAAGGGGTGAATTCTGGGGAAGACCGGACACAAATTTCCAAGAGTCTTCACTTACTGGAGACCCCCAGGATGCATTTAATTCCCTCAACAATGAGTTGTGATGGCCAAGTATGAAATTCGATCTACCGGGGAAGCTCATTAGAAATAACTCTCAGGGATTTTACTGGGGGCTAGTCAGGTAGGCACCCCCTGTGTGGCACATTCCCAAATTCCAGACTCCCACAAGGAAAGCAGGTATTCAGCCTACACCATATTGTTTGCAAGAACATTTTAGGCACAATGAGTCACTTCTATCAGTTCTAGAAATGGTGGGAAGAGATGGGGGTGTAGGTCAGTGGTAGAGTACATGCTTAGCATGCACAAGGCCCTGGGTTCCATCCCCAGAACCAGAAGAGAGAGAGAGAGAGAGAAAGAGAGAGAGAGAGAGAGAGAGAGAAAGAGAGAGAGAGGAGAGACTGACCCAAGGGCCAACCTTGTAAGCGGGACTTTCTAGGCATAAGCAGTAAGGCATTCTGGTTTTTTTTCTCCCCTGCACTGAGGGTGATATTTTTCCAATGAATAATTTTCTCCTCTCCTCATGGGTTGTCGTCATTTTTCCAGTCTCTTAAGATCTAAAGCAAAAGACTGTGAATAGAACAGAGTGACACACATTTGGGATTTGAGGTGCATGTGTGTGTGTGTGTGTGTGTGTGTGTGTGTGTGTGTGTGTTCACACATGCATGCACATATGTGTGTGCACCTAAAATAGTCATCATAACTAAAAGAGCCTAAACATTGTGAGTTGCAGGTGCCTGTCTGGAATCTTTCCTTTATGGCTAATACATTTTGAAGTCCTTACCCGGATGAGTAATTACGAGAAAGTGTGGTGGCCTACTGTCAATGTTCTATTTTAAAGTAATTCCCCAGCCATTAGAATTTGCTTCAGCTGCTCTTAACATCCGTTTTCTACATGCAGGTACTTGGTGAAAAACAAAAAACACACCTCTGAGCAACAATTCTCTCTCACTTCGGTCACATTTTTTTTTCTCTGAAGTCCACACCTCATCTGTTTTGTATGGAATGGTGACTACATTTTTAGTTCTGAGTTTGCATGTGGGTCTGGTTCATACTTTTCTTTGTTTGCTGTGTGATTGATGTATCAGCAACACCCAGTCCTATATAAAGCAAGGCCAAAGCTCCCAAGGCGAGGAAATAGTTGAAATCAATGATAATCACATTTTATTCAATTAAGACTCTTACTTCCTGAGAATTCTTCTCTGTCATCTGGTGTCTGAATCTTACAGCTCAATTACCTTCAACATTTAGTCCTAGGAGATTATTTTGAATAATGACCCGCCTGCATATGCTCTTCTTCCTATCTTTATCTCCCCACAATTAATTTTCACTAATTTTAAATTTGTTTTTTATTTACTCATGGACTAAACTCGTATTTTGATATCTATAATACTAACTCTTCTAGATACTGGGTATACAAGTAATAAAGAAAACAAAGTCAACATCCTCAAGGAGTTTTAAAAATCTAACAGGAAGATCAAATGGGTTAAGAAATATCTCTAGACCAATGTCACGGCACATGCCTGCAATCCCAGCAACTCAGGACGCTGAGGCAGAAGGATCGCAAGTTCAAGGACAGCCTTGGCAATTTGGTGAGGCTCTAAGCAACTTAGCAAGGTTCAAACTTAGAAAGACACTGTCTCAAAATGAGAAATAAAAAGGGCTTGGGATGTGGTTCAGTGGTAGAGGGCCCCTGGGTTCAATCCCTAGTACAAAAAAATAAAAAACATATCTCTATATCTATAAAATATCAGGTATTCAGGACATGGAGTAAATTGAAGGGATAGAGATTACATGAGCCAGAAAAGGTTTCAGATAGATGAATTTAGTTTTGAAAGATAAGTAGAAGTTCATCAGAGAAACTCCAATATTCTACATATACAATGACCCAAAGAATAAAAACAAATGGCATGTTCAAGGAATTTTTAGTAACTTAGCTTGTCAAAAGGGTGGAGTTGGGGATGCAAGTGTCAGGAGACCAAACTGAAAAGATTGTCAGAGGCCAGATCATGAAAGGACCTGGATACTATGTTTATGAATTTTGATACAGTCATTTAGGCAATGTTTAATATGTAAAGAACTGTAAACAAGAAAGATACACATGGGGTTTATGTTAGAAAAAATTATCCCCTGGGACAAACAGAAAGGGGTTGGAATAGAAGGCATTGAGTTAGTTCATTTGTAAAGATGTTGGTTAATTCCCATGAGGAATTTATAAGGGCCTGACCTGAGGACAGATTTGTATTCAAAAAAGAAAGATTATAAACTTGGAATGGAACCTCCATTTGACCCAATTATCCAACTCCTTGGCACATACCTAAAGAACTTAATATCAGCATACTATAGTGAAAAGGCCATATCATTGTTCGTAGTAGTTCAATTCACAATAGCCAAGCTATGGAACCAGCCTAGGTGCCTTTCAACAGATGAATGGATAAAGAAAATGTGGTACATATACACAATGGAATATTACTCAGCCAAACAGAGAATGAAATTATGGCATTTGCCAGTAAATGGATGGAACTGGAGACTATCATGCTAAGTGAAATAAGCCAATCCCCAAAAAACCAAAGCCTGATTGTCCTCTCTGATATGCAGATGCTAGCTCACAATAAGTGGGTGGGGAAAATAGAAGTTCATTGTATTAGAAAAAGGGGAATGAAGGGAAGGGAGGGGGGATGGGAACAGGAAAGACAGTAGACTGAATCACACAGAACTTTCCTATGTTCATATATGAATACATGACCAGTGAAATTCTACATCATGTACAACAACAAGAATGGGAAGATATACTCCATGTATGTAGCATATGTCAAAATATACTCTACTGTCATGTGTATCTAAAAAGAACAAATAAAATAATTTAAGAAAAGAAGAAAGATTATGATTGGCTTGGGCAACATCTGTAAAATGCTTCTTCTCAGGGTTGTTTTGAACATTCTATGGATAACCCATGTACATTGCTGAGCAGAGAGTGGCCTGTCACAGAAGTGCTTTATGACACCTCCCTTTCTACTTTCCCTATGGAACATCTTTAACTTTTGTTTACTTCTTACTCATGTGTCACATGATACTCATGGCAGAAATCTGGGTGGGATATGGGTATGAATAGAGGAGTTAATGCTGGTGAAGACAACTGTTAAACGGTTGCAGGAAGCCATTGTTTTGCACTGAGACCTGCACTAGGCCTGGACAAACCAGATTGGAACCCAATGAAATCATGCATGCAAAATGCCACATAATACAACTGAAACCTTAAGAAAGTAGGTATATCTCAAAATAGACCAGTTCTCCCCAACCCTCAAAAACAGAAGATTCCAGTTTACCTGAGTCAGCCCAATAAAGATGTCCCTTCAACTTTAACCTCAACAAAAAAAGTAACAGAAATAACCCAATGTTAACTAACCAGATTTTAATTTTTTTTTATTGTTCTGTTTCCTTGTTCCCAATAACAAAACCCAATGTTCTGCTATTGCCCAGAGGGAGCTGAGACCAAATGAAGACTTGTGAATTCCATACTGAAACCTATTCCAAAAGGATCAAGTCCATTTACGATGGGGACAGAGAGTGACTTCATTCTTTCAAACCAAGGCACAAAATTCCATAGTATGGCTAAACCATACATTTAACCAATCTTCTACTGATGGAACTTGAAGGTTATTATCATTATAGCTAGCATTGCTATTACAAGGTTTTGTAATTCCCATCCTTGTGCATTTATCTTTGAATGATTGCATAAGCCTTTCTGCATAGTAGGATCCTGCAAGTAAAATCAAGTATATATTTTAAACTCTCATAATTAACTTTGGGTATTTCCATTGCCCAGTGATTCCCAATTGAGTGAGAGAGAGCTGCCTCTCTGGGTTACTTAAGAAACTTGATGTAACCACTGGTGCCATTGCCCCAGGCCATTCTAACATACTCACTCTCTTCAGACCTTGGGGCACAAGAAAAGGGGGACAAGTAATGTGTGTAATTCTCTGGTTGATTTCCTTCCAGGCCTTCCTCTCTTGAGAATGATTACTTTGGCTCTTCCAATTAGGAGATGAATGCACTGAACGAACTCACTTCCCACTGGAGTGAGTGAAGTTGGTCACAAACCCTGCGAGAGAAAATGTTCCTTTAATATTTACAGTCCCTGTGTTCTTCAAGAAGCAACTCCTTTTTTCCCTCAGTGTTAACTTTGTTTATTGGACACCTCCCAGTTCTAAAGAATAGTACTGGGCTGGGGTGTAGCTCAGTGGTAGAGCACTTGTCTAGCATGAAGAAAGCCCTGGGTTCTATCCCCGGCACAGTGAAAAAAAAGTAATAGACAAAACAGTATAGTTGTTCTCAGCAAGACAGGAACCTGGAATTGAACATAAAAGGCAAAAAGACTGCTGACCCCTGTAACGATTTTCAGGTGAACGATTTAATCTTTCTGTAACTTTCCTGGAAAAAAGTTTAACCTCAAGGGGCACTTTGCTAGAATTCAAAGGCCCAAAATGTAAAAGAAAAGACTAAACTTTAGAAACTGAGATTAATTATCTAAGAGGAGGGAAAAATGGAAGGCGGGAATATCTTTAAAGCTTCAGAGTACAGGAGACAAACTGGTATGGGGGTGAGCAAAAGCTATTCTGTTTGCACCATGGAATAAGCCCTTAACACATAGATTTGAACTGTACGTGAAAGCAGATTTCAACATTTCTTAAAGCAAGTCCCTATTATAGTTAAAGCATTTAGATACATTAAGAAGAAAGATATTGATACCCTTTGCTTTTAGAATAAGAATCTATATTAAAATTGCCCTAAGCTGTATCTAAACCAATGTGACAACCTCCCCTATTTGCAAGGGTCATATTAACTCAGTAGATTTTAAGAAAGGTTTTCTATGATGCCGCTTCCTCCCGGATGATTAGCTCCAAAGTAACTCCAAGCTCTGCACAGCTGCTCAGGGCAGGTAGGGGCAGGTGTGGCCATCCTGAGTCTACATTCTTTCAGGAGAAGAACAAATAATCAGGAGAATGGGATGCACTATAGGTGTTTACAATTTTTTATTATAATTTAAAATAAGAGGGTTGTATCATTTAGGGTTCAGGTAGAAGACAGAAACACCAGCAGTTAATTAAGAAAATAAAATTTAGTATAGATATTCATCCAGACTTGGAATTGCTACATTACATGGTAATCCTACTTTTAATTTTTTGATCCAACTTCTGTTTTCCAGCAGCTACACCATTTTTCATTCCCACCAACAGTGCACAAAAGTTCCAATATCTCCACATTCTTTCTTTTCCCACTTTCTTTTTTAATATAGTAGTTATCCTAATGAATATGAAGTTCTATTTTGATGGATTTCAAAGTAAATCAGACTTTTCTTCCAAGAACTTCAGCTTGTATAAAATTTACTGTAGTTTAATATTTATTTTTTTATATAAAATC
This sequence comes from Sciurus carolinensis, assembly GCF_902686445.1. Classification (NCBI taxonomy): domain Eukaryota; kingdom Metazoa; phylum Chordata; class Mammalia; order Rodentia; family Sciuridae; genus Sciurus; species Sciurus carolinensis. Next base: position 36,758,571 of record NC_062232.1, read on the forward strand.
TATGTAGAATGAAATGCACAAAACGTCGGTGTCCATTCACTGGGTTTTGACAAATGCCAACTGCTTTACAACTCCAATCTCCTCATGCCTGTAATTCCTGTTCCTTGAGAGGCTGAGACAGAAAGATCACCAAGTTCAAGGTCAGCCTGAGCAACTTAGTGAGACCCAGTCTCAAAATTTTACAAAATATTTTGGGGACAGAGTTCCATGGCAGGACACTTGCCTAACTTGTATGAGAACTTGGGTTTGATCCCCACCACTGCAAGGTAAAAAAGATATCTAGGTAGGTAGGGAGGGAGATAGATAGATAGATAGATAGATAGATAGATAGATAGCTAATAGAAAGAACAGAAGGTTTCTGTTTCTGTTTTGTGGTGCTGGGGATAATATCCAGGGCCTGTTGCAGGTTAGGCAGGCACTCAATCACTAAGCCACATCCCCAGTCCCAAAAAGTTCCTTTATACCCCACCCTAGTTAGTCCCTCCCCCAAGTCTTGCTCCCAGACAAAACCACTTCTCTGATTTTCTTCCACCACAGACAAGTTTCACTATTCCAAAACTTCATATAAATGTTATCATACATTATATACTTACAGCACCCATGAGAAAATATCCGTCCCTCAGATGTCCAACTCCAAGGAGTATAATGGACCAACAACCCCAGCTACTAGGTTCAAAATCCATCCCAGGGCTGGAAGTGTTCATCAGTGGTACAACACTTGCCCTGGGTTCCATCCCCAGGATGGCAAAATCCTTCCCAGCATTGGTACGTTTGCCATGCCTCTCTGGTTCCTCCAAACCAATGACTGAATGAGGTGGAACTTTGAGGCAGGCAAGTTCCTTCCAGAAACAAGATTCCTTTGACAGTTGGTTTTGGTCTTTAGGACAGCCTGCAGCCTTGCTGAACCTTCCATAGAACACTTGACAGTAGAGGATGCTGCCACCAGCCCTCTTTCCTTCACTAGAGGTCACAATGGCATCACAGCCTTTGGGCTCTCACAACCTTTCCAACTCCTACTCCCTCCCCTTTTTTATTCTGGCCATTTCCCTTGATAAAAATTTTAACCACTTAATGTTGCCTTAGCATCTGCTTCTCACAGGGCCTATGCTAAGACAGAATTCTTTTAGGCAAAGTTTCTTTCAATCCACATATGTCTTCATTTGTTTCTCAGAACTAAATATCACACTTCTACAGAGACACTGAAATTCTTTAAATATACTGTAGGTCAGGTCAACATTTTCAGCATCCCAAGGAGTGTTCTTTATACTAATGGCTTCACTCATTCTCATGGGTGCTGCTGCTGAACTGCTTCTCCTCCCTCCTTCATCTGTTCCATTGGAGTTTTTTGTTCATTTGTTTGTGTTTGTGCTACTGGGGTTGGAACCCAGGTCTCTTGCATGCTAGGCAAGCACTCTACCACTGAGCTGCACACCAGGCCCCTATAAGATTGGGTTTTGGACACAAGAAGAGAGTCTGATAGGTAAGCCTGGCAATGTTTCCTCCTAAAACTACAAGGGAAGTGGTACATGTGTACAAGGATGTTTGGTCCAACTTGTTTAGATACATGAATATGCCAAAATTACTATGTGGGCTCTAGATTCAGACTGCCTAGCCCAAGTCCTTGCTCTACTATTGAACTCTATCAGGTAGGAATGCTTTAGGCTGCAAGTTACAGAAAAGCAGACCAGCAGTAACTTAAAGAACTAGGAATTCATTTTTTCTCACATTATGTGAAGTCTAAAATCATTCAGCTCCAATCCTGGCATGGTGGTATATGCCTATAATCCCAGTGATTTAGGAGGCTGAGACAGAAGGACCACAAATTCAAGGACAGCCTCAGCAACTTAGCAAGACTCTAAGAAACTTAGCAAGACCCTGTCTCAAAATAAGAAATGAAAAGGGTTGGGGATGTGGCTCAGTGGTAGAGTCCCCCTGGATTCAATTCCCCTTACTTCAAAAATAAATGAATAAATAAAATAATAACGAGCAGCTCCTGGCATCAGTTTGCAAGTTCAATACATTTCTGCAATTCCTCTGGTCTTGCCCTTATGCTTAGAAGATGGTGAGATGGCTACATCATCTTAAATCAACTCTTCTGTATTCAAGAGCATAAGAAATGCAAAGTATTTGCTAGAAGCTCCCAGCAGACCTCTGCACCTGTCTCATTGGCTTCTCTGAGCTGCAAAGAAGGCTGGAGGAAGACAGAATTGGGTTTTCTAGTCAAATGGTAGAGGCAGACTATAGAGAAAGATTCTGGAATTGCATTAATTTTGGTAATCAATATAGATACTGTAGCGGCTTACTACCTGAACAATCTGGGGCAAGTTCTCACATTGATTTCCCCATTAACAAAGGATAGGGCTGGAGTTGTGGTTCAGGGGTAGAGCACTTGCCTAGCATGTGTGAGGTCCTGGGTTTGAGCCTCGGTACTGTATATAAATAAATATATTAATTAAATTTTAAAAAGATCCATTGACAACTAAAAAGAGTTTTAAGAAACAATGGGATAATTATAGTGTTTATTTCATAAGTCTTGCTTTGAGGATTAAATCAGTTATAATATATGAAGTGTTTAGGAAAGGACCTGGAAGATAGTAAGTTCTCTGAAATCAGACCAGAGACTCTGCATCTTACAGAAGAAAAAGTAGGTTCAAATCTTCAACATGTTGGCTTAGGAGCAGACTTCCTTAACAGGACTCCCATAACACAAGAAATAAAAGCAAGAATCCATAACTGGGATAGATTCAAACTAAATAGCTTTCTCTCAGCAAAGGAAACTATCAGTAATGTGAAGAGAGAACCTACAGAGTGGGAGAAAATCTTTGCCACTCATACTTCAGATACAGCACTAATTTCCAGAATATATGAAGAACTCAAAAAACTCTACACCAAGAATACAAATAACCCAATTAACAAATGGGATAAGGAAATGAACAGATGTTGGGACTAATGACACATTAACTAACTCAGGCTGACTCCTTACTTCCTGGCAGGTGAGCAAGATCAAGGCCTCAAAGGCGGTTTCAAAAGTTAATGACGACAAATCAGACCACCATCAGGGATTGGTTAACAACAGTTCCAGTTCCACAAACGTGATCAGCTGGTACTTGCCATATAGTCCTGTGGGACTCTCGCCTGCGTGAATCCCCCCCCCCCCTTGCTGACCTTTAAGCTGATTGGTTCCCGCCTAGCCTTCGCCCTGCATAAAAGCTGTGTGACTTCCTCAATAAACGAGTTCCTGCTGTGACTGGTCTCCCTGATGCGTCTGATTGTCCTCCACCTGGTGGGCTGGGTGTGAGTGATCAGGCCGGTCAGCCCTAACTTTCCCAGTCTGACCTTGTTGGAGAGTGCTCCCTTCCCTTGTCGCTGGTTGAGAAGAGCAAGGGGGCTAAAGACCCCAACAAACAGACACTTCACAGAAGAAGATCTACAAGCAATCAACAAACATATGAAAAAAATGTTCACCATCTTTATTAATAAGAGAAATGCAAATCAAAACCACCCTAAGATTCCATCTCACCCCAATTAGAATGGCAATTATCAAGAATACTAGCAACAATAGGTGTTGGCGAGGATGTGGGGAAAAAGGTACACTCATACACTGCTGGTGGGGCTGCAAATTAGTGCAGCCTCTCTGGAAAGCAGTGTGCAGATTCCTTAGAAAACTTGGAATGGAACCACCATTTGACCCAGCTATCCCACTCCTTGGCCTATACCCAAAGGACTTACAATCAGCATACTTCAGAGATACAGTCACAACCATGTTCATAGCTGCTCAGTTCACAATAGCCAGATTGTGGAACCAACCTAGATGCCCTTCAATGGATGAATGGATAAAGAAACTGTGGGGTATATATATATACAATGGACTATTACTCAGCCATAAAAAATAATAAAATTATGGCATTTGCAGGCAAATGGATGAAATTGGAGAATATCATGCTAAGTGAGATAAGCCAATCTCAAAAAACTAAAAGACGAATGATCTCGCTGATAAGCAGATGATGACACCTAATGGGGGGTGGGAGGGGGGCAAGAATGGAGGAAGGAGGGACTGTATAGAGGGATAAGAGGGGTGGGAGGGGTGGGGGGAAGAAAAAAAAATAACAGAATGAATCAAAAACTATTACCCTAGGTAAATGTATGATTACAAAAACAGTATGCCTCTACTTCATGTACAGAGAAACAAGATGTATCCCATTTGTTTACAGTAAAAATGAATTTAAAAAGGTAATAAGTTCTCAATTGTGGTAGATATTATTTACCACAGGTAAAAATAGAATACAATTTCAATGTCTATCAAAAGTAGAAATTGTATAAATCCATCCAGTGGGAATACTATGCAACTATTAAGATGTCAATCAATCCTAATCCATGCCAAAAGATCTACCACATATTGTTCAGTAAATATAACAAGTTACTGGACAACACATAAATGTCCTTGTTATATAAAATTGTACACATGAAGTGTACATAGTATAGAAAGAAACATTATTTTTTATGAATCAGAGATATCCTAGGGGTTCGATTACTTCCAGTTTATGTGAATCTCATGTAGTCTTCAGACCAAAAGTTGACATTGTTCCCTGAGAAAATCATTTACTTAATGTTTTTTCTAAATATTCCAGAAGAATTTAAGAAATCAAAATGTCTTGTTTACAATTGAATAACTTACTCTCAGAGATGTTTGATTCATAAGTATGCCCTATTTTTTCTTTTTTTTTTTGAATTTTTATTTTTTTATGGTGCTGGGAATCTAACCCATGGCCTCACACATGCTAGGCAAGCGCTGTACCACTAAGCTATACTCCTGGGCCCATGCCCTATTCGATTAAGAATTTGGATTTTATTAGCAAAAAAAATCAGTTATTTAACTGAAATACCTTTACTTCTCTTTTTTGATAAGTCATGCAATGTAATCCATAGAGAATAATACATTTGTTTCTTTTGTTTTATTTTGTTTTTGATGCTGGGGATGGAACCCAGGGTCTGATGCCAGCTGAGTAAGTTCTCTACCACTTATCTATGCCTCCAAGAATAGGACATTTGGATTTGCATATTCAAATACTAGAACCCTCAGATTTCTTTTCTCAAATGCTTCAAGAAATGCAGGAACACTTTGTTTTCTCTGAAAGTGTCCTTATATGTGTGTCTCAAAGGTGACTGATGGCTGCAAATGGACTTTCTTGTTCTGTCATTGAGCCCTATTGCTTCTTTGGCTCCTTTCAAGGGAATTTTTCTTTTAATAAAATAGAAGTGTTGACTAAACTAACAGTAACTGCTCAACAACCTTCAATGTAAAGCTTAAGCTTCAATGTAAAGGAGCACTACCTTCAAGGATTCTTTTTAAAGTTTCACTCTCTCAATAGAACATTCAGCATGATTTGGGATATCAGATCTCCTATGGAATTTGTCTACTTTACAGGTCTCTGAATTATTCATTGCTCAGGGGTGAAAAGGCTAGACAAAACTTGAAACTAGTTTAGACTAGAGAGCATAATTGTAGATAAGATTTTAATGACACATGCTAATTGTTAAGAGACCTGGGAAAACCTTGTAGCATATTATGCAACATACAGAGTAAATGGCTATTACACAGCATCTGTAAGAATCATTGTACTCTCTGTTATATCCCTGTCCTCTGTAATGACTTTCATATATTTTGTTTTCATATTTCCTATGTTAGTCAATTTTCTGTCAGTATAACAAATACCTGAGATAATCAACTTATAAGGAGGAAAGATTTCTTTTGGCTCAGATTTTTAGAGATTTCAGTCCATGATTGATTGGCTCCATTTCCTTGGGCCTGTATCAGATTAGTATATCATAGTGGATGCTCATAGTAGAATGAAGTGGCTCACTTACTGGCAGGAAAGAAAAAGAGAGTACAAGAAACAGACCAGGGTCCCACTATCACCTTCAAGGGCACACTTCCAAATGACCCAAAGATCTTCCAGTAGACCCCACATCTTAAAGGTTCTACTGCCACCTAATAACACCATAGTCTGGGGAAACAAGCCTTCCCCACATGGACCTTTGGGCAACATTTAAGATCTGCATTAGTCAGCTTTCTGCTGTTGTGACAAAATACCTGAGAAAAAATAAAAGAGGAAAGTGCTGTGGGGCGCAACTTAAGAACAGACTGATCACCACTGAGAAGTCCAAATTTGAGAGTCTTTATTAAGTTGGCCAGCTGACTGTCTCACACAATGCCCCAAAAAATGGTTATTGGGAGAACAACCCCAACCAATAGGGTTGCAGGGGTTTTAATACCATAAGTCAGCACATCAATCATAAGTGTCTGTTGCTATGAGTTAAAATTACAAACTAAAATCATGAGATCTGAATCATTAGCAGAGGGAGAAGTAGGTAAAAATGACCTTACTTAGATACAAACTAAAAATGGCTACTAACATCTAAACAATCACTGTTGATATCACTGTTAACATGGTACATTGTTTAGGAAAATAGGAATCAAAAAGAGAACAGGGCTGGGGATATAGCTCAGTTGGTAGAGTGCTTGTCTTGCAAGCACAAGGCCCTGGGTTCAATCCCCAGCACTGCAAAAAAAAAAAAAAAAAAAAGAACAATTTTTCATTATACAAGAATTGCTATTTCATCATTTTGTATTGCCAAACAAGTTATAAGCAACTATTGATGGGTATGGAGGCAGGGCATTCCCATGGGAGAAGCATTTCCTACATAACATGGAGTCTCAAGGTAAAGTGGAATCTGTTTAGTTGTTGCCCATATAGCTGGCCTATAACATTTCCATGGAGTCAAATATGTCAACCCCATCACAGAAAGATTTATTTTGGCTCTCTGTTTCAGAGGTTTCAGTCCATAGTCCCTGGGCCCTGTCACTGTATACTTGCAATGAGGCAGAACATCATGCCAAGGAGGGAGTGATAGAGCAAAACTGTTCACCTCATGGCATCTAGGAAGCAGAGATAGAACAAGGAAGAAACTGGGGACAAGATATACACTTCAAGGGCACACCCCCAGTAATGTATTTCCTCCAATTAGCCCCCACCTCCTACAGTTTCTATAGTTCCCAATAGTCCATTCAATTATGAAGCCATCAATGGACTACCATGGATGAGATCTGAGCCCTCATGATCCAATTACTTCCCTAAAACCTCACTTCTGTGTATTGCTGCTCTGGGTACTAAGCCTTCCAGATCCAAACCAAAATAATATCCAAACTATAGCATCTCCCCATAGATGGTGAGAACCTCACTGGGTTTCTGAGCAATTATAAATCCCAGAAAAAGACTCCTCTGGTTTAAAAATAATAATAACAACACCATTATTTCCTCTCTGCCCAACAGTGGGCTTTCCTCTGGCAAGATGGTACCTGGATTCCCTGCCACCTCATGGAGTGTGGTGAGGTGGGCAGAGCCAGGGATCAATATCCATTAAGGCTCAGTGCTGAACACCAAGTTAGCCAGCCGGCTGGGCACGGGAAAGGTTCATGGTCTTCACGTATCTGTACATCACTTGCCCTCATCATTTCCACTTTGCATGTCATCTTGACCTCCACTTCCAGCACCTTCATTTCTTAGCCTAAGGACATTCTGACCAGCAGAGTTAGTTTTGTCATTGCCAGGAAATCAGTGTTCCCCTCCACCAACTCAGTAGCTATTTGAATCAACTTTTTTGCCACTGTGACCAAAAGACCTAACAATTGGGGGAGGTACTGGGGATTGAACCCAAGTGTGCTTAACAAATTAAGTGAGACATACGTCCACCCCTTTTAAAAAAAATTTAAATTTAGAGACAGGGTCTCACTAAGTTGCTTAGGACCTTGCTAAGTTGCTATGGCTGGCCTCCAATTTGCAATCCTCCTGCCTGAGCCTCCAGAACCGCTGAGATTACAGTTTGTGCCATCACGCCCGGCAAGAACAATTTTAGAGGAGGAAAGATTTATTTGGTGCTCATGGTTTCAGAGGCCTCAATTCATGGATGACTGACTCCATTGCTGTGGGCCTGAGGTGAGGCAGAATCTCATGGAGGAAAGGTGTGGAGGAGGAAAGCAGCTCAGGACATGGCAGTCAGGAAGTAGAGAGAGAGAGTGAGAGAGAGCTTCTCACCAGTGACATAATATAAACCAAAAGGCACACCCCAGTGAGCCACCTCCTCCAGCCCCACCCTACCTGCCTACACTTACCACCCAGTTAACCCATTCAAGCAGATTAACACGCTGTTACGACTCTCATAACCTGATCATTTCTCCTCTAAACTTTCTTGCATTGTCTCACATGTGAGCTTTTGGGGGACACCTCATAATTAAACCATACCAGTAACCTTCAACCAATGAGGGACAGGAGCAAATGATATGTAAATTCACCATCCTCCTTGCCCCTCAGGCAGGATAACTCATTTTCCAAAGTTCCCCTGCAGCACTGAGCTCCAGTTGCCCAGAGTGGCAACCTGCTCCACAGAGTGCCACTTCTTAACTTGACTTCTTTTGCTTGCCTTACTTCCCCCACCAGTGTTTCCCAGGATCACCTCCCAAATAAACTATCCACTTTTAAGTCCTTGTCTCAGAATTTCTTTTGGAAGAATCCAAATGAAAACACAGGTACAGATGCAGAGTGCAGGGAGGAGAGCAACCCATAGGTGTATGGTGGGGGGCAGGCAAGTACAGGCTTTCTGAAGTCACAGCTGGAATCAAATCTGTAATTGTCTATATCCTAATTTTTTGGGCCAAACCAAATTATATATTATCTCTGGGTCTTAGTTTACTTACTTGTAAATCTCTACCTTACAGGGTGGTGTGAGCATGAAACAAAATAACAGGCATAAAGAGCATGGAACATAGGATGAACTAAAAAAGGGATGAGATTATTACTACAAAGACCCTCAACTCCCCCTTCAGACTGTGCAAAGGAACAGAAAACCCTACTTTCTATATGAAAATTGTTTCCTCCCAAAAGAAATGTCTTTCACACTCACCAGCACAGCTCCAATCTCTCCCGTATACCCAAAGTGGAAATGCTCCCCACTCCAGCCTGATTCCTGCAAGGCATATGCCATAACATTTAATAGATGAAAATTCACCAAGTTTCTTGAAAAGTTAATATGTGACCTCACTTATCACCTAAAACTGAGCAGATGGTTCTCAGCTGTATACATCACTTAAGATTTTTCAAAGGAAGCAGCCATTTACATCAGGGGAACAGCAAAGCCCATCCAAAGTGATAATCAGGGAATTTGGGGAAGCAAGGCAGAATACGTCATGTCCCCAAGGGACCCCAGCATGCACTATAATCTCATCTGATCCCCAGATGAATTGGGACCTGTATTTTGAGATCTGCAGCCACTATGGGACAAGTTACTTCTATTACTGCTCTGGTATATTTTAATGGAAAAGTTACCACTATCTCCCTTAAGGAATGAATAATAATGAAGCTTTCAATTTGCATAGTGCTTTAACCCCCTCCAGGTTTGTCAATATATATTATTTTATTTTGTATTCAAATACTTCTCATATCAAGAAATTGTTCCTCTTTTTCAATCAGAGTTTTTGTAACCTGCACTGTCTTTTCCATGATTGTATCCCCTGGGATTTTTTTTTAGTGCTGGGGATTAAAACCAGGGCCTTGCTCATGCTAAGCACATGCTGTACCACTGAGCCACATCCCTAGCCTGTCCCCTGGGATCTATAGACCAAATAAATCTTCTTCCATGTTAATATTTTTCAATAGCTGTAGACTGCAGCTGTGGCCCATTCTCTTCTCTCTTTTTGCAATTTTGATCATCATATTCACTTGAGACCCATTGTTGGGTGGGGGCGAGATGAGATCAGAATGCCATAAAGTCTCCATAAAACTGTATTGATGATGTCTTCTTCATCCTTCTTTGCTGCCTTTTTTCTACTGGGGATTGAACCTAGAGGCACTCTACCACTGAACCCTTATTTTTTATTTTGAAACAGGGTTTCACTAAGTTACCAAGGCTGACTTGAACTTGTGATCCTCTTGCCTCAGTCTCCCAAATGCTGGATTACTGGGGTACATGTCACTGTGCCCAGCTCCAATTTCTCATCATTATTTTCATGTCTCTTCTCTGGCTTCCAGAGCAATGAATTCTCTAGGTTAAAATTGTGGCAACATCACTGAAAAAACAGGGATTTTTCAAGTTTCAGGCCCTGCAGGATCTTTGTAAGACAAAACAGAGGGGTTGGGGGTGTAGCTCAATGGTAGAACTCAGATGTGCAGGCCCAGGATTCCATACCAAACCATAAAAAAGAAAAAAAATGAGTCTCAACCACCTTTGGACCTTTTTGTCTTTTCTGGTTTTGGTCTATCTCTGGTTGAAGGCATGTAAACCCTTCCACTAAAATAAATAAATAAATAAATAAATAAATAAATAAATAAATCTTTCTGCAAAATTTCCACAAAATTGAAGAATACCGTTAATGTGGATTTAATTTTCTCCCTTATTTATAGCTCATCCAAACATCTTAATTTGATAGTCCTGACACTTGAGAAGACTTCCTTGTGACTGTTCACACACACACACACACACACACACACAAACACGCGCGCACACACACACACACACACACACACACACCACAAATCCATGACCATTCTGCCTTTGCAATGCACACTATCCATTCTAGCTCAGAAGCTGGACTCCATGGGACCATGTCATAGCCTATCTCCCACCAAGCTGTGTCCTAGATTCAGCTTCTGCCTCAATTAAGGAAGCATGGGAGACAAAGCAGCACTTATTTTTAAATTAAAAAGCCTCCTGGCTTCCCTTACAGACTGCCTTGAGTGTGCTGCCCTGATCAAAGCAGCTTTGAACAACTCTTCTGCTCTGGAGAGAATGTTGCCCATCCTAATGTTAATGGGAAACATTAAAGCATTAGCAATGTGCAAGGGGCTGAAGTTCGTGTGGAAGAGACTCAAAAGTTGTTTGTCTTCATTCCAAGAATCCTTGAAGAACATGATTAAAAACAGAAGTTACATGGTTCTAAATCTTTTTACTTATTCTAATTTTATAGGCTTTTCCTTTTTCATTTCTGTTTCTTTGCTTGCCTGTTTATTTATTGCTTCCTCTTATCCTTGTCCAGTTTTCATACTTCTCTTTTTGCTTTCTTAATTAATTTTCCCCTTGCATTATCTTTTTCAAAAGTCTTTTTGGTTTCATTTTTCATCCACTTCCTCTTTACCCCCAGTCTTTCAACTCCATTCCCTGTTTCTCTGTATCTTCTCTTTTCTGGCAGTGCAGGGCATCGAACCAGGGCCTCATGCATGTGTAAGTGTTCTACCCCTAGCCCACACCTCCCTGCCCTCCTTATTTTCCTTTTGAAGAAAAGATACAGAAGCTGGGCATGTAGGTTTGTGGTAGAGCACTTGCCTAGCATGTGTGAGGCCCTGGGTTCAATCCCCAATACAGAAAAAAAAAAATAGCGGGTGTTATGGTTTATATGTGAAGTGTCCTTCCAAACCTCCTGTGTGAGTTTAGAGGTGGAAAGATCAGAACTCTTAAATTAATCAGTGTATTAATCCCCTATAGGAATGAACTGGTGGTAACTGTAGGCAGATAGGATAGGACTGGAGGAGGTAGATTCCTGGGGGCATGCCTTTGGGGTATATATTTTGGTCCTTGTTGAGTGGATCTTTCTCTGCTTCCTGGTGCCAATCCTGAGTCGCTTTTCTCTGCCACATAATGTCCTGATGTTTTCTGCCCCACCTCAGGTCCCAAAGAATGGAGTCAGCTGTCTATGGACTAAGACCTCTGAAACCATTAACCCTAAATAAACTTTTCTTTCTCTAAAATTATTCTTGTCAGGTCTTTGGTCACAGCAGTGAAAAAGCAGACTAAAGCAAGACAAAAAAAGAAAAAAAGGGACCGAGGGTGTAACTCATTGGCAAAGCATGCATAAGGTCCCTGGTTTCCCTAGACCCCAAAATATTTTAAAAACATAAAGAGTAATCACTAACCCATCTGTTATTTCTACCATTTATCACCCCCTCTAAAACTGATTTGAAGAAAAAAATGTTTAGTGTAGACCCAAATTGGAAACAACTCAAATACCTGTCAACTGGTGAACAGACAAATTGCTAAAGAGCCATACAATAGAATGTTACTAGCAATGAAAAAGCTAAATAATTGTTGAGCAAAAGATGAAGCCAGACATAAAAGTAAATATATTTTATAATTACACTTACAAGAACTTCAAGAATAGGCCAAACAAATTTGTGGTGGTAGAAATCTGAACAGTGGTTTCAGGGAGATGGAGTATTGAGTAGAAGGAAGGACAAGTCCACTTTTAGGGCTGATGGAAAGAATCTTCATCTTGATTAGAATGTGTTTGTATTTGTAAAAAGTCATCAAACTATATGCTTTAGATCTGTGCATTTCACAGTCTTTAGATCATATCTCCCTTTTGAAAGAAATCTTTTAAAGAATGATAAAAGGTGATGAATTAATTTTGGTAATCACATAGTATGGCTTGTGACATAACAAATCATTTATCAGTAGAAGAGTAATCACTAGGGATTTGGATGAGTGCAGGGGTTGGGATGGAAAAGGGAGGTTGGATTTGGTTTAGTGCAAGCTGCGTGTATGTATTGGAAATATCACACTGTACAATTAATATGTATTAATAAGCATCATTTTTCAAAAGATAAAATTATTATTGTTTTGATTGTCTTTGTGGTACTGGAAATTGAAGCTAGGAATGCTCTATGACTGAGCAACATTCCCAGCCCTTTTTATTTATTATTTTGAGACAGGGTCTTGCTAAGTTGACCAGGCTGGCCTCAAACTTGCAATCCTCCTGCCTCAGCCTCCCAAGGAGTTGGGAATACAAGTGTGTACCACTATGCCTGGTGATAAAAAATTTTTAATGAACAAAAAATAAAAAGATGAAATCATTTTTCAGGATGCTATTTAATAACATGGGGGTAAGGCTTACATGTGGAAAAACATATGGAACAAAATTGAACACGAGAAATGGTGCCAGTATGTACGTGGAAAAAGATGGGTAGTTAAAAAATAATAAAAAAGGACAATAGCACTTTTTTTTCCATAGGAGAGAAGTTTCTCCCATGATGTTGGTTCTGAAGTTTATGGAAAGCAGGACCATTTTAAAAAGGCAATAATTTTTTTCAGAAAACCACATACTCTACCTATTTGTTATAGTCATCCAAAAGCTTGTATTGGGTTGCACAGGAAGTAAGATCCTAAGATCTTCCTTGGTTTCTTGCCAAAGTCCATCTGTTTGGGTTAGTTGATCTTTTATTTGGTTCTGTCCCTTTGTTCAAGTGAGCATGTCCTTCAACGGGCCCACCCCACTACTTATTCATCGAAGTAATTTTGGGGATGGTACTAGGTATTGAACCCAAGGGTGCTTAACCACTGAGCAACATCCCCAGCCCTTTTTATTTTGAGACAGGGTCTCACTGAGTTGCTTAGGGCCTCACTAAGTTGCTGAGGCTGACTTTGAACTTGCCATCCTCCTGCCTCAGCCTCCCGAGCCACTGGGATTACAGGCATGCACCACCATGCCCAGCTTCATCTAAGTAATTTAAGAAAATGTTAAATAACTGTAGAAGAGATGAGATCCCTGTGGAATGCAACTGATAAATCCACATTATTTTTCAGTAAGCATTTCTGGGAATGGATGACAGGGCTTTACCTCCCCCCAGATAGTTTAACTGAAGAAGATGCCTTCTTCAGGAAGGCCAGCACTGTGGCACAGGCCCGTAAGCCCAGCAATTTAGGAGGCAGAGGCAGGAGGATCACAAATTCGAAGTCAGCCTTGGCAACTCAGTGAGACTCTCATCAACTTGGTGAGAAATTGTCTCAAAATAAAAACAGTATAAAAGGCTGGGGATGTAGCTCAGTGGTAAAGCCCCTCTGGGTTCCATCCTCAGAAAAACAAAAAACAAAAAGCCTGTAAGGAGTGATAAAGGGTTTACTTTGGTGATACTTAGACTTTTTTTTTTTAAGAGATGATATAAAGAAGATGGATCATTGTGTGCGTGTGTGGTAGTGGGAATTAAGCCCAGGGGTACTCTAACACAAAACTACATCCCCAGCCCCCCTTTTTTTTCTTACTTTGAGACAGTTTCTCTAAATTGCTCAGGCTAGCCCTGAACTTGTGATTCTCCTTCCTCAGCCTCCCAAGTGGCTGGGATTACAGGCATGCACACACCACCATGCCTGGCTGTGATCATGCTTGAAATAAAGAGACTAGGTAACAAGATAAAAAAAAAAAAAAAAAAAAAAAACAACTTTTTTTTCAGTATTGTGTATGAAACCCAGGGCCTTGCGCATGCTAAGCAAGCTCTCTACCACTCAGCCACTCAAAATGGTTTCATGGAGTTTTTAGTAGATAGCAACAAGGGGAAAGTGAATTAAAAAAAAAAAACTTGGAAAGGACTAACTACATCCTCTCATTTTATCCTCAGTTTCTTAATTCACTAATGAATGGGTCTTTAGGAGACAATGAACCCTAATTTTTCTAGAGATGCAGAAATACTTCTCCTTGATTGATTAGTCCTGTTCCTCTTCAAAAAAGGGTAGTGTCAGGATAAATACTATTTACCTCCACAGTGCCTGGAGCTCACATCACGTTGGTAATGAATTTCCTTTATTCTAAGTCCGTTTGGGCCTTATTTCTGTTAGTTGGTGCTGGAAATAACCTGATACAGCTGTTCCCTACTTGATTAATATAAATTGGTTTTGTATCATCTTTTGCTCACATACATACAAAATTATTTTTGTTGCATTCCTTGGCAACCAAGAATTCTCAAAACATATCACACACAGTTAATCATATGGTAATATAATAATAAGACCCCAATAGGCTTAACCAAGAACCTAAAATTCATAGGACTTGGTAAAATCTGCCAAAGTGGTCAGTCATTTATTTATTCATCCATCAAGCAATTATTGACAGCCTACTATGCATCAAGCATTAAATAATGTGAAGTCTACTGCACCCTAATTCTGTCCCTTTAAATTACATTTGAGTGCAATGAAAATAGGGCAATCTGTGATTATGCATATATTCATTACAAACTACTGCACAAATATTTGGCTCATAACTATGAGTTAAATGGTATGACATTTCTATGAGAAAATTAATTACTCGAACATGTGTTGTATAAATATGTCAAATCATTTATTTGGATGTTGTAGATTGCATATTAGTTTTTCACCAGAGGAAATACATGAGAAATAAACATGAAATGCATGCTCTATACGTTGTAAATGTCATGTTATGCCCAAGGGCTTTTTGCAAGTGAACAATTTTTTTCCAGATGAGAAGAGTGGCATCTGAAAGATCATAAGATCACAGATCCAAAGAGAGAGTTATTTTGCAGAGAGTTCTTCATGCATTTAGAGGTCGCACCTATTGATAACGTGTCTATTTAAAGACCATGTTTCTTACAAATAGCTATGTGTAAAGAATGGGTAGATTAATCATTTCAGGTACCAAACTGTCATATAAATAGTTTGGAATTCTAACTGCATAGGAATATAAAAATTAAGATTTATGGTGTGGTATGTGTACCTAGTTCTGATGCTTTTTATGGCTTCAACAATTTTGAGGGAGAAAGATCTATATAAGGATCTATAAGTTAGAGGTTGTAATAAAAGCCACTCGAGACAAACATATAATACTACAATAAATGATGGTATAAGATACTACCTTTTAAAAAGATACAAGTAAAATCAGATACTGATACTAATAAAATGAAGCCTTTCTTTTTATTGAGGACCAAAAACCTGCTCAGGAAATAGAAGAAACTTCCCCAATGAAGCATATGGACTTTGCTCTGAATGCTCCAGAGGGAATATGCTTATTCAGTCAGGCATAAAGCAGAATCTTCTCCATATTAATATAGGTACAGGATAAGAGTAACATCCATCACATAAATTAACCATGTTATAGCAGGTTTTCTTTATATTCTGTTTGGTTTCAGGCCCCCAAATTCATCATATAAAATATCTAAGCTTGCTTAATTAGAATGTCTAATGTCGAACTTTCCATTCACTAAATGGTATTTGTCACGGAATTTACAAATGGCTCATTTTATTTCTAATTTTCTTAGTTTCAGTACAATCAGCCTCCAGAACTGTAAGAAATAAATTCCTGTTGTTTATAAACCACTCAGTCTATGGTATTTTGTTATAGCAGCCTGCACAGACTAAACTGACAACATTGTTCAAATACACTAAAATATTTCATGCATGAATTAATATTTTCGCTAACCAACAAAAATGTTAAATGTCAGAGTTCATACGTGGCTTTAAATTTTAAAAACAAATACAAACTCAAAGTGGCAACAGAGAAAGAGAATTGGGAAAAAAGAAAGAATTAGGCCATTTCATGTTCTATTTCTTCTGGTTTGTAATCATTGCTATATTACTACTTATTTATAATCTACTATTTAATGTCAGGAATGTGTAGCACCACAGTAATTACAGACTCAAACTGTGCCTAAACTAGCTCTAATAATTATTAACCATTACAGAAAATCTGCAAACAACTTGTATACCTGAATCCCCATGTTTGGGGTGGGGGTAGCTGATAGCATGAGGAGGAATCCTCCAAACTGACTTTCATGTAGACTACGATATCTTTTAAAAGTTAAGTAACAGCATTGTGCTAAGTTGAAGCTCTTACCATACTATTGTTGCAGTTTCTGTTTAGCTCTTAAACATGCATTATGTAATACTGTAGTCAGCAGCCACATGTGGCTGCTGAGGTACTAGGAATGTAGCTAGTCCAAATTGAAATGTGTTATAAATAGAAAATACACATCACATTTCAAACAAATGCATGAAAAAATTATATCAAATATTTCATTAATATTTTATGTTGATTTCATGTTGCAAAGATAATATTTTGGGTATTTTGAGTTAAATGAAATATATTATTAAAATGTAATAAAAATATTAAGTTCACCTATTTCTTTTTTCTTCTTAAAATGTGACTACTAGAAAATTTAAAATAACACACATGCTTGCATTGTATTTCCCTTGGACAGTGTTACCCTAGACTAACAAAAGATTTTAGGGGAAAGGAGCATTTCTATCACTGACATTGTTTAGAATTGCCAGTGCAAAGTGAAAATAAAAAGCAGACTGACTGAGTTAGTTTTAATATGGTTCTTAAATTCCCTTTAGGTAACGCATCTGCTTATTGCTTTCACTTGAGGCCTAATTTACCCTACTGCCTCTTTTTTGGTATGCCATTTTGGGTTGCTGTAACAAAATATCCAAAGCTGGGTGCTTTATAAGGACAAAAGGTTTATTTTGACTCATGATTTTGGAGTTTAAAAATGTCCAAACTCAGAAAGCTACATCTGGCAAGGGGTTCATGGTGTATCATAACATGGTGGGTGGCATCACAAGTTAAGAGTACATGCGAGAACAGCAAATTTCACATGTGGAAGAGGCCAAACGTGTGGTGGACTCATTTTTTAAACAACTCATTCTCATAGTAACTAACCCCAAGAGATCTAACCCACTCTGGAGAAACCTAACCCACTTTCACGAGGTGGGCATTAATCCCTTTTAAGGGTAGTGCTCCCATGACGTAATGACCTCTCACTAAGCCCCACCTCTTAAAGTCTCCACCACCTGTTAAAAATGTTAAATTGGAGACTAATTTTGGGGACAAACCATATCCAAACCATGGCAACCACTAAATCAAACCTATGTAGCTCACACCACTAAAGTCTACCTTATCCATAGATTGAGTTCTTGCTCTTTTCTCCACTGTCCCCTTAGTTTTTCTTCCATTCTCACTCTATTTCTGGGCTTTGTTAACATTGTTCCTCCTCACCCCAATGTTCTATCCAAAGTGTATGAGCATCTGACTCCTCCAGTTCAAGACTCCTGCCTTGAATCTCCCTCTAAGATTCCAGTTCTCAGGAATCTCTTCTCTTCCCACTCTCACTGCCATTTCATTTTTTCTGACTCGTTGGGGCAAGCTTGTGACAGGACATGTGACAGGACAAATGGTATTTTGTCATTATTGAAAAATGTTTTTAGTATATATGGCTCATCCCTCCAACTAGTTGAGAGGTTCTTAAATTGTGGGATTGTGATTTACATGTCTTTTTCATCTTATGCAGTGTGCCTAACAGTATTATGATATTTCATACATTTAACAGAGATTTGTTGAGTGAGAGAACAAATGACCTTACAGCTTAGATTTATTAAGATCAACTCATCTGTGAATGACAGATCACCCAAGATAACACACCTTTGCACAAAATAGAAGTTGATTTTTTTGTCATCTAAATGAATGGATAGAGCTTTTTGGGTCCTCAACTGTGTGAAGTGCCTTGGCTATTTCCAGCTCCTGGTCTGCCATTCCTAGGTTATGGTCCTCATCCTTATGGTTTAAGAGAGCAACTTACCCAATAGCATCAGAAAGAGTAAAATATTTAGGAATAAGTTGAACAAAAGAAATATAAAACTTGAACATTGAAAATTACAAAACACCATTGAAAGAAATTAAAGATCTAAATAAATGCAAATACAATCTACATTCATGGATCATAAAATTTAATATTGTTATTACTCAGCCATAAAGAAGAATGAAATTATGGCATTTGCCAGTAAATGGATGGAACTGGGGACTATTGTGCTAAGTGAAATAAACCAGTCCCCCAAAACCAAAGGACAAGTGTTCTCTCTGATATGTGGATGCTAACCCACAACAAGGGTTGGGGGAGGGAAGAATAGAAGTTCGTTGGATTAGACAAAGGGGAATGAAGGGAAAGGAGGGGGGATGTGAATAGTAAAGACAGTCGAATGAATCGGATATAACTTTCCTATGTTCATATATGAACGGTGTCACCAGTGAAACTCCACATCATGTTCAACCACAAGAATAGGATCCTAATTAGAATGTTATACTCCATGCATGTATAATATGTCAAAATACACTCTACTGTCATGTATATCTAAAAAGAACAAATTAAAAAAAATTTTAAAGATTTAATATTGTTAGTAACAAAGATGGTATTGGCACCAAAATAGACATGTAGACCAATGGTACAAAATAGAAGACAGAGACACAAACCCACATAAATATGGTTATCTCATACTAGACAAAGGTGCCAAAAATATACATTGGAGAAAAGATAGCCTATTCAACAAATGGAGCTGGGAAAACTGGAAATCCATGTGTAACAAAATGAAATTAAACCTCTATCTCTCACCCAGCACAAAAATCAACTCAAAGTGGATCAAAGACTTAGACACTAAAACGGAGACCCTGTGCCTGATAGAAGAAAAAGTAGGCCCAATCTTCATCATGTTGGCTTAGGACCTGACTTCCTTAACAAGACTCCTAAAGCACAAGAAGCAAAATTAAGAATCAATAAATGGGATGGATTCAAACTAAAAAACTTCTTCTCAGTGAAGGAAACAATCAATAATGTAAAGAGAGAGCCTACAGAATGGCATAAAAATCTTTACCATACGCACCTCAGATAGAGCACTAATCTCTAGGATACATAAAGAACTCAAAAAACGTAACACAAAAAAACCTAATAATGCAATCAATAAATGGGCTAAGGAACTGAACAGATACTTTGCAGAAGAAGAAATACAGTTGATCAATAAACATTTGAAAAAATGTTCATCATCTCTTGCAATTAGGGAAATGCAAATCAAAACTGTTGTAAGATTTTTATCTCACTCCAATCAGAATGGCAATTATCAAAAACAAGCAATAATGAATGTTGGCAAGGATGTGGGGAAAAAGGTACACTCATACATTGTTACTGGAACTGCAGATTGGTGCAACCACTTTGGAAAGCAGTATGGAGATTCCTCAGAAAACTTGGAACGGAACTACCATTTAACTCAGTTATCCCACTTCTCAGTTTATACCCAAAGGACTTAAACTTTGCATATTACAAAGACAAAGCCATATCAGTGTTTATAGCTGCTCAATTCACAATAGCTAGATTGTGGAACCAACCTAAATGCCCTTCAATAGATGAATGGATAAAGTAACTGTGGTATATATACATAATAGAATATTATTCAGCCATAAAGAAGAATAAATTTAAGACATTTGCAGGTAAATGGATGGAGTTGGAGACTATCATGCTAAGTGAAATAAGCCAATCCCAAAGAACCAAAGGCTGAATGTTTTCTCTGACAAGTGGATGCTGATACATAATGGTGGGGGGGTGGTGAGGGAAGAATGGAAGAACGTTGGATTGTGTAGAGAGAAATGAGGGGAGGGGAGAGGGTAGGGGAAAGGAAAGATGGTGGAATGAGACAAACATTACCCTATGTACATGTGATTACATGAATGATATGACTCTACTTCATGTACAACCACAGAAATGAAAAGTTGTACTCCATTTGTGTACAATGAATCAAAATGCATTCTGCTGTCATGTATAACTAAATAGAACAAATTAAAAAAAGAAACTAAAAATAAAAAAAATTTAATATTGTTAAGATCACTATATTCTCCCAAGTTATCTACAAATTCAATGCCATTTCAACCAAAACTCCATCTAGTTACTTTGTAGAAATTAACAAGTTGATTCTAAAACTCCAATGGAAATTCAGAGGACACAGAAAAGCCGAAACAATTTTTCTTTAAAGAGTAAAGTTGACAGACTTAAACTTACCCTGGCTTCTCCTTCTTCT
Source organism: Sciurus carolinensis (assembly GCF_902686445.1). NCBI lineage: Eukaryota > Metazoa > Chordata > Mammalia > Rodentia > Sciuridae > Sciurus > Sciurus carolinensis. Next base: position 36,779,235 of record NC_062232.1, read on the forward strand.
TCCCAAACTAGGGACTGAACCCAGAGTCTTGTGCATGCTTGGCATGTGTTCTACAACAGAGCCACCTCCCTAACCCAGCTTCCTGATTTCAATACTTACTACAATCTATAGTAGCTGAGACCATGTAGTGTAGCCACAAGGATAGACATATAGACCAATAGAGTAAGAGTCACATTTATGGTCAATAGATTTTTATTTTCTTTTTGTAGTGTTGGGGATGGAACCCAGGGCCTTGTGCATGCCAGGCAAGTGATTTTTGACAAGGGAGCTAAGATAATTCAATGGGAAAGAATAGACTTTACAGCAAATGGTGCTCAAACAGTTGGATATTCACATGCAAAAGTATTAAATTGCACCCCTAAAACTAACCATACAAAATATAATTCCAAATGGACCCTACACTAAATGTAATAGTTAAAATTATAAAACTCTTTCTTTGGAATTGGTAAACAATATTCTGGAGCTGTTACAGTCCTGGGATCGAACATCCAATCATTGACCCAAGTAACTGCATCTTTTTTTTTTTTTTTTTTTTTTTTGCAGTGCTTGGGATTGAATTCAGGGCCTTAGTGCTTGTGAGGCAAGCACTCTAACAACTGAGCTATCTCCCCAAGTAACTGCATCTTGTTTGTTCTTTCTCTGTCAGCCTAAGGATCCTGAGAATGATCAGACCACCATAAAACATCTTGTGATCATTATTCTGATGTCATCCTCACATACCTTCCCATGTCCATCCTTCACAATATTTCCATTAAAAGAAGAATCCAAGAACCCCAAAAGACAGAGGAAGACTCGTGGAGAATTAGGACTTCCACCATTTTTCCATAGTAAGAAGGCACTACTTTCAATTTCTTCAGTGTTAATAGAAGCTGAAGGAAAAATCTAGATTTCTACATCACTCTGGTAAGAAGGAGGTTGTGACTATATTTTCCTGAAAGCATAGTGTCAGAAGAGGACTATCAAAATGGAAGAATTAAATTAAATTCAGTGGCTGGGGATATAGCTCAGTTGGTAGAGTGCTTGCCTTATATGCACAAGGCCCTGGGTTCAATTCCCAGCACCAAAAAAAAAAAAAAAAAGTCCTCAATAAATTAAATTCAGAATGTTATGATATTAAATATATCATGTATCCTGGATATTGTATCCAGGATACAATCTAAAATCATTCATCATACCAAGTATCAAGGAAATCTCAACTTGCTTTTAAAAAAGACAATTAACAGAAGCCAGCAATGAGATATTGTCAGCAATGAGATATTAGAATTATCTGACAAGGATTTTAAAGCAACAGTCATAAAAATTCTTTGAGGAACAGTTATAAACACAATTAAAACAAGTTAAAAAATAGAAAGTATAAGAGAAGAAATAGAAAGTTCCAATAAAGAAACAAAAAATTAAAAAATGGAATCTTTAGAACTGAAAAATAAAATAATCCAAATTTTAAAACTCGGCTGATTGAAAAATCAGCATGGAACAGAGAGAGGAGGAAATCAGTGAAACTGAAGACAGAACAATAGAAACTACCCAACCTAAACAACAGGAATTGAGGGAACACTGAAAAAATAAATCTATGGAGCCTCAGGAATCTGTGGAACTATATTGTGTAAGACCCTGGCTTAATCCCTAACACCAGAAAAATAAAATGTAACAAAATAAGTTTTCAAAAATCTCCATGTCTTGGAGTCATGAGAAAAAGAGATAAAGGATGTGGAGTTGAAAAAGTATTTGAAAAAATAATGGCTGAAGGTTTTCCAATTTTGGCAAAAAACAAACTCACAGATTCAAGAAACTAAGGGAACCTCAAACAAGATAAATTCAAAAATCCATACCATGTCATATGATAAATTTCAAAAAACAAACCTGAAGTCTTTCTTTTCTGTACTAGGGATAGAACCCAGGCCCTCACACCTGCTAGGCAAGTGCTCCGCTGCTGAGCTACATCCCCAGCCCTTTATATGTTTTTATTTTGAGACAGGGTCTTGCTAAGTCACCCAAGCTGGCCACAAAATTCTGATCTGCCTGCCTCAGCCTCCTGAGCAACTGGAATTAAAGGCATGCCACCTCAACTGGCTAAAGAAAAAGTCTTAAAGTCAACAAAAGAGAAATGACACCTTACCTATCAGAAAAACAATTCAAATGGCCATGGGTTTCTCCTTAGAAACCATGTAGACCATAAGAAAGTGACAGAATATTTGTCAAGTGTTGAAAAAAAAAAGAATTAATAACTCAGAATTCTATATCCTATGAAAATATTCTTCAGGAAAGAAGGCAATATCAAGACATTATCAGATAAAGGAAATTTAACAGAATTTATTGCCAGCAGACCTACCCTCAAAGAACAGCTAAAGGAATTTTTTTTATCCTTTTGACTTTATTATTCAAAGAAGATTCATTTTTTTATTTGGCTTTCTGACTCTGTGCTTATGCCTTCAACACTTTCACAATAATTTTCTGTTCCTCAATAAGGAAAGCATGCATGGAACAACCACAGGCCCTGCTGACATGTATTTTTGTTTTAGACAATCTCATAATATGGACGTTAGGTCTCAGAGCACGAATCCCTCGAAGTCTGCCTGGACACACAACACACGCAGATTTGGGTGCTTTTCAAACCTTCTTTGTATAAAGATAAACAATTCTATTACCAGGGGTTCGAGACAGCCTAGTTTTGTTAGAGCCTGTATCGTAGGAAAGTCTAAGACAGTATGTCAAATGCTGGACCATTCTGAGTGCCTCTAGACACTGTCCTTGGAAAAGCAGGAAATTCTTTAAAAATAACAGCAATGAGAAAAGAATGGATCTAAAAACAACAGTAAGGAATACAAAATAAGGGAGAGAGTAATACTGATATGAGTAAATATAACAGATGTTCCTCTTCTCTTGAGTTTATTTTTGATTTCGTAGTACTGGGGATGGAACCTAGGGCCTCATGCCTACTAGACAAATACTCTATCACTGAACTACAATCCCAGTCCTTTCTCAAACTTTTCTTTTGAGACAGGATCTTGCTTATCAGCCCAGACTGACCTTGAACTTGCAATCCTCCTGCCTCAACCTCCTGTGTATGTGGGATTACAGGCATGTGCCAGCATGCCTGGACCTTTTTTTGACTTTTTTTTTAATACTGGGGAATGAACCCAGAGTCACTTTTCCACTGAGTTACATTTCCAAACTTGTGATCCTCCTGCCCCAGCCTCCTGAGTCCCTGGGATGATAAGTGTGTGCCATTGTGCCCACCATCATTCTTTTTCATAACATTCTTTTTCTTTTTTTTCCATTTATATTTTCCCCTTATACCCTATCTATATAGCTAGGCTTCCCTTCACTCTCAGAAGGTTCCCTGAAATGAATTCATTACTGTGCAAAAGACAGGACCGCATGCTGTACACATGAAAACTAATTAGAAAGGCAATGCAGTGATAGAGAAAGAAGTTATTATAATAATGAGCTAGTCGACTGGAAAATGGGGGCTGTTATGGTTTGAATCTGGATTGTACCCCCAAAGTCTCTTCTATTAAAGACTTGGTCCCCAATGCAGCAATATCCAGAGGTGAGACTTTTAGGAAATTATTGAATCATGAGGGATCTAACCTCATCAGTGGATTAATCCACTTGATGGATTAATCATTTGAATATATTATTGGGAAGTGGGATATAGCTGGAGGAAATGTGTCACTGGGGGCATTTCCTAGAAGGCGTTTTCTTGTCCCTGGCCCCTTCTTCTGTCCCTCTTTCTCTGCTTGGCTGGCTGCCAATTGCTTCACCTCAGACCCAGAGCAAAGGGAGTCGGCCCACCATGGACTGAAACCTCTGAAACCATCAACCAAAATAAACTTTTTCTTCTTTAAGTTGTTTATATCAGGTTTTTTGGTCACAGCAAAGAAAAGTTGGCTAACATGGGGGCTATCATCCTAAGAACTAACTTAGCTAACAACCACAACAGAGTGCTAATATAGGACATTTAAGGAAGTGTGTTTTTAGCCACAGAGGGGTGGACACTAAAGTAATCATTAGTTCTGCAGTGGTCCATTTCTTTGATGCATATTCTGATATCATCTAAAGGTCACCAAATGTTCTAGGTTCTGTAAATCCAATCTAAAGTTCACTGATTAGGAAGTCTTATGATTGATATTTCTCCTGTTCCTTTTTCTTGGAATGGTTGACCCTATTAGTTAATAACTTCATCATTTAGATGTAGCTTCCCTTTAGAATTTAGAATGCAGAACCAAAGTAAACAAAGCAAGTTTGCAAAGGACAATTTGCAAAGGACAAGTTAACCCATCAGGTGGCTTCAATTTAGCAAGAAACACATTAAACAGGAAGAAATACACAAATACACTGCATGCACAGAGGCAATCACAGAGCGTAATTACCCACCTGCCCAACAAGACTCAGACACTTGTATAACTCTTTTCTATAGGGAGGGTGAGAATGAAGAATGTAGACAATTTTGAGGAGTTATAAGTGATTATTGCGGCATAAAATTTCTGGTCCCGAGGACAGAAATTTGCTTGTGAAAAGATTCTTTAGTGGCATGCCTGCAATCTCAGTGACTCGGGAGGCTAAGGCTGGAGATTCACAAGTTCGAGGCCAGCCTGGGCATTAGTGAGACCCTGTCTCAAAATAAGAAATAAAAGGGGTTGGGTATGCAGCTCAGTGGTAAAGCACCCCCAGGTTCAATCCCCAAAGGGACAGACAGTACTTTGTAATAAAGTCCATCCTGGTGTGGTTACATTCTTCAGTCTTCTTTTCTACCATGAATAATGAGATTTGGGGTGGAAATAAAAGGCAGTGTGTTCCCTTTTGAGGGTAATCTTAATGTAAGTGAGGAAATTCCAGAGATAGCCCCTCCCTGTGCTTGGGGAAGAAAAGGAAGACAAGGTTACAGGGACCTTCAATCTGAGGCAACTTCTAAGGTCTCTTGGCATATCACACCTCCAGACTTTGGGGAATCGTTTTCTGAGCCCTAACACCAGTAAAAACATGTTCTACAACCACCACCATCTTGTCATTTTTTTAATCTTGCCTATCTGGTGGTTTGAACAATAGTTTATTTCGTACCTCCTCAGGAGAACAGGGTTGTTTCCTTCTTACTTTAGGTATCATTTAAATTTATTATAATGAATACATATTATTGTTGAAATTCATGTGAAGTCATTAAACATTTTTTAAATATCATAGATACATTAAAAAAGAATTCTAAAACATGTTCAAGTAACCCACAGAAATACAGGTAAAGGACCAGTAGCTTGGGTGACTGAGAAAGGAGGATTGCAAGTTCAAAGCCAGCCTCAGCAACTTAGTGAGGCACTAAACAGCTCAGCGAGACTCCGTCCTAAATAAAATATAAAAAGGTCTGGGGTTGTAGCTCAGTGGTAGAGCATTTGCCTAGCATGTATGAGGCACTGGGTTCAATCCTTAGCACCATATAAAAAAATAAATAAAATAAAGGAATTGTGTCCATCTACAACTAAAAATATTTTAAAAGGGCTGGGAATGTGGCTCAGTGGTTAAGTGCCCCTGGGTTCAATCCCAGGTACAAAAAATAAATAAATAAATAAATACAGGTAAAGAAAGCAGAAATGGACAACAAACAAAAACTCCACAGGAAACAAATAAGAATACTGAAGAAAACAAAAATTAAAATAAAAAACTCAAGTCTTCGTATCATTACTTACACTAAATGCAGATAGTCTGATTATACCTATTGGAAGACAGAGATGGGCAGAGTAGATTAAAACAGGTGACCCAACTATGAACCCAAATGCAACATAGGTAGGTTGAAAGAATGAAAAATGTATGCCATGTAAACATTAATCAAAAGAAAGCAGGATTAGCTATATTCATATTAGATAAAGCAATCTTTAGAGCAAGGAAATTACTGTGGGCAGAGAGAAATTTTACACAATCATAAAAAGATCAATCTACCAGAAAGATATAGCAATTCTAAATATGTATGTGCAAACCAAAAGAGCTACAAAACACATGAAGCAAAAATTAGTACGTCCGAAAGAAGAAATAGAAAAATCCACAACTACAGTTGGAGACTTAACATTCCTTTATAAACAACTGATAAAACTTCTAGGCAGGTAATCACCAGGGATATACACACCATCCACAACCAGGATCTAATCAACATTTATAGAACATTCCACCCAATAACAGCAGAATACACTTTCTTTTAAAGTGTCCATGGAACATAGAACAACATGGTCCATATCCTGGACCATAAAACAAATCTTAACAAATTTAAAAGGATTAAAATCACAGAGTGTATGTTCTGTGAGCACAAAGGAATCAAACCAGAAACCAATAAGAGAAAGATAAAAGGAAAATATCCAGACACCTAAAAGTGAAAGAGCAAACTTCTACGTAACACACAGGTCAAAGAGAAAGTCTCAAAGGAAGTAAAAGAAAGCATTTAATTGGATGAAAATAAAAATATAGCACATCAAAATATGTGAGATGTCACTAAACCAGTGCTAAGAAGGAAATTTTTACATCACAGGGAAATATTTACATCATAAAGAGGAAATAGTCAAGCTCAGTCAGTAGTGCATGGCTGTAATCCTTGCTACTAGGGAGGCTGAGGCAGGAGGATCACAAGTTTGAGGCTGACCTCAGTAACTTAGTGACACCCTGCCTCAAGATAAAAAATAAGAAGGGCTGGGGATGTAGCTCAATGGTGGAGTGCCCCTGGTTCAATCCCCAGTACAAAAAGCAAAACCAAAACCAAACAAACAAACAAAAAAATCACTGTTCCAAAAATCTCTAGTGTTATTCTGAAACCTACTTCTAAGTGTTTGTTTTTAGCCAGGCATGGTGGCACATGCCTGTAATCCCAGAAACTCAGAAGACTGAGACAGAAGGATCACAAGTTCTAGGCCAGGCTAGGCAACTTAGAAAGATCCTGTCTCAAAATAAAAAATAGAAAGGGTTGGGGATGCGGCTCAGTGGTTAAGTGCCCCTGGGTTCAATCCTCAGGGCTGCAAAAATTTAAAAAAGGAAAAGTCTCAAATCATCCTGATCTCCTTTAAACACTACAGAAGGGCTATGGTGTGGCCCCATGGTACAGCCTTGTGTAACACATGGATGTCCTGGGTTCAATTCCCAGTACCTCAAAAATAAAAATAAAAAAACAAATGAACAAAACTGTAGAAAGAAACCTGGTGCTGTAGCAAGTGTGCATGCCTATGGTCCCACGACCTGGGAGGCTGAGGTAGTAGGAGTTTGAGTTCAAGGCCAGCATGGATGGACAACATAGGGAGACTCTTACTCTTATTTAAAAGCAAATATGCCGGGCGCAGTGGTGCAAGCCTGTAATCCCAGCTACTCAGGACACTGAGGCAGGAGGATTGCAAGTTTGAGGCCAGCCTCACCAATTAGTGAGACCCTGTATCAAAAGAAAGAAGAAACAAAGGACTGGTGGTATACTCAGGGGTAGAGCACCCCTGGGTTCAGTCCCTAGTACCACCATACAAAAAAAAAGCCTACAAAAAGAACAAAATAAACAATAGCAACAAAAGCAGATGAAGAAACAATAAAAATAGAAGCAGAAATCAAATCAAGGAAATTGAAAGCAGAAAAATAATAGAAATCAATAAGCAGGGAGCTGATACTTTGAAAACAGCAATGAGACTGACAAGCCCCTAATAAGACGAACAAACAACAAAAGAGAAAAAGAAGAGGCACAAATTACTTATATCAGAAATGAAATACTATATCATCAAAGACTGTGCAAACTTTAAAAGGATCATAAGGGAATACTGTGAACAACAGTACACACATAAATTTGATAACTTAGATGAAGTGGACTAGTTCCTTAAAAAGCATAAACTTTGATCAGGCACAGTGGTGCTAGACTGTAGTCCCAGTGACTTGGGAGGCTGAGAAAGAAGGATCACAAGTTTGAGGTCAGCCTCAGCAATTTAGTGAGACTCCAAGCAACCCAGTGAGACCCTGTCTCAAAATAAAAAATTAAAAGGGCTGGGGATGTGACTCAGTGGTAAAACATCCCTGGGTTCAATCCCTGGTACTAAGAAATTAAAAAAAAAAAAAATTTCTGCAACTTACCCAATATGAAATAGATAATTTGGGTAACTCTATAACTATCACAGAAATTAAGTTTGTAACTTTAAAACTCCCAAGAAAGTAATCCCCAGGCCCATATGAATTCTACCAAATGTGAATTCTAGGTGAATTTTATCAAACATCTAAAAATGAATGAACGTCAAATCTTTTCCAAAGAAGAGAAGAGGAGGGAACATTTCCCACTGTTGGGTTAAACACTAATCCATGCCCAGGAAAGCTTGCGGTAAGAGAAGGGCTCTAAAGAATGTGATAAAAGGAAATGGAGAGGGGGAGCCGGCCACTTCCCTTTTCTCCTACCTTTAGGAGAGGATCTAAGCCGAGTGGCCCTGCTTGTGAAGCAAAGGAATGTACTCTTAAAACATCTGAAGAAGTCCCCCCGCGCAGTGGGCACGCAACCTGTGCTATGTATTCCCCGGCTTGTAGGCACGTGCAGCCCTCGCTGTTTCCTGCCCACCGCCACTGAGGAGTAAGCAGTAAAATGTACAAAACCTCTGTTGAGTCCTCCAGGTTCTTCCTTTGGAACTGGTAAACAGTATACTAGGGTATTTCCAGCCCTGGGGTGGAACACCAAATAATTTTATGAGGACAATATCACTAGAAAAAAAGAAGGAATTAAAACCAGAACAAAGAAAATCACAGACTAATAACTCTCATGACTTACAGGCACAAAAGTACTTAGTAAAATATTAGCAATTAGAATTGAGTAACATATAAAAAGAATTATACACCATGAACAAAAGGGATTTATTGCAGAGATGCAAGACTGGGTTGATACTTAAAAATCACCCATGTAAACCACCATATTAAGAGGATAGATAAGAAAAAATAATATGATCATATTAATTGAGGTAGAAAGAGTATTTTTTCTTTTCTCTTTTTTTTTTTCTTTTTGATACCAGGCATCTAACACAGGGGCACTTAACCACTGAGCCACATTCCCAAGTCCTTTTTATTTTTATTTTTTTTACTTAAGTTGCTTAGAACTTTGCTAAGTTGCTGAGGCTAGCCTTAAACTTGCAATCCTCCTGCCTCAGCCTCCGCAATTGCTGAGACTACAGGTATGCACCACCACACCCAGCCAGAAAGTGATGAAATTTAGCACTCAAAGAGGATTTGATTTGAAAATGTTGGACTAAGGAGCTTCTAAAGTCTGTCCAAAAAAGCAAAGGAAAGAAAAAAGGCAAAAACTGAAAAAAAAGAAAAAAAAACTTCTTAGAACTCTAGAAACTAAATCGAAAACTTTTAATTATTGGGGAAGTGCTTAATCAAGAAAAATAAGCAGAGAGTCAAACAGGAACAACCAAGAGAACAGCCAAGATTGCAAGTTTGCCTTAGAGTCTCAGAGTGCCCCTATAGCTGTCCACGGGATGAGTGGTAACATGCAGACAAAAGGGAAAGGACATGATAAGAGGAGGTGAGGGAACCCTGCAGAATGTGTGACTTCAAAGATGATCCCCTCTAGGGTGTCCCCTAGCAGAAAGGTAGGGTGTAATGGAAGCCCAAATTGAGCTAGGAAGAAATGAGCAGAGTCCAAGTGTGAGACAGAGACAGAAAGCTGAGACCCATGTGTGCCTGCCTTTGGTAACTCCACTGATGGACGATGCACCATTTGGGACAGGCCATGTGGAAGATCCCAATCACGACTTTGCTGCAATTCTGGAAATGATGTGGTCATAGGGAATCTCCAGTGTCCTGCCCCTGCTTGCCCCAGTTTTTGTGGCTGCCATGTGCCACTAGAGGTAGTCCTTATATCATCCTAATTTGTATTCATAAATTGTGCTCGTTTTCCAGGGATTTGTCACCATGCACAACAGTTGGATACATTGGAAGCCAATGCCTCCGGGGTTTAAAGGTGTCTCATGAGAGCTCAGCCCATCTCTGACCAGGCCACTGTCAATATCCGTTAGTTGAAGAAAAAGCAGTTCCCAAGTGCCACCCAAACCTATCTCTCTTAGCTGTCTCTGTGCTGACCTTGAGCAGAAAGCTTTCCCTCCTCAGGGCACTCTAAGGAGGATAGATGCCAGTGTTTACAGAACTTCAGGGTCTTCATCTGCACAGATTACCTTCTGGGTGGGCAGTTCCTTTGCATGTTTTAGGAAAGGTTTATTGGTTAGGGTCTTAGGTCAGGTTTTTGACTTTGGTCTTATTTTAAAGGTTGCTTGGGGACCCAAGGGGGTCAGCCTCACACGGGAAAGGGATGGAAATGGATGGGGCGTTTCTGATGTGAAGGCTTTTGTTTTATTTTGATTTTGAGTTTGTGTTATGTTCTTCTCCCTTCACAGACCAAAGTACTGTGTTTGGGGTCCACTGTGTGGACATCACCCAAGCATGGCGCTTACAGGAGGAATTTAGGGTCGGATAAGTCCCAGGTCCCAGACATAGCAAAGAGGAAACTGCTCCTTTGGTTCCTGCCCAACTTTAGGGGGGCCAAAATCTTCCGTAGGAGGGAGGAGGGTGTTGCTGAAGAGGCAGACTTTTGGAGAGAAGGCAACTTCCAGGTTGCTGAGTAAATACCACTGTGCACATGCACATTCTCCCACTTGGGCAGGGCTGAAAGCCTTACACAGGAGCAGTAGAGAAGCAGCCATGGTCCCCACTATGGACTGAGGGGACCCCAGATGGGCCCCTTTGGGTCACACTGAAGCAGATACCTCCAGCCACCCATTTTGACCTGATGGCAATGCTACAGGTGGCCAAGAAGATGGAGGATCCCTGTGTCAGGAGTTAGACTGGTCTTACTGAGGGGTGGTACCCCAGTGAAGAAAGAAGAGAGAATGAAGTTCCACGCAGGTCCTCTGTCAACTTGAGGTAGTGTTTTTCAATTGTTGATATTTCAGAAGGGACTCTTCAGAAGCTCAGCCGCCCTCCCTAAGGATTAACCCTTCCCTGGGAGTGAATTTCCACATGTGCCTTTAATTTGGGACAGACCAGACCCCGCTGCCAGAATCACTGGACTAAGAGCTGCTGTTTTCTGCAGAGGAAAGGCCCTCCCTCATCTCAGCTCCTCACCAGGCAGATCACTCATGACCCAGGAACCCAGCAACTCAGTGCCTTCAAGACCCCTCCATCCACTCCCTCCCAGATCCCAGATATCTTGCCTGAGGAACCCCAAGCCCTTGTCCCTCACTGTACACGGATGGCAACTTTAGCAAACTGCTTGTGGTCTTTGTTGAGGGCTACAGTGAGATTGTTTCCTTTGGTTTTGTGACTTTGTTTTAAACTGAAACTATTACTTTCTTTTGCTGAACAGTATCAATAGAACGGGACATTGAGCTAATCTGTTAGATTGCAATATCAATGGTAGTAGTGAAGCCAGAATTGGGGACAGGCAGTTAGTGTAGAAATAGGGGATCGGGTCAGATCAAGAAAATGGAGGCCATGAAAGCCATCTGCCTCTGGAAGTTGGAGACTGCCCTGGGAGAATAGAATGTCAAGGACCTGCAGAGTCCATTGATAACCAAATTTACCTGCCCTTGTCAGGGACTACAGGCAAGGAGCTGCTAATTAATGCCCCCAGGGACCTTGCCTGACTGAATTACTTTGGCCCTCCCCCTGCCCCATCCGCTTCTCACTTTTTACATCTCACCTGCAAAACCAGGCCTAATCCCATAGGCAGGAAGAAAAGAGATAAGGGGGAGAGAATGGGAGAATAAAACCCATAAAAAGGACAAGATTTGCTCATCCCATGGATTCTGCCTTTGGGTCCCTTTCTTCCACCCGGGAGAAGTCTGCTTTTACTTTTCTTTAATAAAGCTGCATTTCCACTCTACATTTGCCTCGGCGTGCTTCTCCGGCATTATACTTCAACACCTGAGGAAGCAGGACTCATAACCGGTAAAGAGCGGTATCAGTAGTTTAGTGTCTTCATATTAATGTTATTTGTCCTGATTTGAGCAATAATGATAAGGGAATGGTTTATTGTTTTTTAATTAATCCACTTTAACTAAAGTAGAATGGAAAAGAATCAAGAATACAAAGTAAATCACTTAAAGATGGAGTATATACTTTTCTCATTTTTAAACAGCACATATTTATTAAAAGGAAAAATGTCATTAAAAAAGAAAGAGAAAACAGCTGTGAATGTAGTTCAGTAGTAAGGCCCTTGCCAAACATGTGCGAGGCCCTGGGTTTAATCCATACCACCACACAACTAAGTTAAAACAAGAAAACAAAAAATCCAGTTTATACATTAATGTTCATAGCAGCATTATTCCTAATAGCCAAAAGTTGAGACAACTCAAATATCCATCAACTGATGAATGGATAAACAAACTTTGATAGAGTCATACCAAGGAATATTATTCAGCCATGAAAAGAAATTAAGTACTAACACATGCTACAATATGGACAAAGTTGAAAACATTGTTAAGTGAAGGAAGCTGGACAAAAAAGTCACATATCATATGATTCTATTATATGAAATATTCCTAATAGATAACTTCATAGAGACAGCAGATTAGCAATCACCAGGGATAGTAGGAAATTACTGCTTAATGGGTCTGGGTTTCTTTTTGAGGTATCAAAATTGTTCTGGGGCGGGACGTGATGGTGTATGCCTGTAATCCCAGTGACTCAGGAGGCTGAGGCAGGAGGATTGCAGGTTTGAGGTCAGCCTCAGCTATTTAGGGAGACCCTGTCTCAAAGTAAAAAATAAAACGACTGGGGATGTAGCTTGGTGGTAGAGTGCTTGCCTAGTATGAGTAAGTCCCTGGGTTCAAGCCCAGCACAACACATACACAAAGAGTGTTCTGGAATTGGATGGTGATGATAGTTATACAACATTGTGAATATACTAAAAACCACTGATTTTTACACTTCAAAATGGTTAGAATAATGAAATAAAATGATGAAAATTTTTGTATGTGAATTTTATCTCATAAGAATTAGACAAAAAGATTCAATACCCATTCATGATAAAAATGCTCAGAGAACCAGGAATAATAACTGCTTCGACTTGATAAAGAATGATAGATGTATTCCTACAATATGTATAATCAGAACAATGAAAGATTATACTCTATTTATATATGATCTATCAAAATGTATAAATGCATTCTACTGTCATGTACAACTAATTAGAACAAATAAAATTTAAAAATTAAATAAGTAAATAAAATAAAAGTTTGGTTTTTTTCTAAAGAATGCCTTCAAAAACCCTATAGCTGACACCATACACAATGGTCAAGAACTGAGTGCTTTCTTCTTTTATTGGGGGGGGGGCATTACTGGGGATTGATCCCAGGGCCTTTTGCATGCAGGTGAGCACTCTACCACTGAGCTACATCCCCAGCCCTGAATGCTTTCTTCTTAAGATCCAAAGCAAGGCAAGCCTCCAGGCAGACTAGGGATCTTGTCCCAGGCCCCACCCCACCTCAATTAGCATAGCTGACTTGCACTTAAAGACCTCCCTTTCATCCTGCCTCATTGCTGTTATCAGAGTAGCTGACTTCCCCCAAGTATAAACAGCAAGATCCTGTTTTTCAAAAATATTGCTCAACCATTCCGAGAAGCATGCGCAGAGCTTTGGCACATGTGCAATAAGCGCAAGGCACAGGAAACTGTCAATCATCCCTCATTTAGCATAAACCACTCCTAGCAGAAAGCCCACCAAAGGCAAACAAAGAACTCAGAAGCATATATAAGCTCCAACCCCCTTCTGAGTCCATGAGCAGATGCTTTTATTCTGTCCCTGTTGCATTATTGCAGGGTATCTTCCTCCAATAAACTCTCTCAACTTCTTCTCTTTGTCTCCGTGAACTCTTCTCACTTCCAGGGTATTGGCCATCACCCAGGTCTCCAAGAAATGTGTCAGCTCTCATCATTCTTACTCAGCGTAATACTGGAATCCTAAAAAGTGTAATAAGACAATAAAAACCATACATCTCAGGAAGGAAGAAATAAAAGCATCCTTATTTTTAGGTGACATAATTCTCTACACAGAAAAATCTTAGAAATCTAGTCAGACACAGTGGTGCACACCTTAATCCTAGTTACTCAGGAGGCTGAGGCAGAAGGATCACAAACTTGAGGTCAGCCTCAGCAAGTAAGTGGAATCCTGTCTCCAAAAACATAAAGAACCGGGGATGCAGCTGTGGCTCAGTGGTAGAGTTCTCCTGGTTAAATCCCCAGTAACCACCCCTTGCCCGAAAAAAAGGAGACAGAGAAAGAAAATTCCAGAAACCTACATAAAAGCCCCTTGAAGTAATAAGTGAGTGAGAGTAAAACACTGGAAACAACCCAAATGTCCTTTAACAGATAAATGGTAAAACAAACTGTTATACATCTACAACATGCAACACTTCTTAGCAATAAAAAGGAACAAACCTGATACAGCCATTTGGATGGGTCTCAAAGGTATTATGGCAAACGAAAGGAGTCAATCTCAAGGGTAACATACTGTATGATTCCATTTAAATAACATTCTCAAACTGGTAAAACTAGGAAGATGGTGAACAGGTTGGTAGTTAATAGGAGATAGGGATAGTGGGTGGGAGGGGACTGGGTGTGGCTATAACGAATTAGCAGGGGGGAGATGTTGGTAGTGATGGAATCATTCTATATCTTGATTGTGATGGCAGTTACACAAATCAATATATGTGCTAAAATAGTACAAAACTGAGATAGGAATTTGGGGATAAAGGGAGAGTTATGAGTCTCAAAAGAAAATATTCATGAACCATTGAAATGCAGAAAGTGCCCACGAAGAGTTGCAACTCCTGAGTGACCCAGAATGCACCCTAGACATATGCCCTTGCCCGCAAAAAGTAACATGAGACCAATGTGCAAACCCAAGGAAAACTGATGTGAAATGTGTAACTCTGCCCTGACTCCACTTCTACACCTACCCTTAGCAACTGTCCTTCTATAAATATTAATACCCCATGCCAAATGAAATGGCCCACATTCTACTTTGAATATGTATTCCTTGCTTTTACCCCAAAGTTTCTCACTCTCAAGGTAGCCCGCATTTTCCCTTGACAGTGCCTCTGCTTTCCTAAGTAAATCTCTGTCTATGTCCCTGACTGGTATGTGCTGAAATTCTTTTCCATCACATATGCTAAGAACTCCAAGAACCCCACTGGTCTTGAGTCAAGTTTCCCCGCTCCTCCGAGGGAATTCCTCAAACCCCTCTTTGAAGGTATCACTTCTCCCATGACAGAACTATACACATTGTACTAATGTCAGTTTTCTGGATTTGATATCATATGAAGGTTACCTAAGATGTACTCACTGGGAGAAACTGGATAAAGGGTATATAGGAACTCTGTACTCCTTTTGCAATTTTCTGTAAATCTATAATGACTTCAAAATCTAAAGTTTTAAAAGTTGTGAAATGAGCTGATGAAAAGTAATGACTTAAATATTGAACTTAAGAAGGCAGCAAAAGCAAAGCAGCCTACACCCAAAGAAAGTACAAGGAAATAATAAAGCAAGTAATAAAAGAGATAATAGAGAGGATCCACAAAGTCAAAAATCAATTTAATAAAAAGATAATACTATGAAAATCTTAATGTCAACAAATTTAGAACCTAGACAAAAAGGCAAAACTCCTAGGAAATATAACCAACCCAAATTGACTAGGAGAAAATTAGAAATCCTGGGTAGTCCTATAAGTGCTGAGGAATAAAATCAATATGTAAACACACCAGGCCCAGATGGTTTTATAAGTTCTACTGAGCATTCAAAGAAATCTTTCCAATATTGTAGAAATTCTTCAAGGGAATAGCAATAGCAAGGAAGTTCTCACTCTCCAACTGTTATAAAGCTAGTACAACCTTGATAGCAAAAACAGACAAGAAAAGTATAAGATTGAGCTGGGGGTGTAGTTTACTGGCAGAGTGCTTGCCTAGCATACACTAGATTCCGGGTTTCATCCCCACCACATATAGAGGGAGGGAGGGAGGGAGGGAGGAAGGAAAGAAGGAAGGAAGGAAGGAAGGGAGGGAGGGAGGGAGGGAGGGAGGAAGGAAAGAAGGAAGGAAGGAAGGAAGGGAGGGAGGGAGGGAAAGGAAAAGAAAGAGAGAGAGAGAAGGAAGGAAGGGAGGGAGGGAGGGAAGGAAGGAAGGAAAGAAGGAAGGAAGGAAAGAAGGAAGGAAGGAAGGAAGGAAGGAATAGAAGATAACCTGATAAAAGTTATTCACCAAAGATGAAAACTAGTCTAATACCTAAATGTGAAACATGAGAACTTTACTTTTAAAATCAAATCAGAAACAAAATAAGGACTATTAGCACCTCTCTTCAACATCACACTACAGATCTTGTCTGGTTAAGTAAATTGAGAAGAATAATTTATGTCCTTCTTAGGTTATAATGGTTGGAAGGAGGGAAAATGTCATTATTTAAAAATTCAAGGGCATAATACCTGGCTTCAATTCAGTGAAGACATTTATGTTTATTTACATTTATTTTGAAACAATACACCCCTGGCATGTTGCTTTCTAAGGATCTGACAATACAGAAGAAGAGCTTAGAGAAAAATGAGCTATGTCATAGTTTGTCATATGTCTTGTGGTTGTTATAACAAATTACCACAAGTGGGTGACTTAAAACAACAGAAATTCATTCTCTCACAATTCTGGAGACTGGAAGTTTGAAATGAAGGTGCCAGTGTAATACAGAACATGGAGTCAGGTGATTGTCTAGGAGTTTATGTGGATCTATTGGTTTAAGGAAGTCAGCTCCAGCACAACCCAAGGTAAAAAACTCAGTTTCCACAAGACATTCATGCAATCTTTAGTCCAATAAAAATATTGATCAGGTGTTTTTCCTTCTTTGGAGAAGCCATGAACTCCAGGTCACATATGTCCTGGTTTAAAAATAAACTTTTTGCAATTTTCTGAGCAAAAGCCTGCAGCTACTCTTTGTAGCTGCTCAGGAAGTTGCCCCAGGGTCCATTTCCCTATCTGCCCTGTCTTATCTCTTCCTCCTGATTTCATCAGTAGAGCCACAGTTCCTCTGGAAGTTCTAAGGGAGAATTCATTATCTGCCTCTGACAGTTTCTGGTGGCTACAGGTTTTCCTTGGTTGTGGCCTCATCACACCAATCTCCACCTCCTTGGATACCCTGCCTCCTCCTCTTCTCTACATCTCTCCTTTTTTGTGTCTTTTAAAAGGACTCTTGACAGGTGGGTTTAGGATCCACCTAGATAGTCTAGAATAATCTCGTCTTGAAGGTCCTTAACTTAGAATGAGGGTATAATTCAGTGGTGAAGCTCTTTCCTAGCATGCACAAGACCCTGGGTTCCATCTCAGCACCAATTAACAAACAAACAAATAAAAGATTCTTAACTTGGTTACATCTGAAAATACCCTGTTTTCAAATAAGTTCACATTCATAAGTTCTAAGGGATTCAGATGTGCATATAGATTTTGGTGGAGCTACCATTCAACCTACCACAAGTGGTTAGTAAATCCCTCAACTGTCTCTTGAATTTCAGTAATATACAGACCATTTGTGACCTGCAGTGGCACACGCCTATAATCCCAGCAGCTCAGGAGGTTGAGGCAGAAGGTTTGCAAATTCAAAGCCAGTCTCAGCAACTTAGTGAGGCACTTAGCAACTCAGTGAAACTCTGTCTCTGATAAAATATTTTTCAAAAAGGGCTGGGGATGTGGCTCAGTGGTTAAGTACCCCTGGTTTCAATCCCCAGTACCAAGAAAAAGAAAAAAAAGAAAGATACAGACCATTTGTAAAATAAAGACAAGAGCTGGGGTGTAGGTACTTGCCTGGTATGCATGAGGCCCTGGATTCAATCCCCATCATCAAAATAAAATAAAATAAAATAAAATAGACATTTTCATAGAAACTATGATTCCTTTTTTTTTTTTTTTTCTGGTACTAATACTGAACCCAGGGGCACTCTACCACTGAGTTGCATCCCAGCCCTTTTTATTTTGAGACAGGGTCTCACTAAATTACCCAGGCTGGCCTCAAATTTGCCATCATCCCACCTAACCTCCCTTGTAACTGGGATTACAGGTATGCACCACCATGCCCAGTACAAACAATTCTTAATAGATTTGTGAGTGTGTGGAATTTGACAAATTTTATGGTAGAGCAGACTAAGAATAGCCCAGACATTTCTGGAGAAGAATGACAAGGTTGAGGGAAACCTACTACAAGTCACATGAACTTCGTGATTAAGGCACTATGACATTGGCTCAGAGTTAGACAAATGAACCTACTGAATATGACTGGTGACCCAACAAGGCACTGAAATATATAGAGACACATTTAGTTCACATCATGAAAAATAAATCACTTCCTGGTTGTCAGGATTTGAATATGAACAGCCAAAATTTAACAATTTAGAAGATATAAGAGAATATCTGATAATCTCAGGAATCCAAATATCCATCAACAGGAAGATTTAAATAATCATATGCTCATACAGTAAAATACTTGTGGACACAAATACACTTCTCAGATCTGCCTTCAAGAAAAACCCGTGTGGGGCAGGGTGGTACACACCTGTAATCCCAGCAACTTGGGAGGCTGAAGCAGAAGAATGGCAAGTTCAAGGCCATCCTCAGCAACTTAGAGAGACCTGTCTCAAAATGAAAAGTAAAATGGGCTGAGGATGTAGCCCAGTGGTAGAGTGCTCCTGGGTTCAATTCTCAGAGGAAAGAAAAAAGAAAGAAAAAAGAAAGAAAGAAAGAAAGAAAGGAAGGAAGGAAGGAAGGAAGAGAAAGAAAGAAAGAGAAAGAAAGAAAGAAAGGAGGGAGGGAGGGAAGGAAGGAGAAAAGAAAAGGAAAGGAAAAGAAAAGAAAAGGAAAATGAAAGGAAAGGAAAGGAAAAGAAAAGGAAAGGAAAGGAAAAGAAAAGGAAAGGAAAGGAAAGAAAAAGAAAAGAAAGGAAAAGAAAAGAAAAGGAAAGGTAAAGAAAAGAAAAGAAAAAGAAAAAGAAAGAAATAGAGAACCTCTGACCCTAGCTGCTGTTGACAATCCACCTTCAGCTCTTAGACCTCAGGGGACTGCCATAGCTACAGAACTGCTTCAAACAAGGTCACTTCTTGCCTGGGTGGCCACATCCAATGACCAATCAACCCAACTCAGGACAACTGCAAATGTTCTGAAGAGCCATTCTAGTTCCATATTATTTGCTCAGGAATTTGGACAGAGTACACTGGGCTGATCTGCCTCATATGACATCAACTGGGGTCATCGACAGCTGCATTCTGGCAGTGACTAGGTTGAGTTAGAAGGCTTCAAGCACATGTGTGACACTTCAGTGCTTCTCCAAGTGACCTCTCTCTTACTATGGGGTTGGCTTGGACTTCCTCACAACATGGTGGTCTTAGGATAATGTGATTTTTTACATGGTAGCTTGCAGCATTCCAAATGGTAAAGGCGGAAGCTATAGATCTCTTAATTATTAGCTTTGGAAATTATCTAGCACCATTTCTACTACATTTTGCTTATTAAAATAAGTCATGAAGTCAGCCCAGTCCACAGAGAGGGAAACAGACCCATTTCTTGATGGAGGCATGACAAGGTTACAGTGCAAAAGAGCCTGTGGAATCCTGAGTACTGGAAATTGAACCTAGTTGCTTTACCACTAAGCTACATCCCCAGTCCTTTATTTATTTATCTATCTATTTATTTATTTATTTGATACAGTATTTTTTCTAAGTTGTGCAGACTGGCCTCAAACTTGTGATCCCACTTTGACTTCCTGAGTACTGGGATTATAAGTGAGTGCCACTTCACCCATCTTAGGAGATATTTTTGTGGTCATCTTTACAAACACAATTGATCATAGTCTTTGACAACTCCAGGAATTCTCACTCACCAGACCTCAAAGAAATCAGCTCCCTCTAGAGTTGTGTGGTATACAACCAATCTAATTGGTCCCCACAGTCTCAGACTCACATACACAATGTTGATCACAAAAAAGCAAGTCGCAGATGAATACATACAATATTTTACCATTTTTAATGAGGTTTAAAATGTCAGACTGAAGAATATATTATTCATATTCGTACATAAAAATGCAGGAATAATATGAAGACAAACAAGGAAATGATAAAAAATCTTAGGAAAGGGCAGGCAGATGCAGTTTTAAAGATCCTCATGGTCTTGATTTAATCTATAACTTCAACTAGGTGGTGGATATATGGGTGCTTCTTTATATAATGTTCTTTTATATGTACAAAATCATTCACGCTCAATTAAGAAAGAAAATAGGATGGATGCAGTGCATTCCTGTAATCCCAGTGACTCAGGAGATTGAGGCAGGAGGATTGCCAGTTTGAGGTCAGCCTGGGCAATTTAGGGAGATCCTATCTCAAGTAAAATATAAGAAGGGCTAGGGGTGTAGCTCAGGGGTAGAACACCCCTGGATTCAATCCCCAGTACTCCTAAAATAAAATAAAATAATAATATTATTTTATTAATAATATTAAAAATAGAAAGATAAAATAGAAAGATAAAACAAAATAGAAAGATAAAAACAAAGAATAATTTAGCTCATAGTAGTCTCTGGAATAATGGAAAGGATATAACAAGAGAAGGTTATACTTGGGATCTAGTAGAATTAAATTCTGTTTCCAGGGAGAATAGTTTGGCAGAGTACATGCTTGGCATGAGTGAGGGCTTGGGTTCAATCACCAGACCCTCCCCAAATTTTGTTAGGTTAGCTTAATGAGTATTTGCTATATTGTCCTTATAAATTTATTATATACTTTCTATTATTTGTGTTCCTATCTTATAATAAATTAATGTTTGATAAATGTTTATTGAGCACATAATATGTGACACATTGTTCTAGGCACTTGGGATGAACAAAACATAACATGAATCCTTGTCCTTGTATCCTTTTTATTTTTCCTAACAAACACCAAAAAAATGGTGAACCCAAATGGAAGCAGTAAGAATGGTCAACCCTGAGTATAGTAAATAAAGGGGGACACTGTCTGTAGAGAGTTTGAAAACAATAGTAACATGTATGAAAGTTGGTTTTCCTTTTATTACCACCATTTGCAAGCCATTCTAAACAGTAGCAGTGATAAAGGACTCCTCTGCACTGGGACGCAACTCTCCTACCAACTTCTCCTTGACACCAGAAGTACTCACTACTCAGTGCATCCATTACAGTTTCTTGTATATACAATTCTGCAAAAGTTAATGACACAACACATTATATACAGCTTCACAACATGGTTTTAGGCTTTCAAAACAAATTTTTGTGTTGTTCTTTAAATTTTTTGTTAAAGTTCATGATGAGGGTGACGTGAGAGGAAGGGTGGGTGGAAGGTAAGAGAGAAGGGGAGAGAAGTGGCAGGTACATACTTGCTGTTGCTTGAGGGAAGAGATTGTGGCTGTCAGGTGTGGACCATAGAATCAGCAATAAAGGGAATGGTACCTTAACAAGGATTTTTTCCCATCTGGGAATAATTATTCCATTTGGGGGGCACCTTGCAGTGTTCAGAAAGTATGCAGTAGAGACACTCTAATCATCTCATTCTAGAAAGGCCACGGTAAGTTTGCAAAGACGAAAGAACTATGTAGCTTCTTCTTCAAGGATACAAAATGATAACATTAAATTTGATCTCAAGCAAGAGCAGTAAATATAATAAAAGTTGTGGAGAAAAGGGAACCCTTGCACACTATTGGTGGAAATGTAAGTTAGTATAGCCATTATGGAAAACCACATAGAGGTTCCTCAAAAATTTAAAAATAGAATTACCATATGGTTCAGCAATTCAACTCTTGGGTATACATCTAAAGGAAATGAAATCAGTATTTTGAAGAGACAGCTACACTCCCATGTTTATTGTAGCACCATTCACAGTAGCCAAGATATGGAATCAACCTAAGTGTCCCTCAACTAATGAGTAGATAAAGAAAATGTGGTAAATATACACCATGGAATACTATTCAGCCATAAGAAGATGAAATTCTGTCATTTGTGATAACCTGAATGGAACTGAAGATCATTATATTAAATGAAATAAGCCAGGCACAGAAAGGCAATTACTACTTGACCTCACTCATACGTGGAATCAATATTTATGTTGATCTCCTAGAAGTTGAGAGTAGAGTGGTGGTTATGTAGTGGGGAAGAGAAGGATGGGAGAGGTTGATTGATGAATTCTAAATTACAATTAGATAGAACAAGAAGTTCTGTTTGTACTATTGCACAGTAGGGTGACTATAAATGGTGATGATGTACTGTCTATCTCAAAAAAATAGAAGGAAGGATATTGAATGTTTTCAACATGAAGAAATTATAGATGTCTGAGGAGATAAATATGTTCAACCTGATTTACACATTACACAATGTATACATGTCTTGAAACATCACATGGGGCCCTATTAACATATACAATTTTTGTTTTTATATATCAGCTAAAAAGTGTTTTAAAGTTTAAAAAATGAGTTGTGTTGTATTGGCGATGAGGTCATCATAATTGTTAATGGAGATATTTTAGTACAAGATACATCTCTTCACAATTATAGATACCTGAGTTGGTTGCAGATATCATTATGTCATGCCTTTATGACAAAAATATAGGTGGAGATGGAAGGACCACTGTTGAAGGACCACTTACCATGTTTGCATCATGTTTAAATATAAAGGACTACTGAGGCAAGTGAAAGGAGGAACATATCTGCACTTAGAATCCTTCATTGTCATTGTAATAGCAATGATGGAAGAGCCTGTTTACTCTTAAGACTGCTAAATCTTCTTCTGTCCAACATTTTCAAGAGTCACTCAGAAGCAAAGATGACATAAATATTGCAATATTAGTCACACGTTCTCTTTTTGGAGAATCAGTGTGGCATTCTAAAGAGGTAGTTTTTGAGAAAACTGAGTGTACCCATGTGGAACCATTTAAGTCATTTGTTGTGACAGGAAATAAGAAATGGAATAAACTATATATCAACAAAGAACACTTCTCTAAGAAGGAAGACAAGGACGATAAAAGATATTGTGTTGTGGTGAAATCCACTCAGGGCCCAGTTCTTCATGAAAACCTTAACTTGATTTTCAAGAGATTAGTCTGTGGTTGTAGTAGAATCTGTTTTATGAGTTCTAAGCAGATGATTTCCCCCACGATCTATGCAAACATAGAGTCAATGACAGGAGAATGTTTCTGAAATTTTGAGGCAGCCTTGAGCAAAAAATGCCTAAAGTATACAGTGCTATTTACCTCCTGCTTCTCCCTTCTCCTAGAAACATCTCCCACATTAATGCCAAACTACCCCCTCTATCACTCCACCCAAGTGCTCCCGGTGTGGCAATGAGTCATACTCATGACCTTGTGACACAAATGACCTTATCCTTCTCATTCCCCTTGTGTTAGTCGGTTTTTCATTATTGCGACCAGAAAATCTAACACAAACAACTTAGAGTCTCCAAGGCAGAAACATCGTGGCAGAAGGGCATGGAGGAAGAAAGCTTCCCAGCTCTTGGCAGGCAGGAAGTAGAGAGAGTGAGAGAGGAGGGAGGGAAAGAGGGAGAGAGAGAGCGAGAGAGAAAGAGAGAGAGAGAGAGAAATGAAGGAGCCAGAGACAAGATATAGTACCCAAAAGTATGCCTCCAGTGACCTATATCCTCTAACCATGCCCCACCTGCCTATAGTTTCCACCTCCTCCCAATAGTCCATTCGAATTATTAACCCATCAAATGGATTAATCCACTGATGAGGTTAAAACCTTCAGGATCCACTCACTTTCCTAAAGTCCCACCTCTGGACATAGCTGCATTGGGAATCAACTCTTCAGTATGTTGGCTTTCAGGGAACATTCCGGATCCAAACCATAACCCTACCTCCAGAATCAAAACCAATTACTTTCTTTTTTATTTGTTCTTTTTAGACACATGACAGTAGAGTGTATTTTGACATATTATACATACATGGAATATAACTCTAATTATGATCCCATTCTTTTTTATTTTTTTAATTTTTTGTTCTATTTAGTTATATATGACAGCAAAATGGCAGAATGCATTTTGATTCATTGTACACAAATGGAGCACAACTTTTCATTTCTCTGGTTGTACATGATGTAGAGTCATACCATTCATGTAATCACACATGTACATAGGGTAATGATGTCTGTCTCATTCCACCATCTTTCCTTCCCCCATGCCTCCCCACCCCTCATTTCCTTCAACACAATCCAACGTTCTTCCATTCTTCCCTTACCCCCGCCATTATGTATCCACTTGTCAGAGAAAACATTCGGCCTTTGGTTCTTTGGGATTGGCTTATTTCACTTAGCATGATATTCTTCAACTCCATTCTTTTACATGCAAATGTCATAATTTTATCATTCTTTATGGCTGAATAATATCCCATGGTGTATATACCACAGTTTCTTTATCCATTCATCTACTGAAGGGCATCTAGGTTGGTTCCACAACCTAGCTATTATGAATTGAGCTGCTGTGAACATTGATGTAGCTGTGTCACTGTAGTATGCTGATTTTAAGTCCTTTGGGTATATACTGAGGAGTGAGATAATTGTGTCAAATGGTGGTTCCATTCCAAGTTTTCTGAGGAATTTCCATACTGCTTTCCAGAGTGGCTGCACCAATTTGCAACTCCACCAGCAATGTATGAGTGTACCTTTTTCCCCACATCCTCGCCAACACGTATTGTTGCTTGTATTCTTGATAATTGCCATTCTAATTGGAGTGAGATGAAATCTTAGGGGAATTTTGATTTGCATTTCTCTAATTACTAGAGATGTTGAACATTTTTTCATATATTTGTTGATCGATTATATATCTTCTGTGAAATGTCTGCTCATTTCCTTAGCCCATTTATTGATTGGGTTATTTGTATTTTTGGTGTTTTTTGAGTTCTTTATAAATTCTGAAGATTAGTGCTCTATTTGAAGTGTGTGTGGTAAAGACTTTCTCCCACTCTGTAGGCTCTCTCTTCACATTATTGATTGTTTCCTTTACTGAGAAAAAGCTTTTTAGCTGGAATCCATCCATTTATTGATTCTTGATTTTATTTTTTGCACTTTGGGAGTCTTGTTCAGGAAGTCTGGTCCTAAGCCAACATGATGAAGATTTGGGCCTACTTTTTCTTCTATTTGCTGCAATTTGTCTAATTCCTAGGTCCTTGATCCATTTTGAATTGAGTTTTATACAGGGTGAGAGATAGGGGTTTAATTTCATTTCACTGCATATGGATTTCCAGTTTTAGCCATTTGTTGAAGAGGCTATCTTTTCTCCATTGTATGTTTTTGGCACTTTTGTCTAGTTTGAGGTAACTACTTATGTGGGTTTGTCTCTGTGTCTTCTATTCTGTATCACTGGTGTACCTGCCTATTTTGGTGCCAATACCATGCCATTTAAAAAAAATTTGTTGTCAATGGACATTTATTTCTTTATTTATATGTGGTGCTGAGAATTGAACTCAGTGCCTCACACATGCTAGGCAAGCTCTCTACCACTGAGCTACAACCCCAGCCCACCATGTCATTTTTGTTACTATTGCTCTGTAGTATAGTTGAAGGTCTGGTATTGTGATACCCCCTGCTACATTCTTCCTGATAAGGATTTATTTGGATATTCTGGGTCTTTTATTCTTCCAAATGAATTTCATGATTGCTTTTCTATTTTTGTGAGGTATGTCATTAGGATTTCAATTGGAATTGCATTCAATCTGTATAGCACTTTTGGTAGTATGGTTATTTTGACGATATGAATTCTGTCTGTCCATGAACATGGGAGATCTTTCCATCTTCTAAGGTTTTCTTTAATTTCTTTCTTTAGTGTTCTGTAGTTTTAATTGTAGAGGTCTTTCATCTCTTTTGTTAGATCGATTCCCAAGTTTTTTTTTTTTTTTTTTGAGGTTATGGTGAATGGGGTAGTTTTCCTAATTTCTCTTTCAGAGGATTTATGAATAGAATAGAAATGCATTAGATTTATGAGTATTGATTTTATATCCTGCTACTTTGCTGAATTCGTTTATTAGTTCTAATAGTCTTCTGGAGGAATTTTTTGTCAGATCCCATTCTTGTGGTTGTACATGATGGGGAGTTTCACTGGTGGTGTATTCATATATTTTCTTGTTTTTCTCTTGCTATTCCCTGCATCTAGAACAGCCTTGGGCCTGTAGTGGGAACTTTTTATGAATCAGGTAAATGAAATCTGAAAAGATAAGAGTTGCTGCTGCTATCATCTGAAATCCAGTCTTGTACCACAGTCTGTCGGAAAACAACTGATACCTTCAAGTACTCTCCATGCTGGTGGTGGTGTTGGGATGGGGGAACTAGCCTCTGTCCCTGTCCTCACAAGAGCCAGCGCTACCTCTGCATTTACAGTTTTCTACTTGAGCCAATAAATCCCCTTTTCTGCCTAAGGTGGTTCAAGGTGAGTTTCTATCATTTGCAACCACAAGAGTTCTAATTCTTAAGTTTTCTTTTCATAGACATATTTTGACATTGTGAAATATGTTTGGTCTTCATTCTCATTTCTGGGCATAAATCCTAAAATCCTCGGAATCTACAAAGTAATAACTGTCTTTTGTATACTAATGATTTGCTGATGACTGGAAGCCCCTAGGGAGCCTCAGGATGGGGTTTGGTCACCCAAAAGACCTCCAACTTTCAAGTAAGTGATAAGGACTGAATGTTAAATTGATCACCAATGGCCAAAGACTTAATCAACCCCACCTATGTAATGAATCCTCTATGAAATACCCAAATGACTGGATGCAGAGATCATTCAGATAGTCTTCTAAGAAGGTGGCAAGAACACATGCACTTACATGCCTGAGAGGTGGCACGTCTCATGCCCTTGAGGACACAAGCTCCTGTGCTTAGGACTCCTCTCCCATACCTAGTCTGTGCATCCCTTCATCTGTATCCTTTGTAATATCCTTTATAACAAACCAGTAAATGTGTTTTCCTGAATTCCTGAGCCACTCTAGCAAATTAATCAAAGCAGATGAGGGGGTCATGGAAACCTAAATTTATACTCAGTAGGTCTGCAATTCTGGAAACCCAGGCTTGCAACTAGTGTCTGAAGTGAAGTGGGGCAGTCTTGTGGGACTTGAGCTCTTATCCCAGGAGATCTGGCACTATCTCCAGATAGACTGTGTCAACATTGGATTTTTTAACAGAGTTCTGTGCCAGAGCTGGAATCTGGAGGTCCCAACAAATCAGGTCCAGCCACTTATCCCAAAAAACAAATGGAAAAATAGTGAAAAACAGGAAAGGAACTTTAGTCAACATGGCCATATTGGGAAGGCAAATAGATATCAAGTGTCTCAGCCCTGTCTTTGAGGGGATGACAATGACTTTGAGGTTTTATAGAAAGGGAAATGAGGACATGGGTTTGGGGTTTGCATGACTGGAAGGTTTGAACAACTGACAAAGTGAGATCTTGGTCAGATGTGGACCGGTTCATCATCTCAGGATTGGTCAGATGGAATCTTGACTGTTGCCTAGGAGGTAGTGTTTTTTAATGGACAGAATACTTTTATTTATTCTTAATTTTATGTGGTGCTAAGGATTGAAGCCAGTGCCTTACACATACTAGGCAAGTGCTCTACCACTGAGCTACATTCCTAGCCCTTCCCAAGCTGTTAATTGATCAGACCTTTTGTTCCTGGAATCCAAGGTGACTTATAGCAAAAGAAACAGATGCAAAATGGAGGCAGAGATGCCAAGTTGTTTTTTTTTTTTAATCCTGTTTTTAGTTAACCATTGGACATCTGCAGACAAAATTTAAGAGTCTAACTCCTTATTACAAATCAGAGAACTCCCAGCTGATGTCATGTTGCTTGCTTGGTGGGTGGGGAAAAACCCCCACATATATACATGGGGCCAATTTTCTCTTTTTTCTAGCAAAAGTTTCTCTAAGTGGTCTACATCCTCTGCTCATGTTCTGTAGTATTTTTTACCCTCAGCTTGTCCTGACTTGGTAATGACAGTTGATTCCACACTAGGAGGTTTCTGTTGCAACATCATTTTCAGTTATTTGAAATCTCTGTGTTCCTCAACCTTGTGTAAAGCGGGATACAGAGACGGGGGGGCGGGGTGGCATCCTGTCTCCTACTCCATCCTATTCAACCCTTCATCAATCCAGCTCCACAGCAACCCACACCCCAAATGCCAGATTGCTGGACACTGCTATATTTGTTTGTGTTGTTATATCTCTTCTCTCTACCACAGTTATCACTAATCCTGCCCAAACACTCAGAAATTGATAACAGGATGAGGAAGCCCAGGGCTCTGTGACACATCAAAAATATCTTCACAGCCTACCAAAATGTCTCAACCTATTGGTTAGGAAATAGTAGCTCAGAAAAGTAGCATATATACTATTCATTTGACAAAACATCCAGCAGGCCAATAAAAAGGATTAAGAGAATTTAAGAAAACTATATAAATTTATTTTCCCCATATTTTATTGGTACTTTACAGTAATATATAATGGTGGGATTTGCTATTACATATTCATACATGCACACAATATAACAATATAATGTGACCAATATCATTCCCTAGTATTTACCCTTTCTACCTCCACCTCACCTGGTCCCTTTCCTCTACTTTACTGATTTCCCTAATAAGTTTAAAAGTCAGAATAAACATACATGATGTTATAATGGATCTACTTTGTAACTTCTTAGCCAACAGGGATGACACATACTGTCACTTGATGAATGCCATCATTCTTTCATCCATGCACCAAACATGAATTGAATCTCTAGGGTTGAGTCAGACATTGCCAGGTGCTGGATCCTGAAGGAGCACCCAGTCTTGGATGAGAGATGCAATAATAGAATAGTACTGAAGCCTTAGGTAAAAGATTTTTTTGAAAGTCCTATGGAGAATACTTTTTTAAAAATCATTTTTGGCTTTGAATCCAAGGCCTTACACATACTAAGCACACCCTCTACCACTGAGCTACATCCCCAGCCCAAGATGTAGTTCCTGAATGAATAAGTGAATGAATGGATGGGTGTGCTGAGTCATGGGTGAAGTCCTATAAAGGATACCTCCTTCTCTTCAGACACACTCTGGTCAATTACGGAAAAATGAAGGACAAAGTTGGACTTCTCCGCTAGGAAGCCATTCTTAGGAGTGTTGTTGGGGTAAATGAAAGTGTACTTCTGGTGTCTGCCACATCATTTCTGAGGAGGAACACACATGGTGATATTGCTATGGCAGTGGAAGGGCACTTTGTTTAAGAACCCAAGAGAACTTCAAGTCCAAGTTTCTTCATTGGTATTAATGATCCATAGCACAGAGAAAGCAGACGTCAAGACTGCATGACCATGCAGGATGTTTATTAAGGAGAAGCCTTGGGATCAATAACTGTGAAATGGACAAGAAGGAAGCAGGAACGGCCACAGGGGGAAGTTGAGCTGCAGTGCAGGCCCAGACAGCTTTGGCCTACCCCATAGGGAATTCTAGAACTAGAGTGCCCTGCAAAGTTGTCTCAAGTTGGACCACAGTGATCAATTCTTTACACCCTTGCTTTGATCAGTTATTTTATGTGGGTAGTTCCCAGGATAGTGTGATTTGAGGCAAAGTGGTTCCCTGTAGCTAAGGTAGATCCAGAAGGGGTTGACAGTTGAGGACCATCTGCTCACAGCACTCCTATGACCAAAGGGGGAAAAATATCTTGAACATCTACTAAGACACTGTGATAGGTTGATCACTTATATGCCAGGGCTAACCTTGAGATTATTTCAAATGATCAACTATGGTCATAAAATAAATTAGATTAAAAGAAGTTTTAGATGTTTGAGGGATGGATACACAAATTACACTAATCTGATCATTATAGTGCATACATGTATTGAATTGTCACAATGTACCCCACAAATATGTACATTATATGTTGTATTAGTCAGTTTTCCATTGTTGTGACAAAATCTCTGGAACAAAAAACTTAAAAGGAAGAAATATTTATTTCAGCTTATGGTGTCTGAGGTTTCAGTCCAGGGTCACTTGACCCTGTTGCTTTGGGCCTATTGTGAGACCAAACATCATCATGACAGGGAGCACATGGTGGAACAGGTGGGAAACAAAGAGAGAGGAAGGGACCAGGGTCCCAATGTCCCCTTCAAGGGCACATCCTCGATGACCTAACTTCCTCCAACTATGCCCTAACTTCCTAAAGATTCTACCACCTCCCAAAGTGCCATCAGTTGGAACCACATTGGGACCACATTGGGACCAGGTCAACCCATGAGCTTTTGGTAAACATTTAAGATCCAAACCATAATATCTGTCAATTAAAAATTTTAAGAGGAGATCCAAGATGGCGGACTAGAGGGAGGCTGTATTCCTTGTTGCTCCGTAACTCCGGTTTCAAGCAGAGGATATCTGTTTCTTCGTGAGGCAGTTTTTGCTGCTTATCGATCCCCTGCTGTTTACCCCATTTGTCTGCTGTGATTACCTGCAGTCTGCCAGCATATTGATGCCTTTTTTGAGTGCAGATTGCTCACTGTCAGGCGCCTATCATCCGCCATTTGCCTGCCTCTCGCCTGTCCATTGCCTGACTTTCACCTACCCATCACCCACCACCAGAGGTTCACCTCCCAATCATCCAACAGCTGCTAGCAGACTGACCGCAGACCGCCAGTGGAGTGCCAGCTGCCTGCTGTTGCCTGGAAGTTCACTGTTACAGTACCTGCAGGTTTGGTTACACGTGGCTGCTGCCATTTTGAGACAACAGCCAGGCCCCGTAGGACCCCTGACCGGACTGACTGAGCCCCATCTCCAGGATCCCTCAGCCCGACCAATCACTCCCTGCCTCTGGGGCCCTCACATCGACTGACTGCTCCCTGCTGCCAGGACCCCCAGACCAACTGACTGCGCCCTATCACTGGGACCCCAGACAGAATGATTGCAACCGGCCTCCAGGATCCCACAACCACACCAAACACACCCAACCTCCAGGACCCCTGCCTGACCAACTGCATCCCGCCTCCAGGACCTCCAGCTGACCACGTCCACACCCTGAGCTGCAGCTCCCCATTTGCCAACACATTTCGAAGCCAGAGCGGCCATCTTGGATAATCCTGGAAGCCGTAGCTCCGATCTTTAGGTGGGGCAAACCCATCCTGAGACGCCTGCTGGAGGCTTGAAGCTCATTGTCAGGTACCTCTCATGCATCAGGCTACTGAACACTGGGAGGTTTCACTACTATTTGACTGTTATACTGTAGATTTTCTTTCTTCTCCTTATTGAACAATTTTAAGTTTTTATTTCTTTACTTTTCTTGCTCTCTTTTCCTTTTGTTTACCTGTTCCTCAGAGTCTCTTTCTCCCTTTTTTGCATGCTAACATCCAATTTCTTTTGATTACACTCTCACCCTTTCTATTATCTAGAAGTTCTGTATATTCTTTTCTTATCCCATTAACAGCTACATCCTACATCCCTCTGCATCCTCTTTGTCCTCCATTAGAAACTGCAGACCTTATTGCCAATCTGTTTGTTATACTGAAGATAAAAATTTTAAGAGACTTTTTTAAAGAAAAAGGAAACTTTAGTCATAGGAACAACACTGTGTACAGTTTGCCTTGGAATTCCTTAGCTGTTATCTTAGTCCAAACACCCCAAGCACACCTGTGTTTGCAGTTTGCTTTCCCATATGGTGCCCATGGAGAGAAAGAAGGCCAATCTAGTGATGTCAGAACTTTCTTCAGTTACAGTTGCTATTGAGAATTCACAAAGAGGCATTTCCTTATTTGTGTGATAAATTTATGAATTGTGGTATACAACATGGAAATTTCTAGCTCCAACAACAAACTGAAAGACTTTTGCCTCAAAGTGATATTCATTCCAACAACATTTATTAAACTCTTGGTGCTAAATGCTGTGTGAATAAAAGAATAAGCAAAACATATTCTGGCTCTTACAAAGCCCAGAGGCAGATGAGACAGGCCAACAAAGGACTCATATAATCAATAAAGATACAAACTATATTAAAGTGAAAAAGCCAAGAAAAATGTGAGAGAATCTTGAATAGGGGCACCTCCTACATGCCAGGCACTTTGTCTGCATTTATCATTTATCTTTTCTCTCTCTCTCTCTCTCTCTCTCTTTCTCTCTCCCCTCTCTTCCCCTCCCCATCTCTTTTTGTGCTATTTGCTACTGGGAATTGAATTCAGGGGTGCTCTACCATTGAGCTACATTCCCAGCCCTGTTTTTTGTGACAGGGTCTTGCTGAGTTGCTAAGGCTGGCCTCAAGCTTGCAGCCCTCCCGCCTTGGCCTCCTGAGCCTTATGAGTAGCTGGGATTAGGGACATGGGCCATCACAGACAGCATGTTATCTCATTTTTAATGCTCCCAACAATCATATGAAGTAGCTATTTTTATCCTGTTTTCTTGATAAGAGAAACTAAGGAATTCATGGTCACACAGCTAGCAAGTAGAGGCAACCCAGCCTCCTTAACTGCAAAGTCCAATCTTTTTCCCTTTCAACTTTCCAGTTCCCATAGCATCACCACTGGCAGGGGTTCCAAGAGAGACCAAGTGCTTCTGAGATGAGGAATCGGGGAAAATCTTATGGAATCACTGATGTCTGGGGCAGGCTAAGAAGTATGGGTAGAATTTAACTAACAGGATTTAGGGTAAGTGTTCTGTATGGAGCAAATAGCATGCTCAAGAATCCCAAATTATGGAGAAGGCCCAAGTACCTGTAGGGTGTGTTTTCTGTCAGGTTCCCAAGAAACCTAATCACTGTGGGGAGTTAAGGAGGTAAGATTCTTCAGAGGACTCCAATACAGTCACAAAAAAGTCCTAGCCATTCTAGACATGAGGGTACACACCAGTAATCCCAGTTACCCAGGAGGTTGAGGCAGGAGAAGCTCAAGTTCAAGGATAACCTGGGCAACTTAACAAAACCTTGTCTCAAAATACAAAGGGGGAGGGGCTGGGAATGAACCTCAGTGGTAGAGCACCTCTGGGTTAAATCCCTAGAACTGAAAAAAAGCAGGGGTGAATCTTGGGTGGCTGGTTCTTTTTAGTTGAGAGCAATCCCCAGAGCAGGGTGCATGTGAAAGCTGTCCTCTGCCAATACTTGTTGCAGCTAGGGGAGTGAGTACTTCAGTTCCGTAGGGAGAATTGTGGATGACCCACCACAAAGTCCACCAAAGGATGTGTGCCCTCGGCAGTAAGCAGGTTGATCTGGTCAAACATAAGAGTTCAGGATTAAAAGATCTATTTAAGTGAGAAGAGAGAATTCCCACAATGCAGGAGGGGGACTGATAGCGGGGAAAACTCGTTAGTGTGCTAGCTTAGGGGATTATATGGTTCTGGGGTATGAGCATTGATCAAAATCTGTATTAAAAGGTATTGAAAAAGTATCAAGGCTGTTGGTTGTGTCCTTTAGCCTCTGCTAGGATCTGGCACACTGTTCCTTCTACCACTCCAATTCCATTAGTGAAAGCAATTCATACAAGCAAACTCCACATCATTGGGGCAGGGAAACGCTCCTCCTTTGGGGAGTTGAGGAAAGAATAGCGAATGTTTGCTAAATAACAGTGGGAGATCCACAGTGTGCTTAATAAATATTCATTGAGTGATTGCATGAATAAATCTACATGTACTGACATGGAAAGATCCCATTAAGTAAAAAAGGCAAATTGCAAAGCAGTACACACACTAGAAGCTAATTTATAAGCACACATACTCAAACCAAAGCCATACATTGATATATGCACATGGTTTTTCATAAATTTATAGAAAACGATGCACTAAACAATTGCCAATAGAAATTCAAGAAAGGGGAGCAAGATTGTGTAGGAACCAAAGAGAACATTTGCTTTTTCATAATTTGAAAATTTTTATAAGAAAGTATTTGTGCTTCACTTGTAGGTTTTCTTTTTAAATCATTGTAGAGAAGAAGAGTAATATAAAATGAGACAATGTCCATTGTGAAGCTTCTCACAGTCTGGATTGGAAAAATGTCAAATGAGTCATCTGGAGGAAGGAAGTTAATGTCATAGTAAGAGTGACAAATTAATAACAAAATGTGCCCTAACTCTTATAATTGTTCAGTTACTGCTCTGACATTTAAAACATATTACAACCTTTATGGTAAGTGCCTTTATCTGGCTTATGAAATGATTATGAAATTACTTTGACAGCATCTTGCACGTACCTTGTATAAAGAGGAACATTTACTTAACCCATGCCGGGTGCAGAGTCGATATTCAGTGTTTGTTGCACTTCATAAGCACAAATCCTAGCAAATCTATTAATAGTTTGTTATTTCCAGCTCACATAGAATATTGCATCTCCTTAATGAAGAGTCATATCCTCTAAATGGCATTCTTTTTCCTGAGGATGCTGCATGCAATAAGCCATACTGTAAAATAAATTGGTCATTCAACTTTCCACCTCTTTTTCTCTAGAATCTAATGCCTTACCATCTAATGTGTTTTCAGTTCTAGGGATTGAGCAGCAGATGTGAACTTTCTGAAAGACTGAATCACTTTATCAAGTAACTTCTTAGAACAACCTACCAGGGCTGTGATAGACACCTTTCATAGCTAACATCTCACCAACCATATGAAAGGTCAAAAGGGAGCTAGAGATTTGGCTCTGTGTTAGAGTGCTTGCCTACCATGCATAAGGCCCTGGCTTCAATCCCCAGGACTGCAAAATTAAAAAAATAAAAAAAGTTTCATGGGTGAGGACTTGGAAAAGTAGGCAAGTCAATCAACCCCCAGTCCTCACTGATAACTCATACATTGTATCCAGAAACTTGGATGAGAGAAAAGAACAAACATCAACTTCCCTCCTCCCTTACACACACACAAAAAAAGAAAAAACAGAAAAGAACTCACTTTAAAATTTGGTATGTTTGTATATTTGCAGGCTGGGGATCAAACCCAAGGTCTACCACATATGCTCTAATACTGAGCCATGTCCCCAGCCCTAAAATTTGGTATTTTAAAGGAATCTTAAAGGTAGTTCTGTTTGGGGTATGATTTTCAAATTTGCAGGTAGGTTCCAGAATTCAAGTTTGTTAAATTATCCAACGGTGAACTCTAGTGGGACTGGCTCATGATAATCACATTTACAGGAGGCATACTCACCAACCAGACCACGAGTTCATTCATTTATACCTACCAGACTAAATGCCTCCCAGAGGACAGGTTTCACCTTCTCTTTCAACTCCCTTCCCAGGGAAGAAAGGCTAAATTAAGTCCAAATGATTGGTTGGATTCAAGAAGAGGGAATTGTATAGTTTAAATAAAGGTTATTGATTTTAGGTACCACGGTAAGCTCACACCTAACGAAAATATCTGCTTGGCTGATTTTATACCTGGGTTAGTGAATCAGAGTGAGCCTTCTCCTTGATGGTACTAAGGGACCCTGACAAACTGTCCTCATCAATGCCTCATTAAGGGTTTACTTCTAATGTTGGTCTGTGGTTGATAGGGGCATCCCTGATCATCAACTAATCTTGGTTTCCCATTATACTAGAGAGAAAGAACACTTTCAACTCAAAGTGTTGGAAACTTAGAACTGGAACTAGATTAAGCAAAAAATGTAAGTTATTTCCTCATCTTTGAACCAAATGTAGTGATCAAGGGGATGAAATTCAATGATTATCCAGTCTTGGATTTCTCAAACCATCTCTACCCCCAATGCTGGGCAGACAAGCAACTGTAGCTGTCTACTACACCAACTTTGTGGTTTAAATTCTTGGCTACATTCACTTGGTCACTTTCAGTGGGTAGAGGAGCATCGACGCAATCACTAGTACAATGGTTAATGTTAATTATTTCTGGGGGAATAAAGAAGAAACACAAAACAAAGAATGTTGGAATAAGCAAAGGAATTAACTTCATCCAATCCTATTTACACCTGCTTCCTGTTTGCTTATTAGCCTATTTTATCTTTTCTCTTCTTCCCATTATTCCAGAATCACAAGATCCAGAGGATGACATGCAATTTAACGTAACAAATGAAAATTATGGAAGCCCTGTATGCCCTGGTTTAAGGATTAAAATTTCAAACTTAAAATGTTCGTGAGTTCTCATGATTTATGCCTGGTGGAGGTATGAGAGTTAGAAGAACAGGTAAAGTCACGAGAATCACAGAGCCTGTGCCATGGTACAGGAGACAGACTCACAGTTGAAATGGCAGGAGGCTGGGCTTGCATTAATTCAACTTCTATTGCTAATAACACAACACCACGGACTGGATGAGTTATAAAGAAAAGACGTTTATTTTGGCTCATGGTTCTGGAGGTCCAGCATTAAGGAGCAGAATCTCATGATGATCTTCTTGGTGGCATAGTTCTGAGGTAACACAGTACATTACATGGCAAGAGACAGGAAATGTGTATGTGTGTCCTCTGACCTTTTTCTCTTCTTATTAAGCCACCAGCAGTTAATCATGGGGGCTCTACCCTAATGACCTCATCTAATCCTAATAATTTTCCAGAGGACCCACCTCTAAACACCACAGTGAGATGAAGTTTTCACCATCTTCATACCTCATAATGGGGATTAACATTCAACATACAAAGGCTTGAGAGACACGTTCAAACCATATTCAAACTACAGTAGAGCTACTGTCGTCACTAACTGCGGCTAGTGTTTGGGACTGAAAGAGAAGGAACACTGTATCAACAGGTATAAACCTGGCTCCAATCTAGGTTTTGTCAATTACTAGCAACACAGCCTATGGCCATGTTACTGAAAGGTAACAGTAATAAGCATTTCTTGATCAAGCACTTTATATATATATATAAAACCTTCGAGTTTTGTAAGAACCTTCGAGAATATTATGAAATTCCTCAGTTATCAAATGCTATCAATGGTAAGATACATCATTGATTTAGTAATAGCTTGACAGGGTGAAAAATACAGGACACAAGCAATTTTAAGACACATCTCAATTTCAAATATTAAAATAAGTGAAAATAAAAGGCTGCTTAGAGCACAAGAAAATGGAGCATTATCCCATTTTACCTATAAGAAGCCTGAGGCTTAGGGATAACCTCCATCCAAAGTCACACAGCTATTCTGGAATCTAATACAGGTCTATCTGATTTCCACTCACCAAACTGTACCTCCAGTGTCACAGTTCCTTGGTTTCTTGTATATAACATTGGGAACAATAATAAACACCTCTCAAAATCATCATGAGAATCAAATGGTATTTATGGGCATATGAGTGTTCCTAGAGGTAACTGGTGCTTGTTTTGATTAGGATCTTAAATGTCCCCCAAGGTTCATGTGTTAAGTGCTTGGTCACCAACCTGTGGCACTACTAGGAGGTGATGGAACTTTTAGGAGGTGGGGCCTAGTGGAAAGAAGTTGGGTCATTGGATGTGTAACCTTGAAAGGGATAGAGACCTCAGTCTTTTCCTCTCTCTCTCCTGCACCCACCTCTCTCTCTTTTTGCTCTCAGCCATCATGAGGTAAGGGATTCTTTTACCATGGGCTCCTGTCATGATGTACTGTCTGTCACAGGCTCAAAGCAACAAGAGCAAATGACCATGGACTGAAACCTCTGAAACCGTGAGAAAATAAATCTTTCCTCCTTCAAGGTGATTCTTTTGGTTATTTTATCACAGTGATGGAAAGCTGACTAATAGTGCTTGTTATTTTTTTAAGCACTATAACAACCAAAGAAATGTACCGAGTAAAAACAATTAAGGGGTCTTGGTTTTGGCAAGATAGAAGTCAGGCAGATTTTAAATTAATATAATTTCCATCTTGAGCAGAAACTTCTTGTAATAGTCCTGCTAGATAGTTGGGAGGGTAAGGCAGGAGGATCACAAATTCAAGGCCAGTTTAGCAATTTAGTAAGACCCTGTCTCAAAAATAAAATTAAATTAAATAAAAGTCCTGGGGCTATAGCTCTGTGGTAAAGCACTCATGGGTTCAATCCCCAGTACTAGGGGGGAAATATTCTGCTATAGAAAATGTCAATCCTAGGTCATAGAAAATCTATATTGTAAATTCAGGCTTCACCAGATTGAGCTGGTGAAGCCTGATTTAGGTGCCAAGTACCCCATGAAGGTTGCTACAATAGCCAAGGACTTCCTTTGCTCAGACGCACCCAAATTAAACAATGAAATTTTTCCAACAGTTCATGACAAGAATGAATCTCATTAAAAAATATAAACTTAAAGTCAAAGAAATGATAAAGTTTGAGCTGGTGATGGTGAAAATTCTGAATCAATTAGGTACTTTTTCCCTCTATCCCTTAATTTACCATTCCTAATCTTTTTCTTTCTTTCGTTATTCCCATGCTTCATTTTAAAGAGGAAATGCTCACTTACTTAATTCCATACTGCAGGCCTTTCCTTAATATAAGATACTACTGCTCAGCCAACTCAGTCTGTACTGTTCATTGTTGATTACTTTCCTTCCCAGCCTTCTCCTAACTTGGCTTCAATGATGTTTTCTTTCATTGTGTTTTCTTTCAGTGTACTCTTTTCAAAAGGGCAGAAGATAAATTTTTTCATTAGAAAGGTCATGTATCATAGATTGCCAACCACACATGTCCCTGGCTTTGAAAAAAAATTTTTTTTTTTGTTCTGGGCATGTGCCATCCTCTCATAACAATTTTTGTCATTTGAATTTAGGGCCCGCCCAGTTAATACAGGATGATCTCATCTTGAGATACTTAATTATATCTACAAAAAGCCTTTTTCCAAATAAGGTCACATTCACAGGTACTAGGGTTAGGACTTTGACACACCTTTTTGAGTGTATATATATATATATATATATATATATATATATATATATATATATATATATACTGAGGATCAAGCCTAGGGCCTTGTGCATGCTAAGCACAAGATCTACTGTTGCTGAAAGATTGGTCCTTGTCCCCAGTGCCAATCCAATAACGAGGATGTAGTTTTGAGAAAAGGGAAAAAGAAGATTTATTGCTTTGCTAGCAAAGGAGAAACACAGGGAATTCCTGTCCCAAAGGCTGTGATTCTGTCCATCAGCAGAAACAGGGGGCTTTTCATTAGGTGACTCTAAGGCTACATTCCACATGTACTCTGTCCGAGTTGTAATTTACTTGTTAATTTGGGAGACAGTCATTTCTGAGATCTTCTGGTATCATCCCCAAAGTCTGGATTACTTCATTCCTATGGTGGGTGTGTACTCAGGGACAGATAAATCTGCCTAGAATGAGAAAAAAAGGTAATCCTGTTTCCCCTGAGATTAGGGACAGGGAGAGATTAGGGAGGAGCAAGGAGAGAGGAAGAGAAAGAAACATGTCCA
This sequence comes from Sciurus carolinensis, assembly GCF_902686445.1. Lineage (NCBI taxonomy): Eukaryota > Metazoa > Chordata > Mammalia > Rodentia > Sciuridae > Sciurus > Sciurus carolinensis. The sequence continues at coordinate 36,818,524 of NC_062232.1, forward strand.
TTTAAAAAATAAGCTGCAGTGGCAGAACAGCAAGGGTAATGGTCAAAGCATAAAGTGGACCACTGTTATACCACCACTGAGCTACGTCCCCCAGCCCCCAAATCTGGAAACTTTTTTTTAACAGCTGGGGTTTGCCAGGTGCTGTAGTGCACACCTGTAATCACCTGTAAGGAAGGAGCATCACAAATTGGAAACCAGCCTGGGCAACCCAGCAAGACCCTGTCTCAAAATAAAAAATCAAAAGGACTGGGGTATTGTTCAATCTCCAGTACTGCAAACAAATAAATAATTACATAAAGAGATGGGGTCTTTCTATTGTTGCCCATGCCGGATCTGAAGTCCTGGGCACACATGACCTTCCTGCCTTAGTCTCTCAAGTAGCTGGGACTACAGGCATGAGACACCACACCTGTCTTCTTGTACATATCTTCTGGGATTACAATCCAACTCACTACACCATTCAACTCACGGAAGTATCACTTTTAATCTGTAACTGATTGTTTTCCTCCATGCTTTTTTTTTTTTGCTTTTCTATTGTAAGCTTGTGTCTTATATAACAGAATAAAAAAGCACAGTTTAAATGCATAATTATTTAATGTTTCCTATTTTTTACTATTTGAACATCACTTAAGAGTTTATCAAGTTCCTTTCCATTTATATTTCCTTAGATGTTCCCAATAACACTGTGTGATGAGTCTAACAAACATTATCACTTCAGGTTGGGGGTGTAGTTCAGTGGTAGTACTTGCCTAGCATGTGTGAGTTCCTGGGTTCCATCTACAGTACTGCAAAAAGCAAAGCAAAACAAAATATTACCACTTCAGAAGTAGAGAATCTTTGTCTCAGAGATTTGTCCAGAAGTCTCCTGTCACTGTAAGTCAAATTTTCCTAAATCATCATGTTTTCATTGCACATTAGATAGCAAAGGATTATTTTTTATTATAAGTATGTACAAAACATGTTCATCTTGAGTATTAACCTTGACAGAGAAAATCCATGTAATGGACTGAATGCTGAATGCTGATGTCCCTCCAAAATTTTTATGCATAATGATTTTGGAGGTTGAGCTTTTGGGAAGTGAGGGTGGACCTTGAGGTGAACCCCCTCATGAATGGAATTAGTGTGCCTATAAAAGAGGCTACAGAGAATTCCCTTGTCCCTCTGGATGTGAAGATACAGCAAGAAGACAGCCATCTATGAATCAGGCTGCAGTTCTCCTCAGACACCAGATCTGCTGGCATCTTGTTCTAGGACTTCGTAATTGCCGGAACCATGATGAATAAATTTCTGTTATTTATGAGCCACCACTTTATGGTATTTTGTTATAGCAGTTAAGATAACCAGCTAGCATTTTGTCTTTAGGACTTCATCAGCTTACTCAATAAGGTGGCATCTAACACAAATTTAGAAGCTATTTATTTGTGATCTACTCATCAAAACATAACTTTGATTTCCAGAAGCCTCTTCTTATATAGTTATGTGTCCAATATTGAAGCAGCAATAGTCTGTGAATATTTTTTATGAATATTTTCTCTCCCTCTGAAATCATAGAGGACCTACCCATGGAGACCAGGGCTTTCAAACAAACAATGGAACCATAATGTCTTCAGGTAAGGAGACATGTTCAGTCCAATAGGACTCCCTGGAGAGCTCAAAGAGGACCACTTTGCAAAATGCACAAAAAGTATGCTTCTCCCTTTTATAAAGACTTCAAGGGTTAGAAAGCCGGAAGGAGCAGAATATAATGATGGTTATCTTCCCATGAACCTTAGAGAAAACAATATACAGTTGCCACGAGTAGTGTAACCTCTGGACTTCTCTGGAATGCAATATCCTTTCCAAGTGGGCAAACCCTTAATGGTGTTGATTCAGTTTTGTGTTTGCCACTAATAATAAAAAGGAACTGGGAGATTTCTGGTGGCAGGCTGCCAAACCATTCATCTAAAGATTTGGTATGTGTGCATGTTTGCTTTGAATTCTATGCTATTCCTGTTTAATCATTTATATTGACTTTAGGGAAGCAAACAGTGCCTATGTGAAAAGTTACATTCATCATGTGATACATTCAGAAATTGCTTCAGAAGTCTCCCATTTAAAAGAAAGTAGTGATTTGTCTAATTTTAATCAAATCCAGTGTGCATGGAACAGAAGATCACAGAACCAGAGATGAAATAAATATCACCTGCTGGGTCCTTTGAGAGGTATGAAAATTATGAGAGTGGAAGTTCTCAGTAAATACAGTGCAATGCATCTCTCTCTCTCTCTCTCTCTCTCTCTCTCTCTCTCTCTCTCTCTCTCTCTCTCTCTCCCCTCCAACCTGCAGGCTGAGCCTGTGGACTCATTCAGCCTCCATTTAAGGAGAGTATGCATGAGCAATGCCATACCATGGGGTCTTTTAAGGAGAAAAGATGACTGCCTAGACACACTACATCAGTTATTATCACAGCTTGGAACCTACAGAAATTTTCTATCACGCAAATAAGTAGGTTGAGCATCTAGTTGCATTGGTTCCCTGACTCAGGAAGGGGTCATACAGGTTGACAGCACAGCTGACATCCTTATTATGGACACTGTTGGTCCCAAGTCCTCTTTTCTGGGTCAGTGCAACCATTCCTTGGCTGCCAGGAATAACGGTTGTTGAGAGCTCACAGCTTCCCAGTTCTCCAGAGAATTTCTCTTGGCTAAATGGAGCCACCTGGAAAGGAAGATAACACCCTACCCCACCAGTCCCAAGCAGCCAAAGCCAATGGCTAACTAGCTGTGAGGTAGTTGCCTCATGGTGCCACTAATTGTGTAGTGTAACTAAGCTTCAGAGCTCCTTGTGGGATCTGGCTGAAGCTAGTTTCCAGGCGAGACCAGTTCCTTTTTTCTTTTTTCTTTTTTTTTTTTTTTTTTTTTTTGTGGCATGGGAGATTGAACCCAGGGCCACTCTACCACTAAACTGCATCCCCAGTCTATTTTATTTCATTTTTTTAATTTACAGGGTCTCCCTAAATTGTTGAGGCTGGGCTTGAACTTGTGATCTTCCTGCCTCAGCCTCCCAAAGTAGCTGGGATTGTAGGTGTGTGCCACTTTGCCCCAGTTTGAAACCAACTTCTTTCTTAAAGGTTTGTTCTGACCAACCTTCTTACCTCACTCACATTCTCCTCAGAGCACTTATTTGCAGGAAGAACCCGTCTCCAGTTTCCTTTCTAGAACTTTTGAATAAGAATAGATATGGGGGCCTGGGGTTGTGTTTCAGTGGTAGAGTACTTGCCTTGCATGTTTAAGTCACTGGGTTCAATTCTCAGCACTGCATATAAATAAGTAAATAAAAATAAAGGTCTATAAACATCTAAAAAATATTTTAAAAAAAGAATAGATATGGGTCAGGCAGTGGACCCCCATTTAAGGTCTTATTCAAAGGCAGAGACCACACCAGGGGGCTAACCCTTGGAAATATTAATGGGCATTATCAAGGCCTTTTTCAAATGTAGAAGACCATGAAGCTCACCTGTGGGAAAACTCCAGCCAACTCCTTTGTTCTAGAAGCAGAAAAATGAGAGGTGGGCATGAACCCAGATGGGAGTTACCGGAAGGATTAAAACTCAGGCTAAAGGACACAACCAACAGCCTCGATGCTTTTTCAATGCCTTTTAATATAGATTTCGATCAATGCTCATACCCCCAAATCATATAAGCCCCTAAATTAGCACACTAACAAGGGTTTTCCTGCTATCAGCACCCCTTCTGCATTGTGGGAATTCTCTCTCTTCTCACTTAAATAGATTCTACAATATTTACTCTTTCCTTCCATTATTGTCTGTGGATTTTATTCTTCAAATTTGTGAGACAAGAACCCAAAAGGAAATTGGCAAAACAGGGACTCTAGTCTCATCTCAAAACTAGGCAGGTGGGGTGTGGCTGGAGGAGGTGGGCATTGGGGGCGTGGCTTTGGAATATATATTTTGTATCTGGCAAGTAGAGTCTCTCTCAGCTTCCTGATCACCATGTGAGCGACTTCCCTCCACCACACCCTTCCACCGTGGTGTTCAGCTTCAGGTTGAGCCCTGAGGAAAGGAGTCAGCTGCCTATGGACTGAAACCTCTGAAACTGTCAGCCCCCAAATAAACTTTTCCTCCCCTAAAATTTTTCAGTCAGGTCTTTTAGTCGTAGCACCAAAAAAGCTGACTGAAACACCCAGAACCTCAATCTTGCTAGGCTAGTGCTTTACCACTAAGCCATACCCCCAGCTCTTTTAATTTTCTTTTGAGACAGGGTCTTGCTAAGTTGCTAACGCTGGCCTCAAACTTGCAATCCTTTTGCCTCAGCCTCCTGAGTAATTGGGATTACAGGTGTGCGCCATCATGCCCAGCCTTCCATTGATGACTTCTGAACTAGGTGAATGTCATTTCTTCTTAACTGGTCTTTGTGACTTCAGGCCTATTAGCTGACTGCCAGTGTCTTTCTGAATTACAGGTATGATCATGTCACTTCATCTTCAAAAACTTGCAATGGCTGTCTTTTTACTATTCAAGTAATAATAATAATAATAATAGGCACCCTTTATTATATACCAAGTGTTTTACATTCTTTCTTTTGTGAAGCAAAACTGCAACAACATTATAACTTTCCCATTTTTTTCAGGGAAGAACTGAGTCTCAGGAAGGGTAAGGAATTCATTTGAAGTCTCAGTTACTTAAAGGTATGAGTTCTAATTGACTCCAAAGCCATGCTCTTAATCTCATCATTGAGTTGCTTCTCAGTAAAATCCAAACTCAGCATTCTGGCTCTTAACACCCTCTGTGGACAGGACCCCAAATAGTTTTCCAAATGTATCTTCCCCAATTCACCATAGTCCTCCCTCCAGCTATACCAGACAACTTGCCAATTTTTAACACACTTTCAACATTCCTCTGTTCTCCTCTTTTATCTGATTTGAAGTCCCTTTGCCCACACCTTTACTTGTCATGTCTTTGTGGCAGACTGTACTTTCCCAGGTTGGTTGCAACAAATTTCTTTCTTTTTTGGGGGAGATGGGGATGAGAGTACTGGAGATTGAACCCAGAGGCACTTTACCACTGAACCACATCCCCAGCCCTTTTTTATTTTAAATTTTGAGACAGGGTCTCACTAAGTTGCTTAGAGCCTTGCTAAATTGCTGAGGCTGGCCTTGAACTTGTGATCCTCTTGCCTCCTGAAAAACTGGGATTACAGATGTGTACCACCACACCCCTCTTGCAACAATATTTCTTATCCTACCTTCTTTTCTACCATGTGACTTTGACAGTCCTCCCATTAAGAGGTGGGGACTTTTGTTCAGTCCTTTTGAACCTGGAGTGGTCTTCATTACTCTTGTTACCGGTAATGTGGCAGAAATAATGCCATGTGATTTCTAAGGTTACATCAGAAAAGTCCATGCAACTTCTGCCTGGGCCTACCATGCCAGAGGGGCCATGTGTAGGTACTCCAGTAGGCAACCCAGCTGTGCTCCCAGTTGACAGAAGGTGTCAATGCCAGCCATAGAGTGAACCATCTTGGACACCCAACTTCTTGAACCTTTGCATGACCGCAGCCCCAGGCACACCTAATTACAATGACTTGAGAGACCAAAAATAACAACTGCTTAGCTGAATTTCCTGAATTCCTAAACATAAAATTATGAGCAAACTAGAAGGATTGCTCCATGCTACTAAGTTTGAGGGCAAACAGTTACACTGCCACAGTAACTGTGATAACACTACAATCTTCCAGGGTCCTAACTAAAGGCCAATTCCTATAAGAAGCCCCACTAGTAGAAATTAATTTCTACCTTTTCTAAGTATTCTTATCAATTAGCTTCTCAAATTATGTCACTTATTACAATTGACCTTATATTGTAGTTATTTACACTTGCCTTTTCCTTCTGATCTATACATCTTGAGGGTAGAAACAGTGTACTACTGATATTATCTCTATATTCTGTAGCCACTATCCCAGCACCTGGTACCAAGTAGATAGTAGTCAATAAATGTTTGTCATTCTGAATGAAATTTAAGAGATAGAGACTACCTTATTCTGTACCCATGGGGGATGGTTGCAAATCACTAGGTCCAATGGAATTACAGACTTTTGTTGCAATTCCAGACACTAAGAAAAAAAGTAATTACCAATAAAAGAGTAAAAAGTGCTCATTAAATATGAGAGAGAGGAGGCTGGGGTGAAACCCAGTGGTAGAGCAGTTGCCTACCATATGCCAGGCCCTGGGTTCCAACCCTAGAACCAAAAGAGAGAGAGAGAACGAATAGTTTCATATTGTTGAAGAGGATGTGTTTTGTCATTCTGGGTGGGAACATTAGCTTTACTACTTACTAGCTATATGATCTTGTTAAGCTACTTGTCATCTCAGAACCTCAGTTATCTTCTCTGTAAAATGAATTCATAGTGCCCACTTCCTGGAGTTGTTGTGAGGGAAAAATGTGATAATCTTGTAAAAGCATTTAATTTGAAGCTTCGATAATAATCCCTTAATGAATGGTTCATGTTATAGGTAGTGACTATACATTAAAATTCCTGGAACCACATCAATTTCAGAGTCATTCTTTTTTACACAATGATTTGTCACATAAATAACTAAAGCTACTTGTCAGACTCCTCCTAAATATATTCACAGACCATAAATGATTCTTTTTTAGAGCATTTGTCCTGGCTTTTGTTTGAAAAATATGGTCACTAAACCCATAGATCACAAAACCAAAATGTACTGTCCTAGATGGGTGCCATGAGTATCTGCATGTGGGGGCCAGGCCATAATCACTCTTTCACACTCTAGTTGTGCGCAGAGAAAAAAGAACATCTTAAAATGGGTTTGGTTGCCAACTTCTTTTCTGACAATACCGATCTCAAGTTACTGCCATGGTGGTTTAGGCTGTAGATAATGCTCTCAAGGGATATCAGATGAAGGAAAATCCCCAAAGTGGCATGTGGAAGCAAAATGTGGACATTACTAAATAATGTAAAACTCCAGGGATCAATATTTATGCTGTTTAATCCAGAGGACACCACTCACATAGAATATGATGTAATGGCTTCCCTTGGAGTTGCCCAACATGGCACCTAGCTCTTGGTGAATGCCAGTGTGCTATCATGAGCTTTATCCATTCCACCTTCCTATTGCACAAGAGACAAAAACTAGGAGCACACTTCATTCCCAATCTGCATTTGTAAATTCCCTAAAGTGTAAGTGTTGAAAGGTTCTTTATTTAGGAAAAAGGATAAATAATTGGTGCGATGATTATTTCACATGATGTGAAGACATACAAACTACTGTCTAACTTGAAAGGCTCAAAATAGTCCTGGTTTTGTTATTTTTCCAAAACAAAGAAAACTCTTTCAACACAGACTTTTCTTAAATAAATATTCCAATTTTCTCTTCTCCAAAAAGTTCCCCTTTCTCCACCAAAACAAATAAGCAAATAAACATACTCACAACCCTATCCATTATACAACATCAACATTTATGAGCAGACTAACAGTGGGGAATATGATGAAAGAAGATAATTTGAAACTTCCCCCAAAATGATTTTGAGCATAATGAGGGTTTTGGAAAAAATACGATCCTTGCCTTTGTTCTCAATGTGTGCATTTTGTATAGTGCATGGGAATTACTTTGGGTGGCTTAAACAATACAAAGCCAATGCAGAATTATGAAGCTGGGCTATACTCAAATAAACCCATATGTGGCCAGATATGATGGTGTACATCTGTAATCTCAGCATCAGGAGGTTGAGGCAGGAGGATCCCAAATTCAAGGTCAGCCTGGGAAAATAAGCAAGACCTTTTCTCAAAATTAAAAAAAAAAAAGATCTGGGGATGTAGTAGCTAAGTGACAGAGCACCCCTGGGTTCAATCCCTAGTACTATAAATATTCAGAGGCAGTGTGTTCACAGTATGGAATCTTCTATCACTAAGGGTCTGGATAGATCTTGTTTAAGTCCCTCCAAACCCCTTTTGCTCCAGCTTTTCTATTTCCTTTTCTGTGGTACTCAGTGGACAGGAGGAAACTTCTCATCATGAGAATCCCTCAATATATAATCAGTCTTTCCTCTTGGGTGTGGGTCCTTGGAATCCCAAGTATTTTCCAGAAGAAAACATCTAGCTGCCCACGTGCTCTAGTTTTCTTTTGTTAGCTTCTTCAGCAAGACCCTAAATGAACTGGGAGATTGAGGCAAAGGGAGGAACACACAGGTCTTTATTACTGTAGAAGGATTGGAATAGGTCAATGTCAAGAAGAAGTGAAAAGCAGGGTCACTGGTACTTGAAGACCAGATGCCCTTCCCCTGGGCCTCTTTCTGTATCAAACCTATTTTCTAGTGCTGAAACATTTCATCAAACTCAACAAGAGCTCTCCAATAATAAACCAATTCCTCCTACTACCTTTTAATTTTTTTGCTGTATTGGGAATTGAACCCTGGGCCTTGAACATGCTGGGTAAGTGCTCTACCACTGAGCTGCATCCTCAGTTCGCCTTTTTTTTTTTTTTTTTTTAATTAATTTTGAGAGAGGATCTAGCTAAGTTGCTATGGCTGACCTGGAACTTGTGATCCTCCTGCCTCAGCCTCCCAAGTAGCTGGGATTTATAGGTGTGAGCCACCACATCTGACCAACATTTATTTGTTTATTTATTATCCTATGGATGGAATCCAGGGCTTCATGCGTGCTAAGCAAGTGCTCTGCCACTGAGCTACACCATCAGCCCACTAATTTTTAAATATGCTTTATAGAACCCCTACCAGAAACCAAACATTTTGAATAATAGTAATAGGTATTATTACTGTTTTACTGAAAATGAAACCAAGATTCAAAAAAGATAGGGTCACAGGACTAGAAAGCAGCAGAGCTAGGATTAGATCCCAAATATGCCTAACCTCGCAGCTCACAGAGTGCTGCCTCCAGTTGCTGCATTGATCAAGTGTGGACCAGATATAGAATCTCCCTAGGGGTCCCAAAGATTTTTGCTGTAATCTGAGTATCTTGTGCTTTGTCAAGAGAGGGAAAGAGTGAGATCAGTCCTTATATCTTATTATATCCTAAAATAACTGACCCCTCCTGTCCTTTTCCACCCTGCCATCTACTTTTCAACATTCCTCAGTAGGCATCCATAGTAGATAGAAGGGCCATGTGGTCCTTGGGCACATGACTGTTGAGATGGAAACATTTAAGCAGGTATACTTCCCTGTTCCTCTGGAAACAAATTATTTAAAAAAAAATATGAGTATACCACACCAAATGTATCATCACCAAAATAAGTTACAGCATACATTCATTGTTTCACTAATATTTGATGAATAGTTAAGTTAAGGTGATAAGATTTTCCCCAACCCTTACTTTGTGTTCATAGTACTAGGGATTGAACCCAGGTCCTCATGTGTGCTAGGCAAGTGCCGTATCACTTTGCTACATCCCCAGACACCTAACACCTTCTTATATCACTAGGATGAGTCTATATCGATACAATCTCTCTAGAGGGCAATTGAGCAATATCTACAAAATCTATAAAAATTGGATGCACACATACCATTTGTCTTAGACTAGATTCCCTAGAAACAGAAGCAGAGGTGAGAACTCTACATAGATGACTTATTGAGGGAATGTTCTATGGAGAAACATGCAGGGGAGTCAGGGACACTGGATAGCTGGGGAAGGAGCTAGGGTAAGCTATGGCTTCAGAAGACTGGCCTCAGCTTGATCCCACAAGGAGCTCTTGAGTGAAACCAGCACCTCCCCAAAGATGAGGAGGCTGGCTGTCATACTCAAGTATTTGCTAGTCATTGGCCAACGGCTGCCCCAGAAGGGCATGTAACTGTCAAGACATCACCAGGCCAGGTAGCAACTATAAACCAATAGCAGTTTCCTAGAAAAGAAAGCAGGTATGAGCTCTTAGCAAACAGCATCTTCAGCAGGTAAGGTATGGGTATGCTAGCCCATAAATTATCTGGGCCAAGCACTAACAAAACCTGTTATCAAGGCTGGGCGTGTAGCTCAGTGGTAGAACACTTGTTTAGCATGTGTGAGGTCCTGGATTCCATCCCTATTCCCACAAACAAACAAACCTGCCATCATGACCCAGCAATTTCATATGCCATATGTAGTCATTTATTCTCAGATATATGTGCACATGAGCTAAGTGATGCATGTCCAAGTTTATTCATCACAGCATTGTTTACAATGGAAAAAGATCCACCCATAAGTGACCAGTTAATTACATTATGATGCATCCATACAATGGAATGCTATGTGGTTGTGAGAAGAAGAAATATAAGAATGCTTTCCATGTATGGATATGGAATAACTTTAAATACATATTTTACATGAAAAAAGCAAGGTGCTTTTTATAAGATGTATTATAGTATGCTACTATGTTTTCAAGGACATATACATGTATTTCCTCATATGTACTTAACACTAAGACAGACAAGAATTAGAAACATTATGGGGCTGGGGAGATAGCTCAGTTGGTAGAGTGCTTGCCTTGCAAGCACAAGGCCCTGGGTTCAATCCCCAGCACTGCAAAAAAAAAAAAAAAAAATTATGGTTTGAAGATAGAATGGGAGGAAGGTTTTCAAAGCACAGCAGTTTGTAGCTCTTGAATCTTGTACTGTATTATTTAGTCACTTACTGCTATTATAACAAAATACCTTAGATTGGGTAATTGATAAATATCAGAAATTTCTCTATTATAATTTCAGAGGCTGGGAAGTGCAAGATCAAGGCACTGGCAGATCAGGGTCTGGTGAGGGCTTCTTCAAAGATGGTGCCTCTTGCTTCATCAAGGCAAATGCTGTTTTTACATGGCAGAAGGGCAAAAAGGGACTAACTTGCTCCTTTAAGCCCTTTTATATAAGGGCACTAGTCCTATTGATGAGGGCAGAGACCTCCTGGCCTAATCACCTACCAAAGAAAGCTGGATATCCATATGTAGAAGAGTCTTCAGGATAACAGGGGGAGGGGCTAGGGTAAGCTAAGGATTCAATTCACTGGGTTCAATCCCCAGTACCAAAAAAATAAAATAAAATAAAATAAATAGCCTAGAGGTGACTTAAAATAAATGGGAGGATGTGTTCAGGTTCTCTGCAAATACTATACCACTTTATATAAGGGACTTGAACATCCTCAGATTGGGTACCTGTGGGAGGTTCTGGAACCAATCACCTGAGGATCCCAAAGGACTACTGTATATGCATTTCAGCCTCAAATACAAGGTTTCCTTAAGTACTTGGAAGATGTTATATAAACTACAGGCTCATTTAACCCAGGGCAAAGCTGGTTTCAGTGTGAACCTGCTTGGAACTATGAATCATAGCTATTTGTCATAGAATCATGCTAATGTGTTAACTGCATGTTTCACTGACTTATTTTCGAAAATTGACAAATACAGCTGGTTGCAAGATTAATTATGGTGTATAAGAAGGAAAGAGCTGCCAAGTGTTCCATGTCAGTCTATTTGATAATCATAACCATTTGCAACCAAGAAGGAACTGTAGCATTTCTGATCAATTAATTTCACCCTGTTTATGAATATTGAACTGTGCATTCTTTTTGAAGCTAAATTTTGAGGGGATAAAATGATGCTCTGTGGTTTACTGAATAATCAAAAACCCAATAGTTATTAGTATAGGAATTTCAAGTGCTCTGTTTAGACCATCAATGTTACTTCAGTCTTTCAATGACCTTTGTCTATGGAAGTAAAGTTGAACATCTGGATTAAAGAAAATGCTGACTTTTTCCATTATCATTTGACTGAAAGAAGAAAATGTCAAAAGAGTTTTGTTTCATCAGGACAATGAATCAAAAATGAGAACCCCCACTTAAGCATATTATGGTGGTGAAATTCTTCGTCAGCAAGTCTAAGGATTATGTAACTACTCCAAGTACCTTCTCCCCAGTTCAGTAAAACGACATTAGCAGCCAAAGCTCAGAGCATGTGAGTAATGCACAATTAACACATTTTTTTTAAATCATGTAGATAAGACAAGAAGTCCTCCCAAGCCCTCAATGTACAACAAAGGTTATATATTCAATGATGAGAGGAGAGCAAAATAAGATAGCTGAAGAAGAGGTCTGAAAAAAGTGGCATGTTTTTTAAAAATTATTATTTTTTCTTTTGTGGTACTGGGGATTGAACCCCGGGACACTCACTCTACCACTGAGCGATATCCCTAATCCTTTTTTTAAATTTTGAAATAGGGTCTTGCTAAGTTACCCAGGCTGGTCTCAAACTTGTGATCCTCCTGCCTCAGCCTCCTGAGTTGCTGGAATTACAGGCAAGTGCCACTGTACTCGAGGTGGCATACTTTTTTAAGTTGGAGGAAAACATGGGTCCTCATCTCTGGTTTCCTGTACATATAGCAGTTGTCTAGGGAGATAGAGGAGGCAAAGCATTTCTGTCCCCTCTAGCTGATCTGGGACTAATATCATTCATGGTCCATCACTGAGTAGGTAAGATGGGGCAGAAAAAGATGTCCTCAAAGGCAGGTCATAGCACAAAACTCAGGAGACAGAACCAACAGGAGATGTTTAGGGATTGAAGAGAAGATAGGTGTGTTCAGGAAAGCCAAAGTCATGAGAAAAACAAACTGTGCTAAAACACTGGGGACAGCCTTTCCAATCATAGGCCAGTGGGCGAGAGCTCTTGTCACTTTACTAAGGGTTGCCCAGCAACACAACCTCTTTTTTTTTTTTTTTTTTTTTTTTTTTTTGCAGTGCTGGGGATAGAACCCAGGGTCTTATGCTTGTGAGGCAAGCACTGTACCAACTGAGCTATCTCCCCAGCCCTCTTTTTCTTTACTATTGAAGAGACTACAGAGGAAATACTATGGATCATATTAAAGATTCAGCATATCTTAAAACTGGGAGGAACCTTAGAGATCATTTTGTCTAGCTATTTTTGCCTATGGGAATTGGGGAATACCTCCCACCCCTTGCTTTCAACCTTTCTGTCTGCTTTTGACAATAATTGGCTTCAGGTAGCCACTGCTATGGTCTTTCAGATTGATTTGGACTTGAAGCAGATGGTCAGTGAGTCTCCAGAAGGAAGACTCTTCTGTGATATGAGTGATGAAAGAGATTCTCTTGGGATGGGATTGGATCAGGAATTTGGAGATGCATCCTATAAACCCCCCAAAGGTCTGCCAGTGCCCCCTGGAGAAGCATGTGAAGGAGCTTCCAGAGCTTCAGAGGGACAGGGCAAAAGGGAATTCTTCACCCCCCATATTAATGGCATCCTATTGGATGCGAAGGCATGGATTGAGAAGCGGAGTGGCCACATAGACTCTGAGGTATGTGGCCATCTTGCTTTGTGACTGCCCTGCAGCAAAGATACCCCAGTCACTCTTGCTCAAACACTTCATCTTTGTGGGCTGGGGGGTGAGTCTGAAGGAGCCTCTACAGAAACTTAAAGAAGACTTCATCAGGACAATGTCAGAGCAGATGGCCACATACCAGGATGACTGCCGGGAACAGACACAAGCGAAGATTGTGAAGATATTGGAAGAAGATAAGGACAAGGAGCAGAGGACAGTTGGTTCTGGTAAAGAAGAAAAAGGGAGGAGAGGTCATGAAATTCCAATGGAATGATGGAATCAGAGGGGTGCTCTGCCTAGGGGTAAAGTGAACCTGGAGTGCTGTGACTTAAAAGGAAACAAGATTAGGTCTGGGGAAGACTGTGTGAAAGTTTGTCCGGATGCTGACATGCAAACTCTGGCCCCAAGATGCATCCCAGTTTTCTGCATAAGTGTGGAGCAACGCACATCATGGATCCTTAATACAGACCGCCGTATTAGTCAGGGTTCCTCAGAGAGTCAGAACCAAGAGGATATGTGAGAGGGAATGTACCTAGGGGAATTGGCTCATATGATCAAGGAGAAGGCCAGGAGGTCCCACGACAGGCCATCTGCAAGCTGGAGAACCAGGGAAGTTGGAAGTGTGGCTCAGTCCAAGCCCGGAAGCCTCAGAACCAGGGAAGCTCCCAGAGCAAAGCCAAAAGCCTGAGAAACCCCACAGGTCACTGGTGCAAGTCTGATTCCAAAGGCCCCAAATCCTGGAGTTCTCTGATGTCCAAGGGCAGGAGGAGGAGAAGGGTGTCCCACTTTGAAAGAGAGACAAAAATGGAGAAAGCCAGAGAGTCCCCTTACCTTTTTATTTTGTTCTCTCACCTAGAAGGCGGCTCTCCCCATTCAGTCCTCCAGCCCACACGCCAAGCTTCTCTGGAAACACCCTCACAGACTCTGCACCAAGAAACCATGCTTTACCAACCATCTAGGCATCCCTCAAGCCAGTCAAGCTGATACCCCAAATTAATCATCACACTGACTAGGAAGAAAGTAATGGCTCCTTCCAGAATCACAGACTAGGACTGGTTTTCATCCTACCAAATTGACAGGTTCACTGCTTTGCCTTTGTTAGGGAAGAAGTAAGCACACTGGAACCTCCCTCGGGAGTTCCTCCTGATTACAAAGAGTTGTCCTGCTGAGTTCCCATTGGCCAAAGCTCTCCAGAAGAGTAGCAGCATAAACTGCAGTGCCCAAGTTTGCCACAGACATTTCATGGAACCTGAGAGCCTGGACCCAGGTCAGTCTTCTATGCATGGTTTCAATAGCACAAAAGCTTCACTTGCTCATCCTGCCCAGCTCCATTTGGCAACAACCTCCCAGACGCCAAATCTTTTTCCTTCAATCTCAGGGAGTGTTACTCCATAGTAGCCTGGGGCGGCGGGATGACAGGGGTGGGGGGGTGGGATGGCATTTCAGCCTCCGGTATCTGTTCTCATAAAAATCTAGCTTGATCCTCCACTGCTATGAGCCATTTAGCAAGACAATATTCATATAATTTTTTTAATGGTACTGGAGCCCAGGGGTTCTTGACCACTGAGCTATATCCCCACACCATTTTATTTTTTGAGCCAGGGTCTCACTAAGTTGATGAGGTTGCCCTTGAACTTGCAATCCTTCTGCCTTAGCCTTCCAAGTCACAGGGATGACAAGCATGTGCCACTGCACCAGGCTTCAGTCAAATCTCCATGACTGTCTTAGTCCATTTTCGGTTGCTATAACAGAATACCATAGACTGGATCGTTTACAAAGAAAAGGAGTTTATTTAGCTCACAGTTCTGGAGGCTGGGAAGTTCAAGGGCATAGCTACAAGGGTCTTTTTACTATGTCATAACATGGTAGAAGGTGAAAGGGCAAGAGAGAATAGGCAAGTGAAAGCATGAGGGACAGACTTACCTTTAAAACAGCTTGCTCTCAGGCTGGGCGTGGTGGCAGATGTCTGTAATTCCAGTGGCTTGGGAGGCTGAGACAGGAGGATCACAAGTTCAAAGCCAGCCTCATGTGGTCAAGTTCCCCTGAGTTCAATCCCCGGTACCCATTCTCCCCCCGCCCCTGCCAAACAAAAGCCAGCCTCAGCAACTTTAGCGAGGCCCTAAGCAACTTAGTGAGACCCTGTCTTTAAATAAAATACAAGAAAAAGCTAGGGATGTGGCTCAGTGGTTGAGCACCCCTGGGTTCTATCCCCAGTACCAAAACCAAACCAAACAAACAAAAAACAGTTTGCTCTCTTGATAACTAACCTGCTTCTGCAATAACAACATTAATTAATTCACAAGGGCTCTGCTCTCATGACCCAACCATCTCTCATTAGGTTTTACCTCCCAACACTGCATTAGGGATGAAGTTTACATCATGTGAATTTGGATGACACACCCAAACCAGAGAAAAGGTCAATTTACAAGTCTCTAGTTCTCAACATGGGGCTTCTTCTAGCAGTTCTTCTTTTGAAGGAACAATATGGAGGTCCACTTGCTCCCGGATGCACAGCCAGCATTCACAGGACAGTCTACCAACAGACAGGTCCCAAATCCATCAAAGAATAATCATTGTGTTTCTTAGAAGCTGACCTTGATGGTCCAAATGAAGATTCCAGTGCTGGGAGCCAGGAATGAACAAAGTTACAGTTTGTTCTTCAAGCCCACCATGATTAGCAGTCAAGTGATTCTCAAAAGTGACAAACCTGATATTATTTTTAGGATCTCTGGGCTCCACAGCTAAGCTGTTGGAGGGACAGATCTTAGGATAGACAGAATTCCAGGATTGGGGTATAGAATCCTGTGTGTCTCAGAGTTCCAGTACTAGGGTATAACAGTTTGTACACCTACATTTTGAATCTGCCGAATACCTCAACATTTGGTCAGGGTACTTCTTGGAGTTCCATAGGCCAAGCGCTCCTTCTGGCCATGAAAGGATTCACTGAATGGTCATGTTATCTAGTCCATCCTCACACTGTGTACCACAGTATAAAAACCCGATCTCAAGCCATAGCTGGAAGACCTGGCCTCATCTCTTTGAAATATATTAAGAACACTAAATGTATACTCATTGTGGGGGGACAATTTCTTTTCTGCACATGACAATGAAGCTATTTAAGAGAAAAGACTTTTACAGATTCATCAATTGCCAGACAATTGTGATAGGACTTTTAAAGGCACCTATTTTGGGCTCGGTTTTTGCCATTACCATTAACTGCACTGGATAGAAAGGGAGCGATCATGGCCTGTCATATTATAGGAAGACATAATTCTGGTGCATTTATGGTGGAACGGAATTAGATAACTCACATCCATTTCAGTGCTCAAAGTACTTCTCAAAGACCTTTGTAAAAAGACATGTCTGTTTTTGAGACAGAGCCAATTTTATTTAGCTGAGTTTTTTATAGTTACATTCTGTAAATCTGTGACATTCTGACTTGAAGGTCATTTGGGCCTAGAAATCCAGATTTCTAATCCAGCTAGAGTTCTGGTTTTGTTTCTCCAAAGTTCATACGGGGGGACCCCAGAGTTCTAAAATCCTTGTTGGTCAAATCTTCATCTCTTTATGGGCAGAGCTTATAAGAGGTTGCACATCACAGATAGACATGCCAGTTTTTTACTCTTAGAATTCCCCCTAAGCAGTGCTATAACAGGCCTTAGTGAAGAGTCTGTCATGTAGAAACAGGCTGAGAGTAATCGACTTAAGGTTCCATGCAGTTGGCCTGGAGGCTGGATCAGAAACGTAGATATTCTAGAATTTCCATGTCACCAACCTGTTCGCTAAATGCTTGACAAAGGTCTTTACATTTATGCCTGTGAAATGTGTGCTGCAGGGTGGCTGGAGATGTGGCTAAGTGGCAGAGCGCTTGCCTACCATGTGTGAGGCACTGGGTTCAATCCTCAGCAGTACCCCATAAAAATAAAGTAAAAGTGAAAAAAAAGAGAAATGTGTGCCACAAGGTATGTTTGAACTGTTCTAGTTAAGTCAATTAAAATATGTTAAGTGTAAACAGTATCTGGGTGAATTTTATAGTTATGTAATTTATGCAAAATTCAGAATGTGATAGACTCTAGAACAAATGACTTGTTTCCTTCTACAAATAAATTGTAAAAGATAAATAAATAAATAAAATGAAAAGAAGGAAAGGGAACCTATAAACTAAAAACATCTTAAGATACTTATTGACCAAGTATGATGTGTGAAACTTTGTTAGGATACTAACTTGTAGAAATCAACTGTTTTTAAAAAATGAGATAATAGGGGAAATTATAATAATTATCAGTTATTTGATAAATATAAGGAATTGTTTAAATTTTTAGGTGTGTAATAGTATTGTGGTTATGAAGAAAGGAAAAAGGAAGAATTTGACTGGCTTTTATTCCCAGTTCCTGGGAAATAACTAAACACTTGAAATTTCCTAAGTGATATGAGTATCTTTATTATTCGTGGGGAGTCCCTTATATCCCACCTGATAGTTTTAACAGATGGCTCAGGGTGGGGCTGACCACTCCAGAAAGACCAAGCATGTGATTAGAAAGTTGGGGCTATGAAGCTGGGTGCAGTGGTGCTTGCCCAGTGACTCTGGAGGCTGAGGCAGGAGGATTGTAAGTTTGAGGCCAGCCTCAGCAATTTAGTGAGGCTCTAAGCAAATTAGTGAAATGCTGTCACAAAATAAAAAAATAAAAAGGGTTGGGGATGTGGATTAGTAGTAAAGAGCCCCTGGGTTCAATCTCCGAAACCAAAAAAAAAAAAAAAAAAAAGAAAGTTGGTCCTGTGAGTCACATGATATCAGCCTGATGGCTGGGAACAGAGAAAGGCTGTAGATTAAGTTCAACATCGCATGGGCAATAATCCCATCATTTGTGCCTAGGTACTAGAATACCTAATAAAAACTCTGAACACTAAAGCTCATGTGAGCTTCCTGGGTTGGAGGTACTCTTTTCAAATGTTGCCAAGTATCAATGCCAGGAGGGTAACAGATCCCTGAGGACACTGAAGCTTCACATTTGGAAACTTCCCAGTTCAAGATTCTGCCCCATGTCACTTCTAATTTGCAACTTTGCCTGTAATAAACATGGCTGTGAGTACATTAGATTTCAATGGATTCTGCAAGTCTAGCAAATTATCAAAACTGAGGGTGATTTGGGGAACTCCCTCAAATTTGCAGTTGGTATCAGAAATCTTGGTCAGATTTAGTAGTCTGGAGGATTATGCCCTTGACCTTGAGTTTAGCTAATTTCAGGTAGAAAAAACAAGTCCTGACCTTAAAGATACATACAGATTCCTGGCATGGCAGGGCACATCTGTCATCCCAGTTATTCAGGAGGCTGAGATAGTAGGATTGCAAGTTCAAGGCCAGCGTGGGCAACTTGGTAAGATTCTGTCTCAAATTTTAGAAATAATAAAGATACATATAGAAGTATTTACAGATGAACTAGAATGGCTTTGATTTGCTGCAAATAAACTAGGGAGTCAGGAAAAGGGAGTTGGGACACAAAATGATCATTTGGAATCACAGAAGACAGGTGCTGGGACCATGGGGCTTGTGCAATGATGGTGTCTGCTTTTAGGTTTGCTTTAAGATTGCCAGAATAAAAATAACCTAGTGATCCATGTGGAAAAATTATGGATCCCTACTTCATACCATGTAACAGTCAGAGTTCTAAGATGGCCCCCAAGATTCTAGACCCATGGTATACACACAGCTTCTCCCAGTTATTCATTCAAACGCTAATCTAGGTGGTGCCGTAAAGGAGTTTTACAGATAATGATTATGTTTCTAAGTTGGTTGACCTTAACATGGCAAGATATCCCAGGTGGGTCTAACCTCATCGGGTGAATCCTTAAAAGGGCTGGAGAAGAGATTCACAGCCAGAAAAAAAATTTTTTTTCTGGTACTGGGAATTGAACCCAGTGCTCTACAACTGAACCACATCTTCAGCCCTTTTTATTTTTTCATTTTGAGACAGGGTCTCATTAAATTGCTGAGGCTGGCCTCAAATTTATGGATTCTCCTACCTCAGCCTCCCAAGTAGCTGGGAGTACAGGCATGTTTCACTGTACCCAGCACACAGAGAGGTTTAAAGCATGACAGGGATTCAACTGAAGGCAGGTTCTTTGTTGTTGGTTATGAAGACTCAAGGGGACATGCGGCAAGGAATGGAGACGAACTTTAGGAACTGAGAGCAGCTTCTGGTTAACAGCTGGCAACAAAATGGGGACTTGAGACCTAAAGTTGATGGACCTAAACACTATATAACCATGTTAGCTTGGAAATGGACTTCCAACTTCTAGATGAGCTTATAGATAACCAACGACTTGATTTCAAACTTGTGAGTTCCTTGAAAGAACTTAGATATGTGTGCCAGACTCTGACCTAAGAAGAAGTGAATTGATAAATTTTTGCTGTCTTTCTGGGTGCAGAAATTTTTGTATCTTTCTGGATGCACGCCTGTTATCTCAGTAACTAGGGAGGCAACTTAGACCCTGACTCAAAATAAAAAATAAAAAAGCTTGAAGCCAGCCTGGGCAACTTAGACCCTGACTCAAAATAAAAAATAAAAAAGGCTGGGGATGTAGCTCAGTGGCAAAGGGCCCCTGGGTTCAATCCCTAGTAATGAAATTTAAAAAAAAATTTTTTTTTTCTTTGCTCTCTTAAGATGTTAAGTTTGTGGTAATTTGTTACTTAGTGATAGAGAACTAACACACAAGCAAGAAAAAATAAATTCCAGTTGTGAAAAAATAGTTTTACCAATTTTTGAACTAAATTTAGAAAATTGTATTCATGACTGTGGCCAAGGCAAGGATTCTCAAAATACAAAAGACACAAATCCTAAAGGAAAAGATCAATAAATTCACCTATATTAAAATCAGATACTTCTGGATTATAAAAATGTACAAAAAAATCAAAGTGAAAAGCAAATCCATGGACTAAAAAAATGCTATTTGCAACTCATAAAACTTACAAACAATATTTTAAGAAGCTCCTACAAATCAATAGGAGAAAACAAATAAGTGAATTTAAATGTGAATTGGTAACTCACAGAAGGGAAACTGGAAAGCCAACAAATGTATGAAAAGTTGTCCAATATCACTATTCATCAGAGAAATGCAAATTAAAATAGTAATGAAGGACAATTTATTCCCTTTGGACAGAAAGGAATAAAAGTTCAGACAGCATGGAATTTGGGAGAAAATGTAGAGTCAAAAACATTTTTGCGCCTGACTGATGGGAGTATTAACTGGCACAGGCACTTTGGAAAGCAATATAATAATATCTTGTATAATCAAGTTACACACCCTTTGATCCAGCAATTCTATTCATGGGTATATATTCTAGAAAAAATCTTCCAATGTGGACTCAGGGAGACATATACACAAGTTATGATTGCAACATTATTTGTAATATTGAAAAACTGTGAACAACCTAAATGTCCATCAATAGGAGAAGGAAGTTAATTAAGTTTTCAGTTTCTTTTCATTTCTCAGTATGCTCCTTTAATCTTCATGATCAACCCATCTGTGTATCTGTGAGTGAACCACCCCAATTGGAAATGAACTGCTCATTTCACCAGCTCTAAGAGTTACCTGTCATTCTCTCAATTGTCATCATCCACAGAAAAATGTTTTCATTGACCGTGATCTTCAAAGAAGGCCTCTGAGCCAACAGGGATCAAAGTGCCCAATATATTGAGAAATGCACTTCCACCCAAGGATGAAATAAATGACTTGCTACAGTAAGCTGGAAATTGCTGAGCTAAAAGAGAATGTGGATAATCCAAGTGAGGTAAATGGATGCTTCTAAGCCATGGAAAAGGAAATCTTCTTTTAAAAGGTACCCCATAGTCCCCATAAGATTAATTCCATTTAATGAAGCAAGGTTTGGTCTCTAAAAGTCAAATACACCTCCAAACTGTATCATGTCATGTTCTGTTGTTTAAAACACATCCTATTTTTTAACTTGCCTCCAAACTTTGCTGTGTTCATTTTGGTTTTACTTACACCTTCTTATCTCAGATGGAAAACGTCTGAATAAGATATGGCTAGGAAAAGCATAAGATACCCCCAAAAGTCGCTTGTGTGTGGACTTAGCAAAAGTAAAGAAAATAGAAGATTGTGTGTGTGCTTTATCTGTTTCTGACAAACTCCCTTTTAAAGGGTTATCTAGATCCATTCTAGATCCAATTTGTATTTTATTTACATTGGATGTTTATCAGGGAGTACACATTGGAAGCAGGTATACATTGTATTATTATTTATAATTATATTTCTTTGATAGTATCTAACACCTTCTATTACAATAATTGACTAAATGGAACTAGCCAAGATACATTTTCCCATTTTCATTCATAAATAGTTACAAAGGCGTGCTATACAAAATTTCAAATAATGTATTTTCCTAGGGCTGTGGGTATAGCTCGGGGATAGAGGCATTTGCCTAGCATGTGTGAGGACCTGGGTTCACCCCCCAGTAGTACAAAAATATATATATTTTTTACTAAAATATTGTAATTGCAGGGTTATTTATGAGTTGCTACAAAATGTGAGTTTGATTAATGATTAAACAATCATCACATAATTCCCAGATTTATCACTTTAAATGAAAATTCTTTACAGCAGAAGGTTTGCTTGATTTTTGTTCTCATTTGCTCAATTTGAACCTTGCCATATTGTGACTTGCAAAGCCATTTTCTCTTTCTATTAATCATCAAAAAGTGAGTTCAAAGTGCTTTTTCATTTCCGTTAAGCGTGGAAAATCAAAATTGTAATTGCTTCGGGGTGCAGTGGTGCATTCCTATAATCCCAGCAACACGGGAGACTGACACAGGAAGGAAGATGGCAAGTTCAAGGTCAGCCTGGGCAACTAAGTAAGATTCTGTCTCCAAATAAGAAATGAAAAAGGCTGAGGATGTAGCTCAATGGTAGAGTGTCCCCAGCTTCAACCCTCAGTACCACCTCTTGACACACACACACCTTAATTGTTAAGTCAAAGTACCGAGTGAAGGCTCTAGATTTCCTCAGTTCCAACCCTATGACCCTTAAGATGATGATCATTTTATCAGACCAAAGAGGTTCTGCTACTTAAAGCAATTACTGAGCTCAAGGTACTAAAATGTCTACATATGCAAAACTGATGAAAGATTAAAAATATTAAGTAAGACCTTTTGTGATCCAGAACCCTACTCAAATGAAGCATGAACTCACCTTTCCCTATCACGTGGTCAGCCTGTTGGCTGTCACTCTAATCCCTTCTGGCAGCCTCCATATAGGAGTCCATGCTGATTCCTGCTTTCCTAAGATAACTCAGTTGGGCCAAAGCAACCTGAATTTCTAAGGTAGATATAGGTAGGGATTACATGGCACCCCACAGAACAAGCTCTATCCCTTTTGCTATTTCTCTCTTCCACACCCTATTTGCTCATCTCACCACAAGAATGCCTCTTCTTAACTTTCCCAGCAGGACTCTGCCCCACCTCTCTTCTGTTTCTCTTGTTTTTTTCAGCTCCCAGATAATGCCCTGTTCTTATTATCTCAGCTGATTTTTATATAAAGCAGTTTACTCCTCCCAAGTTCAAACTTGTCCCCCATCACCTGTTCAGCAAATGAAGGATCCTCCCACTTGTGAGACTCATGATCCTTAAGGACCTATGAAGGGTTATTGGTAGCAACAGCTAACCAAAGTATTTCTGTTCTCTCCAATCTACCTACCTGTCCTGGCTACCTCACATGATTCAGAGATAATTCAGTTGTCCTTCAGCATCCAAGGGGGATTTGTTCCAGGACCCTTGAGGGCACCCAAATCTGCACATGCTCAAGTCCCTCACATAAAATGGAGTCATATTTGCATATAACCTACTTCAAATCCTCTCCAGATTATTTATAATTTCTGATACAACATAAATGCTATGTAAATAGTTATTATGCTGTATTTCAGGGGGAGTACTGACAAGAAAAACAGTTTATATGTTTGATACAGATGCAATATTTTTTCCTTGAATAGTTTCAAACTGAGGTTGGTTGAATTCAAGGATCCAGAGCCCACAGATATGGAGGGTCAACTGTAGATGTGAAAGAAAATGTCAAGCCATAAAGTGCTATCTATTTATTCTCAAGGATTATTTATTGCTACATCCACAGCTTACAGAGGATAGAACTGAAGGCCAGAGAGGTTAAATAACTTGCCAAAGACATTAATGGTAAAGACTAGCTTTATCCCTGGTCTCTAGTTCACTGTCCTGCAATCCCTTCCATTTATTTGAACATTTGAGTAAGTCATAAATTTATGGAGACTCTGCTTTCCCACTCTCCACTGATTTGGGATTAAATGTGATCTTTCTCCTGGGGTTTTCCATCACATTCACATGAGCATGCAATCATTCACAGATCCCATAGTTAAAGAAATGGAAGAGAGACACCATTCACTCTTGTACTAATTCATTCACTGAACAGATATTTATTGAGCACTTACTAAGTTGCAGGAGCTAGTCCAAACTCTGAAGATGTGGCAGTAAACAAAGTAGAAAATTAGGTCTTCATGGAACTTGCATTCTAGTGGGGAAAAGACATGATAAACAAATACATAAAATATTTAGCTTTGAAGATGGTAGAAAATGCTACGGAGAAAAATTAACCAGGGAAGAGATGTGAAGGAATCTTGGGAGGAGAGAGGGAAGAGATTGCAATTTTAATTGGATAGTCAGAAAAATCTCTCCTGAAAAACATAAAGATCAAACCATGTGGCCATGGGAAGACTTATGGTCCTGGCAGAAGGAATAGCCAGTGCAAAGGTCCTGCACAAGAAGCAGAGCTGGCCTGTTGGAGGAGTCAGTGTATTGGGAACAGAATGAACAAGGGAGGAACAGCAGATGAGAGCAGAGATGTATCAGGAATATCATCATGTGAGCTTTAGGGGCTATAGTAATGACTTTCACTTTTTTTAGTTTTTATTTTATTTTTTGCAGCACTGGGGATAGAACCCAAGGCCTCACACATGCTAGGCAAATGTTCTACCACTGCGTTATACCCCCAGCCCTTTTTATTTTATTTTGAGATAGGGTCTTGCTAAGTTGACCAGGATGGCCTCAAATTTGTGATCCTCCTGCCTCAGTCTCCCAATTAGCTGCAAAATACAGGCACTTAGTTTGACTCTGGCTTTTCTTCTGAATGGGATGGCAGTCTATTGGAGGGGCTTGAGCTGAGGAGTGACTCCGGTCTCCACATTGCTGCTGTTCTCTTCACCCTCCAGCCCCACCCATTCCAAGTTTCAGGAAAAGAACATGATGTCACCTTGGTCTCCATAAGAAGTTCAGGCACTACTTCCCCTTTCACAGCATATCTGTGCTTTGAGTCTGTCTTTTATGGTGGTGATGGCGGGAGAAGCTTAATTTGAGAATGTTTGAGAATCTAAGAATATGGGGGAGGTATTTTCCAAGACCTCTCTTTGCAGAACAGGAAGTAAAAATATTAGAAGCCATGAGGTAAAAAGAGGGAGCTGACCCAGGAGACTTTGAGGAAGTTAGAAACAGGGAAAACAGTCAAAAGACGAAAGAATTAATACCTAAAATGTGTTTATCACTGTCCCATGCATTCAGTATTTCAGAGCCTCAGGCAGGGCAGATGGTGTTAGTCTAGTTGTACAAGGAAGAAACAGGCACAGAAAGATTCTGTGATTTGCCACTAGCATGCAAGTCTGGACAGAAGTGGGACTAAAACACAAGTAAACTCCTAAGCCCAGTGTTCCTAGCGCTACCCTATAAGCCTGAAGGACTAGAAGATTTTGAAAGGGGCAGTGGAGGTGACCATCTTCAAGAGGAAAGATGGGGCCTTGTGTTCTCACAAATTTCTTTCTAATATGAATCGGCAAAAACAAAGAGTTCAGGGGCAGGTTCCTTGCTCTTCTTTGCATGACTCATTCAGCATGTGCTTATAAGAAATTCCTCCTGAATTCTGGAAATTATACTTACCCCATAATCTGTGGTCTACAGGCAGGAATTATTCCCTAAGATGGGAATGAGCCCTAAGCACCTCTCTTAGTGGAAGCTGTAGGAGTGATTTTCCACTAGGGGAGGAGCCAAATTGGCTGGTCCAAGGTGGCCTTAGACTAGATGCAGTTGACATTGGAACAGGGAGCCTGGGCCCATCTTTCCCAACTATCCTTCCTAACAAGTTCAACTTCTCAAAATCCCTTTTACATTGAGGCTCCTACCTCCTACATACTCACTTATTTCCTCCCAAGTCTTGGAAGTCAGAAACCAAAGAGAATCAGAGGAGAAGCTGTTGCCTGAGAAACTGAGTGTCTGATGTTTGGTAAAATTGTTCCCACTTCCCAGTGAGCCAGGGCTCCTTGACATGGTGTCCCTGTTTATTTTTCCTCCACTAGCCACTTCTAGGTTTCTCATCTTTTATTTTCTTGAAAGGTGAAATAAAAAGGTCTCTTTTGTCACTTTATCACCATTGTACATTTAGTCACCATTTTTTTGAGAATCTGCCATGTACATATCAAGAACTACATTAAGAATGTATATTAAGATACTTATCAAAAACTATGAAGGGTTGAGATTTTACCCTACTTGCAAGCAAGGAGTTAGCCTTTCAGTTTCATGAATTTCAGTAGAAGACACAAGGTTCCTGAGTCAGAGACAAAGGACAGTTCACAACACCAGAAGCCAGAACTTCATTTGTTTCCCAAATTCTAATTACCAAGAAGAGATGTGGGAAGCACAAGTGAAACCTGTTCCCATGGTGGGACATATTACAGAAGAGGCATGCCAAACTTAAGGAACCTGAATCTTTTATAATGGACAGTAAGTCTACCTGACCTCTGCCCCAGAAAGAGATGTTGTTACACTAACTCTAGGTCAAAATTCTGAATAATTGCTAATGTGTATTGGGTTCTTTGGGAGTTGAAGAAAATATTCTGGAGTTGGATGGTGGGAAACAAATGGGCCCTCTGCTCTGGACAGAGACACTATCTCTACTTTCCAGGACTTTCTGTTTATACAAGCATCCTTGAAAAGACAGTCTGGAACAAAAACTCTTTTTGTGAGACTTGTCTCTGTTCACGAGACCTACAGATATGCAAGAGACCATAGAGAATCATCTCCTAACGCTGTTTTCCCACATCAGTTGAAATAGGCATTGTTTTTGCCATTTTTTAGATTAGGCAAATCAGACCCAGAAAGCTAATGTGTCTAGAATTCTACAATTTAGGAGGCAAGGTCTGTGTGAGCCCAGAACCTGGGCTGCATCCTTAGGGACCTAGAGCAGGTGACTGTAAGGCATTCAGTGTCAGAAGACACAGCCTTGCCTCTGAAAAATTTACCACTGGGGAGATGGGACATGCCTTTCACATCCCTTAGAAGTGTGGTGGGCTTGGGTGGAAGCTTAAACTAACCTCTAACAAAGACTATCCAGCAGGATAGGCCTTCTCCAATAATCTTTCTCTCTCTCACATGAAAAAGTTGCTAGCAGATAGAATTTCTTGTAAATTGTTCTCTTTGCTTGCTTGCTAGAAATCAACAAAATACAGTCAATCCTGTGTATCTGTGGGTTCCAAATGTGAGAATTCAACCAACCGTGGATTGAAAATATTTGGAAAAAAAATGTGTCTGTACTGGAAATGTACTCTCTTGTTATTATTTCCTAAACAACACAGTATAGCAACTATTTATATAGCATTTACACTATATTAGGTATTATACATAACCTAGAGATGATTTATAGTATATGGGAGAATGTGCTTAAGTTCTATGCAAATACTATGCTCTTTATATAAGGGACTTGAGTATCCAGGTATTTTGGTACCTGTTGGTGTAGTTTGCCAGGCTAGCTCAGATGCAGGGTAAGGACACAGAGTCAAGACCGCCAGGTTCCGGGAGTTGGGTGGAAGTAGGCTTGTGGTGAGCAGCCTACAAACTCGTTTATTGTGGGAATAGCCATACATTTTATAGGTTTCCTGGCCCATCACAATGTGCCACGGGGGATCAGACTGCCAGGTTCCTATACAGGTTCCCTTGGTAACACTAGGTCAATTTGGGGCAGTTGTTTACTTTCCTAGGTGGCCAGAGCCGAATGCTCCTCTCCGCAGGTTTTCCTGATGGGCGTGAATGTGTGAAGGTTTTCCTTACACACTTGAGACATTCACTGCTGCCATCCAAGAATTAGGATTTCTCCCAACAGTTGGGAGTCTTCAAACCAATCCCCAATGGATGTCCAGGGACAACTGTAAAGAAATTTGTAAATCAAATGCTAAGAGAAAGCAGTTTTTTTTTTTTTATTTTGTTTTGTTTTTGTTTTTGGTAGTGCTGGGGATGGAACCCAAGGTCTTGCACATGAAGGCAAGTGCACTACCACTGAGCTAAGCTTCACTTCCAGGCCCCAGTTCTTTTTTTTCAAAGACATGTTTGTTCTTGGCTGTGATTTTTTTTTTAGGTACTAGAAATTGAATCCGGGGATGCTCTACCACTGAACTACATGCTTGGTCCTTTTTATTTTGAGATAGGATCTTGCTAAGTTGCCCAAGCTGGCCTCAAATTCACAATACTCCTGCTTCAGCCTCCCAGGTTGCTGGGATTGCAGGTGTGCAACACCATGCTCAGCTGGCTGTGCTTTTAAAAATATTACTTAGAATATACTTACATTTTGGGTTAGTGTAGTTATTCCAGGTTGCTATAATTAAATATCCCTTATTTTGTGTCTTTGCACAAAAAGCATCCTAATTCTAGGGATTCCTGTGTTTCATCCAGCCACAGAATCTCTTGTGGGAGCTCAAGTTCGAATGTGACTTGTCACATTTGGGGGTTTGAGAAACAAGAAGTGAACCTGTTTGGCTGAGGCAGAGCAGCTGTGGAGAGGGAAGAGGATGACTAGACAGACAGGTATGAAATGGGGAACAGGTACCAGTGTTGGGAAAAATCCTAGTTCTTCGTTGGCAGCAGTTAATGTCTCAAGTATGTAAACTTGCAGGGAGGAGCGTTCCGCTCTGGCCACCTAGGAAAGTAAACAACTGCCCCAAATTGACCTAGTGTTACCAAGGGAACCCGTATAGGAGCCTGGTGGTCTGATCCCCCGTGGCACATTGTGATTGGGCAGGAAACCTATAAAATGCATAGCTCGCAATAAACAAGTTTGCAGGCTGCTCTCCACAGGCCTGCTTCGACCCAACTCCTGGAGTCTGGGTCTTGACTCCACGTCCTTACCTGCACCTGAGCTAGCCTGGCACGACTACATCCCAGGAGGCCTTAAATTGCAAGGTTAGATTGTATTCTGATCAAACAGACAACCACAGAACAATGGGGACTGGGAATGACTTGATAAAAGCAATATATTAGGCAGCTGCACTTAACACACCAGCATGGAAATGGACTCCAGTGAAGAGGGCCTGGACACTGTGCTTCTCCCCCCTCACTGCATGTTATAATCACCCAGAAAGCTTTTAAACAACACCCATGCCCCTGCCCCACCCCAGGCCACTCACAGCGATATCTTTGGAAGTGGTGACCAGGCACTAATCCTTTTTCAAAGCTCCCCAGATGAATGACTGCTAATCTGTATGGGGTACTTGGGGGAAGAAGAAAATATTCTGGAATAAGATGATGGTGATCATTGCAGAACTTTGTGAAAAACTGCTGAACTGTACACTTTAAAAGGGTGAAATTTATGCTGTGTGAATTATATCTCAATGAAAGGAAGAGAGAGTGAGGGTGAGAGAGAGAGAGAGAGAGAGAAAGGGTCACCTGTGAGAAACAGTATAGAGGAAAACTGGTCAACAGTCTACCATTTAATATCTGATTGGTTAGAAATGAAGAGGAAAGGAAAAAAGAAAGTAAAAAGATTTAAGTCAATGTTCTAAGCCTCAGAACTGAAGAAATGCAGATTTGGTAGGGGGAAGTGGGAAACAGTCAGAGGTGTTGGTTTCCAGCTGTTGCAAAGAATTTCAGATGTTCAGGGGGCAACCGCAGGTTGAAATAAAAGCTATACACAGTGATCATGAGAGGGAAGTAGGATACACAGCAACAATGAGGACAGGTGGTTCCCTAGAGACCATTTCCTATCCTGTTTGCCACTTACAGCTGTGTGAGTTCCAACAAGCTACTTCGCCTCTCTGAACCTGTTTTTCGTATCTGTGAAATGTGGTTAATAATACCTGCCCTGCCCATCTCATAAAGTTGTTGTATGAGTGAAATGAACATTAAAGAGCTTGGAAAGCTAGCTGGGCGTGGTAGTGCACGCCTATAATCCCAGCGGTTTGAGAGCCCAAGGCAGGAGAATCCCAAGTTCAAAGCCTGTCTCAGCAACTTAGTGAGGCCCTCAGCAACTTAGGAAAACCCTGTCTC
The DNA here is from genome assembly GCF_902686445.1 of Sciurus carolinensis. NCBI lineage: Eukaryota > Metazoa > Chordata > Mammalia > Rodentia > Sciuridae > Sciurus > Sciurus carolinensis. The sequence goes on from NC_062232.1 coordinate 36,848,180, forward strand.
AAACTTTAAAAAAATAAAATGAGCTGGGGATGTGGCTCAGGGTTTAAGCGCCCCTGGGTTCAATCCCTGGTACAGGAAAAAAAAACAAAAAGCAAACAAACAACAACAACAAAAAACCCCCAGAGCTTGGAAAACGATAAAGTGTAATACAATTGTAAGGTGTAGCATATACATAGTCACATGATCTTCAATAAAGACACAAAAGCAGTTCAATGTGGAGGAATCTTGTCACTATGGGGATGGAAAAACCGATATACATATGAAAAAAGATCAACCTTGACCATCTACCCCATACCATGTAAACGTAAGATGTGGGTTATTTCACATGTCACTACTTGTGGAAACATTAAATGTTCTTCAGTGAATAAAATTGTTTATCATTGAATGGTGTTAATGCTATGAATTGATTTTGCTAAGCTAAGGCAACTGTAAAATTTTGGCTCCATAAATCTTTGCAATTACAACCACTGTCTTACATTGTCAACAAGGACATTAAGTATTTATTTATCTGTTTACGGTGGTGCTGGAAATTGAACTCATGGGCCACATGCACACTACCACTGAGCTACACCCCCAGCTCCTAAACGTTGATTTCTTTACCTAACTTGTCAGGTTGACAAAGTATGAAATAGCTGATTAAAAAGTTAGCTTCCTATCTCTCACCCTGCACAAAACTCAACTCAAAATGGATCAAGGACCTCGGAATCAGACCAGAGACCTTGCATCTTATAGAAGAGAAAGTAGGTCCAAATCTTCAACTTGTTGGCTTAGGATCAGACTTCCTTAACAGGACTCCCAATAGCACAAGAAATAAAAGCAAGAATCAACAACTGGGATAGATTCAAACTAAAAAGCTTTCTCTCAGCAAAGGAAACTATCAGCAATGCGAAGAGAGAGCCTACAGAGTGGGAGAAAATCTTTGTCACTCATACTTCAGATAGAGCACTAATTTCCAGAATATATAAAGAACTCAAAAAACTCTACACCAAGAATACAAATAATCCAATCAACAAATGGACTAAGGATATGAAGACACTTCACAGAAGAAGATGTACAAGCAATCAACAGATATATGAAAAAATGTTCAACATCTCTAGTAATAAGAGAAATGCAAATCAAAACTACCCTAAGATTCCATCTCACCCCAATTAGAATGGCGATTATCAAGAACACAAGCAACAATAGGTATTGGCGAGGATGTGGGGAAAAAGGTACACTCATACATTGCTGGTGGGGTTGCAAATGAGTGCAGCCACTCTGGAAAGCAGTATGGAGATTCCTCAGAAAGCTTGGAATGGAACCACCATTTGACCCAGCTATCCCACTCCTTGGCCTATACCCAAAGGACTTAAAATCAGCATATTACAGAGATACAGCCACATCAGTGTTCATAGCTGCTCAGTTCACAATAGCCAGATTGTGGAACCAACCCAGATGTCCTTCAATTGATGAATGGATAAAGAAACTGTGGTATATATATACAATGGAATATTACTGCACCATAAAGAATGATAAAATTATGGCATTTGCAGGCAAATGGATGAAATTGGAGAATATCATGCTAAGTGAGATAAGCCAATCTCAAAAAACTAAAGGACGAATGATCTCGCTGATAAGCGGATGAGGACATATAATGGGGGGTTGGAGGGGTTAGTGTTAGGGTTAGGTTTAGGGTTAGGGTTAGGGAGGGGGGCAAGAATGGAGGAAGGAAGGTCTGTATAGAGGGAAAAGAGGGGTAGGAGGGGTGGGGGGGAAGGGAAAAATAACAGAATGAATCAAACAACATTACCCTATGTAAATTTATGATTACACAAATGGTATGCCTTTACTCCATGTACAAACAGAGAAACAACATGTATCCCATTTGTTTACCATAATAAAAAAAAAAGTTAGCTTTAAAAAAAAAATCAAGTGAATAAGATTAGCTGTCTGTATCTCAGTTTGATGGGAGGGTGGGAAGAAGAAACTTTTCTATGACTGATTGAACCAAAAAAGAAAAATCCATTGGTGGTTTGGTTCCAGGTGACACTGTTCTGAAGGCCAGCTTTGGAAGTGCACTCACATGTTGAGGTGGAAGGCAGCCTTTGGTTCCAGTCAGGACCGTCGCTCTGCACAGGAACAGAAGTACAGGGCCCTTCCTACCCGAGCACTCTCTAAGATGGCAGCCTGGCCTCTAGGTGGGTTTCCAAATTGGCACCTGTCTACCCTAAAGTTAGGAAACCCTTCACATGCCAGGGACTGAGGAGGATGAATCAAATGAGACATGGCTTTTGCCATTCTCCTCTCCTCTCCTGAGGATTCCTCTCTGAGAGGGCCAGGCAGGAGATGGGACAGGAAGACGCAGGAAAACTCAATAAGCAACTTGTTAGAATATCTCAGTGAAAGGGAATTGCTAATATGAAAATATTAGCAATGGAAAATATGAATCAGGGGAATGAGGTTTCACTGTTGCTTTCCTATTCTTACTCAGCTCAGGCCATTGAGAGTTAATCTCACAACATTTTGTCTTTATTTTCTGTATTAGTTTCCTGGGGCCGCCATAACAAAGTACCACAAACAGAGTGACTTAAAATAACAGAAATTGATTGTCTGAGTTCTGAGGGAGAAATCTGAAATTGAGGTGTTGGCAGGGCCAAGCTCTCTCTGGAACTGTCAGTGCCTCCTTCCTGGCCTCTTCCCAGATTCTGGTGCTTTGCTGGCAATCTTTGGTGTTCCTTGACTTGCATTTGTTTTTAACTCTATTCTCTGCCTTTGTAGTCACACGGATTTCTTCCTGTGTGTCTGTCTTCATATGGCCATCTTCTTATAAGGACACTAAGTCAAATTGGATTAGGAATCCACTCTACTCCAGTATGACCTCATCATCCTCAACTTAATTATGTCTGCAAAAACTCTATTTCTAAATAAAGTTACATTCTACAGTATCAGAGGTTAGAAGTGTCAAGATGTGTTTTTTTTTTTTCTTTTTTTTTTTTTGGTACCAGGTATTGACCCAGGGGCACTTAGCACCAAGCCATATCCCCGGCCCTTTATATATTTTATTAGTTGCTTAAGGCCTCACTAAGTTGTTGAGGCAACTTTGAACTCATGATCCTCCTGCCTCAGCCTCCCAAGCTGTGGGGATTACAGGCCTGTGCCAGCACATCTGGCTCAAGATATCTTTTTGTTGATGTGTTTGGTGAGTATACCCAATTCCACCTATCACACTGCCAAAAAACATCAATTCATTACCAGAAATTGCACATAAGAATCCAAAAACACATTGCCCTACCTGAAAGGAGAAATTAGAACTTAAAAAAATTGTAAACTTTTGTAAGATTCAAAAGTTAAATATTTTCCCCCCTGTAGTGCTGAGTATTGAACCCAGGGTGTTACACATGCCAGGCAAGTATTCTACCACTGAGCAATACTCCCAGCCTGACAAGATGAAGTTTTTATAGAAATAATTCAGGGGCTGGAGGTATAGCTCAGTGGTAGAGTGTTTGCCTAGTACAAATGAAGCCCCTGGTTTAATCCCCAGCACTGCAAAAAACTAAAAAATAATAAAAATAATAATTCAAATAAAATTTGATTATTCCATTTGGTTAGTGTCAGCATATTAGAATGAAGATTTAAAAGCTGATAAGGTGACATAAAAATTGAAGATAGTATATGAGTAAAATAGAAAATGAATAATAAGTAGATTTGACCATATCAACAGTGCCACAATCTATTTATTTCACTTAACATCTGAGTACTTCCTAAAGCCAACCACAGAATGCTGACATTGCTTTAAGTCCATGTTAGACTTTTCACTGATGAAAAAATGTACTTTCTGCTTATAAAATGTACACCCAGATTAAATTCTATATGAACTTGGAAACTGAATAAAATAAGACTGAATCTCATATCAAAAACTGTAGACATAATTGAATTTTTGTAAATCTAATCATAATCTAAGCAAGAGTTGTCAAGCCTTTTTTAAGAAAAGGACAGGGGTGGACCTCAGTGGTGGAGCATTTGCCTAATGTGGGCAAGGCTCTAGGTTCCATCACCAGCAGGTACAAAACCAAAAAACTGAAAAAGAAAAAAAAAGGAAACAAAACAAAAAACAGATAGCAAATGTTTTAGGTTTTGCAGGTCATCTGGTCTATACCACTGCTGTACAAAACTAGTCATAGACAATATGTAAATAAATGTGCATTATTGCTGTGTTCTAATAAAACTTATTTACAAACCAGAGAGCAGGCCAGATTTAGTCCACAAGCTATAATCTAATCTAAATATACCAGAAGAGAGAAGACAGCTTGTTAGTAAACTAAGCTTGTAAGTAAACTTAGCTTGTAAGCAGTCCTCCATTACATTAAAAAATCCTTTCAAAATGTATTTCTCATGTTCTCATCCCTGTACATTTTTTTTTATTGTAAACAAATGGGATACATGTTGTTTCTCTGTTTGTACATGGCGTAAAGGCATACCATTTGTGTAATCATAAATTCACATAGGGTAATGTTGTTTGATTCATTCTGTTATTTTCTTCCCTTCTCCCCCACCCCTCCCACCCCTCTTTCCCCTCTATACAGACCTTCCTTCCTCCATTCTTCTCCCCCTCCCTAACCCTAACCCTAAACCTAACCCTAACACTAACCCCTCCACCCCCCATTATATGTCATCATCCGCTTATCAGCGAGATCATTCATCCTTTGGTTTTTTGAGATTGGCTTATCTCACTTAGCATGATATTCTCCAATTTCATCCATTTGCCTGCAAATGCCATAATTTTATCATTCTTTATGGTTGAGTAATATTCCATTGTATATATATATACCACAGTTTCTTTATTCATTCATCAATTGAAGGACGTCTAGGTTGGTTCCACAATCTGGCTATTGTGAACTGAGCAGCTATGAACACTGATGTGGCTGCATCACTGTAGTATGCTGATTTTAAGTCCTTTGGGTATAAGCCAAGGAGTGGGATAGCTGGGTCAAATGGTGATTCCATTCCAAGCTTTCTGAGGAATCTCCATACTGCTTTCCAGAGTGCCTGCACTAATTTGCAACCCCACCAGCAATGAATGAGTGTACCTTTTTCCCCACATCCTCGCCAACACCTATTGTTGCTTGTGTTCTTGATAGTCCCCATTCTAATTGGGGTGAGATGGAATCTTAGGGTAGTTTTGATTTGCATTTCTCTTATTACTAGAGATGTTGAACATTTTTTCATATATCTGTTGATTGTTTGTACATCTTCTTCTGTGAAGTGTCTGTTCATTTCCTTAGCCCATTTGTTGATTGGGTTATTTGTATTCTTGGTGTAGAGTTTTTTGAGTTCTTTATAGATTCTGGAAATTAGTGCTCTATCTGAAGTATGAGTGACAAAGATTTTCTCCCACTCTGTAGGCTCTCTCTTCACATTACTGACAGTTTCCTTTGCTGAGAGAAAGCTTTTTAGTTTGAATCTATCCCAGTTGTTGATTCTTGCTTTTATTTCTTGTGCTATTGGGAGTCCTGTTAAGGAAGTCTGATCCTAAGCCGACATGTTGAAGATTTGGACCTACTTTCTCTTCTATAAGATGCAGGGTCTCTGGTCTGATTCTGAGGTCCTTGATCCATTTTGAGTTGAGTTTTGTGCAGGGTGAGAGATATGGGTTTAGTTTCATTCTGTTGCATATGGATTTCCAATTCTCCCAGCACCATTTGTTGAAGAGGCTATCTTTTCTCCATTGCATATTTTTGGCACCTTTGTCTAGTATGAGAAAATTGTACTTATTTGGGTTTGTGTCCGTGTCCTCTGTTCTGTAACCATTGATCTACCTGTCTATTTTGGTGCCAATACCATGCCGTTTTTGTTACTATTGCTTTGTAGTATAGTTGAAGTTCTGGTATTGAGATACCCTCTGCTTCGCTCTTTCTGCTAAGGATTGCTTTAGCTATTCTGGGTTTCTTATTCTTCCAGATGAATTTCATAATTGCTTGCTCTATTTCTGTAAGGTACGTCATTGGGATTTTAATTGGAATTGCATTGAATCTGTATGGCACTTTAGGTAGTATGACCATTTTGACAATATTAATTCTTCCTATCCAAGAACATGGGAGATCTTTCCATCTTCTAAGGTTTTCTTTAATTTCTTTTTTTAGTGTTTTGTAGTTCTCATTGTAGAGGTCTTTCACCTCTTTTGTGAGATTGATTCCCAAGTATTTTTTTTTGAGGCTATTGTGAATGGGGTAGTTTTCCTAACTTCTCTTTCTGAAGATTCATCACTTATGTATAAAAATGCATTGGATTTATGAGCATTGATCTTGTAACCTGCTACTTTACTGAATTCACTTATGAGTTCTAAAAGTTTTCTGGTGGAATTTCCGGGTTCCTCTAAATATATAATCATGTCATCAGCGAACAGGGATAGTTTGAGTTCTTCTTTTCCTATTTGTATCCCTTTAATTTCTTTGGTCTCTCTAATTTCTCTGGCTAGAGTTTCAAGGATGATGTTGAATAGAAGTGGTAAAAGAGGGCATCCCTACCTTGTTCCAGTTTTTAGAGGGAATGCTTTCAGTTTTTCACCATTTAGAATGATATTGGCCATGGGCTTAGCATAGATGACCTTTACAATGTTAAGGAATGTTCTCACTACCCCTATTTTTTCTAGTGTTTTGAGCATGAAGGGGTGCTGTATTTTATCGAATGCTTTTTCTGCATCTATTGAAATAATCATGTGATTCTTAACTTTAAGTCTGTTGATATGGTGAATGACATTTATTGATTTCCGGATGTTGAACCAACCTTGCATCCCTGGGATAAAACCCACTTGATCGTGGTGCACTTTCTTTGTAATATATTTTTGTATGCGATTTGCTAAAATTTTGTTGAGAATTTTTGCATCGATGTTCATTAAGGATATTGGTCTGAAATTTTCTTTCCTCGATGTGTCTCTGTCTGGTTTAGGTATGAGGGTGATATTGGCTTCATAGAATGAGTTTGGGAGGGTTCCCTCCTCTTCTATTTCATGGAATACTTTGAGGAGTATTGGAATGAGCTCTTCTTTAAAGGTTTTGTAGAACTCGGCTGAGAACCCATCTGGTCCTGGACTTTTCTTTGTTGGTAGGCTTTTGATGACCTCTTCTATTTCATTGCTTGAAATTGATTTATTTAAGTTGTGTACGTCCTCCTGGTTCAGTTTAGGTAATTCATATGTCTCTAGAAACTTGTTGATGTCTTTCAGGTTTTCTGTTTTGTTGGAGTATAGATTTTCAAAATAGCTTCTAATTATGTTTTGTATTTCACTCATGTCTGTAGTGATATGTCCTTGCTCATTCCAAATTTTAGTAATTTGAGTTTTCTCTCTTTCTCTTTGTTTGTGTGGCTAAGGGTTTACCAATTTTGTTTATTTTTTCAAAGAACCAACTCTTTATTTTGTTAATGTTTTCGATTGTTTCTTTGTTTCAATTTCGTTGATTTCCGCTCTGAGTTTAACTATTTCCTGTTTTCTACTACTTTTGGTGTTGGTCTGCTCTTCTTTTTCTAGGGCTTTGAGCTGTAGTGTTAAGTCGTTTATTTGTTGATTTTTACTTCTTTTGTTGAATGCTCTCCATGAAATAAATCTTCCTCTAAGTACTGCTTTCATAGTGTCTCAGAGATTTTGTTATGATGTGTCTTTGTTCTCGTTTACTTCTAAGAATTTTTTTATTTCCCTCCTGATGTCTTCTGTTATCCATTCATCATATAATAGTGTATTATTTAATCTCCAGGTATTGGAGAAGTTTCTGTTTTTTATTCTGTCATTTATTTCTAATTTCAATCCATTATGATCTGATAGAATACAAGGTAGTATCTCTATCTTCTTGTATTTGCTAACAGTAGCTTTGTGGCATAAAACATGGTCTATTTTAGAGAAGGATCCATGTGCTGCTGAGAAGAAAGTGTATTCGTTCTTTGTTGGATGGTATAGTCTATATATGTCCATTAAGTCTAAATTATTGATTGTGTTATTGAGATCTATGGTTTCTTTATTCAATTTTTGTTTGGAAGATCTATCCAGTGGTGAGAGAGGTGTGTTAAAATCACCTACTATTATTGTGTTGTGGTCTATTTAATTTCTGAAATTGAGAAGGATTTGTTTGACGTACATGGATGTGCCAATATTTGGGGCATAGGTATTTATGATTGTTATGTCTTGCTGATTTATGCTTCCCTTAAGCGGTATGAAATGTCCTTCTTTATCCCTTCTGACTAACTTTGGCTTGAAGTCCACATTATCTGAAATGAGGATGGATACTCCAGCTTTTTTGCTAAGTCCATGTGCATGGTATGTTTTTCCCCATCCTTTCACCTTTAGTCTATGGGTGTCTCTTTCTATGAGATGAGTCTCTTGCAGGTAGCATATTGTTGGATTTTTCTTTTTAATCCAATCTGCCAGTCTATGTCTTTTGATTGATGAGTTTAGGCCATTAACATTCAGCATTATTATTGTGATATGATTTGTATTCCCAGTCATTTGACTCATTTTTGTTTTTTGACATGAATTGGTTTCTCCTTTATTTGGCTATTCCTTCAGGCTAGTTCCTCCCTTTGCTGATTTGCATCGTTGTTTTTCATCTCTTCTTCATGGAATATTTTGCTGAGAATGTTCTGTAATGCCGGCTTTCTTTTTGTAAATTCTTTTAGCTTTTGTTTATCATGGAAGGATTTTATTTCGTCGTCAAATTTGAAGGTAAGTTTTGCTGGGTATAAGATTCTTGGTTGGCATCCGTTTTCTTTCAGGGCTTGGTAATGTTGTTCCAGGCCCTTCTAGCTTTTAGGGTCTGGATTGAACAATCTGCTGATATTCTTATTGGTTTCCCCCTGAATGTAATTTGATTCTTTTCTCTCGCAGCCTTTAACATTCTGTCTTTATTTTGTATGTTAGGTATTTTCATAATAATGTGCCTTGGTGTGGGTCTGTTGTAATTTTGTATATTTGGAGTCCTATAAGCCTCTTGTACCTGGTTTTCCATTTCATTCTTCAGATTTGGGAAATTTTCTGTTATTATTTCATTGAATAGATTGTTCATTCCTTTGGTTTGTTTCTCTAAGCCTTCCTCAATCCCAATATTTCTTAAATTTGGCCTTTTCATGATATCCCACATTTCTTGTAGATTCTTTTCATGATTTCTTACCATCTTCTCTGTTTGGTCAACTTTGTTTTCAAGATTAAATATTTTTTCTTCAATGTCTGAGGTTCTGTCTTCCAGGTGTTCTATCCTATTGGTTATGCTTTCTATGGAGTTTTTAACTTAGTTTATTGTTTCCTTCATTTCAAGGATTTCTGTCTGTTTGTTTTCTTTTTTTTCAGTATCTCTCTTTATTGAAATGATCTCTTGCTTCCCGTATTTGCTCTTTTAACTGTTGATTGGTGCGATCATTTAATGCCTGTATTTGCTCTTTCATATCCTCCTTCAATGCCTGCATTTGCTCTTTCATGTCCTCGTTTGCTTCTCTGATTGTTTTAATTATGTACATTCTGAACTCCCTTTCTGACATTTCTTCTGCTTTGCTGTCTTTGGGTTTTATTGATATAGTATCTAGGTTTGTTTGGGACATTTTCTTCCCTTGTTTTCTCATATTGGTCAGATGTCAGTGGGACTCTGAGATATTGCAGATTTCCTCTATTGGCTTATAGTGTCCCTGTATTTCCAGTGTATCACCTCCCAGCCTTCAGTAGCCTGAAGTCTTGGATAATGCAGTGCTTCCGAAGAAAGCTGCCCCTAGCCCGCTACTGGGTCCAGGACTGGGGGCTGGTTCTTCATGGAAATCCTCTCACTGGGCGGTCCAGCTCCTAGAAGCTGGCTATAGACAGGGCCTTCCTCTGCCTGAGGGAGCCAGGCTGCTAGGGGAAGCCTCTCCCTGTCCTGCCTTTGTCCCAGAAGCCGCCTGTGGGCTGGGGCCTGCTGCTGGGTTCAGGGCTTGGGGTTGGCTCTGTGTGGAAAAGCTCTCACTGGGCAGCCTGCTCCTAGAAGCTGGCTGTGGATCAAGCCTGCTGCCGGAGAGAGCAGGGCTGCTTGGGGAAGACTCTCACTGCCCTGCCCTGCTCCGAGAAGCTGCCCCTGTCCGGGCCTGCCGTCCAGGCCGAGCTTCACCCGGTGGGAGAGACTCACCCCGAGGCTCTATGTTGGTTTGAGTCTCTCAATACCTCCCCTTCTTGAATCCTGAGTTCTGGAGCAATGGGAGATGCAGTCACCCTCTAGTCCGCCATCTTGGATCTCTGTACATTTTCTTTTGTTCTTCTCTTTCCTTTGTCTCTTTTTCTTTCTTTCTTTCTTTTTTTTTTTTTTTGTAAATTGATTTAGGATATTGGATTTGCTGCAAACAAGGCAAACCTACACTGAATGTCATTTCAGCTGGAAGGAGTCTTGTGTAGTGATTTTGCTTAGTCTCCTAACATGAAATAAACCTGTGTCTAAATTGCCTCAGAAAGATGAGAATTTGATGATCCACTAAGAGCTACAAGAAAGATTGATCCAAAATTGCCTTCATAGTCCATGCTGTCCTCCAAATAAAACTGTTTTTCCTTATATCTAACCTCAATCTCTTGCTGCTATTTAAACCCTTTTCTTCTTGGCCTATATTCTGTAGAGAGAGTGAACATCCAATATGTCACTTCCTTCAATATTACTCACCTCTGAATGACAGTTCATTCACAAAGTTGGCTAGAGATAATCAAGGATCACCTGGCTATCAGTAGCATGTTCCCTTGAACAGCCTGTTGAAATCACAAGTATTTTCAGAGAGGTGGTGATGTCTTTTTTTTTTGCTGTTAATATTCAAACAACAATTCAATGTCCATAATAAAAAAGGGTTCTACAATCAAGATCAAAAGTACAAGTAAACCAAAAGTTAACAGTAGATAAGCTCAGATAGTGTAGATAAGAAAAAATGTTAATAAATACAATAATGCTCAAACTCATTAATAATAATGTTTTAGTCAGCTTTGTCACTGCTGCAGCTAAAAGATCTGACCAGAACAACTGTAGAGGAGGAAAGGTTTATTTAGAGGCTCACGGTTCAGAGGTCTCAGTCCTTGGACAGCCAGCTCCATTCCTCGGGGCTCAAGGTGAGGCAGGACATCATGGTGGAAGAGTGTGGTGGAGGGAAGCAGTTCACATGGTGATCAGGAGGCAGAGAGAGAGACTCCACTCTCCAGATGCAAAATATGTATCCCATAGCCACACCCCCAATGAACCACCTCCTCCAGTCACACCCACCTGTCTTCAGTTTCCAGTCAATTAATCCCATCAGGGAGTAATCCACTAATCAGGTTAAGGCTATAACCCAATCATTTCTCCTCCAAACCTTCTTGCATTGTCTCACATGTGAGCTTTTGGGGGACACCTCACATCTAAACCATAACAAATAATGAAAATGTAAAATTAAAACAATTGTCTCTTTTCTTTAACCTCAGTCCTAAATTATTTGTGATAATACCTGGGGCATTATCATGCATGAAACCCTGCTAAGTGAGAACGTTAGAGTACAAAAAAATACATACAGTTTACATACAAACACTGACAATGTGTGTAAACACAGAAATTATGCACACTGGAAAACATGGAAGAAAATGAACAATTGTCAAGAATGGTCATCTTTGTGGGTTGAGATTATGGGACATCTCAACTTCTTTTCTTTTTTCTTTTCCTTCCCTTCCTCCCTTCCTTCCTTCCTTCCTTTCTTTCTGTATCAAAGATTGAATCCAGGGGTACTTAACCACTGAGCCACAGAGCCACAACCCCAACCATATTTTATCTTTATTTTGAGACAGTGTCTCCCTAAGTTACTTAGGTCCTTGCTAAATTTCCAAGGTTGCTTTGAACTCACGATCCTCCTAGAGGCGGTGATATCTTAGTACAGTAATTCCTTAATTTTTTTTTTTTTTATTTGGTGGTACTGGGGATCGAACCCAGAGCCTTGGACATGCTAAGCAAGTATTCCACCTAGCCCTGAATACCTCTGTCTATCCTTTTTTTTTTTTTTTTTTATTGTATACAAATGGGATACATGTTGTTTCTGTCTATCCTTTATACCCACACTCTTCCGTCCCTGTACCACTCCAAGTAGGTAAGATATTAAAGAAATAGAAAAAAGGGGGAAAGATTAAATGCTCATTGTACTAGCTAAAATGTGGTTTTAAAATATCCATTATTTATTAATTTAATGCAATTGGCTTCTGTAAACTCCTATGGGGAGCCTACAATAAGTCTCTGAAAGAGAACTAACAAAATCCACCTGGAAAATGTAAGAGATGAACTCTGGGAAGAATCTGACAGATGTATCACAGATGGGTTTCCTTGAGTCTGGCAGAGATGAACTTACTCTGGAGCTTTTCTATGGTGCCTTTACTTCCAAGGCTCTGAGAAGAGTCCTACTATGTGTTCACATAGCCAGATGTTTTTCTAAAATTTGCAAAAGGATGCTGGGCTTGGTGGCACATGTCTGGTATCCCAACTACTTTGGATAGTGAGTCAGGAGGATCCCAAGTTTGAGGCCAGCCTGGGTAATTCATTGAGACCCCATCTCAAAATTAAAGAAAAAAATAAAAAGGAGCGAGGATATAACTCAATGGTAAAATACCCTTGGGTTCAATTCCCAGTATCAATAAATAAATAAATAAGAAAATTAAAATTAGATTTGCAAAAGGCAGATAGTATCAACCCAGTCAATTAATACCATTGTCTCTTTCTGCTCCAACTTACTCTTTATCATGTTTTCCTTCCGTAGGGTGAGGGTTGAGGGGTTGTGGACATTCTAAATAAATCTTCTCTCTAAATTGGTTTGCTTCTAAATAAATATTCACATTCAAATCTAATTTTAAATTTTCTTCTTAATGACAGTGCTTGCCTACTCCCCCGCCCCCAACACACACACACACACACAAGATCTCTCTCTGTATCCTGGTTGTTATATCACAAAGAAAAACTACCAACTGTCAGTTAGAAGCCAAATCAATTAAATTGCACCTGTTTGAAGAAAGGGTGACCCCAAAATGGGCATTGTCAGGCTCCAGACTAGTAAAAGCCCAGAAACCCAGATGCGTGCATGTTTACCAAATACTGGCTGATAGGAAACGCAGCCGGGATGAACAAGTCATTGAGACCATTTGCCATTCCTCATTCCACCCTCCCCACTCTCTTTTATAACAACTCCATCTCCCCCAGAAGCCCTTGACTTGAAGACAGTGACTCTGGCTAAGAGCCATGAACCTCTGGCAATTGACTCAGAACATCCACGGGTTAAAAGTCACCAAGTTGGCATTGTATGTCTTCTAAACATGGGTCAGCTCTCTCAGAGGACAATCAATGCTGTGGCCACTCTCAATGCTCAGGTCTGGATGTGCAAGGCTGAAGTTAACCTGGGTCACCTGATCTGGGGAGCCTGGGACAATCTTTTACATTGATGTCTCCACTCCCAAATTGTGGCACTTTAGGGAAAAGTTGATATCTGGGAAACCAGAGAATGACACTTTCTTTAGGCAGAATGGACCTTTAGCTGTGAAAAATCAGAGCACCACAACCATGCCACCCCCAGGTAGATTTCCCAAACAAAACCAGACGAATAGATTCTCAAAATGTATTCATAACTCTGTTGGTGAAGGAGACTCTTAAACCATATAGGAAAATAAATTCTCGACTTGGTTATCATTGAAGCAAAATCCTGTCTGCTATGGTTCAGAAGACTTTCTCTTTCCATTTCTCTCTCCATTTCCCTTAGGCATACAGCCCTGTCTTCTGATCACAGCTACTATATGCCAGGCACTGAATATTAACTATTTGCCGTTCTCCCAACTGCTTTGCCAAGTAAGCATTATTGTTTTTCTTACACAGGGGAAGAAACTGTTATAGAGGTCGAGCAACCCGCCCATAGTTACAAAGCTATTAAGTGGTAGAACCAAATAGAAAGTTTTTCCTTTCCTTCCTTCCTTCCTTCCTTCCTTCCTTCCTTCCTTCTTTCCTTCCTTCCTTGCTTCTTTCCTCCCTTCCTCCCTCCCTCCCTCCCTCTCTCTCTTTCTCTTTCTTTTTTGCAGTACTGGGGATCTAACCTAGGGCCTCACACGTTGAGCTACATTCCCATTCCTTTTCAAAATTTCATATTTTGAGATGGAGTCTCACTAAGTTACCTGGCTGGCCTTGAACTTGCCATCCTCCTACCTCTTGAGTAGCTGGGATTCCAGGCACATGTCACCATGCCTAGCTTAAAATGATGCTATTCAAACCACTCTGCTGCTCTCAAAGTTTCTAGCATTTTTCAGATTACTTTGAATCCAGAGGAAATAGTGAGATTTCAATCCTACCATATATACTTACTTTTTAACTCTATTTATAATGGTGTTAGACTCCCAGGAATTCACCTGTGACTGACTTGGCAAAGGGGCAAAGGCGCCAAGGTATGTATAGATATTACTTTAAAAATATACTTAGAAAAAATGTTACTGCCACTTCAAACTTCAGAGGAAGAGGTCTTTTAAAAAGATTTTTAGCTTCTCCAGATATCACAGAACCTCTGAGATGCTGCTAACATTCTCATCTTGTTTGGGCAGGTGGCTTCACAGATGCATACTTAGTTAAAAATTCACTGAATTATATACATAACACTTGTGCCCTTTACTGTATGTATGCTGTACTTATTTTTTTTTTATTTTTATTTTTTGATACCAGGTATTGAACCCAGGGACGCTTAACCACTGAGCTACCTCCCCAGTCTTTTACATTTTATTTAGAGGCAGGTTCTTGCTAAGTTGCTAACCATCTTGCTAGGTTGCCAAGACTGGCTTTGGACTTGTGATCCTCCTGTCTCAGCCTCCCGAGTCACTGGCATTACAAACATGCACCACTGTGCCTGGCTATACTTCAATTTTTTAAAAAGGCATGGTACAGTGTGTACAGAAAGCTTCTATTTGCATAAAAAAGAACTGGGAGACTCTCTGACTACATGCTTGGATAGGCTTATAACATCTGTGGAATAATGCACATAAAGCTGGCAACATCGGCTGTCAGGGTACATAAAAAGGATGCAGGGACGATGAAGACTCATCTGCTCGGTACACCCTTCTGCATCTGGTGAATTTTTGCCATATGACTGTTTTACATATTTCAAAAATTAGTAAGTAAATAATTGCAAGGAAAAAGAAACACAAAACCACAAAGTTCTCATGAATGTACCAAAGCCAACCCGGTTGCAGGAGTCTAAGGGAATGCAATCTTATTAGGGAAAACTTTCAGGTACAATATTCTATCTTTCCAATATTGGGAGAAATTATGAGAATTTGCACTCTCTCTCTCTCTGCTGTAGATGTTCTGACACTCGGCTAATGACGGTGAGGTTGGTGGGTACATGGAAAAGCAACATTTGATATATTCAGAGGCATTGATCATGAATGAATACATGTCAGGAGTCTGGTTTTACATTTTTACTTTTGTCTCTCAACTCTGTTTTCCTTATATTTTCATAAGACATGAGCATGTCATAGAAAGTAGAGTTAAGAAATTCAGAGCCAACTCTTTAGATGATCTAAACTGAGATGCTAGTGGAGTTAAGGAAATATGTGAAAACTAGAAAAATAGATGAATCCATGTATTTCTTTCAGACTCCAGTTCTTATACAACTTGTCCCCTTCCTCCCTAACTCCTGAGATGACTTGTTCATTCTTCCTCAAAACAAACACACACACACACACAGCAAGTGCTCTACACTGAGCTACATCCTCAACCCCAACTTATTCATTCTTTAGGGGGTGTTTTGTATTGCCATTGTCATCTTGAAAATGTTGGGCTGTACCGTTATCTGCAGATTTCAGGTCACTTTGCAAGAAAATGCATGACTATTTTAGATCTAAACAAAGAAAATGAGGAATGGAAAAAATAAATAACAATAAGAGAGCTCAGTTAAATTCATTTCACAAGCAGACCAGGGGAAGTTTTTTTTTGTTTTTTTTTGTTTTTTTTTTTTATTTTTTTTTTTAGATCAACCTTTCATCAAGCCTTTGTTTCCTCTTAGCTTAACTAAATTCCCTTTAGTATGTCAATAGAACTTTACACTCCAATCTGTTTTCGAGAAACTCTAGAAGATGTGTCTACCATTTCCTAAAACAGGGTTTCTCAACCTCAGCACTACTGACAATTTGGCCTTGGTAATCCTTTGTTGTAGGGGCTGTCCTATGCATCCTAGGACGTTTAGCAGCATCCCTGGCCTCTATTTACTAGATGCCAGTAGCACATTCCAGTCCTGACAACCAAAGATGTCCCTAGACTTTGCCAAATGACCCCTGAGTTGGGGAGGGTCATGTAAAATTGCCCTTGGTTGAGAGTTACTGTCCTAAAGGATGTTAGCTAGAAATATTTACTCTAGGAAATACATTAGCATCTCTTTTTTTGTAGAAAATAGCACATGTATATAGTAGTACATATATATACCCAGAGAATTCATCCTTAAAGCAAAATTGATAAGCATTTAGGGGGAAGTGTACTGATGTCTATCATTTACTTTGAAGTACGTAAAAAACAAAAAGAAGATAGATCTGAGTGACAAATAGATGGCTATGTGATTAAAACACAAGTATAGGAAAATGTTAATTATGGAATCTAGGTGGTGGGCTTATGAGTGTTCATTGTAACATTCTTTCAACTTTTCTGTGTGTTTGAAAATGTTCATAATAAGATGTTGGGAAAAAAGAATCCATGCATATTTAACTAACACAGCTAAGAAATCAAGAGGTTCAATTCACTTAATTATCTTACAGAAAAAAAATGCAGGAAGAGATCTTTGTTAGTACTGACAGGGATATTCTTTATCTTCCAAAACTGTGCTATTAAATCTAATTAATCTAATCACATGAAAAAAACTACCTAATAGTCATGGGGCAGTTCAAAATACTGAGCAGTGTCTAGAGTTGAAAGAGAACTGAGATTCATTAATTGTCCTATTTTGTAGATGGAGAAGCTAAGTCCTGGAGAGATCATGCCCTGTATTTTTAGAGAACTGCTTTTTCAGTGTTCAAGTTTCAGGGATACTGTCATAATCTTGACACTTTGTTAATTAAAAATAATCTTAAAAACTATTTTCCCTCTAGGAGCTTCACTGCCTAATAAAATCTGAGATATTGAAATATTCAAGTTAAATCAGATACATCACCTTCTGTAAAACCCTTCCTGCCCCTAATTACAGTGACTGTTGCCTTTAAGCATTTCATTAGACCATAATTCAGCCAGTGTTTATTAAACTGCCATATATTAGGAACCATTTGTGCAGTACCCACCCAAGGGCATTGGAAATCAGACAGATTTATACCAATGTGAAATGGATATGCTGTTGTTTTCCTGAGACTTTTGGATTCAGATAACTCCATGAGTATAGGTTAGGGTTTGTGAGTTCAGTTGTTTGCAAATTTTTGAAGAGCAGGTAAGGAATGACAGATGCTCAAAGTCCTTAGTCATCAGAGAAGTGCAAATTAAAATTGGTGAGACACCACTGTATCCCTACTAGAATGTCTACGATGTAAACATCTAGTTGTTAGTAAGGCTGCAATACAACTGGAACTCTTCATGCTCTGCTGATAGGGACATAAAATGGCACAACCACTTTGGAAAACAGTTTGGCAGCACTTCTAAAGTTAAAATAATCATCATGCAACCTGGAAATCCCGCTCCTGAATACTTACCCAAGATAAATGAAATAAAAATAAATGTCTGAACAGAGAACTGTACACAAATTTTCAAAGCAGCTATAACATGGTAGACAAAATCCAGAAATATTCCTTATCCATTACCAGGGAGATAGATAAAGCGAGTATATCCATACAATGGAATACTACTCAGCAATAAAAAGGAGCAAGCAATTAACACACACAGCATTGACTTGTCTTAAAAACATGCTAAGAAGAGGATGCAAAGTTTGAGAATGACTGCTTTACTTAAATACTTAGAATTGTTCAATTCTGTATAGCTATTTGGTTTTCATGGTATCATTTTCTCAGTGATGCAACAGAAGTGACACTATGCTTGCTATGAGCATCAGGTCTAAGAAGTACTTCCATGAGCACTACAACTGAACAACAGATTTCAGTATGATAAAGGAATTTTGAGATCATCTGCCACAACTCCCCAATCCTTTTTTTAAAATCTCCCTAAGGGCTGGGTGCAGTAGCGCACTCCTGTAATCCCAGCAGCTCCGGAGGCTGAGGCAAGAGGATTGAGAGTTCAAAGCCAGCCTCAGCAACTTAGTGAGGCACTAAGCAACTTAGCGACACCCTGTCTCCAAATAAAATATAAAAAGAGGGCTTGGGATGTGGCTCAGTGGTTAAGCACCCATGGGTTCGATCCTCGGAACAAAATAAATAAATAAATAAATAAAAATCTCCCTAAGGTTAGATAACTGATACCAAAATGGGAGGAATAAGTTCCAGTGTTCTACAACAGTAGAGTGACTATATTTTACAATAACTTATTTTATACTTTATAAAGAACTAGAGGTGATGGAAAATGAACCCAGTGGCAGAGTGCTTGCTTAGCATGGGAGTGGTCCTGGGTTTCATCCCCAGCACCACAAGATAAAGGAAGGAAGGAAGGGAGGGAGGAAGGAAAGAAACTAGAAAAGAGGAGTTCCAAAGTTCCCAGCACCAGAAATGATAGATGTTTAAGGAGATGGAAATGCTAATTACCTTGATTTGATCATCACACACCATATACATATATGGAATTGTCACATAATACTCCAGAAGTATGTGCAATTATTACGGTCAATTAAAAATGTAAATAATAAGACTAAATTTAAAAATATTTTATTTGTTCTTTTTATTTACACATACAGTAGAATGTATTTGGACATATTATACATACATGGAGTATAACTTCCCATTCTTTTAGTTGTACATGAGATGGAGTTACATTGGTCTTAGGTTTATATATGAACATAGGAAAGTTATGTCTGATTCATTCTATTATCTTTCCTATGCCCATCTCCACTCCCTTCCCTTCGTTCTCCTTTGTCTAATCTATTGAACTTCTATTCTTCCCTCCTCCCTGCACCTTATTGTGAGTTAGCATCCACAGATCAGAAAGAACATTTGGTCTTTGGTTTTTTGGGATTGGCTTATTTCACTTAGTACAATAGTCTCCAGTTCCATCCATTTACTGGCAAATGCCATAATTTCATTCTTCTTTAAGACTGAGTAGTATTCCATTGTGTATATGTACCACATTTTCTTTATCCATTCCTTTGTTGAAGGATATCTATGTTGGTTCCATAGTTTAGCTATTGTGAATTGAGCTGCTATAAACATTGATGTGGCAGTGTCACTATAGTATTCTGATTTTAAGTTCTTTTTTTTTTTTTTTTTGGGGGGGGTGCTGGGGATCGAACCCAGGGCCTTGTGCATGCAAGGCAAGCACTCTATCGACTGAGCTATCTCCCCAGCCAGATTTTAAGTTCTTTGGCTATATACCAAGGAGTGGGATAACTGGATCAAATGGTATTCCATTCCAAGTTAAAAAACTAAATTTTTAAAAGTTTCCCTAATGTATACCAGCAGTTTTGCTTTTTGCCTCGTGAAGCCCAGAATACTAAAAAACAGAATTGCCATCAATTTAGGATCTTGCTTTTCTTCCAAGTCTTCCTCTAAAACACCAATTTTCCTTTTACAGCATGGACCATGTAGACAGCAGATTGATCCAGATATTTTTGCTTTCCTTTTATTTCTTCAGCAGTTTCCCATCTTTAGCATCTGCCCTCAGACCTCCTTAGCCCTTCTTTCTTACCATTTACCTTTCTTTCTCTAGCAAGTTTTGGTCATTGTTTCTAGTTATTTTGTTCCTCTAGTTATAAAAATTCTGCTTCTACATTTGTGCTTTTTTCTGTTTTTGTCCTGGTGGCGCTGGGGATGGAATCCAGGGCCTTACCCATGTTAGGCAAGCCCTGTGCCACTGAGATACACCTCCAGCCTCTCTTTCTATGGCTTTATATGCCTTGGTTTGTCAAAATCTTTTTGGACTCTCCAGAAAGCTTGCTACTCACGTGCCATTTTCTTGAAGTTTTATTGAATATCTCCATAATATTCTCACATAAAATGTGTTCTCAAACAACCTTGACTAGGGGTGAAGGATTATAAATTACTACCCACAGGCAGCTAAGCTCCTAGGGGCAATAATTTAGCCATTACCCTATTCATTCATACTTGGTCAGTTTCTCTTAAGATTAATTTGTTAGTGGAGTCTACTTCAGCTTCATCTAAATTCCTAATCAACTCTCGCTTTACAGAAAACAAACTTACTTCTACTCCCAGAGTAGCTGGGATTACAAGTGTATGCCACCAAGACCAGCTAAATTTAACTTTTGAAAAACTAGGTTATCCACTTGCATGATTCAAAAATCAAAATAAATGCAGTTCCTGTATGCCTTATTTCCTTACCTATTCCATAGAGATAACCACTTTTACTTATTTCTTATGTATCTTTTCCTTTTTCTAAGCAAATACTCCCAACCCAATATGAATATATTTCATGTCCCCATTCTTGTGTCTCAGAAAAGATAGCATCCACTGATCCCTACCTTAGTATTCTCAATAATAAAGCCTATTGTTTTTTATTTCAGTACATAATGCATTTTCTCATTTTTAAAATTGTCTTTTAATTTTATTAGTATCCAAGACTGGGCAGAGGAATGGGGTGGAAGAGATCAAGAACGTGGGGGAACAGGTGGGTGACACTATCTTATTCAGGAAATACAGGCCTTTATAAGATTTCATGGTGTGCTGGGATTGTAGCTCAGTGGTAGAGTGCTTGCCTAGCGTGTGTGAGGCACTGGGTTCGATCCTCAGCACCACATTTAAAAAAAAAAAAAAGATTTCAAGGTGCAGAAACTGGAGGGAAAAAGAGAAAGATATCTTCCCTGCTAAGAACTGGCAACTTAGGGCAATACTCTGGGACCAATGCCTCTAAGGGGAGGGTGCCTCTGCTCCTACCAAGGGGAGACCAGCATAGCTATTAGCCTAGGGAAAGTAACTAACTGGAACTGAGCCAAGACAGGCTCCTTCCTCCAACAGGAAACATGGCTCGGCAGGGATTGTGCAGACTCAGCAAGGTGAAACCAGCCAGTAGTCAGTCAGTGTCCATGTCACTTATTAGGCTCTGGAGGTCCCCTCAGCAGGAACAGTTCTGGTCAGTGACTTCTCCTAGAGCTGGGATGCCCTGGGAGGGGAAGTAGGAGTTGTCACTTGAGTAGCTTCACAGAGAAGCTGAATGTCACAGAGGAGACGCCCATTAGGTCACGGCCCACATCCTGTGCAATCCGGAAGATAAGTTGGCCCTTCTGACCAGTCAGAATCCTCACATGAGATTCTTTGGGTAACAGAAGGTTCTGATGGATTATCAGCTCCCCGCTTGGTCCTTTCTCCCACACCACTGTCTTCTGCTGCACATTGTAGGGTACCTCCTGGGGCAAGTACTCTAGGAGTCTTTTTTGGATTTTGTTGGTACAGATCTCTTCAGGTGTCTAGCTAGGGAGGACTCCACTGTGGAACTCCCAGGGCCCTGGTTGGGCCTGTGCCAAGAGATTTTGCTTTAGTGTCTTCATATCCTCTTGGCTTAGAGCTGACAATATGAAAATCTCCTGGAAGTGGGGCTGGCCAATCCCCTGAGCGTTTCCCTCCATGTATTTAGGTCCTTAGCTACTGGCCTAGGCCTATGGGTGTCAGGACATGGGCGGAAGGTCTGCCTCATGTTGAGCTTCTTGCCATTAATCACACCTTCAGTGAGAGCTGCTGTGAGCTCCAGAAAAACTGACTTCACTTGAGGCAATCTTGTTCAAGACAAGGATGCTGGGGACACAAACTGGTTTGGAGTCCACTTGTCTGAGACTTCCACAAGAACTGTAACAAGTTCATCAGATTCCATGCTCTTCCGTGGATCTTCCAACAAAGAGAGTTCCAGATGGTGCCTCTTCCGTTTAACAGGACTGATAATGAATCCAGATGTGTCAAGCAGAATCACCTGAGATTCCTTCTCTATGACGACCCCCCAGAGCTGGCAATGAGTAGTGTTCACCTTCTTGGAGACATGGAACACTTTTCGGCCCAGCAACTGGTTAGAGAGCATTGGCTTCCCTGCACTGGGGGTTCCCAGGAGGACTACTTGTAGAACTTGGGGATTCTCAAGCATGTCATGGGGATGAAACAAGAGGAGATTCTGCTTATCTCTATACATGGACACCGTGGGGGCACATGGAGTCAGTGAACTCTCAAGCTAAGAGACTCTAACGAAGTGATATATATCTGAGCCCTGGCTATGACGGCAAGAGGCTGAGGCCAGGTGGGGACTAGAGAAAGTGGTAGCCCCCACACAGGACAAGCACCTCCTTTAACAGCCTAAGAGTGAACAAAGTGGGGCTACTCATTCTCTCACTACATGGGGACTCAGCTCCTAATCCAACCCCACACCACATTTTCTAATTTTTGACAATAAAAATAGTGTTCCACTGTATGACTACATCATGATTTTTTAATTGGTCACGGATACACTGAATTGTTTCCAAATTTCTGCTCTTATAAATAAACGCTGCAATAACCTGACATATATGTCAAGAAAAATGAATAGTGATTATCTTGTCTCTAGAAAACAATATTATGGAGAATTTGTTTTCATTGTACTTTTCTCCATTTCTAAATTTACAATTAACATGTAGCATTTTTAAGGAAAACCAATAAATGTTCTTGTTTCTACAGGATTTATTTTTAAGTATCTAATTCCATTTGCAAACAATGGATTTTAGTTAGAATTCTTAGAACTGTTGAGAGGGAGCAGCCCTTAATATCTTAGTGTGTACGGCAAATTTAAAACAGTGAACCCAGTCATCTAAAAGTGGCTTTATGGGAGTTTGCTAAGCTTCCAAAAAAGCAAGTCTCTACAGTCACTAACTCCTCCCTCAAAATAAAGTAAATGTCACTGTAAGTACTAGAGGCTACTTTCTAAAATGATGAAGGACAAAGGAAATCCAGGATGGTTTGCATGTATCTAGTGCTACCTCATGACATTTTGTAGTGCTTATTAAGTTTCCTTAGAATCTGCTGCCTACCTATAACACGAGGCCATCTTAAAATAGTTTGACATTCCCCCACACCAAAGCAAAACAGTATATTTGGGAAGAGATAGCTATGCAGGGTGAAAACACAACATGGATAGTGACTTTAACTTGCATTTCTGGGATTATTGGTAAAGGTAAAGGTGATTACCTTTTCCTGTTGACTGATTATTAGGGCTTCCTTTTCTGTCTATTCGTGTTCTTTTATCTAACCTTGTTTCTATAATTTTACTGCATTGTCTACTGTCATTTTCATTTTGACTTGTTGGAGTTCTTTATATATTTTTAAATATTTACATATTATATATGTGTCAAATATCTCTTCACATCCCTGATTTTAAATTTTGGTTTTTGGTATCTTATATGACACCAAACTTTTAAATATGAATGTAGTATGGAAAGTTGGCATATAATATATGGTATGTCAACACAGTAGAGGAAAATGGACTTTTAAATAAACAGTATTAAAGTAATTTGTTAGGAAGAAGAAAAAGCAGGATCTGATATATTCCAAATAGATATGAGATTTTAAAGTAAAAAACTAAGCCATATATGTCTGGAAGGAATCATAGGGAAATTCTTCTGTAACTCAGGAGTACAAAAAGTTTTCCCAACTAGGACTCAAAAATCAGAAGCAAGAAGGAAAAAATATTGCTAAATTTGACCACATAAAGTTGAAAAAGAAAACCACATGCCAAAAAACACCATAAACTGAGGTAAACAACAAATGGCAAATGGGGAAAAAATATTTGCAACTTGTATCACAGATAAAGGTTTAATTCCTTTAATTATTTGTTTAAAAATAGAGAACAAAAAGGCCACCTACTCCGGAGAGAAAAATGAGAAAGAAAAATGAACACACATTTCAAGAAAAAGAAATGCAAATGGCTTTAAGGATATGAAAAGATGCTCAACCTGCTGGTAATAAAAGAGATGCAAATTAAAGTTACACTGAGATACCATTTCTCATCTATCAGATTGGCAAAATCCAAAGTTTAATAACACGCTGGCTAGAGCCTCCAGTACAATGTTGAATAGAAGCAGTTAAAATAGACTTCCTGGTCTCATTCCAAACACACTCAGTATTTCACCATTAAGTATGATGCTAGCTGTAGGCTTTTTGTAGAAACCCTTTATCAGATTGCAGATATTACCTTCTATTCTTAGTTTGTTGAGTCTATATTTTGATCATAAATAATTGTTCAATTTTATTAAATGCCTTTTTCTGTAACTCTGAGTGATAATATGGCTTTTTCCCTTTATTCTGCTAATGAGGTGAAATGCATTGATTTTCAAATGTTAAATGGATCTTGTATTCTGAAATGAATCCCATTTGGTTATATGTAATGTCCCTTTTTATGTATTGCTGAATTTTATTTGTAATATTTTTTCTAGGATTTTGGAGTCTATGTTCCTAGGAGATATTAGTGTTTAATTTTCTTCTTGGAATGTCCTTTTAGGTTTTAGTATTAAAGTTAAGATGGCCTCAGGAAAAAAGTTTGGTAATGTTTCTGCTGTTTCTATTTTTTGGAAAAGTTTTAAATAAGAATGACATTATTTCTTCTTTAAATGTTTGGAAGAATTCACCATTAAAGCCATCTGGGCCTGGAGTTTTCTTTAGGAGAGGCTTTATATTATGAATTCAGTTTCAATAACAGATATAAGAATCTTTGGATTTTATTCAGATTTTCTATTTCTTGTTGAGTAAATTTTGGTAAATGGTGCTTTTTGAAAAATTTCTCCATTTCATGCAAATTTTCATATCCTGCCTTTCCTGTATTGTTATCTAAAAGTAACCAAACAGTTCATGAGGAAATATTTTTCTAAAGCAATTCAAGCTTACATATTATTTGTTCAAGAACAAAATTAATTTAGAACACTGCTATTTTATAATGCCAAATGAAATAATAGATCTAAGCAGTACTCATTAGTGGTTTCTCAAAACATTAAGTTATAAGCTGGTGGGAAATTGTATAATGGCTGACTTAGGCTGACATCACCTAAATCACTGATCAATTTTAGCATCCTAAAAAGAGAAATAACCAGTTATTATATGTCCCTTCTTGTAACACAACATTATGTACACACTATTACTTATGACATATTCTTGCCAAAAACAAAAATCAGGATTGGGGATGTAGCTTAGTAGTAGAACACTGCTGGGCATGTGGGAAGCCCTGGATTTGAACTCCAGCACCTCAAACAAACAACAACAGCAACAACAAAAATCTGATCATCTGTAGATTTAACTACCAGTTTATGGATAATATAGGGGACAAAAGAGTATGTTCACATTATAAGGATGCAATTGGCAACATCCAAAATACAGGAAATTCTCATGACCTGGTTTTTTCAACAAATAAATTATAAGGAAAAAAGAAAATGGGTCCAATAATTAAACCTAACGGCAACCAAATACAATGTCTGAACCATGTTTAGATAATGATTTGAAAAAAAACAGCTGTAGTCAAAGGGGGAAAATGAGCTAATTGGAAAAATTGGAACAGTGAGAGAATATTTGATAATACTAAGGGACTATATTGTTCATTTTTTGGTGTGATCACAGTAATACAGTGTTGTTTTTTTTTTTAAAGACTTCTCATCTTTTACAGATGCATACAGAAATATTTACTAGTGCCAGGCATGGTGGTTCTTGCCTATAATCCCCACTACCAAAAAATTTTTAAAAAAGAAGTATTTACTAGTGAAATATATTTATTAGTGATATATCTTGGATACACTTCAAAATAAATAGGGGGTTTGGCTAGAAGTAGTGGGGGAGGGTAGCTGAAATAAGATTGGTCATGTGTTGATAATTATTGAATTATTGAGCAATGGGTATATGGGGTTTTATTATATTATTCTACTTTGATACATGTTTGAAAATTGCCATAATAAAAGGTTTTGTGGGGGCTGGGGTTGTAGCTCAGAGGTAAATGCACTTGCCTAGTACGAGTGAGGCACTGGGTTTGATTCTCAGCACCACATAAAAATAAATAAATAAAATAAAGGTATTGTGTTCATCTATAACTAAAAAAAAATTTTTAAGGGTTTTTTAGAATTGTAACAGTAATGGAAAACAAAATTGCCATTCACAGACCAAAAATTTTGTGAAATTCAGGACATCTGAAGCGGATGGGATCAGAGCAGAAGAGGAACCAGAAGTCAGGAAACCACAGATCAAGTCATCAGAAGGGTTCTCGCCAAAGAAGCCTTGGAGAAAAGATGGCTTTTGACTGTCCAAAGTTATTTTCAAAATTTATTGGCATGGGTACAGACAGACTCCTTTTTTTCCACCCTAGCTTCACAGGAACGGAACTGCTGGCAGGAAAAGTCCATGTTCTCTAAAAAAAAAAAAAAAAAAACTGGCCCTAATGAGGATGTCAAAACTTAAGAGAGAATTGGCACTGTCCCAGGGACAGGAGATAGAAAACACAAAGGGCTTCATCCCTCTAGCTCTGCAGGAGGTCCTCCATCAAACTGCACTCGCTCTGGCTTTCCCTATCTCTACAAGGAAGCCCTCCTGCTGTTAATGCATGTCGCCTTGAAGAGCCTGTGTCCAGCCCTTCTCTTCTGGGACAAATACTGCATGATTTACCTACATGTGGATCTAAAAAAGACTGACTCATACAAATACAGAGTAGAGTGGTCCTTACCAGGGACTGGGGAGCAGGGAGGGTTGGAGAGATGTTAGTCAAAGGATACAATATTTTAGTTAGGCAACAGGGATGCATTCAAGAGATTTGTTGTACAAATATGGTGACTACAGTTAGTAACAGTGGATATTGGAAAATAGCTGAGAGTAGTTTTCAAGTGTTCTCATCACAAAAAAAAAAAAAAACGGTTAAGTAGGTGAGGTGATGCATGTTAATTAGTTCAATGTAGCCATTCCACAATGTATACATATTTTGAAACACCATGCTGCACACCATAATTATATAGTTTTCACTAGTCAGTTTTAAAACAATGACTAAAAAAAGAAAAAAAAAAAAGAGAAAAGGAGCCACCTGTCAGGAAAGCAGGCCAGAGCTGCTGCAAAGGAAACCCAGTATGGCTCTCTATATTAACCAAAGCAGTCCTTCTATTCATAAAAATAAACAGAAAACCATGAATTGTTAGATCTCTGAGAAAAACCCTGACCACAAAAGAGAAGACTCAAGATGAATGAACAACAGAACAAGGCATTTCAGGGAACAGAAAAGAAAAATACAGTCTGCAGCTTGGGACACAGCTCAGAGGTAGAGCACCTGCCCAGCATGTGGGTGGCCCTGGGTTCAACCCCCAGCACTGGGGAAAGAAAGAAAGGAAGGAAGGAAGGAAAATACAGACTGCAATGAAACATTCAGAGGTACAGAGAGAGTTTCTGGAAAATAAATGAATAATGATCAAACTAGTTATTAAATGACAAAACCAGCCAAGTTTTTGGTCTTTTAAGACCAAATTGGTGGGAAGTAAAATTAAGGACCCATCCCAGAAAACAGAACAAAAGAAAATAGAAAATATTAAAAAGTCATGGTGGAAAAATCTAGATGCTTCAACAGCTAACTAAATGACAGACATAATGTTGAAGAAGAAATAATTAAATCTGTTATTAAAATACAATTTGGTAAACATCATTGGGGTGTGGCAAAGGGACACAGGAACAAATGGAATGAGGTCCCAAGTAGTATTTGATTATAACCCCAAGTATAAAATAAGTATCCACAAGCCCATACTGAGAAAAATGGCAATAAATTAATAAATGAGTGAGAAAGCATACATCTTTCATGCAAAAGAAATCTATGCAGGTACTCCACACTAAAGAAGGGGAGTATAGCCTGGCATGGTGGCATACACCTATAATTCCAGTGGCTTGGGAGGCTGAGGCAGGAGGATCACAAGTTCAAAGCCAGCTTCAGCAACTTAGCGAGGCCCTAAGCAACTCAGTGAGACCCTGTCTCTAAATAAAATATAAAATAGGTCTGGGGATGTGGCTCAGTGGTTAAGTACCCCTGAGTTCAATCCCCGGTATCCCCTCAAAAAAGGAGAACATAATTCTACATTTTTCAAGTGTGGGTTATTCATAGTGACTTCCTTCCAACAAGTACAGTCATGGAAAGTGGGGGAAAAGAGTAATTTTACACTAGAGAAATGTGATAAACAAAACCTCAGTCAGGTAATAAAGGAAGTTCAGCATCAAGTGATCAGTCATGTTTGTATATACTTTTGATGTGATGTAATAAAAATGGTACAACTCTGTGGTCTTCCTCCCAGAAGTTGCTAGTTCCAGTATAATCATGAAAAAAAAAATCAAAGAAGGGTATTCTGTAACATACCTGGCCAGTATTCCTCAAAAATGTCAAGGTCATTAGAAACAATGGAAATGTGAGTACTTTTCAGTCAAGAGGAGAATAAGGAGACATGATAACTAAATGTCACGTGGTATCCTGGATGGACTCCTAGGGCAGAACAGGGACATTAAATGAAAGCTAAATCTGAATAAAGTATAGACTTTAGTTAATAATAATTATAAGTATTGGTTCATTAATTATAGCAAATGAACCATGATAATGTATGATGTTAGAGGTAGGGAAACTGCATGTAGATCTGGGGGAGAATATATGCCAAATGTCTACAGTATCTGAAGCTGAAAGTATTCTGAAAAAAATAGTCTATTTTTTTAAAGTACAATTTGCTTGAGGCAAAGACATGAATCTTCAGAATGAAAAAACCTAAAAAACGTGGAGCATAATGAAAGAAAAACTCAGAATTTATTCCATTTCCATGATTCTCCATCTCTCTCTCGTGTTTACTGAGTGCTTATTTTGAGGCTTTCAATCTCATAGTTGAGGAAGTGAGTTTCCACCCTCCCCCTGGCCTTGGTTTTTTAAATGTTTTTAAATGTTATCTATGTGTATGTATCTTCTCTATAATGACAAGAATGCACAGCTAAAGTACACTAACACGCACTTTAAAAGCTAATTCAGTTTTTAAAAATTCACAGATTTTGAAGTTTATGAAATTTCAAAACTCTGAGGCTAAAAAAAATCCATAAAGCTTTCAAAGAAAAAAAGAAAAGGTTACTCTGGTTGGAAATCAGACTGACATCACATATCCGATACTAAGGTACTCGAAATACAATGAAGCAATGTCTTCAAAAGTGTAAGAGGAAAAAAATATTGTCAATCTTGAATTGTAGAGAACGAGATATTTTAAGATACACAAGAACTTGGCAAGTTTACCTCCCACACCCTGAAAGAATTTCTGAAGAAAACAGTTTAACCAAAAATATAAGTAATCCAAGAAAGGCGATATAAGAATCAGTAAGTGCTAAGTCCATCCCAGATTGGGGGTGGGAACAGGAGGATTAAAAGAAAATTGAAAGGGCTGGGGGTGGGGTGTAGCTCAATGGCAGAGCACTTGCCCAGCAAGCACAAGACCCTGGGTTCTAGCCTAGCATGCCTACAGAGAGAGAGAGAGAGAGAGAGAGAGAGAGAGAGAGAGAGAGAGAGAGAGAGAGAGAGGGAGAGAAGAAAATGAAGCTTTATTACATCTTAATGCCTGAAGAATTCTCTATTGAACAGTGAAGTTTTGTAAACATTTTCTTTTCTATGGAGCTAATCTCACTACTTGATTCAACACAGAATGCTGCTTATATAAAATCACATTGTGAATTGTTTTCTTCTGCTGTGATTACAGACATATTTGGATTTATTTTTGCCATCGTTTTTAATGCTTCCTGTTTATCCTTCCTCTGTGCTTCTTTCTTTTCTACCTTCATTTAGCCTGAATTGCTTGCTTGTATTTTGAAATGTATTTGTTCACAATAGTAACACATTTAGGAAATGCCCTTAAATTTTTAAGATGCATGCATACTCAAAGTGTGAGGTTAATCGGTGTTTTAGAACAATACAAGGACTTTATACCATTAATTTCACATATTTCAGTTCTACATTTGCTTTATTGCCTTCTTGCCCCACCACTCCAGTAGACGTAACTATTGTTTGACACATGGAGTGTTGGCTTAGGTTTACCCACTCTAGTAGAGAGCATTGGTGCCCTATCCAGATCCCTTTTATTGGGCCAGTACACCAGCTCTAGCACTGGCCTATTTACACTTTTCTTCTGAGAATTGCTCTCATGGGAACAGGGCCTTCCTGGCTGAGAGGTTACCCATCCTAATGGCTGAGGGCACACTGTAGTCAATGCCTAACTGGTATGGGGATACAAAAAACCAGCCCCATCCACAAAGAGGGGACAACTCAGTCTGGTATTTGTCATCTGTTGCAGCTGTAATTACTAACTTCATGGTTTAAAACAACATAAAGCTGGGTGCAGCAGCACACTTCCTGTAATCCCAGCTACTTAGGAGAATGAGGCAAGAGGATCCCTGGTTCAAGGTCAGCCTGGGCAACTTAGTGAGATCCTGTCTCAAAACAAAAAAGGGATGGGGGCTGTGGTTGTCGCTCAGTGGTAGAGAGGGGCCCAGTCACGCTCCAGCAGGGCTGGGGTGACAGGAGGGAGACCCTCTGGGCAGGGAGAGCACTTGGCTACCACAGGTGAGGCACTGGGTTTGATCCTCAGCACCATATAAAAATAAATAAAAAAGGTTAAAAAAAGGGCTGGGGATGTAGCTTAGTGGTAGAGCACCCCTGGGTTCAGTCCCCAGTACCACAAAAACATGCATTTATTGTTACAGATCTGGAAATAGGAAGCCTAGCATGGGTCTTAGTGGGCTAAAATCAACAGAGCTGTGTCCCTTTCTGGAGGCAATAGAGAACGATCTATTTTCCAGCCTTTTACCTTACTCCATTTTCAAGACCAGCAACATAGTGTCTATCTGACCATTTTTCAGTAGTCATATATCTTTGACTCTCTCCTCAGCCTCCCTCTTCCTAAGGACCTTTGAGTTTACATTGGGGCCACCAGTATAATTAGAACAATCTTTTAATTTGAGGTCAGCTGCTTAGCATTTTTAATTCCATCAGCAATCTTCATTCCCCTTTGCCCCCTAATCTATCATATTCATAGGTTCAAGGGATTAAGACTCAGACATCTTTCAGGGTCATTATTCTGCCAACCACAGTGCCCTTCATGCTCCATAGCTACTCACAGGTTCAAGCTAAGGCTAGATCCAGTTGAACATACATTAAGGGGCCTATAGGATGTTATGTCTTTATTCAACAGTAATCAGTGTTTGTCATAATAATGTATAAAACTACAAGAATTTAATGAATTACTATAAGGATGTGAAAAGGAAGGTGTTACAGAGCTAAATTCACATCTGCCATAATAGGAAGTTCAAGTCATTTATCATAACAGAGAGTCTAAGAAATATGGTTGTAGTAAATACCAAGAAAAACAACTAATATAGTTAAAACTTCTCTGGGGAAAAAGTCACCAAGTTGGAGAGAGGAGGAGCAGAGAAATACTCTTTTTCTTTAGAAGCCTTGTAATCCTCTTTGACTTCTTGAATTATGTCCATTGTTTTGGTAAAAAAAAGAAATTAAAAATAAATTCAGTGAAAGCAGGAAAGTTGAAAACATCCCCCACTCCCAGTAGCAATAACCTGGTTTTAAATTTCTATCCCTGGTTATAAAAAAATAACTTTTTCTATGTATAAATTAACATGAAATGTGAATTCAGATAGTATAAAAATACTGAAAGTACAAACTGAAAATCCTGTATAACAACTCCTTAGAGATAAGCACAATAAACGTTGTGTTATACTTAGGTTCGCACTCCTAGGTATTAAAGAGAAAAAAACAGGATCAGAGCTGGGTGTAGTGGCATGTACCTGTAGTTCCAGCTACTCGAGAGACTGAAGCAGGAAGATCGTTTAAGCCCAGGAGTTCAAGGTAAAATCCTAGGTACCTGATTTTATCACTAAAATGTCAATACATTCTAGATCAATTTATATAACTACACTGTTCTTAATATGTATAGAATTTTATCATTTGAATATACATTACCAGTAATAATTTAACAAAAATATGGAGGGAAGAGATGCCATATTCATCTTTCATTACAGGAAATTAGGAAATTAGAAAGTTTGTGAAGAAAGAAAAATTAAAGTATAATATTTAAACTAATAAGGAAACTTCTGATGATAGGCTAACTTCTATTTCTACAAAGAATGTATTTCAGCCAGGCATGGTGGCGCATACCTGTAATCCCAGTGACTGGTGAGGCTAAAGCAGGAGGATCCCAAGTTCAAGGCTAGCCTTAGCAACTTAGAGAGATCCTGTTTCAAAATAAAAATTTAAAAAGACTGGGATGTAGTTCAGTGGTTCCTGGGTTCAATTTCCAGTACCAAAAAAAACCAAAAGGATGCCTTTTGCTAGGCACAGTGGTCCAGATACTCGGGAGGCTGAGGAAGGAGGAGCACAAATTTGGGGCCAGCCTGGGTAACTTAGCAAGATCCCGTCTCAGGAGGGAAAAAAAAGGGCTGGGGAGGTAGCTCAGTGGTAGAGCACTTGCCTAGCATGTGTCAGGCCCTGGGTTCAATCCCCAGTACTGTCAAAAAAAAAAAAAAAAGTATTTCATTTGTATTGTATTTGAAACAAAAAAAAAAAAACCATTCTAAAAATCATCTATTTTTGTGAGGAGGGGTAAGAAAAAAATGTCCAAATAAAAGTAAAAATCAGTCAAAATGTCCCTATACATCTTCCAAAACCTAAACCACAAACAGCTATATTCCATATAGTCAAGTTTTAATAAATCTTACAAATAGCTGTTATGCCCTAAAATAATCAATCTTCATCTCACACAAAAGCAGGCTGTCTAAGCTTTTCCTTGCAACCAAGCCCCACCAAGTCATTCCTGATGGACCCTGGTTCACTGCACTATTACTCAGAGAAGGAATAGTTTTCTACAGGGTAACACTAAAGCTAGCTCAGTAATATGCTTTTCACAAACTTATTCACATATCAACTGAATACCTACCAAGAATCAAGTACTATACAGGTTGACTGTCCCTAATCCAAACATCCAACATCTAAAATTTTTTGAGTACCAACACAATGCCCCAAGTAGAAAATTCCACCCTGACTACATGTGACAGATCACAGTCAAAACAGGTGGCACAAGAGTTTATTGTGTCTACAAGGGGAACGGGGGGAGGAATCTCTCCCAACCACTTTGGCTGTGATACACCTGTTTTATGCAGCAAAATTATTTAAAATCTTCTATAAAATTATCTTCAGGCCATATAGTGTACATGAAACAAAATGGATTTCGTGTTTAGATTTGGATCCCAATTTCCAAGATATCTCATTATGCATACATGCACATTCCAAAATCTGAAATCTGAAAGATTTCTGGTCCCAAGCATTTTAGATGAGGGAAATTCCACCTTTACTATGTGCTTTAGAAATTAGAGGTTGACGGAGAAATGAGCATAGATACAAGGCAGAACAAGACACACTAACAGGTATGACAGTATAGAGAGTACTGGTAATATTTTACACTGGCATACATATATTTTCAAACATCACAAGATATTTAGAAAAGTATAGGAAAATATGAAGTTATCTTTTTGTTTTCATTCATACATTTGGACTCTCAAAGTAATTACCTTTACATTTGCCACTAAGTCATATGCTAGGTTCTCTTTTTGTTTTGTTTTTTGGTGCTGAGGATTGAACCCAGGGCTAAACATGTGCTCTACCACTGAGCTACACCCCCAGCCCTATTATATAATTCAATTACGAATATTTTAGTGTATTTAATTAAAAGCTTGAGGTCAGGCATTTTTGTGCCCCCCCACTTTCCTAGTGTATCATGAAAAGAACAGATGCTATAAATATTTTCAAAATGAATGAACAAAATGAGTCAGTTACTAGAGCTCCCTAAAGCAGCCTGTCCTATTGTAGAGATCACGCAGGTGTAGCACACAGAACAGCAGCCAAGGTTCTACTTAACATGACCTGACCTTACTTGTGAATATTTGTTCCTTTTAATTTCACAGCAATGCAAAGCTTAGTAAGGTATAAACAAAGAAAAGCTCAAAGAAGAAAACACAGATATTTGTAAGCAAAATCACCTCTATAAAGAAAGTCTGAGTTTTACTTAGTATTATATCTAAGCCACTAATGAAAATAAAGGAAGAAATTAAAGATAGATTCCATGTTCAATTTTAAGGAATCTACAATAGGGAAAGTACTCTGTAACCAATCCTGAAAATATGAAAAATTATGTGTTTACAATACACAAAACATACTATGGGGATGTCCTATCAAATGGCAATAGTCTCAATATCCGCCAAGTCTTTTCAATCTAAAGACTCCATGTTGTTCTGCTGTTTTTCCCAATTCCAACTAAGAATTCTACAGACAAAACTAACAAAGCAGAAAGCTTTCTGGGGCAAGAAAGCTCTGAGAGAATATGATGTTGGCTCTGAGAAACAAATATACTGGCCTAGTGTTCAGCCAACATAATGCTACAAAAAGCCTGAAAGTGTTAGTACTTACATCTCAGACTAGATAAAGAGACAATTCTCTTTAAACTACAATTATATGCTT
Organism: Sciurus carolinensis; assembly: GCF_902686445.1. Taxonomy (NCBI): domain Eukaryota; kingdom Metazoa; phylum Chordata; class Mammalia; order Rodentia; family Sciuridae; genus Sciurus; species Sciurus carolinensis. The sequence goes on from NC_062232.1 coordinate 36,882,754, forward strand.
ACATAGAAAATCATGGGTTTTCACACATTAAGTTCTTATTATACTAAGTATTTTAAAGTGATATTTACTTTTTGATGAAGGGACCAGACTAAGAATTAGGATTTTTAGAAATGAAAAAGGAAGTACATTCGAGGTTAATAAAATGAATCAATGACCCAATTGTATGTGTTCCCACACTTACTTCTGCCCAGGACAACAAATAAACCAATTAGAAGCTTACATACAAGAAGATATTTTTAAAACCACAGACATCATAAAGGGAAGAAGAGCTTTAGACATGTTGTAATATTTCCTTAGAAGAGCCTTCTTTGAAATGCAGTTATTATATAAGCAAAGTAAGAACTGCAGGAAAAAAGCAACCCAAAGAAAGATATTACATCAGTAGAGTCTATTTAATATTTTTAATAATTCCATTATTTCTAAAGTCTTTCACAAATGGGCACCAGTTTATTGCAAACATAACTAAAAAAAAAGAGTCAGCCCTAACATTGAAGCTATAAGACAAGTTTTTAATTATTGGCACTATACTGTAAAGCACAATGAAGAACACCTTATTTAAATAAAAAGATGATATTTTATTGGGCAATAAATCCAACCAATTTTTTTCTCTCTCCATATCTATATGCAATAGTGATATCTTACAGGCCAGTTTCTAAACAGATGCAAATGTTTAAAAAATGACAAAAGCCATGTTTTGCTCCAGAATACTATTATTCACATACCATATAGGTTGTTTTACAGCAGATACTAGTTTGCCAAGCTTCAGATGGCAAAATGCTAAGTTGTGAATTGGGTATTGTCCAGCTAGTTGTTTCTCCTTGTTCTGGAGACTCTGGTGGCATGTGCTGTTGAGAGATCACCGTGTTGCCACCACTTCCCTTCTCACAGTTGGATCCACTGCTAGGGTAGAACATTCATGTCCTTAAGATGCAAGGCCTAGCAAAAAGCCTCCCACAAATCCACTGGATATCACTATGTTCTGTTTGATAAATTCTGTTGCCTGAAAAACAAAGTAAATTTTAAACAAAAATACTCTTAATTATGTTACAACACGGATGCACTTAGAAAACATGTTAAGTAAGATAAGACAGACACTAAAGGACAAAATGTATGATTCTACTTATGAATGGTCAAATTCATAAAGTCAGAAAGTAGAACAGAGGTTACTAAGGGAGAGGGAGAAATTGCAGGAATTTGTTTAATGGGAACACTGAAATGATTAAAAAGGAAGTTCTGCAAATGGACAGTGGTACTAACTGCACAGAAATGTGAATGTACTTAATGCCACTGAATTGTACATTTTAAAATGGCAAATTTTATGTTATATATATTTTACCACAATAAAAAAGATACATTTGAAAAATTACTCTTAATTGTTGAACCTGGAGCTAAGTAACATTCTCAGTTTAATTTAATGAATATTCAGCAAAAATTCCTATATACCTACTATGCAGGTGCCAAACACCACGCAAAATCCCACAGCTATCCATTACAAACTGAATAAGCCTAGAGCTCACAGTCAGGCCCATAAAGTTCTTCAGCCACTGAAATAATTGGTATCCAAGCAGCAGTAATCTCACAGGTAAAAAGAAGTCTAACTATAGGGCAGGTGTAAATGGTTCATTCATCAAGTTATTAACACCAATTATTTAATAAACAGCCACAGAAGGCATGGTATTTATTAATAGCCCATTTAGCCAGTAAGAACAAAATACATATAAAATTAAAAAACAATTGTGCTTAGATAACACAATTAACCCAAACAAAACCATAACAAAGTTATTAGAAAAAGACAAATTCTGTAATATTCTGCCTAGATGTTTAAAAAATGTCAAGGTCATAAAAGACTGGAGGTGGGGTATGATGACAGATGAGAGAACTATTTATGACTAAAAGAAACTTGAGGCATATGACAACCAAATGCAATACGTAATTCTTCACTTGGTCTTAGCCAAAATGTGGTGAATACATAATTCTTGATTGGGAAAAAGTCATAAAAGATATTTTGTGGAAAAATTTTAATATGAACTATATATTAGAAAATACTACTGTATTGTTAAAATTTTTTGGATTCATAACAGTATTTGTAGTTGTGAAGGAGAATATTCATACTCTTAAGGAGATACATGCTAAGGTATTTAGGGGTGAAGAGTCATGACATGTTAAATAGTTCAGGGCAACAAAGTATAAATCTCACCCACACAGACAAATGCAGCAAAATGCGAACAATTTGTAAAGGGTGTTTGAGTATTCACTTTATCTTTCAATTTTTCAACTGGTTTGAAAATTTTCAAAATTGAAAATTGGTGAAGGTAAAAGGATAAAACAAAAAAGGCAAGGGAGTGTTTGATTCTAAACAGTGTGAGAAAATACGCAAATTAACAAAACTAATATGTTGTTCATATTAACAAAAATAAAGTATTTACATTTTCAAACTATTCTAGCTCAAGAAAAAAACGAGTAGTTTTACTTTTATTATACTACACATAAACACACATACAAACACACACACCCCTACAATTATAAAAGCAGAGGAAAAATTGGGGAAGAATAATGTTATCAGTTTTTACATGCAGATCAAAATGGGTAGGAGGTGAGTAAGGGAAACTATGTTAACCACTGAAAAAATAATAATTGATTTAAAAGGTGGTTTGATCCCAAAATTTACTTAACACTCTAGATATATGACTAAAAACATCATTTTTTAAAAAGGAGAAAAACCCCAGTCACATTTTCTGTGAGACCCAGTAACAAAAAGAGAAGCTGAGACTGTATTTCTTACTTCTTCAATTATATTGTTGATTTCAGGTGCTGCTTTATTTGCTCGTTTCTTAATCTGTCTTTTTGCTTTGTTTACATCTTTTTCAACTCTCTTCCAGTCGACCTGCACATAGCCACTGTGACTGGCGATCTGCAAAAATGTAATAAAAATGGCTATTATCCAGGAATGTATTAACATTTAGATTGCAAGGAATCCATGAAACTTGTAAGAAACTGTTATTTATTCACTAATTTATTCATTCGACAGATACTGAGTGCATAGTCTGTGCCAAGCACTGAAGGGAGACACAAGCCCCACCGTCAGAGAGCTCCAGGTCAGTTAGGGAGAACAGACATTAAGCATAAATAACTAATTACATAGAAAAGTATAGTACATGATGGGAAAAATTTCAAAAATTATAATTATACTGTAGCTCTATTGTACCTTTTGGAATAGGGAATTAGTTAAAAAGGACAGAAACTACTCAAAATTATACAGTTAATAAATAGTATCTTTTCATTAAATAGATGTTTAATTACTATGAATCAGAAGCCAATCAGTTATTAGGTCACTAAAGACATCTTAAGTAGCCAGATAAAGGCTCTTCATTAACTACTTTATGGTAATTACTTTGGACAGTAGAATATAAAAGAAATATGCTCTATACAAGTCTCATGCCATAAATCCTTTCAAAGCAACTATGGCTAAATGCCTACTAATCATAAGAAAAATTCTCATATGGTGCTACCCAGACACTGCAAAATCTGAACAGGAACAATTGAGTATTGCTCAATTGTTGAGTATAAGTCAATACAGAAAGTTGGTGCCCCCAAACAAGAAAATCAAATATAAATAATCACATGAGTATACATAATATATACCATTTTATACACACACACACATATCATTATAAATCACTTCTACTGAGCTTATGCTTTCTTTGTAATTTTTATTTTGTATTTAAATTAATAATGCTGAGAATGGAACCCACGGTGGTGTGCATGCTAGGCAAACACTCTACCATTGGGTTACATTCCTGTTTCTCTTTGTAATCTTTTGATACATTGCTTTGACTTTTAACCACACATAAAATACTAGAAATCTCAGGTTCTATTTTTCTCTGTGAATGACTCCACATAAGCATCTGTTTATCCACATAAGAATCTGTTTATCTACATTTCTTCCTAAGTTTATTTACTTCAAACTTCAGCCACAGCAAAACAGGTGATCAAATTAAATGGCAAGTGAAAGCTTTTTCTGGTAGTACTAGACACAGGATTTAGATGGCAGGCACTAAGGTGATAATGAACCCTAGGGAAAGGAGCCTTTTCTACATATAAATTGAAAAAAACTTCTGACTGACACTACATAATCAAACTAGTGAATTACTTTGATGTTTTTTCAGAACTTAACTTTTTGCTTAATCTCAATAAATCTCCTCACTCAATCCAAAGCTTGTGAGAAGTATAAACATTTTATGTATGTACATGGTTTTTTTTTTTTTTTTGGGTTGGCTTTATTTATATATAGAAAAGGTTCCTTTCACTAAGGTTCATTTTTTTCATTAGAACAAGCCAAATATTATCTATGCTACCATTAACCAGCAATCACCAAATCAATTGTCATTTTCAAGACTCAACATTTTAAGAAATTTTTTGAAAAGTTAATCTTGAGTTATACTACTGGTGATAAAATAACCAAAAATTAACCACATTCCCTGGGGTGACAGCTTATCTACTTACCTCCAATTCCCAGCAAATGAATAAAGGAAGTCATTTAATGAGACAGATCCAAATAAATTCTCACAAACAGCATTTGAAACACAACACATGAAAAAAATTTTACAGACATTCTTAACCAAAAAATAATAAATCTGGGGTTATCTGAGATGAATCTTTTATAGAGTTTAAAGACTCTTCCATGTTTTAGGTTAAAATGTCAAATAGTTTCAGGGAAAATGAAAAACCCTGAGATGCTTAAGGACGTGAATGCCTCTCTGGGCTTCCTTCCTTGACACCTCCAAGCAGTCACAGTCTTTTTCCTCTGTTCTCTCAGTACCACATTCACCCTTGAGCTCAGCACTGACCAGATCATTAAATTTGTTTGCCAATTCCTACTTCACCCAGTAGACTGTGAATCTCTATGTTCCTAGAATCTTGAATAATGTCAGGCAAATAGATGACTAAAACACAATGAATGAATGATGATAAATACCAAATCCCCAAAGCAGTATTAACTAACCTAGCTCAAATAAGAGTCTAACAAAGGGACTGTGTTAGATTATCCCCAAAAGCCCTATCATGCCTACTAGTGAGTGAGAGAATGCTCTCTGACGCTGACATGACCACTGCCACTGAACAGATTTTCTTGAGAAATGCACTGCTATCTTCCCTTGGAAGCTTATCTGCTCAAAGTGAAGGATACCGTTCAAATTGAGCAGCATGCTGCAGTGCAGAGTTGGCCAAGGACAAGCAACGTATATTCAACCTAACTGACAAGTACCTCCAAGAACTGACTATGCAGAACCCACTTAAGTCTTGTCTACCCAGAATTCATCTGAGTCATTCCAGGGAAAAGCAAACCAACAGACTGGGGAGAAAGTGACTTTTCTACAACACTAAAATATTTATGAAATTAGGTAAAAGAGGTTTTTTTAGAATAAAAGCATCCAAGTTAAAAATAAGGCTGGGTTTTCAGGTAAAGATTCATATCTGATTAAAAGCTATAAACAGGTAGATGGAGCTTTTTGTGAGCCTCACCACAGGTGATCTAACTGGGCTGTTTCAATGGGAAGATCCTCCAACTTCCAATTTCAGATCCTTTTTTTTTTTTTTTTTTTGGGGTGCTGGGGATCGAACCCAGGGCCTTGTGCTTACAAGGCAAGCACTCTACCGACTGAGCTATCTCCCCAGCCCCGCAATTTCAGATCTTTAGATCATTTTTCTTGGACTGGTCAAACTTCCCAAAGAATGGAAAGTCCTATCACACATTTGAAGCTTCCCATTCCCACTTTCATGCTCAATTCTTAAATATGAATGAAGGATAATGAAGGATCATCAGGTATGGAGGAAGACCTTTAACGTTAAAACTGAAGATCAAAGAAAACAAGCAGGGAAGGGGTGAAGGACCTAGAGGAGGCGTTGGTATGTAGCACAGTGGTAGAGCATTCACCTTGAATGCTTGAGGCCCCAGGTTTGAGTCTCAGTGAAGAGAGAGGGGAACAAAACAAAACTAAACTTAGAGGAACAACTATGCAGGAACCAGTTAAATAACAAAACAAGGGCTGGAGGTATAGCTCAGTGATAGAACACTTGCCTGGCATGTCTGAGACCCTGAGTTTGATCCCTGGCACCACAAAAGTAAGTAAATAAATAAAAGTAAAAATAAAACAAAACAAAACCTGATCACTGACAACCAGATAAATTTAAAAAGTTAATGCACAATTGAAAGAGCTCCCAATGGCCAAAGGTAGAACAATTTGAGTAATAAAATGGTGTAAATAAATGACTGAATGAAAATTAATAAAAGGGTTAGATATGGTGGCACACTCCTGTAATCTGGTATTCAGGAGGGTGAGGCAAGAGGATTGCAAGTTCAAGGACAGCATGGGCAACTTAGCAAGACCCTGTCTCAAAATAAAAAATAAAAGGCTGGGGGATATAGCTCAGTGGTAGAGTACTCCTGGGTTCAATCCTCAGTACTGGAAAAACAAAAAAAAGCAAAAGGAAAATCTAGAATGGCATTGAAGGAAGATCCTAGGATACAAGCTGTTTACTAAGTCTGTAAAACAAGAAGAGGAGAAGACTCTAGGACAAATTTGTCTAAAAGATTAAACTGACAGAATATTTCATACATATGATCACAAAAGATTTAGGCAACTAGGAGTTGTCTCGAGAAATAATCCCAAACTTTCTATAAGAAACAACAGCCAAAACCTTCTTGAACAAAGTTAAAGACCTAAATTCATAGATGCTACATGCTCAGTGACCTCCAGGAAATGATCTAACACAATTATGGAGTAACAACTTATAATGTGTGGGTGCGGATGAGCAGAGAGCATTCAAGTGTGTGAGAATGTGGGGAGGGTTGGGGAGAACAGAACAATTCAATACACCATAGCTAAATTCTCATATTTCATAATGGGAAGCCAAAAGTTAATACCGAAGACTGAAAGATCAAGAAATGTCCAATTAACTTGTTTAGGGAAAGGGAAAATCAGCTAAGAGTTCCAAGTGGTTGCCTCAAAGGAGAGGAAAATGAGGGTAGAGAGGGAGGCAGAGAATTACTCTAATCTGTAATAAGTCTTGTACAACTACTAGATCCTTTGAATTATGTACATGTATAACTTCAAAAATATAAAATATATATATATATATATATATACCATTATGTACTTTTTTAATTCAAGTGAAAAAGTGGGAATAGAGAAGGAACAAGAAATCTCTAAATGGTTGTGATCAAGTACATGTAAATAACATACTCTGACAAGCCCCATTGTTTTGTGGTACTGGGTATTGAGCCCAGGGGTGCTTTACCACTGAGCCACATCCCCAGTCCTTTTTCTTTTTTATTTTAAGATAGGGTCTTACTAAGTTGCTCTGGCTGGCCCTTAACATGTGATTCTCCTGCCTCAGCCTCCTAAATAACTGGGATTCTGGGCCTTGCTGTTGCACCTGGTCCCGTTGTCTATCTTAAGACAGTAGTATGATAAATATCTATTGGGAAACACTTAATATTGTTACTAGAAAAATTTTAAGTTCTAAGTAAACTAACATTTATCTTTAACTATAAGTAAAGGTTGAAAAATCTGGAAGCAAGCCTAAAAAATATTAGGTAATTAGCCTAAAAGCTATTTGTTTCTGTATTTCCTCTTTCAGATTCCTCCTACTGAGTTTTCAAAGCTAGTTAAAATTTGTGGGAAAAAAGTAGTTAATGTAGCTAGAACCTGACAAAATGTGGGTTTGAATTATCTATATTGAGTGGACAGAAATGAACTTCTAAAAAACTTACATTGCACACTAGATTAAAATACACAATTCTCTCTTTCTGCGAACATTTTAGAAAACTACTTTAGTCCAATACCTTTTTTTTGGGGGGGGGGTAGTACTAGGGATAAAACGCAGGGGCACTTTACTACTATGTTACATCCCTAGCCTTTTTTATTTTTTATTTTGAGACAGGGTCTCACTGAGTTGCCCAGGCTGGCCTTGAACTTGAATCCTCCTGCCTTAGCTTCCTGAGTAAACTGGGATTACTGGCATGTGTCACTGTGGCCAGCTCAGTTCAGTATATTCTTTTGTACCAAACAGAAATGACAATTAGTTTTCAAAATAGCTATAGAATTAAATATGTTCTTCCTTACAAACACAGGTCAAAATCAGCCTAAAGAAAATTACCTTCTGTACATAAACACTGGCATAGTCATCCAAAGGATTAAATTTAGACATTAACCATATTCTTTTTCACCTCTTACCTTAGTAAGTAATTACTCCTAATAATGTCACAAACAGAAAATACATATCTTTAAAAAATCTGTTTAGTAGACAACTCAAAATCAGTGCTGGACACATGATCCAGTCCCTCTGAACATAGGGCAGCTACACTGGTTATTACAGGATCAATGGCTTAGATACTGAAGTCAGATTCTGGTTGCTATAAGCATCAATCATTTTTTAAATCTGGTATAACTGACAGTTCTCTGTATCTTTAAAATTGTTGCTAACATTCATTCCCAGAGATTTTCAATTTTTGGATTTACTACATTTGATCTTCAGGGAATGATATTTTGGGGAAAATATATGCCAAAAAGACATGAATGCCAGATATCCTGATAAACATCCTCTAATGGCAAAGCATTTTTAGACCTTATACTCAGAGGAAGATGAACAAAATTAAAATTTTAATCCACCTGCCTCAGAAATAGGATTATGGATAGTTATTTTTAAACCTAATTTTCCACTTTCTATATTATTATGGTTCTTTAGTTTTTAAAAAAATGTTAGAAACTGTTAATACCAGCTTCCTCTGGGGAGAATAACTGTGTAAGTAGGAAACAGGGGAAAGAAGAGAACTTTTAAATTCTATAAACAGGGGGAAAAGAGACTTTCTGAATTTTATGCATGTGAATTTTAAACAGGCTTAAAATGGTCAGGATAAGTAGGTTATATTATTGGAGAAATGTTTATTTTGCTAGGGAGATATTTTAAGGGAAATTTGGGTAATAATAAAAAATGAATTTTTAGGTTCATTTCAATTTTCAAGTTTTAAGTGGTATCTTTTTAATAGCTGGGATCAAACTACACTTGGAGATCTTAGAAGTATTTGATTTTTTGTTTTTCATGAAGATGTCAGCTTTCAAAACTCACTGCAGTTTTTCCATACGCTGATATCCAAAAGAAAAATTCTACCTTCTGTTAAAATGGATAGTAAAATGGCTAAACGTGACATTCTTAGTTCTTAAGAGCTACCTATGTAAACACAGGCAAGCACATAAAAGTGACATACCTGAAGGAGAAGAAAGCCACCTCCCACTGCAGTTGCTGCGAGTTTTCCAACCTTCTGGAACAAAAATCCTGCACACCTTTAATGAAAGAAATAACAAAAGATAAGATCAATATACCGAACTCTCTCCTCTTTTACTTTTTATTACTTCCCTAATAAAATCCTAATGTCTTCCCATTCCTTTTGATTATGTCCTGTGCCTGCTCAGAAACCCTCAATGTTTCCCTTTAGTCATACAGGCTAGTCAAAAATATACAATCTAAAAATGTTTGAGAGGACTGGGGTTGTGGCTCAGTGGTAGAGCACTTGCCTAGCATGTGTGAGGCACTGGGTTCGATCCGCAGCACCACATATAAATATATAAAATAAAGGTCCATCAACAACTAAAAAAATATTTTACAAAATGTTTGAGATTTGCTGCAAAATAAGAGATGGAGAGAAGAGGAAGATTTACAGGTAAGAGTAGCTAATGAAACTGAATGATGAGTACTTAGGGGTTCACTATATGCCTTCTATATTTGGGCAGGCTGAAATTTCCCATAATAAAAGTGATTTGTTTTCTTTTACTTAATATAGTCAAGATATTCCATACACCTGGCCAACATCCATTTTACCTAAACCTCTGCTTCACCCCAATTAATTTCAAAATAGTTATCATCTTTGCTTGAGCTACTAATCTCCCTGGTTCTAGGGGTTTCTGCCTAGCTCTGCCTATCTAAAGCTTTCCTACCCTTTAAGGTCCAGATGTAGTTCCACTTTTATGACTACACTTCAGCCCACATTTCTCAGAGCCTCCTTATCTATATCTATTTTTATATTAAATCTGTGCTGTCTCATGTATGCTGTAACAGTGTCAGCCTATACTTCAGTGAGCTCATATTCCTCTTAGTATTCCAGATTCATAGTGTACAAAAGAATCTCAGATTTCTAACTCTAGCATTCTGCACTGAGTTCGTGTTCCCCCAAAATTCGTGTCCTTCCCAGAACCTCAAAATGTGATCTTATTTGGAAAGAGGGTTACTGAAGATGTAATTATTAGATGAAGTTATACTGGAACATGGTAGGCCTTAATCCAATGTGAGTCATGTCAGAGTCACAGACACAGAAGGAATATGATCACGTGATAACAACAAAGGGAGAGATTAGAGTGATATATTTACAAGCCAAGGAATGCCAATGATTGCTGGCAATCATCATAAGCTAGGAGAGAAACATGGAACAGATTTCTCCTTCTGAGTCTCCAAGAAGGAACCAATTCTGCTGACACCTTGATAGCCTCCAAAACTGTGAGAGAATAAATTTGTTGTCTTAACTCCCCAAGTTTGTGGTACTTAGTTATAACAGTAATCAAAAACTAATACACCTTCCAACATTTGAAACCACAGAATGGACTTCTCCAGTACCTAGAACCACACATGCAAGAATATCTTTCCAGCTAACACAACTGTTGCCAAGTCCCAATTTATTAGTACCATTCTCCAGGCTTGCTACCTCACATTCCTCTCAGACTCTACCTTCTTCATCCTTGGTACAACTGATTGCAAAGTCCTATATTCTCTATCTCCAAAGCATTATCTGATTCTTCTTTCCTTTCCATTCTTAAGGGCATCATTACCTTGGTAACCGTTCAGACTTCTATTACCTCACTTCCAGATCACTCTAAGGACATGCTAACTGGTCTTCGCACCTTCCACGTCTCCTAGCAACCACCCCATACTAATATTAGTTTTAATTTCTTATGATCAAAAAGTACGGTGGGGCTAGGGATGTAGCTCAGTGGTAGAGTGCCTGCTTACCGCAGAGGCTCCGGCACCACACACACACACACACACACACACACACACACACACACACACACGCGCACGCAAAAAAACTCCCAGAAAACTAAGGCTACCTACAGCTAAATATAATTTCCTTAGTTTCTCATTCATATCTTTGACATGAATTGGTCTGAATTGTTAACTGCTTAGCTTAGTGCCCCACTAACCATTTCTCCTTAATATATTAATATATAATATCACATCAATTTTATACCCAAAGAAAATTCTAAAAATTTACTATATTGAATCTAAAGTCATTACAACAAATCATCTGTATAATATTAGCATTCTATTACACAGCTCTTAGGCTGGCACTCAGCTATACTCCAAATGTATATATTACTATAAAAAATGTGTCCCTCATAGGGGAGACAGCAATAAAGGCTCAGAAAAAGGAAAAGCAGCAAATAGCCAGGTTTCCACATAACCAGGCTGGGTACTCCACAAGCTTGTATTGATCATTGTTTGATGATATTAGTAACTAAGATGAACCTACTAAATTCTGCTGCTTTGTCTCTAGGCTTTCCAAGCAAACTGTCAATTATGGGGCTTCTTATCAAAGGATAGTGTGCAAGATGAAAATGTACAATGACCTGATAATTCTATTTCTCAATTATTTAATATCTGTTAATATTGGGCTTCTGGCTCTGACTTAACCAATCACCCAGGGCACCAAATTATGGGCTTATTTAAACAGAAGGCCATACCCTGAATTATGGAGAAAGAGGTGCAATCAACCTACAGCAAATTATCTGAATCACCAGAGCCCTGATCAGAAATCTCTCCTCTAATTGCAGGCTTTTTTCATACAGCAGCATTAATAAGTACACATCAGGAATAAATACTGCACCTCTGTGCCACAGCTGTTTCTATTATAAAAAGGTATTTACAAAAGGGCATAGAGGAGTGCACCATTATTCTGAGCTCATAAAACACAATTTAAAAAAATTTTTAATTTATACTTATTAAGTGGAAATGTTAATATTTAATGTGAGATGAATTTAACACAGAATCTAAAGAAAAAATATTATTCATAAGCACCCTAAATTTAAAAATTCTCTACAATCATGAACATTTTCGAAATAAAGAATCCAACTTTTTTCTGCCTCCCCCATTACCTGACTAATCTTTTGTTCCAAAAATAACAGAATTAGATCCATAGTAGCAACTGTGTTAATGATGTGGTCTGATGTTTTACCTGGTTATATTGTTTATTAACTAACTACTCCTTAATGCACCCCACAATATTATTATATCACTAAGTAATGAGTCCTTTAATTCCAACACAGAATATTCCACAGCTCTTCTTTAAAGCACTATCATACTCTGAACAAGCCCACAAAAAAAGTTAGCTGTATCATCAATTTTTTGAAACTCTACCACTGAGCTACATCCCCAGCCCCTCTTCTTTTTTTAAAATTTAACACAGAATTTCCCTAAGTGGCCCAGGCTGGCCTGGAAATTTGCAGTCCTCCTGCCTCAAGCCTCCCAAATAGCTAAGACTACTGGCATGGGTCACAGAGCTGGCTTTCATCAATAATTTTTACTGAGCATTACACTACTCTCTACAGGGTTGACAATCCTAGAGGCCAGTTCTGCTATACGAGTTTCTCACAGGTTTTTCCAGTTGATGACATTGATTGGCAAGTAAAAATTTATATACAATTTTTTCATATATTTCTTCCTATCTACTCACTATCATTGAATCAGATCCACATTTGCTAAGCTTGAGAAATAGGAAATATGTTTTAAAAAAATCAAAGGAAGGATAAGGAGGGAAAAAAGTGAAATGATGTTGGGCATGCAGAAAGGGGATTACCAAAATCCAACAGGAAGTCTCTGAGGGTACATCACACCAATGTGATCACAGAGAAAACCCTCAAAGTAGTACTCTTCTGAAATTAACAGTGTACACCCACTGAATGTGCATGGTGACTCTGGCCCATTTATAAAAAGGACAACAGCCAGGCTCCCAAGGAAATTTAATGAAAAAGATGTTGTTCTCACCAGCCAGTCACACCACCCATTACAATCTGGGTAGCTACTGAGTATTTTTCTACCATAGGTCCCGAACTGTGGCCAAACACTCGATTCCACCAGTGGTGTCTTCTTGCATACTCAGTTAAATCCAACACTTCATAAGAGTCGTCATCACTTTCGTATTCTTTGAAACACAAAATAGAAAAAAATAGAGTCAATGGAAAGTCAGAAATATTCTATACATTTTTCTTTTAATCTAGCTTACTGTTACTCTTGGCCTATGATAAAAATGTCCAGATGGAAATTAATAAACTTGTTTAACTCAGTTCCTGAGACTAGCCAGCCATGGTGGCGAACACTTGTAATCCTGGATATTCCTAGGGAGGCCTAAGACAAGAGCATCCCAAATTCAAGGCCAGCCTGCGCAATTTAGAGACCCTGTCCCAAAATTTAAAAAGGGCAGCTCAGTAGTAGGGGGTCTCTGGGTTCAATTCCAAGTACTGGGAGTGGGAGAAGGGGACTCCTGAGACTAGGGCCTCAAGAGTAAAGGGCCTGGTAATAAAATCCCCACATCCTTTCCAAAGGCCCAGGAATCGCCTGGGGACACCGGGCCAGCGTCAGTTCTGAATTACACAGCAAGTGAGGGTTCACCCCAATTTCAGAATAGGGTCAGGGTCTGAGCAGGGTCTTTTCATCAGTGGAAAGAGAGGGTCTTCTTCTGGGAGGGGAAATCACTTCAGAGTGGGATTCAAAAAAATAGAAACAACACGTTTGAAGATGGAGATGAAGGGCTAGAGGTGAAGGTCCGGTAGGGTCGTGTTGGGGGTGGGGGGCTCGTCCTCTGCTTAAGTTCCGCAGAGCGGTTAGGGAGAAGTCTAATTCGGAAAGGGTGATCCCTGGAACACGGGAAGGAAAAAGCGCTGTGGACACAAGGTCGAGTGCTGTGAGCCGCGTCCCAAATACTACTTCGGGCCCTGGCCGCTCACCTTGGGGAGGGGGGTTCCGGGACGCCATGATACCGCCGGCGGCCAGTTCTGGGTGGTCCCCGCCCGCCCTCCTCTCCCACGCACTTTGAGGGCCGCTCTAGGCCGAAGTAGAAGTCTATGGTCTCTTCTTTTTCCTCCACCACCTCCTCCTCCTCCTCCTTCAGGAGCGTCGTCGTGTCCCCGCCCACTTCTCTCAGCGCAAGACCGTGTGCGCAGGCGCACAGCTCGGTGAGTTGAGGGCGGCAGGGAAAGTCGGCTCGCAGCCCCGCGAGGGCTATGGGAGTTGTAGTCAGTTGACCCCCTCCTACGTGGCTTGGGATCCTCCCAACCCCCTCTTAGAATTTCCATAATCATAATTTCAGTTATTTTGTTTTAAAGAGCCTCGGGGGTGGAGAAATGGGTGGAGGCGCTGCACATGTGGTGTAAAGGGAAAACCAGTTTAATATTGACAAAAACTCTCCTTGATCAAACTTAGAGGCTCCTATGAAGCTTTTTTTTTTTTTTTTTTTGCCTAGGCTGCCTCCTTAGGCCCTATGCTTGGCCTGCCTCGTCTACTTGGGGCATGATTCCTGCTAAGTCAGTTTAGTGAGAATTCCCCCACCCACCTCAATATCCAAATTCCCCATCCCCCACACAATATCCGATCACACAGACCTTCACTGACTCTAAATCCTCAACTGTCTTTGCTGTATTTACTGTTGAGCTGGACTCCTCATCGTTATTGTAGTAGTCCTGACACCTATTTCAAGTCCTGAATAAAGTGTTCCTTACCATTTTGACAAGCGTCAAAATAATTTTTAAACAGTGTTTTGAGCACTAACAGAGTCAATCACTTGAGGAAAAAGGCTTTTAAAAAGATACAAGATAAATAATGTTTCAATCCATCCACACTTTGGTAAAGAGGCAAGAGCTAACCAAAGGGACGAATTTTTCTAATGCTCTCCTGCTGGGAATTGGAACCTTTTTACCTGCTTTCTCTCCATATACTCTCTGCCAGGAACCCAAAGAAAGTAGAGGAAGGCCTTGGATCTGACCTGATGGGAGTTACTCAAGAGCATATATTTTTTAAAAAAATCATTCTATTTAAATCTAACAGAGCAATAAGGTCAAGTTTTTCAGTCAGAAACTCCATGGGATTCTACAGAATGTAAAAGCATGATGGTCACCAAACAGCTAACACAAACTATTAATTAATTAATTTATAGTAGCAGGGAATGAATCCTGGGCCTTCCCAGCACCTCCTTTTTTTTTTTTTTTTTTTTTTTTTTTTTTTTTTTTTTTGAGATGGGCCTTTAAATTGCTGAGGTTGGCCTCAAACTTGCAGTCCTTCTATCTCAGGTTCCCAAGCCAGGGAATATTATAGGCATGCATCACCACACCAGGCTCTCAAAGGCTCTTAAACTTGCATTGTATCTGAATTTGCTGTACAATTAAACAAAATGGCCCTCTCAGTATTTTATTTTAATGGAAGATCAAGAATTTCTGTTATACACTGCATTACTTAAAATATTGACTTGCATTATTTCACTTTTCAAATCCTAGTACTGTAAAAAATAGTATTATTATTTGCTAATATTCTTTTCATTTACATAGCTTGCAAGTTTATGTTTCAGTTGTTGAGTGGGAAAGAATTTTCTTAAGCATATAATATCTGTGTAAATCGAAGGGTTTACCTTCATTATCATTTGTATTCTGATACTAATTTCTGTTAACTTGAGTAATTTGAATTTATTTAGTTCTTACTATCGCCATACAAATAATAATCTGTTAGCTTCAATTATGTTCTCCTTTCATTTAAAATTAATTGGAAGCCAGGTGCTGTGGCACATGCCTGTAATCTCAGTGACTAGGGAGGCTGAGGCAGGAGGATTGCAATTTCAAGGCCAGCCTCAGAAATTTAGCCAAACTCTGTTACAAAAAATAAAAAGGGCTGGGGATGTAGCTCACTGGTTAAAGTGCCTCTAGATTCAATTCCCAGTACCAAAAATAAAGTAAAATAAAATAGATTGGAAAAGGCCAATTCTCTTTGCTATGACTATAGAGACTAGCAAGACATGAGGACAATACTGGTAGTCATTTTATTTAATGTTTGTGAAGGTGGTTAGAGTCTTGGGGGTAGAGGAGGAAGGTGATAAAAAGCAAACTCTCCAAACACATGGCAGAAAGAGAACAAAACAGAATGAAGTGCCTCAAATAGGGGAAGGATATTACAAAATTTGGACATTGATAGAAAACGCAGTGTTCCTTTTTTAAGTTTTATTTTGAGACAAGATTTTGCCCAGTTGCTTAGAGCCTCTCTAAGTTGCTGAGGCTGGTTTTGAACTTGCGATCCTCTTGCCTCTGCCTCCCCAGGCTCTGAGATTACAAGTGTGCACCACCATGCCCAGCTGTGAGGTGTTCTAATTGTAACAAGGACTTAGACTCTTCACTTTTGCCTGCATCTCTGCTTCCATTTTGTATCTGTCTCCTTTGCTCTGAGTCACCTAGGAATCCAGAAACAACAGATGTGATTGATAAACATCTTGTAATGCATGGCAACTACCTCCCAGGCAAAAGCAATTTTCTTATTGCTGACAAGCCCCACCTGACCAATCCTGAGATGATGAACCAGCTCAAGATCACCTGCTTTAGCAGCTGTGCAAAGCCTCTAGCAATGCAAACCCCCAACCCTTGCCCTTATTCTCCTTTCTATAAAACTTCAAAGTCATCGTCAGCCTCTCAAAGACAGGGCTAAGGACCTGGGTTCCCCTTGTTTTTCCAGTATAGCCACACAGTGATTAAAGTTTGTTTGCTGCTTTTCACAATTTTTCTATTTGTTGTCTGGGGCGAATGGCTGGATCTGATTTGTTGAATCCCCAGAGTCAGGCCTCTGGCTTAGGACTCTAGTATCATGAATACAAAAGCGTCAAAATAATCTGCCTATTCTCAGGTGATTAAATTAATAGTGCTTCTGTTTCCAAGAAACAGCATTTTATCCAGAAATAATGATTAGATAAAAACTTTAAAATATTAGTGTAACTGAATCTACATTCATCCTATATGTCCCCAAACTCATTCCTAAATTGAGAATAGGACCAAGAAGGATAACTTGTTCAAGATTTTTTTCTTTCTTTTTGTATCCTGGGGCTAAAACCCAGGCCTTGTGCAGTTAGGAAATACTCTATCTCTGAAGTACACACCCAGCCCCTTTGAAATTTTATTTGGAGACAGTGTCTTGCTTAGTTGCCCAGGCAGGTCTCAAACTGGCCATCTTCCTGCCTCAGTTTCCTGAGTAACTGGAATTACGTGAGTGCAGCACTGCACCAACTCTTGTCCAAGATTTTTTTAATTTTTTTTTTCTGGTACTAGGTACTGAAACCAGGAAGGCTTTACCGCTGAGCTGCACCTTAGCATTTTTTATTTGAGATAGGGCCTTGATAAATTGCCCAGACTGGCCTTAACCTGTGAGCTTTCTGTTTCAGCCACCTTAGTAGTTGTGATTAGAGGCAAGTGCCACTGGGCTTCATTTGTTCAAGATTTTTTAAAATCAGGTCCTTGAAAGTGATTAAAGTGATTATTTCAGGACATAGGTTAAGAATTTGTGAATTAAGGAAATAGCTATTGAGATATATATGATTTGGGGAAATCCTAGTCCTTTATTTATTTGTTTTTATTTTTAATAGATATTTTTGGCAGTTCTGGGGACCAAACCCAGGGTCTTGTGCAGTTGAGGCAAGCACTTTACCACTGGGCTATATACTCCAGTCCCCAAATTCTGGCCCTTTAAATCCAAGGGTTGATACTCTAAAGTTCCTCAGTCTGTGATCCCTGAATGCAATTCTAAGACTGGCTGTAAATTGTGAATTAAAAAAAACTGAATAACTGCAAATGGGGTCTTAGGAATTGTAATTTGGGAGAGAAAGATTCAGAAACTTTCTGAATCAGTGTTCTGAGGAGACGGGAAAAGTGGGAGTTTATATGGTGATTGAGAGTAGGGTAAGAACGGGCTATGTGACCAATAGAAAATTTAAAAAAAAGAAAGTACAAAAAGAACGGAAATGTCTATAAAACAAGAGTCCAAAATCATCCTGATATGCATCTTGAACCTCTGAGCACCATATAATTGTCTAGTTTTTCTTGTCGTTCCAGATGACTGAGGTCAAAGCTAAGAGATGACCAAAATTCACATTTCCAGGCAGCATCTGGAGATGTATATAAGTCCTGCTTCCTAATGGCCTCCTGACTCCATTTTGAAGGTCTCTTTTGATGTTTCTTTCATTGTAATTTTCCTTTTATAGTTTGGGTGAGTTTCCCTCAAGGTTCATATGTTAAAGCCTTGGTTTCTTGCTATTGGGAGGTGGCGTTAACTTTGGGGGAGATAGGGCTGAGTGAGAGGTCCTTAAATCACTGGGGACATACACCTGCAGAGGATCATGGGATCCTGGCCCATCCTGTCTCTCTTCCTAGTTGTGATGTGAGCAGTTCACTAAGACAGGTGTTTGCTGACATTACTACCTAGAGCCCTCATCAGAGACCCAAAGTATGGGACTGCTACTTCTTGAACTGGAACCTTCAGAACCACAAACCAAATAAACCTTTTCTCTTTATAAATTAATTATATCAGGAATTTTAGTATGGTGATAAAAACCTGGCTAATATACCAGCCCATTCCTAATAGGGTACTAACAAATAGAGAAATAGCAAATGGCAGGCTACTGAAAGAAAAGAAAGGAAAATCATAAACCAGAAGAGCAAAATGAAGAGTTAACTGGGCCAAATGACACTTTGACATATTCTTAGCAATATCTGCCCATTACAAAAAGAAGTCATTCTCCTGTCGGGGAAATGGTATTTAGAATCAAATGCCTATGGAGAAATGAGAGAGAATGAAAACAAAACACTGCCCTTAAGATACCGAAGAATAGACCTTTGAATCCACAATGTATCCAAGATGTACCTAAAAACGAATTAAAAGGCAATCATTTCTCTAAACACTTTAATAGTTGAGAAGTTTTTAATGCTCTCCCTTCCATCTTGTGGAGTTATGCCCTTGCTGTTACCTTAACCAAGTTGGTTACATAATGTATTTTTCTAGTGTGGATTTTCTTCCTTCTCAGTGATGAAAAAGCTGTCGTTTTGTTGGCTGAATGACAAGTTGTTTAATGTGTAAATTGTATACACAGACTTTCCAAAGTCCTCTGATTCTCCTGATGTACTCAACAGGGTGATTTCAAAATTTCGACTTTAAATGGTGTGTTATGGTTTAGATGTGAGGTATCCCCCAAAAGCTCATGTGTGAGACAATGTAAGAAAGTTTAGAGGTGAAATGTTTGGGTCAAGAGCCTTAACCTAATCGGTGCATTAATCCCCTGATGGTGATTAAGTGGGTGGTAGCTTTTAGGCATGTAGGGTGTGGCTGGAGGAGGTGGGCATTGGGGGCATGCCTTTGAGGTATAACTTTTGTCCCTAGAGAGTAGAGCTGTCTCTCTGCTTCTTGGTGACCATATCCTGAGATGTTTTCCTCCTCCACACCTTTCCACCATGATGTTCTGCCTCACCTCAAGCCCAAAGCAATAGAGGCAGCTGTCTATGGACTGAGACTTCTGAAACCTTGAGCCCTAAATATACTTTCCTCCTCTAAAATTGTTCTTGGCAGGACTTTTGATCACAGAAGCAAAAAACTGACTAAAACATGATGTAATTTTTTTCGGTTTGCACTAATAAACATTTTCATTGTGAACACTGATATCTACGGCTGCATCAAAACATTATTCAGATAGTCCCCAACTTTTCAATGGGTTTCAAAAGTTTTTGACAAACTTATATGCAATGGAGAATATTTTCTCCTTAATCCATAATGAAGCTGTAATAAGATCTGATCCCTTCCTGATCTCTACCTTTCCTCAATGTCTCCTCTTTGGAAACCTCTGTTGTTAAAAACAATTTAGCCCTGATTGCCAAAAACAAAAAACAGACAACACTCCCCACTCACTGGACAGTCTTCTTCCCTGTTTTGGTTACACCAGTCACATCTTACTAGATATCAGCATTTGAATGATCTGCAGAATCTAACTGGTCCAAAACAACCCTTGCTTTTTTTTTTTTTTGGTACTGGAAATTGAACCCAGGGGCACTCAACCACTGAGCCACATCCCCAGCCCTATTTTGTATTTTAATTTAGAGACAGACTCTCACTAAGTTGCTTAGGGCCTCACTAAGTTGCCAAGGCTGGTTTTGAACTCATGATCCTCCTGCCTCAGCCTCCAGAGCCGCTGGGATTACAGGCATGCACCACCACCTGGCAACCCTTGCTATCTTTAAAGCTGCCCAGAGGAGTAAAACAAAATTTAGGGTCAGCTACTCCTTTTCCACCTCCCTTATTTCCCCAGGTAAGCATCCTTTCTCTTCTTGAATCCTTAGCAACAATTGCCCTTATAAGACAATCTTTAAAAGATAAAATCTAAACTTCTCCAGGCATACTGCAGAGAAGTGGCAAACTCTCTTTGTGAAGGGCCAGATAGTAAAAACAGTTTCCCTCTGTATTCGCAGGTTCCACATTCTCAGACTCAACTAACTGCAGATGGAAAATATTTGGGGAAAAGATTGTTTCTGTACTGAACATGTATATACAGGCTATTTTTTTCTTGTCACTATTCCCTAAAGAATACAGTATTAACAACTACTTAAATAGCATTTATATTGCATTAGGTATTATAAGCAATCTAGAGATGATTTAAAATATATAGGAGGATGTGCACAGATTCTATTCAAAGACTGTGCCATTGTATATAAGGGACTGGAGCATGAACAGACTTGGTATCCACAGGGTTTCCTGGAACCAAGCCCCCATGGATATAAAGGAACAAGTGTATTTTAGACTTTGTTAGCAACCTATGGTCTTTGTTGCATCATTTTCTTTTTAAACAATCCTTTAAAAATGTAAAAACTACCAGGCTTGGTGACACACACCCATAATCCTAAATACTTAGTAGGTCGAGGCAGGAGGATTCAAGTTCCAGGCCAGCCTCAGCAACATAGCAAGACCCTGTCTCAAAATAAAATGAAAAGGGCTGGGGATGTAGCACAGTGGTAGAGCACCCCTGGGATCTATTCCTAGTATTGGGGAAAAAAAAAAAAAAAAAAAGGAAAAACTGTTCTCACTTAACAGACAACAAAAATGATGTGTGGGGCAAATCTGTCCCATAGATCATGTTTTTCTGACCCCTGACAAATAGGACCTTTCACACTTTCAACCCAAATTACCTCCCTGGTTTCTTGCTGCTGCTTGTTCCAATTTTCCTCCTCTTCTGGGCCTCCTGAATTTATTCAGTTTTCTGAATACACATTTTTTCCATCCTTTGAGACACTTGGTTTATGTCCTTTTCTCTCTGTAAAAGGAGTAACTCTTCCTTGCAGACAAAACCCAAACATGCTTTAAAGACACTTCTTGAAAGGTAATTTCTAGCTGGGCGAGGTGGTGCACGCCTGTAATCCCAGTGGCTCAGGAGGCTGAGGCAGGAGGATCTTGAGTTGAAGGCCAGCCTCAGCAACTTAGAGAGGTCTTAAGCAACTCAGTGAGACCCTGTCTCTAAATAAAATATTTTAAAAGGGCTGGGATATGGTTCAGTGGTTAAGTGCCCTTGGGTTCAATACCAAAAAAACATTTTTTAAAGTAACTTCTATACGGTTTTGCTCTATTTTCCCCAAAGATCTCCCTCCTTTCCTTGTGATCCTTGTTGAGTTTGAAGCAGGTAGACTTTGTGTTTTGATTTAGCATTTGGATGAACTTTGGAGTCAGCTAGACCTGAATTCAAATTACCTCTGTCTTTCCTAGCTTTGTCTTTGAAAAAAGTGTAACTCTTCCTTAGCTCCAGATTCCTTCTCTCAAAATTTGGAAGAATGAACTGAAAATAAGATAATACAATCAAGTATGTAAAGGAGCCGGGTGTGGTAAATGGGAGACTGAGGCAGGAGGATCATAAGTTCAAGATCACAAGCAAGTTAGTGAGATCCTAAGCAACTTAGCGAGACCCTGTCTTAAAAAATAAAAAATAACAATGGGCTGGAGTTGTTGCTCAGTGGTGTAATGAGACAAGGAAATAATAGAAATTGCTATAGTTGTGTAACATATAGTAATAATAAGCTGTATTTGCTATTTGCCTGGACTCGTAAAACTAAAATCATAAAAGGTGCCTGTGACAAACTTACTGTGTGGCAGGATGACACTCCTGAACGATGCCGATATGAACCTTTATCTATGATCTGAGTGGGGGCTCCTAGTCTAGTCGTGTTCAGGTCTTTATCAATGAAGACCAGAGCATGGCTGGGCTGAAAATCACTACTTAAACCCCTGGACTTTTGGAGCAAACTGTCGGCAGCATGGTCACCAGAGGACTCCACGTCGCTGTCTCTAGACTCCCCGGCTGCTGTCCACTCCGTCACTGATTGCTGATCGACCATTGTCACCCAGGCCAGAAGACTGACCACCTCTCCCACAGCAATGACTGCCACCCAACCTCTGGCTTATCGGACACCCGAAGACATCCGAAGACATCCGAGGAGCTGAGAGAGGCTCCGGCTGAGAATCCCCTCGGTCTTACTGACTGACTTCTTGGCTAAGAGACGTTGCATTGAGTAAGTCCATGGGGATTGGACTCTAGGTGAACAAGGAAGTGAATCTTCAATGTATCTGTGACTTGCTGTTATTAGGAATGTTAAGTTGAGTGTGCATTGTGTGAATAAAATCCACTTATTTGAACCAAACTTGATTCCTCTCTTACTCACTGCTCGCAATAAGTGGTTAAGTGCCTCTGTGTTCAATCTTTGTTTTTAAAAAAAAAAAAAATAGGAGTTTTGATCATGGCCAATAATTAATATTCATTAAAGGTTAGCTTTTATTATTCTACCATTAGTTCACTCACCAAATATTTATTGAGTACTACCAAAGGGCTAAACAATATGCTAGGCACTGTTACTGATAGATTAAAAAACAACATGGGCAAATTTTGGTCTTCCTTGACATTACAGTAACAAAGTAAAATATGAATACAAATTACAATTAGTGCTGAGAAAGAATTGTAAAAGGCAGAAGTTCTGACATATGCAATCAATCATCTACTAGGAGTAAAATAAATTAAGTCCTATATTTAACTTAGGTCACCCTTTTGAGCTCTTTGGACCCCTAACTACAAAATAAACCCCCCCTTCCAACTCCAAATTCTGTGTATAATATCCACAGTTAATTCTGGTATTCTCCACCATCCTTCTCAAACTACCAATATTAGCAAAAACTCCAGAGGTCCCAGCTACCCTTCTAAGGTTCCTATTATAGACTAAATTCCAACCCTCTAAAATTCATATTTAATAAAACCCTAATTGGCAATGTGACTGCCCTGAGCAAGCTACATCATTAACATAGACCAAACACACTTGTGTCTTTTCACAATGTCAAAATTCATTGACTAACAATAAATTCACAGGCTACACCACTTTCAGTGGTGGCAGTTCACCAAATACTCATGAGTCATCTGATAATCATAAGCTGGGCAATCACAGATTCTTTTATTCCAATCTTAACTACTGGTGTCTATAACACTCAAGTCACACATCACACTTCGTACAATTATATATAGGTTACAGAAAGACTAAAAAAGAGTTAAGGCAGCCACAGGGGTTCAGGAGGCTGAACTCAGAGCAAAGGCAGAGAGCAAATATTAATACAAAGAGTCACTGTAGGTGGTCAGATAAGATTAGAAACCAGTCAAAGGACTTCTTCAGGGTGCTGAGCTGTCAAAGCGCTGGAACTTATTCTAGGGCCAAGGTCCTGAGGGATGGTAGTTTCAGAGTGTCAGTCTGGAGGGGGCTGTTATGTGGTCATCACTAGTAGAAGAAATGGCGCTGTGCTGAAGCCAGAGGAGAGAGATTCAGAGGTTTGTCATTGTGGCGATTTTCCTGGGCAAGGCTCATGACCAGTGAGCAGGTGATGGGGTCAGAGTGCCACTGTGTCGGGTCTTAGGGATGCTCCTCCTTTTATGGGCTCCAGGTAAGGGAGGTTGCTTCATTTGGTAGCCTGGTGTGTTCAATAAGCTCATGGATCTGGCTTTTCTGATATGACTTTGATGCACCCATGCATCCATGTACTTCTGATTAATTTGATATGTACATAGGTGGTCATTTTTATTAGCACAATTAATTTATCTGTTTGTGCCATATCATCTTGTTAGGCAAAAGACGGTTGTTTACTTGTATAAACAAGGTGCAGAGTCATTCTACCTTAGTATTTATACTCAAAATGGAGTAACTCCTTATAAAATGGAGTTAAATCAGGATTAGGCAAATTCTGAAGACCATTGTTCTATATATCATGGAGTAACTCAGAACTGCTCTCCACAGTGACTGTATTTGGAGATGGTTCCTTTAAGAAGGTAATTAAGGTTAAGCGAGGTCATAAGAGTGGGACCCTGATCTGATAGGACTGATGTCCTTAAAAGAAGAAGGAGACTGACAGAGTTCCTCCTATCACCATCTGCTCACAGAGGAAAGGGAGAGGTTAACAGCAGGCCAGGAAGAGAGGCCTCACCATAAGAGTGACACTAATGGCACCTTGACCTTGGACTTCCAACTTCTAGAACTATGAGAAAACAAATTTCTGTTGTTTAAGCCACCTGTTTGTGATATTTTGTTAATGCAACCCAAGCTAATACAGTTCCTCAGCCCCTTCCCAGTCTCTGTGTATCTGGAGATCTCCAAGGATTTACCAGAAGTTCAAATGAGAGACGTTCCATTCAAAATGATCCAACCTTGGAATCTAAACCCAAATGGAGAGGACTCAGCTGTCAATGAGGAGTAAGATCGGGGAAGGAGGTTCACAGACACAAGAACTTCAGCCCCTAAGACAACCAAGAAAATCAAACAAATTCTATTTGTAGGTAGTCATCCTGTTCTGGACTAAATTGAAAGAGCTTCACTCTCCCCAGGTTTTCTCAGCCTCTGGAATTGAAGGACTTCTTCCTAGTTCATGCCAAGTTTTACCCATTAGTTCCCTTTCTCTTCCTTTCAAAATTCTTAATGGTTACTTAAACCACGGGGCCTTGACCAGTACCATCCTAGTCTAACCCTATAAATGGTCATAATTCACATCTCCAGAAGTATTTTTTGAAGGGGTAGAGGGAAGAATACTTTTAAACACTAACTCCCAGAAGCTGCCTGGGCCACTAAATAAATAAATCTACTCCTCCCCAGAGCATAACAGCATTTGAAGACGGAGAAAACTTGTAAAAAACTTATTTTTTTAACAGATCCCATTCTACCCACATTCCAACACAATGGGGGCTCATTCATCCCCATATTTAAAGCACTTAAAATGCCCTAAGTGACCTTGCAAAGGACTAAAACAATCAATTGCTGTTGAACAAAGTATAGTAAAATTGATACTGTATATACTAGTGTGCAGAAATGTAAATGACTACAACCCTAGCCCATGTATCCACATCTTAAAGATGTCCTAGCCCAAAAAGGTACATGTAAGGAATCTGGCCTCCCAACCACCCGTCAATCTGCGTTACGCCCGCCTCTCCTGTTACAGGAATTTCTGGCTTACGTTGCCGTAAACTTCCTGCCTCCCACATTACGTTCTAATATGTCATTGGTCCATCAGTCAGTCTGTAATAATTCTCCTCCTCGATTGGTTCCTCCCAGCCCGTGAAATTCCGATAACTGAGGAGAAACCCTGCACCATCTTTTTCTTTTCCTTTCCCCTTTCCCTGAGTGGGCACGCTTCGTCCGCATAAAATAAAAAGTTCCTCGTGTGGGACCTGTGTCTGCGGAGCGTTTTTCTGGGAGTTATCGACGAACCACAACTGCCCCTAAAATCTGGCCTAACAGTACACTCCTATAATTCCAGCTATTTGGGAGGCTAAGGCAGGAAGATCACAAGTTTGAGGCCAACCTGGGCAACTTAGCGAGACTTGTCTCAAAATAAGAAATAAAAAGGGTTGAAGGTGGGCTGGGGATATAGCTCAGTTGGTAGAGTGCTTGCCTCACATGTGCAAGGCCCTGGGTTCAATCCCCAGCACCACAAAGAAAAAAAAGGGCTGGAGGTTAGCTCAATAGTAGAGCACCCCTGGATTCAATCCCTAGTGCCACAAAAAGATGAAAAAAAAATTTAAAAAGCCTATATCTTTCTTCAGTAATCTCACTTCTTAAAAATCAGTGCCAAAGATTCTATAAGTTTTTATGCTTAAAGATTTTCATTGCACAGTTGGTTTTTGTTTTGCTTTGTTTTCCATAAACAATAGGGGAAAATAGAAAATGTCCAACTATTAATAGATATATACTTAAGGAAATTATGGAACATTATGTTTTAAGAGACTAATAAAATTATATATTATGTGATCTATACAACTTGAAGTTACTCAATTTCTGCTAAAAGTGCATTTTGACATGATACTGTAATGAATTATATAGTAGACTTCATTCTGGATCCCTAGCATTATCCCCACATTAGGGTGAATTAAATGGCTTATAAGGTCATAATAGAATAGGATTGGATGGAAAAATAAACAAAGATAACCAGGAAAACTCTGAAAAGCAAGAGCAATGAGAGAGGACTAGCATTATCCCCACATTAGGGTGAATTAAA
Organism: Sciurus carolinensis; assembly: GCF_902686445.1. Classification (NCBI taxonomy): domain Eukaryota; kingdom Metazoa; phylum Chordata; class Mammalia; order Rodentia; family Sciuridae; genus Sciurus; species Sciurus carolinensis. Next base: position 36,909,421 of record NC_062232.1, read on the forward strand.
TGGCTTATAAGGTCATAATAGAATAGGATTAGATGGAAAAATAAACAAAGATAACCAGGAAAACTCTGAAAAGCAACAGCAATGAGAGAGGACTAATCTGACCTGATGGGAAAATATGATTTTTTAAATGTCGATAATTAAAACAGTGTTATGGTTTAGATATGAGGTATTCCCCGAAAGCCGAGGTGTACTACAGTGCAAGAAAATTTAGAGGTAAAAGGATTGGGTTATCAGACCCTTAACCAAATCAGAACATTAATGTGCTTGAATGGATTAACTGGGTGGATTAACTATAGTATAGGCAGGTAGGGTGAGACTGGAAGAGATAGGTCACTGGGGGCATGCCTTTGGAGTATATATTTTGTCCCTGGTGAGTAGAGTTCTCTCTCTGTGCCTCCCAATTGCTGCATCCTGAGCTGCTTTCCTCTACCACACTCTTCCGCCATGATGTTCTGCCTCACCTCAGGCCCAGAGCAACAGAGTCAACCATCTACCGACTGAGACCTCTGAAACTGTGAGCACCAAATAAACTTTTCCCCCTATAAAACTGTTCTTTTTGGGTCTTTTGGTTACAGCAACACAAAAGCTGACTAAAACAAGCAGTACGATATTGCTACTGGACAGACAGACTAAAGGAATAGAATAAATAGCACAGAAATAAAAATAATATATACCAGAATTGAATATATGATAAAGGTAGAATCTTAAATCAGGTAAAGATGGATTTTATTAAAAACCATTATCGGAAAACTAAGGTTGATATTTTGACATCTGGAAAGAGATGTATCTAGATCCATACGTACAACATATACCAGGATGAACTCCAAATGACTCAAGTAGTTATCTGTATAAATTCAAACAATAAAAACACTTAAAAAATGGGCAAATTCTTTTGTCACTTTGTAGAGGGGACAGTCTTTTATGAATGACTCAAAAGATTGATAAAATCTCCCTTGTATATAAAAACTCCCAAACAAGAGAGGGAAAAAGGATCAACCACACCAATAAAAGAATAATAAAAGATATATAGGCAATTCACAGACAAAACAAAATACAAATGGCCCGTAGACATGTGAAAAATCCTCAAGATCAGTCATGGTAATTGAACATAGTAATTCTCACTTACCAGATTATCAAAAATCCAAAGATGTATGAGCAGACTTGATATCCTCATGTGATACCTTCACATGAATGTGAGTTAGGAATTTAGGGACACAGAGAACACTGAGTCTCAAAGAGAAATGCTCATAAGCCACTGGAATGCAGAACAAACTTCTTGTGAAATGACCATGTCTTGTCCTTGTGTCTGTGTCCTTGCCCGAAGCTTGCCAATTGGCTGATGAAAATAGGAGAAAGCTACAAGATAACCACAAGGCATCTGGAGGAACCACTCCTTTAGGGAGCATACACATTAGAGACTTTGGTGACACAGAAATGACCCTAACTCATTAAAATAAAAGATGCACACCCCTGGGTGGCAATTTAAGGTGCTAATGAGACATACAGTGTAGAAAATAGCATGATCAGAACATGGAGGGCAATGCGTAACACAAAGCACAGCAGCAAGAAATTGTGTAACCCTACCCTGATTCCACCTCTACTTCAGCCCCCTAGCTACTGCCCCTCTAAAATGTTAAAACCCCAGACTGAGATGAAGTGACACACACACTCTCTCTCTCTCTCTCTCTCTCTTTCTCAGATCACCTATACTCCCATTCTTGAGTGTGTACTTTCCTTTATAATAAATCTCTTTTAAATCTATAGCAGAGACGCATGCCTATAATCCCAGTGACTGAAGTGAGGCGAGGGCTAAGGCAGGAATTAGCAAGTTTGAGGCCAGCCTTGGCAACTTAGCGAGACCTGTCTCAAAATAAAAAAATAAGAAGGGCCGAGGATATAATTCAGTGGTAAAGCACCCCTGGGTTCAAGCTCCAGTACTGCTAAATAAATAAATCTCTTTCTCTGCTACTCATAGCTGACATGTCTTTAAATTCTTTTCTGCAACATGGTCAAGAATCTGGATGGTCAGAGTAGATCTACTCAGCTCCTGGAGACCACCTCAGACTCCTACATGGTGACAAATGGATAAGGTAATTCACTGTAGCACTGTTTGGAATAGCAAAAGATTGGAGAAAAACTCAAGTGTCTAGCACTAGGGGATTGGTGAACAAACCCTAGTATGTCCATATGATCACAGCTGTCATGAATAAATAAGCAGGAATGAGGAAGTTCTCTGTTTCCTGATTTGGAAAGCCATCTAAGATAAATTGTTAAAAGAAAAAAACAAATAAGACACAGAATGGTGTGCTACCTTTTAAGAGCTTTATTGAAATATAATTCACATCCCATATAATTCAACCATTTGAAGTATACATTTTCAGAGCATTATTAATTTTTTTAATTGTGGTAAAATATATACATATAACTTAAATTTGCCACTTTAGCCATTTTTAGTGTACAATTCAGGGTATTAAGTACATTCATGAGTACAACCACCATCACTATCCATTTCCAAATCTGTCATCACCCTGAACAAACTCTATAATCATCAAGCAATAACTCCCCATGGTCCCTCCCTGTAGCCCCTGGTGACCTCTGGTCTATTTTCTGTCTTTATGAATTTGTCTACTCTAGGTATGTCTTAGAAGTGCAATCAGGGGCTGAGAGTATAGCTCAAGGGCATAGCACTTGCCTAGAATGTACAAGGCCTTGGGATCCATACCTAGCACCACAAAAAAATTAAAGTGAAATTTTACAATATTTGTCCTTTTGTGTCTGACTTATTTTACTTAGTATACTGTTTCCCAGGTTCATTCCTATAATAGCACACACCAGAACTTCATTCCTTTTTATGACTAAATAATATTCCACTGTATGGATAGACCACATTTTGTCATCTGTCGATGGGCATTTGGTTTCTTTTCACATTTGGGTTGTTGTAAATAATGCTGCAATAAACATTGGGATACAGATCTCTGAACACTGGCATACAAATTTGGTCAAGACCCTGCCCAGTATGTTACTTTTGTGTAACAACAACCTTTAATCATAACAAATACATATTTGTTTGTACCTTGTATCTATATATATATATATAAACACTGGAAGAATATATAAGACATGAATAAAACTGATTGAGGGTAGGAAAGGAGCTGTGTAGATAGAGATGGGGAATTAAGATTTTTCATTATGTATACCTTTTAATATTGCTTTAATTTTTATAATATTAAATATATTACCTAAGAAAAATCTGAATCTTGTGAAATTCTTGAGTTATTAACTGAAAAATTATCTATTAGTAAAGGTAGAAACCTATGTTATATACGGGAAAATATAAAGAAGCTAAGTAGAAATGAATAGCTAATTATCCATTATACAGTTCATGAACTCTATAAGTTCAAACTGACTGCAGAATAATTAAGCTATTTAATTTGTTCAATAATGTAGTAACAATGTATTAAGTTTTTCCTATATGTGAGAGACAGGAATATCAAATTTTATTGATAATTTTTATCTCTAATATTTACATTAAAATAATGATTCTTGTAAACAGCACATAGCATTGCCAATACTGTTTTCTTGCTGTTTTTTTTTTTTTTTTTTTTGCGGTGCTGGGGATTGAACCCAGGGCCTTGTGCTTGCAAAGTAAGCACTCTACCAACTGAGCTATCTCCCTAGCCCGCCAATACTGTTTTCTTGCTATTTTTCAAGTTACCATATCCTGGAGTAGAAAATAAAAATAACCACCATAGAAGGAAAATGGTGGTTGAAGAAAGTCAGTTGCCCAAGGAAAGAAATGAAATAAGAAATAAAGCTGAATTTTCCTGGTTCTGTCAGGAATACATAGCATTGCCAGAGAAACTAAAACAGCCTCACACCTCCTTCCAAAAAAGTGTAATGGCCCAGGACCAAAAAGAAAATAAAGAGAGAGAGAAAGAGAGACCCAGAAGCCATAGTTTTGTATTGTCACCAGAAAACCCCACAGCATGAGAAAAACGATTCATTTTTCAAAGAAAAGCATAGAAGGAAGAAGACAAGATTAGTAATAATGTCATCCAATTATTTAACAAAAGGAAAAAGAAAGCAGCTCTCATCTCAGATCAGTAAACATGCTCTTATTAAAGAATACAGAGGAGAAAATTGTTCACATGAGTCAGATGGAGGAGTTAAGGAAATAACCCACAATCAGATACAAATCCTTAAAGTCCCAGGCAGAATTTGCTGCAGCACCTGGCTGATCAGAGGCTATCCAAAGCTTGTAGATGGATCCAGAGAAAACTCCTTCTGTGGCTTTGTCTTTTCTGGCTAGCATTTCCGTAACTCAACACACTTCCTCAGGGGACGAAAAAGCAAGCACGTGGCCAATGCAGTCAGCCCTGAGTATGGCAGGAGACGGGAAGGCTGCCAACAGCCCCATTCCCTGATGTAAGCCTTCCTGCCCATACGCAGATTTTAAAATAACATTTCTCACTCCAAAAGATCTAGTGCATTCTGACAGTTCTTGGATGGGTGGAAGTGGGTCTGTTCTTTTAGAGTACTTTGAGAGTCCATCTCTTACAAACATTTTGAGACCCTATATCAATAGAGAAGCATCCAGAACATTAAACCACTGAAAACAAAATGAAACATGGCAGTCTTAACAGCACTTTACCGTTCCTTAAAACTGCTTTATGATGACCCATTAGGAGTCCCCAGATTAATCATTCTTCCACTCCTTTGTGCCTATAGGCTGTAATCTTCCAGCTCTGGTAAGTGTTTGATCATGACCCTGGGTTTTTATGGGGGGAAAAATGAAAAACATTTAATGCTGGTAGTTTTCAATTACATTCCTAGTATTCCTAGTTTCAGTCAAAATTTTTAAATGAGCTCTTCTTTATATTGCTAAATATGACCTCAGCAGCCAGTGAAAGGAAAGCTCCAAGGACAACTTGGGCCACAGGCCAGGATAGGGCCATGAGCTAAATGAGATGATGCCATTCCAGAGCTGGCAGCCAATTTGCTTCCACTGGTTTGAACCCTTCCCCAATTTGTCTTGTTGTTTATACCCTTGTCACCCTGGCTGGGAAGACTAAATATTAAGCAGGAAGTTTGCCAAAAGACCCGTATAATCTCATGGTCTTTGTCTCACTCAAAAAGGGATCCAAACATTCCACAAATAGACAGGAAAGGTAAAGTACAAGGAAGGAGGTGAGCTAGGCAGGGTTTCTTCTTGCAATTGAAAAGTCATCTTGGAGAAAATATTCTCTCATTTCCACAAAGTGCAGTTAGTGACTAGGGTTCATTTCTACCTTCTCACACTCATAATTATTCTACCATTTGATGAATTTTAAAAATCCTTGCAAGCATTAAAAGAATCCAACTTAGTATAATTATCTTTTACTGCAATATTAAGAGATTAGTTAGCAGCTTGTTTTGAACAGATATTCTACTTTGGTGCATGGGGGCAGGGCAACTTTGTAATTCTTCTTAAAGAAGGAACAGAGGAGCTGGGAATGGTGGTTCATGCCTATAATCCCAGAGACTGGGGAGGCTGAGGTAGGAGGATTACAAATTCAAAGCCGGCTTCAACAACTTAGTGAGGCCCTAAGCAACTTAGTGAGATCTTGTCTTAAAATAAAAAATTAAAAGGTCAGTGGTTAAGTGACCCTGGGTTGAATGCCTAGTACTTTAAAAAAGAAGGAATAGGGGTGCTGGGGATTTAGCTCAGTTGGTAGTGTGCTTGCCTCACAAGTACAAGGTCCTGGGCTCACTCCCCAGTATAGCAAAAAAAAAAAAAAAAAAAAAAAAAAAAAATAGGAATAGGGAAAATTACTTCTCTTTTACATAGAAATTATTTAAAATATTGATCATTCTTTTTATTATTGAAAACAAAAAAAAGAAAGAAAAGGTTGCTATTTGGCTGGTTTTATAAAGCCATTTATGACTGGGTGGAGCAATTCTGTGGGATTTTTATCTCACTTATGATTTTCTATATTTTCTGAATTTTATACAAATTACTTTTTAATTTTTTAAGAAAATTATACATGCCTATAATTTCAAGTTATAAAAGAAGTTGCTTCAAAGAACAACAGTCCTCCAATCACACAAACCCATTTTTCTAGAAGAGACAACTTTCAATTCTTCTGATTATTTTAGTGTTTACCATGATATCTCCAAATTCATTTGTTTACTTATTTATCTCTGCAGTACTTGGAATTGAATCCAGGGGACCTATACCACTGAGCCCCCAGCCCTTTTTTACACTGGAGGGGGTGTATTAGGAATTGAACCCAGGGGTGCTCTACCACTGACCTACATCCCCACCCCTTTTATTTTTTTATTTCTCACTAAGTTGCTTATGACCTTGCTAAGTTGCTGAGGGTGGTCTTGAATTTGCAATCCTGTCTCAGTCTCCCAAGTCACTGGGATTATAGGCATGCACCATCATGCTTGGCTACACTTTGAGACAGGGGCTAGTTAAGTTGCCAAGACTGGCCTCAAACTAGCGATCCTCCTGCCTCAGCCTCCCAAATAGCTGGCATTACAGGCCTATGCCACTGCACCTGGCTTTCCAAATATTCCTGATTTTATAGTTTCAGGCCCTATGATAGAAACTTCTTCCCTCTATAGCAGAAGAGGTCAAATCCTGTTGACCACCAAGCAATATCTTAGATATTCTTGATATACAGAAAAATTATATTCTTAGCTTTACAATTTGGGAAAAAAGGAATTTACACTGATCACTTTGGAAATGTAGGTATTTCATCTGCATACTGTGTTACTCCAAGACCAGCAATCTAAGAGAACTTTTGAACTGACCATCCATCTGGAACATTGCCTAGCATTCAGTAAGTAGACGTAGAATGATTAAACACACATGAACCCTCAAGTGTCAAGGTAAGTCTGAAACTTGGGTTCTTCATCTGTCAAGTGAGGAGATGGAGCTGGCTTCTCTAAGTTCCTGCTGTCACTTCGAATTGAGAAATAAGGAGGCGGGTATAAGCATATTCTGAAGCATTCCCTCTGTAGCTCAGCTCCATAATCCCTTGACATTGCTGCCTACTAACGTCCTCCTTTCCTTCGAAGAGAACTGTCCTAACCCATCCCAACCAGGACAAGGGGTAGGAGGCAACATGTCTGTGGATGGTATGGTGGCTTCAGAGAAAAAAGCAATGGATCAAATTTTGTCCATTTATTTTCATCAGATCTGAGGTATAAAATTATTATTTTCACAGTTCCTGTGATTTCTCTCTCTCATATTTTGGTACTAGGGATTGAAACCAGGGGCACTTTACCACTGAGTATCCCCAGCACTTTTTTATTTTTTATTTTGAGTCAGGTCTTGCTAAGTTACTTAGGTCCTCTCTATATTGCCCAGGCTGCCCTTGAACTCATGATCCTCCTTGCCTCAGCTTCCTGAGTCACTGGGATTACAGGGATGAGCCATCATACCTGAAATCTCCCTTTTCTTTTTAAAATTTTTTTCAATACCTTATGCACACTAGGTAAGTACTCTACTGCTGAGTTACATCCCTCGTCCTTTGTGATCTTTTAATGAGCATTACCTTCTTAGTGTTGCTGGGGAAGCAAGAAGGGTACTCAGGGAGGATCTCAAAGTTGATCCTTCAAAAGAGTTAACTTCACATACAACCAGAGAAATGAAATTGTACCCCATTTGTGTACAATGAATCAAAATTTTTAAAAAAGTTAACTTCTCAACAACATTTAAAGTACCTTGTTGGCTTCACAGTTGTTCATATTGTGATGCAAAGCTATTAGGTGAAGGAGAGGGGAAATCTAGACCTTTACAGAAGGAGCAGAATTTAGGCCATTTTAATGTGCCCATGACGTGTTCATTCTCTCACCAACGAGTGTCTTAGTCCATTTTCTGTTGGTATAAGAAAATACCTAAGGCTGGGTGTCACGTCCACAGCCCAATTATGCCCAGGCAGTAGGGTAGGTTGTGGGAAAGTCAAAGAAAGTGGCTGAAGACGGCATGGAAGACATGATTGATTGGGGAATGCTTATGAGAGACCAGTGGCTGCTCCAAGAAGAGTTGAGGGGTGACAAGCTGAATAGATAGCACCTCCATCCCTGGTGGTGCTTGGCCACGTAGCCCCCGCATAGTGTTCTATCTGGTGGCAGTCAGGGAGATGAGGGACACCATATTTTCCACACTGCCCTCAGTTCCACACCTGTCCCCACTCAGAAAGGGGTTCTATGTTAGGCTGCAGAAGCAGTGACATCATCAGCATTGGCTTGCCTGTATGACCAGGATCCCACTGAGCAAGTGTCCTGGAGTACATGCAAGAAAGTAGCTTTCTACAGATAACAGTGACTTGCCCTCATTCCCAAGTATATAAGAGAAAGCCAGTGTCCTTCAAAGTAATATGTAGCTGGACTTTGCAGCTCAGGTTTGTTCTCATTGTTCCCTTAACTTGGCTATATTATTAGGAACAGAAAGGAGACATTCAGAGACATGGTATTTTACTGTTCCCCTTTTCTTTAAGGATGATATACTGGGTAGTGTATAAAGAAAAGCGATTAGAGGCTGTGGTTGTAGCTTAGTAGTAGAGCACTTGCTTAGCATACATAAGGCCCTGGGTTCAATCCCCAGCATGAAAGAAAGAAACAAAGTAAAAGAGAGGGGGAAAGGAAGACAGGAAGGAAGAAAAGAAGTTTATTTAGCTCACGGTTCTGAAGATTCAAAATCATGACATTAGCATCTGTTAGCTACATCATTACCTGGCTGACAACATCATAGTGGGAGCATGTGCAGGCAGGAGAGGTCAGGTGGCAAGACAGGAAACCAGAGAGATACAGGGGCCGGACTTGTTCTTTCTTTTAAAAATCTTTATTTTTTTAATTGGCATAAAACTATACATATTTGTGATGTTTCAATGCATATACGTACTGTGTAGGCTTGCTCTTTTTATAACAACTTGCTCTCAAGGAAACTAACCAAGTCCCACACAACTACATTAATCCCTTCTAAGGATGGTGTTCCCCATGACCTGATTGCTTCCCACTAAGTCCCATTTCTTGGCAGTTCCACCACCTCTCAACATCTGCCCACTGGAGACTAACCTCTAGTACATGAAACTTTGTGGGGAACATACACAAACCATATCCAAACTGTAGCACAGTGGTATGGGTCTAGCCATCCCCCCATTAAGCATGCGTCCCCTCCTGTTCTGAACTTACATATTTCATCCTGAATAACCACTTCACTGTTACCATTGTTAACAATGTTTCTGGGTTCAGCTAATATTATCTCACATTGTTTCCAAGCTATTGAGTACATCTGTTAAATTTGCATTTTTTCCATAGTTATTGTTATGCTATTAAGTTGAATACACAAAATGGGTCAATGATTCATAAGTGGTTTATTGAAAAGCGGTGATGACAATAGTGATATACATGCTCTAACTTAATGTCATAGATACAATCAACAAGGTTCCAGTCTCATTTTTACTATGAGTCTATAAATGCTAGGGCAAGTGAATCTGCTAATGATGATTTCTGACAAGTAGCTAAAAAAGAAAAGTTTAAATTGGAAGTATAATGAATACTATCTAAAAATCAGATTTTTATTAGATCTGTGATCTATTTAAAACTCCCCAGGGCATGCTCTGTTATATAAGCTTTTAAATAGTAGGACAAAGGCATTAAAACTTCTGATTTCAAATCAAACAGTGTGACCTCTCTGGTAAACTGTCTTTACTCAAAACAAGCAGAAAATAATGCTTCCCTTTATGCAAATTATAATTTTATGTCTAAAGATAGAGAAGAGATCAACCTAAAATTATATGATCCAAAGTTGTTCTTATGGGAAACACACTTATAAATCACATTACTTCTGGAAGTTTGTAAAAGCAAATTCACAATTGATGATATATATATATATCATGTTCAAAGAAAAAGCAGAATTAGCCATTGGCAAAAATAATATGTGCTTTGTTGATATTTTGCTTTACAGTGAGGTGTATGACTCAGCAAGCACTTAGCAAACATGTCACACATGGATGACAGCTTGCTCTGATTTTAACTGAGAAATCTTGCTATAGGAAAAGAGATGTTTTGTTCACTAGTAGTTATTTTAGGAGCCATGATGTAGCCTGATCAAATAAGAGGTGTTCCTGGGGCAAGATGAGGATTAGTTTTTAGGTACAACTACCTTTATTTACAGAGCAGATTCAACTTGAGGCCAATCCATACCCTGCTTTATTCCCGGAAAATAATCCACAGGGAACTAACCAACCTCCTGACTTTGATTGATTGTTGCAAGTGATAACTTTGCAAATAATTAAATCAGGTGCTTTCTCAGCATCATGTGTGAAGAAATAAGCAGTACAGTAGCCCCCCCTGATCCATGGAGGATATGTTTTAAGACCCCCCAAGTGGATGTCTGAGACATGAATAGTACTAAGCCTTATATATTGCTTTTCCTCCACAAACATACCAATGATAAAGTTTAACTTATAAATTAGGCACAGTAAGAAATTAATAATAATAAAATAGGGTAATTGTAACAATATAATATAACAAAAGTTATGTGAATGTGGTCTCTCTCAAAATATTATGCTCACTCTTCTTGTGATGATGTGAGATGATAAAATGATGAGATGAAGTGAGGTAAATGACATAGGCATTGTGATGTAGCATAAAGCTGCTATTGGCCTTTGGACCATATATCAGAAAGAGGATCATCTGCTTTGGGTGATCCTGATTTTCAGACCAAGGGTAACTGACATTGAGGAAAGTAAAACCACAGATGTGGGAGATTACTCTATATAGAAAGAAGTGTGCTTTTCCACACTAAAACATGTTCCCCAGAGAAAGGAAAGATGCCCAGAGTTTGGGAAATGAGGAATGAGATGCAAAAGAAATTGACACACTGATGTCAGTGCAGACTATTCCAATGACTTCAAATGTCTTGACTTCACATGGTATACCTCAGTCAAACAATCAGGGTCTTAAACAGACTGAACTTGTCACTTGAGTGTCAGGTGGGTTTAATCATTCTACAACTACTTATTGAGTGCCGGATGTGCAATGTGCCAGAGAAATGATCAGCCCAAAAGTGCTCTTAAATTCCCAATCTTTTGAGTAACACAGTATGCAGATGAAATACCTATATTTCCAAATTGCAAATTTTTCTGCATATCAGGAATACATACATAACATGGCTTGGAGGTTGTGTTAGTCAGCTTTCATTGCTGTAACAAAATACCTGACATAAATGACAGTCCATGGTTGGTTTGCTCTGTTGTTGCTAGGCTTGTGGTGATGTGGTACATTATGGCACATGGGCATGGCTAAGCTAAGCAGCTTACGTCATGGCAGCTGGGAAGCAGAGAGAACAGAAGGGGCTGAAGGTAAGATATAGTCCAAAAGGGTATACTCCAAAGGACCCACTCCCTTCAACTAGGTCCCACCTTCTAGAGTTTCCACCACCTCCCAATAGTCCATTCAGCTATGAATCTATTAATGGAATAATCCACTGATGTTGTCAAAACGGTCAGGATCCAACCATTTCCTAAAATCCCCACCTCCGAATATCGTTGCACTGTGCCTAAGCCTTCAACATATGAGCCTTGGGGAACATTGCAGATCTAAATCATAACAGTGGTCTACAGGATTTACATAGTCATAACAATATAAATGCCTGATTGACTTATCCAAAATTAAGATATAACTATTTGGGGTGAATGGCTCCAGTGACGTGGGAGACATGCCTCTATAGAAGAGAGAAATCTTCTACTATAAAGGGAAGTCCAGCCTCCAGATGACTGCAGCAATATGAGGGACCCAGGTCACACCAACAGGATTGGTCAGCCAACCCAATGACCAAAGAGAAATATTAATCATTCTTGCCTTGATCCATTAAATTTTGGGGTAATTTGCTTCCCCAGCAATAGATAACCAAAATAGTTAGTGATATAGTGACAAGAACCAAAGTCACTTCAGAAAGCATAAACTCTGCACTCAGACAAATGTGGGCTCAACCTAGCTAATTGATTTACTAGTTATATTACCATGAGGATGTTCCTGAAACTTTTCTGAGCCTCACTTTTTCCTTCCATAGAATGGAGAGAACCCTGACTACCTGACAGCATTGTTCTGCCAATCAAAGGACCCTACCAGTTTACAAGTGCTGTGCTAAGCACAATGCCCAGGAGATACTAAGGATCCAATTCATACCTTTTACAAGGCACAAAAATAATATTCAATAAATATGATCTTCTTGCTTTTACCCCTACTTCAACTGTCATCATTATTTTGCCATTATTTATGCACACCATCTCTGCTATAGTGTGGATTTGATATGTCCCAAAAAGGCCCAGGTGTTAAAGGCTTGGTTGCCAACCTATGGCTCTATTGAGAGGTAGTGGAACCTTTAAGAGGTAGGGCCTAGTGGGAGAAAGTTAAGTCACTGGGGGTGTGGCCTTGAAGGGAATATTAGTAACTCAACCTCATTCTGTCTCTTTCTTTGCTTTCTGGCCACTATGTAGTGAACAGGCTTCCTCCCCCAACATGTTCCCACCATAATGTACTGTGCTGCCACAGGCCTAAAGGCAATAGTGCCCAGTGACCATAAACTGAACCCTCTCAACCATGAGCCAAAATAACATTTTCTCCACTTTTTTTTTTCTTCAGTAGTGCGGATTGAACCCAGGGGTACTTTACCACTGAGCAACATTCTGCAGCCCTTTTTAGTTTTCTTTTTTTGTGGTACTGGGGATGGAATTCAGGGATGCTCTACTGAGCTATATACTCAGCCCACCCCCCATTCCCCTTTCTTGAGATAGGGTCTGGCTAAGTTTCCCAGGCAGGCCTTGAGCTTGCAATCCTCCTGCCTCAGCCTCCTGAGTTGCTGGGATTATAGGCATGCGCTACATCTTTCCTAAACTGATTTTCTTAAGCATTTTATCATAGGAAGGGAAAGCTAACCCAATGTCCATGCTAGATTATAAGCTTCTTTAGGGAAGGGTGTGTCTCACTCGTATTTATGTATGTCCCATTGTGTATTCCCTCAATATTTATGTGTTAAGGGATTACATGTTTGTAAAATAGGCCAGTGATCATAATGTTACAATCACCTCTGTGGGGAATGACTACTACATTGTGAGTAAATATGAACAGTAGTCTTCCCTATAAGAAAGATTATAGTAGGTTCTTGCTTCCTTTAGTTTAATATAAAATACTATATTTAGTTAAGTAGATGTCCACTTAAACTAGTAACTGGTCTAACCACCAGATTTCTTCTTTCATCAGAGAAAAATTGATTTATTAAATTATTGCTTTCCTTTTTAGACAGTAGAGCTATAGTCTACTAATTTATAATGTGGTATGATGTTTTCTATATTTCTATGTCTCATCCAATTTATGTAAGAAATATTTCAAACTTTCATAGATAAAAAATTATTTCTATTTTCTCTAGAAAATTATATTAACATGCTAATGAGATAAAATTGAAAAACAATAGAATTTTAAATCAGAATTGACATTGTATATCATGCTATTTTGCTTTTAATGCAACAAGATGTTTGGTGTTTTCAATAAACGCAGACTGCATAGTGACAACAGATGTAATAAACAAAAAATATAAAGATCCATTTTGCCACTGTGAGTTTCATTGTAAACAAATTAAAATAATGCTGTATTTGTCTCCTAAGAAGGCAATAGTAACACTTTGCTTACTCACATAAAGAACTGCAATATTATCCAAAGGAAAAATGAAATTAAAACTCAAATTCAACAAAATTCATATAAACTGATTCTACACTTCATGCCAGTATATGTGTATATGTATACTTAGCTAGAACCACAACCCACAGAGCAGCTACAAAATTTGGGAATCAAGAGGCTGGAAGGAACTACGGAAACCCATGCAAAATAAAGGTGACTTTATGGGTTAACCTACTGAGAAGTTACAAATTTAATAATACAGCAATGAAAATAGAGAGAGAGAGAGAGAGAGAGAGAGAGAGAGAGAGAGAGAGAGAGAGAGAGAGAGATGGCTCCTGACCCGAGAGGTTTAGAATCTGAAAATAAAAGCAGAGATATCCAAGGTATTAAAAAGCTATGTCAGAAAAATTAAACTAAACCTTCTACTGTTTTAAAAGGTTACTTTCTAAATAGTAGATTAACAAATAAAAACTTATATATATATTTTTTTCTTTGTAGTACTAGGGATTGAACTCAGGACTTTGTACATGCTAGCAAGCACTCTACCACTAAGTTACATGCCCAACCCTCCCCTCCTTCCTTCCTTTCTTTCTTTCTTTTCACTGGAAATTTAACTCACAGGCGCTACATTTCCAGCCCTTTTTTGTTTTTTGAGACAAGTTCTCACTAAGTTGCTTAGGGCCTCCCTAAGCTGCTGAGGCTGGTCCTGAACTTGCAATTCTCCTATCTCAGCCTCCTAAGCCACTGGGATTACAGCTGTGCCACTGTGCCTGGCCCTTTTTACTTTATTTTGAGACAGTCTTGCAAAGTTGCCCAGGTTGGTCTCAAACTTGTGATCCTCCTGCCTCAGCTTCCTGAGTACCTGGGATTATAGGTATGTGCCACTGTGCCCAGCTTGAACCCAGAAGAACTTTAAGGCGCATGATAGAGAAAACTTAAGTCATCTTGAACAGATTGTTAGTTAGAATCTAGACTTTGAGGATGCTGATCTAAATGAAGTGAGGTGCTTTTTATTGGAAATTGGAGGAAGGGGGATCCTCATTATGGAGTGTCAGATGGGTTAGTGAAAGTGTCTCCTTCCTCCTGTTCTGTGAAAAGTTTATCTTGTAAGTGACAGACTTGGATACAGTCATGTGCTACATTAACATTTTGGTCAATGACTGACCATGAATATGAATGGTCCTATAAGATTTAAAGGAGCTGAACAATTCCTATTGCCTTATGATGCCATTGCTGTCCTAATGTCACAATGCAAATGGTATTTGTGTCTGTGCTGGTACTGGTGTAAACAAATCTATGCCACCAGTTGTGTAAAACTATAGCATATGCAATGATTTACAGAAAATAATACTTGATAATGATAATAAACAACTGTTACTGGTTTATATTTTTACTACACTATACTTTTATCATTATTTTAAAGTATACTCTTTCTACTTAAAAAGAAAAATGGTTACGGTAAACCATACACCTCATGTTTACCAAGTCTTTTGATTGCATCATTTTCTCTTGTACTTGATTTAATCTCTTTTTTGTTGTTTTGTTTATTATGGTGCCTGCAAGTTTACAAAATCTACTGCTACTGATGCCAGAGGACATGTTGAAGCCAGGCAAAGTGGCACATGTCTGAAATTCCAGCTACTCAGGAGGATGAGGCAGAAAGATGGCAAGTTCGAGGTAAGCCTGGACAACTTAGGGAGACCTTGTCTCAAAATAAAATAAAATAAAATAAAACAAAGGCTGGAGGTGTAGATCCGTGATAGAACATTCCTAGGCTCAATCACCTATACTGAAAAAAGGGGGAGGGAGAGGACATGTTGAATGATTGACATGGGAATGAAATTAAAAGTGATTGAACATTACAAAGGTGGAAAACCATGATGTCCTTTTCCACCATAGTTGCCACCTTGAAGAACAAGAAAAAATTGATAGAAGCTGATTAAGGAGTTCCTTCGTAAAAATTCAAGAGGAGTCTATATCAGATATGGAGAAACTTCTAATGACCTGAATTGAAGATGAAAGAATTGTACCCAGCATCATGATGATGGTCAAAGTAAAAAGTCAGTTGGAAATGTTGAATGAAAAACCTGGACTTAACTACAATGTTGAATTTACTGTTAGCTCTGCATGGTTTAAATGATTTAAGAATCTTTATTCATTATACTATGTGAGAGTGAGTGTTGATTGTGAGTGCTGATGTGAAAGCAGCTGCAAAATTTCTGGAAATTTTAGATAAATTGATTATGGAGGAAATATTTTGGTACTGGGGATTGATCCCAGGGATACCCTACCACTGAGCTACACCCCCAGTTCTTCTTATTTTTTACTTTGAGACAGGGTCATGTTAAATTGCCCAGGCTGGTCTCAAATTTGCAATACTTCTGCCTCAGCCTCCCAAATTGTTGGGATTGCAGGTGTGTGCCACCACGCCCAGCACCAATCTTTAATATGGATGTCACCTCCCTATTCTGGAAAAGGATGACTTTAAGGATTCTCATCCTCGAGGAGGTCAAGTTAATTCCAGGTTTCAAGGCTTTTAAAGATAAGGTAACAGTCTTGCTTGAAACCCTTTGTGATCTGGCACAGTGAGAACTCCAGGGTCTTCAAGCATAGTGTATTACAGGGGCAATAAGGTCATGGATGACTCAGTTCTTCTTCCAAAATGCTGAATTGCTGTGCCAGTGAAATGGAGAAGTACTGCTTGGAGAATAATACACCTTTCAAGATTTTACTTATTGTTGATAATCCTCCTGCACACCAATTTTTTGTTCATGTGTGGTATTGGGGATCAAATCCAGGGCCTCATGCATGTTAAACAAGCACTGTTGTATACTGAGCTATATCTCCAGCCCTTTTTAAAGTTTTTATTTTGAGACAAGGTCTTGCTAAGTTACCAAGGTTAATCTTGAACTTTTGATACTCCTTCTCAGCTTCTAGAGTAGCTGAGATAGTGTGTACCACCAATGTTATCTAGCCACATCCTCATTTTATTGGTGATCTTCATGCCAAACATAGTGTTTCTCCTTTCAAATACCACCTTTGTTCCAACCAATGTATAAAGGAACTATAGCAGCTTTCAAGGCCTACTATCTGAGGAGGATCTTTGCCCAGGTTATTGCTGCACCTGAGGACCATACTGAGAAGACATCGATGGAATTCTGGAAGGATTACAAGCTCTATGACTGCATCAATCACCTTGCTTGGACTTGGAGTGATGTCAGCAAGGAACGTATGAATAGAATGTGGACAAAGACAGGAGGGGTATGCATCACTTCAAAGAATCTGTCAGGAATGGAGAGATTGCAAAGATCAAGAAGGTAGGCTGCACCCACAGCTCAATGGTAAGAGCATTTGCCTAGCATGGCAAGGTTCTGAATTTGATCCCCATAACAGAGAAAAACAAAAAAGGATTACATTGAGAAGCTCCTATATGTGGTTTCTGGAGAATTGGCTAATGAGGAGTTGTTGGAACCAGAACAAGAACACATAGCTGAAGAAGAGGCAAGAGAAAAGAAACTGCAGAAGAAGAAAAAGGAGATCGAACAAGAAAATTCACAGGAAAGGGTTTAGCAGAAGTTACTGCAGACCTAAGAAGCTCCTTAAAAAGCTTGAAAACATGGGCTGGGCATGGTGGTGCACACCTGCAATTCCAACTCCATGGGAGGCTGAGGCAGGAGGATCTCAAGTTCAAGGCCAATCAGGGCAATTTAGTGAGACCCTGTCTTAAAATAAAATTTAACAAAAGACTGGAAATGTAGCTCAACGGTAGAGCACTTGCCAAGCATGTACAAACCCTTGGATACAATCCCCAGTACTAAGATAAAGTAAGTTTGAAAACATGGACTTCATTAACAGAGAGGAACATTCATGATGCATTATCTGCCTACAAGCAAACCTATGGTGGGAAAAAAGCCAAATAAAACATCGTAGATATATCTCTGAATAGAATGAGACCTCCTCAAAAAGAGCCTCAGGCAGCATACCTATAATCCCAGCTACTCAGGAGACTAAGACAGAAGGATCGTAAGTGTGAGGCCAGCCTCAGCAACTTAGCAAGATCCTGTCTCTACATAAAAAATAAAAAGGGCCAGGGATGAAACTCAGTGATAGAGCATCCCTGGGTTCAATCCTCAGTGCTGTCCACCCTTCCCCAAAAGTCTCATGCAGATCTTTCAGGAGATACTCCAGAAGAAGTCATTATTATCATAGAAGATAACAATAGGAAATGATAGCTTCGTGGGTGTTATTACCCTGAAAAACCTCCAGTGGAACAATATGTGGAGGTGGAAGATGGTGATATTGATGATCCTGTGTAGGCCTAGGCTGAAGTGTGTGTTTGTCTTTGCATTGAGTTATAAAAGTTTAAAAGGTAAAAAAAAAAATTAATAGTAAAAAGACTATAGAGTCTGACTATAAAGACAGAAAGTATTTCTGTGTAGCTGTAAAATGTGTTTGTGTTTTAAGCTGTTATGAAGAGTTTAGAAATTAAAAATTTTATGAAGTAAAAATGTTACAATAAGCTAGGGTTAATTTGTTATCAAAGAAAAATTATTAAAAATAAATCTAGTGTAGTCTAAGTATACAGTCTACAATAGTGTACAGTCAGGTCCTGGGCCTGTACATTCACTCAGCACTCCTTCAATGACTCACCTAGAGCTACATCCAGTTCTGCGAACTCCATTCATAATGATACCATCTTTGTATTTTATATCATATTCATATTGTACCTTTTCTATGTTTGGATACAGCAATACTTACCATTGTGTTACAATTGCCTACAGAATTCACTACAGTAATATGCTGTACAGCTTTGTAGCCTATGGGCAACAGACTGTACCATCTAGCCTGAGTGTAGTGAGCTATACCATCTAGGTTTGTGCAAGAACACTCTATGAAGTCCACACATGCCTAACAATGTATTTCTCAGAACATATCCTTGTCATTAAGCAGCACATGATTATATAACCAAAGAGATTTCCAAGCTCAATGTTGAAGGAACCACCTGTTTACTTGCTGCTTAAAGTAAAATTTAAGAGGAGAGAGAGAAATTGAGGGAAAAACTGCTAAACAAACAGGAACCAGGACTTGATGATTTGGGAAATTCTCAACCTATCCGTATGGCAAAAGTTTATCAAATTTAAACAATGTGGTTTAGAGAAAAAGCTGAGGGTCTTCTTGTAAGACCTTTTACTAAACCTCAGAAACATCAAAAGACTGGAGCATTCCATAATACAAGGGGCTCTTTCAAGACATTAAGGGTGTGCCTCACAGATCCTCTAAATTAAACTAGAGGGCCTCTAAGAAACCTGAGGGTGATGCCCCTCAGTTATTTGAGCAGGATCCCAAGATAGAGAAGGGATCATAGAAGGTGAAGCTAAGATCTATGGGTATGGCTTTTATCTAAGAGAATGAATCCCATTCAAATCAACCAGAAACTCAAAACCTTCTTGAGGAAATTATTTCAGCAGAAACACTGCCAACTTAGACTGAAAGGGACAGAGAGTACAGAATGAAGGGAATCTGTAGGATGCCCAAAATTCTACTGGCAAGGAGTGTGCTGATAAAACTACTCCACTGAAAACACATGCTACCTTTCCTGAAAAAGGAAGGATGATTCAGAGGATGCAAACAAGGACCTTTAGGGTGAATACAAGAGACTCAGAATGAATGATTCCCAGAACTTCAAACCTAGTCAAGGAACTCCCAACATTTGCCCAGACTCCTGACCCACAAAAACTATGAAATAATAAATGTATATAGCTTTAAATCACTTGGTTTTGTGGTAATGATGTTAAGTAACACACCAATCTTATCCTATATCTTCCCATCCCAAGTCTAAGTACTATCAGAATTCAGTATATGTCCTTGCACCCATGTTTAAATAGCTTCCCTACATATATATTTACCAATACACACTGAATGCTATTTTCATGAGTTTTCAGATTTACATAAATGCTATCACACTATACATATTGTACAACTGGCATTTTTCTCTCAATATACTATTTGAGATACATCCAGATGCTCCATTAAACAAGTATACGCTATTTGTTTATCCATTCCATTATTGAAGGACATTTAGTTGGTGTATGTACAGTAGTCCTTCCTTATTCAGTTTTACTTTCCTGGGGTCAATTGTGGTCCAACAATATTAAATGAAAAAGTCCATAAATAAACAATTCATAAGTTTTAAATTATGCACCATTCTGAGTAGCATGATGAAATCTCATGCTGTCTCACTCTATCCTGCCCAGGACATGAGTCATCCCTTTGTCCTGCATATCCACACTGTATATACTACCTGCCCATTAGTCACTTAGTAGCCATCTTGGTCATAAGAACAACTCTTGTGATACCATAGTGCTTATGTTCAAGTAACCCTTATTTCACTTAATAATTGTCCCATAGTACAAGAGTAGTGATGCTGGCAACTCAGATATGCCAAAGAGAAGCCATAAACTGCTTCCTTTAAGTAAAAAAGTGAAAGTTCTTGACTTAGTTAGGAAAAAATAAATCATATGTTGAGTTTGCTAAGATCTATAGTAACTTATTGTTGTTAATATCTTACCAGGTCTAATTTATAAATTAAGGTTTATCATAGGTATGTATGCATAGGGCAAAAACAGTATATATAGGACATGGTACTATCTGTAGTTTCAGGCATCCACTGAGGGTTTTGGAACATATCATGTATGGATAAGGGGGATTACTGTATCTCTTCTTAACTCTACATTTGATGACATCAGTGGTTAGAAACAAACCATGGTGGGAGTCTTTATGCCATAGAGATTGGCAAATGTTAGAAAATAGGGTTTTTTTTTTAATCTCCCCAGAAAGCTAGTGGTTTTATCTTTACCAGCATGTCACTGCATATCATGGTGCTTGTGTGAAGAGTTCCTCTAGGTTATAGTCCCTCTAGGTTATAGAAGTAGAATTCTTATTTTTTAAATTATTTTAATTTATTTTTATTTTTTTGAGTGGTGCTGGGGATTGAACCCAGGGCCTTGTGCATGCCAGGCAAGCATTCTACCAACTGAGCTATATCCCCAGCCCAGAAGTAGAATTTTTAAATTTTAGGGTATTGTGTTAGTCAGTTTTCCATTACTGTAACAAAATGCCTAAGATAATCACTTCAGAAGAAAGGTTTATCTTGGTTCACAGTTTTGGAGGTTTCAGTTCATGGTTGGTAGATGCATTGCTTTTGGACCTGTCACAAGTCAACCCATCATGGTGGGAAGCTCACAGTGGAACAAAGTTCTTCATCTCATGGTGGCCAGGACAAAAGAGAGGAAGTGTCAGGCATGGTGGTGCATGCCTGTGATCCCAACGACTTGGGAGGATGAGGCAGGAGAATCACAAGTTCTAGGCCAGCTGAGGCAACTCAGTGTGACCCTGTTTCAAAATAAAAAGGACTGAATGATCTTAGGTTCATTCCCTAGTCCTGAAAAAAGAGAGTAAAACAAAAATAAAGAAAGAAAGAAAGTGAAAGAGATGAGGGTCTTATAACCCCCTTCAAGGGCACATTCTCAATGACCTAAGACCTCCCGTTATGCCCCACCTCTTAAAGTTCCCACCACCTCCCCATAGTACCATACTGGAGAACAAGACTTTAATATATGGGCCTTTGTGGGACATTCCAGATCCAAACATCAGAAGGTATTAATGTTTTGATTTTACTGTATGTTGTCAGATTGTCCTGGAAAGTATTTTTACCATTTTATATTCCTATTACCAATTGTGAATGTTCATTTTTTCCAAAGTTTCACCAATGCCTGGTTTTTATTTTTGTCAGAATGGGGAATCTGGCAAAAATGGACAAAAATCTGTATGAAATGGTAACATTGTTTTGCTTTTGTTCCTAACGGTCTTATTGGGATATAATTGACATATAACAGAATGCACATATTTGAAGTGTACAAATTAAGTTTTAGCATGTGTACCCATGAAACCGTCACCATTATCCAGACAAGCATATTTGTCATTCCAGCAAGTTTCCTTGTGCCCCTATGTTGTCTTTCTGTCTTAGTCTGTTGGGCTACTATAACAAAAATATTGTAGACTAGGCAGCTTAGAAACAACTTAATTTTATTTCTCACAGTTCTGAAGGCTGGGAAGTCTAAGATCAAGGCATCGGCAACCTGTGTCTGATGAGGGCCCATTCCTCCTAGAGGTTGCCTTCTCATTTTGGTTGGACATGGTCAAAGGGATTAATTCATTCTGGTTTTATCCATGATAGTTGTATCATGCTTGTGGAATTATGTTCTCATTATCATCTTTATTTGGAGATTACAAGTGATTTAATGAGATGCATATTGGAACTAAATTGACAAGAGGTAGGCTTTTGATGGTTAGACTTTCGTTTTGTTTGTGGGTTTGGGCAGTAATGGAGATCAAACCCAGAGACTCAGGCATGCTAGGCAAGCCTTCTACCACTGAGCTACATCCCCAGCCTGATGGTTGGATTTTAGGTGTAAACTAGACTGAGTTAAGGGATACTGGGAGCTAGTAAGACACTATTTCTGGGTGTGTCTGTGAGGGTACTTATGGACAAATAGGCATTTGAATCAGTGCACTGAGTAGGGAACATACATTTTCACCAATGACGCTGGACCTCATACAATCAATTGACAGCCTGGATAGACCAAAAAGACATAAGAAACTCTCAAGCTTTTGGTTTTGAACTGAGAGTTACCATAATTGCATCCCCTGCTTCTCAGGCCAGGGTTCAATGCTGAATAACTTTCCTGGGTCTCCAGCTTGCAGATCTGAATATCATGGAACTTGTAGGCCTCCATAATCACATGAGCCAATTTTCATAATGAATTGTTTTATATATCTATATGTATATATCCTATAGGTTCTATTTTTCTGGAGAACCCTGACTATCATACCCTCTATCCCTCTTACCTTGCCCCTGGCTGGCTTCATTGATTTGCTTGCTTTCATATAAATTAATTTACATTTTCTGGAATTTATTTAAATGGAATTATACAATATATACTCTTTCTTTGTCTAGTTTCTTTTGTTCAGTGTAATTATTATGAAGTTTATTCATGCTGTTGCTTCTAGTTTTTATTGCTTACTGTATTCCACTGAATGGGTATACTACAATTTATCCATTCACATATCCATGAATATTTGGTTTGTTCCAGATTTTGTCTATGACAAAGCTGCTACGTTCAAGTCTTTGTGTGGATATAAGCTTTCATCTCTCTTGGGTAAATATTTGAGAATGGTATTACTGGATCTCATGGTAAAACATTGCCAAACTTGTAATTCAACAGTGGTTGTACAATTTAACATTCCTACCTGGACTGGGATGTAGTTCAGTTGGTAGAGTGCTTGCCTCACAAGTACAAGGTCCTGGGTTCAATCTCCAGTACTGCAAAAAACAAAACAAAACATTCCTACCAGCAGTATATGAGAATTCAGGTTGTTACACAAACTTGTCAGTACTTGGAATGGTCAAATTGATCTTTTTTACATTTTAGATATTATATTATATATACAGTGAAGACCCATTGTGGTTTAGTTTGCATTTCCCTGATAACCAATGTTTCTTATCATCTTTTGAAAAACTTGCCACTGGAATATTTTTTTGGTGAAGTATATGTTCAAGTCTTTTGCTTATTCTTTCATT
The DNA here is from genome assembly GCF_902686445.1 of Sciurus carolinensis. Lineage (NCBI taxonomy): Eukaryota > Metazoa > Chordata > Mammalia > Rodentia > Sciuridae > Sciurus > Sciurus carolinensis. Next base: position 36,932,732 of record NC_062232.1, read on the forward strand.
GGGTGATTTGTTTCCTTACTATAGAGTTTGGGAGTTCTTCATCTATTCAGAATACAAGCCCTTATCACATATGTGGCTTCCAAATATTTTATCTGAGTCTACGGTTTGTCTTTTCATTCTTTTAATAGTGTCTCTTGAAGAAAAGAACATTTGAATTCTGATTACGTACACATATCAATGAGGGGGTATGACTGTGAATTAGGTATAGCATAAAAAAATTCTTGTCCTAGCCAGGCACAGGGCTGCACACCTATAATCCCAGCAACTCAGGAGGCCAAGACAGGAGGATTGTGAAATTCAAAGTCAGTCTCAGCAATTTAGCAAGACACTACCTCAAAATTTAAAATAAAAAAGTGCTGGGGATGTGGCTTAGTGGTAAAGTACCCCTGTGTTCAATCCCCAGTACTAAAAAGGAAAAAAAAAAAAAAAACTTGCCATAACTCAAGATCTCCTATTTATCTGCTGGGAGGAGATATATGAGATAGAAGACAGTGGAGGAATACCTTTTTATTATAATTATTTATTCACATAAATTGTATAAGTTAATGGGTTTCACTTGACATTTCCATACATGTATATATGAGGAATATCTTTAAAGTCCTGGAATTCCATATCTAGTGAAAATATCTTTCAAAATAAAAGATTTTTTTTTTAACATACAAAACCTGAAAGAATTTATTACCAGCAAATCTGCACTACAAGAAATGTTGTAGTCCTCTAGGCAGAAGGGACATGATACCAGATGAAAATACAGATATATTCAAAGGAATAAAAATGATAAATGATATGTATAATGATGGACATATATTAGTTTGCTACTGCTGCTATAAAAACTAACTATAAATGTAGAGAATTAAAACAACACAAATTTCTTATTTTACAGTTCTGTAGATTGAAAGTCTGACACAGTCTCACTAAGCTAAAATCAAGGTACTGGCAAGGCAGTGTTCTTTTCTAGAGGCTCTAAAGAAGGATCTATTTCCTTGCTCGCTATCTCTTAGAGTTCTCTGGTTCTTGCACATGACCTCCTATCTCTTAGACTTCTTTCCCTAAGACTCACTCTGTTAGTCCCCTCTTCTATTTTTTTTTTTTTTTTTTTTTTGGCAATACTGGGGTTGAAATCAGGGTTGCTCTACCTCTGAGCTACAAACCCAGCCCTTTTTGAAATTTTTTAAATTTTGAGACCAGGTCCTGCTAAGTTACCCAGGCTGGCCTAGAAATTTTGATCCTTCTGCCTCTGCCTCCAAAGTAGATGGGATTACAGGCATGTGCCACCATACCCGGCTCCCCTCTTCCACTTTTAAGACTCTGCCTACCACAGTGGTAAACATGAAAGACTTTTAAAATTATTATTTAAATACCTTGAAAAGATAATTGACTGTTTAAGGCAAAAATAAAAACAATATACCATGGGGTTTATAAGATAAAATACATGGCAATGATAGCACAAAGGCCTAAGGGGAGAAGATATCACAATACCATACCTTAAACTACACTACAGAGCAATAGTAACAAAAACAATATGTTACTGGCACCAAAATAGGCAGATAAACCAATGGTACAGGATAGAAGATACAAAGAAAAACCCACTTTAATACAGCTATCTCATACTAGACTGATTTAGTCAGCTTTTTCACTGCTATGACTAAAAGGACCCAACCAGCACAATTATAGAGGAGGAAGAGTTTATTTGAGGGCTCAGGGTTTCAGAGGTCTTAGTCCATAGAAGGCCAGCTCCATTCCTTGGGGCTCGAAGTAAGGCAGAACATCATGGCGGAAGAGTGTGGCAGAGAGAAACAGCTCACATCATCAGGAAGCAGAGAGAGAGAGAGAGTCTCCACTCTCCAGATACAAAATATATGCCCCAGAGTGACACCCCAATTCCAATATCCTCCAGTCACACCCTACCACTTCAGTTACCACTCAGTTAATCCCTATCGGGGTATTAAATCACTGATTGGGTTAAGATTTTACAACTCAATCATTTCTCCTCTGAACCTTCTTGCATTGTCTCACATGTGAGCTTTTGGGGGACACCTCACATCCAAACCACAATACTAGACAAAGGAGCCAAAACCATACAATGGAGAAAAGATAGCCTCTTCAACAAATGGTGCTGGGAAAACTGGAAATCCATATGCAACAAAATGAAATTAAACCCCTATCTCTCACCCTGCACAAAAATCAACTCAAAATGGATCAAGGACCTAGGAATTAGACCAGAGACCCTGCACCAAAGAGAAGAAAAAGTAGGCCCAAATCTTCATCATGTCAGCTTAGGACCAGACTTCCTTAACAAGACTCCCAAAGCACAAGAAATAAAAGCAAGAATCAATAAATGGATGGATTTCTCTCAGCAAAGGAAGCAATCAATAATGTGAAGAGAGAGCCTACAGAATGGGAGAAAATCTTTACCACATGCACCTCAGATGGAGCACTAATCTCCAGAATTTATAAAGAACTCAAAAACTTACCACCAAAAATACAAATAACCCAATCAATAAATGGGTTAAGGAACTGAGCAGACACTTCACAGAAGAAGATAAACAATTGATCAACAAATACATGAAAAAATGTTCAACATCTCTAGTAATTAGAGAAATGCAAGTCAAAACTACCCTAAGATTTCATCTCGCCCAAATTAGAATGGCTATTATCAAGAATAAGAGCAACAATAGGTATTGGTAAGGATGTGGGGAAAAAGGTACACTCATACATTGCTAGTGGAGTTGCAAATTGGTGGAGCCACTCTGGAAAGCAGAATGGAGATTTCTCAGAAAACTTGGAATAGACCCACCGTTTGACCCAGTTATTCCACTTCTTGGCCTATACCCAAAGGACTTAAAATCAGCATGCTGCAGTGATACAGTCACATCAATGTTTATAGCAGCTCAATTCACAATAGCTAGATTGTGGAATCAACTTAAATGCCCTTCAGTAGATGAATAGATAAAGAAACAATGGAATATTACTCAGCCATAAAGAATAAAATCATGACATTTGCAGGTAAATGGATGGAGTTGGAGAATATCATGCTAAGTGAGATAAGCCAATCCCAAAAAAACAAAGACCAAATGTTTTCTCTGATAAATGGATGCTAATACATAATTGAGGGCGTGGTGGGGGGGATAAGGGAAGAATGAAGGAACTTTGGATTGTGCAGAGGGAAATGAGAGGAGGGAATGGGGTGGAGGGTGGGAAAGATGGTGGAATGAGACTGACATTATTACCCTATGTACATGTATGATTGCACAGGGTGTGACTCTACATCATGTACAACCAGAGAAATGAAAAGTTGTACTCAATTCGTATACAATGAGTCAAAATGCAGTCTGTTGTCATGTATAAGTAACTGGAACAAACAATAAAAAAACAAAATAAACTTTTCCTCCTCTATAAAAAGAAGTATAAAATAAAGTTCTAGAATTAAATGCAATATTGAATATTTAACACAATATTGACAGTTGTTAGTCAATTTTTTTGTTACTGGGACAAATGCCTGGTATAATCCATTTATAAAGAGAAAAGTTTTATTTTGGCTCACAGTTTTGGAGATCCCAGTCTAAGATTGGTTGGCCCTATTGCTGCATTATGGTGGTAGAGTGTGGTGGAGCAAAGCTGTTCGCTTTAGAGTTGGTGATGTAGCTCAGTGGTGGAGCACTTGCCTAGCATGTTCAAGGTTCTGGGTTTGATCTTCAGCACAACTGGGAGTGGGGAACTGTTTAACTCACGGACAGGATGTGGGGAAAAAAAGAAAAAGGAAAAGAGGAAGAGGCCATGATCCCCAAATCCCCTTCAAGGGCATGCCACCAACCACCTAAGCTCCATCTCTTATTGTTGCCACCACCTTTCCACTACCTTAGTCCCACAGGCTAGGGACCAAGTCTTTATCACATGGACCTTTGAGGAACATTCCAGTTCCAAACTATAGCAAGGGTAGACTATAATAAGTTAAAGATGTTTCCAATTTTAGCTATTACAAGAAATGTTGGACTGGGCATATAATAGTAGTAGAGTGCACGCCAGTATATTTGCAGTCCTGGATTCAATCCCACCATTGCCATCATCACCACCACCCAAAAAAAGAAAAGAAAAAGAAAAAAATGTATATCCTTTTCCATGTTCCTCTGTATGTATGAATGAAAACTTCTTTAGTGTTGTATTGATGAAAGAAATCTGTGAGGTCAAAGAGCATGTACTTATTCAACTTCACTAGAAATTGCCAATCTGATTGTATTCATTTACATTTTTACTAGCAATGGGTGACAATTCCCATTTTATCATAATTGTACTTGGTGTTGCCACATTGTTTGACTTCTGTCAACCATATAGGATGAAAATGATATTTTTTATATTGAGCATCTTTTTGTATCCTTTCACATGTTTGTTGATCATCCAGGTTTCCTCATCTGTGAAAGGTCTATTACCCCCTTTTTTTAAATAGAAAGTCTTTATGTATCTGTATACTAATCCTCAGTTATATAGATTTTGAATATCTTTTTCTTAGTCTTTGACTTGTTTTTTCCATTTTCTTTATGTTTTTATTTTTGCTAGATTTGAATTTTTATTATTATTGGGTATTTTTTGGTGCTAGGAATTGAACTCAGGGCATTGTACATACTAAGCATGTGCTCTACCAGAGCTACATCTCCAGCCCTTTTAAGAATGTTTAATTCAATCAAATTTATTAATCTTTTATTTGGTAATTTGTATTTTTTATCTTGCTGAAGAAACCTTGTATTTTCTTTCAAAAGTTTAAAAAGGTTTTCTTCTTAAACTTAACCTTTCAATTCACCTGGAATCCATTTTAATTTAAGGATCAAACTGTTTTTCCATTTGCCTCAGCTGCTGTAGTATCAGGCCATGCTTTCCCTGTTGATTTATAATGCCACATCTGCTACGTATCAAATTTCCATAATTGTCTGTGTCTGTTTCTGAATTTTTCATTATATTCTCTCAATCTATTTATCTATCTCTGAACTATTAGCATAGTGGTTTATTTCATTGTAGTTCTGCAATAAGTCTTAATGACAGTTAGATCTCGCCTCCTTGTTCTGTTTCAGGAGATTCTTAACTATAGAATTTCTTCATGTGGTGGAAAGATTGATTTTACCATTGTGAGTAAGATTAGAACTAACTTGCTAAAAGGCACTAATCAGTTCCCACCACACTTGAAAAAAAGTCTATAAATTCCTTACCCTGTGAGCTATACCTGATATATTCCATCTTACAACCTCTAATCTTTCACCTGAGTTTTAGAATTTGCTTGTCAAATTCCAAGAAGACTCATGCTTAGTTTTTGTTTGGAATTGTATTCCCCTTGTAGATTTCATGTGTTCTCCAATGCCAAAAATCATAAGACACATCATTACTGTATGTGCTACTATGAAAGAAAAATTGCTGCCCCTTAAATTATGACATAGCACTTTATCACTTATTTGCTATTTTATACTTATTTAAAAGGCTCCTTTAAATTTATTTAGTTGCACACTTTTATCATATATTTTTCTTATGTGTCCATAATAAATGAAAACATAATTGAAGTAAATTGGTTAAGATACCCCTAAAATGTCTTGACATTTTGAGTCTGACTTCTTTGAATCACTGTAAAACTTCAATATCCCTGCTTTTCCAAACAACAATAGCTTTTGTGCCATGAAGGCCATTGGTACTGCAGTATTTATTATAAGAACAGCCCAACCACTGCTATCTCTGAAATATTTTTCTTAGCCACAGTACTAAAAATTAATTCAGCTTCACCAAACTGTGGTGGGTTCTGTCTTAGGACCTATGAAGCTCATGATTGTTCTTTGCAAGAAAATATGCAATTTCAGTCACCGTTCTAATAACAGGGATTTGCTTCCTTGATATCAATTTTATGCCTGTTGCTCTGTTTCTGTGCTCTTTTCATTTTAGTACTAAATCATAGTATTATCATTTTAAGACATTTTCAACAGCCATTAAACACATAGTCCAAATGCATGTAACTCAATTGAAGTGACAAGAATATGAACAATTCTTACCAAAAGTTTACCCAGACGCAGGCAATGACAGCCACATCATCTCCCCTGGGGGAAAAGATGTAAGAAACCATTGGTTGTAAAGCACAACCCATTTTTAGAGCTGGTTTAAAAAATGTTTCTAATTGTAGCAGAACTGTCTTTTAAAAATGAATTTACATAATTCTTGGATATCATAAATGGAGATAATGTGGTTTTTTTCTTTACATAATTTTTATATCTTTTCCTATCATTTTTGCTATTATAAATGCTATATTTTATACAACTGCATTTTATAATTGATTATTGGGTTTAAGAATATTATTTTGTTTTATAGATTTTTGTATTCAGCACCCTACTAAATGAATTCCTTAAATTTCTTTAGATTTCCTATGTAGACAAATCATGTTATCTACAAATAACAGCACTATGTCTCTTCCTTGGCAATCTATGCTTCCTAATTACTTTTCCTTTCTTGTTTCATTATCTAGGACAACTAATACAATTTGGAATAGATGTGGTTGTAATGGGTGTATCTGTCTTGTTTAAAAAGTTAATACTTCTTGAATTTCACTATCAAACAGGAAGTTTGCTCTAGGGTTTTTTTGGAGTCCATTTTCTAGTTAAAGGCCATTTCCTTATATTTCTATTTTACTGTAAGTTTTAAATCTGAATTAGTGTTGAATTTTAATCATGTCTCTTTTATCTAGTAACATGACCATATGGTTCTTCTAATCTGTTAATGTGGTGAGTTCTGTTAATAGAATTTTCTGGTTTTAAACAACCTTTGTATTCCTGGAATAAACCCTACCTAGTCATATCATATTACTTCTTTATTCAAGATTGCATTTAGGTTGCTATCATTCTATTTAGGAATTTTGGAATCCACAATTAGATGTAAGCTTAGCCTATAATTTTTCTTGTACCTCATAAAATAAAGTAGATCTCTGTTTTTCCATTCTCTGGTACTGCTTGCATAAATGAAGCTTGGGAATTTTATAAAATTCACTTGCAAAATTATCTTAACCTAGGACTTCGGTGATATATTTTATTACCAATTAAATTTCTATTCATAGTTAGTAGTCTCACATTTTCTACTTCTTGAATGAACGTTGGAGATCACAAACACACATACACATATGTGTATTTTTTTTTTTACTTACCCATTTTATATGTTCTTTAATTTATTAGGACAAATTCATTAAGTGTCATTTTATCATTTCTAAATTTCTATAGTAGTTTATTAATAATTGCTTTTTATTCCTAATTTCCTTGCACTCATTTTGTTATCTGATCAGTCTTGCTAGGCTATTTGTTAATTTGCAAAGAAAATTTTCCATGAGTATTTTTAAAAGTGTCTCTTTTTTTTCCTAGGAATTTATTTAGTTATTTTCAGTAACTTTATTAATGTTCTCTCATTTAAAAAGTAATATCCACTCTATATTTTAAGATTTCAAAGGTAACTAATGTGTTGAATGTAGCAAGTGACCTATTTGCTTATTTATTATTAGTTTCAAAATATTATTTTACAGTACATTATTGTATTACAATTTGCTATTACATTGTATGGTAGTTCCTTTTTCAAATAAAGATATTTTACTTATAACAGGAAATTACGAACTTTAATGATAGTAATTTAAACCTGAACAAAATAAATGAATTTGTTAACTGTTATTTGAGCTACAGACATTAACCTCTGATCTGCCCTACACATTATATTCAGGATGAATCTTGCTATATGGGTACGCATTTAACTCTGCTGTTTTAACTTGCAATCATGTATATTGAGTCTTTTTCCTTCTTTCTTTTTTTTCTTGAATTAATAACAGCTCACATTTCACCCTTAAATATATTGGTTTCACATTTAATCAATTTTATTTTTTAATGTAACTACTTTTGTTTCATTTTCAAAATATTTGGATTTCTCTTTTCAGGTTTCAGAGTCTCAACACTCTGTGCAGACATCTGTCCTGGCTCCTCCAAAGCAAAGGCCTCAGGTCTTCTTGTTGATGACTCTCCAGCCTCCAGCACAATGCCTAGACCATGAAAAACAATGACATTATTGATAGCCATCATTTATCCAGCACTTGCTGTATTCTAGGCTTTGTGCCAAGTGTTTGGCATGCATTATCAAAATTTTTGTTTGTTTGTTTGTTTGTTTTTCTTTTGAAGTATGGTCTTACTATATTGCCCAGGCTGGTCTCAAACTCTTGGACTCAAGTGATTCTCCCACCTCAGCCTCCCAAACGCTGAAACTGTAGGCATATGTCGCTGGACCCAGCTTTCAGAATTTGTTGAAAAAAACAACAATTTCTTTTCAAAAAATCAGGTTCTAAGAAACCCAGAATAGCTAAAGCAATCCTTAGCAGGAAGGGCAAAGCAGCGGGTATCGCAATACCAGACCTTCAACTATACTACAAAGCAATAGTAACAAAAACGGCATGGTATTGGCACCAAAATAGACAGGTAGATCAATGGTTACAGAACAGAGGACACGGACACAAACCCAAATAAGTACAATTTTCTCATACTAGACAAAAGTGCCAAAAATATGCAATGGAGAAAAGAGAGCCTCTTCAATAAATGGTGCTGGGAAAACTGGAAATCCATATGCAACAGAATGAAACTAAACCCCCATCTCTCACCCTGAACAAAAATCAACTCAAAATGGATCAAGGACCTTGGAATCAGACCAGAGACCCTGCATATTATAGAAGAAAAAGTAGGTCCAAATCTTCAACTTGTCGGCTTAGGATCAGACTTCCTTAACAGGACTACCGTAGCACAAGAATAAAAACAAGAATCAATAACTGGGATAGATTCAAACTTAAAAGCTTTCTCTCAGCAAAGGAAACTATCAGCAATGCGAAGAGAGAACCTACAGAGTAGGAGAAAATCTTTGCTACTCATACTTCAGATAGAGCACTAATTTCCAGAACCTATAAAGAACTCAAAAAACTCTACACCAAGAATACAAATAATCCAATCAACAAATGGGCTAAGGAAATGAACACACACTTCACAGAAGAAGATGTACAAGCAGTCAATATATGAAAAAATGTTCAACATCTCTAGTAATAAGAGAAATGCAAATCAAAACTACCCTAAGATTCCATCTCACTCCAATTAGCATGGCGATTATCAAGAATACAAGCAACAATAGGTGTTGGCGAGGATGTGGGGAAAAAGGTACACTCATACATTGCTGGTGGGGCTGCAAATTAGTGCAGCCACTCTGGAAAGCAGTGTGGAGATTCCTTAGAAAACTTGGAATGGAATCACTATTTGACCCAGCTATTCCACTCCTTGGCCTATACCCAAAGGACTTAAAATCAGCAAACTACAGAGATACAGCCACATCAATGTTCATAGCTGCTCAATTCACAATAACCAGATTGTGGAACCAACCTAGATGCCCTTCAATTGACGAATGGATAAAGAAACTGTGGTATATATATACAATGGAATATTACTGCACCATAAAGAATGATAAAATTATGGCATTTGCAGGCAAATGGATGAAATTGGAGAATATCATGTTAAGTGAGATAAGCCAATCTCAAAAAACTAAAGGATGAATGATCTCGCTAATAAGTGGATGATGACACATAATGGGGGCTGGGAGGAGCGCAAGAATGGAGGAAGGAGGGACTGTATAAAGGGAAAAGAGGGGTGGGAGGGGTGGGGGGGGAAGGGGAAAATAACAGAATGAATCAAACAACATTACCCTATGTAAATTTATGATTACACAAATGGTATGCCTTTACACCATGTACAAACAGAGAAACAACATGTATCCCATTTGTTTACAATAAAAATAAATTTTAATAAAAAATCAGGCTCTTACTGGACATAGTGTTGCACACTTGCAATCCCAGCAACTCAGGAGGCTGAGGCAGGAGGATTGCAAGTCCAAAGTCAGCTTTAGAAACTTGGCGAGACCTTTCTCAAAAGAAAAAATACAAAGGACTGGGGATGCACCTCAGTTGTTAAGCACCCCTGCCTTCAATCCCCAGTGCCAAATAAATAAATAAATAAAATCAGGCTCTCTTAAAACTAAAACTAGATTGGTAGTTGCTAGGTCTGTGGGGAGGGAAAATGGGGGAGAAATGGGGAGATGTTTAATGAGTTTAGAGTTTCAGTTTTATTAGATGAAAATGTTCTAGAGATTTGTGGTAAAACAATGTGAATATAATTTATGCTACTGTACCGTGTGCTGAAAACTGACTAGGGATCTGGCAGTCTAGGGTAACGGTAGAGTGCTTGCCTAGCATGCTTGAGGCCCTGGATTCCATCTCTAGTAGCAACCAACCAACAAACAAGCAAATCTCAAACTAAAAATATAAAAACTACACAACAACAATAAACAATTAGTAGGGTAAATTTTTTCTGTAAGTCTGTAACTCAACAAAAATATTTGTTTTTAAATTAGGTCCTCTTAGAACTAAAAGGAACTAGCACCTCACAACTGTTAGCATGACCATTGTTAAGAAAACAAAAGATAACACGTGTTGGTGAGGAGGTGGAGAAATTAGAATCCTATTGTCAGTGGGAAATGTAAAATTGTGCAGCTACTAAGGAAAACAGTATGGGGGTTCCTCAAAAAATTAAAAATAGGACTACCCTATGATCCAGCAATCCCATTTCGAGGTATATAGTTAGCCTTCATTATCCACAGGTTTCATAGCTGGGGATTTAACAAAACTTGGACTGAATATATTTGAAAAAAATGTATATGTACTGAACTCGTACAGACCTTTTTTCTTATTATTCTATAAACAATTCAGCATAGCAACTATTTACAAATAATTTACATTTTAAAAAATTTTTGGATGCTGTGCATTGAACCCAGGGACTTGTGCATGCTAAGCACTCTACCACCAAGCTACATCTCTGGACCCCATATTGCATTTACATTGTATGACATAATAAAAGTAATTTAGAAATGATTTAAAGCACATGGGAGGATGTGTCTAGGTTCTATGCATGTAGTATGCTATGCTGTTTTTATAAGAGGGACTTGAGTGTTTGCAGATTTTGGTGTCTGTGGTGGTCCTGAAACCAATTCCCCAGGGGTATTGAGGGATGGAAAACTGAGTCTCAAAGATGTATTTGCATACCTATGTTCACTGAAGCATTACTTACAATAGTTAAAGAGGTAGAAGCAATCCAAATGTCCATTGACTAATGAATGGATAAAGAAAATGTAGCATATGTATAAATGGAATACTATTCATCCTTATAAAAGGAAGCAAATTCTGACACATGCTACAATATAGATGAACCTAAAGGACATGATGTAAAGTTAAATAAGACAGACACCAAAAGACATACACTGTATGATTCTTACACAAAACAGATTGTTGCCAGGATGGTGAGGGAAAATGGGGAGGTGCTTAAATGAATATAGAGTTTCAGTTTGCTAAGATGGAAGAAGATCTAGAGATCAGTTGTGCAACAATGTCAATACACTTAACAGTACTGAACTGTAAACTTAGAAATGGTTAAGATGGTAAGTTTTATGTTATGTGGTTTTTTTCAACCACAATGCAAAATGAAAAAAAAATTAAATCAGGCCCTCTCATTCTGCGAATTAAGACACTAAGACTCGGGTTACAAGGCTTATTCAAGGGCCAAGAACCAACTCTGAAGTGCTGATCTGAGACCTGAGGGTGTTCAAAGAAAGACCAAAGAAAGATTTTTTATTGATTTTAAATTTGATTTTATTTTCCTTAGAATTTAACAAAATGAAGCAAGTACTAAAAATTTCCTCCTCTTAAAGGGGGAAGTATACATTTTTATTCTTATTCTTTAGTCAACATGACATAAAGATTTATCTTCCTAAAATGATTCACCCCGGATAAAGGCAAAATATGAATGTTTCAAAAACCAACATTCATTTTCAAATACAGTGATAGGACAAAAATGAATGGATGAGATAATTTAAAATCTTTAAGTACCCTGAATTGTGATTTTAAAAAAAATCTAATAAACCAACTGATATAGAATGTGTAAGCAGTGGTATAAAAGTAGAAATGTTCTACTCTAATAGGACTTTAATCTCTCTCAGTTTATATTGGCCTCTCCCCACTAACTGCAAAGAATTCCTTCTTTCTACTCTTTCCCTCAATGAACTTTTCTAACTCATTTTCCTCCTTTCATCTTAAGAATTTCTGTAGCTTGTCTGTTTTCAATAGTTTCTACCCTGAGAGATAAAGAGACTAATTCATAACACATTACAGTAGGTTGATTAATGGCCACTGAAAGATATCAAGTGCTAATCCCTGGAATTTGTAAATGTTATTTAATTTGGAGAAATAATCTTTGTAGATGTGATTAAATTAAGGATGTTGAGATGAGGTAACAACCCTGGATTATCAGAGTAAGCTTTAAATGCCATCACAAGTGTCCTTATGAGCAGGATCTAACAGGAAACAATGCAGATACACAGGAGAAGGCAATATGAAGACAATGTGAAGACAAGGCAGATGTTGGAATGGTGCAGCCACCAGAAGCTGGAAGAGGCAGGGAACAGAGTCTCTGAATCATTCCCCACCAAGAGAGCATGGCCTTGCCAGATTTCAGACTTCCAGTCTCCAGAACTGTGAGAGAATAGATTTCTTCTGTTTAAGCCATCAGGTTTGTGGCAATCTAATACAGCAGCTTCAGGACGCTAATGAAGGTATATTCATGTGTGCCACCCATATTTTTTATGTTCACTGAAATAGAATAGACGTAAGTGATAGAAAAGAATATCTATAAGATAATTTTTAAAACATCTTCATGGCTAGAGGGGAAATTCAGTGGAAACTCGAGATTAAAACATTAAAACTCAACACATAAGGTCAAAAAAATGCATTTCCCCTGATCTTGCAAAAGTTCCTCTTTGTTTTAAACCACAGGAGTTGTCCTTAGAACAAAACTCTGTGAAGAAAACACACTATGGCTTGAATCCACTGGGATCAGACAACAAAAGAAATGGATTAGTAGCCAGAGGATTACTGCAGACTCCAGAGTTGTAATTATCAATAGAATTTCTGATGCCAAGTGCCAGCCTTGGCTGGATCCTGAGCTTATGGGCTGGGCTGCGTGCCTACTCTCAGGGCCTGTGGAACTAACCCAGAAGCCCATTAAGGTTGGTCTCCATGGTCTCTGGCCCCATTTTACTGTTCTGGAGTAAGGAGTCCAGCCTTTCCTGAAGTAGGCATAGATAATGACCCCAAAAGGTCAGAGACGACTAAGGTCTAGGGTTGCCAGGTTTAGCAAGTAAAAATATAGAGGACACTATTCAATTTGAACTTCAGATAAACAATGAAAAAGCAAGTTTAGTATGGTATATCCAATGCAATATATGGAACATATTTATGCTAAAAATAGTATTTGCTATTCACATGAAATTCAAGTTTAACAGTCTGTTTTAATAAAGAAAATCACAACCCTAATGAGGAACAACCCCTGTGTTTTCAGACTGTAAGCTCAGGTCCGTTTGTGGGGACAGATAAAGTAAGTGCAAACAATTGTGGGATGGGCCATAGGCTGTCTTGAGATGGGTACCATTCAAATATTAAAGACCCACTAAGAGTTTAATTCTGCCTGGAAATATGATGAAAGTTTGGGGAGGCTGTAGCCTTAGAAGAATGAGGAAGATCTGGACCAGAGGAGGTGGTACAGAGGTCCTTCAGGCAGTGGGGTCAACCTGAGCTGAGCAGAGAAGTGGGAACCAGTATTGAGAAATTAACAGATGGCCTCAAAGATGATAGATGGGGAGAGATGAAGTCCAAGAGCCAATAAGGATGTTAGTTTTGGGCCTAGGTAGACTAAGGTGAATAAAGACGTCTTCATCAGACTCCGCCCATTTCCCACAAGACCTAAGGCTTCTGATGTCATGGAAGAGGCAACATGTCCATGAAACAATGGAGTTTCCACTCTCTTAACAGATGTATTACATTTACTATACAAGGCATTAAGACTGTTTACCAACTCAAAGTTTGGGTGTAGGGTGGTTAAGGAGAAGGAATCTTTTTGTTACAGAAGAAATCTCTGAATTGAGTGTCCCACTCCATAGGAGTTGGAAGAGGAAAATAGGCAAGGAATGAACTGGAACAACAAATCATTTTCCAGTTGTGATAAGGATACTTGCGGACAAAAAGGTTGGGAAAAGAGGCTGGTACTAAGAGTGGGACAAGAAAGGAATTGGAGTGTTACTGTTGACTACTAACTCATTAAAGGACTTCTTTTTTTTTTAATTTTTAGATATTGATAGACCTTTATTTTTTTCATTTATGATGCTGAGAATCGAACCCAGTGCCTCACACATGCTATGCAAGTGCTCCACCACCAAGCCACAACCCCAGCCCCATTAAAGGACTTCTTAGGGGATCATCACTTCTCTCCAGTGCCAGAGGAAAGGAACTGGAGATCTTGTACCTTGGTTCCCACCTCATGTAGAATCTCTGCCTTACAAAGAAAGAACTATGGATGGGCTCTGTGTTTGGGAGTGTGGAGGTGGGTAGGGGTGGAGGAGGGCACTGCCTATATGCTTCCATCTTTAAAGAGGAAGAACAAAGCCCCCGTTTTGAAATAACAGTTAAGGATGAGCTTTTAGAAGATTAAAAATCCACTGTTCAAGGGTGCTCAGCAGACTGCTCAATCTGGTGCAATCAGAAAACTACTTATTAATGCCTCCATTCTTTAGATTACAAAAAGTATATTTCATTGAAGGTAAGTTATAAACTATAATTATTTACTCAGAATTGAGGATTGTGTAACAGTCTTTCTTCATCAAAAATGCAGAGGGTTTTAGAAAGGAGATTAACAAATTTTGAGAGCCAGGCTGTGTGTTTATGTTCATTTTTCTTTAATAAAAAATACCAAACCTTTCTGAATATCATCCCAAAGTTCCATGATTATAATTTATGGCAACATTTGTCAACTCCTGAATAGCATACATCATTGTCAGATTATGTTTTCTCACTTCTGCACCATTTTCTGAGTGCCCATCCAGTCGGATACATATAAATCTTCATTTCTCATAGGGATGTATCAAGGAACATTCAGCACTAATGTATCATTTGTCCATGTCTTAGGTTAAAATTTATTTAAAATGAGTGGGTGTCTTGTTTGTATTGTCATTAGGGAGGCCACATGTTAGCATATATGTGGAAATGTTTTTATTTTTTAAGAGTTCAAAAAAGGGTACCCCTCAAGAAGCATTAATTGCATATCCAAGTACAGTACAAAAGAAAAACAATAACTTAAGTTCTAGCCATGTCAAATATCTATTAACTTTATTCCATCCATTTCCAACTTTAAGTTTAATGTCTAAAAGGAAAACCAAACAAAGCAGAAACTAATTTTATTATACAGCTATACAATGTATAATCTGTGCCTGAAAAAACTAGAGGTACCTCCATGTTCTGAGTATAACATCTCTATAAGTCTGATCAAATTATAATTTAATCTAGTAGAGCAGTTGGATCTCCAAATAATTTCCTTTTGTGTTAGTCAGCTTTCCATTGCTATGACAAAATACCTGAAATAAACAACTTAAAAGAGGAAAGATTTATTTTGTCTCATGGTTTCAGAGGCTTCAGTTCATGGTTGCTTGGCACTAATACTTTTGAGACTGTGGTGAAGTGGTACATTATGGTAGAAGCATGTGGCAGAGAAACCTATTCACCTCATGGCAGCCAGGAAGCAAAGAGAAAGAGAGGAGGGACCAGGGTCCCTTCTCCTTCAAGGGCACTTCCAGTGACTCAACTTCCTCCATCTAGGCCCCACCATTTTTTGTTTTGTTTTTATTAGTGCATTATAGTTTTACATAAATATGGGGTAGGTCCCAACTCTTAAAAGGTTCTACCACTTCTCAATAGTGCCATCAGCTGGGTGCCAGCCTTTCACACATGGCTATCAGGGGACATTTAAGATCCAGACCATACACCTTTCCATGTAGTGAAAAAATAAGAATTATGTCCTAATATTGAGAAGTGCTCACTGTACTTTGATTTAATAACTGGTTTTATCTTTGATACTACTTACGAATTGTGCAAGTGTATAATTTTCCCAAAGTAAAAGTTTCTTTTAAGTACAAAGTAATAAGCTTTTTCTGATAATGCACAAGTAGTTATTTTTCAGAAAATAGAGGGCCATTGCTTTGAGGATTTTTCAAATGCAGGTTCTCTAACTTATTGTTTGTTTATTTTTCTGGTGCTGGGGATGGAACCTAGGTCCTTGCACATGCTGAGCAAGTGATCTACCACTGAGCCACATCCGCAGCAGATTCTCTAATTCTTTTTGTAGTTCTCTCCTTTTAAAACATTTATTCTTTACCCTTTATTAAGAATTGATGCATCTGCTGCTTTAAAAACATTCTAAGGTCTTCTTGGGAATACATATATTATGCTCTCAAATCCTGAAATAGCTGTTCTGGAGTATAGAACAAAATCATTGAAGTTCTGAAGATGAACTTTCTAATTTCCTCAATTTTTACATGTTTTCAGTTCTTATGGGTTTCTGAGTATTATATTCTAACCCATGATTTTCCTTCCTCAGTGTATGAGATTGTAATATTATAGAGTTACAATCACTGCTAAGAAATATCTTTCCTATTAGGTCTTATCTTGAGCCTTTGAAATGCTGAAGCTAAGGTTCTTCTGGCTGTGTTAAAAGCTGGAAGGTTGTGGAGTAAAGGTAGAGGTTGGTACAAGAAGGAGTCTTCCATTTTTGCAGTTTTCAGTCACTTGTGTGTTGAAAAGGTTAAAAACTTATAAAGCTCCAAGTAGGATGCCTGCTTGTTGACCTAATTTAGAGAAATTAATGTTTCCAAAGGAATTTGCTCAAGAATATGCAGAACAGGTGTACCTGTAGTACTAGCTACTCTGGAGGCTGAGACAGGAGGATCACTTGAGTCCATGAGTTCTGAGGCCAGCTTCAGTAACACAGCGAGAACCCCATCTCAAACAACAAAAAGTCCAGGCATGCCTATAATCCCAGTGGCTCAGGAGGGTAAGGCAGGAGGATCGAGAGTTCAAAGCCAGCCTCAGCAAATTAGCAAGGCCCTAAGCAACTTAGCGGGACCTTGTCTCAAAATAAAGTATAAAAAAAGGCTGGGAATGCGGCTCAGTGGTTGAGTGCCCCTGAGTTCAATCCTTGGTACGGAAAAAAAAAAAAAAAAAAGGAACATGCAGATCTATGTCATTGGGATAGCTACCGCTGAGGACAGATTTATTGTCCTTGTGTGGTTATACAATGGTTTATTCAATCAATTCCCTACTGACATGTGGACTGCTTCCAAATTTGTTTGTACAAATAATGTTGAATAAAAAACCTTATGCATAGATTATTTCAAATCCATTCACATGTAATTCACATTTGATTCACAGAAGGGGGGTTTCTGGATCAAATTGCAAGTGCATTTTTGGTAGATACTATGCCCTAGCCACTGTTTTAGCACAGAAAACTCCCGGCTAGGATTTCTGTGTCAGTGTTCTTACCCCAATAGTGATGCTGGAGTACTGTGACTTCTCAGAGGAATGACACTGGAGTTATCTCTGGAAGAACAGGCAGGCATGACCAACCAATGTGACACAGAGAACACATCCTACTTTCCTTTTCTGTTGCCCTTTTCCTCTGTCAGCATCACTCTCTTCAGCGGTTTTTGTGAGGCCCCAGAGCATGCTCCCCAGGGAACCCTGGTAATGCCCCCTCTATCTCTACCCTCTCTAGTGTGTCTTAGAAAGGTCTTCTCACTTCATCAAAAAGCATCTCTTACATTTCCCTTGAGATCATCTCTGAAGATTTATAAATAATCCACCACAAAGTTTTAATGACATCATATATTACTGAATGGGGATTTCAGTTAAACACTGCCTTACCCAAAGGACCACCCTAATGGTGGAAATTTCCATGCCCAAAGTAGGCCTACTGAAATGTCTATAGGGAGTCTATTGTCTCATGCTCCATGCCTTCCTCTAGCACTCTTCTCTAACCATAGGCCTATACAAGGGAAGCATTGAGTGTTTCTTTACTCTTATACCGAGAAAAATCCTCAATTGCCAAGTCTGGCACTAGAAATATGATCTGGTGCCTGATGAAAGAGTGGTCCCTTGTGCTCTCTTTTGAATAAACTCACCATAGCCGTATGATAAAACTATTATTCCGAGAGTTAATCTTATTAAGAGTTTGGAAGAATAGTGGAATGAATATGACTTAGCTTTCCCATGTACATATGTGAATATATCACAGTGAATCTCACCATTATGTACATCCACAAGACATTAATTTAAAAACATCCTATAAGCAAATAGCAGAAAGATCAGGAGGGTAGAAGGAAGGGAATGGGGGAGGGGTGGGGAGGGAAAGGGGAAGTATGCAAGACTGAATTAGAGCAAATTATATTCCATGCTTTTATAATGAGGTCAAAATGAATCCTAAATGTTATGCATAACTAAAAAGAATCAATGAAAAAGATCAATATGCCTATTTCACATATCTATAAAGCAGTAAACAATGCAAGTCCAATTGAGAAAACTATTAATGTTTGCAATGTAAACAAAATATAAATGTGATTATGATATATCTAATAAAATATACATATGGAATCATTTAAATACAAAAAAAAAGAGATTGAATTTGATGGCTGGTTAATCAGCAAATATTTCAGGGGCAAACTTCCATCTGAGAGACAGGAGCTAACAGATAAATCCATTCCCCTTTCTTTGTTGTCTTCACCCTCCACCCCCAACTTCCTTCTGCCCCCACCAGCCAGGGAAGTCCTGAGAGAGGGTTGACAGGGCTTCTTTGGAACGCACTCCCACAGACTGAGCAATCAATCTGCACTAAGAGGCAGCCAAGTTGCTAATGCACCATTGTATTGGTTCTCTGTCCTTCTCTGCTTCACATGCCAAGTAGGGTAACAACATATATGCCCACTGCCTCAGCCTCTGCTTTTTGAGGAAATCAATCTAAGACATAAAAGGTAAAAAGAGTGAGTGAAGCTATAGCAGCTACACTGGTTCTAATTAAGAAGCACTGACAGAAAGGAGCCAGACATTGGCAAGCATTGATTCAAAGTAGGATATAGCTCCGCTTAGACTGGGAAAAGAACATAGGTAAGAAAAGCTTCTTAGACTAGGAAGCATCAACAATCCTTGTGTTAAAAAATTGAGAGAAAAAAATTCATATGTAAAAAAAACACATAGTCAAAAGAAATATAACAAACAAAATATGCAAATTATAGTTACATACAAAAGTTCTTAACAATAAGAAGGAAAGAACAGAAAAATACCTAAGAGATATAATCAGAGGGTTAGTAGAAAAGAAAAGCAATGAATTTTAAATACATGAAAAAATGCTCAACTTCACTCATAATGAAGGAAATGCAAATCACAACTGCACTGAGATACTATTTCTTGTTTATCTGGCAAAAATTCAAGTTTCAAAATGCACTCTGTTGGTGAGACTGTGGGAACATAGGCACAGTTATTCATTGCTGGTGGGAGTGCAAAATGTTATAGCCCCTATAGAAGGGAATTTGGCATTATCTAGCAAAAAGGCAAATGCATTTACAGTTTGATTCAGCAATCCTACTTCTAAGAATCAAAAGTAAATTACATCTGAACAGATTTGAAATAATAAGCATAAGGTTATTTACTGAGCATTATTTATGCAAACAATCATTTGGAACAATTCACACATCCATCAATGAGAACAGACTGAATAGATCACTGTACAGTCACACAAGGGGTATTATATTATCATTTTTTAAAAAAGTATGAGAATCTCTATTAGTTTACATGGCTGCTTTACCAAATTAATACAAACTTTATGGCTTCTCATAGTTCTGGAAGCCAGAAGTCCAAAATCAACATATCAGTAGAGATAGCTCTTTTTTTCCTTTTCTTTTTTTCTTTCTTTCTTTCTCTTTCTTTTCTTTTCTTTTTTTTTTTTTTTTTTTTAACCAGTGATTGAACCTGGGATGCTCAACCACAGAGCCACATTCCCAGCTCTTTTATTTTTTATTCTGAGATAGGATGTCACTAAGTTGCTAAGGGCCTCACTAAGTTGCTGAGGCTGGCCTTGAACTTGTGATCCCCCTAATCTCAGCCTACAGAGCAACAGAGATTACAGAAGACTGCCATGATGCCCAGGGGGATGGCTCCTTCTTGAGGCTTTGAAGGGGAAATTGTTTTATACTTTCCTCCCTGCATCTGGAGACTGCCAATAATCCTTGACATTCTTTAGCTGGTAACTACAAACATTATGGCTTAATATTCTTTAGCTGGTAACTGTATTTTAATCTCTACCTCTATCTTCACATGGTCTTCCTCTCTGTGTCTCATAGCTCCTCTTTTCTTTTATAAAGACACTCGTGTTTAGATTTTGGGCTCGGCTCAATCCAGAATGATCTCATCTCAAGATTCTTATCTTTACATCTACAAAGACCTTTATTCCATATAAGGTCACATTCTGAGGTACTAGATGGATGTATCTTCTAGGGGAAAAATTAGAACCTCTACAGTCCCCATATACTGACATGGATTAATTTCCAGAATATATCACTAAATTCAAAAAGCAAAATGTATAACAGTGTTTAATATTTGTGTCTTTCTTTAATTTTTTTTGAGACAAGTTCTTGCTATGTTGCCCAAGCTAGACTTAAACTCAAGATCGTCCTGCCTCAGTCTCCTGAGTAGCTGGGATTACAGGAGTGTGCACAGTGTTTGTAGTGTATTTGTGTGAGCAAGGAGAAAAAATAAGAATACATACACACATATGCATAAATTTACACATATGTATTTTCAAAAAGTATCCCTAGAACTCTGGGTATGGGGACAAAGGGCAAAGACAGGAATACAAAAGAGACTTCTGAATATACTTTTGTAAATATAGTTTTGGAATGAAAAGACAGGCATGCAGAATGGATTAAAAAACAAGACAACTATATATTGTTTGCAAGACACTCAACTTAAAGGCAAGAAAAACCATGGGCTGAAAGTAAAAAGATGGAAATTAATATGCCACGCGAAAGGAACCTGAAAACAAGCAGGAGCAGCTACTGTCCTATCCAACGAAGCACACGTCAAGCCAAAATTAATCAGAAGAGACAAAGAAAGTCACTTCATACTGGTAAAGGGAACAATCCAATAGGAAGATATAACAATAATAAATATTTATGCCCCAAATGTTGGTGCACCTAATTACATAAAATACACACTACTCAAATTAAAGACTCAGACCCCAGTAAAATAACACTGGATAATTTTAACACACCTCTCTTACCAATAGATAGGTCATCCAAAATAAACTCAACAAAGACTCTCTTTTTTTTTAACTTTTTAAATTTGTTTTCTTCAGTTATACGTGACAGTAGAATGTATTTTGACATACCATACATACGTGGAGTATAACTTCCCACTTCTGTGATGGTACATGATGTGAAGTTACACTGCTCATGTATTCATATATGAACATGGGAAAGTTATGTCCAATTCATTCTACTGCCTTTCCTATTCTCACCCCCACTTCCCCACACTCCGCCCTCTCCAATCTGGTGAACCACCCCCACCCCTAGCCTATTGTGAGTCAGCAACCACATATCAGAAAGAACATCCAGCCTTTGTTTTTGGGGGATTGGCTTATTTCACTTAGCATGATAGTCTCCAGTTCCATCCATTTGCCTGCAAATGCCAGAATTTCATTCTTCTTTATGGCTGAGTAATATTCCATTGTGTATATATACCGTATTTGCTTTATCCATTCATCTGTTGAAGGACACCTAGGTTGGTCCCATAGTTTAGCTATTGTGAATTGAGCTGCTATAAATATTAATGTGGCCATGTCATTATAGTATGCTGATTTGAAGTTCTTTGGTTATCTCCTGAGGAGTGGAATAACTGGGTCAAATGGTGGTTCCATTTCAAGTTTCTTGAGGAATGTCCATACTGCTTTCCAGAGTTGATGCATCAACAATGTACAAGTGAATCTTTTCCCCCACATCCTCACTAACATTTATTATTACTTGTATTCTTGATAATTGCCATTCTGACTGGAGTGAGATGAAATCTCAATGTAATTTTAATTTGTATTTCTCTAATTGCTAGCGATGTTGAGCATTTTTTCAGACATTTTTTGACAGATCATATTTCTTCTGTGAAATCTCTGTTCAGTTCCTTTGCCCATTTATTAACTGGGTTATTTGTTTTTTTTTTTTTGTTTTTTTTTTTTTTTTTGGTGTTAAGTTTTTTGAGTTCTTTCTATATCCTGGAGATAAATGCTCTATCTGAGGTGCTGGTGGAAAAGACTTTCTCCCATTCTGTAGGCTCTCTCTTCACATTCTTGATTGTTTCCTTTGCCGTGAAGAAGCTTTTTAGTTTAAAAATAAGGAATGCTTCACGAATTTGTGTGTCATCCTTGCACAGAGGCCATGCTAATCTTCTCTATATCATTCCAATTTTAGTATATGTGCCGCCAAAACAAACACTCAGTAAAGACTCTTTGGACCTAAAAAATATTATAAATCAAATGAACCTAACAGACTTCTATAAAAGATATCATCCACCAACAGCTGAACGCACTTTCCTCTTAGTAGCTCATGGAACCTTCTCCAAAACAGACGATATTTTAGGCCACAAAGCAGCTTTTAGCAAATGTAAAAAGCAAACCAAAAACAAAAGATATTATTCCTTGAAATAATGGAATGAAATTAAAAATCAATCCCCCCCAAAATAGAAACCATATAAATATATGGAGATTGAAAAATAAAAGGGTAATAGAAGAAATCATGGAGAAATTCAGAAATTCTTAGACTAAAACAAGAATAGTGATACAACATACTAGAACTTCAGAGACACTCTAAAGGCAGTTCTAAAATGAAAGTTTGTAAGTATGAATTCCTACATAAGAAAATCAGAAAAATCTCAAATAAAAACCTAATTATGTATCTCAAGGTCTTTGAAAAACAAGAACAAACCATTTCCAAAACCAGTAGAAAGAAGTAAATAATTAAGATCAGAGCCAAAATCAGCAAAATAGAGAATAAAAATACACAAAGAATCAATGAAAGGAAGAGTTAGATCTTTGAAAAGATAAACAACATGAATAAGTCCTTAGACAAACTAACCAAAAGAAATAAGACCCAAATTAACAAAATTAGAGATGATAAAAGAGAAATCACCACAGATAATACAGAAATCCAGAGGATCATTAGGGACTATTTTGAAAACTTAGACTCCAATAAATTGGAAAACCTAGAAGAAACTGAAACATTTCTAGACATGTATGACCTATCAAATTGAATCAAGAGGACACAGAAAACCTAAACAGACCAATAACTAGCAATGATATAGAAGCAGTAACAAAAAGCCTTAAGGACCTGGGTTCGATCCCCAGCACCAAAAAAAAAAAAAAGAAAAGAAAAGAAAAGAAAAAGAAAAACCCAGGACTAGATGGATTCTCAGCTGAATTCAATCAGACTTTCAAAAAGAAATAATGTCAATCCTCCCCAAATTATTCCATGAATAAAAATGGAGGAAACACTTCCAAATTCATTCTATGAAGCCAGTATTACACTTATACCAAAACCAGATAAGGACACATCCACGAAAGGAAACTACAGACCAAAAACCCTGATGAACTTAGATGCAAAAATACTTAATGAAATATTTGCAAGTCAATTCAACAAACAACATATTAAGATTAGACATAGTGACCAGGTTGGCTTCATTCCAGGACTGGAAGGATGGTTTAACATATGCAAATTGATAAATGTAACTCACTACATAAATAAAGAACAAAAATCATAGTCATCTCAATAAATGTAGAGAAAGTTTTGACAAAATTCAGCACCATTCATGATAAAATACTGAAGAAACTAGGGATAGGAGGAACTTACTCAATATCATAAAGGCTATATACAACATACTCAAAGCCAACATCATAGTGAATAGGGAAAAACTGAAAGCATTTCCTTGAAAATCTGGAAAGGGATAAGACTGTCCACTCTCACCATTCATATTCAATATAGTACTAGAAATTCTGGCCAGAGCAATTAGGCAAGACAAAGAATTAAAAATCATAAAAACAGGAAATGGAAGAAAACAAATTATCACTATTTGCAGATGATATGATCCTATTCTTAGAAGAGTCAAAAAACTCCATGAGAAGACTTCTATGGCTAATAAACAAATTCAGCAAAGTAGCAGGCTAACAACATACAAAAATTAATAGCTTTTTTATATGCCAATAATAAATCTGTTGAGAAAGAAATCAGGAAAACAATCCCATTCACAATAGCTGCAAAAAATAAATTAAAATAAAATATCTAGGAATAAATGTAACCAAGGAGGTGAAAGAAATCTACAATGAAAACTAGAACACTGAAAAAGAAATTGAAGAAGATGGAAAGACCTCCCATATTCATGGATAGGTAGAATTAATACTGTTAAATTGACCTTACTTCCGAAAGTAATATACAGATTCAATGCAATCTCCATCAAAATATCAAATACATTCTTCACAGAACTAGAAAAAATAGTCCTAAATTTCATTTTAGAGAATAAAAGACCCAGAATAGTCAAAACAATTTTAAGCAAAAAAGCAACACTGAAAGCATCACAATACTTGACTTCCAATTATACTACAGAGCTATAGTAACAAAAACTGCATGGTACAGACATAAGAACAGACACATAGACCAATAGTATAGAATAGAAAACACAAAGACAAACCTACACAGATACAGTCATCTGATCTTAACAAACATGTCGAAAACATATGTTGGAGAAAAGACAGCCTTTTTAGCAAATGGTTCTGGGAAAACTAGTTACCCATATGTAGAAGAATGAGATCAGACCAGACCCATATTTCTCACCATGTGCAAAAGTGAACTCAAAATAAATCAAAGACCTAGGAATTAGATGAGAAACTATGCAACTCTTAGAAGAAAACAGAGTCAACACTCCAACATATAGGCACAGGCACAACTTTCTCAACAGGACCCCTAAAGTTCAGGAAATAATTCCAGGTGTTAATAAATGAGATGGTATCAAATTTAAAAAGCTTCCGCACAGCAAAGTAAACAAATAGGAATGTGAAGAGAGAACCTACAACATGGGAGAACATCTTTGCTAGTTACTCTTCTGACAGAGAATTAATATCTAGAATTTATATAGAACTCAAAACACTTAACACCAAAAAATTAATATTAACCCGATCAATAAATTGGCAAAAGAACTAAACAGACACCTCTCAATGAAGAAATACAAATGACCAACAAGTATATGAAAAAATGTTCAATATCATTAGCAATTTGGGAAATGCAAATCAAAACTACACTGAGGAGGTTTCAAGATGGCGGACTAGAGGGCGGCTGCATTTCATGTTGCTCCAGGACTCAGGATTCAAAAGAGGAGATAGTGAGTGACTTGGGACCAACTCAAAGCCGCAGGGTGAGTTTCTCCCATTGGGGAGGCCTCCCGGATGGGGCAGTAGCCCCGGAACGCAGGGAACTTTGTGAAGTAGAGTTGCCCGGCGAGATGCCCCTCCCCCCGCTGGAGCGGTAAACACGGACCACTGGGAACTTTGCAGAGGAAGCCGCTCAGCACAGCGCTTGGTTTCAGAGTAACCCGCCAGGCTTCGGCGGCTGCCCAGAGGAGGGGCCGCATAGGCAGGTGATTAGGTGCAGAGCAGGGTCCCAGGACCTAAGCGGTTTTTCGGCGAAAGAGCTTCAGAGACAAGCTGAGGGGTGGAGCGAAGGTTCCAGGACTGCGGGCAGCTTCTCTGAGGAGAGGCAGCCTAAGGAGACTTGTCTGTGAAGGGTGAGGCTCCCAGGCCCAGGAGTAGGGCCGGGCCCCTGGGAACGTTGCCTGGGAAGGCTGCCCTGCCCAGGCGGCAAGATACCCTTCTCCCCGCTGGAGCAGTGAACACGGACAGCTGGGAACTTTGCAGAGGAGGCCGCGCAGCACAACACTTGGTTTCGGAGCAACCCACTGGGGCTCCGGCGGCTGCCAGAGGAAGAGCTGGGCGGCAAGCTGTTTGGCCTCAGAGCAACCACCTGAACAACGGGGGGGGGGGGTCCTGAGGAGATGGAGGTACGCAGTGAGTTGCTTGGTCTCCAAGCGACCACACAGAACACCAGGTGACTGCCTGGAGGAAGAGGCGAGCGGCGGGTCACTGGGGCTCAGAGCATCTGTACGAGGCTCCAGGTGGCTGCTCAGAGGAGGGGTCGCATAGCCAGGCGATTAGGTGCAAAGCACGATCCGGTCCGGGGACCTAGGCGCCTTTTCTTGAAAGAGCTACTCAGAGACAAGCTGAGGGGCGGAGCGAAGGTTCCAGGACTGCGGGCAGCTTCTCTGAGGAGGGGCCACCTAAGGAGACTCGTCTGCGAAGGCATGGCTCCCAGGCCCAGGAGGTAGGTCTGGGCACCTGGGAACGTTGCCTGGGAAGGCTGCCCTGCCCAGGTGGTAGTTGTGGACTG
Source organism: Sciurus carolinensis (assembly GCF_902686445.1). Lineage (NCBI taxonomy): Eukaryota > Metazoa > Chordata > Mammalia > Rodentia > Sciuridae > Sciurus > Sciurus carolinensis. The sequence goes on from NC_062232.1 coordinate 36,959,204, forward strand.
AGGGGAACCTCTAGGAGGGGAACTGACCAGCAAGACCTCCCCACCGAGTGAGTCTTCCCCGCCGGGTGAGGTTTTCCCACAAGGACGGTAAAACCAGAGACACAGGCACAAACAGGCATTGCCTCAGCCCGCAGCCTAGTTCCCCTTTGGATGACCATTGCTCAACAAGTGGAGGCACCTCTGCCCACTAGCATGGAATATACCTCACCTGAAGACCACCACCCCTAGAGAGGCAGCTTCCTTGTGGAGAACCGCATTATCAACTTCCTCCAAGACTTCAGGCTACTGAAGGATAAGAGGGGATACACTAGCAATCTTCAGGGACATTATAAGTCAATAGAGGAAATCTGCAATATCTCAGCAGTCCACTGATACCTGAACAATATGAGAAAACAAGGGAAGAAAATGCCTCAAACAAATCTGGATGTTACATCAATAAAATCCAATGACAGCATGGCAGAAGAAATGACAGAAAGGGAGTTCAGAATGTACATAATTAACATGATAAGGGAAGCAAACGATGAAATGAAAGAGCAAATGCAGGCATTGAATGATCGCACCAATCGACAGTTAAAAGAGCAAATACAGGAAGCAAAAGACCATTTCAATAAAGAGTTAGAGATATTGAAAAAAACCAAACAGAAATCCTTGAAATGAAGGAAACAATAAACCAAGGTAAAAACTCCATAGAAAGCACAACCAATAGGATAGAACACCTGGAAGACAGAACCTAGGATATTGAAGACAAAATATTTAACCTTGAAAACAAAGTTGAACAAACAGAGAAGATGGTAAGAAATCATGAACAGAATCTCCAAGAACTATGGGATATCATGAAAAGGCCAAATTTGAGAATTATTGGGATTGAGGAAGGCTTAGAGAAACAAACCAAAGGAATGAACAATCTATTCAATGAAATAATTTCAGAAAATTTCCCAAATCTGAAGAATGAAATGGAAAATCAAGTTCAAGAGGCTTATAGGACTCCAAATACACAAAATTACAACAGACTCACACCAAGGCACATTATAATGAAAATACCTAACATACAAAATAAAGACAGAATTTTAAAGGCTGTGAGAGAAAAGAACCAAATTACATTCAGGGAGAAACCAATACGGACATCAGCAGATTTTTCAATCCAGACCTTAAAAGCTAGAAGGGCCTGCAAAAACATTTTTCAAGCCCTAAAAGAAAATGGATGCCAACCAAGAATCTTATACCCAGCAAAACTTACCTTCAGATTTGACGATGAAATAAAATCCTTCCATGATAAACAAAAGCTAAAAGAATATACAAAAAGAAAGCCAACATTACAGAACATTCTCAGCAAAATATTCCATGAGGAAGCGATGAAAAACAAAGAAGCAAATCAGCAAAGGGAGGAGCTATCCTAAAGGCTCTCAAATAAAGAGGAACCAAGTCATATCAAAAATAAACAAATAAATTTAAAAAATGAACCAAATGACCGGAAATACAAATCATATCTCAATAATAACCCTGAATATTAATGGCCTGAATTCATCAATCAAAAGATATAGACTGGCAGATTGGATTAAAAAGAAAGATCCAACAATATTCTGCCTAAAAGAGACTCATCTCATAGAAAGAGATACCCATAGACTAAAGGTGAAAGGATGGGAAAAAAAATACCATGCACATGGACTCAGTAAAAAAGCTGGGATATCCATCCTCATTTCAGATAATGTGGACTTCAAGCCAAAGTTAGTCAGAAGGGATAAAGAAGGACATTTCATAATGCTTAAGGGAAGCATAAATCAGCAAGATATAACAATCATAAACATCTATGCCCCAAACAGTGGCTCATCCATGTATGTCAAACAAATCCTTCACAATCTCAGAAACCAAATAGACCATAATACAATAATACCAGGTGATTTTAACACACCTCTCTCACCACTGGACAGATCTTCCAAACAAAAATTGAACAAAGAAACCATAGAACTCAATAACACAATCAATAATTTAGACTTAACAGACATTTATAGAATATACCATCCAACAAAGAGTGAATACACTTTCCTCTCAGCAGCACATGGATCCTTCTCTAAAATAGACCATATATTATGCCACAAAGCTAATGTTAGCAAATACAAGAAGATAGAGACACTACCTTGTATTCTATCAGATCATAATGGATTGAAACTAGAAATAAATGAAAGAGTAAAAAACAGAAACTACTCCAACACCTGGAGATTAAACAATATGCTATTATATGATGAATGGATAACAGAAGATATTAGGAAGGAAATTAAAAAATTCTTAAAGGTAAATGAGAACAAAGAAACATCATATCAAAATCTCTGGGACACTATGAAAGCAGTACTTAGAGGAAAATTTATTTCATGGAGCACATTCAATAAAAGAAGTAAAACTCAACAAATAAACGACCTAACACTATAGCTCAAAGCCCTAGAAAAAGAAGAACAGACCAACACCAAAAGTAGTAGAAGACAGGAAATAGTTAAACTCAGAGCTGAAATCAATGAAATTGAAACAAAAGAAACAATACAAAAAATTGACAAAATAAATAGTTGGTTCTTCGAAAAAATAAACAAAATTGATAAACCTTTAGCCACACTAACAAAGAGAAGATGAGAGAAAACCCAAATCACCAAAATTCGGAATGAACAAGGAAATATCACAACAGACACGACTGAAATACAAAACATAATTAGAAGCTATTTTGAAAATCTATACTCCAACAAAATAGAAAATTTTGAAGATATCAACAAGTTTCTAGAGACATATGAATTGTCTAAACTAAACGAGGAGGACATACACAATTTAAATAGACCAATTTCAAGTAATGAAATACAAGAAGTCATCAAAGGCCTACCAACAAAGAAAAGTCCAGGACCTTATGGGTTCTCAGCCAAGTTCTACAAAATCTTTAAAGAAGAGCTCATTCCAATACTTTTCAAAGTATTCCATGAAATAGAAGAGGAGGGAACTCTCCCAAACTCATTCTATGAAGCCAATATCACCCTGATACCTAAACTAGACAGAGACACATCGAGGAAAGAAAATTTTAGACCAATATCCTTAATGAACATTGACGCAAAAATTCTTAACAAAATTTTAGCAAATCGCATACAAAACATATTAAAAAGATAGTGCACCATGATCAAGTGGGTTTCATCCCAGGGATGCAAGGTTGGTTCAACATCAGGAAATCAATAAATGTAATTCACCACATCAACAGACTTAAAGTCAAGAATCACATGATTATTTCAATAGATGCAGAAAAAGCATTTGATAAAATGCAGCACCCCTTCATGCTCAAAACACTAGAAAAAATAGGGATAGTGAGAACATTCCTTAACATTGTAAAGGCCATCTACGCTAAGCCCATGGCTAATATCATTCTAAATGGTGAAAAACTGAAAGCATTCCCCCTAAAATCTGGAACAAGGCAGGGATGCCCTCTCTCACCACTCCTATTCAATATCGTTCTTGAAACTCTAGTCAGAACAATTAGACAGACCAAAGAAATTAAAGGGATACGAATAGGAAAAGAAGAACTCAAACTATCCCTATTTGCTGATGATATGATTATATACTTAGAGGAACCAGGAAATTCCACCAGAAAACTTTTAGAACTCATAAGTGAATTTAGTAAAGTAGTGGGATATAAGATCAATGCTCATAAATCTAAGGCATTTTTATACATAATTGATGAATCTTCAGAAAGAGAAGTTAGGAAAACTACCCCATTCACAATAGCCTCAAAAAAAATAAAATACTTGGGAATCAATCTCACAAAAGAGGTGAAAGACCTCTAGAATGAGAACTACAGAACACTAAAGAAAGAAATTAAAGAAAACCTTAGAAGATGGAAAGATCTTCCATGTTCCTGGATAGGAAGAATTAATATTGTCAAAATGGCCATACTACCAAAAGTGCTATACAGATTCAATGCAATTCCAATTAAAATCCCAATGACGTACCTTACAGAAATAGAACAAGCAATCATGAAATTCATCTGGAAGAATAAGAAACCCAGAATAGTTAAAGCAATCCTTCGCAGGAAAAATGAAGCTGGGGGTATTGCAATACCAGAACTTCAACTGTACTACAAAGCAATAGTAACAAAAACGGCATGGTATTGGTACCAAAATAGAAAGGTGGATCAATGGTACAGAATAGAGGACACGGTCACAAACCCAAATAAATACAATTTTCTCATACTAGACAAAGGTGCCAAAAATATGCAATGGAGAAAAGATAGCCTCTTCAACAAATGGTGCTGGGAAAATTGGAAATCCATATGCAACAGAATGAAACTAAACCCATATCTCTCACCGTGCACGAAACTAAACTCAAAATATATTAAGGACCTCGGAATCAGACCAGAGACCCCGCATCTTATAGAAGAAAAAGTAGGTCCAGGTCTTCAACATGTCAGCTTAGGACCAGACTTCCTCAACAGAACTCCCATAGCACAAGAAATAAAAGCAAGAATCAACAACTGGGGTAGATTCAAACTAAAAAGCTTTCTCTCAGCAAAGGAAACTATCAGCAATGTGAAGAAAGAGCCTACAGAGTAGGAGAAAATCTTTGCCAATCATACTTCAGATAGAGCACTAATCTCCAGAATCTATAAAGAACTCAAAAAACTCAACACCAAGAATACAAATAACCCAATCGACAAATGGTCTAAGGAAATTAACAGACACTTCACAGAAGAAGACCTACAAGCAATCAACAAACATATGGAAAAATGTTCAACATCTCTAGTAATAAGAGAAATGCAAATCAAAACCACCCTAAGATTCCATCTCACCCCAATTAGAATGGCGATTATCAAGAATACAAGCAACAACAGGTGTTGGCGAGGATGTGGGGAAAAAGGTACACTCATACATTGCTGGTGGGGTTGCAAATTAGTGCAGCCACTCTGGAAAGCAGTATGGAGATTCCTTAGAAAACTTGGAATGGACCCACCATTTGACCCAGCTATCCCACTCCTTGGCCTATACCCAAAGGACTTACAATCAGCATACTACAGAGATACAGCCACATCAATGTTCATTGCTGCTCAATTCACCATAGCCAGATTGTGGAACCAACCTAGATGCCCTTCAGTTGATGAATGGATAAAGAAACTGTGGCATATATATACAATGGAATATTACTGAGCCATAAAGAATGATAAAATTATGGCATTTGCAGGCAAATGGATGAAATTGGAGAATATCATGTTAAGTGAGATAAGCCAATCTCAAAAAACCAAAGGAAGAATGATCTTGCTGATAAGTGGATGATGACACATAATGGGGCATGGGAGGGGTTAGTTTTAGGGTTAGAGTTAGGGTTAGGGAGGGGGGTAAGAATGGGGGAAGGAAGGACTGTATAGAGGGAAAAGAGGGATGGGAGGGGTGGGGGGAATGGAAAAAATAACAGAATGAATCAACCAACATTACCCTATGTAAATTTATGATTACACAAATGGTATGCCTTTACTCCATGTACAAACAGAGAAACAACATGTATCCCATTTGTTTACAATAAAAAAAAAGAAAACTACACTGAGATTTATCTCACTGTAGTTATAATGGCAGCCATCAAGAATAGAAACAATAGCTGGGTGTGCGGGCTCATTCTGTAATCCCAGTGGCTCAGAGGCTGAGGCAGTAGGATCATGAGTTCAAGGTCAGCTTCAGCAATTCAGTGAGGCCCTGTATCAAAATAAAATATAAAAGGCTAGGGATGTGACTCAGTGGTTAAGCATCCATCCCCTGGGTTCAATCCCCAGGACCAAAAAAAAAGAAAAAGAAAGAAAGAAAGAAAGAAAGAAAAGAAAAGATTACAAATAATAATAAGTACTAGAGAGAGGATGTGGAGAAAAAGAAACACTTTTACACTGTTGATGGGATTGTAAACTAGTATAACCACTATGGAAATCAGTATGGAGGTCCCTCAAAAGCCTAGGAATGGAATCACCATATGACTCAACTATACCACTCCTCGGTGTTTATCCTAAAGAATTAAAGCCAGGATACTGTAGTGATACCTGCATACCCATGTTTATAGCAGCACAATTCACAATAGCCAAACTATGGAAACAGTCTAGGTGTCCATCAATGGATGAAGGTTAAATAAAATGTAGTTTATATACACAATGTAGTTTTGTTCACTCATAAAGAAGAATGAAATTATGTATTTGCAGGAAAATGAATGGAACTTGAAAACACTGTTAAGCAAAATAAGCCAAACTCATCAAGTCAAGGGTCTTATGTTTTCTTTCATTCAGAAACTAGAGAAGATAAAGGAAAAGAAAGGGGGGAATGTCTCATGAAAATTGAAGAGAGATCACTAGATTAGAGGAAAGAAACTAAAAGGAGGGAGCAGGGGAGAGAAAAATAAATGAAAAGCTGGGAAATGATTTTGGACAAATTATATTGTTATATTGTGTGTGTGTACAAGTATCTAACATATATATCATATATTCAACTATAATGCACCCACAAAAATATGGAAAAAAATAAAATTCCATTTTAATTTATCCATTCACATTGGAGATATACCTATTTGTATTTTTAAGTAATATGCATTCCTAATTTCCAGTCTACTTACTGTTAACATTTTATCACTTTATATAAAACGTAAGAAAGTGCAAGTATTTGTCCTTGTGTTTTAGTCAGCTTTTTTGCTGCTGTGACTAAAAGACCTAACAAGAACGATTACAGATGAGGAAAGGTTTATTTGGGGGCTCATTCCCTAGACAGCAGGTTCCTTTCCTCGGAGTTCAAAGTGAAACTGAACATCATGGCAAAAGAGTGTGGCAGAGAGAAGCAGCTCACAAGATGATCAGGAAGCAGAGAGACTCCACTCGCCAGATACAAATATATACCCCATGGCCACGCCCCCTATGAACCCTACCTGCCTTCAGTTACCACTCAGTTAATCCCATCAGGGGGATTAATCACTGATTGGGTTAATGTTCTCACAACCCAATCATTTCTCCTCTAAACCTTCTTGCATTGTCTCACACATGAGTTTTTGGGGGACACCTCATATCTAAACCATAATACCCTGCTCTGTCCTTAATGCTATGGTAGCATTATATATAATATATATATATATATATATATATATTATATATATTATGTCTAAGTACATTAACTCTCTAATAAAGTGTTGTAAATTTTGTAAATTTTGCATTAGATTAAATATGTATTTTAAAGTAGAAAATATAAAAATAAAAAATATACCTTTGGCTTTTGAAACATGTAAATGTCCAACCTATTCAAAATTAACTTAAATATTTTAAAAGCCTTAAAATTGAAAACAAATTTGAACAACTTAATCTAATTTTATATTAAGTGATATTACACAGAGAAAATAATTACTTGATGTGAAATTATAATACTGAAATCTGGATAACTTTATTGGTACTTATTTTATACAAAAAGAAGGCAAACAAACAACTTTATTCTGTAGTACTATCTGTATTATTATTTGAAAACCATTTTATATATATATTAAGATGGGGAAAATAAATAATTATAATATTTGGTGGTAAGGACTAAACTCAGGGCTATTTTCATATGATAAGCACATGCTGTAGCAGTGAGCTACAGTCCCAGCAATAAATAATTATGTTAACATTATAAGGAATCAAGATTTTCAGTAAAAGATATATAAGAAAAATAATATACCCTTATATTTAACTAGGTATATCAATAAAAGAAAAACAGAGAAAATCAATAAAACCAAAAGCTAGTTCTTTGAAAAGATCAATAAAGTTGAATCTTTCCATTTCACCTGTGTTAACACATATATTGGCATAAAGCTATTCATAGTATCTCCTTACTAACCTTTTAATGACTAAGGGAAGCTGAAGTGACAAACCCTCTTTAATTATAGCATTTTATGTCTTCTTTTTTTTTTTTTTTCTTGTTCAGTCTGGTACATCATTTTGTGCCATAAACAAGAAGGTGCTCAAAAAATGAGTCATGCTGAAAGGACAAAAGAACTAGATTGAAGAAGCTACTGGTGATTAAATTTGCAACAACTTTGAGTACAAAAAAAATGAGAAAAACACATGAAATAATAAAAAAATAACATACCCTCCAAAAGCTCAAAACAACACAAAACCTTATTTTTCAACAAAAGAGGCAATTTTTATGCATACTCCTAGTTCTGACAATTGGTTGCTAAAGTGGAAGCTCTCAGTACCATTTTTTGCCTTTTAAGTAGGAATTGTATTTCCAAGGTAATAAAATTATCTCAGCTTAAAGGAAAGCTCTTAAGAATGCTTGTTAATAAATGGAGAAGAAATGATAAAACTGAAACAAACAATTTTGCTACCCTCAGTAAAATAATCGATTCAGACAAAAAAAATCATCAATAGAGGCTAAAAACAAAACTACTTCACCTCCATTGCATGATGAAAAACTGGATATTCCCATGGCATCAAGAATTCACAAATAACTCACCAGAAGGAAACTGTTAACTTTATAGCAGTGAGATTTAGATTATATGGGGAAACTGTGCAAGACTTTGAAATGAACCAAAGATTCCATTCTTCAATGTAAAAGTTGGTGCTGTTCAGGTGATTTGATTCCATTTGGTTTCTGGGCCTTTTATTGTCTTTGAGTCACATTACAAAGCTTTAAATTGTAAGGATATTGAGAATAACACAAGTGAAATTTGCTCATAGAAATAGAAATTGTCTGGTAGAGATGCACTTGATTATTACCCTATGGATACTGGCCAATTTAAGCAAATTCATTTCAGCATTCAGTCTGCTTGTGTCTGTGCTTTGGGTTTTCCTCTGAACTAGTTGTAACATTTTACCAATTCCCTCATTAATGAACAAGTTAAATAAACTCATTGGCACATGTTCATTTTATATTTGTTTGAGGGTCTTTAGTTTACTATTTTCAAAGGTTTTCCTTCTAGAAGCAGAAAATATCCTTGTTCAGTTAAAAATGTTTGTATAATAATGGACACTATCATTCCAACTAGTTGGTAGGTATAAGGCCTATGTTTAAAAAATGAGTTTCTTACCAGGTGCAGTGTGGTGTACACTTGTAATTCCAGGCTCAGGCAAGAGGATCAGTTTGAGGCCAGACTGGGCAATTTAACAAGACCCTGTCTCAAATTAAAAAAAGAAAAAAGAGGTCAGAATATAGCTCAGTGATAGAGTTCCTTGGTTCAATCACTAGTACCCAAAACAAAGAGCTTCCTGATGTAATAAATGAATCACACAACAACACATCTCCCATAAAGTATTTTTGAAGAATGTTTAATCTAAATTTAATCAAGTATTTAGATCTAACTTCTCCTTTACAGATTAATTTCTGAAAGAGAAAACATTTTAAATATCGCAACAAGGAAATTATAAAGTCAGAATATGAGACATTCTACAAAATATTTGATGATTCTCTTCCAAAAATCAATGCCATGAATTAAGACAGAAAGTCTTAAGTTTGTAAGACCAGTTGTAATTACAAAAGCCAATGACCTTTGAACTCTTACTCTAAGACATAGCTATAAAAGGCAATTTTTAAGTAATTGGAGATGTTTGTAAAGGAAATGGGTATTATATGATAGTAAAGAATTGTTACTCATTTTCTTAAGTTTATAGTATTATTGTAAATATGTCAGAGAAATGTATTTATTTAAAGAATGTTATACTTTGAATGTTTGTGTCTCCCCCAAAATTCGTATGTTGAAATCCTAAACCCCAAGGTGATGGTGTTATGGGGCATAACTTAAGAACAGACCGATCACCACTGAGAAGTCCAAATTTGAGAGTCTTTATTAAGCCAGCCGGCTGACTGTCACACACAATGCCCCAAAAAATGGCTATTGGGAGAATAGCCCCGACCACAGGGTTGTAGGGGTTCTTATACCAAAAATCTCATCAATCATAAGTGTCTGTTGCTATGATTCGAAATTACAAACTAACATCATGAGATCATCAACAGAGGGGGAAGTGGGTCAAAATGACCCTTACCTAAGTACAAACTAAAGAATGGTTGCTAACATCCACACAATCACCGTTCACATGGTACATTGTTTAGGAGCAATAGGAATCAAAAGAGAGCAATTCTTTACTACATAGGAGTTGCCATTGTATATTATTAAACATGTCACACCAAGTAACTGACGATGGGTATGTTAGGGTCCAATATCAACTGGTCCCTGATATCGACTGATCCCCAGAGAGTCAAAGTGCACACACGGTAATGCAAGACACACAACGAGGTTTTATTGCAAGCTCGAGCCTGGACCGCAACCAGCCTCTCAGACCATTGCAATGACTGAGTGGGGAGCGGCCCCAAGGAGCGAGAAAGCCCTCTATTTAAGAGGTTTCCAAGCATTCACACACAAAGACCTGTATGTTATTGGTTAATATTTGAACAGCTAAACATTAGTCCTCCTCTGGTTGGGTCCCGCCAATCTATTTGATTCTCATTGGGTCCCGCCAGAACTGAACGGTCCTAGAGGAAGAAGGGAGGAGGGAAGGGGTGAACTATACAGGAGATGAGTCGGGGCTAGGCCCCCCTGTCCTTGATAGATAAGGTTTCCAGGCAGCTGCACATTCCTCAGACAAATATCTCTTAACAACCTTGATAAGCACAGGGGCCCAGCAGTCTGGTTTGTCCTGTATTGGCTCTTGAGGGTGCAGTCGCAACTGCCTACATCCTGGTGATTAAGACAGTTAGCTGCACAGATATCACCCTGTTCTCAACAGGGTACAGAGGTGGGGTGTTCCCATGGGAGAAGCTTATTTCCTACATAACATGGAGTCTCAGAGCAAAATGGAGTCTGTTTAGTCATTTCCCTTAGAGTCTGGCCTATAACATTCTCATGGAGCCAGATCTGTCAGCCCATCACAATGGTATTAGGAGGTGGGGTCTTTGGGAGATGATTAGGCCAAGAAGACTCCACACTATAAGGGATAAAAGGCCCCTTAGTGTCACATGAGGACACAACAAAAAGACAGCTATGAACCAGGAAGCAGACCTTCATTGAATAAACTGGCACCTTGATCTTGGACTTCTCAGCTTCTAGAACTAAAAGAAATAAATTTTTATGATTTATAAACCCAATCTATAGTATTTTGTTTTTAGGAGGGAAATATATATCATGATAACCAAATTTTAAAATAGCATAGAAATGAAGCAAATATGGCAAAAGGTTAACTATCATTCAAACTAGTTGGTAGGTATAAGGCCTATGTTTAAAGTACAGTATTAATAAAAAAATGAGAATAAAAGAAATTCATATGTGTGGAGGTTCCATGAATATCTCATGGAAAATTACAGCTTTGGGAGGTGGCTTTATTCACGTTTGTTTTCCTTTTTGTTATTCACCTTTCATAATATACCAATTTCATGATGGAACTTTTAAGAAAATTACTGGTGATCAATTCATAATGCTATAATGACCTGTATTCAATTTCATTAATAATTTCTTTGATGTGTATGTGTGGTACTGGAAATTGAACCCAAGACCTTGTGCATATTAGGCAAGCATTCTATTACTGAGCTACATCCCTAGCTACATCTCCAACCCCTCCGCCCTTTTTAAATTTTTTAGACAGGGTCTTGCTGAATTTCAGATTGGTCTCAAACATGTAATCCTCCTGCCTCAGCCTCCCAAGTACCAGGGATTACATGTATGGCCACCACAGTTCATAAGTAACTTTTAAATGATATCCCCATCTAACAGGAACCTAGTAACAGGAGGGGTAGTGGCAGGTGGTCTATTAGTTTATGAGTACCAACGATTAAATAAAAACTCTACTAAATTAGACAAAACAAGTATGTGTAAAATAGTTCAAGTGGGCTGCTACTCAGAGTCAAAAAAAAACTATATATGGCCCTGGAATTTGAGTATTTCGACTCCCAGGACATAATTCAGCCCCCTAATTTTACTAGAGAGAAATTCAAGCATTGGGGGATTGAGTCTCACAGCTGGTGGCCGAGTTAAGAACTACTGTTCAAGGTATATATACTGACCAATCTCTCAACAGATGGGCCCATCTAGGGGACACTTAACAATACGTGGAAATAGATGTATCCATGGAAATAGATGGAAGTACTTTGGGTTGTCACAGTGACTAGGGGTTGCTAATGGCATTTAGTATCTTAAAGGCTATGGATGCTAAAAGTCCTGCAATTCCAGAGGGAACTTCACACAAGAACTGTTTTACCTCGCATGCCACTAATTCAACTCCCTACCCCACCTCCATTGAGAAACTGCTACCCAAATGCCAATTTGGCTGATTAAATGTGCAATGCAATACTAAGTAATATTCAAAACAGACAAGAAAAAGGAAATTTTATTTTTAGTCATTAATATTTTTAAGAATCAAATTTCATTCCTACTGATACTTATTTCATGTTTTTATTAAACTTTACCTGGATTCTCTAGTTCAAACATCAAATGTGCTGGGGAAAGCTGGAGATTAAAAATATTTCATATGATGGGTTGGGGGTATAGCTCAGTGATAGAGTGCTTGCCCAGTATTTGCAAAGCCTTGGGTTTGATCCCTGGGAAACACTCGAAATGATAATAATAAAATAAAATAAAAACATGAAATATGTTGGCATGAACTGTGAACCAAAACTTATGTGGCTTGGGGTGTAGCTCAGTGGCAGGGTACTTCTCTACTAAGTGGAAGGCCCTGGTTTGGGATCCCTAGGAATTGGGTTTAAACCAATCTAAGCATCCAACCCTTTTCTAGGCAACCTAAGGTAAATTTTGCACATTATCATTTTATTGTAACACTGAATTCTCCACCCAGGGTGTGAGTTTGTTTTTTTCTTTTCTTTTGGTGCTGGGATGGAGTCCAGGGCCTTGCACACACCAGGCAGGTGTTCTACCACTGAGCTACATCCCCTGTCCAGCCATTTTTGAACATGCAGTGTATGAAGAATGATATTAAACTGAGCATGCCCAACAATGTGCCCACCTCTACATGTGATGATGAATCTTTCCTCTATACATATGTATGTTTCCCCAACAAAAGTCCCTTGCTTTCTTTGTTCAAGGGGAGGAACTGTTTTGAAAATTATGTCCACTGTTTGAAAATTATCTTGCTGCAAATAATAAACCTTTTTCATTCTTTTAATCTCCTGGTTGTGCTTATTCATTTTGCACTCACCAAGGGGCAAACCTTATTGCATTTGGTTATACCCTGATACCTCAATACTGGTCACTGTGCTTTAGGAAGAATACTGACACAAATGAAGTTCTGAGGAGGAAAATCAGGATAGTGAGTCACTTGCAAATTCATAAAATGAGAGCTAGAAGGAAATGTTTAACTTAAAACAAAAATTTAAGAGAATTCAAAAAACAGCACATTATGGTGTATTACGGTTCAAGCTCTGAGTTCTGGGACACCTGGGTTCAAATCCACCATTTCCAGCTTATGTGTATGAGTTGTGGCCAGCTAAAAGTAGAAGAAAATGCAGAACTAAGTAGAATATTAAGGAATTCAGAACCCACTTAGTAAAGGGAATTTTGCTACCACCTGAGTGGGATTACAGATTACTGGTTATTTAAATCAGGTGGCGTAAACTTTGTAACTGAAAGGTGCCTTAGGGTTTCCCATGAACAAAGTGGTTATTAAAACGGGGGAGGTGGAGGGGTTTCTTATGTACTCTGTGACTAAGGAGGAATCGTTCAGGAATATGAAGCACTTAAATTTTAAATCTTGGTCTTGAAACTGTTAACTAATGAACAAACACACCCTGAGGGTAAAACTGCCTTCTGACTTCAACTCACTCCACCTGATGTGGTAAATCTGCTACCCTCATTTGAGTAAGTTACTTTTCAACCCTGGGGAGAATTTACAATGATATGATGGAGTAAATGATCACAGTAATAGTGCTTTTGTGTAAATTAAAAATAATCTTTTTGGGAATCCAGATGTAACTCAGTAGCATAGTACTTGTCTAGCATGCTTGAAGTCCTGGGTTGGATTCCCAGCACTGCAAAAATCATTATCATCATCATCTTTTTGTAATGCCTATGAGAATTTAGCGTTTTAGGAACTCTGTCAGATTATCCTTGAGCAATTGATTTTGACTTACAAGTTCAGACAGAAAAGTATAACAGAATTTGCTAAGTGTATTAACAGTATTGAAATGTTTCTGAGAACTCAAAATTCAACAAAATCACAGGCTTAATTTATCATCTTTGCCCATGTCATATAACTAACTGGTAGAATTTTGTTTGTCAGGATTATACTTATGGTTTGTCAGGCATTTGAAAGGTTTGAAAATTTCAAATATATTAAATTTATGAGTATAGTTTAAGAGGGGAATTAAATAAGTTTATAAATGGGATTAATTATTTAAAGTGAATTTAATCTGTTTGAATTGTGTTGATTACTAATCAAAGAACAAATGAAAGTAATTGCCCTTATTTTATATAGCAATTATAAGATTTATAAATAGCATACTAATAATATTCATAAATTGTATTTAACACTTCAAGCAAGACTGAATGTGTAAGCTTAGAAATTGCATATTAAAATAAAACCCAACTAGATTGTCCAAGAGTCCCCCTAGACTTTTAACAAACTTAAATAGACATGTCTCTTATATGTCACCTTGGGATGAGCTCCAATAGCCTCATCTGTAAAATTCCTAGAGTTTTTGTGAAGATTAAATGAGATAATGTATCTAAATCACTTAGTCCAGTATCTATTATGAAGTTTCACTTGACAGATCATTCTATATATAAAAAATCTTCAAAACTAGGAATTTAAATATGTAGATTCGCTGGTAGGTGGAAAAGGAACCAAAAGCATTCTGTTAACTTACTGGAGAATGGAGCCAGTAGTTCCAAAAATTTGGAGAAAAATAAAGATTTACAGATCCACAAGCTACTATTTTCCAGACCCTCTGCTGAGTGCTTTGTATACATTAGTTGGTTTGCTTCTCACAATATAGTGGTATTATTCAAGTTTGATCAGAGAAGCAGAACTACTGTGAGTAATATAACAGATTTATTCTAGGGACAAGATCTTACAAAATAGTCGGGTTATGTATTTGTTTTGTTGTTTCTACAGTGCTGGAGATGGAATCCAGAGTCCCATGCATGCTAAGTATGCACTCTACCGCTAAGCTACACCCCCAGCTGGAGTTGATTTTATACACATACCCACACACATATAGTTTCTGCTTCTGGGGTTGGGTCTGAAGTCAGTGTGACAGGCTCACAGGTTTGACTCCATGGAAATGTTACAGGTCAGGCTATATGGGCAATGACTAAACAGACTCCATTTTGCTCTGAGACTCCATGTCAATGAGCTTCTCCTATAGGAATGCCCCACCTCTGTACCCATCATCAGTTACTTAGTGTGACATGTTTAGCAATACAAAATGACAATTCTTATGTGATGAAAAATTGTTCTCTTTTGATTCCTATTGCTCCTAAACAATACACCATGTGAATGGTGATGTCAACGATTGTGTGGATGTTAGTAACCATTCTTTAGTTTGTACCTAGGTAAGGGTCATTTTGACCCACTTCCCCTTCTGTCGATGATCTCATGATGTTAGTTTGTAATTTCGAATCATAGCAACAGACACTTATGATTGATGAGATTTTTGGTATAAGAACCCCTGCAACGCTATGTTCGGGGCTGTTCTCCCAATAGCCATTTTTGGGGCATTGTGTGAGACAGTCAGCTGACCAGCTTAATAAAGACTCTCAAATTTGGACTTCTCAGCAGTGATCCGTCTGTTCTTAAGTTGTGTCCCACAACAGTCAGCCTTTCCAGCAACTGGGAAGGGAAGATGGATGTAAAGTAGGAGAGCAAGAAGCTGAAACCTGCATCTGTCTCTCATAGGAACTCACACCGGTCACACTGGTATCACACTGGAAACTTCATGAGTCTCTCACTTTCTCTAAGCCTCCGACTTTGAAGATGCAGGTGATCTGCAGAAGAGCTGGCACTCTTCACCATGGAACATTCACAAAGTTAGTCCAGGATTTGGAGATGCTGAAGAAAAGCCAGCTAGAGCTGAAGGAGCTGAAGGTCCAGTTGCTGCCCCACACGAATAATGCAAACCAGATGGTCTGTGATGATGTAGTGGGGCTACAACACCGACCCTAAACCCTCCTTCCTGCCTTACTCCTGCCCATTTCTTCTGTGACCAGCCCTAACCCAGAACCAACCAAGGAAAAGAATTCTAAGTGTCTCAGTCCCCACTTGGCTAAGCTGATACAACTCAAAGTAACCACTGTATTATCACAATTTTACAGAGAAACAAGCTAGCTTAGAAGGTTAAATAACTTGAACGAGGGCGCATGGATCGGAAGGGGGTAAGGTAGAACATGAACGGAAGCAACCTGGCTCAGAATCAGGATCTTAGCCACTGCCCTCTCCTACCTCACACTAATGTATGAAAACTGGAGTTTTAGCCCAATGAAAAATGATCTGGTAAGCAGTATGAGCTCGCCCATATTGGAATAAGCTGCCTTGCCAAGTATAGGGTCCCCTCTTCCTAGATGATGCTCAAACACAGGCTGCATGGCCATCTGTCAGAGATATCACACAGGGGGGTACTCAACAGGAGGGAGAATGAACTAAGTGGCTACTAATGGCACTTTCGACTCTAAGAGTCTGTGTTTCTAGAACATATAGTTCAGGGCAAGAGTTGGAACACACAATGTATAAGGAATATAACAGAAGGGAGAGAGAAGAAGACAGAAGCACTCAAGGGTGGGCTGTGTAAGGAGACTTAGCCAAGCCCAACAGTGCCAAATCCCCTGTGAGAAAAATAAAAATTACAGTCAACCCAAGAACTGTTTCACCCACAGGATGTCACATAATCAGCGCTTAAGTAGTGAATTTTTTCCATTAATCGATTTGATTTCACTGAATTCATAGGTCCTTTTTGTTGTTGCATAGGCATGATCTTTCAAAGATTTTTGGAAAGACTACGAATTAAGGCACACTACACACAGACTCTTTAAAATGAAGTTTAATCAGTTAAGGACATGATGACAAAAAGTATGAAGCAAATATCCAAATAGTTCAAAAAACTGCTTAGAAAAGAATTTTCACATTTGAATTTCTGCCAACACAAACACATAATAACAAACCTTATGTCTTGGTTACAGTTTTTAAAAATTAAAGGAAAAAGATGGTGACTAGTCCAATGTTTCTGCAGCAGATGCATCCTGATAATATCTTTCCAAAGCAGATATTACAACAATTTTCTTTCTCTTCTCTTAAATTCTATACAAGTTGGTTAACCAACTCTCCAAATTGGAAATCACGGCAGGTCAATACAAAGGTATCAGATGAAATTTACTTCCCACTAAGAAAATGACAAATCTGTAGTTGATGGATTAACATTTTAAACCTCAAAGGCAATGAATGGAAATTCCATGAGAAAGGTTTTTGCACTATGCTGGGTATCTATCTCTAACCTCCCCTGCTTTCCACCCGGGAGGCTGCCTGAATGGAGTACCATTAGTCAACATTGCTGTCGGCTTTCAGCAGGGTTTAGCCAATGATCAGCACCAAAAGACCGGAGGGCGGAAGGAGAGTGAAGTTATGACATTTAGTCTCCTGGCAAACTTCCCATAGGATTACTTTGGGTTACAGAAGATCCTGTTCTTGTCAAAGCATTTCACTTTAAGCTCTCTCTCTTTCTCCCTCCTCCCCCAGGAACTACAGATGGTCAAGGCTCTCCATTGTTAAGAGCCTCAGGGAAATGCAGATTTGCTTTGATCTCCCTACTCCCAACCCCACAATTTCATAAGCAGTCAGGTTTATTTAAACCCGCCTCAAATTATTTTTATTATTGGTGCTGGGAATGAACCCAGGGCCTCATTCATGCTAAGCACACACTTTACTGCTGGATTACATCCCCAGACCAAATTATCTTAATTAGAGTATGACTTCTGTTTCCTGCTGGGACCCTGACTGACACACACAGAATCATTAAAATGCCAAATCTCAACATTCATTCTATGTCCTCAAGTTTCAGAAAGTTAAGAACCGATTTTCAGATTTTCACGTTTCTACTTCTGAAAATTATAATTTCGAATGAGATGATTATAACTAGCTTTTTTTCTTTTTCCCTTTTCCCAATGCATGTTTCTTTTTTACTTTTTTTCTTTTTAGTTATACATGACAGTAGGATGTATTTTGTCATTATACATACATGGAGTACAGCTTCCCATTCTTCTGATTGTACAAGATGTGGAATTACATTGGTAGTGTTACTCATATATAAATATAGAAAAGTAATGTCTGATTAATTTACTGTCTTTCCTATTCCCACTCCCCCTTCCCTTCATTCCCCTTTGTCTAATCCAAAGTACTTCTATACTTCCCTACCACCCCCCTTATTGTGAGTTAGCATCTGCATAACAGAGAGAACATTCAGCCTTTGGATTTTTTGGAATTGGTTTATTTCACTTAGCATATGATAGTCTCCAGTTCCATCCATATACCAGCAAATGCCATTATTTCATTTCTCTTTATGACTGAGTAATGTTCCATTGTGTATGTGTGTGTGTATATATATATATACCATATTGTGAATTGGGTTGCTATAAACATTGATGTGGCTGCATCACTATAATATACTGATTTTAGGTCCTTTGGGTATAGACTGAGGAGTGGGAGAACTGGGTCAAATGGTGGTTCCATTCCAAGTGTCCTGAGGAATCTCCATACTGCTTTCCAGAGTGGTTGCACCAATTTGCAGTCCCACCAGCAATGAATGAGTGTACCTGATTGCCCACATTCTCACCAACATTTATTGTTACTTGTATTCTTGATAATTGTCATTCTAACTGGAGTGAGATGAATCTCAGTGTAGTTTTAATTTGCACTTTTCTCTAATTGCTAGAGATGTTGAACATTTTTTCATATTTGTTGCCAATTCATATTTCTTCTTTGAGAAGTTTCTGTTTAGTTCCTTTGCCTATTTATTGACAGGGTTATTTGCTTTTTTGGTGTTAAGTTTTTTTGAGTTCTTTATATATCCTGGAGATTAATGCTCTATCTGAGGTACAGGTGACAAACATTTTCTCCCATTCTGTAGACTCTCTCTTCACATTCTTGATTGTTTCCTTTGCTGTGAAGAAACTTTTTAGTTTGATACCATCCTATTTGTTGATTCTTGATTTTATTTCTTGCACTTTAAGAGTCTTGTTGAGGAATTCAGTTCCTAAACTAACATAATGGAGAATTGGGTCTACTTTTTCTTCTAGTAAAGGTGCACAGTCTGTGGTCCAATGCCTAGATCCTTGATCTACTTTGAGTTTAGTGGAGGATGAGAGATAGGGATTTACTTTTGTTTTGCTGCATATGGATTTCCAGTTTTTCCAGCACCAATTGTTGAATAGGCTATCTTTTCTATCCAATGTATGTTTTTAGCCCCTTTGTCTACTATGAGATAACGTTATTTATGTGGGTTTGTCTCTGTGTCCTCCATTCTGTACCATTGGTCTACATGTCTGTTTTGGTGTCAATACCATGCCATTTTTCTTACTATTGCTCTGTAGTATAGTTTATGGTCTGGTCATATGATGCTTCCTGCTTTACTCTTCTTGCTAAGTACTGCTTTGCCTATTCTGAGTCTCTTATTTTTCAAATGAATTTCATGACTGCTTTTTCTATTTCTATGATGAATGTCATTGGAATTTTAATAGGAATTGCATTAAATCTGTGTAACACTTTTGGAAGTATGGCCATTTTGACAATATTAATTCTGCCTATCCAAGAACATGGGAGAGCTTTCCATCTTCTAAGGTCTTCTTCAATTTTTTTAGTGTTCTGCAGTTTTCATTGTAGAGGTCTTTCATCTATTTTATTAGATTGCTTCCCAAACATTTTTTTGAGGCTATTGTGAATGGGGTAGTTTTCCTATTTTCTCTTTCAGTGGATTCATCACTGATGTTTAGGAATGCAATTGATTTATGGGTGTTAGTTTTATATCCTGCTACTTTGCTGAATTCATTTATGAGCTCTAGAAGTTTTCTGGTGGAGTTTTTGTCTGTTTGTTTGGGGGTTTTTTGGTCTTCTAAATCTAGAATCACATTGTTGGCAAATAGTGATACTTTCACTTCTTTTCCTATTCGTATCCCTTTAATTTCTTTCTTTGGTCTGATTGTTCTGGCTAGAGTTTCAAGGACTATGTTGAATAGAAGTGGTGAAAAAGGGCATCTGTGTCTTGTTTCAGTTTTTAGAGGGAATGCTTTCAATTTTTCTCCATTCAGAATGATGTTGGCCTTGGGCTTAGCATAGATAGCTTTTACAATGTTGAGATTATAACTAGAGTTTAGTGTTGTTCATATTTCAGGTTCTAGACCCAGAATGCCTAGGTTGAATCTCAGCTCTGATACATACTGGATGAATTTGGGCAAATCATCTAACCCAGTACTTCTCAACCTGGGGGCAGTTTTGCCCCTCAGGGGACATTTTACAATATCTGGAGACATTCTGGTTGTTGCAACTTGGGGAGAGTGGCTGCTTCTGGCATTTAGTCATGAATAGAGGCTAGAGATTCTGTTAAACATCCTCTGATGCACAGGACAGTTCCCTACCACAATGAATTATATGGCCCAAAATGCCAACAGTGTTGAGGTTGAGAAACCCTGATACAACCCTACTGTGCCTCAGTTTTCTAATCTATAATATGGATTTAACATTAACAAATATCATAGTATTATCTGAGGGTTTAGTAAGCTAATCCATAAAAAGGACTTGGAACACCTGGGATATAGCATATGCTCAATAAATGTAAGTGGTATCATCACATTCATCACTACAGCACTATGAAAGCAGAGATCTTTTAAAATTATATTTTCATCAGGGCATTATAATCATGCACAATAGTGGGGTTCATTGTCACATATTCATACACACACATAATTTGCTCCATTTCATTCCACAGTACTTTCCCTTCCCTCTTACCTCCCCCTTTATTACTTTAAAAATTATTTTTCACATTCTTAATTCCTACTCTCCTACTACCTTAGGTCCAGGTATTATGTTTGCATGATGGAAATAATTTCCTGACTAGCCCCCTACTGACCTCACTTCTAACCAATGCCAGCTCCACAAAGCCTCCTGTAATTTTTTTTTTTACCCACCCACCCCTTATCGTGGCTTAGTTTCCACATATCAGAGAAAATATTCAACCTTTTTTGAGGGGGTCAGGGGGCATTGGCTTATTTCACTTAGCACAATAGTCTCCAATCTATCCACTTACCAACAAATGTCACAAAGTTATTCTTTCTATGGCCAAGTATTATTCCATTGTGGCTATATACTGCATTTTTTTTATCCATTCATCTGTTTAAGCGCACCTAAGTTGGCTCCATAGCTTAGCTATTGTGAGTTGAGCTGCTATAAACATTGATGTGACTGCATCACTGTAGTATGCTGATTTTAAGTGCTTTGGGTGTAAACTGAAGAGTGGGATAACTGGGTCAAATGGTGGTTCCATTCCTCATTTTTTGTAGAATCTTCATACCAAAGTAGAGATCTTATCTAGCTTTATTCTACTGTATCCCCAGCACCTAGTTTCTAGCATATATTTTATTTGTTGAATATATTTAATATGGCATCTGTTTATTCATGAATAAGATAACGAATTTAATGCACCCATCAGAATTCCTAGCACACAGTAGGTGTTCAATGAGTGGTAGGTATGGTGGTTATAGTGGTTTTATGAGAGTATGTCTTCTGAGTCTGAAAACAAGAACTAGTGGGTATCTTCTTTCACTTTTTTTGCTTGAATATGTTTTGCACCTTTTTTATTTAATTTTTTTCATTTGTTATTGATACATAATATTAGTACATATTTGTGAATTACAATGTGATGTTTTGATTTATGTGTACATTGGGCAATGATCAATTTAGGGTAATTAGCTTATTCATCACCCTAAACTTTTATCATTTCTTCATGGTAAGTATACTCAAATTCCTCTTTTCTAACTATTTTGAGATATATAATACATTATTGTTACTTTTATTCAAGATGCTGTGCCATAGAACAATGCTATTCAAGTAGCCAGGATATAAAATCAACCTAAACATCCATCAACAGAAAATGGATTTTAAAAAAATGTTGTACATATCACAATGGAATCCTATTCAACCATAAAAGAGCATGAGATCCTGTCATTTGCAACAACATGGATAGACTCAGAGAACATCATGTTAAGTGAGACAAGTCAAGCACAGAAGGACAAACAACACATGATCTCGGTCATAAGTTGTATCTTAAAAAGTTCATCTAATAGAAGTAGAGAGCAGAATAGCACTTACTTGAGGCAAGGAAGAATAGCAGGGAGAGAGGAGGAGAAGAGGTAGATCAATGGGCACAATGTTATTTGCTAGAAGTAATAAGTTCTTGCTAAAATCTTTTTCATTTTGTTCAACAACTGTTCAATAGCTCACGGCTAAGAAGTACAGGTAAGTTGCATGATTTCTAAAATTGCAGAATGTATAACTATGTTGTCCACATATGTTTAAAAGATATTGGTGTGGAATTATCTTAAGTGGACTAATTTTTTTTTCATTTTTGATTGCTTCAGTCCACAAAAGGATTAGAGTTGGATTATAAATGCTAAAAATTAAGTTTGATGAGGGTAGGAAAAAATAGATGAGGCCAAGAGTGACATTAGAACTCCCCAAAATACCCTGTAATAACCTGCCCACTTGCTAAAGGGCCACAAATTTGGAGGTAAAGGCAAAGAGTAAAACCTGTTCTATCATATATTTCACAGGGTCATACAATGAACGAAACCCAAGAATAGAACAATTACTGTTAGTAATGAAACATGAACGTTCTTCCAGCACAGAGGATGCTGAAATGAAATTAATCTCTTTGATGGCATCTTTACAGGGAAGTCAATAGTTCATGGGGCAATTCTTTATAATTTCCTGCAATGTAGACCAAAGGTAATGCTAAAGCACAGTCCAATAAAAACAACTCTACAAAGGGCTAAAATAACACAGTATAAATCTCTTGGGTACTCTCCCCTACTCCTGGGTTAACAGAGGGCTATAAGCAATGGCCAGACAGGATGTCCTTTGGTCAGTTCTCCTTAAGCTACGTTGCTCACACACAGACTCAGTGGGGCCATACCTGGGCAGGAAAATGTTTGTCAGATAAGTGCAGACTCTTTGTCTAGTGCTCAGCTTATTAGGTGATAGAGTTGACAGCAGCTTGTGGGAATAGAAGGGCTTAATGATGACAAAAATGTTTCACACCTATGAAGTTTCTTCTTGTGCTAGGCATTGCTCCAAGGGTTTTAGAAACCTATGCTCTTAAATCCTACAAGGACCCCATGGAGGGAGTACTATTATTAAATCCCCCCTTTGGGAATAGGAGTGTAGTTCAGTGGTACAGCACGAGTTTAGCATGTACAAGGCCCTGGGTTCAATTAAACCATTTTACAGATAAGGAAACTAAAGAGTTAAGGTCAGAGGTGGACGTGGTGGCCCACACCTGTAATCCCAGTGGTCCTGGAGGCTGAGGCAGGAGGATCACTAGTTCAAAGTTAGCCTCAGCAACTTAGTGAGGCCCTAAGCAACTCAGGGACCCCCTATCTCTAAATAAAAAATATAAAAAAGAGCTGGGAATGTGTCTCAGTGATTAAATGCTCCTGGGTTCAATGCCTGGTACCAAAAAAAAAAAAAAGAGTTAAGGTCAGTACTTGCCTAATGTTATAAAGATAGTAAGTGACAATATGAGGCATTGGACCTAAGCAGCCTGGCTGCAGTGCCCATATGTATAAGGTCTATAAATCATACAGCAAAAGGACTCACTGTACCTCTCTCTTCCTCACTTCTCCAGGGGTTAAGCCTTCAAGGTCAACTCAAGTCCTACTTACCCCAAAAGCAATACCACTGGCTTTAGTCCACCTGAATTTTTAACTCAGTTTTGCATCTCAAGAGAGTTTAAATGCACTGCCAGGGTAACACTACAATTTTTATGTATCTTATAAATAGTCCCTGCCTTTAAAGGCACAACAGGATTCCCCAGAAAGTTCAGAGACCACAGAACCTCAAAGCCTGTCAAAATAGTTTCCATATGACCCAGCTATCCCACTCCTCAGTATTTATCCAAGAGAGCTAAAATCAACATATCATAGGAATATAGGCATATCTATGTTTACAGTAGCACAATTCACAACAGCCAAGTTATGGGATCAAACCCAGGTGCGCATCAACAGATGTATGGATAAAGAAAACTTGGCATATATACATAGTAGAGTTTTACTCAGCCAAAAGAAGAATGAAATTATAGCATTTGCTGGTAAATGGATGGAACTGGAGAACATCATGCTAAGTGAAATAAGTCGGAACCAGAAAGTTAAGGGTCAAGGGTTTTCTCTCATATGCAGAAGCTAGAGCAAAGTAAGGGGAAAGGGTGGGCAGGGGAATTCTATGAATTTATTCTATAAATAAAAGGAAGATCAGTGGACAGAGGAAGAGGATTGAGGGGGAGGGAGAGGAATGGGAAAAGGGAGGAATGGCAGAATTAAATTGACCGAACAATGCTATGTATATGTGTGAATATACCACAGTGAGTTTTACCTTTGTGTATATCTATAAGGCACTAATTTTAAAAACTATAAATAGAAGACCAGTAGAGAAGAAGGGAACAGGGGGAGGGAGGAGGGGAAGGAAAGAGGAACTACTGGGGATTGAAGTGGAGCAAATTATATTCCATACATGTATGATTATGTCAATATGAATTTGACTATTATATATAACTATAACACACTAATAAAAGCATTTTAAAAAATTAGTTTCCAGATGACAAAATAGAGAAGGAAGACCTACATGAGTGAGAGGTATTGCATCAGGGGTTTCCACATAGAAGTGGAGGGTAGACTGGGGTAGGTTGAGAGAAAAGGAAAGGAGGAAAGAAAGAAAAGGGCTATCACAATCGTATATGGCATAGCGCGAGGCACTGTCGTAAAGTCTTTGTGCTAACATATTAATGTTCACCACCACTGCACATGAAGAAGAGAGTATTATTCATGTTCCCCATGAACAAACTAAGCACAGACAGGTTAAGCAACTTGACCAAGGTCACACAGCTAATGATAGGCAGTCTGTCTCTAGAAGCACTGCTACTAATATCTCTGTTGTACTATTTCTCTTTAAGGAAAGCCTTCTGCCACAGACAGGCAGAGATTGTGTCAGAAGGGTAAGTAAAATTCCAGCAGTGCTAAAACTTGGAAACCAGATTAAGGAGATTCTAATTATGGATGCTGTGAAGGATAGAAAGTCAAGTGTCAGGAGACTGTCAGGTCAAGTGTTCCTCAATGCGGGTTCCCTGCTGTCGGGTCACAGGGTCAAAAGAACTATTGTTACATAACAAACCAGCTCCATAATTAGTGGCTTAAAACCACCTCGGTTTGTTCACAGTCCTGTACTATGGCTAGATATTGGTAGAGGTGACACATCTCTGTTTCACATGATATTGTCTGCAGTCAGTTACATGCCTATACTGAACTGAGAGTTTGACTGCAGCTAGAACATTTAACATGGCCTCACGCATGTCAGGAACTTCAGCCTGGGTGGCATAAGGGGCAGGACACATGAGTTCTCCATCTGATCTCCCTCTCTCTACGTGTGGTCACTCATCTTTCAGAAGTCTAGTCCAATTTCTTTATGTAACAGTTGACTTCCAAGAGGGCAGAAGCTAAAACTTCCAAGTCTCTTCAGGCCTAGGCTTGAACTTCAAACAACATCATTTCTGCCATATTCTACTAGCCAGAGCAAGTCCCAAAGACAGCCCTTTTTCGAGAGGAAAATGGAAGGTGCAGCAGGCACATAAAGGGATGGGAGGAATAGTTGGTGGTTGTCGCGAGCAGTGAGTAAGAGAGGAATGGAGTTTGGTTCCAACAAGTGGATTTTATTCACTCAATGCACACTCAACTTAACATTCCTAATAACAGCAAGTCACAGATACATTGAAGATTCACTCCCTTGTTCACCCAGGGTCCAGTCCCCATGGACTTACTCAATGCAACGTCTCTTAGCCAAGAAGTCAGTCAGCAAGACCGAGGGGATTCTCAGCCAGAGCCTCTCTCAGCTCCTCGGATGTCTTCGGATGTCCTCGGGTGTCCAATAAGCCAGAGGCTGGGTGGCAGTGGTTGCCGTTGGAGAGGTGGTCAGTCTTCTGGCCTGGGTGACAATGGTCGATCAGCAATCAGTGACGGAGTGGACAGCAGCCGGGGAGTCTAGAGACAGAGCGACGTGGAGTCCTCTGGTGACCATGCTGCCGACAGTTTGCTCCAAAAGTCCAGGGGTTTAAGTAGTGATTTTCAGCCCAGCCATGCTCTGGTCTTCATTGATAAAGACCAGAACACGACTAGACTAGGAGCCCCCACTCAGATCATAGATAAAGGTTCATACCGGCATCGTTCAGGAGTGTCATCCTGCCACACAGCAAGTTTGTCACAGGCGCCTTTCATGATTTTAGTTTTACGAATTCAGGCAAATACCAAATACAGCTTATTATTACTACATAACACACAACTATAGCAATTCCTATTATTTCCTTGTCTCATTACAGTGGTCATCTTTGCAAACAATCCACCTGAGGGACTAATGACACCAGAGGTCTCTGGTTGTGCTGCTCTTGTTCTTTTTTCTTTCTTTCTTTCTTTTTTAAATATTTTTTAGCTGTTGATGGACATTTTATTTATTGATATGTGGTGCTGAGGATCGAACCCAGTGCCTCACACATGCTAGGCAAGTGCTCTACCACTGAGCCACAACCCCAGCCCTGCTCTTGTTCTTTCACTCTCTAATGCTGTGACATCAATGACATTCTCTTTGTGGATCCCCAAATTAATCAAAGGACATAATATCAACATTCCCGGTGCACTTACTCTCATCCAAATGACCTGTGAACTAAGGAGAGAACAGTCATCTCAGATGTCACAGCTGTCCCATGGGAGAGAGCTTGGCTCAGGACAAGGAGAGCCAGAGCACCAAAGGCTACCAAGTACTCCACAGCTTGAGGGGGATGGTGCATGTGAGGACTCCGATTTTACAGAAGGACATGGGTGGGGAAACTATGACTCTCTGACAAAATCCTGCCACTTCCCCTTTTTGTAGATGAACTTTTATTAGATTACAGTCATGTTCACTCATTTGAATATTGTCTAGGGCTACTTTAGCACTAACAGCAGAGTTGAGTAGCAGCGACAAGAGACTGCATGGCCCATAACACTTAAAATATGTACTGTCCGGCTCTTTACCAAAAGTTTGCCGACCATGGCACTAGGAATAATAGTCAGCAATAGTCTCATATTTATTTTATTTCCAGAAATTACTTTGACCCCAGGGCTCACATTTTAACTGGTAAGTTAATAGGAAATTCTTGGGTCAGTCCACACGACTCATTGACGAAGCATGAGAATATAAAGTTTCCAGCGATAAAACTTCCAGGTACAAATCTGTGAGATGCTTTTAACATGAAACCAATTTATGCCAGTAGAATTTTCAGAACCTGTCCTCAAGCACCCCTTATTGTCCTAGTCCCTCTATGATACCTCACGTTCTTCCCAGGGCAGAGAGTAGCAGGAAGTTTTGTATGCTCAAAGATGATTTTCTCAATAATTCAATAAGAAAATTGGTCATCCTATTTGGATAATCACTGTGCCAATTCACAATCAAGAGACACTGGCAGAGCTCTTACACTCCACAAACCTAATAAGACTTGAACTTTTTGAACAATTTGAGGTAATTTAGAAGGCTGCCCTTTTGTCTTCACTTTTTAAATACTTAATTGGGGGGGGGCACACTGCCCAAATTATATTGTCATATCACATGCATGTACAAAGATGTAATAATGAACCCCACCATTATGTATAATTATAATTCACAAATTAAAAAATGGAGAAGAGAAACGAAAGAAACTAATTTTAAAGAACATTTAATAACATAAAATTATCTTGTTCATGAGAAATTATTTTGACCATGTCTTCATATGTAAAAATCAAAAGATGAAATTCAATATCCTGTTTCCCTAGGACCCTTGAAGTTCAGCTCCCATGCCTACCAAGAATATATTTTTGAAATTTTATGTTTAAAAGATTTTCAAAAACACACACCCACTGACCCAGCAATTACTGTTCTAGAATTTTATTCAAAATGCATGATATGGTATTATTCAAAATGATTCATGGCAGGGTTGTTTGTAATAGCAGGGAATCTTAAGTAACTAAATATCTATTAATAAGAAACTGGTGTGCAAGCAGCCATAGAGCAAATGGGCATGGCCACATTCCAACAATTTATTTAATTGCAGTATATCCATGTGATGGATTCAAAGAAATGAGGAAAATCTTCAGAATCTTACATAGGAAAAAAACAACTCCAGGACTATTGCTAAGTGAAAACAGCAAAAAGCAGAATAGTACATATAATATTTTATCATTTGTGGAAACAAAGGGGAGAGGAAAAGAATAGATAGAATTTGCTTATATATGCACAAAATACTTCTGGAAGGACACACACAAGGAACTGCTAACATTGCTTGTCTCCAGGGGTGATGTGTCAGTCAGAGAATCGAGTCTGGGTATTTCATTCAGTGGGAACTTAATATAGGAAATTGACTACACAGGTGACAGAGTAAGATGTCAAACAGAAATCAATGAAATTATTAATAAGAAGAAATGACTGCCACCTTAGGGCTGAAGGGATACAGGGAGGAGGTGGTGTTACCAGACCCCAGAAGCTAGGTCAATTCGGTAGTAGTAAAACCATGGTGGGGGCTGCCCAGAGGCAATGGGGACAAAGAGTGGGTGGGGCTGATTAGGTGAAGCTGGAGCCAAGATGTTGTAACAACCTCTGGAAACTCTCAGAAAAGGAGAAGACGAATAACTTGACTCTGCCCTCCTCACATTCTCATTCTTATCAGTGCCTGCTCTCCCCCGTTGCCCACAGCTAGCCAGAAGGTACCAGGCAAAGGATCCTGGGAAATGTAGTTTCCTGAAGTAGCGTGCAGAACAAAGAGCAGGGATGGGTCTGGGAAGAAGCACACAAATGACAGGTCCAGAAGGTCATGTGTTGACTTGGGAGACAGCAGTAATAGCCATTTTAATGCTTCTTCTCTTGTGCTTTCTGCATATAAATATATTGCCTATAAATATATTTATATTGCCTATAAATATATTGCCTATTAAAATGAGCAAAATTAAAGAATACATAAAATAAGCAAACACCTAACAGAGTGTACACTTTTTATTAAAAGATGAGATTTTTAAAAAATGTCAAACTGCAAACAAACAAATGATCATTAGTAGGGGAATGATGCACATGTACAATGAAATACCATGCAGCTATTCAAAAGAATGAGTCACAGGGTATTTGTGGAAGGACACACAAGTGGTATCAACGGATGCCCAAGGGGAGATGGTCTGGATGTTATGGGTCAGGAAAGAAGACTAGGGGACAGAGAAGGCCCACAGTGAATCACTGTCTGTCCCTTTACAACTTCTGATTTGGTGCCATGTGTACATATTGTCCATTAAAAACAGAAATCAAGATTTTTTTTTCTTTTCCCCTACTTTTATTTATCTGGCACTGGTGATTGAACCCATGGGTGCTTTACCACTGAGTTACACTGTCAGTCTTTTTTATTTCTTATTTTGAGACAGGGTCTTGCTAAATTGCTTTGGGTCTTGCTAAATTTTTGAGGCTGGCCTTGAACTTGCAATCCTCCTGCCTCAGCCTCCTGTGCCACTGGGATTATAGGCATGCAACACTACACCCAGGGGGAAGGGAAAAAATAACAGAATGAATCAAACAACATTACCCTATGTAAATTTATAATTACACAAATGGTATGCCTTTACGCCATGTACAAACAGAGAAACAACATGTATCCCATTTGTTTACAATAAAAAAAAGAAGGAAAAAAAAAAAAAAAAAAAAAAACCACTACACCCAGCATCCTTTCCCCTTCTTTTAAAACAATTTGTGATAAAATTCATATAACATGAAATTTACCATCTAACCATTTTCTAAGTGTACAGATCAGTGATGTAGCATATATTGACATTGTGGCACAACACATCTCTACAACGTCTTTCATCTTGCAAAACTGAAACTCTGTACCCATGAAACAACTTCCCATCTCCAGCTTCTCCCAACCTCTAGCAACCACCATTACCTTATCTCTATGAATTTGACTGCTCTAGGTAACTCATGTAAGTGTAATCATACAGTATTTGTCTTTTTGAGAGTGATTTATCATCTCATGTAACATAATACTCTCAAGGCTCTTTCAAGTCGCTGCATGTGTCAAAATTCCCTTCCTTTTTAAAACTGATATTTTAGTGTGTGTGTGTGTGTGTGTGTGTGTGTGTGTATCACATTTTGTTTGTCCATTTATCTGTCCATGCATAGTTGTGTTGCTTCCATCTTTTGACTACTAGAAATCAAGATTTATGCTTAAATTAACCATTCTTCTCATGGTAGAAATACACCCAGAAAGATGGGGTTCTTTCCATGGCATCTGGTGACCCAGGTGACTTCTCTGGAAAAGATAGCTACAGCAGCTTCTAGCCTCCCCCAATAAACTCAGGTCCACAGAGGAAATTCCTAGCATTTTTCCTGAATAAGTCTTTAGTGACACTTGATGAAAAGAACCCACCAATAAACAGTGTTTCAGGGTTATTAAATGAAAGTCACACTTACTGGATCTTTTTGCTCAACTCTAAAAATGATAACAAGTGTAATAATAAGGGATATTATATTATAATAGAACACTAATGTAAGAATCCTAGTCTTGTCAGTAAAGAAAACAGAACTATTGAAATCATTTTAGTGAAAACAGATTTTTGTGAGTTTTATTTCTTCCCTACTTGTGTGAGCACTCACCAACTTTATTCTCTTAACCTTCCATCTTCTGTAGGTGGGCATTTTTCCCCTTCCTTTTGCGTGAGTGAACAGATGAGAATAAATTATATTAATTTGTAGTTTCAGCCAAAGTTCTTAATGGACTCTTTAAAATGGAAAATGAAGTAAAATGAAACAAAATACTTTCTTATATGTAATGCTAAATATTTTAATGATGAATATTTACAAAAAGATAGGTAACAAAATGGTATATACAGCATGACTCCAATTTAGGAAAAAAAATACATATACATGCACAGAAGAAAGTGCTTTCAGGTCAGAAATGGAAATGTCCAGTGTCTCTTGCCGCCGCTTCCGCTTGCCACCGACCAGCGGGACAAACGACACGTACTCTTCAGAAGTTCACGAAGCAGCTTCCCCTTTATTCGGATAACACCCTCAATATATAAGCAGTCTCATGCATAAGCAATTGTAACCAGATATGTCCATCCAATCCTATTAAAGGTCAAGCGATCACGAGCTCAAGCATACATGTAAGATATATCTGTCCACGTGCTAGGCGGCTGGACTAATTATCATGCAGCCAATGGTAAACGCTTCCTGTTTTTCTCAAGGCACATTTAGCACACCATTTGACTCTCTGCCAGTCACCATCTTTGGATGCATGTGGCATAACCCTGGGCCCCTGGTTTCGCCCGCCACAGTCCAGATGGATGGAACAGAGGGATCTAGAGACAGAAGCAATCCAGACATTGGGCTCAATTGGGCATAACAGAGGAGACCAGGGGGAAGATTAAGACAACAGGGTCTTCAATGTCACTGAGGAGCCACTAACTTAATTCACCAAGTGTCACCTATCTCTGGATTTCTAGTTAATTGGAAAATAAAATGTTCTGGATAACTTAAGTCAGTTTCGATTGTGTTTTCTGTTAAGTTCTAATCTTACTTGATATTATATTCTACATTTGACATGTGATTATTGTCTAAAATCTTACTTGGTTCCATTATATTTTAATACCCCCTTGATTAATCATCATTAAAAATGGGTAGCAAATTCTTACACAGCTTTACTTACATGTTTACCAGTTTTTTGATCACATGATTCTTCCATCCGAATTCTTGTTTCTTTGCTTAACTCTCTCTCTCCCAGATGAAAATCCTTTGCTTCTTTTCTCTGCAAGGATTTTTTAGTGGTATGTTTGTGTCTTTACTTATAATTTTTTTTATCTCTCCCTCTTTTTGGAATGATGGGTTAGCTGCACATGAATTCCTTTGATTTAAATAAGGCAAAGAATTGGAATTGTCATGTTTTACATAAATCCAGGGCCTTGAAAGGACAAGCCGGTAGTGAAGGGTGGGAAAGGAAAAAAATATACCTGCTAGTACAAGCTGATGATGAAAAATGTCTTTTGCTCTTTACCTGGCCTCTGGGCAGAAAAAAAAAAAAGTGTCTCCTTTGAAAAATGTAGGACTTCATACTATGCCATACCACCTGCACAGGCTAGGAACCCTTAAAGTAAAAAGGAGACATAAAAATTATTCCCCATCTCTGATGCCTGGCAGAAACAAATGTAAAAATACATTGGAAGACCACATTCCAAGTCTGACATGCTCAGGAATGCACAGGTAAAATACCACTGATGTTGAGCTGAAACTCTAAATCATAAAACCTAGGAAAAGATTCTACTATGAATAAAAGTGGACATACAAACTACAAATCTATAGCCTCAAAGTTCTTCAGATAATAAAACAACCTAGTAGAAAGGATAAAATAAATAAATATGTTTAAAATGATTAAATACATAAAAAAAGAACTGTCATTCACAAAAACAAGTCTATCTAAAAAAATAAGCAGATTTGGAACCAAACTGATCTCCTAGAAATTAAAGATATAAATATTGAAATCTAAACTCAGAGGACTTTTAAATCATATTTAACATTGCTGAAGAGAATTACTGAACTCGAGAATATATCTGAAGAATTTATCCAAAATGAAACACAGTAAGATAAAAGATGGAATATATAAATTATGGAGTATATGAAAAAGAGCTTATGAGGAATCAAGGACAGAATGAGATAGTCAAATATATCTCTAGCAGAAACACCCCAAGGAAGAGACTTGAAAAATTATGGGGATGGCAGGGTGATGGAAAATCAATATTTTGAGACATAATGGCTGATAATTTTTTCTGTATTGATTAAAGTCATAAATCCCAGTTTTAAGAAGCACATTCATGCCAAGAAGGAAAAATAAAAATAAACTGAAAGCTGGATACATTGCAAAGAAACATCAAAATCCCAAAGCTAAACAAAAGATCTTAAAAGCCATTAGAGAGAGATCACAGAGCACCTTAAAAAAATTAAATTGAAAAGAGATTGGAACAGCAACATTAGAGGTCAAAAGACAATGGAATAACATTCTTTAGAGGGCTGAGAAACTGAAGCATTTAGGTTGGAATTTAATATCCTACTGCTTTGGTTTGAATGTGTCCCTCAAAAAGCATGTGTTGAAACTTAACCCCCAATGCAACAGAGTCAGGAGGTGAGCCCTAATGGGAAATGTTTAGGTCATACCAGTTCTGCATTCATGAACAGATTAATGCTGATTATAAAAGGGCTTGATGCTGTAAATTTAATCTCTTTTACTTTCTTCACCCTTCCACCATATGATGGCTTCTGTCACATTATGATGTAGCAAGAAGGCCCTTGCCAGATGCCAACACCTCGATATTAGACTCCCAGCCCTACAAAACTGTGTGCCAATAAGTTTTATTCTTTAAAGATTACCCATTCCCTGGAATTCCGTTAAAGCAGCACAAGATAGACTAAGACGCCAACTAAAGCATCGTTTAATCAAAAAGATTAGGGGCTGGGGAGATAGCTCAGTTGGTAGAGTGCTTGCCCCCTAAGCACAAGGCCCTGGGTTCAATCCCCAGCACTGCAAACAAAACAAAAAAGATTAAATAAAGACATTTCTAGAGATTGAGAGTTTACTACAAACAGATCCTGAAAATGAAGCCCCCCAAAATGCTATCACAAATAAAGGACCTTTCATAATGATAAAAGGGTCAATTTATCAAAGAAGACATAAATTCTAAATATGTATGCACCAAACAGTAGAGCTTCAAAATACATGAAGCAAACCTAAGAGAACCTGAAGAAGAAATAGACATACCTACAGTTATCATTAAAAAAGTCAACACTCCTCTCTCGGTAATTAATAGACCAAGTAGACAGAAAAATCAGTAAGTATATAGATTTAAATGCCAGCAACCAACTTGGCATAATTGACATTTATAAAAAAATCTACCCAACAATTGCGAAATACATATTCTTTTCAAGTACATTGAAGAGTCCCATAATAGATTATATACTATGCCAATAAATTAAACTATCAATAAATTTAAATGGATTGAAATCATAACAGAATATGTCCTCTGACCACAATGGAATAAAATCAGAAACCAGTAATAGAAATATAACTGAAAAATTTCCCAAATATTTGAGCATTAAATATACTTTTAAAAAATCCATGGGCCAATGAATAAATCAAAGGAGATTCTAAATGAATATAAATAAAAATAAAATATCAAATTTATGAGATTCTGTTAAAGCAATACTTAGAAAAACATCTATAGGTATAAATACTTACTTTGGAAAAAATTTTAAATCAGTAGTCTGTTTCCATCTTTAAGAAGCTAGAAAAAGAAGAGCAAGGTAAATCCAAAGAAACTAAGAAAAGTAAATGATAACAGAAACCACTGACTGTTGTCTTAGTCCATCTGGATAACTATAACCAAAACACCTTAGACCAGATAATTTATAGCTAACATAAATTTGTTTCTCACGGTTCTGGAGGCTGGCAAATCCATAATCAAAGTGCTGACAGATCTGATACCTTTTGAGGGCTCTCTGCTTCAAATATGGTGCCATATTGCTGTGTCTTCACAAAGCGAAAGGCACAAAAAGGGACAAACAGATGCTCTCAAGACTTTTTATGAAGGCATTAATCTCATGAAGCCCTTACAACCTAATCACTTCTTAAAGATACCACCTCTTAACATTATTGCATTGGAGATTAAGTTTCAACATGAATTCTGGAGGGATACAAACATGAAACCATAGCAAATGTCAATGAACAATTGGAAATTGAAATTCTAAAACATAATTTACAAATAGTAACAAAAAGCAAAATACACATTTTATGCAAAATTCTACATTGAGAATGATAAAAATATTATGAGAAATTAAAGAAGATATAAATAAATGGAGTGAGAATATGACTCTGGTTTGGTACATTTAATATTGTTAAAATTTAAATTGTCACCAAACTTACCCATCAATTCAATGCAATCCCAATCAAAATCTTGGTAGACTCTTTAATAGAAATTAATGAATTATTATTAAATGTACATGGAAATTCAAAAGAACCAAGAATAGCCAAAACAATTTTAAGAAAGAAGACTAAACTTTAACATCTTATATTACTTATGATAAAGCTAATCATCAAGACTGTGTCACACTGTCCTAAGGACATACATGCAGATCAATGGAACAGAATAGGGTACCCAGAAATAGACCTACACATATACGGTCAATCGCTCTTTGAAAAGGGTAATGAAGTAATGGAACAACTGTGTATCTATTTCTCTTTAAATGGATGTGAGTTGTTCACCATGTATGTAAAAACTAACTTTAAGTAGCTGATAGGTCTAAACACAAAAGTTAAACTACAGCTGGATGTGGTGGCACATGCCTGTAATCCCAGTGACTCAGGAGTCTAAGGAAAGAAGATTCCAAGTTTGAGGCCAGCCTCAGCAACCTAGCAAGGCCCTAAACAATTTAGTGAAACTCTGTCTCAAAATAAAAAGTAAAAAGGGCTGGGGATGTGGCTCCGTGATAAAGTGACCCTGGATCCAATCTTCAGTACCAAAAAACAAAAAAGTTAAACTATAAAATTTGATAGAAGAGAATACAGGAGAACATTATGTACCTTGAGGTAAGGGAAGATTTCTTTTGTTTTTGTTTTATAGAACTGGGGATTGAATTTGGGGATGTTCTGCCATTGATTGACATCTTCTAGGCCTTTTTATTTTTTATTTTTTTTAAATTTTAAGACAGGATCTCATTAAGTTGCCAAGGCTGTCTTTGAACCTATGATCCTCCTGCCTCAGTCTCCCAAGTCATTGGAACTACAGATGTGGGCCACCACATCTGGCTAGGGAAAGACTTCTTAGACATGAAACGCATTAATCACAAAAGGAAAACAATGACAAATTGGACTTCATCAAAATGTAAAACTTATTTGAAACATCTTTGAGAAAATAAAAAATGTCACAGAGTAGGAGAAAATATTCACAATTCATATAAATGTTTATATATGAGACATGCATATATATCCATACATATATGTATATATATGTACTTATATATACATCCATACACACAAAGGACTTGTATCTACAACATACAAAAAACACTTATAACTGAATCATAAGAAGAAAAGCAGATCAAATTTTTAAATGGGCAAAGTATTTTAACAGACCAAAAATTGCACACCTAAGCATATATACAAGAAAAAGACTATGTCCATAAAATGCTTTATATGTGAGTGTATATAGCAGCTCTATCCATAATAACCAAATAATGGAAACAATCCAAATGTCCATTAATAGGGAAATAGATAAGCCAATTGTGATGTATCTATACCATGGAATACTACTCAACAATAAAAAGAATGAATTACTGACAGATGAATCTCAAAACTATTGAACTGAGTGAAAAACAGCCAGACACAAAAGAACATATTCTGTATGATTTTATTTATATAAAATTCTAGACCAGACAAACCTAACCTATATTGACAGAAAACAGACCAGTGGTTGCCTGGAGCTGAGGACAAGAGGGAGATTAACTACAAAGAGGTATGAGGAACTTTGAATGAAAGATGGAAATGTTCTATCTTAATTATGCTGCTGGTTACTGGTTATATATGATCAGTATCAACTGAAGAAACTCATCAAACCTTACACTTAAAGTAAGTCCATTTTATTGTAAAGTATACCCCAATAAAGTTGACTAAAAATAAAAAAAGCATTTGTGATGGCTTGTAATTTGTCAATTTACCTAAGCTAAAATGAATTTCCCACTACAGTAGGCTCTCAGTATTTAGGGTTGATTGGTTCCAGGACCATTTGTGAATACCAAAATCTGTAGATGTTCAAGTTCGTTATATAAACTAGTGTAGTATTTGCATATAGCCTATGCATATCCTTCTGTAGACTTTAAATCATCTCTAGATTACTTAAAACTGGTGATATAACATAAATGTTATAATTATTATACTGTATTGTTTAGGGAATAACGAGGGGGAAACCTGTACATATTTAGTACAGATGCAACTTTCCTAGGCACAAGTACATTTTTGATGCACAGTTGGCTGAATTTGCAGATGTAGAACCCAGATGGGGAGCCCGTGGATACAGAGACTGACTACATGCCCTTTCCCATGCTTCCAGTTAGGGTGGGCTATAAGAAAGATTCCAGTGAGAGATGAGGAGGGCAAAAGACAAACAGTCGCCATTTTGTAACTCCGACATGTTATTACATGAAACATGGGTTTCAGTTCACCCTTACAGGCTCCAGCTCTTGATCATGGTCTCCAACTTCTCCTTGCTCCCTCTTACTTTACTTCCTTCTTCCTTTGCTGGCTGCTTGCCCTGTGCACCTGAATTGCCTACATCAGATATAAAGACAACAATGTTACAGAAACTCTTTTACCAGCTCCTACAATTTCCTAAAGTTAAATCCTTGTAACAAATCAATATATGGATATGTATTCATTCCTGGTGGTTGTGTTTTCTCTGATTGATACTTTACGGATAAAGTCCTTTTAGGGTACAAATTTCTCTAGCCGCTGTATCATTGTTATTATGTAAAACATTTTCAAGGACGAAACTATGTAGTACCACTAAAAATCTATATAGTATAAAAGGGAAAACAAACCAGATATCATAAAGTTGGTTACCACTAGAATCATTGTTTATTTAATTTCTACTTCCCACCCAAAATATATGCATCAGTTCACAACGGGAAAAATGATTGAGAAAAAGAGACCACAACTATACCAATACTAAGGGTCATTATAGTTATTGGACTGGGTTAGGTGGATCTGTGCTCCCTAGTAGTTAAGACTGAGAGAGAAAGAAAACTAAAATATTTGACTAACGTTTATAAACATATTCACATTAAGATAAGGAAGAAATACTCATAACTATTGGAATCCTCATTTCTACAACTGGTCGCAGGGTCATAGTTGGGATTCATAACTACCGTCTTTCACTACCCATTCTGTATTCTCTTTGTCCTCAGTAAGCACCTCAGCTACTAGTGATTCTTTACCTGGTGGGGGTTTCTTTGACACCCGATCAAGGTATGTGTATTAAGGACTATAATAGAGTCCTGGCCATCAAGGTCAGAGGCAACAAGAACTGACACAATTTTCAGTCTGTTCTTGGCTCCAGCTTGTGCTATCAGGTTCAGTCTTGTCCTTGATCTCCCTTGCTTTCTATCCATGTTCTTCCCTGCTGTCTTCACTATGGACAAGCTCCAGTATGAAGCCTTACAGAGACTAGTTAATCAGTTCGTACAACTGTATAAGGTCATAATTCCTGTAATGAATGCATAACAAATATCTCTCTTCTAGTGGTTTGACGACTCTGTTTGAAACTTGACTGTTAAATGAAACATTAATAAATATTCCCTTTCAACTTAAGAACAAGAAAGGAATCCCCACTACCACTACTTTATTTGATATTGTGCCAATGATTCTTGCCAGTGAATTAAGAAAAATAATTAAAATATATAAGAAACAAAACTGTTGTCATTTGCAAATGACATCTTTAGAGTTAACAAATTATTTGAAGTAACGAGATTATTCAACAAAATTGTTAGATGTAAAATTGAAAGACAAAACCAATCCCTTTTTCTATACCAGCATTGAAAAATAATAAAATGAAATTTTAAAAATGATAACATTTAAAATAACAATAGAAGCTAAAGTTCTTCTAAATAAATCTAACAAGAAATTCGTAAGACATTCATAAAGAATATTTTACAATTTTATGGAAAGTTATAAAAAAGTGACAAATAAATGGGAAGATATACCACATTTGTACATGCAAATCCTCAGCATCATAAAGATATAAAGTCTTGCAAAATTGATCTATAAATTCAATGTAATTTCAATCAAAATATCACCAGGATCTTGCAGGAACTCAACAACCTCAACTTAAAACTCCTAAGAAAGTAGAGGACCAAGCGACAAGGAAGATTTGTCTTTCTGGTATTAAAACCTATTATAAAACTACAGAAATTAAAAGTTGTTTTTAATACAAACTAAATTCATAGGTCTTTGTAATAAAATAAGCACACATATATTTTCATATTTTGATTTTACAAAAGTGACTTTATTAATAAGTCTGGAGAAGATGAACTATTCATTAAATGGTGGTAGATCACAAAAGAAATAATTCTGGTTGATTAAATACCTAAATGTGAAAAGTAAAATTTTGAAATGTTTTGATGTATTGGACCATTTTTTAAAAAAAAAATCTTCCATGAAAAAGGTACAAAAATAGTGACAAATCAAGCCACATTATCTTTATTTCAAATTTTTACCTGTTAAATATACAGACTGAAACTTTTATGAATGAAATGGTATGAAATCTGGAGCTTCAAAATAATCCAGGAAGCAAGGGGAGGAATCAGTGAGGGGCAGGTGGTAAGAGGAAGGCTGGGAATAGGTTGGGTATAAATCAAACAAGATTGGTCATGATAATTGTTAAAGCTAGGTGATGGACACACAAGGGTATACTATGCAGTTCTTTCTATTCTGGCATACATTTTAAATTCACCATTTAAAGTTTTTAGCTGGGCATGGTGGCACATGCCTGTAATCCCAGCAGTTGAGGAGGTTGAGGCAGGAGGATTGCAAGTTGGAGACCAGCCTCAGCAATTAGCCTGGCCCTAAGCAACTTAGCGAGACACTGTCTCAAAATAAAAAATAAAAAAAGGCTGCAGATGTGGCCCAGTGGTTAAGCACCCCTGGGTTTACTCCCCAGTACCCCCCCGAAAAAAAAGTCAGGACACAGACCAGGTGATTATTTTTGTAACACACAGGACTAACAAAGGATTGGTAATCTCAACATACAAAGGTCAGCAATATATTAATAAGAAAATGACAATAAAACAATAGTCAGAAGATTTGAATAGGTAGTTCACAGAGGAAAAACCCAATAGGCAATGTACAAAATATGCTCAAATAGCAACTGTTCTTACAACCAGGAAATTGTAAATTTAAATATCATTTTACCATGAAATAGTCTGCATACAACCAATTGCAGAAATTTTAAAACAAAATCAAATAAAAAGACTGAGGATCCTTTGGATTAGACAGAGGGGAGTGAAGGAGAGGGGGTTTGGGGGTAAGAAGACAGTAGAATGAATTGGACATTATGACCCTATGTGCATATAGGACTACATGACTGGTATAATTCTACACCATGTACAATCAGAATGAGAAGTTATACTCCATTGTATATGATGTATCAAAGTGCATTCTACTGATATGTATAACCAACTAGAACAATTAAAAAAAAAAGACTGGGGGTATAGCTCAATGGTAGAGCATCCCTGGTTATATTCCTATAATAATAATAATAATAATAATAATAATAATAATAATGTCTGATAACATTAAGTGATGGTGAGGATTTGGAGTTATAAGAACCTTTAGGTGAATCATTTGGAAAGCTGGTTGACTATATATAGTAAAGTTGATTGTGTACTTACCCAACAATCCAAGATCCCACATGTTACTATCTACCCTGGAGAAAGTCTCCCACATATGCCCAAGTAAATAGGCACATGTATTTATTATAACACTGAAATCATGAACAAAGTGGAAATAAATTTTATTTCTATCAATTTAGGAGTAAATATGTAACAATAGTGAATTTTCAGTGGGTTCAAATACATATGTAAATAATGCATACCAACTTTAGTATATTGGTTTTGTCTGAAAATGGAGGAGGCAGGGGGAGAAGATGAAGCTTTAGCTAAAGCAGAATGTTTTATTTCATTTTATTTTGAAAGAATAAAGTCACCAAGGCCAATGCTAATATGGTGCTCTTTTGTAGTAAAGGATATATGTGTTGATTATTCTCTTTTGTATGTTTTTGAACCATCTTTAACAAAATATTTTAAACCCAACAAATCCACTTTTTTTTTTTTTTGGCTTATAACACACCAAATGATAAATGAGATCTTTTTGTCTTGTTTCTCATTAAAATAACTATTTTGGTTTTTGGCAGAGAATATGTCCCAAGGTCCACAGTGGATGCCCAGAACCATGGGTAGTACTGAACTATATAATTTAATGCCTTTCCCATCTTAACTAATAACCACTTACGTACACTATGGCCATAGCTTTTTCAGTTTGAGGTTTGACAGTAAAATTAGCAGAAATTTCTTTTTCCCTTCTTCACAATTTCATGGACAGATTTGTCCTTAACCTTAGCAACCTCGGTATGTGTTTTTTCTTGCTAAGTCAAAAACTTTTACTTACTCTCTTAAAGGAAGCACTTCACAGCTTCTCTTTGGCACATTCTAATTGCATCATTACTCTTGCATTCAGGGGCCATTATTAAGTCAAATAAGGTTTACATGAACACCAGCACTGCAAGACCACATTTGATTTGATAATCCAGATAGCTACTGACTGACAAGTGGGTATACAGCACAGATAAACTGGAGAGAGGGGTGATTCATGTCCTGGGCAAGACGGAGCAATGTAGTACAAGATTTCATCACACTACTCTGAATGACACACAAATTAAAACTTACCAATTGCTTATTTCTGAATTTTCCGTTTAATATTTTCAGGCTGTGGTAACTGCTAACTGACAGAAAATGAAACTGGATAAACAGGAACTACTTTAAATAGGACCAAAAATCACATATCGACTAGACTACTGGAACATTGATAAATGTTCCTTTAAAATAATTCATCTAGAAAAATAAAGCTAAAGGCAATTTTTTAGTCTATCTTCCTTACAATGGACAGCATGTCTGTGTCCCTCCGAAATTCATATGTTTAAATTTTAACCTGCCATGCGATGTTATTAGCAGGTGGGTCCTTTGGGAGGTGATGAGGTCATGAGGGTGGAGCCTTCACAAATGGGATTAGTGCCCTTATAGAAGACAGTCCAGAGAGCTCTCCTGGAGTCTTCCTGCTATGAGGATACAATGAGAAGTAGGCAGTCTGCAGTCCAGAAGAGGGCTTTCTGCAGAACCTGACCATGCTGGCCCCCTGATCTTAGACTTCCAGCTTCCAGAACTGTGAGAAATAAATGTCTGTTATTTAAGCCACCTATTCTCTGGCACTTTGTTATAGAAGCTCAAACTAAGACATTCATCTTGACATTTACCTTGGCGTTTATAAGAGCCTAGAATCTATGAATGTATGATTATAAAACAATTTCAGCATTTTAAGCCAAACTTAGCATCTAGTCCAATATCCAGTCAGGAGTTTTCCCAACAAACTGACCACAAACAAAAAGACAAACTGGGAAATGTCTGAGGCAGAAGGCATGGTGGCTTCTACTTTCCTAGAGAAAATCCCTTTTATTATTACAGTTGCAAGCAATTCTAACACAATGCTGTTTAAATATTAAATTTGAGCATTGTCTTTTATGTTAATTTAGGAAAAATCATTGGAATAGCTAGCACCCGCTTGAAGAAAACACCAGTGGAGGTTACTGGGACCCCAATTCCATGTCTTAAGAATCCTAGAGGTGGACTGAAATCAGAGACAGGCCTCTAATGCGATTACATATAAACAGCATCCTCAAGTAACTTTATTACCTTTTCCCCCAGCTGGGGATAAAAGACTCCCTACTCCATCTCCTACAGACATAAACATATGAACTAAGAAAATTTCAGTTTTGTGATGTCAGGATGAAGAACGAATGGTTGGGTCATAAAAGCATTATACAGAGTCTCAGGAATATGTCTCTATTGAATCAGCTCTTGATGTTCCCTCAAAAGCTCCAACCTGGTTGCAGGCTTAAGAAGGTTGTTGTAAAATGTTAAATACAGATAGGACTGGCAAGGTATGAAATGTATCAGAGGTTTCTCCTTCTCCAGAATTAAAGCCCTCAGTTAGGAAAGGGGGAAGACAAATGCAACATGAGTTCTGAATTACTCTTTTTTATTTATACACTTCAGCAGTTCATTGTTGCCTTATCTCCTGGAGGTTGAAACTAATGAGATGATGAATAATTCCATGTAACTCAAGAAAATGAAAATTGGATATGTTTGAAATAGTCATTATATAAAATATGGTTGTTTTTATTACTTTTAACTTTTGTATGGCAGACTATCTTGCTAATTCAATAAAAAAAATATGAAGGTGAATGAGTAATGTTTGTAAGTTTCTTCCTTGGATGAAAAATGCTATATAAAACCAAAGTATACTAGACTGCCCAAAGTATACTATTTTATTTCATAAACTGCTGCATAAAAAACTGAATAAAATCTCTCAATGGATTTGAGAGGATGATCATTACCTTCCCAGTCCCAGGAATAGCTCTTTTGGCTTTTTTGCAAACATCAACTCCTCTTGTTTGTTGCTGCCCAAGTTTTGAATGCTCACAGGCAAATATTGACAGGACGAATTTTACTTTGTTTCATTTTTTATTGGCAGTACTAGAGATTGAACCCAGGGCCTCACACATGGTAGGCAAGTGCTTTACCACTGAGCTACATCCCCAACACAACAGGTCATTTTGTTGGAGCAGTTTGATGTATATGTGTGAGTTTGTG
Organism: Sciurus carolinensis; assembly: GCF_902686445.1. NCBI lineage: Eukaryota > Metazoa > Chordata > Mammalia > Rodentia > Sciuridae > Sciurus > Sciurus carolinensis. The sequence continues at coordinate 37,002,954 of NC_062232.1, forward strand.
TGTGTGTGTGTGTGTGTGTGTGTGTGTGTGTGTGTGTGTATGTACACAGATATGTACTCAATAATGGGAAAATAAGTCCTGAACAGGATGAATGGACATTTGATTAGATATCAGTTTATGAACAAAATTTATTTCTGACTTGCATTTATTGCATTTCTGAAGTCAATATATTATTTTTTTAAATAGGTAATTGGGGATGGGGTGCTTATTTTCAGGGTCCAGAAACTGAAAAGAAAAATTTGTGCCTTGTCATCTTGTGAAATCACTGAAACTTATATGTAATGCTCCAGAATTAAATCATTCACCAAAGATAAATTGAGTGCATTTAAGAAATTCTCACATCCTAATCCCTGACTGTGTTTGTTGAATTGTAAAGTTTAATACAAGTTTATTACCCTGACGGTGTTCAGACAGTGATGAAAGAATGCAAAGCATGTTTGCATCAAAAGTCAAATAATACAACAGACAATAGTACATGTCATAAGATGTCAAGTGAGCAATCTGAGCAGTTAAGGCTACGTATTCAGAGGCAGGAGAAGACAAAGAATCAGGGGTAAATGGGCCAACAGAGTCACAGGACTAACTATAAAAGTTTCAGTGAGGGAACAGGAGAGGTAAAAAGGTTAGAAAGTTAGTTGGATAATACATCAAATTGAAATAATATAGTTTTTCATTTTCTCCCTCAAATATAATTATCTACAATTATTTAGTTTGTCTTAAGTTTTAAGTCTATAAATATGAATATACATGCTGCCCAGGACAGAGACACACAGTTGGTCTTGCTTTTACAATAAGTACAAAAAAACAGGTTGTGACAAGATCTTAGTTGATGATGATGATAATGTTTAAAATATGCTTTTTTACTTTACATTGGATTTTTCCCTGACTCCTCTTTATCCTGCAGGCTCACTTCACTGTCAGCAGCCCCCAAACACTTGAATATATTTGCTATTTGTACACTCTTTCTTTCTACCTCTTCAGTACTGGAGGGTTGAACCCAGGGACACTCAACCACTGAGCCACATCCCCAGCCCTATTTTGTATTTTATTTAGAGACAGGTTCTCACTGAGTTGCTTAGGGCCTCGCTTTTGCTGAGGCTGGCTTTGAATTCATGATCCTCCTGCCTCAGCCTCCCAAGCTGCTAGGATTAGAGGCATGTGCCACTGAGCTCGACCCCAGCTCTTTCTATTTTTATATTTTGAAACAGGGTCTCACTTAATTGCTAAGGCTGGCCTCAAATTTGCATTCCACTTACATCAACCTCCCAAGTAGCTGAGATTACAGGTGTGTGCTACTGTGCTCAGCTGCTTTATCTCTTTCTAATTGTTTCTTAGTCTAGATCCACTGTAGGCAGTCTTGAAAGTTTGATTTAAAACAAAATCAAGCAAATGTGGAGAAATCAGAACCCTCCTATATTGCTGGTGGTAAAATAGTGCAGTAGCTACGGAAAATGATTTGGCAGTTCCTCAAAATGTTAAACACAGTGTTACCCTATGACCCAGCACTTCTAATCCTAGTATATACTTAAGAGAAGTGAAAACATATGTCCACATAAAAACTTATGCTTGAATGTTCATACAGAATTATTCACAGTCACAGTAGCTAGAAAGCAGACACAACCTAAACGTCCATCATATGATGAATGAATAAAGAAAATGATATGATATGGCTATACAATGAAATATTATTCAACCATAACAAGGAAGAGTACTAATGTATGCTACAACAGGGATAAACCTTGATAACATGTTAAATGAAAGAAATCAGTTGTCAAAGACCACATATGATACCATTTATATAAAATGTCCAGAATAGGTAACTCTATACAGTTGGAAAGCAGATTAGTAGTTGCCAGGGGCTGAGGGGCGGGGGGAGTTGGGTAGAATGTGGAGTGACGTATATGATTCCATTTATATGAAATGTCCAGAAAAAGCAAATCTACAGAGAGAGAAAGTGAATTGATGGCTGCCAGAGGCTGAGGGGCAGGGAGAGTTGGGTAGAATGGGAAGTGACTACTGAAAGTTTTCTTTGGGGAGTGATGAAAACATTGTAAAATTGCATGGTGGCAATGGTTACACAGTGTGAATATACTAAAAATCATTGACTTGTACATTTGAAATGGGTAAATTGTGCGTTATGAGAATTGTATCTCAATAAAACTTTTAAAAATCGAACACATAATGACACGAAGGAAAGGCGTATGGTACAGCGTGATGCATAAAGGGACACCAGTTGCGCAGTAGAACCAGATTTCCCGCCCTTTTTGCAGCAGCTGCAGCCCCAGCAGCCAGCTTGGCAAGAACTGTCTGAGAAGAAGAAATGCTGGCTTGTTGAATCAATTGCAAGAACTCCACAAGCAAATAAGTGACCTCAGACTGGATGTAGAAAAGACATCAGAAGAGCAACTGGAGACAGACAGCTGGCCTAGCTCAGAGTTTTATGAGCTGAGTGATGGGGCTTCAGGATCCCTTCCCAATTCCTCTAACCCAGTGTTGAGTATTTATCCAGTTGTCATTCCAGCACCAGTATTAACAGCCCATTGGCAGCAACCTTGACTATTTCAAATGGTTGCTCCAAATCTACAGATCTCATAAGATGGTTGAAATATAAAGAAGGCCGCTCTGAACACCAGGCTTCAGGAGCAACTTACCATTACTCCCTCCAGACCACAATTTATTCTATTTTGTGTGTGTGGTGCTGGCGAATGGGACCTAGGGTTTTGGGTATGCTAGGCAAATTCTCTACCACTGAGCTATACTTCCAACCTCCTACCACAATTTAATTCCCCTGATGTCATTGCAAATGTAAATCCCAAGTACCAGTGTGATTTGGTATCTAAAAATGGAAATGATGTATATCATCACCCTGGTCCACTTCATGTTGTGGCTGTGTAGAGCCTAATGTTTCTCCTTTGCCTGATGGGCAACCTGCTGAGGGAAGACAGGCTTGGAAACCAAACTGATGTTGGATCTGAACTAGATGCCACCAAAAGTTCCTTACCATCTTATGGACAGCAGGCTGCACCCCAACCTGAGTTACTCCATTTTGTAAAGCAGTAGTTTGTCACAAACCACTCCATTTTGAGTACATGTGCCAAGGTAGAATGACTCTAAACTTTGTTTGTATAAGTAAACCACCATCTACCCACCATAACCATAAAGCACAAATGGATGAATAAATCCTAAGTGCCAACTTAGTACCTGGGCATTTGGGCATCCCAAATCATATCAGGAACACCAAGACATGGGAGTTTATCAACCTTACCAGATACAGCCCCTTCACCTAAGACCCATAAAAGGAGGAATCCTTCAAGACCTGACCCGGTCACCTGATCAATCATCAGGAACCTTGCCCAGGAAAATCACCACAGTGACCAACCTCTGATTTACTGTCCCATCAGTTTTCAGCAGAGTCTGATTTCTCCTATCTGTTGACAACCATGCACAGCCCACTCCAAGATGACACTCTGAAACTGCCATCTGCTTGAACCCTCTGTTTTGACAACTCTGCAAAACTGGTTCATTAAAACCCTTATCTGACCACCTACAAGTTAACTCTGAATTCATCTGTATCTCTGCCTGTGATCTTGCCACAGATCCAGCTTTAACTCTTTCTTAGTCTTTCAGTGACCTATTATGAAGTATGATGTGTGATTTGAGTGTGGTAGATATTAGAAATTAAGATTGAAATAAAAGAACTTGTGTTTGCCTGGCTTATTAACTGTCATGTGATGCACAAGTATTCTGTGAACTGCCTCCGCCGAAAATGGTGTGGCCTGCTATTCAGTAAATTCTGACATTGTAGAAAGACCCAAAGATTTTTAGTCTATGTTAATGCCATAGCTCTCTCCTGACACAGCTCCAAGTAGGCTATGGTCTGCTTCCTATCCTCCTTCCAGTAAGAAATTGATGACTACATTCTGAACCTGGTGCAGAAAACAACACACCTTCCAAACCCAGAACCCCAATGAATGCTGATCCCAGGTAAGGGCGTCTGTGGAATGGGAGTGTGTGTGTCAAGGCCACTGGGGACACCATGGCAATGTGAATCTTAAGAATTTCAAACAGGTGTATTTGCTTTCTGGCAAGATACGCTCTCTGGACAATAGGGCATCTCTCCATTGAAGCAATCTGCAAAAGAATCAAAGGCAGTGGGTATGAAAGATGGTGGAATGAGACAGACATCATTACCCTATGTACATGTATGATTACACGAATGGCGTGACTCTACATCATGTGCAACCAGAGAAATGAAAAGTTGTACTCCAGTTGTACTTCTGGTACAGCGCCCCAGCCCCAAGAGAACAAAGATATGCAGCCCCTAAACAAAGAGCCACAGGAAAACAGCTTCTCCTCTATTTCTGCCTCCAGCTTTCCCTGTGGAGGACAGACCTACCTTGGATTTCCAAAGCGAGGGCTCTCTTCCTCAAGCCTCGAGAAAGGGATCTGGTCAAAGCTCAGTTCATCCTCCAGCAGCAGCCAGAAGTCAGGCAAGGCCACAGGAACATGGGGGCTGCAAAAAGCTCTACCACCCTGAAGCAATGCAGCCAAACCTTCCAACGGTGGAAAACAGTTTGCCAACGGGAGAAAACCCAGGCAGGGCGGGTTTCAAGTTCAAGGCTAGCCTAGGCAACTTAGCGCGGGTAGGAAGAGAGGTGAGTGGCGGGAAACCACAGAGCAGGAAATAAGGCATGCACCATCTACAAATCGAATGTGCCCAGAGGATCATGTAGAGGGCTCACAGGGAGCACGTGAGCATGTACCCTGTGCTTGCGCCTTGGAACTACACCTGTAATCCCAGCAGCTTGGGAGACTGAGACAGGAGGATTGCGAATTCAAAGCCAGCCTCAGCAATTTAGCGAGACTCTAAACAAATTAGTGAGACCCTGATTCTAAACAAAATACGAAAAAGGGCTAGGAATGTGACTCAGTAGTTAAGTGTCCCTGAGTTCAATCCCTGGTACAAAAAAAAAAAAAAAAAAAAAATGAGGAAAGCAGGGGCTTAATTTGGTTCCAGTTGGTCCACATTCTTCCAGTTCAAATGGTCCTGGCCCCAAACCTTCACAAAAGACCCCTACAAAAACTTTGTCAAAATTAAGGCCTTGAGGGCTGGGGAGGTAGCTCAGTTGGTAAAGTGCTCGCCTTGCAAGCACAGAGGCCCTGGGTTCGATCCCCAGCACTGCAAATAATAATAATAATAATAATAATAATAATAATAAGGCCTTGCATAACTTTAATAATAAAATCCTCCACTTTTGGTCTCTCTCTTTTTTTTAACAGTGCATTATAGTTATACATAATAATGGGGTTCATTTTGACACAATTATACATGCATAGAATACAGTTTGCTCTACTTTAGTCGCCAGTACTTCCTCTTTCCCTCCCCTCCTCCATTCCCCTGTTTCCCTTCCTCTATTGGTCTTCCTTTTATTTATTTAGTGTTTTTTTAATTGGTGCTTTATAGTTGATCTGTGTCTTTGAAACAGTGACAACACAGTTTGAGTAACACATGTAGAAAAACAATTTTTCCCTAACTTCGGGGGAAGCAAGGAGATAGCATCTTAAGTTTTGTGTAATACTTTCATAATATGCCTTTCTTTTATTACGATAAAGCAAGGTAAAATATGCCTCATCTTCATTATATGAGGACACTAGTGCCTTTAATGGAAGGTAAAGGATATTTTGCTAGTTAGATGTTAATATTGAGATATTAATAGTGGTGACAATAAGTTTCATGATATCAGTTTATTTTAATTTTTCTGAGTATCTGGCAAGGTACAGGTTTTGATGTTCAAATTTCATTGGGATGAGACCTGTTGATCCAGATGTCAAGTGGATGGAATTTCAGGACATACATTTGCCCCTTGATTCTTTATGACGGTGTCTCTGCAAGGATTTTCCTGTTGAGGGGCATTGTATACAATTATGTGAAGTAGGTACAAAAGGTACTCATTGTTTTGCAAAAATTGTTTTGGTATAGTCTGCATTTCTCAGAACTGTTCTGTTTACTGAACTCAGAACTTGTAGAACATATCCTAAATCCAGAGATGGCAACCTGGATAAGGGTCTGGGCGTACCTTAAAAGGATTTGTAAAAACTTTTGCCATGCTTGGCGCCAAGGCCCTATTGCAGTAACTCCTTCTTGGGCCGTATAAGCAGTATGTTGATGCCTTTTTCTCCATCCCTAAATTATAGCCAATTCAAACATTTGCCCCTTGGAAGACTTGCCTTTGGAATAAAATTTTGGTCCTCTGATACAGAGAAATTCACTCTTAATAAAATAATCTATGGGCATGACTCCAAGTGTAGAATTGCTCACTGAGCATGGGCCTAAATACTAGGACTCTCTGGTCTAGATTGGACCACTGACCCTAACTGGAGGGCTAGAAAGATTGGGGCGAGCTGGGCACAGTGGTGCACTCCTGTAATCCCAGCAATTCAGGAGGCTGAGACAGGAGAAACTCAAGTTCAAAGCCAGCCTCAGCAACTTAGTGAGACCCTAAGTAATTTAGCGGGACCCTGTGTAAAAATAAGAAAATAAAAAGGACTGGGAATGTGACTCAGTGGTTAAGCACCCCGAGTTCATCCCTGGTACTAAAAACAGTTATTTTGGTAAATAGTATTGTGTAAAATTGCTTTTTATACCAATATGTACATTTTTATATCAAAACATGCATATTTTGTTCATGAGTACTGTTTATTTTTATATTCCTATTAAGTTCCTATATGATAGAAACAGTATGTGTTTTATACATATCATTAGGTAAATCTAATGAAACACATTATATACTACAGCTAATGATTTGTTTTATTGCTGAGAAATTAAAAAATAAAAATTTAACACAGTAAGATTTTCGAAAAACTTCTTGCTTTGACTTTTTTTTTTTCCCCTCCTGACAGTTTTGTTCTCCAGCTTATAGTCATGCAATTATTATTTAATGCCACGTATTTTCCTCCATAATTTCCCTGGGTCATATTTTAATTCTAGGCACTTCTGGAATTTTCTTGATAACTATCTTAAGTTTGAATTCTCTTCTGCAGCAAATGATAAAAGGGAAATTACTGTGCTGTTATAAGTTCCTCCGTATGCTTGGAAATAGAAGTTGGTTTCTTACCAAATGTGATATCAGGGAATGACATCATCTTTTTAAACTGAAAATCCAATGTTTCCAACATAAACTGAGAGTTTATTTTTTAAGTGGAATGAGACTATTAAATTATATGTCTGTGTTTTTTTAAAACAAATCCATTAAAATGTACACTTCCAAGAAGTTCTAGCACTTTCCAGGTAATCACTTTTATGAAGTCTTGCATTAATACCAATATTGATGAAATCATTATTCAAACATTTTCAAACTCATATTGTTGTTTGCCTCCAAAACCATGATATATTATTTTCAAAATACACCAAATGTCAATGTATTATTATCCTCTAATAGTGATTAAAATTTTACAAATAATCACCCATGTTTGACAAATAAGTCAAATAAGATCTATCTGGAGAGTATTTTTTTTAATGTCAAAAATGATATACTACTCTAGGGCAATGAAACTTTTCTTTCCAGGATAAATCTAAAGGCACTTTATAAAATGAGTTTCAAAAAATAATTTGAGTAGTGACAATCTTATTGGAATAAGCCTCTAGCTTTTCACCAACAGTGCCATGGATTTTACACAGATTACTCTAATAAATCCATTCAATAGTTCTGCAGGGTAAAAATTATCCCCATTTTACTGATAAGGAAACAAGACCTAGGAAACAAGACCTGAGAAACTAAACAACATGCCCAAGAGAGCCCAGTTGCCTGAGGCAGAACTGGTCCACAAATTTCCAACCTGCTGGCTCTCCATGAGGCCAAGTGGGTAATGTGCATTGTCATTCTTAGTTTTTAAACTTAGTCACTTTGCTTTATTCTGAGCAGTTTAATTTTTTTTTTTTTTTATTTCCAAATTCTACCTGCTGTGTGCATGTCTAAGCTTAAAATTGGGCCAAGTCTTCCTCAAAGATCTAGAACTTTTCTGCCCTTTCTAACCTTCTTTCCCATCTCCTAATTTCAGATATAGAACTATATAATGTTAAATCTAACCTGGCAAATTTTAAGCACAGCTCCTTTCTCCAATAATAACACCAAGAGATTCACATTTATCCTGTGTATCACAAATTCAGTCAATGGAATCCAGATTAATGAGGGCTCATCGCGTTTCTTCTCTAAATTCTTTGGCAGGTCCCCCATGCCATGCATCATCCAACGCTATGTTTTTCAACTATAAAATCTAAAAATATATCCTAATGGAGCAGGGCCAAAGAAAGGCATTAAGAAAATAATGAAACCTGTAATAAAATTAAAACCATGGATACAACTAGGGAACTATCCAGTCATAGGATGAACATATTAGTGTAAATGAATTAAGAGTTAAAAATCAATGAGGTCTATTAATTGAGTTGATTCCTGTAATCTGGTAAAATTCAAACAGCATCTTCTTTTTATTGGCCCATGGGCTGCCTGAATAAACACTGCTAGAGTTTTTGGCAAGTAAGACTCAAAATAAGCCAATACTTAAACACTTCCAGCAGGGCCATGTTGAGGGTAGTGTAACTACAACTTGGCTTTAAAGCAGTGGGTTCCAAGAATTACTAAGAGTAATAATAATAGCAACCACTAACATAATACCCCCATTCCTCTGTATCCTCAAAGGATTGGTCCCTGCAGATACCAAAGTTTTCCAATGCTCAAGTTCCATATATAAAAATGGTATAGTATTTGCATAAAACCTATGCACGTTCTCCCATATGCTGCAAATCATCTCTAGATAACTTATACTACCCAACACAATGTAAATGCTATGTAAATAGTTGTTATACTATATTGTTGAGGGAATGAGAGTGAAAAAAGCCTATGCATATTCAGTACAAATGGAATTTTCTGTTCAAATATTTCAATTCATATTTGTTTGAATCTGCAGATGCAGACCCTGCAAATAGAGAGGACCAACTGCATTACCTATATGCCAAGTACATATATAGGGATGTCAAATATATATATAGGGATGTGGCTCTGTGGGTGAGTGCCCCTAGGTTCAATCCCTGGTACATAAATAAATAAGTTATAAATCGTTACTCTATACTGCCCTCCCTTAATGCTGTGCTGCTTCTTGCATGAATTGGCTTGGTAGAGAGGACAATGCTGGCAACTAAGAACAGTCTATTTTCCATGGGACCAAAAGATTTTGCCCAGCAGTATATTCACAAATTCATCTGGAAAAAAAAAGCTAAATCTTTAAACACAGATGATTGGAACCAATCACCATTTTCCTCTACTCTTAGGCACAGTATGATCTTAATGATTAAAATGATCCAAATAAGTATGTTCAGGAAGAAATCACAAAGGCCAGTTTTCAAAATCCAAAAACTCACCAATTCTCTTGTGAAGAAATATAAAGTGACTCTAAGGAACCATATGTGATTTTCAACTAATCTGAATTTAATCTATCACCACCTGTCCCTTTTCAGTAAATGTGCCCATAGTGATTACTTACGTGCTGGTGGAAATTTAAGTCATTCTTCTAAAATGATATTATGTTTAAGTCACTCTTTCAAAAGAATTTATATTCAATTGATATTGAAATAATTTCAAACATACTCAGTTGCAAAAATAGTAGCATGAAATTCCACGTTTCACCCACATTCAATAATTAACATTTTGCCACATATATGTCTGTTTTCTGTTGCTATAACAAAATACCTGATGCTGGGTAGTTTATGAAGAAAATATATTTATTTTGCTTATAGTTTCGAAGGCTTAAAGTCCAAGATCAGGTGGACCTACCTGTATGGCCCTAGTTAACCCCACCTTGGCTACATCACAACATGATGGATGGCCTCACTGTGAGAATGCATATGAGAGGGATATATGACGTAATGAAATAGGAGGCCATAGAGCTTCAGGGGTCAGACTTACTGTTTTATAATAACTCATCATGCAAGAGCAGCATTAAATCCTTCTGGAGGCAATGTCCCTATGACCTGACCACCTCCCCAGAGGTACCTCCTGTTAAAGCTCCTACCACCTCTTAACATTGCCACACTGAGGACCAAGCTTCCAACACAGGAACCATTGGGGGAACAAACCATATTCAAACTGTATTTATGTAATCATTGTCTCTTTTTTTTTATGTAATCATTGTCTCTTTTTTTTTCTCCATTTTTTCTGAACCATTTGAGAATGAACTACAGACATCATTCTCCTTTACCCCTTAACTCTTCAATATGCATTTTCTCAGACCCAACACAATCTCTTACAAGATCACAACTCAATTATTAAAATCAGAGAATTTAATATTGATGGAATGCTATTATCTCTTATAAATCTGAATCCAAATTTTGTGAGTTGTCCCAATAATAATCTTTAGGACATTTTCTCCTTTCTTTGATCCAAAATTCAATTCAAGATTAGGGAGCAATTAATCAGCACATCTCTTTGGTCTCCTTTAATTTAGAACAGCTCTCCAACCTTTCTTTGTTGTTCATGACATCAACATTTTTTTAAAAGTTCAGGACAGTTATTTGGTAGAATGTCTTTCAACTTAGTATTATCTGAGGTTTTCCCCAGGTTATTCTTCAGGTTATTCATTTTCAGCAAGAATACCACATAGATGGCATTTACACTTTAAATTCTCTAAGGGTGATGAAGACAATATGCAATGCTATTTAAGGACTCTATCAGGTGAAGAATTATTTTTTGAAGGAGGGAGAAGTTCACTATGCTACCTATATTTGAAGCCAATATTATTTCTGTATAGTGTATTCATTGTGATCAAAAGAATAGTATACGTTAACAAGAACATACTGTAATTACTGTCATCCAATAATTATAGGAATATTTTGGCTCAACATAAAACCTATCTAAATTTAAGAACCACAAAAAAAGATGTCTTCAATGTTTTGAACTTCCTAGCTCTGAACATTTCTGCTGGGGGAAGTCTGGAAGGTCACCTAGACACAAGACAAGGACTGGACTAGATGACTTCTAAGGTACTTTCTAACTGAGATCTGTGCTCCAGTAAGGTTGATATCTGGAATCCTTCCAGCTTTCTAAGTGCAGGCCAGGATTCACTCTGAATCAACAGGACATTTTTTAGTATATTAAGAGTCTACACGTAATCTGAAAAGATGCCTAATTTCACTGAAAATGTAAATTAAATGTAAATTAAGACTGTGTTGGATACCCAGGAGATTGGCAAAAATCTAAAAGTTTAAATGACAAGCTCTGTTGGTGAGGATGTGCAAAAAGAGACCTTCTTGTGTCTGACCGATGGGCATGCAAATTGGTATAAGACTTCTTTGTAAGGTAATTTAACAATAGCTATCAAAATTTTTAAATTTTATTTACCCTTAAATCAACAATTAAATTTTAAGGAATTTATTCTACAGATACACTTGCTGCTATGGTTCAATTGTGGTTTGAGGTTCTCCCTCCCCAAAGTCTTCATGTGTTGAAATTAAATCCACATTGTGAGGTATTAATGGAAATTTATTCTGACCGTGCTTTATAGAGATGGGGTCTTTGGAAGATAATTAGACTTAGATAAGGTCATTAGGGTGGAGCCCCCATGATTGAATACTGGTGGTTTTAAGAGAAGAGGGATATACCTGAAAGACACATACATAACATGTACTCCCTGCCTCTTGCCATGTGATACTCTGTGCTGCCTCGGAACTCTGCCAGCAAGAAAGTCATCACCAGATGGAGCCCCTTGACCTTGACCTTCCAGACCTGTGAGCTAAATCAACCTCTTTTCTTTATAACTCACTCAGACTCTCGTACTGTGTTATTAGTAACAGAAAACAGACTAATACTCTTGCACACGTGTAAAATGATATAAGTAAAAGATTACTCGATGCAGCACTATTTATTATTGCAAAAGACTGAAAACAATGCAAATTTCCATCATAGGGAACTGATATTATAAATGTTCATATATCCATCCACTGAAATACCATGCAGATATTAAAAAAGAAGGAAGGAGAGCTCTTTAGAGTTCTAGATTTAGAAAGAGCTCTAAAATATATTAAGTGGAAAAAATGCAACAGCTTTTATATGCAGAACAGACTTTATAATATTCTCTCTTTGATATAAAAGATAAGACTACTTGCATTTTGTTGTTGTTTTGTTTTGTTTTTGTGGTACTGGGGATTAAACACTGGATTGCCCTACTATGAGCTACATCCCCAACCCTTTTTTTTTTTTTTTGAGACAGGGTCTTGCTAAGTGGCCCAGGCTGGCCTCAAACTTACAATCCTCCTGCCTCAGCCTCCTGAGGAGCTGGGAAAACAAGTGCATGACACTACTTCTGGCTTCACATTTTCTTGTATGTCCACACATAAACTAAGACAAGTTGTAAGAGCAATGTCTTGGCAGATGGGGAGCAAGAATTAGCAAGAGGCTTTTAACTGCATATCCTATTGTGTTTTATAGTTTTGGAATCATATGAATATACAACCTGTTCAAAAGCTAAATTTAAAAATAAATAGTGTCTAGTAACCAGCTCACATAAGTAAATAAATACACAGAATGAAAAGAAAATGATAATACAAACCCAAACCAAAAAGAATCTGTTTTTCTTCCTGTCTACCTGAATTTGTGAATTCTAGAAGCAACTAGTATTAAGGAGTCTTTCTCTTTTAAATGTGATAATATGAGTCACAGGTTATCAAAAGACATTCTCATTTTCAGGAGAGAAAGAGAGCAAGCTAATTTTTTTTTTTTTTCCCTGCTGATGCTTTACACTAATTCCCTTGGTTCCCTTTTATATTTTCTGTGATCCCTCACCCCCCAATTTCTGTGTGCTTTACTTACAGTGGTCTACTCTAGGGAGCCCACAGGCTTTTAGAGCTACTTTCCCTGTTAGAGAGCAAGAAATGCCTGAGTGTTTGCTTCCCCTGGGGGTAGCTTTAGCCAATAACTGACTAGTGCAAGGGCGTGACATCCTAGCTCCTTGCCTCTGTTCTGAATAAACTTGGAGGTGTAATTTACATTCCAGAACTCTCCACAGCATCCAGCTGAGGCTGGAACTTTGCTTGAAATTGCACCCTTAGTTTGCTTCTGCCCTTTCCAAGCCCTATCTCTCTTGCTGCCTTACTGGTTTCCCCCAGGGTACTTCCTTAACAAATCACTTGTGTATGATCCCGGTCTCAGAATTCCTTTCTGGAGAACACAAGCAAAGACATAGAGTTTATCAGATTTGGAATGACTTTAACATGAAACAAAAAATTGATTTTTCCTCAGAGATAGATTTGAGAAAGTGGGATATCATTATTATAAGTTCCAACCCCACCTTTGATAAATTGCAAATCCTCCAGATTATACCTCATTATGCAATTTTTTTATGGTGCGTAATAATTTTAGTACCTCATGCCTACGAGCAAATGGGCTTTGCTACACATCTAATCATATAACCAATTTAGTTAACATAGAAGTCCTTTCCTTAGGGTCCAATATTTTAAAAGAGCATAAATGAAATTAACAATGTTTTAGGTAGACCAAGTACAGAGGTAACAAAAGAAAAAACTCTAATATCATTTAGGATTATCCACTAGCCTTCTGAAACATGACACTGGATTATCTCTATCATTAGTTTTGCTGCTTACCTAAGGATGTCATTAAAGCTCAAAGCAGAATGCAGCTGATTTAAGAATTGCATATTTGCATTTTTCCCCTACAAAAGTTTATTTTCTTAAATATAACCGATTTTTTATCTTAAAAAGACACAGTTTTCCTGAGAAAATCTTTCTGTTTCCCCCTTCCCCATAAACATCACCTTAGGATCTGGAATCTTCCTATAGGTAAGAGCTTTGGTCAAATGTTTGGCCATTTCAGAAGCATCCACAATGCAGCAAAAATGGGAGAGAACATTCATGCCCTTTTTAGACTTGTAGTTTGAGACAGACAGGATTAAGATCTAAAATAGAGGGTCTTCAAATTGCAGCCTAGAAGCCAAATCGAGCCCACTGTCTGTTTTTATACTGTCCTGTGAGCTAAGAATACTTTTTACATTTTAAATTATTTTTTAAAAATGAAAAGAATATCATTTTGTGACATGTAAAAATTATGTGAAATTCAAATTTCAGTGCCCATAAATAAAGTTTTATTGGAACACAGCCTCACTCGTTTGTTTATATATTTTCTACCACTGCTTTCACACTATAAGGGCCCGCATTGAGTAGTTGCAACAGAGACAGTATGGCCTTTGGTGGTAGGCAGATTAATGGTTACCCACAGCCTTATCCCCAGAACCTGTGATACCTTACTGTACATGGCAAAAGGGACCTTTTTTGTTTTTTGGTACTGGGGAGTGAATCCAAGGATGTTCAACATTGAGCCACACATCCCCAGACCTTTTTGTTTTTTATTTACAGACAGGGTCTCACTGAGTTACTTAGAGCCTCACTAAGTTGCTGAGGCTGACTTTGAACTCATGATCCTTCTGCCTCAGTCTCCAGTGCCTCGTGGTGTACCACCATGCCCAGCAGCAAAATGGACTTTTCAGGTACAGTTAAGGTTATAGACCCTAAAATAGGAAAAGGATTCTGGATTATCCAAGTAAAACAAATCTAATCATATGAGCTATTAAAAGCAGAGAACTTCCTTCAGCTAGCATCAGGATGACATAAAGGAAAGTCAGAGAGATCCAAAGCATGAGAAAGATTTCATGTGTTGTTGCTGGTTTGAAGATGGAGGGGGCAGCGTGACAAGGAACACAGGCTGCCTAAAGGAGAGGAGAGAAGATGATAGCCAACAAGGAAATGAAGGCTTCCAACCACATTAAAGTGAATTCTGCCAGCAAGCTGAATTATCTTGGAAGCAGATTCTCTTCCCAGAGCCTCCAGGAACAAGGCCCTGCCAACATCTTGAGTTTGACTTTTTGATGCACTAGCCAGCTGAGTCCCAGAGAGATGAATTTCGGATCAAAGAAGCATGAGGTTAGAATGATTATTGTTTTAAACCACTATGTTTGTAGTTATTTGTTATAGCAACAGTAGGAAATATTATGTCCTCAAAGCCTAAAATATAAACTATCTGGCCCTTTCCACATAAATCTAGCCAAACCCTGATCTGAATACTTGCCATTCAAATTGTGGGGTTTTCGTTTATTTATGTATTTATTCATTTGGTACTGGGGTTTGAACCCAGGGATGCTCAATCACCAAGCCACATCCCCAGTGCTTTTTAAAAAAATTTTTTTATGAGACAGGGGCTTACTAAGTTGTTTAGGGCCTTGCTAAGTTGCCAAAGCTGGCTTTGAACTTGGAATCCTCATGCCTCAGCCTCCCTAGCTGCTGAGATTATAGCCATGCGCCACTGTATCCAGCTCAAATTGTGGATCTTCAGACCAGTAGCACTGGTACCATCTTGGACCTTGTTAGACCTGCAGAATCTCAGACCTCATCAAGATGTACTGAATCAAAATCTGTATCTTAACAAGATTCCCAAGAGATGTTTTTGTGTGAAAATCTGAGAAGCACTGTTCTGGAGTTCACCTTGCTGTTGTCTTACCTTAGACCCAAGAAGTTCTTAGCTACCTGATAAGATGAGCGGAAATGCACACCAAAATAGTAATGGCAGGGGAAAGCTGGAAGTTGAACTTAGCTGGATTTAGCTGGCTCACTTTTTCTTCTTTCTTTCTTTCTTTCTTTCTTTCTTTCTTTCTTTCTTTCTTTCTTTCTTTCTTTCTTTCTTTCTTTCTTTCTATACCAGGGATTGAACCCAGGGGCACTTAAAAACTGAGCCACTGAGTCACATCCCCAGCCCTTATTTTATTTAGAGACAGGGGCTCATTGCTTAGCGCCTCACTAATTGCTGAGACTGGCTTTGAACTCGTGATCCTCCTGTCTCAGTCTCCCAAGCCGCTGGGGTTACAGGCATGCCGCCACCACACCCAGCTTAGCTGGTTATTTCTTGGTTATCATCACAGTCAAAAGCATCCTCATCTTCATCTTCAGCATTATCATTCATTATCATTCATCAAGCCAAAGATGCATCAAACACAAGTTTCTGGTCTCTCTTGCAAATGCCTATTCAATGTATACTTGAATCTGTCAACTCCCTAGAAGACCATTGTGTTAGATCCCTAGGGCTGCTGTCACAAAATAACACAACTGGGTGACTTAAAACACCAGACATTTATTCTCTCACGGTTCTGGAGGCCAGAAGTCAGAATCAAGATGTCATCTGAGTTGGTTCTTTCTGGAGGCTCTAAAGGATAATCTATTCCATGCTTCTCCCCTAACTTTGTGTGGTTGCCCATGATCCTTGGGGTGCCTTGGCTTGGACAGGCATTACTCTAATCTGGACCTGTCTTCTTATCAGCTTTTCCTCTGTGTCTTTAATCTATCTCTGCCTTTCCTTTATAAGGATACCTGTCATTAGATTCAGAAATCACCCTAAATTCAGAATAATCTCATTTTGAGACCTTTAACTTAAATACATCTACAAAGTCTCTATTTCCAAGTAAGTCCCATTCACAGGATTCAACCATATCTTTTGGAGGCTACTATTCAACCCACTACAACCACCGTAAATACCATAAGGTGATTGAGCAATGCTAAATTGACTCACTATAGTGAGAAAGAACTGCATTTTTATATTCTTCATAGAGTCTCAAAATGGGAAATGAGCAGAGGATAGTAAGAGAGTTTTGAGGCATGGGGTGGGTAATTTTGAGAGGACTCTTGCAAGGCAGAGTATTGATTGGGATTATGCGAGCTCATGACATCATAAATCTACATTAGACAGCACAACAAGGAAAGCCTGAGTAAGCAAACTGTTCACACATCAGTCTGGGTTTGGACAAAGATTCCAGGCTTCAATCTTGGCCTTCTGTACAGCAAAATCCTTGCTGAAAGATAGGCAAGTTGTGGTCTTTCCATTCACTTGGTCCTAAACAGGAATGAGTATGTCTGACAATTTTCTTTTCTTTTTCTTTGTTTTATGGTGCTGGGGATGGAAACTTGGACCTTCATACCCCCATCCCTGTTTCTCATTCTTTAGTTGGCAGTACTAATGTATCAAATATAACTATGAAAAAAATGTATGCTCTATCCACTTATTTATAAGCATTGCTTTATACACTGGGTATTCAATTTTTTACTTATTTATTATCCATTTTTTTCTACTAGGCCTGGTAAGTAAATTTGTCTTGCTGACCATTCCATCCCTAGAACTATGCCTGCCACAAATTCAGTGCTTGATAAATATTTGTAGAAGAGAAAAAAACAGACTATTGCCATTTGGACAAATACATTAAACTGCTGTAGGATATATATAGATATAGCACTCAGGCAGAAGTCTCTTGCCCATTTATATCTTGCTGGCCAAATAAGTCAATTTCTAGATAAAATCTATTAAAGTCCTAATGATTATGATAGTAGGGATTTTATGGAAGAGAAAAGAAGTAATAGAAGTTTGAAATCAAAATATGCAATTTGGTTACTATTCTAGTCTTAAAAGATTTAAGATATGATGCACCTTAATGGTACCTAAACTGCAGGATAAAAATGAACCTCCAAACCCAAATCGCCACATTGATGATACAGGCTATTTTTCATAACAAAAAAATGGAAGCTGGATTACATGATAATCTTTGAAGCAGCCAGTATGCATTAAGGCAGAGAAAATTATGGTACTGATTGATTTTAATTTAGCACAACTCTGTCGTTAATAAAAGAAATTTTCTTTCATAAAAGAAATCTAAAATATCTTGGAGAGGTTGTCAAGAGGGGAGAGAACTAAGCTTTGCAGGAAAAAAGATAGAACGATGTTCTTATGGGGAATTCTGAAAAGTATTAAAATTGACTAATTCATTAGAAGAGTCTTTTGTGAGCTTATTACAGGTTCTTCATTATTGCAGGGCTTCCAAAAATGCTTAAAGGGCTTTTTAAAGTGAAATGAACAGTACATCTTGCTTTGATGTTTCCCAAACACCTGATTTTTGAAAATAGCTTAAGTAGATATAAAAAAATATATATTTTCAGCTTTTCCAATGATTTTAAGTGTTATTTTGCTTGATTCAGATAGTTCAGCCGTTTGTTTATCTCTATTTCATTTTGTTCCATAAAATCTTTATCTCATACACAAAATATTTTATTATTGTCAGCAAACATGCTTTATTAACTTCCAACATTCTCTAAGTTTGCAATGCAATTATATCCTTCTGTTATATTAGCACTCATCATAATTCCCTCATTCTTTGACAGGGCCATGTTTCAGTCAAATTAAGTTTTGTATTTAAGCCAGCCATTTCCTCCTAACATTCCTTTATGAAATTGCCTGTCTTTACCTTACTCCTCACTTGCTTTTCAAACCAGTCTTAATTTCCTTTTGGTTCCCACATTAATTAATGAGTTAGATTTTGTTTTAAAGGATCTTGGTTTTCTTCATCATATAGTTGCTACTGGGTTAACTCCATGGGTGTCAGATGTACTTAAGGATTTTTTTCAGAGCTAGTCTTAGGGTAAACCTTACATCTTTTTTAAAAAGTCTTAGTTTATAGCCTCTCAGGATGATATACATCTGCCCTTCAGTCACTTTTAAGAAAAATTATATAAAACTTGTAGATAAAGTTAAATGGTGTATATCCTTTCAATATTGGATGGTGAATGCTCACCCAAAGGTTTTCTAGGGCAACGAGACTTCTTCATTCACTTCATCATAGGTTCATCAGAAGTTACATGAAAAAGAATTTTCTCCAGTAGGGATATGAATAATTTCTGCCCAGTAGAGAATACAACCCTAGCCAGGTGTAGTAGGCCTGCCTGTAAACCCAGTGACTTGGGAGGCTGAGGCAGGAGGATCACAAGTTCAAAGCCAGTCTCTGCAATTTAGCGAGGCCCTAAGCAACTCAGTGAGACCCTGTCTTTAAGTAAAATACAATAGGGCCGGGGATGTAGCTCAGTGGTTGAGTGCCCCTGAGTTCAATCCCCAGTACACCCACTACCCCTCCAAAAAAAAGAAAAAGAAAAGATAACCCTAAAAGTTATACTTTTTGGGGGGTATTGTTTGTCTGTTTTTCTGTAGAAAAGTTTTATGTCTAGGCCAGCCATTTCCTCCTAACATTCCTTTATGAGATTGCCTGTCTATACCTTGCTCCTTACTTGCTCTTCAAACCAGTCTTAATATCCTTCCAGTTCTCACATTAATG
The DNA here is from genome assembly GCF_902686445.1 of Sciurus carolinensis. Lineage (NCBI taxonomy): Eukaryota > Metazoa > Chordata > Mammalia > Rodentia > Sciuridae > Sciurus > Sciurus carolinensis. The sequence goes on from NC_062232.1 coordinate 37,022,151, forward strand.
AATGAGTTGAATAAAATCTTTAGCATGTATTGATTTTACACATGCATAAGAGTCTGATTTTTTTTTTTTTATATTAGAACTTAGTGCCCCTAACACCTTGCACCCTCTCCAGCAGCAAGTGTTCTGGACTAGCCCTATGGAAAAGAAAACAGAATGAAAGAACTTCAATATGAAAAACAAAATGAAAAATCACTGAGGTAAGGAAACAATACCTTCAGTCTCTGGAAAGAAAAAAATAATCACCATAGAGACCAATATGGTAAAAAATGACATTTATTCAACTTTCATTCTCTTCTGGTTGCTGAAAAAAGGGAAGGCACCAGGTTCAAGCAGTAGTAAAGGATAAGGGGATGCACCATTTGTGGACAAGAGGTGTTATGGTTTGGATGTAAGGTGACCCCCAAAAGCTCATGTGTGTGAGAATGCAAGAGGGTTTAGAGATGAAATGATTAGGTTATGAAAGAGTTCACCTAATCAGTGAATTAATCTCCTAATAGGAGTTAACTGGGTGATAATTGTAGATAGGTAGGGTGTGGCTGGATGAGGTGAGTCATCTAAGGTGTGCCATGGGGTACATATTTTGTCCTTGGTGAAGGCAAATCTCTCTCTCCTTCTTCTCCTTCTTCCTGTTGTAGTGTCCTGAGCTGCTTTTCTCCACCACACTCTGGACTCCACCATAATGTTCTGCCTTGCCTCAGGGCCCCAAACCATGAGCCCCAAAAGAAACCTTTTCTCCTCTAATTGTTTTTTTCAGGTCTTTTGGTTGCAGCAGCAAAAAAGTTGACTAAAACAAGAAGTATTTCATTACAACTCTTTTCTCCTTTTGTTGAAACACATGGAATCCTTTTGCTGAAAAGAGTATTTCATTTCTTTTCACATCATTAAAAAGGAGGCGGAAAAGGGAGGGTTATTGCTCAATTTCCAGAGGTACAACTCTTATCTCCCTGCCTATCCCCATTTTCCAAGGTTACCCAAGTCATATTTCAGGATTGAATAAGCATCTGGTTATTATCCACTAGCGTCAGATAAGTGGGGACAAGGCATGTCCCCTCCCTTTATGGAAGTTACAGTCTCTGAGAGAGGGCAATGAAGCAAAATGGACACAGGCCAGTGGAGGACAGAGAGATGGTCTGAAAGGATCTGCTGGAATTTGCCTTAGACTGAAATAAAAAAAGAGGGGGAGGGGTTGGAAATTTTCACTCTAATAAATAAAAGAAGTGGACTAAGGACCAGTTGGGTTTTCAGTTATTTTTCTAGGAAGTGAGTCAGGAATCTGTGCATTAGGCAGTCTTAGTTCATTTTGTACTTCTATAACAATACCACTGACTGGGTAATTTATAGTGAAAGAAAATTTATTATTGGCTCACAATTTTAGAGAATAGAAAGTCCAAGATTGAGTGCCTGGCATCTGGCAAGGAACTTCTCGCTGCATTATCCCATGGCATAAATATAAGGTGAGGTAAAAAAAAGGGACACAAGGGGACTGAATTCATTCTTTTACAAAGGACCCACTCCTGTAATAATGGCACTAATACATTCATGAGGGCAGAGCCCACATGGCCTGATCACCTCTCATTAGACCCATCCCTGAATACAATTGCACTGAGGATTAAGTTTCCAACACATTCCTTTTGGTGGCAACACATTCTAGTCATAGCAAGTATCCTAACTTTATGCAAGATCCCTTAAGACTTTCCCAGATGGAGGCTCAGACACAGGAAGCAAATTTAGGGGCCCAGGAGTTGAAAGAAGATGTGAAGCACAGTTGGGATCGTAGACATGCTTTACTCAGAGACAGCAATAGTTGCTAGGCAGCCCCCAGCTCCAACCCTCAGCCTCCTGAGTTTTTCCATAGGCCTTTTCTATGTGCAGGTCAGACAAAAAAGGCATAGTGCCAACAGGTTACATAAATGGGCACATGCTCACAAGCAAATGTTTATGACCTTGAGCACATACACTGAATTAACTACATACTAAAAACATAACCTGCTGAAGCTTCAACCAGGGAGCCTGACTATAGCCAATGGCCTTACACCATTTGTTCATTTGGCAAATATATATATATATATACACACACCAGGGATTGAACCCTTGGGTGCAAACCTTGAAGCCACATCCCCAGCCCTTTTTTATATTTTATTTAGAGATGGGGCCTCCCTAAGTTGCTGAGGCTGGCTTTTGAACTTGTAATCCTCCTGCCTCAGCCTCCTGAACTGCTAGGACTACAGGCATGCGCTACCACACCCAGTTTGGCAAATATTTTCTGAGGGGACCAAATTTGCGTTATTTTAAATTCTCCTAATTAGTAAGAATCAATAACCCACTTTTTTTCTTTTTTTTCTTTTTTTTTTTTTTTTTGATTCTGAGGATTGACACTCAACCACTGATCCACACCTCCAGCCCTATTTTGTATTTTATTTAGAGACAGGGTCTCACCGAGTTGCTTTGCACCTCACTTTTGATGAGGCTGGCTTTGAACTCTCGATCTTCCTGCCTCAGCCCCCTGAGTCACTGGGATTACAGGCATGCATAACTGTGCCCAGCTCAATAACACACTCTTTTTTAAAAAATATATATTAGATGTTGATAGACCTTTATTTTATTCATGTATTTATATATGGTGCTGAGAATCGAACCCAGTGCCTCATGCATGCTAGGCAAGCGCTCTACCATTGAGCCACAACCCCAGCCCTCAATAACACACTCTTAACTAAATTAATCTTATGTGTTAAACTTGCACTTTCTGTTCAATTTTAGGGGGTTAAGACGGGGAACAAAACCCCAAGGGACCTACCAGTGAGACAGCATCTTTGGTGAGAAGACAAAAGCCAGGTCTGATCCCATGAAGTAATCGGAAAGACTGGAATTCAGTATGGGGCAAAGAAACTTGCCCTTGGAATACAAATATTTTACCTATTGGCCTTCCATTGTATCAAGAAGCCTGCCTCTCCCTACCTTGTACACACTTCAGGCTGCCCAAGAGTGGCTTCTTTTTAACAAAACTACTTGTTCATTTGTTCTGCTATGAAAGTATACAAACTCAGCTTTGCAGAAATGCAAAATAGAAATCAACCATAATACTTCTCACAGAAGTAGCACTCGATATTTTGATGTAGGTTCTCTTTGGTGTGTATTTTTTGCATACCTGTGTTAGTTTGCTAGGGTTGCAGAAACGAAATTCTACAAACCAGTTGACTGAGAAATTTATTGTCTTTTCTGAGGCTGGAAGCCTAAAATCAAGGAGAGAGTCGAGTTAGTTCTTTTGGGGGGTGATGGGGGAGGGATCTGTTCCATGTTTCTCTCCTTGACTTGCAGATGGTCACCTCCCTGTGCTTGTCTCATCACGTTGTTTTGCCACTGTGCATGTATATTCTCTAATCAAATTTCCCCTTTTTATAATGACACAAGTTGTATTGGTTCAGGATTCACCCTAATGATCTCATTTTAATCTATTACCTTTCTAAAGACCCTATGTCCAAATAAGGTGACATTCTCTGCTACTAGCATTAGGACGCCAATATACATTTTTGTGTAGGACACAATTCTGTTCATAATAATACCTGCCACATTGCCTGAGCTGATTGTGCTGTTTGTGTCTCAGTTCCTATCTCTCAGCTTTTCTCTATGCCCAGAGATACTGACCTCTATGGATGACATCAGTAGTCTCCCTCTCTCTGGCATTCAGTTGGGTTGAGCCAATAGAAAGCACTGACCAAAGATTAGAAGGCAGAAAGAGGGAGAGATTTGATATTTATTTGCTCCATTTCTGCCCCTCCTTGTCCCTTCAAGTCTAGGGATGGTAAGGGTTTTTCTAGTATTACTAGTCTCTGGGTATTACTATTCTCTGAAGAACTCAACATCTCTTTTTGGATCTCTTTAACCGTATCCACACTTTCAAAGTAATGTTTATTAAATGTTTCTTAGTTTAATCCTTTGATAAAAACATACATTTTCTAATAGGATGTTAACCAATACTTTGACATGCAACATATTTTATATAGTTGGTAGCATTTGTTGAGAAAACACATGCAAAACATTGGAAATAACATAAAGGGAAGGCGTGTTCTTTCAATGTCATACTAGGAGTGTTGTATAACAGAATTATTGAATTCTCTAGAAGTTATCTGTGTTTGACTTGATTATTTACTATATGGTTAGAGCCTAGACACTGTGAAGTTATATATTAACTTGTAGATTATTTCTGTCTAGTAGAAAAGATAACCCCAAAGGTTATGGTTTTATTCTCCATAACTCATTAATCAGTTTTATATCTTACATAGCTCCTATTCTAACATTCTTTTTATTAATGTCTATAAATATCCAGTTCAGTAAATACTTTTTGAACCAGCCATACCAGCTCTCTCTTGCCCTTACTAATAAATTAAAGAAATCTTTGATACATGTTTATTCTATATAAGCTCTGATTTAAATTTTTTGAAAATTATGCTTTGACATACTTCACATAGTTTTACAATATATTTTTAATATCTAACATATCATACCTCATTCCACTTGACCACTCCTCAAATGCTGGGGATTTCAGTTGTTTCCAGTCTATAGCTTTACAAATAAGCTTTGCTGATTATATTCACTTTTAACTATATTTAACTTGTTGGCAAACATCTGTGGGAAGAATAACAATATAAAGTTTGCACTGGGTCTTCACCTATATTCATCCATTCCAACTCGCCTCCACTATAACCACAAAGACATATTTCTGGGACTTGGAGCCAACTTGGAGCATTGTCACTGTTATGGTTTAGATCTGAGGTATCCCCTGAAAGTTCGTGTGTGAGACAAAACAAGAAAGTTGAGAGGGAAAATGATTGGGTTATGAGAGCCTTAACCTAATCAGTGGATGAATCCACTGATATGGATTAATTGGGTGGTAACTGTAGGCAGGTAGGGTGTGACTGGAAGAGGCAAGGTCACTGGAGGCATGACTTTGGAGTTTATATTTTGTCCCTGGTGAGGCAGAGCTCACTCTCTCTGCTTCCTTGTTACCATGCCCTTTCGCCTTGATGTTCTGCCTCACCTCAGACCCAGAGCTGTGGAGTTGGACGACCATCGACTAAACCTCTGAAACCATGAGCCAAAACAAACTTTTCCTTCTCAAAATTGTTCTCATCAGGATTTTTTGGTCAGAGCAATGGAAAAGCTGACTAACACAGTCACCATGCCTGAGCACACTTCTTGCTAAGAGTAGTACCTGACATGAGCGAGGCACTGGGCTGAGTGCTAAATATGCATGATCTCTTTGGGTCCTTCTGACTACCAGCCCTCCAGACCCTGTTGTTAATGATATCTGCCTTCTCTCTATGTAAGGAGGCTAAGTAAGGATTTAAGCCCAGCTCTAACCATAGAGTCGTACTCTTACACAGTGAGATAGGAATTGATTGACTATGTATGTAATACCTTATTATTGAATACCTGACTGAATGAATAAAATGAATGGTCAAGACTCTCCTGTGAGAGCTCAGTTGGATAGCCAGGGTAACAGTCTCACAGTTGGGCACAATCCTGGTGGGGGCTGCCTTCTCAGACTTCCTAGCCCTTCTATTTACATGCTTCTACATGTTCTGCTGACTTGTTCATGTCTTCTAGTTCAGAGAAACTTTTTCTTCAAAGTGCCAGTTAGTAAAGATTTTAGATTTTGCAAACCAAATATAGTCTCTGCCATATACTCTTTTATTTTTACTCTAAAATGTGAGATCCATTAGCTCAAGGATCATTAAAAACACACCATGAAAGAGATTATTCTGTAGATTTTAGTTTACTGATCCGTGTTCCAGCTCACTGATCCTCCATACATATTATCTAATCTACTGTTAAAACCAGTCACTGCATTCTTAATTTTGGTTATTGTATTCTTCAAGTTATAAAAATTTTATTTGGTTCTTTTGAAGAGTTGTCAGTTTTCTGCCCAATTTTTTAATTCTTTTATCTCCCTGGACATAAGAAGGCTATTTATTCTAAAGTGTGCATCTCATAATTCTAAGGGCTGTAGCCAGTGTCAGTCAGTTTTCATTTTCTGTAATTTCGGCTTTCTTTTTTATTTATAGCACCTTTCCATCTTATGTGTCTCATTATTTTTCATTGAATGCTAGACATTTTATTTGTAAAGTTGTTTGCAGAAATAATTTGATGCGTGGGTGTCCTCCTTCTCCAGAGAAGATTCATGTTTGCTTCAGTATGGTGTCTGGGCATGCCAGCAGTTTGGAATGCAAAGCAGCATTAGCACATTAAGATTTACTTAACCTAAGTTCCATGATTGAGATGATTCCAGGCTGAGCTACTGTACCTCTTAGGAGAGTCTATTTCTGGGTATATGACATAGCCCTTTAGGGTAAAGTCCCCAAATTCCCTAGTTTTCTCTACAGGTTCCTTAGTTTGGCAAGGCTATGAAAAGTGCCACTTGCCCTTCAGCATCCTTACTGGAATTAGTATAAGAACCCAGGGGAAAAGCAGTTTCACCGGTTGCCTTCTCCAAGATCCTGCGCAGGTAGATCTAGTTAGCTCTTTTGTGCCTTTACACAGACTTTTTCTAGTCCACCATTCTGGAAGTAGGAGTCTAGAGATTTTTTTTTTGTGTGTGTGTGTGTGTATGTGTGGTACTGGGGATTAAATCCAGGGACACTTAATCACTGAGCCACATCCCCAGCCCTTTTTGTGTTTTATTTTGAGACAGAATCTTACTAAGTTGTTTAGGGCTTTGCTAAATTGCAGAGGCTGGCTTTGAACTGTCAATCCTCTTGACTTAGCCTCCCAAACTGCTGGGATTATGGATGTGCACCACCACACCCAGGCTGAGAAAAATACTTTAAGTGAAGGAAATTTGGACGTTCATTGAAAGAGATATTTGAAAATAGGTTTATATTGTCCTGCAAAAATCTCAAAGTAAATGCATCAAGCAAACGAAGAGAACCTACCAACACATGCTTACTAATTTGGTTTATATTTCCTACTATAGCATATTTCATTATACAACAACTGTTGAAATATGAAGCCAAGGCAGGAGGATCCAAAGTTCAAAGCCAGCCTCAGCAACAGTGAGGCACTAAGCAACTCAATGAGACCCTGTCTCCAAATAAAATACAAAATAGGGCTGAGGATGTGGCTCAGTGGTCGAGTGTCCCTGAGTTCAATCCCTGGTACCCCCCATCACAATAAAAAGGAAAAAAAAAAAAAAAAGAAAGAAATAAGCTGGGCATGGTGGTGCATACCTCTAATTCCTGCAACTTGGGAGGCTGAAGTAGGAGGTTGGCAAGTTCAAGGCCAGCCTCAGCAACTTGGCTAAGCAACTTAGCAAGACTTTGTCTCAAATTCAAAAAATAATAATAAAAATAAAGAAGGGCTGGGGATGTGACTCAGTGGTAAAGTGCCCCTGGGTTCAATCCCCAGTATCAAAAAAAAAAAAAAAAAAAAAAAAAGAAAGAAAGAAAGAAAGATATTTGTAGGATACTGTTAATTATCTATGTTGTAATATACCATAAAATCAGTAAGGACCGATTGCATATTTTGAGGTTCTTGTTGAAAAATTAACATTAAACAAAACAAATAAAAATATTTTCCTTTGCAAAACATAATCTTGAAATATAATAATGGATTCTTGGATTTTCAAAAATTAAGAGTTCTTAACTTTTAAAATTTCCATATTAAAGACCATTTTCCGGGGCTGGGGAGATAGCTCAGTTGGTAGAGTGCTTGCCTTGCAAGCACAAGGCCCTGAGTTCGATCCCCAGCACCCAAAAAAAAAAAAAAAAAAAAAAAAAGACCATTTTCCTCTTACCCTGTCAAATAAAGGATGCTTGCATATTCTCCAAACTTGCTACGATGCCTGGACAGGTTTTGTTTCATTAAAGTCTTCTATTAGCATCCTGTGCACACATGAAATGGGCTGCTCTAAGGACATAACAAAACATTAAAAATGTTCTATTCTCTAGTGTTATTGGAAGATGAATTAGAAATACTCCTCACTCAGAAGTCAGAGTGAGGGCTGGGATTGTAGCTCAGTGGTAGAGTGCTTGCCTAGCATGTGCGAGGCCCTGGGTTTGATTCCCCAGGACTGCCAAAAAAATAAAGGAAGTCAGGGTGAGACCCTGAGTAGGGAGCAGTCTTAATCATATGGATATTGGTTACTCTTCAGCTTGAGAGGACGGTACATCACAACAAAGTCATCCCAGAGGACATGGAAGGAATCCACACAGTATTTTCCCAGCAACTGTTTGCTCTGCCCACTGCCCTAAAGTTGTGTCTTTGAGGGACACATGCCAACTGTGCTCTTCATCATTGTCTGGAAGAAAATCCCTTTGTTTATGAGAATGAAGGCAAAGATTTTTAAAAACTTGTTCCTTGGAGATAATTAACACTTTCTCCTCACCTAGCCCTGTGATTAGAGTGAGAGATGTGGACAAGGTCATGCCAGTCTTCACGGGGACAATTTCCAGTCCTGTGACCATCATCTTCCTGCTTCTCCACTGCCTATGGGATCTGATTCTGACATACTGTGTTAGTCAACTTTTTGTTGCTGTGACCAAAATAACTGAGAAGAACAACTAAGAGGCGGAAAAGTTTATTTTGGCTCACTGTTTCAGAGGTTCAGTCCATGGTCAGCTGACTCCATAACTCTGGGCCTGAGGTGAGATGGTGCATTATGGTCTAACGGTGTGGCAGAGGAAAACTGCTCAGCTCAAGGGATCAAGGAAGCAGAGAGATAGCATGTATGAATCTAGGGACAAGATATAATTCCCAAGAGTGCACCTCCCAGTGATCTATGTCCTCCATCCAGCCACACCCTACCTGCCTCTAGTTACCACCCAGTAATGTATTTGAATGGATTAATCCACTGATTAGGTTACAGCTCTCATTTAATCATTTCACCTGTGAACATTTCTGCATTGCCTAAGACATGAGCTTTTTGCGAACACTTCATATCCAAACCAAAGCCAAAGTCTGGATCTTGCCAGGTGACTGATTTGTTGAGCCTCTCTTGTCATGCCTAATCCACTTCCTCATCACTTTTTGACAAGTACTGGTCTGATCTTTCATGATTTTTTTCTCTACTGGGTATTCTTTCTCCTGCCCTGCATTTGCCTGATCATTTTAAGATGAACAAATAAGATGGACAGAAGTTTTCTAAAAACTTCCTCTTTTCCCAGCATCTATCTGATGTAGGTCATACCATCTGCCATGTGACAGTGCTGTCTTGTGTGTGAATGAAGTGGATTTGCATCTGGTAGATAAGAAGAGATAAGGACTTGAAGTAATGTTTCAAATATTCTTTCAATTTTTAGTATTATATTCTGGTGTTTTTTTCTGTTTTAAAGGTATAATTCACTTTTTTAATGTACAGTTCTGTGAGTTTTGATGAGTGCATAGTCATAAAGTTACTACTATATAATTGAAACACAGGAGAGTTCTAAGGTCCCAAAGATACCTAGGACCCTATTATAGTCAGCCTCTCTCCCTATTCCTAGCCCTTGACAACTGCTAATATGTTTACCATCCCAATATTTTTATCTCTTGCAGATTGTCATATAAATAGAATCATAAATTATGTAAATATTTGTGTCTTGGTTCCTCCATTCAGCATGATACATTTGAGATTGCTCCAGATTTTTTGCAAGCATTTGTAGTTTTTTTTTTTTTTAATTACTGAATAGCATTCTATTATATTGATGTACCTTAGTATAAACGTTCACTCGTTGAGGGACATTTGGGTTGCTTTCTTTAGGTTGTAATAATTGTGAGTAAAGTCTAGGTCTATTAATGAAAAGGTTTTAGAGTGACCATAAATTTTCATCATAAAGAAGTGACCCAGCAATATTTAATATCCAGAAAGTATATTGTTGGGTCTCATGGGAAATTCCTGTTTAAGTTTTCTAAAAATTTGTTATTAGTTATACATGACAGCAGAATGTATTTTGACATATTATACATATATAGAGTACAACTTCTCATTCTTCTGGTTGTACATGATGTAGAATTACATTGGTCATGTAATCATATATGCAAACAGGAAAGTTATGTCCAATGCATTCTACTATCTTTCCTATTCCTATTCCCCTCCCTTCCCTTCATTCCCCTTTGTCTAATCCAAAGTGCTTCTGTTACCCCCTTATTGTGAGTTAGCATCCACATATCAGAGAGAACATTCGGACTTTGGACTTTGGTTTTTTGTTTTGTTTTTGTTTTTGTTTTTTTTCCTTTTTTTGGATTGGTTTATTTCACTTAGCATGATAGTTTCCAGTTCCATCCATTTACTGGCAAATGCCATAATTTCATTTCTCTTTATGGCTGAGTAGTATTCCACTGGGTATATATACCACATTTTCTTCATCCATTCATCTATTGAAGGGCACCTAGGGTTGGTTCCATAGCTTGGCTATTGTAAATTGAGCTGCTGTAAACATTGATGTGGCCATGTCACTATAGTATGCTGATTTTAAGTCCTTTGGGTATAAACCAAGGAGTGGAATAATTGGGTCAAATGGTGATTCCCCTCTAAGTTTTCTGAAGAATCTCCATACTGCTATCCAGAGTGACTGCACCAATTTGCAGTCCCACCAGCAATGTGTAAGTGTGCCTTTTTCCCCACATCCTCACCAATGTTTATTGTTTGTTAGTTGGGAAATACCTGATCAGTCTTATGAGAAATTGCCAAACCATATTTTGCATTCCCATCATTACATTATGATCGTTTCAGTTGCTTCTCATCCTCATCAGCACTTGTCATTGTCATTATTTTTTAAAAGGTTATTCATTATAGTAAGGATGCAGTGATATTTCATTATGGGTTTCATATATGTTTCCCCAATAACTAATGGTACTGAGCTTCTTTAAATGTGTTTATTTGTCATCAGTATGTCTTCTTTAAAGAATGTCTATTCTAATTCTTTTTTCTTTCTTTGGTACCAGGTACTGAGCCCTATCGCCAGATTTTTCTTATATTTTATTTACAGATAGGGTCTCGTTGAGTTGCTTAGGGCCTCATTAAGTTGCTGAGAGTGACTTTGAAGGCACAAGCCTCCTGACTCAGCTGCTGGGGCTGCTAGAATTACAGGCATGTGCCACTGCTACCGGCCTAATTCTTAACCATTTGTTATTGGATTGTTTATTTTCTTCTTGGGTTTTGAGACTTTTTTTTTTTTTTTTTTTTTTTTGTACTGGGGATTGAACCCAGGGGTGCTTAACCACAGGGCCACATCCTCAACCCATTTTATTTTTTATTTTGAGACAGGGTCTTGCTAAGTTGCCGAAGCTGGTTTGAATTTGCGATCCTCCTGCCTCAGCCTCCCGAGCTGCTGGGATTACAGGTGTCCACCACCACACCTGGGGAGAATTCTTTTTTTAATTGAGAAATAATTTACCCTCAAATCTGCCCTTTTAGTGTACAATTTAGTGGTTTTTTAGCATATTCACAAAGCTAAACAACTATTCCCATTGTTTAATTTCAGAACATTTTCATCATCTCAACAAAAACCCCCTTTCCCATTCGCGGTCACTTCCAGTTCTCCCTTTCCCAGCTCCTGGAGACCACTAATCTAATTTCTATATGTATCCATTTGCCGATCTCTGGACATTATATATACATGGAATCATAAGGTATGTAGCCTATTGAGTCTGAGTTTATTCACTTCTGCAGTGTTTTTGTGGTTCAGATGCATTGTCCCATATATCACTACTTTTTTTAGACAGTGGAATGACATTCCACTGTGTGGTATACTGAATTCTTATAACTTTATGTTGCCTTAGCATCCATTTAGAATACTTCCTCATACCAGCAAGTGGGGCTCAATCATTCCTGACATAGTCTCTAGTTCTACACTATACCCAAATGGCTCAAGTCAGTGACCAGAATAAGAATTTAGGAATAGGGGTATAGCTCAGGGATAGAACACTTGCCTAGCATGCAAGAGGCCCTGAGTTCAATCTCTAGTATCAAAAAAGAAAGAAAAGAAAAGAAAACACCTTATAGGCATCTCTCCCGCCTAGCAGATTGGGTTCCCCACTTTCCCACTGCTTCCTGTAAATGGATCATTTGGGCATTTGCCCTTAAACATTAAATGACCCACACCTTATTCCCTTGTATATACTGCTAGTTGACTTTCTGTCTCTGTCTCTCTTCCTCTGTCCCTCTGTTCCTCTGTCCCAGAGACCGTAGACAGAACTCATGACACTCTACCTGCCCAGGATCTGTAAGTAAACATCTTTGAACTTGTTTTCTATTGTGCTAATGTACTGAATTTGTGCCATCCATCTGAACTAGGAGCTCCCCCAGACTGGATTTTCCCCAGGATGCCAGGGAGAATGAAGGATGGGCTCCCAGTACCAGACTGATGGTCAGGCAGTCATAAACTGGACATGGGTCAGACAAGAGTCACAAGGGCATCACTCCGTATGAACAAGTTTCCCACATGGGACCCCCGGCCATGGGTCCGACACTTAGGCATTAGACCAACTTCCAAGAAAAAGAAGTATCCCTTGAAGGCATGCTGTAAACACCCACATCTAGCTTCCCTTCATTTTCCATTAGGATAGCATTGCTAGCCATTCTAGTGCAAGAACCCCAATTTAGCTGGTGGCTCTCAAAACATATAGATATACCACATTTTGTTTATTCATTCATGGCATAAAAGTCATTTAGGTTTTTTCCACTTTTTAACTACTATAAAGAATGCTGCTATCAATATTCATGCATAAATTGTTGTGTGGACATGTTTTCATCTCTCTTGGGTATATACCTAGGAGAGAATTCCTGAGTCACATGGTAACTCTGTGTTTAACTTTTTGAGGAACTGACAAACTCTTTTCCAAAGTGGCTGCACCATTTTTTCATTTTCACCAGCAATGTATGAAGGTTCCAATTTTCCCCCATCCTTGCCGACACTTGTATTGTCTCTTTTTTAATTAGTCACCTTAGTAGGTATAAAGTGATATCTTGTGGTTTTGATTTTCATTTCCATAATGACTAATGATTTTGAGCATCTTTTCAGGTCCTTCTTCACCATTTGTATATCTTACTTGAAAAAAATCTACTGAAATCCTTTCCTATTTTATTCATTGAGTTGTTTTTATTGCTAGGTTTAAGATTTATTTGTGTATTTTGGATATATGTCACTATCATGTGTGATTTGCATATATTTTTCATATTCTGTGGATTATCTTTTTACTTTCTTGATGGTATCCTTTTGAAGTATCTTTTTTTTTCTCACATGTGTGTGTGAGATATATTTAGGAAACTATTACATAATCCAAGGTCATGAAGATATACATAAGATTTTCCTACCAGTTTTATAGTATCAGCTCTCACATTTAGATTTTTGAAATATTGATTTTCATATATTGAACTAATCTTGCAGCCTGAGATGAATCATATTTGGTCATCTTTGTGTGTTGCTGGATTTGGTTTGTGGGTATGTTTTGATGAAGATTCATAAATCTATACTTTTAAGAAATATGAGTCTGTAATTTTCTTTTCTTGCGATGTCTTTGTATGACTTTGGTATCAGAAAAATTCTGGGCTCATGGAATGTGTTAGGAAGTGTTTCTACTTCTTCTATTTTTTGAGTGTTTGCAAAATATTGGTATTAATTCTTCTTTAAATGTTTGGTGGACATTGACCTGTGAAGTCACTCCAGCCTGGGATTTTCTTTATGGAATATTTTTTGATTACTAATTCAATTTTTTTCCTTGTTACAGGTCTATTCAGATTTTCTATTTCTCCTTGAGGTAGTTTTGGTAGTTTATATTTTTTCTAAGAATTTGTTCATTTCATCTAGGTTATCTAGCTTGGTAGCATACAATTGCTCATAGTATTCCCTTATAATTCTTTTTATTTTTACAAGGTTGATAGTGATGTCTTCTTTGTTCCTGATTTTAGTAATTTGGATCTTCTCTTTTCTTTCTTCGTCAGCCTAGTTAAAGTTTCTCAATTTGTTGATCTTTTCAAAAGACCTACTTTTGGTTTTATTGCTTTTCCCTATGTTTTTCCATTCTCTACTTCATTTCCTTCAAAAATGCCAATTTTTCTTCACATGTTTTAGAGCTCTGCTGTTAGGTTCATACATATTTATAATTGTTATGTCTTCTTGATGGATTGATTTTTTTTTATTATGGTAAAATGACATCTTTGTTGCTAGTAAAAAATGTTTGTCCTAAAGTCTATTTTATTTGATAGTACTATAGCCACTCTGGCTCTTTTGGTTATTATTTGTATGGTATATATTTTTCCATCCTTTGATTTTCAGTGATATGTGTGACTTTGAAACTAATGCACATCTCTGTCGAGTTGGGTCACCTTGTCTTCCATTCTGCCAGTCTTTGTCCTTTGATTGGCATGTTTCTAGGGAACTGCTATAAAAAGGTCAGATAATGGCAGTTCTCCTGAGATGGGACTTTGGGGGTGCTCCACTCCTTTTCTGCCCCCAGTGGTTGCTAGGTTGCTGGTTTTCACAGCTACTTTTGGTGTGTGACTGTTGAATTTAAGGCTTCCATGGAACTGGGGAAAGGAAGATGTTACAAGAAAAGTCAAAGCACTTCATAAGACTCTGTTCTTATTGATATTTAGCTGGGTTTAAAAAAAAAAAAACATTTCTTAGATTGTTGCAAGCCTTTGGTTACTTTCCAGAGTTCTGATTTTAACAATTTTTTCAGTGTTTTCGTTGTTCTTATGTAGGAGCAGATTTTTGGAGGTTCTTATTCCATCATTCCTGCTGATATCACTTTTTCAAATCTCCTTTTATGTCTGTCTATGAAGAGAAATCTGTCACATGTCTATTTTTTAAGAAGTTAAAAAGTGTTTTATGTGTTTTTCTGTACTGGAAAAGTAAAAATAAAAATTAAAAGCACTTCACAGGCAGGCACATTTAGGAGATACACAAAAATAGAGGAAAAAAGAATGAATTTGAGCTGGATGTGGTGGTGCGTGCCTGTCATCCCAGTAACTTGGGAGGCTGAGGCAGGAGGATTGTGAGTTCAAGGCCAGCCTCAGCAATTTAGCAAGGCACTAAACAACTAAATGAGACCCTGTCTCAAAATAAAAAATAAAAGGGACTGAAGATGTAGCTCAGTGGTAAAGTAACCGTGGGTTCAATACCCAGTACCAAAAAAAAAAATAATTTTTATATAATTCAGAAAGACAAGGTAAAATTTGCAACAGTACAGCAAAGCAACCCAGATTTTAATTCCATACTTTAAAGAATTCAACAAGTTAATGTTATCAAACTCCAGAATCCCTGAACATTTTCCCCCTAGCACCTGAAAGCAAATCTTCCTAAGATCCTATTTTAGCTTTCTGTTTTGCCATAACAAATTACCACAACCCTACTGACTTAAAGCAACCCCATTTATTCACCTGTAGTTCCAGATGTCAGAAGTCTAAGCAGGCCCAGGAACTTTTTCTGTTCTGGATCTCACTACATGGGAATTTTTAAGGTGTCAGTCAGTGCAATTCTCCCTGGAAATTCTGGAGAAGATTCTCTTCCAAGACCACTGAAATCGTTGGCAGCATTCAGCTCCTTATAATTGTAGACTGGAGTCAATGCCTCTTCTCTGGCTTTCATCTGGGGCTAATTTCTGCTCCTGTAGACCATCCATATTTCTTAGCTGGTGGCCCCTTTCCTCTTGTCCTCAAATCAGCATTAAGGTATCAAATTGTATTCATGCTTTGAATCTGAGTTCCTTTTTTGTCGCAAACCATAAAAACTCTACTTTTATAGAGGTTCATGTGATTAGATTAGGCTCCCTGGGGTAATCTCCCTATTTTAAGGTCAGCTGTTATGTAACATACTTTAGGGGAATAATATCATATTCACAGGATCTGGGATTAAGGTATAGACTCTTCAGAGAACCATTTTTAGAATTCCATCTACCACAGGTATCTAAGTGAAAGCCAGTTGGCAAAATGATTGGCCTAACTACAAATCTGAAGACAAGATATACTCCTACATGGAGAAATTTTTGGCCAAAATTTTTACTTTGGAAATTTGCAAACATACAAAAAAATGGGAAGAATGGTATAATGTGTACATATATATTTACCAACTGGATTCAAGAGTTGTTAAAATTTGGCCTTATTTACTTTATCTATTCATCTACATATATGTTGAACCTTCTGAAAATGACAAATATCTCGATGTCACATCCCTGAATAGTTCAATATGCATTTCCCACGAATAAGAACATTTCCTTAGATAATCACAATGCCATCATGCTACCTAAGAAAATTATATTGTCCTACTCACAGTAGCTAAACTATGGAACTAACCTAGATGTCCTTCAGCAGATGAATGGATAAATAAATTATGGTATATATACACAATGGAATATTACTCAGCCTTAAAGAATGAAATTATGGCATTTGCAGGTAAATGGATGGGACTAGAAAATATCATGCTAAGTGAAATAAGCCAATTCCCAAAAACCAAAGGCCAAATATTTTCTCTGATACATGGATACTGAGTCCTGGTGGTGGGTGGGTAGGGAAGAATGAAGGAACTTTGGATTATGCAGAGGGGAGTGAGGAGAGTGGAGGGCAGTGGGGATGGGAAGGATGGTAGAATGAGACAGACATTATTATCCTATATACATGTATTATTACACTACTGGTGTGGTCCAGCACCATGTACAGCCAGAGGAATGAGAAGCTATGCTCCATTTGTGTACAATGTGTCAAAAAACATTCTACTGTCATGCATAACCAATTAGAACAAATTAAAAAATGAAAAGAAGGAAAATTATAATGTCCTTATGGCATCTACTATACTGTCCATGTTCAAAATTCTCTGTCCACAAAAGTTTTTAAAAACTGCTTTTTTTTTTTTTTGGAAAAATGATCTAGAGTCTATGAAGTGCATTTGTCATAATATCTATTTTGTGTCTTTTAACCTAAAACTCTCCCCACATCCTTCTGTTTATTTATTTTGTTTGTTTGCATTTCATAAACTTTGAAGATACAAGATCAATTTGTAGTCATGTAGAATGTTCTACTCATACTGGATTTAACTTTTTCCTGACACATTTAACTTGTTCTCCTAGCCACTGTATTCCATATAGACTGGAACCCTATATCCTTTGGTTCTGCATCCTCAAATTCACCCAACTACAGATCAAACATATTTAAGCTGTGCATAGAGGCGCATGCCTGTAATCCCAGCAATTTAGGAGGCTGAGGAAGGAAGATTTCAAGTTTAATACCAACCTCAGCAACTTAACAAGTCCCTATCTAAAAATTTAAAAAGAAATGGGGATGTAGCTCAGTGGCAGAGTGCCCCTGGGTTCAATCTCCAGTATGAAAAAAAGAAAAAGAAATATATATATATATATGAAAACAATTTCATAAGTACTGAACATGTATATTTTTCTTGTCATAATTCCCTACAGAATATAGCATAACAACTATTTACATAGCATTTACATTGTATTAGGTAATGCGAGTAATTTGGAAATGACTTAAAGTGTACCAAAGAATGTGTGTAGTTTTGATGCAAATACTACGCAATTTAATATCAGGGACTTGAGCATCCAAGGATTTTGGTGTCCGTAGGGTGCCCTGGAATCCATCCCACATGAATATTGAGGAATTACTGTAAAAAGTTCAAAGGCAATAATATTTTATAGGATCTGGGCAAATGGCTCGTGTCTGTCATCTCAGCTATTTGGGAGTCGGAGGCAGGAGGATGGCAAGTTTAAGGCTAACCTCAGCAACTTAGCAAGACACTGCCTCAGAATAAAAGAAAATTTTTAAAGGGCTGGGGATGTGGCTCAGTAGTAAAGTGCCCCTGGGTTCAATCCCCAATACCAAATAATAATAATAACTAATTCATAGGTTATGTTGTTTACATCATATTACATCATACCTGGGATACATAATGTCAGACTGTCCCACTCTTAGGGCTATGGAGTTTTGATTCTTCAGTTACAGTACCTGATATGATTTTCCCTTTATAATGAACAAATTATCTATGGGAAGATAATTTGCACTTAGCCTATTTCCCAACAGCCTACCACCTAATGGTTTTATCACCCATTAATAATTCCTTCCTGAATCAATTGTGTCCTTACGTTTGCACAATAATAGAATGGTTTTCTATTTCTATCATCCATCTACAGTTATTTATTATTATTCTATGAAAAAGAGTTTTCTCAGAGTACAGGAAATACTCAATTTTTCTTTTTAAATTTTTTTTTTAGTTGTAGATGGACATAATACCTTTATTTTACTTATTTTTTTTTTTAATGTGATGCTAAGGATCAAACCCAGTGCCTCACACGTGCTACAACCTCAACCCTTAATTTTTTTCTCTTAATTACAAATTTTCAGAGAAAAACTTGAACAAGCATCTTCGATAGTGGCAAATAGGTGTTTCTTCTTTGTCTTTTTCTGTTTTTAGTATGATTATAAACTTGTGAGTTTTAATTTATTCAACATTTTATAATCAATTATGTGAATCATCATTGGCATCAGTATTATCGTTACTGGAAGCTCAAATCTCTCCCTTTGGTTAGTGGAGCCCCTTTAATGTGATGCCAACATCCTTTTGAAATGACTCTATTAATCTTGGAGTGGTTTTTGTTTATCTGTGTTGCTTTCTGACAATCCAGGCCCATCTTGAATTTTTCCTGCCCTAGATCTGGAAATAGCTCTCTCCCAGAAGCCTTGGTTCCTTTTGTTGAGGAATGGTATTCAGAAACTAAGATGTAAGTGCTAAATGTACTCTCTGCTGTTGAGAACAAGGGCATGGATTCTAGAGCCTTACAGTATAAAACCGGGAGCCAGCAACTATGTCCCTTAAGCCAAATCCATCCCACATAAGGCTTTATTGCAACACAGCTGTTTCCATCTTATCTGTGGTTGCTTTCACAGAGGTGAATAGTTGCAACTGTATGGTTTGGCCTGTGAAGCTTGAGTTATTTACTATCTGGACATTTTCAGAAAAAAAAAATGCCAACCCCTGGTGTAACCATATAGGATTTCTATTCTGTAACAATAATATAGTATGTTTATGTTTTCAATTCAAATTGGCCCTCAAGTGTTTTTCTTAACTTCTTGATTTTTATATTTGCATCTCTATTTTGTTAACTGAAAAATCTTAATTTGTAATAATATGGACTTAGTTACATATTTTGCTTTACTCTGTAATGCATGAAAACCGTTTCAAAATAGCAGCATCAATGTTACTTCCAATAATAAAATGACTGAAGAAAAAATAAGTCATTTTGTAATTGTTTACGTCTTTCTAATATATTCCACTAAAAACATATAATGAAGTGTCATGATCAAGTCAGTTAAAACAACTACTTTCTCTGTAGGTGATATTACTGATTTGATATAGTTAGTTTCATTTGTTTCACTTTATTTTAATTTTGGAGTATGCTTTATATTCTGTTTTATATTAATATTATTTTTAAATATGCAAAATAATACTAATGTAGGATTTTAGCAGGTCTATTAAGAAATGAATAGATAAAGACAACAAAAATACTAGTAAGAACATTAAAAAATGAACAATGCAATTAATAAGCTTGAGAAAGCTACCCAACTCATTTTATGAAGTTAATTTAATCTTGATATCAATAACAAAAACAGAGAATACAGGAAAAGAAAAATATAGGCCAGTCACTGTTTACAAGCAGGTACACAAATTCTAAATACATAAAGAAAAGTAGTAAACCAAATCCAGTGTATGTGCCTAGATCGACAGACATTTGATAGATGGAAAGATAAAGATGCATCTAGAGGCAGTATGGTATCAAAGTTGAGACAGTAAATTCTGAAACCAGAATACCTGTTTGTATCACAGCTTCACCCCTTACTATCTATATAAACTTGGACAAGTCATTTAACTTCTCTATGCCTCAGTTTCCTCATCTGCAAAATGGGGATAATAATAGTACCTAGCTCATAACTTCATTATGAGGCATCATTCAATCCATAGAGCAGTCATGTCTCATGACTCCTAACCACAGTTAGCCAAACTTGAGGTTAAAGGCATAGTTCTTCACATGTTCAAGACTGCCCAAGATTTCTGGCACCAAATGCAAGGAGTTTGGCCTTCTGCCTAGTCAGTGGGAATAATCTCACAAGACTGCCTTCACTTACGGACCCTTGATGTATGTTTGGAAGTCCCCAAAGTCAGTCTCAATTCAGAGAAGCTGGCTATAAATTCTGGGGTCTCCACAGACTCCCTCAGGTTCAATCATTTGCTAGAACAACTCATAGAAATTTAAGTAGAAGAAACACTCTACTTAGGATTACAGTCTTATGATAGTAAAAGGGTACAAATTAGGGTTGGGGGTATAGCTCAGTTGGTCGAGTGCTTGCCTTGCAAGTACAAGGTCCTGGGTTCAATCCCCAGCACCCCAGGAAAAAAAAAAAGGGGTACAAATTAGAGCCAACCAAAGGGAGAAATCTGAGAGTGTCCCAAACACAAAAGCTCTGGCATCCCCAGGGATGCATTACCCTCCCAGAATTGAAAGGTGACAATACTCAATGAATATTGCCAACCGGGGAAGCTTGCCTGAGCCTTTGGTGTCTAGAGTTTTTATAAAGACTCCATTAAATACTGGCTAAGTGCTTGACCTTTAGTCTCCAGCCTTTTGGGGGAGACAGACTAATGCATTCAGTTTCTGGGTCAGAAGTGATATGACGACTCAAAGCATCCATCATAAATCACATGGGTAGACTAACTCATAACCAAAGCTCTAGACAAACAAAATCACTCCTATCAGACAGAATATTCCAGAGGCTTGGATATCACCTCCTCATAACCAAGGATTAAAAACTAGATCTCTCTTTGGGTAAAGTTAAAGTCTTCATTCCACAGCTCCCAAATTCTTTTTAATCTTGGTTACAATTTCTCACCACTTTTGGTTGGTGTGCATAAATAATGGCCCCCTATGAGTCATTTCTCTATAGCCTGGCCATGACACTTTGCCATGAGATGTTCTCATTGCTTCCATCAGAAGGTAATGTCTGTTTCTCCACCTCCTTGAACTCCAGTTACTCTTGTGACTGGTATTGACCGATCAAAGTTGCTGGGGGTGACATTGTGGAACCTCTGAGACTAAACCTTACGAGCTTATTCAGCTTCCACCTCCTCTCTGCTAGTATATTACCTGGATAGTGCCTTGCTAAAAAGAAACTGGTTCAGGTCCTGGAGGATGAGAGGCCACATTGAGGAGAACCAAGGCCAGCACCAGGGCCCTTGATGTTTGAGTGAAACCATCTTGGCCCTAACAGAGTTCCCAGCTGACAGCTACCACATGAATGTGACCTGGAAAAACCAGCAGAAGAACCATTCCACCAACCTACAGAATCATGAGAAATAACAAACCACTGTTGGTTTAAGCTACCAAGTATTGGGCAATTTGTCACAGGGCAATAAATAACTGTTACACCTTATATTGAATAAGTGTTTCTGTGAGAAAATGAGAGTGAATCTGGTCCTTCCAACTCTAAAAGCTATAAAACCAAAGTTTTTTCAAACTTTTAATTATGCAAAAGAACTGAGTGGAATACCATTGTGCATAATGTTCAGCCTTCATTTTTAATTATCTCCTCGTGAATACTTCCCTAGTCAAGGCGCATGGAATTTTCAAGAGCTCTTTCTTTCATTTTTTTTATTAAATATTTTTTAGTTGTAGATGGACACAATGCCTTTTATTTTATTTATTTATTTTTATGTGGTGCTGAGGATGGAACCCAGTGCATCAAACATGCTAGACAAGCGCTCTACCACTGAGTCACAACCCCAGCCCCTAGAGCTCTTTCTACATACTTTCAAATGGGTTTCCAGATAATTGTACCAAGTTATGTTCTCACCAGCAGTATGTGAAGGGTATGAGAGTTTGTTAGAACTTTAAAAATGGAGAAATGATGGGAGTTCCCATAATGCATGGAGTGCTAAGACCCTACTTCTTCAAATCTGCCTCACCCACTTATAGGGCCAGCCTTGATGACATCAGGAAGTCAAACAGGTGGGACAGCTTCAGCTGAGTGCTCCAATCAATGCCCTGTGTCCAGAAAGCAATGTATTATAGTAGTTAGGAAAGAAGGTTGTTTAGTCAGTCTGCCAAGGAAAAAGTCCCAGTTCCATCTTGTACAAAGTATGACCTACTTCAAGCTTCTTAACCTTCTAAGCCTCAATCTGCTCATCTTTAAAATAGAAATAATATTAGTGCCTACCTCATATGAGTTAGAATGACTAAATGAAAAAATACATGAGAATCTCTTTACAATACTGTGTGACACTTGTCACCATAAAGGTAGGATTTTTTCACTGCTGTACTGAGGATTGAACCAGGGCTTCCTGCACTCTGGGTAAGCACCCTACCACTGAGCTACACATCGCCAGCCTTTTTTTTTTTTTTTTAATAAATTTTATTTTGAGACAGGGTCCTGTTAAATTGTCCAGGCTGGTCCTGAACTTGCAACCCTTCTACCTCAGGCTCCCGAGTCAAGTCGCTGGGGACTATAGGTATGTGCCACTGTGCCCAGCCAAGGCAAGCTTTCCACAGTGAGGATCATTTTTCTCTCTCCTGGTCATAACAAAATGCCAGTGCTGGAGAAAAAGAGCAATTTTAAATGCCTCGCTGATTCAGAAAGTCAACTGAAAGAGTCCATAGACTGCTGCCCTCCATGATCTCCTTGAATTAAGATGGCACATGGGCAGATCACCTCAGGGCTCAGGGTGGGGGTGGGGAGTAAGGCTGAGCATTTGACTTGAATTATTCAGAAAAGGGAAACCTGATAAGGCAGATTGCTGTATGAACTCCTGCTACAGCCTTCACTGTCTTTTCTTCCTTCAGCTAAGCAGCAGCATTTCCTTTCAGTCACATGACTTGAGAGATACCAACTTCTCATTAGCTACACAAACAAGGTTGCTTCCAGTTTTCCTCTCTCAGCATCCGTGTCAGACCCTCACTATTGCAGTGAGCAGCTCACAGGAGCCTCACACTGTTTCCTGAGCTTCATATACTCCACAGGAGTCTTTTAGCTACAGATGATGAAAAGCCAAATGGAGTTGTTTATGCAAAAGAGGATTTGCTGAAAGGACAGTTTGGGTAGCTATTAGAATCAAAAGATTTACTAAAAAACAGGAATCACAAAGGCAAAATCAGGACAGTTCCTGGGACCTCATAAGTTGGAATGAGTTTCTCGGTGGTAGGAACCCTGCATCTGCAGGGTAGGTTCTCCTGCATGTCATCTGTGCTGTCCACTGCACTTCTCTCTGAGTCTGTGACATGTTCTCCAACCAGTTTTTGCTCAGAGACTGGAATCAACACCTTGGTAGCTGAGTCCCACATCTGCTTAGTTTCACTACCCAACAGGAAAGTGACTGCTTTGCTTAGTTCTAAGCAAAATTATTGTAAAGGATGCAACTTGTCTTGGATCACAAGTTCATCCTTATTTGAGTACCATCACTGTGGCCAGAGGTTCAGATGTCACCTCTGGTCCATCACTGTAGTCAAAAAGGTAGGATCTATAAGAAGATAATAATTCTCCTTTAACCTTATGGTTAAGGGTTATCTTGTAGAAGAAAGTCGAGTCTTATATCCAAAAGGAGAGGTGGTGGACAAAATGAACAAATAGATAACCCTACAGTCTTATTAAAGACAAAATGTAACCATGAAGACCACATACTGATCAACATGACTTCCAGTTATTTCAGTGGAATATTTGTAACATAGCAGGCACTGATTTAATCAATATATGAGAAGATGTTTCCACATGAATAATTCTTCTGAGTAACTAAACTTGATCCCTTTAAATGTCAAAGCATGCGTTCTTTAGATCATTTTCCATGAATTCTCCCTAAAATAGGTGAAAAACTAATTTTTCTGCTTTTATAAGAAGTGTGTCCTGAACAAAATTTAACCATTGTAATAGCCCCCTCCTTATCTGTGGTTTTGCTTTTCACAGTTGTAATTACCCACCATCATTCTCATTTGGAAAATTTAAGTAGAAAGTTCCAAGAATGAGAAATTCATAAGTTTTTTTTTTTTCAGTTCTACTAAAAAGAACAAAGAAATAAAAAGAAATTTATAAGTTTTTAATTGTGTGACATTCTGAGTAGTGTGATTGAAATCTTGTGCCATCCTGCTACATCCCTTCATTCTTTTTTCCATTCTTTTTTCCAGCGTGTACTCCTTGTATACATTACCTGCCTGTTAGTTACTCAGTAACTTTCTTGATTATCAGATTGATTGTCATGGTATCACAGTACTTATGCTCAAGTACTCTTTATTTTGTTTAATAATAGCCACAAAGTGTAAGAGTAGTGATGCAAAGGAGGAACTAGCTCATAAAACATGGGAGGATAGATTAAGTCTTGTAGGGGTGCCAGGTTAGCTCAGACGCAGGTAAGGGCCATGGAGTCAAGACCCCCACACTCCGGGAGTTGGGTGAAAGCAGGTCTGTGGCGAGCAGGCTGAAAACTTGTTTATTGTGGGAATAGCCATACATTTTATAGGTTTCCTGCCCAATCACAATGTGCCATGGGGGATCAGACCACCAGGTTCCTATACAGGTTCCCTTGGTAACACTAGGTCAATTTGGGGCAGTTGTTTACTTTCCTAGGTGGCCAGAGCAGAATGCTCCTCTCCGCAGGTTTTCCTGATGGGCATGAAGGTGCGAAGGTTTTCCTTTACACACTTGAGACATTCACTGCTGCCATCCAAGAACCAGGATTTCTCCTAACAAACTCTGGTACTATGTGGTAATGCTGCGTGGCATATAGAAAAACTATAGCTTTTGGTACTATCTGTGGTTTCAGGCATCCTCCAGGGATCTTGGAATGTATCTCCTGTGGATAAAGTTGGGGAGAGGCATTGTACTTATCTTGTGGGATATCAACGATGTTCTTCTGGATTACTGAGGTATACAGAGCTATTTACCCCTATGGCAAGGCACCAGATTATATATGTTTTGGTTTCTGATGTCACGTTTAAGTTTTTGGTCTCATGATCTCAGATGTTGTCTCCCACTGCTGTTACTGTGCCTATCTTCTAACAACTCTTCCCCTTAAGCATTTTCTCTCTTTGTTTATTAGCTAATTCTAATCTACCATTAACTGGGAAATCAGATGATGAAAAATGTTACAATATTGTGCAAAATATGCAAATTCTGAAGCTATACTTTATTGCTTTGTGAAGAAGTAGTCGCTGAATGAAAGTTGGGGACTTGTTTATGAATAAATTAAGAGAGGTCTTTAGCAATTACCCAGGTATTTCTAGGCACTCATTGCTGTAGTTTGGATCTTCAAGGCCCATGTGTTAAAGACTTGGTTCCTAGGATGGTACTGTTGGAAGGTGCTGTGCATCTTTAAGTGGTGGAGCCTAGTGGGAGATTTTTATCTCATTGGCAGCATACTTTTGAAGGGCATTGCGGAACCTCACCCTCTTTCTGTTCTTTTGCTTCCTGGTTGTGAAGTGAGCAGTTTGCTCTGCTACCATGCTCTCCCCATTGCCTCCAGGACACTCATCAAATGCTCAAAACAATGAGTTCACTTAATCTCAGATTGGAATCTCCAAAATCATGAACCAAAATAAAACTTTCCTCTTTATAAGTTAATTATCTCAGCTATTTCATTACAGTGACAGAAAACTGACTCTGTCTTTTTCTTTCCTATGTTCAACTATTTCAGTTTACAGATGTGTTCTAGCGGATCAACCTAAAATATGATTTTGTAGTAACAGAGGTATTGCTTTACTTCTTATTTTTTTTATTTTTATTTTTTTTTGTGGTACCAGAGATTGAACCCAGGGACTTAACCACTGAGCCGGATTCCCAGCCCTCCTGCCTCAGCCTCCCCAGCCGCTGGGATTACAGGCGTGCGCCACCACATCCAACCTAATCTTTTCATTTTTAAGCATCCATTTGTCTGTGAATCCTCACTCAGCTAACTATTTTAGGCCATTTCCAATAAGTCAAAACTGGACTCCCTTTCAGTCACTAAATGAATACACAGAGAGAGGGGAATGGGATTAAAATTCCCACTGACTCAGCAGCTTCCTGCCATGGAAAGAGAAAATTAGAGACAACACTTTCTGTAGATAAATAACTATTAAAAGCTGTGATTTCAAAATGCAATGTTGGATTTTGGGATTTGATTAAAATATTTCCTTGTAAGGAAGAAAGCATGCAACAAAAATCAACATGGAATTGAGAAAAGATCTGAATTCAAACACAGAGACCCAGTTTTTGCTATAGATAATAATAACAATAATAATAATAATAACCAGCCCAGTCCTCTGTTACTAAATGAATAGATTGAAATGCACATGTCTGAGGAGGCCCCACTCTAGAAACTTAATCTCCAAAAGTAGTAAGTCTCACTCCATTTCCACCTGGCTAAACAACAGTCCAGTTGGTCTATTCAGGAGAAAATAAAACTGATTGTATGGCAAAATTACATAGGTATTCTAGTTACTTTGACTGCATGATAATATACCTGAAAACTTAATGGCTTAAAACAGTAACATTCACATGGTATGTAGCCTTTTCAGAGTGGCTTCTTTCACTTAGTAATATGCATTTAAAGTTTCTCCATGTCATACACAATAAAATATTACTCAGCCATAATAAAGAATAAAATTATGGCATTTGCAGGTAAATGGATGGAGTTGGAGAATATCATGCTAAGTGAAATAAGCCAATCCCAAAAAACCAAAGGCCGAAAGTTTTCTCTGATAAGCGGATACTGATACACAATCAGGGGGAGGTGGTAAGGGAAGAATGGAGGAATGTTGGATTATGTAGAGGGAAATGAGGGGAGGGGAGGGTGCAGCGGAAGGAAAGAGGATGGAATGATACGCATCATTACCCTATGTACATGTATGATTACATGAATGGTGTGACTCTACATCATGTACAACCAGAGAAATGAAAGGTTGTACTCCATTTGTGTACAATGAACCAAAATGCATTCTGCTGCCATGTATAACTAAATAGAACAAATAATTTTAAAATTTTTTAAAATAAAGTTTCTCTATGTCTTTTCTGGATAGTTCATTTCTTTTTAATGCTGAATGATATTCCATTGTTTGAATGTACTATGACTTGTGCGTCCGTTCTCCTACTGAAGGACATCTTGTGGACCTGCTTCTTCTTTTTTTGTTTTTCTTTACTTCTTTACAATTTTTATTGAATATTTTAAAAAAATTTTTTCCCATCCCCATCACCCCACCCCTGCCCTCACTCCCCTCTGTGTAATCCAAAGTTCCTTCATTCTTCCCTACCCACCCCCCACTAGGAATCAGCCTCTGCTTATAAAGCAAACATTCGGCCTTTAGTTTTTTGGGATTGACTTATCTCACTTAGCATGATATTCTCCAAGTCCATCCATTTACCCGCAAATGCCATAATTTCATTCTTCTTTAAGGCTGAGTAATATTCCATTGTCTATATGTATCACATTTTCTTTATTCATTCATCTGTTGAAGGGCATCTAGATTGGTTCCATAGTTTAGCTATTGTGAATTGAGCTGCTATAAACATTGATGTGGCTGTGTGACTGTAGTATGCTGATTTTAAGTCCTTTGGGTATAAACAGAGGAGTAGGATAGCTGAGTCAAATGGTAGTTCCATTTCAAGTTTTTGAGGAATCTCCATACTGCTTTCCTGAGTGGTTGCACCAATCTATAGTCCCACCAGCAATGTATAAGTGAACCTTTTTCCCCACATCCTCGCCAACATTTATTATTGCTTGTATTCTTGATAATCTCTAATCTGACTGGAGTGAGATGAAATCTTAGAGTAGTGAAGAGGGATGAATAGGCAGAGGCCATAGGATTTTTAGGAAAGTGAAAAACACTCTGAACAAATCCCATCAATACATACAACTATAAAGCACCAATAAAAAATGTGGAATAAAAAGAAAAACACTGTATGAAACTACAAAGGTGGATGCAAGTCACTATGCATTTTTCCAAACCTATAGGATGTATGGCACCAAGAGTGAGCTCTAATATAAACCACGGACTTGGGATGATTCCGATGTGTCCATGTAGGTTCACCACTTGGAACATTTGTATTCCTGGAGCAGGATGCTGATCATGGGAGAGTCAGTCCCCAGGGGGTTCAGGGGAGCAGGGGGATATGGGAAATCTCTGTACTTTCCCCTTTCGATTTTACTATAAACTTAAAACTCCCCTGAGTAAAATCTTAAATGAATCTTTTTAAAAAGCAGGTTTTACAAAAGGGTGGTATATGCCCTTAATTATGTAAAATAAATACATATTTGTATACATAAGAAAATAAACAGTATCATTCATTTTGCTCACATATCTGCATTAGTAGGCAGGGTTCATTAGGGATAGTTCATCTCAGCTCCACTGTCAGCTAGGATAATATAAAGGCCAGCTTCGCTTGGTCTTAGCAGAGTTGGCTTAAAGGCAGGAGGCTGGAATCATCCAAGGCTTGCTCACTCAAGTTTGGCAGCTGATGCTGGGAAGACTCAAAAAAGCTGGTGTGGTTGGACAACCGGAGCTCCTTGGGCATGTCTTTCTATCTCTTTGTGATCCCTGTCTAGCATGGTGGCCTCTAGAGAGTCAGACTTCTTACCTGAGGGCTCCAGGATCCCAAGGCAAGTGTCCCAAGAGGACAAAAGCCAGGCAGAAGCTGTATTACCTCTTATAATCCAACTTCATTGGCTGACCCATATTCAAGAGGAAGAAATAGACTACATCTCAGTGGCGTGTACTGTCCAAGAGTTTGTGGGAACATTTTGAAACACCACATTTGGTGACTTGTTCATTCTGAGGAGTGGACAACAGATACTGGCATCTCAAGTTTCTTACTGTGGCCATTCCAGACCTAGCCAGGTACTAACCCCTCCTGGCATCTTGGCCAAGTGCATCAAGTTTCATGAGTAGGCTAACGAGGTGCTTATATTTGGGTGAATCTGAAACAGGAAGAGAAGGAAAAGAAGAAGTGACTGGGCTTAATTAGTGACTGTCCTTTCCCAGAAGCCCTGCAATGAGGAAGCTCTGGCAAGGTTGCCTTGCAGCAGGTTCAGCTTTCATCAGCTCAAGATCCCCAGAGCCAAGACCAAGCGGAAGCTGCCACAGTGATAACTTTAGAGAACTCAGCCTGAGCAGGGAAGTGAGAGCACTCAGGTTCACTAGAAGTACCTCAGATCGTTGCCCTGTGGTCCCTTCAGATTCATTTACACCATCAACGTAGAAGTTACTAAAAATAAGAGCAAGCATAATAGACATTTTAGAGTCATGAATCACTTTGGGCTTTGTAAATCGTATCCACAGATGTTCTCTCATTTTCTTCTCTATTATAATAGAACTTTTTTTTTTTTTTTTTTTTTTGTAGTGCTGGGGTTTGAACCCAGGGCCTTATGCTTGCAAGGCCAGCACTCTACCAACTGAGCTATATTCCCAGCCCTATAATAGAATTTTTGACGACTTCTCTACTGAGTAGCAACAGAAATCACTATCAACTTCACCTTTAAGAAGGAAATTGGGAGGGTACTGGAAAAGATAACTTCCTTTATTAGAAAAGACTTGGATAGCTGCTTGCATGGTGACTTTCATTGATCAAGAAGACTACCAGTTTTTTCAAGAAGTTCTCTCTGGTACTCTAGTTTGGAGTAATTGTTCCCTTTTTCTTCAGTCTCATACCACAATGATCACATGTTTATTTTACATTTTTCCCTTGGGTGCTATATTTTGTTTAGTTATTTTAATGTCCTTACCCTATTCCCCACTCTCAGCCCACAATTGTGAACTTTGAAGCATTATGAATTATTTTGTTGAATTTTTATTCCCTAAAGCATCTAGCATGGGGCCTTCCATGTCTGTTCATAGAAGAGTGAATGTATGAAAACACATAATATAGAAAATTTGACATAAAAAAATGTGAAGACATGTGAACATCATAGTCATAAACAGAAAGGGTGTCTCTCACTATGGAAGAAAACTAAGAAAAAATAAAAGCAGATAATCTTATTTATGTGTAGTTTAAGGAAATATTTCAATATCATCATCTACCCATTTCAATGAGTATGTGTGTAGCGGTGTATCTTGTGGGGACCACATCAATATTTGCTTCATTATCATCAGCAGAGAATAGACTTTTAATATTTTATAGTAATTTTATGACCATCTCATTTGGAAATTGCATAAATATTATGAGACACTCATTGTTTTAATAAGCTAGATTTATGAGCGATGCTTCTAGTATCAAATGAAGAGAAGCCTCATCATACTTTGCTTGTAAATGAGTTTTCATATTGCCAAGTCAATTATTATGGTTCTGAGACACTGAACCCAGAAAATCATTTCAGAGTCAGGAATGCTTGATTTGTAAGATGTGAAGGAAATGGATGTCTTTACTTTGAATTATCATCAAAATCAAAGATAGTAACATATTAACTTTTGAGGGATGAGAACTCCAAGGCCAATGAAGTGAGACTAATTCTTTGTCTTTTGGTGCAAAGAGCTGATTGTCCATGTAAGAAAGCAAATCACAGGGTCCATGAAAGGGACAATGCCACTCACTCCAGGAGCAGAAGATGTACAGTTTAGGTTTTTCAAGGCAATGGGGCACTGATTACATGGTGGTATAGACTGGAGCATACCCTGTTTCCAGATCATGGTGACGACCATTCTAGCTCAGTGCAGGTAGGGCCACACAGCTTCCATCCCCCTCTCCTAAAGTCAGACTGTCTGTCCTCTGATTTTCCATGAACAGTGACAGTCTTACTCAACTACCATGAAAATAGAAGAAATCTACCTGATGAAAGAGACGAATACTTTTATTCAAGGGTTGAAATAACCCTAAGAGGAAGAAAGAGGGAAATCAGATGTCATTGCTCTCCATTCTTGTGAGATGGGATCTTATTAGATAGAAGGGGAAACTGAGGAACTCATACAGGATTTGAATGCTTGTTCCACATGTAACTTGCATTGGTCTATGTTTCCCAAAGGAAGAAACAAGGTTCTTTATAGTAATGAATAAAGCTCACACTTCAGACCCTCAAAATTCACTGGACTTCAGAACTACTTCTTTCCCTCCCTAATGATTTGAGGGACCCTGGAAACCCACACCCCCTGAGCTTCCTTTTTCCCTCCACCCTGTCCTGTCTTCGCAAAGCTTGCACACTGACATTTATCAAACCAAGTCCCACTCACTCCTCCCAGCCCCAGGTACTTGCCTTCTTAACTTTGCTTGTGTTGAATCTTTATCTGAAAGGTGGGGAAAGGGCCCTTTTATTCAGGGGCACAAGACAAGGCCCAGAACCCCTATCCCAAAGCCCTAAAGGCAGATGTCCACCATCTCAATCAATCCTTTCATTTATTGCACTCACCTTTTCTTTGGGAACATAGATCAAGTCGTTTGGGCAGTTTCATAATGAAACAGTGCGAGGGGCACTGCTCAGTGTAAGCAGACAATGTGCCCCACTCCTCAGGCTGTGCTAACTCTTTCCACTCAGCATGAACTCCTAATCCAAACATTTCTGTTCAGGACATTAAGGTGTGCTTGGTGGTCTTGAGTTTTGGGGTCTCTTCACACTGGTGGCGGGGGGCATCAGACCCTAACCCCAACAGACATTAGCTTAAAGTTCAGTTTAATTATGTGACCCTTAACCTGAGTGACTCTATCTGGTTTGATCTGATCTCTTGGGCTGTACAGGAGCTCAGTCCAAAGCAATGGCCTCCCATAAATTTCATTTAACACATACAAAGGACGTTGTATTACTCAGAGTTATTCAGAGAAACAAAACCAAAAGGAGATACACACACACACACACACACACACACACACACACACATAGAGAGAGAAGGAGAGAGTGCTATGTATTAGGGAAATTAGTTCATGTAATTATGGAAGTGTTTAGTCTAGTCAGTTTCACATTGCTGTGACCAAAAACTTGACAAGGACAATTTAGAAGAGGAAAAGTTTATCTGGGGCTCATGATTTCAGAAGTCTCAGTTCATAGATGACTGACTCCATGACTCTGGGCCTAAAATGAGGTAGAACATCATGGCAGAAGTGCATGGAGAGGGAAAGCATCTCAGAACATGACCAACAGGAAGCAGAGAGAGAGAGAGAGAGAGAGAGAGAGAGAGAGAGAGAGAGAGAGCTCTGCTCAACAAGGACAAAATATATACCCCAAAGGCATGCCACCAAAGACCCACCTCCTCTAGCCACACCCTGCCTGCCTACAGTTACCACCCAGTTGATCTCTATCAGGGGATTAGATTAAAACTTCCATAACCCAATAATTTCATCTTTAAACTTTCTTGCATTGTTCCACACATGAACTTTAGGGGAACACCACATATCTAAGCCACAGCAGGAGATCAAGAAGTTCCACCACACATGTCTGCAAGCTGAAGAAACAGGAAAACCAGTGGTATAATTCTGTGTGAGTCCAAAGGCCTGAGAATCAGAATAGCTGATGGCATGTCTCCCAGTCTGAACCCAAAGGCCTGAGAACGAGGGGTGTTAAGGGGTCGGAAGAGTAGTGGTAAAAGTCCCCAAATCAGAAGTCTGAAAACCAGCCTCACCCCAATGTCAAAGGGCAAGAGAAGATGGATGTATCTGTTCAAGGTAAAAGAAAGAAGGCTGGAGTTGTAGCTCAGAGATAGAGCACTTGCCTAGCATGTGTGAGGTACTGAGTTCAATCCCCAGTACCACATATAAATAAATAAATAAATAAAATAAAGATATTGTGTCCATCTATATCCAAAAATAAATAAATAAATAAACGAAGAGAATTCACCTTTCCTCCACCTTTTTGTTCTATTTGAACCCTCAACAGATTGGATGATGCTCCCTCTCCCCACCCCACATACTGATGAGGGAGAATCTTCCTTACTCAGTCTACTGATTCAAATGTTAATCTCTTCCAGAAACACTCTCATAGACATACCCCAAAATAATGTCGTTCTGGTTATCTGGGTATCACTTAGCCTAGTCAAGCTTACACATAAAATTAATTATCATGGATGCCTTAGAGTTTAATTCTCTTATAGAACTCCAATTGAGAAAGTCTGGTCTATACTAAGATTTTCTTTTTGGTAATAGGCAGTACCTTTTCACCTTTCCAAATGTGATGGGCATAGGTAAATTTATGCATAAATCCTGACGAGGTGACCTTATTGAGATCACACAGATCACTTTTGTCACCCAATGCCAAATCATGATCATTCAACAGGTCCTTCAATGACTACGTGGCCTTCAACAGCTGTAAATACACCATTACATAGTTGAACCAAAGTGTCCCCAAGTATTTTCTGCTGTTGGACATTGTGGCAGCAGCTGTTTTTTCTTCTCCTCCTCCTCCTCCTCCTTCTCCTCCTCCTCCCCCTCCTACTCCTTAAAATTAAAACTCTGGCCGCAGGGTGGAATTTGGACTGGATAAAGGAGAGACTCAAGATAAATGTGCCAGCTAGTGCAATGGCTCAGCATAAAGTCACAAGATCCAGATGGAGGCAGAAGGAATAGAATGGAATAAATCAAGCCATGTTTTCAAGAGGAATTAAAAAAAAAAAAAAAAAAAAAGACATTTGAGACATTCTGATGTCTGCTTTACTCCACAATCATGACTTTCAAAATGTATGCCATGGTCACGTAACCAGCTTCTTTTTTTAAATGACTTTATATTTTACAGCAGTTTTAAATTCACAACAAAATTAAGAGAAAGACACAGAGTTCCCATATACCTCTTTGCCCCCCACACAGGCATAGTCACCCCCAATATCAAAATCTCCCACCAGTATGGTACATTTGTTACAACCGATGAACCGATACTATCACACCACTATCCCTCAAAGTCCATAGTTCACATTAGACTTCATTTTATTCTATCAATGTACAACATATATCCATCATTATAATATCATACAGAGCAGTTCTGCTGTCTTAGAACTCCTCTGTACTCTGCCTTTTCATCCTTTCACCCACCACAACTCCTGACAACCACTAATCATTTTATTGTGTCCATACTTTTGCCTTTTCCAGAATGTCATAGAGTTGGAATCATATGATATAGCCTTTTTAGATTTGCTTCTTTCTCTTAGTAATATTCATTTAATATTTTTCCATGTCTTTTCACAGCTTAGTATCTCATTTCTTTCTAGTGCTGAATAATATTCCTTTGTCTGGATGTACCACAGTTTATTTATCCATTCACCTACTGAAGGACATATTGGTTGCTTCCAAGTTTTGGCAATTATGAATAAAGATGCTATAAATGTCTGTGTGCAGGCTTTTGTATAGACATAAGTTTTCAACTTCTTTGGGTAAACACCAAAGAGTGTGATTGTTGGATCATACGGTAGGAGTATGTTTAGTTTTCTAAAAACCTGCCAAACTATCTGAAAGTGACTGTACCGTTTTACATTTTCACCAGTTCCTATTGCTCCACATCCTCACCAGCATTTGGCATTATCAGTGTTCCATATTTTGGCCATTATAATAGATGTATGATGGTATTTCATTGTTGTTTAAATTTGCATTTCCCTAATGACACATGATGTGGAACATCTTTTCATATGCTCATTTGCTATTCTCAATTCTTTAAATCATGCCTTCCTAAAGTTTAGCAGGGAACTCTGATTTCTGTGAGACATTGTTCTTCTCCAATTTCCCCTTGAGCAAATGGTAACAGGGTGTTTGCTGTCAGTGGCTATGCCCATTGCACACATTGCACATCTGGAGTGAAGAAAGAGAAAGAGTTGAAGACTGCTGACTGCGAATCCACCCCCCCACCCCCGCTCTGAGGACAAATAGCAGGCTCTATACCTCTGCTGGAAGCCAAAGAATACTAAAAGCAAAAGTTCCCCATTTCTAGCGGAATTTGTTCACATTAAATTGAAAGGAAAAAGTTAAATTACTTAGACTTTTATGATTTTTCTATACAGAAAAACATTACTTTTACCAAGTCAGAATCTAAGAGCTTGGGTATCTAAATAGTTACCTTAAGAGAATACCTTCAGATCTAAGAGCTGAGAGTATAGATTCTAGATTTTGGATATGTTTATTTGATTTTTCTAAAATACCAATGTTTTTAAATTCAGAGGTGCTCATTCCTGATAATATGGATTGTCACACACACACACACACACACACACACACACACACTCACACACACACACACACACACACACACACACTCACACACACACTTCTCAAATTAAAGATGCTTGCTTGCATTGGATGCCTATGCAAGTTTCTAAAATGTGTCTTAACACCTTGCCAAGCAAATAACACAAATCTCATAGTAAATTCAGAAATCTGCTTTGCTCTCTTTTGGGTGAATGTTTCAGTCAAAACAATTTCTTTTCTTTTCTTTTTTTTTTTTTTTTTTTTGCATTCTAGAATTTGGTTGCCATCAGTTCTCTCTTAGCACTTCAGCAGGGAGACCCTCCCTCAAATTCACAGCCATACGTTGAAAAGAAAAAGCAATTTTCCAGACTCCCAGTTTCTTATTTTTTTCGATGTTAATTGTATTGCCTTCCTTCCAGGAGGATTTGATAAAACTTAATTGCCCCAACTTGCAGACGTCAGAGGCAACAATGAATTTCCTCATTGAGAATGATGAACTCTAAAGAAATGTCCAACTCCAAGAGTCTATACTTTTCAAGTCTACATTCAAGCTATTTTGGAAACAGGTTTATTAATCAATAACAAAAGTAACTGAATTTTCCTTGTACAGCAGCATTGGGGTAAATACTAGTGGATGCCTAGGATAGCTTGTTGTTCCAGGGGGTGAGATAAGAAGGACTCTAAAGAATAGGATAAGGAAGGAAATGAAGAGGGAAACTGTCCACTTCCCTTGTCTCCAAGCATTAGGTAAAAGCAAAGTGACCTTGGTCATAAAGTAAAAGAATGTATCTAAAACATCTGAAGAAATCCATCTGCAACCTATCCTACATATTTTCCCCGCTTGTAGGCATACATAATGGGGCCCTCCATTTTGTCCTAGCCTACTGTCACTGAGGAACACAAGAGTAATAAAATGTCCAAACCCTCTCTCTGAGTCCTCCAAGTTTTTTTCTTTGAGATCAGTATGTATGCTGAGGTATTTACTGCCTGAATTAGTCAAAGTTAGCTGTCGACTTCCACATTGAAGCTACACTTAATATCTCAAGTCCAAGGTGGTCAAAGGAAAGTAGACATGAGAAATTTAGTGAAGCAATGTGGCAGAAATTTGGACTGGAGAAAGTGATAATGAGCCTTTTAAGAAAATAAGAAAGAGGATATAAAAAATCAGGGATAGGTTTGGGATGTAACTCAGTGGTAAAGAGCTTGTCTGGCATGCACAAGGCCCTGGATTTCATTCCCAGTAACTAACACACACACACACACACACACACATACACACACACACACACACACAACAAAAAATCAGGGGAGCAGACTTTGATGAAATCCAAATGCTTTATTTGGGTCAGTAAAGTACAATTATGACTAAGATTGAGGAAATATTAAATTCACTACCTGGGCCTATAGAGAGCTATTGCCCAAACATCAGCAAATTTTGCTGTCTCACTTTTCCTATATTGCCATGATGTGGGGTCCTCACAGTGTTTAAGCACAGAAGCCCGCAAGTTCTGACTGACACAAGCCTCTGATAAGGGAATATTGCCAACTATTCCTGTGGTTCTATCGAATCTGTTTCTCTCTGAATTCCTTGATTGTACCAACTACAGAACTGTGAAACCATGTGACACAGTGAAAAGAATAATCACAAGAGAATTAGGAAACTTGTTCCAGCCCTCCCTATGCTAGAACCCATGAAGTAATCTCAACTATGTCTCATCAACTTTCTGGGCTTTGGTTTCCAGTTTAGAAAAATAAGGGTCCTGGTCTCTATGATTCTAGAAGTATTCCTCTCACTTCCATATAGTCAGCATTCTGAATTTAGCTCTTAGGAACAACAAAACAAATGAGATTTGGGACTATTCAGAACAACTCTGTTGAGACTAGAGTCCCTGTGGCTAAAAGAGGAGGGAAGAACTCCGCATCCAGTAAAAAGCACACAGGATACACCTAGGAATGTGTTAAAGCTCAACCTGGGAATGGGTCTGATGGAGTCCTAATGGGTCTGACACATCACCTACTTGTAGGGTGATCAACCTCTTTATTGTGTTTGAATCCTGGATTGAAATCCAAAGTTAACTAAGCCCTCTTTTTATTTTATTTATTTATTTATTTATTTTGGTATTGGGGATTTAACCCAGGGAGATCTACCACTGAGCTACATCCCTAGTCCTTTTTATTATTTATTTGGGGACAGAGTCTCCCTAAGTTACTGAGGCTGACCTTTAACTCATGATCCTCCTGCTCCAGACCCCCAAGTCACAGGAACTATAGGCATACCACCAAACCTGCCTCCTTCACTCCATTTAATCCATTGTAATGATCTTAAAAATTAGGGACAAGGGCTCTCTAGTGGTCATAGCAGCTGGGGAGGCTCCTTGGAAGTGAGCAAGAGACTCATAACCTATGGTATACCCTCCTGATCCTAGAAATTCATAACTCTTCAACATTATCCTTATCATAAACAGAAGGAAACATGGATTGGGTCATTTAATAATGGAAGCTATCTTTCACCAGGAGCTTACTCTGAGCCAAGCACCATGATGAGCACTTCACAGTGCTTAAATCTCACAGCCTGCACAGGTCAGCCCGGTACTCATAATACAGATGAGGAAACAGAGTACAGCAGGCATTAAGTAACTTGTCTAAGGTCATGTAATTGGTAGGTGGAAAAACAGGGATTCCAATCCAGTAAGCCTGATGCCAGAGTTCACACTACAAAAAATAAAAATCAACAAAAACTTACTTTGACATAATTTCAGAATTCAAATTGTAAGAATAATATTGAGAATTCCATATATCCTGTCCTCAGATTCTCCAAATGTCAATATTCTGCCATAATTTGCTTTATCTTTCTCTTTGTGTGTATGTGTATCATATACATACATGGGCACATACACACACATTTATATGTGTGAATACATTACATACATATCTAATATATATAATCATCTTTTTTTTAACTATTTGTGAGTAGATGGCAGACATGAAGCTTCTTTACCCCTAAATACTTTAGTGTGTGTTTCTTAAAAACAAGGACATTCTTTTACATAAATACAGTACAATTGTCACTGTACTGTCGATTAACATTGAAACAATGCTATTATTAGATCCTCAGATTTTATTTGGATTCTGTCCATTTTTCTACTTATGCCTATTGTAGAATCAAATCTGTGATTACACATTGCATCCAATTGTCACATTACTTGAGTCTTTTATTTTCTTTTTGGTACTGGGTATTGAACTCAGGGGCACTAGACCACTGAACCACATCCCCAGACCTATTTTGTATTTTATTTAGAGACAGGGTCTCACTGAGTTGCTTAGGGCCTTGCTAAATTGCTGAGGCTGGCTTTGAATTCATGATCCTCCTGCTTCAGCCTCCCCAACTGCTGGGATTACAGGTGTGCACCACCTTGCCCGGCTATTTTAGTCTTTTTTAACTTTGAATACTCCTCAGTCTTTCTTTGTCTTTCATGATCTTGAAATGGCTGAAGAGTACAGGCCAGCCGGGTGTGGTGGCACATGCCTGTAATCCCAGCGACTGGAGAGGCTGAGGCAGGAGTATTGCAAGTTTGAGACCAGTCTCAGCAACTTAGCTAGACCCTGTCTCAAAATAAAAAATAAAAAGGGGCTGGGGGTGTAGCTCGGTGATTAAGCACCCCTAAGTTCAATCCCCACTAACAAAAGAAAGAAAGAATACAGGCCAATCATTTTATAGAATATTCCTCAGTTTGGTTTGTCTGATGTTCCCTCCTCTTTAGATACAGATTATCCATTTTTGTTAGAGTGCCACATGATGCTGCATCCTTCTTTGTGCAGTGTATCAGGAGGCACATGGTGTCAGTTTAACCCATAGCTAGTGATATAACCTTTGATCACATGGTTAAAGTGGCATCCTTAATATTCCCCTTTGCAATGACTCTTGTATAGAGGCCACACTCTTAACTGCCTCTCTGTAGAGTTATCTCTAGCTAAAGGTACTGTATTCACACTGAGGGTACCAAGACTCAAGTCTCGAAGGAATTCTCTTCATGGAGAACTTACAATATT
Organism: Sciurus carolinensis; assembly: GCF_902686445.1. Lineage (NCBI taxonomy): Eukaryota > Metazoa > Chordata > Mammalia > Rodentia > Sciuridae > Sciurus > Sciurus carolinensis. The sequence continues at coordinate 37,061,269 of NC_062232.1, forward strand.
ATTGGAAAGACATGAATGTGCTATATTACATTAGCATCTACCCATCGATTGTTCTATGAGTCCCACAAATAATTCAAGAAATTCAGGGGTAGAAGTGATTTTTGAGACCTAAGAGCTCCCAGAGGAGTAGGGGAAGCAGTTCTTGCCTGGGAATTAGGAGGAAAAGTTAGGGGTCTGGGTAATTCAGGGCTGGGCATGATAATGGAGATAAGATGATACCTGAGATATGATCTTACTACGGATTGCGTTGTGTTCTCAGCTCTTAAGTCTTTGCATGACAGGATTTCAAGCAAGCCACAAGACTTAAAGTATAGCAAAGTTTATTAGCAGGGAAAAAGAAAGGGGGGCAAGAACCTACAAGGGAAAGAGTAAGTCGTCTCAGAAAAGAGTAACAACTCATTTGTTTGTGAGTTCAGTTTTATTGGGGTAGAAGGGGAGTTTTCTAGAGAATCCTGCCCAAGCACTACCTTGGGCAAATTTTTAAGTCCCTACTGCGCATGTTTCTACTTAAAGGTAACTCTCAATCATTTTGATTTGTGTGAAGGTCACAAAGGCCCTCTTTCATCCGGGTCCAGACCAGATCAGTGTACTTGAGGGCTTTTTTTTTATTGGCGGAGGAAGTTTGGGACATATCTCCTTCACCCTCAAGAGGGAAGAACAACTCTGGAAATAACAAGCTCATTAGTCAAGGGTTATAATACACTGCTATCTTTTTAAACCACAGCTGGGTCAGAATGGCCTTGTGTGAGCTGCTTTAAAGAAAGACATGCTGAGAATTAGCACTTAGTCTCAGTCTATAGAATTAACCCCTTAAACTCTATGTTCTTACCATTCAGGTCGACCAGGTGCCTAACAGAGCCATAATCAGGATGTAGGAAATGTCTGAAACTCTTGGTACTGATTTAGGAAAACCAAAACAGGGTATCATTGTCTCATACTCTTAAGAGGGCCCTGGCAGCCATTCTATTGGAGTAGATAGAGTGGCCAAAAGTCAGAAGTAGGAATTAAATCTTAAAAAAAAAAAAAAAAAAATCACATCATGTGCATACATAAATATACCACAAGGAATTTTACCTTTATGTATAAGTAAAAAGAACCAATCAAATATAAATAAGTAACTGAGCAAAAGGAAGTGTAGTAGAGAAAGGACAATTGGGGTGGGTGAAGGGGAAGGAGAATAGAAGGAAAAAGAGAGGATTATGAACTGAAATCGAATTCCATGCATGTATGAGTTTGTCAGGATGAACTCAACTACTATGTATAACCATAAAGTTCTAATTTAAAAAATTAGAAAAAAAAAAAAAGAAAAAAGGAAATAGGAATCCAAGGCCTCTTGGGAATCAAAAGGTGCAGCCAGATGCAGGGGTTAGGGTGACCTGAGCCAGAGAAGCTCAGAACAATCTGACTAATTAACTCCCTAGCTCCTGGGCTCTGATTTCACCAAGTCTCAAATAGCACTAAATGGCCCTGCCATACATGTTCTGAAGGAAGCGTTCACAGCATTTTCAATGCCAAGGCCAAGGACATTTGGCAGGAGTGGCGGTTCTTTGTGAAGAAATAGCATTAGCAGAGATAGGGCAGATAGAAGTTGACTGAGAGAGACTCTTGTGGTCCATTTAGGACTTATTAGCTCAGATTTAGCATAGAGACTATTGTGTGTACACCCAACGAAGTGATGGAGTGAGAGTTTGGAATTCTTATCTCTCATCTTACCACCTATTCCTAAACTTGTTAGAATTTTTTCCAAACATCATTTTTACCTGTTTCTATAGTAAGAATGGGAACTGGCACTTCTCTGAAGTATCTTTTGCTTCTAATCTGGTTCAGAATGAAAGTGCTCTCATTAAAGGGAGACCTCATTATATTCTGCTCTAATCTGCAGCACAATCATAATGCAGTGATTACCTTGAATTATTATTGCACATACTTCCACCCACTTATTATTATATGTCTCTGTACTTTAATTTATGTTTCAATGAATATAATTCCATACCCTCAATACTTAAATAATATTCACATTAAATATAACTGTGTGCCTATAACTCTCTGTGGGTGCTTGCATTGCAAATAACAGAAATTAGTACTGCCCTGACCTGAAACAAACGAACCATACCTGAAAGAAATCCGTTGGCATTTTAATAGAATATTAAGATATTGACATTTGTTATCAATTTAGTTTTTCGAAAACACTCTTCTAGAGAATGACTTTTGGAACCTTCACCAAAAGAAAAAAAAAAATCTTTGGAAGGAAACAGCAATTCTCCAGGGGGTTTTGTTGCCTACTAGCCTTGTCACCAGGGACTTTTCTCTAGTAGGAAATTGATTTAAAAAACAAAAACAAACAAACAAAAAGGAAGTGCACTGAGATTTAGTTGGTCTTTGTTTTATTTATTTATTTCCATCCAAGCATAGCTTGAGAAGAAAGTCTCCTGAGAGTTCGAGGAGTTAAAGTGAAATCTCAGAATCAACAACCAGGCAACTGGCACAAAGGCCTACCTGCTCTGTCCATTTGCACTTGCATTTTATTGTCCAGGAAAAAGAATGCCATTAATGCTCATGTCATTTCTGGTGTGCAGTCTTAGGAAGCCATATACTCCCTTTTTTTTCCACTGGAATATGTCTCAGAGGAGACTGTCTTTGAAGACTATTTTTGCATTCTGTTGCACTTACTAGTATAGCTGCAATGTGTGTGTATGATTTGATTGGTATTTATTTCAAACATATGGCCAACCATAACTTGGTCCAAAAAGTAATCGTTTTTTAAAGAATTTAATCTTTATTTTATTTATTTGTTTTTATGTGGTGCTGAGGATTAATCAAACTCAGTGCCTCCCATGTGCTAGGCAAGCACTCTGCCACTGAGCCACAACCCCAGCCCCAAGAAGTAATCATTTGTGATAAATTAATTCATTATTTCATACCATGGGACAATGATCTCAAAGAACTACAGCAATGGCAATCCTTCTCTTTGATTTCTAGTCTCTGATTTTATTATGTTTTATTTTATTATCATCATTATTTTGCAGTGCGGGGGACTGAACCTAGGGCCTCACACATGCTAGGTCAATTGCTCTATTACTAAGCAACATCCTCAGCCCCAGGAATATGTTTATTAATAGGAAAGAGCTGGCCTGGTGGCACATACCTGTAATCTCAGCTACTTGGGAGGTTGAGGCAGAAGGATCACAAGTTAGAGGCCAGCCTGGACAACTTAGAGTCAAAATAAAATAAAAGGACTGAAGATGTAGCTCAGTAGTAGAGTGGATTTGTATTCAATCCCTAGTACCACAAAAAGAAAAAAAATTAAAAAGAGGAGAGAGAACTAAATCAGAAAGTGATTTTGATCATTTTCAATAAGGAGTAAACACAGAGCAGATTTTATAAACCTTCAGGCTAGGTAAACCCTTCAAGTTCAGTCTGGGTCCCCTATTGTGAACTATTCAAAACTCATTGTCTAGGAAGAGTACCCTGCTGGAAAGAGTCAGTGCTATGCTATTAAAATAACAATTCTTCCTGAAAAACATATTTTCAAGGTTGGCTACTCAACAAGTCCATGGCCTAAGGCAAACCATTATATAAATTGGTTATTAAAATTTTATCTCAAAAGAAGGAACATAATAGGGGTTAAGAGGATGCCAAATAGGGTGACTCTGTTAGGTAAGAGTTCAGGGACACCAAGATGGCAGATATAGAGTATAGGAAAGAAGCCTCTAAAGGATAAGACAAGGAGACAAGTCATGTCCCTTTTTACAATAAATTCTATTACCATGACAACTCCCGACACTGAGGACTTATCACCATGACAACTCCTGCCATAGGTTCAAATTTTAAAATGACCAATGGGGATAAAGTGGCCAGTATTCTAATTAGGTTTTTCAAAGTAACCAATGGGGGGAAAATTGGAAAATATTCTAGTCAGGTATCATAAGGTAGATAGTGGGAGCAAATGGACCAAGGTCTTCATTATTTCAGGTAATTATTATTAATAATTAATAATATGGAAATAATAATATCCTATTAATAATAATAGGATGGAAATAAATAAATAAAACAAATGAAACATTATTTCATTAATCAGGTCCCTGTAAGGGAAGAAAAGACCTCACAGCTCAGGATATAAGATGCTAATTTCCAGACATTGAGGCCTTGAACCTCTCTCTGTCTCTCTCTGTCTCTCTGTCTCTCTCTGTCTGTCTGTCTGTCTCTCTCTCTCTCTCTCTCTCTCTCTCTCTTTCTCTCTCTCTCTGGCTGGGCCCACTCCTTTCTACCTAATGGAGTGTTATCTTTACCTTCAATAAATTGTACTTTACCTGTTATTTCTGTGTGTCTTGCTCAATTCTTTGTTCAGGACACCAAGAACCTGACTTCAACTGGACACTCCAACGGTAACAGTCAGGAAGAAGGGAAAGAGATTGAGGTTTTTTTAAACCTTGGTGCTAAACAGAAGTTGTTATTCTGTCCCCTCTGGGTGCAATTGGCATGATAATGACTTAATAAAATATTGTAACTTTTTAATACATGTAATATTTTAAAAGAAAGAAGATAAATAGTCTACACTGTAGTCTATGCTATAGTGACATTGTATTGAAACTGTGAGTTTATCACCCAAACACAATGTTTTGTCCATGGTTCTCATTCCATGTTACCCATTAGCTATAGTACCTTTTTCTTGGAAATTCTTCCAGCTGACCTACTATTATATCAAGGTAATTGAGCCTATTGAGGTATTATGTCACACGGAATACAACTTATCACCCTGACTTTTGCCTAAAGGGGAAAATACTTAAAATCAATAATCATGAATCAATGTAAATATCAAAGGCAAGGCAAGGATTTTATCCTTTCCAGGATGACAGCAGGAAACGTTCTGCACACCCCAGAGAAACTAATGAAGCTTATCTTTAAAAAAAAAAAAAAAAAAAAAAAAAAAAAAAGATCGATAGTTTGAAGCCTCTGGAAATGATCCTCCTTTTGAGCTGAGCAATGCCATTTACAATAAATTCACAAGCTACACCACTTTCAGAGCTGCATTCACCAAATATTTGTGGGTCATCTGATAGTCATAAGCTGGGCAATCACAGGTTCTTTTATTCCAATCTTAACTATTAATATCTATAACACTCAAATCATGCATCATACTTTGCACAAATATTTGTATACATATACAGAAAGGCTAAAACGTTGGACACAGGGGTTCAGGAGGCTGAACTGAGAGCAAAGGCAAAGAACACATACAAATGCAAAGAGTCACTGTAGGTGGTCAGATAAGATTATGAACCAGCCAAAGAACTTGTTTGGGGGCACAGAGCTGTCAAAGCATGGAACTTATTCTAGGCCAGGGTCTGGGTGGACAGCAGTTTCAGAGTGTCAGCTTGAGGTGTCAACTTGGAGTAGGCCTCTTGGTCAGCACAGGCAGGAGAAATCACACTATGCTGAAGTCCAGAGGGACAGAGCCAGAGGTTTGTCTCTGTGGCGATTTTCCTGGGCAAGGCCCACCATGAGTGACCAGGTGATGGGGTCAGTTGTGCTGCTGTGTCCAGTTTCAGGGTGCTACTCCTTTTATGGACCTCAGATGAGGTAGTTGCTTCATGCAATGCTCTGATATGTTCAATAAGGTCAAGGGCCTGGTTTTTCTGATATGAATTTGATATGCCCATGTATCCATATGCTTCTAATTAATTTGATAAGTTCACCGGTAGTCATTTTTATTAGGCAGGTGTAGAGTCATTCTACCTCAACACTTACATTCAAAATGGAGTAACTCATGGCAAACTACTGCTTTATAAAATGGAGTAACTCAAGGTTAGGCACAGTCTGAGAATGACTGCTCTATACATCATGGAGTAACTCAGCAGGGCATAGCCTCTCTCTTCAGTCCTAAGGGCATACAACTAATAAAGAAACATTTATTCAAGAAAATCTATTAAAACTTGGTAAGGAGAAAGAGTCTGATATTTATATCAAAAATCTCTTCCCAGAGAGTTTCAAGATGGCGGACTAGGGGGCGGCTGCATTTCACGTTGCTCCAGGACGCAAGATTCAAAAGAGGAGATAGTGAGAGACTTGGGACCAACTCAAAGCCGCCGGGTGAGTCTCTCCCGTTGGGGAGGCATCCCGGATGGGGCAGTAGCCCCGGAACGCAGGGAATTTGTGAAGTGGAGTTGCTCGGCGAGACGCCCCTCCCCCCACTGGAGCAGTAAACACGGACAACTGGGATCATCGTAGAGGAGGCGGCTCAGCACAGCGCTTAGACTCGGAGCAACCACTGGGGCTCCGGGCGGCTGCCTGAGGAGGAGCTGCGTAGTGAGCTGTTTAGACTCAGAGTAATCGCATCTGAACACCGGGGGGTTGCCCGGAGTAAGAGGAGAAGCGCGGCGGGTCGCTTGGTCTAGGAGTGACTGCATCAGAGCCACAGGCAGTTGCCAGAGAAGGAACTGCGTGGCGAGCTGTTTGAACTCAGAGCGAGCACTCCTGAACACCGGGGGACTGCCCGGAGGAAGAGGAGAAGTGCGGCGGGTCGCTTGGTCTAGGAGTGACTGCGTCGGAGCTGCGGGCGGTTGCCAGAGGAGGAGGCGAGTGGTGAGTTGATTGGACTAAAAGCGACCGCTCCTGAACACCGGTGGCCTGCCTGGAGGAGGAGCGTTGTGGGTCACTTGGTCTCGGAGCCACCGCTCCTGAACACCCGGGGGGCTACCCCGAGGAGGAGGAGGAGGAACAGGGCGGGTCACTTGGACTTGGAGTGACTGCCTAGGGCTACAGGCGGTTGGCGGGATGAGGAGACGCAAAGTGAATTGCTTGGGCTCCTAGTGACTGCGTCGGAAACCGGGTGGCTGTCCGGAGGAGGAGGTGTGTGGCGGGTCTTTGGGTATCGGAGCTATTGTACGGGGTTCCAGGTGGCGGCTCAGAGGAGGGGCCGCATAGCCAGGCCATTAGGTGCAGAGCAGGGTCCCAGGACCTAGGCAGCTTCTTGGTGGAAGAGCCACACAGAGACACGCCTAGGGGTGGAGCGAAGTTTCCAGGACTGCGGGAAGATTCTCTGGGAGAGGCAGCCTAAGGAGACTCGCCTGCGAAGGGTGAGGCTCCCAGGCCCAGGAGGTAGATCCGGGTCCCTGGGAACATTGCAGAGGAAGACAGCCCAGCCCAGGCGGTAGTTGTAGATTGAGGGGAACCTCTAGGAGGGGAACTGATCAGCAAGACATCCCCACCGAGTGAGTCTTCCCTGCCAGGTGAGGTTTTCCCACAGGGACGGTAAAACCAGAGACACAGGCACAAACAGGACTTGCCTCAGCCCTCAGCCTAGTTCCCCATTGGATGACCATTGGTCAACAAGTGGAGGCACCTCTGCCCACTAGCAGGGAATATACACCACCTGAGGGTCACCACCCCTAGAGAGGCAGCTTGTTCGTGTAGCTCCGCATTATCAACTTCCTCCAAGACTTCAGGCTACTGAAGGATAAGAGGGGATATACTAGCAATCTTCAGGGACATTATAAGTCGATAGAGGAAATCTGCAATATCTTAATGACCCACTGATTCCTGAACATTCTGAGAAAACAAGGGAAGAAAATGCCCCAAACAAATCTAGATGTTACATCAATAAAATCCAACAACAGCATGGCAGAAGAAATGACAGAAAGGGAGTTCAGAATGTACATAATTAAAATGATTAGGGAAGCAAACGATGAGATGAAAGAGCAAATGCAGGCATTGAATGATGAGATGAAAGAGCAAATGCAGGCATTGAATGATAGCACCAATCAACAGTTAAAAGAGCAAATACAGGAAGCAAAAGATCATTTCAATAAAGAGTTAGAGATACTGAAAAAAAACCAAACAGAAATCCTTGAAATGAAGGAAACAATAAACCAAATTAAGAACTCCATAGAAAGCATAACCAATAGGATAGAACACCTGGAAGAGAGAACTTCAGATATTGAAGACAAAATATTTAATCTCGAAAGCAAAGTTGAACAAACAGAGAAGATGGTAAGAAATTATGAACAGAATCTGCAAGAACTATGGGATATCATGAAAAGGCCAAATTTGAGAATTATTGGGATTGAGGAAGGCTTAGAGAAACAAACCAAAGGAATGAATAATCTAGTCAATGAAATAATATCAGAAAATTTCCCAAATCTGAAGAATGAAATGGAAAATCAAGTCCAAGAGGCTTATAGGACTCCAAATACACAAAATTACAACAGACCCACACCAAGGCACATTATAATGAAAATACCTAACATACAAAATAAAGACAGAATTTTAAAGACTGTGAGAGAAAAGAACCAAATTACATTCAGGGGGAAACCAATACGGACATCAGCAGATTTTTCAATCCAGACCCTAAAAGCTAGAAGGGCCTGGAACAACATTTTTCAAGCTCTGAAAGAAAATGGATGCCAACCAAGAATCTTATACCCAGCAAAACTTACCTTCAAATTTGACAATGAAATAAGATCATTCCATGATAAACAAAAGCTAAAAGAATTTACAAAAAGAAAGCCAGCATTACAGAACATTCTCAGCAAAATATTCCATGAAGAAGAGATAAAAAACAAAAAAGCATATCAGCAAAGGGAGGAATTACCCTAAAGGAACTGTCAAATAAAGGAGGAACCAAGATGTGTCAAAAAATAAGTAAATAAATAAATAAAATTTTAAATATGAACCAAATGACTGGGAATACAAATCATATCTCAATAATAACCCTGAATGTTAATGGCCTGAACTCATCAATCAAAAGACATAGACTGGCAGATTGGATTAAAAAGAAAGATCCAACAATATGTTGCCTGCAAGAGACTCACCTCATAGAAAGAGATACCCATAGACTAAAGGTGAAAGGATGGGGAAAAACATACCATGCACATGGACTCAGCAAAAAAGCTGGAGTATCCATCCTCATTTCAGATAATGTGGACTTCAACCCAAAGTTAGTCAGAAGGGATAAAGAAGGACATTTCATACTGCTTAAGGGAAGCATAAATCAGCAAGATATAACAATCATAAACATCTATGCCCCAAACAGTGGCTCATCCATATATTAAACAAATCCTTCTCAATCTCAGAAACCAAATAGACCATAATACAATAATACTAGGTGATTTCAACACGCCTCTCTCACCACTGGACAGATCTTCCAAACAAAAATTGAACAAAGAAACCATAGAACTCAATAACAAAATCAATAATTTAGACGTAACGGACATTTTAGAATATACCATCCAACGAAGAGTGAATATACTTTCTTCTCAGCAGCACATGGATCCTTCTCTAAAATAGATCATATATTATGCCACAAAGCTAATGTTAGCAAATACAAGAAGATAGAGACACTACCTTGTATTCTATCAGATCATAATGGATTGAAGTTAGAAATAAATGAAAGAGTAAAAAACAGAAACTACTCCAACACCTGGAGATTAAACAATATGCTATTATATGATGAATGGATAACAGAAGATATTAGGAAGGAAATTTAAAAATTCTTAGAGGTAAATGAGAACAAAGAAACATCATATCAAAATCTCTGGGACACTATGAAAGCAGTACTTAGAGGAATATTTATTTCATGGAGCACATTCAATAAAAGAAGTAAAACTCAACAAATCAATGACCTAACACTACAGCTCAAAGCCCTAGAAAAAGAAGAACAGATCAACACCAAAAGTAGTAGAAGACAGGAAATAGTTAAACTCAGAGCTGAAATCAATGAAATTGAAACAAAAGAAACAATACAAAAAATTGACAAAATAAATAGTTGGTTCTTCGAAAAAATAAACAAAATTGATAAACCTTTAGCCACACTAACAAAGAGAAGATGAGAGAAAACTCAAATCACTAAAATTCGAAATGAACAAGGAAATATCACAACAGACACAATTGAAATACAAAACATAATTAGAAGCTATTTTGAAAATCTATACTCCAACAAAATAGAAAATTTTGAAGACATCAACAGGTTTCTAGAGACATATGAATTGCCTAAACTGAACGAGGAGGACATACACAATTTAAATAGACCAATTTCAAGTAATGAAATAGAAGAAGTCATCAAAAGCCTACCAAAGAAAAGTCCGGGACCAGATGGGTTCTCAGCCAAGTTCTACAAAACCTTTAAAGAAGAGCTCATTCTAATACTTCTCAAAATATTCCATAAAATAGAAGAGGAGGGAACCCTCCCAAACTCATTCTATGAAGCCAATATTACCCTGATACCTAAAGCAGACAGAGACACATCGAGGAAAGAAAATTTCAGACCAATATCCTTAATGAACATCGACACAAAAATTCTCAACAAAATTTTAGCAAATCGCATACAAAAACATATTAAAAAGATAGTGCACCATGATCAAGTGGGTTTCATCCCAGGGATGCAAGGTTGGTTCAACATCAGGAAATCAATAAATGTAATTCACCATATCAATAGACTTAAAGTCAAGAATCACATGATTATTTCAATAGATGCAGAAAAAGCATTTGATAAAATACAGCACCCCTTCATGCTCAAAACACTAGAAAAAATAGGGATAGTGGGAACATTCCTTAACATTGTAAAGGCCATCTACGCTAAGCCCATGGCTAATATCATTCTAAATGGTGAAAAACTGAAAGCATTCCCCCTAAAAACTGGAACAAGGTAGGGATGCCCTCTTTCACCACTTCTATTCAATATCGTTCTTGAACCTCTAGCCAGAGCAATTAGACAGACCAAAGAAATTAAAGGGATACAAATAGGAAAAGAAGAACTCAAACTATCCCTATTTGCTGATGATATGATTATATACTTAGAGGAACCAGGAAATTCCACCAGAAAACTTTTAGAATTCATAAGTGAATTCAGTAAAGTAGCAGGATATAAGATCAATGCTCATAAATCTAATGCATTTTTATACATAAGTGATGAATCTTTGGAAAGAATAATTAAGAAAACTACCCCATTCACAATAGCCTCGAAAAAAATAAAATACTTGGGAATCAATCTCACAAAAGAGGTGAAAGACCTCTACAATGAGAACTACAGAACACTAAAGAAAGAAATTCAAGAAAACCTTAGAAGATGGAAAGATCTCCCATGTTCTTGGATAGGAAGAATTAATATTGTCAAAATGGCCATACTACCAAAAGTGCTATACAGATTCAATGCAATTCCAATTAAAATCCCAATGACGTACCTTACAGAAATAGAGCAAGCAATTATGAAATTCATCTGGAAGAATAAGAAACCCAGAATAGCTAAAGCAATCCTTAGCAGAAAGAGTGAAGCAGTGGGTATCGCAATACCAGAACTTCAACTCTACTACAAAGCAATAGTAACAAAAACGACATGGTATTGGTACCAAAATAGAAAGGTAGATCAATGGTACAGAATAGAGGACATGGACACAAACCCAAATAAATACAATTTTCTCATACTAGACAAAGGGGCCAAAAATATGCAATGGAGAAAAGATAGCCTCTTCAACAAATGGTGCTGGGAGAATTGGAAATCCATATGCAACAATGAAACTAAACCCATATCTCTCACCATGCACGAAACTAAACTCAAAACGGATTAAGGACCTTGGAATCAGACCAGAGACCCTGCAGATTACAGAACAAAAAGTAAGTCCAGATCTTCAACATGTCGGCTTAGGACCAGACTTCCTCAATAGAACTCCCATAGCACAAGAAATAAAAGCAAGAATCAATAACTGGGATAGATTCAAACTAAAAAGCTTTCTCTCAGCAAAGGAAACTATCAGCAATGCGAAGAAAGAGCCTACAGAGTGGGAGAAAATCTTTGCCAATCATACTTCAGATAGAGCACTAATCTCCAGAATCTATAAAGAACTCAACAACTCTACACCAAGAATGCAAATAATCAATTGACAAATGGGCTAAGGAAATGAACAGACACTTCACAGAAGAAGATCTACAAGCAATCAACAAACATATGGAAAAATGTTCAACATCTCTAGTAATAAGAGTAATGCAAATCAAAACCACCCTAAGATTCCATCTCACCCCTATTAGAATGGCGATTATCAAGAATACAAGCAACAACAGGTGTTGGCGAGGATGTGGGGAGAAAGATACACTCATACATTGCTGGTGGGGCTGCAAATTAATGCAGCCACTCTGGAAAGCAGTGTGAAGATTCCTTAGAAAACTTGGAATGGAACCACCATTTGACCCAGCTATCCCACTCCTTGGCCTATACCCAAAGGACTTAAAATCAGCATACTACAGAGATATAGCCACATCAATGTTCATAGCTGCTCAATTCACAATAGCCAGATTGTGGAACCAACCTAGATGTCCTTCAATTGATGAATGGATAAAGAAACCGTGGTATATATATACAATGGAATATTACTCAGCCATAAAGAATGATATAATTACGGCATTTGCAGGCAAATGGATGAAATTGGAGAATATCATGCTAAGTGAAATAAGCCAATCTCAAAAAACCAAAGGACGAATGATCTCGCTAATAAGTGGATGATGACACATAATGGGGAGTGGGAGGGGTAAGTGTTAGGGTTAGAGTTAGGGTTAGGGAGGGGGGCAAGAATGGAGGAAGGAAGGACTGTATAGAGGGAAAAGGGGGTAGGGGGTGGGGGAAGGGAAAAAATAACAACGAATCAAACAACTTTACCCTATGTAAATTTATGATTACACAAATGGTATGCCTTTACGCCATGTACAAACAGAGAAACAACATGTATCCCATTTGTTTACAATAAAAAAATTAAAAATTAAAAAGCCAAAAAAAAAAAAAAAAAACCTCCTATAGCAAAGGAAACTTAAGAGCATGAATAGGGAGCCCACAGAATGGTAGAAAATTTTTGCCAGCTACTCTTCCACAGGGAATTAATAACCTAATAACCTGAATATAAAAAGAACTCAAAAAACTTCACACCAAAAAAAACCCTAAAACCCACTCAATAAATGGGCAAAAATTTAAAGAGACTTTTATCACAAGATGAAATACAAATGGCCAACAAATATATGAAGAAATGTTCAACATCCTTAGCAGTTAGGGAGATGCGAATCAAAATTACACTGAGTTTTCATCTCATCCTAGTTAGAATGGCAATCATCAAGAATACAAATAATGATAATTGGAGAAGATGTGGGGGTAAACATACGCTTATATATTGTTGGTAGGACTGTAAATTACTACAGCTACTTTGAAAAGCAGTATGGGAATTTCTCAAAAGACTAGGAATGGAAACACCATATGACCCAGCTATCCCACTCCTCAGTATTTATCCAAAAGAACTAAAATCAACATACTGTAGTGGTATGTGCATTCCAATGTTCATAGCAGCCCAATCCACAATAGCAAAGTTATGGAACCAACCTAGGTGTCCATCAATAGACAAATGGTTAAAGAAAATGTGGTATATACACACAATGGAGTAATAAAGAAAAATAGAATTATGACATTTGTTGGTAAATGGATGGAACTGTAGAACATCATTATAAGAGGAATAAGCCTGACTCAGAAAGTCAAGGGGCAAATGTTTTCTCTCATATACATAACCTGGAAAGAAGAAAGGAATAAAAGGGGGATTTTGTGAAAATAGAAGGGGGGGTGTTTTGTTTTGAATGTGAAGTGTCCCCCAAAAGCTCATGTGTGAGACAATGCAAGAAGGTTTAGAGGTAAAGTGGCTGAGTTATAAGAGCCTTAACCCAATCGGTGACTTAATCCCCTGATAGAGTTTAACCGAATAGTAACTGAAAGCAGGTAGGGTGTGGCTAAAGGAGGTGGTCTCTGGGGGCATGTCTTTGGGGTATATGTCTTGTATCTGGCAAGTGGATTCTCTCTCTCTGCTTCTTAGTGGCGCTGTCCTTACCTGCTTTCCTCTGCCACACCCTTCCACCATGATGCTCTGCCTCCCCTCAAGCCCTGAGGATTGGAGCTTGGCTGTCTATGGACGGAAACCTCTGAAACTGTGAACCCCTCAAATAAACTTTTCCTCCCCTAAAATTGTTCTTATCAGGTATCTTGGTCACAGCAGCGAAAAAGCTGACTAAGACAGAAATTGGTACTGAAAAGTGGGATCGTTGCTCTTACTAACCTGACTATGGTTCAGAAGCTTTGGAGTTTTTTGGAATTTGTAGGAGTTTTTTGGTAAGTTTAGCAATGGAAACTGGAAAAGCTTTAGATTGTTGTAAACAGAGCTTAATGGATATTTCTGGTGGGAGCTCAGAAGACCAGAATGTTCATAGGACTGTGTATAGTAAAGACAAGGCTCAAGAGGTTTCATTGGAAAAAGAGGACATTACTGGTAATTGGACTAGAAGCCGTCCGTGTTATGTTCTGGCTGAGAAGCTGTTTACACTTTCCCCTTGTCCTGAGACTTTCTCTGAGGTTGATTTGAAAAGCTATGGACTTCATCTGGTGATTGAAATTTCTAGGTAGCATAGTATTCAGGTGGTGGCATAGGTATTGCTGGCAGCTCTTAGCCAAGTTTATTGTGCTATTCAGGAGCAGAAAGCAGACCAGAAAAAAATTGAAAAACTTGGAGCTGAAAGGTGGGAGTGAAACTGGGGCTAAGGAAGTTGCAGTTGTTAAAGACATTACTGCCACTAAAGAAATGCTAAAGACTTTGCCCAGAGAAAATAAGAAAGATGATTTGGGAGCATCTCAGGATCTGGCAAGACCACACCCATCTCAGGCTCAAGGGAGTAAAAGTAAAAATTCCTTTGAGAAGAGATCAGTGGAGCACCCTACTTGCACAGGGCAGCCTAGGAAGTTGTTTCACCATGCTCAGCCACCCAGACACTCAGAGGCTGCTGCAGCAGTAGTCTCTGGAGGCTTGGCTACTGCTAAGATGGCAGCAGACCTTGGTGGCAACCATGTGTTACTGGTTCTGCGGGATTGCAGGATGCTGGGGTTAGGGAAGCATGGAGGCTTCCACCAAGATTTCAAAGGAAGGGCTGGGAGGCCAGGCAAAGTGCAGCAGGGTCAGAGTGCCTGTGGGAAGTCACTGAGAGGATGATGCATAGATATGAGGAGGAAGGCGAAGCTGCAGTGGAGACCCCCAGGATTAACAAATGGCAGTAACATGGGACATTTACCAAGGAAAGCTACAAGTATTGAGCACAGATAAGCCAACAGAGAGGCTGTGGGGGCTGCACCCAGCAAAGTCATAGGGACAGAGCTGCTAGTTGTGAAGCTACAGGTGTTTGCCCAGTTGAATTTCAGTCTTCCTTTGGTCCCATCCCTTCTTTCTATGCCCCTATTTCTCCCTTGTGGAATGGAAATGTTTACTATGTGTCCTTACATATAGAGTATATGTAACTTACTTTTGATTTTACAGGACCTCATGATGCAAGTTTGCCTTGCATCTCAGTGAAAACTGGACTTGGACCTTGGGAAATCTTGGAACTGTTTAGCCCATGGGAACTCTTGGAAACGAACTAAATGTATTTTGCATTTTGAGATGATCATGAGTTTATGGGGGCCAGGGATAGAATGCTATGATTTGGATGTGGGGTGTACCCCAAAACCTCATGTGTGAGACAATGCAAGAAAGTTTAGAGACCAAATGATTGGGTTATGACAGCCTTAACTTAATCAATGCATTAATCCCCTGATACGGATTAACTAGGTGATAACTCGCAGGCAGGGTGTGGCTAGAGGAGGTAGGTCACCGGGTGCATGCCTTTGAGGTATGTATTTAGCATCTGGCAGCTGGAGCCTCTCTTTCTCTGCTTCTTAGTGGCCATGTCCTGACCTGCTATCCTCTGCCACACCTTTCCTCCATAATGATCCGCCTCACCTTGAACCCCAAGGAATGGAGCTAGCTGTCTATGGACAGATTTCTGAAAACATGAGCCCCCAAATAAACTTTTCCTCCTCTAAAATTGTTCTTTTCAAGTCTTTTGTCACAGTGGTGAACAAGCTGACAAAAAACAGGAGATTAGTAGAGAATTAGGGTCCGTGAGGGATGAAGGAGAGGAAGGAAAGGGGAAGAATTGGGGAAGTAAATTGACCAATTTACTTGGTATATGTATGAATATACCACAATGCATTACAATTTTATATATAACTATAATGTGTAGATTTAAAAACAAATGAATAAATAAAAGAAAGACCAATGGATTAGTGAAAATGCAGATGCTACTTACTAATATTTATGGAATGCCATAAAGCAGCAGTTAGAGGAAATTTTAATTTTAAGTGCCTACATTAAAGGATATGAAAGACATCAACACAATAACCTAATCTCTCACCTCAGAAAGAGCATTTGAAAAAATCCAACACCCTTTCATAATACAAAACACTCAACACACTAGAAATAGAAGGTAACTTTCTCAACCTGATAAAAGTCATCCACAAAATCCATGGTTACCATTATATTTAATGGTAAAAAGCAGGATCCTTTTTTTTTTTTTTTAGAATTAAGAAAAGACTAGGATATATATTCAATATTCTATTCAGTATTGTACTTGAGATTCTAAGCAGGCAAATTAGGCTATTAAAAAAATGCATATAGGGGCTGGGGTTGTGGCTCAGTGGTAGAGCCTTTACCTAGCATGTGTGAGGCACTGGGTTCAATCCTCAGTACCACATATAAATAAATGAATAAAATAAAAGTCTATCAACATCTAAAAAATATTTGAAAATGCATCTAGCTTGGAAAGGAAGAAATAAAATGATCTCTTTATACAGATAACATCTTTGATATAAAAATCCTAAGGAATTCACTAAAAAAAATCTATTACTGTATAATAACGAGTTCATACAGAATGAAGATACAAGATCAACAAACAAGCCAATTTTTTCTATACTTGAAGTGAACAATCTGAAGTGAAATTAAGAAAACAATTCTATTTACAATACCATCAAGAAAAATTTTAAAAATAGTCAGATGTGGTGGAGCACTCCTATAATCCCAGTGACACGAGAGACTGAGGCAGGAGGATGGCAAGTTTAAGTTCAGTCTCAGCAACCTAATGAGACCTTGTCTCAAAATGAAATTTAAAAAGGGCTTGGGATGTAGCTCAGTGGCAGAACACCCCTGGGTTTAATCCTCAGTGAAGAAGGAGAAGGAGAAAGAAAAGGAGAAGGAGGTGGAGGAGAAACGTAGAAATAAATTAATAAAAGAAATTTTAAAACTATATTATACTCTGAAAACCATAAAACATCATTAAAGAAATTGAAGAAGACCTAAATAAATGGAAAATCATCTTATGTTCATGGTTTAATAAAATTAATGTTGTTAAGAGGTTTGTACTTCCAAAATTCATTTTTAGGTTGAACATAGCCCCTCTCTGAATTCCAGTTGTCTTCTTTGTAGAAATTAATCAGCTGATTGTAAAATTTGTATGAAATTTAAAAAGAGCCACATTAACCAAAACAGTCGTGAAAAAGAACAATATTGTAGGACTCACAATTCCCTATTTCAAAACTTACTACAAAGCTACAGTAATAAAAAAAAAAAAAATGTGGAGTGCTAGTTCAAGAATAGAAATATAGGTCAATGGAACAGAATTGAGAATCCAGAAATAAACTCATGTGTCTATGGTGAACTGATTTGTGTGTGTGTGTTTTAGAGCATTATAATTATATGTATTATTTGGGATCCTTTTGACAAAATTATATATACAAGAAATCTGATTTCAATACCATTCCTCACCCTCTTCTCTCCCCACCTCCTCCTTTTCTCCCTTCTGCACTCTATTGATCTTCCTTTCACTTTTTTCTTTTTTTTTTCTTTTTGCAGGCAAGGGGTGAGGAGTGCCGCAGGGAGAGGGGTACCAGGGATTGAACCTAGGATGCTTAACCACTGAGCCACATCTGTAGCCCTATTTTGTATTTTATTTAGAGACAGGGTCTCACTGAGTTGCTTAGGGCCTTGCTAAGTTGCTGAAGCTGGCTTTGAACTCACAATCCTCCCGCCTCCGTCTCCTGAGATGCTGGGATTACAGGAGTGCACCACTGTGCCTGGCCACTTTAATTTATTTTTGATTGTTACTTTCTACATATACGTAAAGGCGAAATTACCTTTGGTACATTTATATATGTATAACATGATTTTGTTAATTTCTTTCCCTTTCCCTTCCTTCCTCCTTCCCTCTCATTCTCCAACTTCTACTCCTCTGATCTTCCCTATATCTTTATGATATCCAGTCCCCTTCCCCACTTCCTTCTTTCCAGTATCTTGCTCTAGTTTCCATATATGAGAGAAAACATTCAAACCATGATTTTCAGTCTGGTTTATTTCTCTTAGCATGATGTCCTCCATTTCCATCCATTTACCTACAAATGCTATAATTTCATTCTTCTTTATGACTGAGTAAAATGCCCTTGTGTATATATACCACATTTTCTTGATCCATTCATCTATTGACAGGTATCTGGGCTGATTCCACAATTTTTCTATTGTGAATTGTGCTGCTACAAACATTATAGTGCCTGTATTACTATAGTATGTTGATTTTAGTTATTTTGGATAAAAGGAATGGGATAGCTGGACCATATGGTGGTTCCATTCCTAGTTTTTTGAGGAATCTCCACACTGCTGTCCAAAGTGATTATACTAATTTGCAGTCTCACCAACAGTGCAAGAGTGGACCTTCTCCCCCACAGCCTCCCCAGTATTTATTACTTGTATTCCTTTTTTGAATTTTTTTTTAGTTGTAGATGGACACAATACCTTTTCTATTTATTTATTTTTATGTGGTGCTGAGGACCGAACCCAGTGCCTCACACGTGCTAGGCAAAGGCTCCACCACTGAGCTACATCCCCAGCCCTGTTACTTGTATTCTTGATAATTGCCATTCTGACTGGAATGAGATGAAACTTCAGTATAGTTTTAATCTGCATTTCCATGATTGCTAGAGATGTTCCATGATCCTTTTTTTTCATATATTTGTTGATCATTTGTACTTCTTCTTTTGAGAAATTTCTGTTTAGTTCTCTTGCCCCTTTATTAATTGGGTTATTTGTGGCAAAATTTTTTCCCATTTCATAGGCTCTCTCTTCACTCTCTTAATCATTTCCTTTGTTGTACAGAAGCACTTACTGGAACTTTAGGGGTCTTGTTGAGGAAGTTGGTGCCTGACCCAAATGATGGAGTATTGACCCTATGTTTTCTTCAAGCAGTTGCAAGTTTTCTGGTCTAATTTCTAAGTCTTTCTTCCTTTTGGTTTGACTTTTGTGCAGAGTGAAATTTACGGATCTAATTTCATTTTTCTACATATAGATATTCAGTTTTCCCAACACCATTTGTTTAAAAGGCTTTCTTTTTTACAGTATATATTTTTGGTACCTTTGTCACATATCGGATGGCTCAAAATATGTGACTTTGTCTCTGTCTTCTATTCTGTTCCATTGGTCTTCACATCTATTTTGATGCCAATATCATGCTGTTTTTGCTATTATAGCTCTGTGGTATAATTTGAGATCAGGTATTGTGATGCCTTGTGCATCAATTTTCTTATTCAGACTTGCTTTGGCTATTCTGGGTCTCTTATTCTTCCAAATGAACTTTAAGATAGTTTTTTTCCTAGTTCTGTGATGATTGTCACTGATATTTCAATGGGGATTGCATTGAATCTGTATATTGCTTTTGGTAGTATGGTCATTTTGGCGATATTAATTCTGTATATCCAAGAACATGGAAGGCTTTCCATCTTCTGAGATCTTCAATTTCTTTCTTTGGTGTTCTGTAGTTTTCATTGTAGAGATCTTTTACTTACTTGGTTAGATTAATTCTCAAGTTTTTTGTTTTGGTTTGATTTGAGGATATTCAGAGGATGGTTTTCCTGATTTCTTTCTCAGCTGAATTGCTATTAGAGCATAGAGAAGCTATTGATTTATGAGTGTTCATCTTGTATCCTGCTACTTTGCTAAATTCATTTAGCAGCTCTAGGAGTCTTCTGGTGGGATGGCAAACTGATTTTTTTTTTTTTTTTAATGTTGACAAGGGAGCATTCAGTGGTAAAAGAACAGTCTTTCCAAGAAACTGTGCTGGAACAACTGAATATCTACAGGAATAAGAAAGAATTTGGACCCCAGCATGGTGGTGTATGCCTATAATCACAGCAGCTTGGGAGGCTGAGGCAGGAGGATTTCAGGTTCAAAGCCAGTCTCAGCAATTTAGTGAGACTATAAGCAACCTAATGAGATCCTGTCTCAAAATAAAAAATAAAAAGAAGGACTGGGTATGTGGTTTAGTTGTTAAGTGCCCCTGGGTTCAATCCCTGGTATAAAAACAAAAACAAAACTCAAAGTTGATCAAAGACCTAAATGTAAGAGTTGAAACTATAATCAGGCATGGTGGAGCAATTCTGTTATCCCAGTGACAGAGGAGGCTGAGGCAAGAGGATCGCAAGTTCAAAGCCAGCCTTAGCAACTTAGTGAGGCCCTAAGTGTCCTAGAGAGACCCTGTCTCAAAATAAAAAAATAAAAAAGACTGGGGATGTGGATCAGGGGTTAAGTGCCCCTGGGTTTAATACCTTGTACAAAAAATAAAAAGTTAAAACTATAAACTGCTAGACAATAATATGAGTAAATCCTCATGACCTCACATTTGGCAATGAATTCTTAGTTATGGCACCAAAAACATGAGCAACAAGAGAAAAAAAAACAGATACATCAGATTCGATCAAAGTTAAAAACCTTTGTCCTATAAAGGACAAATGATTTATTAATTTTAAAGTGCCATGTTTTATACATGCAGAATATAAGTCAGGAAGTGAAATGACGGCACACAGAACGGTAGAAAATCTTTGCAAATCATATATCTGATAAGGGACTTGTATCTATAATATGTAGAAAAAACTGCTATAACTTAGTAATAAAAAGACAACATAATTTTAAAATGGGCCAATGATCTGAATAGATATTTCTCCCAAGAGAAATATATAAATGACCAATAAACACATGAAGGGATGTTATCATTAGTCACCAAGGAAATTTAAATCAAAACCATAATGAGATACCACCTCACACCCACTCAGATGGCTATAATCAGAAAGTCATTTAATAGAGGCAGGTGTGGCTGGGGTTGTGGCTCAGTGTTAGAGCATTTGCCTGGCATGTGTGAGGCACTGTGTTCAATTCTCAGCACCACATATAAATAAATGAATTAAAAAAAAAAAAAAAGTCTATCAACATCTAAAAAATATATTAAAAAAAAAAAAAAAAGTAGAGCTAGACTTGGTGACCCAAGCCTCCAATTCCAGCAATTCAAGAGACTGAAGCAGGAGGATCACAAGTTCAAGACCAACCTCAGCAAAATAGTAAGGCCCTAAGCAACTTAGCCAGACCCTGCCTAAAAATAAAAAATAATAAGGGCTAGGGTATTGCTCAATGGTTAATCAGCCCTGGGTTCAATCCCTGGTACCCCTATCTCCCAAAAAATGTCAGTTAATAATAAGTATTAGAAGGATGTGGAGAAATCAAGGCCTTTGTACATTGCTGATTAGATTATAAAGTGATGCAGTTGCCTTGCCAATTTGGCAATCTCAAAATGTTAAGCACAGAATTACCATAGGATCAGCAAATTCCATTTCCATTTATAAACCCAGGTGAGATGAAAATGTCCATCTACAGAAAAACTTGTACATGCATGTTCAGAGCAGTATTAGTCATAATGGCCAAAAGGTGGAAGCAACCCTTATTAATGTTCATCAACTGATGAATGAATAAACAAAATGTGATGTATACATACAATAGAATATTATTTGGCCATCTAAAGAAATGCAGTACTGATACATGCTACAATGTGGATCATCTGAAAAGATTCTGCTAAGTGAAAGAAAAAGGTAACAAAAGGCCACATATTATATTATTCCATATATATGAAATATTCAAAATAAGGAAATCTATAGAGACAGAAAGTAGATCAGTGGTTTCTTAGGGCTGAGGAGAGGGATGGGTGTTAAGATAGGAGAGTAATACACAAAGAATATAAAATGTGTTTTCGAGGTAAAGAAAATATTTGAAAATTGTGATGGTTGCACTTATGGGAGAATATACTAAAAATCATCGAACTGAATACTTTAAAATGGCTGAACTGCAATTCACAATAGCTAGATTGTGGAACCAACCTAGATGCCCTTCAGTTGATGAATGGATAAAGAAACTGTGGTATATACATACAATGGAATATTATTCAGCCATAAAGAATAATAAAATTATGGCATTTGCAGGCAAATGGATGAAATTGGAGAATATCATGGTAAGTGAGATAAGCCAATTTCAAAAAACCAAAGGACGAATGATCTCACTGATAAGTGGATGATGATACATAATGGGGGGTGGGAGGGAGGCAAGAAAGGAGGAAGGAGGGACTGTAGAGAGGGAAAAGAGGGATAGGGGAAGGAAAAAAATAACAGAATTAATCAAACACCATTACCCTATGTAAATGTATGATTACACAAATGGTATGCCTCTACTTCATGTATAGAGAAACAAGATGTATCCCATTTGTTTACAATTAAAAAAAAAAAAAAATGACTGAGCTGTAAGAACCAAAGGCCAAATGTTCTCTCAGATATGCAGATGCCAACAGACATGGGTGGGGAGTGGGAGGTGTTAGAAGTTCTTTGGATTAGAGGATAAGATGAAGGGGAACAAAGGGAAGGGAGGGAGGATGGAATAGGAAACACAGTGGAATAAATGAGACAAAATTTCCCTAGGTTCATATATGAATACAAGACCAGTGTAACTCCACATCATGTACAACCACAAGAATGGGTAGTTATACTCCATGTATGTGTATGTCAAAATACACTCTACAGTCATGTATAACTAAAAAGAAGAAATAAAAAATTAAAAATAAATAAAAAATTTTTAAAATGGTTGGAATTGTGCTGTGGAAGTGGCTCAGTGGTAGAATGGTATAGTGCTTGCCTGGCATGCATGAGGTCCTGGGTTCAATCCCCAGCACCAATATAAATAAATAAAAAGGTCTGGGGATGTAACTCAGCAATAGCGTGCCCCTGGGTTCAATGCTCTAAATAATAGATATATATATATATTTATTATATATATTATGTATAAATATTATATAATATATTATATAAATATAAATTTATAATATAAATTTTTCGCTAAAAATGAAATCACCTTTTAAAAAACGGCTGAGTTGTGTGGTATGTGTGTGTGTATTGTAGCTCAATGAAGCTATTTAAAAAATCAATGCCAAGTATAATGATACCTCAGGAGAACAGGGTGGTCTGACTCACGCATACATTTGTAAATCATAGTGAGCAGCAACACATAAACCCTGAAATAAGTGGTCTGAATGTGTTCTGGAAACTGGGTTAGGCACAGATGCTCATGCCATCTCCCTACTCTACTTCTGGCCCCAGAAGATATTTCACTTGTTTATTCACCAAACTTTTATTGAACTTTTAGTTTTCTATAAAGCACTTGGTTTGGGTAGTGGGGACATACAAACAAATAGAACTGTTTAAACTCCCTGTCTAACAGGGTAGACAGACATGTAAATAACCTCCATAGGGTCCAATAACAGACCCTCAGATTTTGTAAATAAGGTCAGATAAAAGTCACCCTCTGAATGAAAATCAACATAAAATGGATGAGCTTAGCCATGTATGTAAGATGCCTAATGGATGCTTTATAAATGTGCTGTCGATAAAAAATACTTAGAAACCATCAGAGTCAGATGAAACGAACAAAGACCAGACCTGTAAACTGAAGCATTGAGCCCTGAGACTGGCTCTGAGTTCTCTCAGCCTCTGCCATCATCACGGGATCATATCCCTGAGAATTAGGAAGAGCACACTGTCTGTACCCCTGGCTTTGGTCTTTGATCTACCCTGGGGACTTTTTGTCTTGTTTTGACTTGTCATTTCCTATCTTTCAGCTCTCATATCCAATTTTGATCACATTTCCAACATCTGATTTGCTTCTTAAAGGAGTTGCCTTTGGCATCCTATGCAGATTTTTATAGCATCACACCCACTGATGCAGATCTTAAGCTGATACTAAGAGCTCCTTCTCGTCTTGTTCTGGTACCTGATGCACATGGAGCAATGAGGAAGCATCCTCAGGGAAACCTTCCTGGAATGTGAGTAATCTGCTTAATTATTTTGTCTAAAATGTATGATGTGTCCATAGAAAGGAGATATTCTGCATAGAATGTAGAGAAAGACAATTCTGTCTGTGGCTTTCCAGGAGGGTCCAGAAGTGAGCTAACTTGGCTCTTTGGCCCTTGTGCTTCAGAATTTTTGGCAAACGTGATCCTCGAGGGAGAATGGCTCTGTCAGGTGACAGCAACTTTATGACACCAGCCACTTAAACCATCTCAAATCTTGTGGTCTGATTCCTATGCTCCCCCAATAATTATCCAGAAGTATAGTAATTTGGCCTCCTAGATCCTATTTCTATAAGGAAAGAAATGTACTGATCAGCTCACTAGAGCAGTACTGTTTACTTGGGGTTCTAAGTCTTACTGTAATTTAATAAATTGGCATTTGGACATCCTGTATACTTGCAGTCTTTTGAACCTGTCTCTGGGTTCAAAGCTGAACTCCAGGACCCCAGCCTCCTGAGCCAATCCCAACATCTGTGAGGCCCTGTTGGAAAGGCCCACCAACCTCTCTTTCTAACTTTTCTATTAAAGGCAACCACTGTTATTTCATGAGAGACACAATCTGGTACAGTTAAAAACTAAATGACAAGAAGGCATGACTTCCGAATGATTTTATATGTCTTGGCATGAAGGGAAGTGGGAGCTGTAAGACTTCACAGAAGAAATATCTCTGCCTTTAAAGGGTTTTCATTTGGCTTAATGATTTGAAAATCATTTTTCTAGTTATAAAAGTAATGCATGTTTAATGTTGGGAAATTGGGAAACATAGGAAAGCATAAATAGTAGAAAATGTAAAACATGATCAAAATTTAGATAGCTGAAGAAGTCCGGAAGTAGCTTCTACAAGGCATTCTTTCCTGAAGGTGTGGTAAGCAGTTTTTTGAACATTGACTGGACACAATCCCTCAAGTCCGGACCAAAAACTCATTGACGTATCAGAGTGGGTTGAATTCAAATAGGGGCAAAATTTCAAGCTTAGGCTTTTATGAGATTCACTTTTAAATTCAGATCTTCTACCTCAATTTTTTTTTAAACTGTAGCCCACAGATGCACCTGCATCAGAACCACCTGGGGCAACTTATTTGGAAATGCAGATTCTTGGGGCCCATTGAAGACCTACTGAATGAGAATCTCTGGAGGCAGAAGCAGTAATCTGCAACTGAATACACTCCTTAGTTGATTCTTATGCACACTAGAGTTTGAGAGCCACTTTGAAAAGAACTTTTCTGGGGTGGTGAAAATGGTGATTTAGTGTATGAATGTGGGTATTTTAAAACCTACCTGAAAAATTGGAACCCTTCTATGTGGCTTGTGAGGATATAAAATGGTATACAGCTACTGTGGAAAATGGGATGACAGTTCCTCAAAACTTAACCACGAAATTACCATATGATCCAGCAATCCCAATTCTGGGTATATACCCACAATATTGAAAGCAAGGCCCCAAAGAGATGTTTATACACCCGGGTTTATAGTAGTAGTATTCACAATTGCAAAAAGGTGGAAGCAAACCAAGAATCCATCAGTGGATGAATGGATAAGTGAAATGGGATACAAACACAAACACACACACACACACACACACACACACAATGGAAAAGCTTTTGGACTTAAGAAGGAAGGAAATTTTGGCACATAACTACAATATTGATGAACCTTAAAGACATTATGCTAAATGAAGTAAGCCAGTCATAAAAGGACAAATAATGTATGATTCTACTTATTTGAGTTACCTCGAGTTTGACTGAATCTGACTAAATTCTTTAGACAGCAAGTAGAATAGTGGTTGCCAGGGGATAGGAAGGGGGCTGTTAATGCAGAGTTGGTGTTTAATGGGTTGGGGGTTTCAGTTGGAAAAATGTGAAAGTTCTGGAAATAGGCGGTGGTGATGGTTTCACAACAATGTGAATACACTTAATGCCACAGAACTGCATGCCTAATAATGGAAAGAATGATAAATTTTATGTGATTTGTATTTTATCTCAATTCAAAGCAGACACTCATACACTCATACAATAAGAGCAAATTATCTGAACTAGAAATCAAGAAAGCAATCTCATCTACAATAGCTACAAAAAAAAGAAAAAAAAACGCACTTAGGAATAAATTTACCCAAAGAGGTGAAAGATCTCCATAATAAAAGCTACCAAATACTGATGAAAGAAATGTAAGAGGACACCAAAAAAAATGGAAAGTTATCCATGAATCAGTAGAATCAATATTCTTAAGATGTCCATACTGAAAACCAGAGTTTTGAGATGAGACTAGATTCCCCCCTTCCCCAATTTCCTCTGGGTTCTTTTTTTTTTTTTTTTTTGGTGCCGGGGATTGAACTCAGGGGCACTCGACCACTGAGCCACATCTGTAGCCCTATTTAGTATTTTATGTAGAGACAGGGTCTCACTGAGTTGCTTAGCACCTCACTAAGTTGCTGAGGCTGGTTTTGAACTCATGATCATCCTGTCTCAGCCTCCGGAGCTTCTGGGATTACAGGCATGTGACACCATGCCCGGTTCCTCTGGGTTTTGAAATTTTTGAATAAAATTCATGGACAATCACAGAAGGGAAAAGTAAACGGAGCAGGATTTATTTAAGTGAGAAGAGATAAAACTCCCACCATGCAGGAGAGGGTTAGGGTTAGGGGGCCTGATAGCAGAACACCCATTTTGGTGTGCCAGCTTAGGAGTGTATATATGGTTCTGGGAACAGCATGGAGAAAACTGTATGTAAAATAAGCATTGAAAAAGTATCAAGCATATCATCTGGGTTCACCCCACCTTCCTTCCTATAACTTCCATCTGGGTTCACCCCCACCTTCTATTTTCTACCTCTGGGACAAAGGAGTTGGCCAGAGGTGTTCCACAGGTAAGCCTCAAGGTCTTTTACATTTGAAACAGGCGGATGGTGCTCATTAATATGTACAGGGTTAGCCTCCAGGTGTGGTTGAATGAGGCCCATTATCTTGACTGCCTGCTCATTTTACTCTCTATTTTTGGGGGGGGGAGGATGCTGGAGATCGAGCCCAGGGCCTTGCAAGGCAAGCACTCTACCGACTGAGTTATCTCCCCAGCCCCTTTACTCTCTATTTTATACTCAAAACAAACACAATAATAGCAAATTATCTGAACTAGAAATCAAGAAGCAATCTCATCTACAATAACTACAAAAAAAAAAAAAAAAAAAACCCTTAGGAATAAAATCTACCCAAAGAGGTGGCAGATCTTCATAATAAAAGCTATCAAATACTGACGAAAGAAATGTAAGAGAACACCAAAAAATGGAAAGTCATCCACTGATTTTAAGAATCGATGTTCTTAAAATGTCTATACTACCCAAAGTTATTTATAGATCCAATGAAGTTCCTATCAAGATACAAATGACATTCTTCTTAGAATTAGAAAGAACAATACTAAAATTGTATGAAGCTACAAAAAAATCCCAGATATCCACAGTTATCTTAAGGGGGATAAAAAAGCCAGCCAAGGTGGTGCACACCTGTAATTCCAGTAGCTCAGGAAGCTGAGGCAGGAGAATTGAAAATTCAAAGCCAGCCTCAGCAATTTAGCAAAACCCTAGGCAACTCAGCAAGACACTGTCTCAAAATTAAAAATAAAAAGGACCAGGAATGTGCTTCAGTGGTTAAGTGCCCCTGGTTTCCATCCCTGGTACCAAAAAACAAGCAAAACAAAACCACAAACCTAGAGGCATTGTAATACCTGACTTAAAAATACATGACAAAGCCCTAGTTATCAAAGCAGCATGGAATTGGCATAAAAACAGACAGAGCAATGGAACAATATAGAGAGCCTAGAAATAAACCCACACATCCACAGTCAACTAATTTTTGACAAAGGTGTTATGAACACTTAATGAAGAAAGTCATCTTAATAAATGATGCTGGGAAAATTGAATATCTACATGCAGAAGAATGAAACTAGACTATCACTTACCAGTTACAAAAATCAAAATAAAAATGGATTAAAGACTTAAATGTGAGACATGAAACTACTAGGAGAAAACATAGAAGAAATGTTTTAGGACATTGAAATAGGCAAGGATTTTTTGGACAAAACCTCAAAAGCACAGGAAAGGAAAGCAGAAACAAATGAGATTTCAACAAAAGAAACAATCAACAGAGTGGAGAGACAACTTTCAGAAGTGGAGAAATGTTCATAAACTATATTTCTCACAAGGGGTTAATATCGAAAATGGTGAAGGCACTCAAAAAACCTCAATAAACAAAAAACAAATAACCTGGGTGAAAAATGGGCAATCGGGTCTGAAATGCAGGTCAATGGTAGAGTATTTGCCTAGAATGTGGTAGGCCCTTGGTTTGATCCCCAGCACTGCAAAAAGGGGGGGAAAGTGGGGGAGAGGGTAGTGTAGATCTAAATAGATATTCCTCAAAAGAGGACATACAAATGGCCAACAGGTATATGAAAAATCCTTGACAGCACTAATAATCAGGGAAATGCTAATCAAAACTTCAATAAGATATCACCTCGCAACTATTAAAATGGCTATTACCCAAAAAAATAAATAAATAAAAGATAAGAGTTGGTAAGGATATGACACTGTTGGTGGGAATGTAAATTAGTACAGCCATCAGGGAAAACAGTATGGAGGTTTCTCAAAAAATTAAAAATAGGGTCTGAGGAGATAGCTCAGTTAGTAGAGTGCTTGCCTTGCAAGCATTTAAAAATAGAACTACCACATGATCTAGCAATTCCACTATTAAGTTTATACCCAAAGGATATGAAATCAGCATGTTGAAGAGACATCTGTACTCCCACATTTATTGCAACACTATTCACAATAGCCAAGAAATGGAAATAACCTACAAGTCCATAGACTGATGAGTGGATAAAGAAAATGTGGTATATATACACCATGGAATACTATTTAAGCAGAAAAAAATGAAACCCTGTCATTTACGACAACATGGATGGAATAGGAGATCATTACCTTAAGAGAAATAAACCAGGCACAGAAAGACAAGTACTGCATGATCTCACTCATATGTGGAATCTAAAAAAGTTGATCTCCTAGAAGCTGAGAGTAGAAGGGTAGTGACCAAAGGTTGTGGAGAGTGGGGATTGGAGATTGATCAATGGATACCAAGTTACAGTTAGATAGATCCAATAAGTTCCTGCATGCTATTGCACAGTAGGGTGACTATAGATACATAATGTATTGCATATTTCAAAAACCTAGAAAAAAGGATCCTGAATGTTTTTATCATAAAGAAATGATGGGCTTGGCACAGTGGTACATACCTGTAATCCCAGCGACTCCGGGAGGCTGAGGTAGGAGAATCTCGAATTCAAAGCCAGCCTCAGCAACTTAGCAAAGCACTTAGCAACTCAGTGAGACCCTGTCTCTAAATAAAACATAAAAAGGGCTGGGGATGTGGCTCAGTAGTTAAGCGCTCCCTGGGTTCAATCCCCAGTACCAGAAAAAAAAAGAAAGAAAGAAAGAGAAATGATGTGTTTAAGAAGATAGCTTTCATCATTGCACAATGTATACATATTTCAAAGTATCACATGGTACCCCATAAATAGGTACAACTTTTTGAAGTTTTTTGTACTATTTAAGAAATAAAGATTTCTAAATTCAAAAATAATTTTTTCAACACTTGCCTAATAGACAGTAAGACTTGTATGATATAATGAACTTTTACTCCCCAGAAAGGTAGGTGAAGTGCTAAGTTTGTACTGTTCAATATTTTGAATAAAAATTGCCATAGTGAAAACCTTTTTCCAGAGCCTAATGAGACTGTAAGTGAGATCAACCAGGAGGCAGATCCAATCAGTCCCTTAATGCTAAGTATGTGACTCTAGGCTCTCCAATTTAAAAACAGACTGCTCAATGAGATTAATGACCCTATAGAAAAAATTTGCTCGAGTTGTCTCATAATAAAACAAATGCAAACTCTGAGATGGCATTTTTTACCTCTCAGATTGGTAAAATTCAAGAAGTGTGATAGACAATAGACCTATATGATGCTATCGAGAATAAATTTAAAAGAAAGTTTTAAGAAGGAAGTTTGCCAATGTCTATCAAAATTTTAAGTGTGAGAATTCTTACTTTTAGAATATTTCTTATTCTTTCAGAATGTATGTATAGTGATAATTGTTGTAGCTTTGTTTATAATAGCAAATAACTGAGAATAATCCAAATGTCCATCAATAGGCCACTTTTGTATTTCCATACAATAGAACAGTATTCTGCCATCAAAACAAAGAGTTATGTTTACACAAACTAACATAGAAAAAGTTCCAAGGTCTATCATTAAGTGGTAGCCAAAAAAAAAAAGGTTACCACGCACCTTGCAGGCACTGTTCTTTATCCTTCACAACTATTAATTAATCATTTTGAAAGTGGTTATAATGATAAATTTTGTTATGTACATTTCACTCAAATTCAACACACACACACACACACACACACACACACACACACAAAAGATCAGTGATTCCTTTGCTTTGTCTGAAAATGAACTCAAAAAGGCCCTCACCAGGCAGTAACCACAGAAGCGTGAGTCTAATGCAATTCCAAAGGCAGAAGGTTATAACCCTCTCACAAAATATCTTGCATCTGGCCTCACCAAATAGGAGACAATAGTTTCCCAGTTGCTTCTGAGTGTGATTTAAAGCATTTATTTGGGGCTGCAAATCTAGATTTGGTTAGTGAAAAGTTACCCATGTCCCTAATTGGCCCAACTCGATCAAGAATTATAGCCCTGAGCTCAAAGCAGAAACAAAAGCCAACAAAAGAATGCTCTCTTTTTGTAGGGTTTGAAAACCTTAGTTAGCAGTTATGTAAGGCTGCAAATGCTTATGTCTTCTACTAAAAAGCCCTGGATTTATAAAGCCAATGTTCTCAGGGCAGCATTGGTTGCTGCCAATCCATATTTTCCCTCTTCTTTTCTGTTGGGAAACTGACCAATTTTACTACATAAAAGGGGTAGATTCGAGTGGTTTGCAAGCTATTTAGAGTAAATTTTTGACAAGTGTAGGCTGCTTTAGCAAAAGGCTTGGTTAGGCTGGAGGCAGTCACTGAAGAGTTTTCCAAACTCAATAAACCATAATATAATCTCACAAATAGCATTTTTAAAAAAATACCTAAATTGTGGATTCCTAAAATTTGAGATTTATTTTTTCAAATTAAGAAGTTATTAAGAATACCATGGTGACTTCTTTCAATGAAGTGATATGAATCTATTTTGTTTTTAGGGTCTGCCCTTAGTCTTGGGTCCAAGTATCCCTCCTAATTTGTTGAACCATATCATCTGTCTACCTGTCAGCACTGGACAGACCGAACACCTGAAGCTCATATGAGATTTTGACATGGGAAAGTGCTCTCACTACATTGCTACCTAAAATCAATGAATGCACAATAGAAAAACAGTATATGGTATGTGACAGTCATGATTTTTAAAAAAATATATCATCAGCTACAGAAAAAAATGTCCTGAAGAAAATGCACCAAAATTTTAACTGGTTATGTTATCTCTAGGTTTCAGGTTAGTTCATGAATTTTGCTTATGTGCCAGTATTGTGTATAAATTTAATTTTTGTTTGTATTTCCCAAACGTTCTACAAAGAGCACATAATTCTTATGTAACCAAATAAAAACGACTACATGTTATTGAAAACAAAAGAAAAATGGGCTTGTCTTGGAATCATTTATTTTTTCCCCACCATAGTACTGGGGACTAAAATCTAGGGGTTCTTTGCCATTGAGCTACATCCCCAGTCCTTTTTATTATTTTTTACAATTTTGAGACAGTGTCTCATTAAGTTACCCAGGCTGTGCCTCAAACTTGCGATCCTCCTGCCTCAGTCTCCCAAGTAGTTGGGATTATGGGTGAGTGCCACTGTGCCCAGCTGGAACCTGTTTCCTTTACAGCTGTTATGTTTCTTTACTTGCCCATCCCTTACCTTATCACTTTTTTTGTTTCTGATATTTTTAGTTATAGAACATACCCTTATTTTATTTATTTATTTTTATGCCTTGCTGAGAATCGAACCCAGTGCCTCACATGTGCTAGGCAAGCGCTCTACCACTGAGCCACAACCCCGGGCCCAGTTAATCACTCTTGTTCCAGTTTACTGTGAACCACATTCATGGTCTATTGCCTATAGTCTTCTGTCTCTTCCCTGCTTCCCTGATTTCTGACCTGCAGCGCTCTGTATATGCCCTAACTGCTTCAGGTTTCTGAGTTTCTTTCTAAGTGACCACACAGTTTCTTGGCCCCTGACTGGTTTTTCATCGCCTTTGCCACCCTTTCTTCAACCCTCTGGGGCCCTGCTGCTGCTCAACACTAATGTATGAACTGATGCATACATTTGTTTTCTTTGTTTTGCAAATAGGCCTTTATATCATCAGTATACTAGTTTGCTTGGGCTGCCTTAACAAAACACCACAGACTGGGTGACAAGAGAAATGTATTGTCTCACAGTTTGGAGGCGGGAAATCTGAGAACAAGGCGCTGGCAGGGTTGGTTTCTCCTGAGGCCTCTCTCCTTGGCTCACACATGGCCACCTGCTCACTTGCCCTCACATGGTCTTCCTTGCACACATAACCATGGTGTCTCTTCCTCTTCTTTTAAGTATACAAATGTTGTTGAATTGGAGCCCACCCTAATGACTTCATTTTAACTCATTAATGGCCTTATCTCCAAATACAGTCACATTCTGAGGTACTGGGGGTTAGGGCTTCAACATATAAATATTGAGGGGGACACAATTCAATCCTTAACAGTCATGATTCTTGATTGTGAACAAAATTCATTCTGAGTAGTTGAGCAGAGTGGGAATCATAAAAGTATATGAAGCAGTTCCCAGAATCTACTGAAGAACCAGAGACTCTAGAATGGAGGCTGCACACAGTCCCCCACATGTCAGGATGTGTTCCTATGGAGATTCTATGGCTGCCACCACCAAACCCAGGAGATTCCTGCTAGGGTTTCAGCCACCTCTGCCTCTGAAGGATGAATGCCAGTGCCTGCCTCCTCATTCACTGGCTGCTGAACAGAGGTTTCACTTGTATTGCTATGTCTGGTCACAGGAATCCTACATCACAAGTTTGTACCTTCAACCACAAGAATGGGATCCTAATTAGAATGAGTTGTTCTCTCTCTCTTTTTTTTTTTTTTTTTTTTTTTTGCGGTGCTGGGGATTGAACCCAGGGTCTTGTGCTCGCAAGGCAAGCACTCTACCGACTGAGCTACATCCCCAGTCCTGAATGAGTTGTTCTCTGTGTTATGTATAATATGTTAAAATACATTCTATTGTCATGTATATTTAAAAAGAACAAATAAATTTTAAAAAATTTAAAAAAAAAAGATTTGTACCTTAGCTGCAAGGCAAGATGGGAAAATGGACCATTGTCTTCCACCTTGGGGGAGTGAGAATCAGGAGATGAGAAATTCCATAATATAGAAAGAACTTCAAAATATGCTTGGTGTCAAAAGGGAGAAAAATGTCTGTTACACTGCAGGTAAAGATATTTAAGAGTACAGAGAATCTTCTTGAATGGTTTCCCTGTACTCTTTCCATCTTGAATTTTCTTTTCTTTCTTTCTTTCTTTCTTTCTTTCTTTCTTTCTTTCTTTTTTCTTCCTTCCTTCCTTCCTTTCTTTCTTTCTTTTTTTCTATCTTTCTTTTTCTTTCTGCTGTTGTTCTTAATGCAGTTCTATCTATAATATATGCTACATAAAAGAAGATATGAAAACTCAGAAAAACACAAAGAAAAAAAATTTTAAGAACCTATAATATCACCACTCAGAGATAACCACCATTGTCATTTTGGTATATGCCCTCACATTCTTTTTTATACATATGTATGCAATAAAGGAAAAAATATGCATGCTATTTTTGTAGTCTGCTGCTTTTACTTATCAATATATCATGAATGCTGGGTTCTCTGAGCTGATTTCCCCACAAATGACTTTACACTATTAAAGTGCATAGCAGCTTTTAATTTAGCCAACATAGAAATTAGAAATTTTTTAGTTAGGAAGAACTAATTTAATGTTTTTTGTATTTGTCCTTTTGGGCAAAAAACAATAACAACAAAAACAAAAATAATCTTGAACTTTTCTTCTCTTCCTTGAAAAGCTTCCTGTGACCTTATTTATGAGGTTATTCCAGACAATGAAATTTTCTTCTTATATTCACCCACATTAAAATTATTATATTCATAGTTATTAATATTTTTTGGATCTTTTAACATTTTATCCAATAACCGATAAATAAAAATAATATTTGTTAACCAGAGAATATCTGACCTCATTTAAAATCTGCTTGGGTTAGAGATGTCACTCAGTGGGAGAGTGTTTGTCTAGCATGCTCAAGGTCCTGGGTTCCACCCCCAGCACTGCAAAATAAATAAATCTCTTTCTCACATCTGACTATGTCAACAGAGCATTGCTATTGCTGTTTTTTTCTTGAAGAGGTCATCAAGGGACGCATTATTCCCAGAAGGTTTCCCAATCTTCTGGAGTCTGGGTCAAGCTCAGGGACTGCAACTCCACAAATACGTACTTATTTTTACTTTGAAGCCCCTGACGAACTGATCAATGTTAGAATAATATCTAGGCTTGTCTTTTGTTCATCTCCAAGGCTCCTCATTTCTGTATTCACCAGCTAACCAGGAAAATTCTATTAGGTACCATGTTTTACCGTAGCTGCTATGCACTAATTTGAGAAAGCTGCTGATGTTCATGTTTGGAAATTGCCAAGTTCATGACAAACCTTGAGTATTTAATCTGGTTTTCTTCTGGTAGGCTGAATTATGGCCTCTCAAGGATATTTCACTCTAAACCCTAGAAACAAATATGTTATATTTATATGTTACATTCCACGGCAAAAGGGACTTTGTAGATATGATTTGAATTATGAACCTTAAGAAAGGGCAGAAATCCTGCATTATGTAAGCGGGCCCTCTCTAATTACATGAGTTGTAAAAGCAGAGATTTTGCTGTAGCTGGAGGCAGAGAGATGTGGCAGAAGAGGTGAAAGAGAATTGAGGCTTGAGACTGGCTGGACCTGCCATTGCTGGAGAAGGCCATATGCAAAGCATGAAAAAGAATGCAGGCAACCTCTAGGAGCCAAGACCAGCAACTGACTGACAGCCAACTAAGAAATAGTGACCTTACTTCTACAATCATAGGAACTCAATTTGATGAATGATCTGAATGAGATGGGAAGTGGACTCTTTCCCAGAATCTCCAGAAAGCTTCTGCCAAAACCTTGATTTGGGGCATTGTGAAACCCTAAGCAGAGGACCTATTTGAGCCATGCTGTCTGTACCCAAACTTTTGACCTACAGAGCTATGAACTAATAAATGAGTGTTGTTTTAAGCTACTAAATTTATGTTATTCTGTTTTGGCAGATGTAGATATTAATATGTGACCTGTAAATCAAAATCTACCCTGGAGAAGTAAGTTTTGTTTTAAAACTTAATTATTAGGTTAAAAATAGAGCTCTCTATAACCTGGGAATATTGATATGTGAATTATGATATCATTGTAACTACTTCGGAAATCTCCAAAAAAAAAAAAAAAAAATAGTACATTACTACAAGCCCGTTGAAATGGGGCTCAATGCTATTTAAATTCCCTACTTGCTTCTTGGATCATTCCTTTAGAGCATTATGGATGTTTTCCATTTGTCGTAATTTAAAAAGCAAAGGGGACAGTCTTGTAAAAGTTAACACATATTCTAATTCAAGGACTCTGCATATTGTCATCTTTGTATATGAAAGAGATGAGACTGCGTAAAGTTACTTTAAAATGATACTGATAGGTTGCTCTGTAACATGGAGAAGCTTAAGATTCCAATCTCATTATCCAAGGTGGCAGTTTTCCTATTCTCCATTCCAACAAAGTCAGAGCCTATTGAAATGCAATTCAAGCCAGACAGAAATTGAGAAATGGAGTTGTTAAGACGGGTTCCCAGAAACCAGAAGCAGTCCCAGTTTTGCAGGCAGCCAATTTCAGGGGTCAATACTTTGACTGCGGCTATCGTTTTAAATCACCATATTCTGCTTCAGGCTTTGATGTGGTCAGAGAAAAGAAGCCACAAAGAAATACATCAGGGGTTCCCTAATGATGTGCAGTGTGGGCTGAGGGTGACACAAACCCACAGAGACGCTTTCTTGTTATTACTAATAATTGCTTATCATCGTTGGATGGTTGCCGAACTTAGGTGAAATCATTTGGGGAATAATGCTTGCAACAGCAACATATAGAAGCATATTTTTCTGATCTGTGTTATTTTTAAGATGTTCCTTTTATCCATATTGTGACTAGACTTATGTTTGCTTTGGTTTTCCAGATGTCTAGATAGACATTAAGGAAGATGCATTCAATTGCTTCATTTAAATGCTTAAGAGCCATATTGGAATAAGCATGCAAAGATACAGAACTATATTTACATTATCTACAACTCTGTGTATTACCAATGAGGTTAAGACTACACAAAAAAATCAGAACATATTAAGTAGATTGCTTATTTAAAGTGTTAGGACAAATAATCACATAATACAATTCTATACGAGATAACCACAATCTTATTAAGATTATGTGTGCAATAGCCACCTCTATAATCAGATTTCTAAATTTATTTAAAATTCTAAAGTTACTTTTGTTGTTCATGTTCTAGATTTATAACTTTGCACCACTTTCAATCTCTACTATTGCCCTTAGTTATTGTAATATTATAAGTAGCAGGTTCAAAAACATACTGCACTAAAGAGGAAAAATAGTAATTTCACTGTGGAAAAACATGAATATTGCCTTCTTAACCAAGTAATTCAAGGTAACATCATCAATAATAGGGCAAACTGCCTCCTGATATCAAGCACTCTCTGATATTTCTCCCAAATATGCAAAAGAGGTATCTGGAAAAATATATAAATCTAAATCGAGAGATAATCTACTGAATGACTGACATGAAAGACAAAGAAAAATTGAGAAATTGTTCTATGTTTCAAAAGTTTAAAGAAAATCTGATTACTAAATGGGAAATATGATCCTGGGTTGAATCTTGCATCAAAATGGAAAAAGTTACTCTAAAGGACATTATTGGGACAACTGGCAAAATTTGCATATAAACTATATACTAGATCATAGTGTTACAGAGCTGAAGCCTTCCAAGAAACTGAGGCAAGATAAAGACCCACCTTCAAACCTCTATTCTTGCAGTCAAATCTGAAAGATTTCAGACATGTCACTCAGAGTAATAAGAATGGTTTACTGAAGGGATAGGAAAAGGGAAAGGGGATACTCTCAGGGCCTCTCAAGGAGGAAAGGGACCTTGTGTCTCTCCTGCACTCCTGTTTAATTGGGGATCCCAGAGAAGTTTCCAGAAAGTCTCGCCCAGGTACACCTCTTGATTTTTTTTTTTTTTTTTTTTTGTATCAGGGATTGAACCCAAAGGTGCTTAACCACTGAGCAACATCTCCAGTCCTTTTTATTTTTTATTTTGAGACAGGGTCTTGCTAAGTTGCTTAGAGCCTCAACAAGTTGCTGAAGCTGACTTGGAACTCGCCATTCTCCTGCTTCATCCTCCTGAGGCGTTGGGATTACAGGCGTGCACCACCCGGCCCAGCCCACCTTTTGACTTTTGACTAACAGCAAGATGACATCAGACTTTCAAGTCCCCACTGCCATGACAGCTCTAGGTCACGTTGGCCCATGCTGACCAGTTCTAATTGGATTCTTAACCATAAGTTCTTACAGATTTTATGGTTAGGAGGAATTATCCTTATCTCCCTGAGTTGCAGGATCTGATCACAAAAATCTCCCTTTCAGGGTAACTTGGGTTCCTCTTATTGATATTCTTTCTGGCCTGTATTTCTCCTGCAGTGAACAGGTAGTTTGCTGAGGAATGTGACATAGCCTGTGCACTTAGGCCAGGCAGGGCTGCAAGTAAACTGCTTCTTGGAAGAGAAAGCATGTGGGGGTCAACACAGTGGGCCCATTTTATAGAATTATTCCCTTAACCTCCTGTTCCCACATTTGCATCTGTTGGTCCCCTAACATTAATATTGCATCAATATTGCATTTTCTGAATTTGATAATTTTGCCATGGTTACAAAAAAGAATACACTTTGAAGTATTGGGTGGGGGCAGAGGGGACATGAGGTCTGTGACTTTTTCTCAAATGAAAACTAACAATAAGAATGAAGACAGGGCTGGGGTTGTAGCTCAGTGGTAGAGCGCTTGCCTAGCATGTAGGAGGCACTGTGTTCGATCCTCAGCACCACATAAAAATAAATAAAATAAAGGTCTATCAACAACTAAAAAATATTTTTAAAAAAATTAAGACAATAATATGTTTATATATTGAACATATAAAACATTGTATATGTATTGTGCATATAAAACATACAAACATAATATCTCTCTCTGTATGTATAATACCTTTCTCTGTAGGTAAAAAACTTATAAAATATTAACAACTGATAAATCTGGATGCAAGATTTACCTAAGATCTTTGTACTATTTTTTCTAAATAAAAACAATCTGTTAATTTAATTATTTCAAAGTAAAAAATTAAATGAGTCAGGCCCAGTGGTGCATACCTGTAATACCAGCAGCTCAGGAGTCTGAGACAGGAGGACCGTGAGTTCAAAGCCAGCCTCAGCAACTTAGCAAGGCCCTAAGCAATTCAGCAAGACCCTGTCTCTAAATAAAATACAAAAAGGACTGGGGATGTGGCTCAGTGGTTAAGCGCCCCTGAGTTCAATCCCTAGTTCCAAAATAAATAAATAAATAAATAAATAAATAAATAAATAAATAAATAAATTGAAACAAAAGGTAAACTTAAAAAAAATATTGCAATTGTGACAATCCTGAAACTGGCTCTGTACTCTGCCCCAAAGTAGGTAAATGCTAATTCAACTCAATTATATTATGTAATCTTTTTGGTTAAATTTGTTCATAAATATTTCACCCTGTTAATATTGATTCCTTATCAATGCCATCCTTGTTTTCTCACCAGCAGATATGCAAGGGGTTGTTGCTGGAAGGAAAGAGAAAATTGAACTGAAAAATTGACATGAGAGATTTGTACTTCCTAGAAGCAACCTAGAGGGACTGAAAAACACAGAAAAGATTACCAGTTGTTTACACCCCAATTTCAGGTAAAACTGATCTAAAACCAACATACATTCATGGAGCCTTACACCTGCTCACTCCCCACAAATTACCTTTACCAAACTTTTCATTAAGAAACTTGGATGATTCAACTCTTTTCCTACTCTTGTTATTGCTATTGCAGAAATGTAACAATGTTACCACTTTAAAATTAAATTCTGCTTATTTAGATAAGGGAAGAGGTAAAGCCATTTCATTTTTAAACAATTCTACTTTTAATAGTATATTTTAAAGTAGTTTCTCCCTTAAAAAGGAAAATACGATATGTACATTTATGCAATTGTGAATAGAATTTTCTACTGCAGAACCCATATCTCAATTATTGTCAACGAATGTGCACAGTCTAGATAGCATAGTTTTGCTTGGCAAATAGAATGTGCCAGAGAAATAGATCATACCTTAGCACTTTAATTTCCCCCAATCTATTTATGACAGATACAGCTAGCCAATAAAAAGAAAAGGAATGAAACTATAGAAAAGAATCCTATCCTTTCTCGCTGCCTGGTTTCCACCCCCATGATCCCTCCAGAGATGAGTTATAATTGCCCCCTGGGATGGAGAAAGAAGACACACAAAATCCAGTTCTGATTGTGTCACCAAGACAACAATAATCACAGGACTAAACTAGAAAATCCAGGGATCACGAGCAAATGAGTCAGCAGCAATTATTTAACAGCCTAAAAATCAGCTCTATGGGGAAAATTCTTTAGGGTCCTTTGGGTCCAAAGGGTACCAGGCTCTCTTTGAAGCATTCTTACAAATATTTTATAAAGAAAGGAAACTCTGCTTTGTAGTCTTTACTCTCTCAGAAGTCATGTTAAAGATCCAGTACCGATGCCAGGTTTTGCTATCCATTTTTTATGCAGCAGCATTTATTTTTTTAAAAATATTTTTAGTTATAGATGGACACAATACCTTTATTTGTTTATTTTTTATGTGGTGCTGAGGATCGAACCCAGTGCCTCACACGTGCTAGGCAAGCGCTCTACCACTGAGCCACAGCTCCAGCCCCTATAGTAAAATTTTAAACCTTGAAAAAAGTTTCAAGATGGTACAATGAACACCCATATACTGTTCACTAAGATTCACCAAGTACAGCACATTTACTTTCTCCTCCACTTTCCCTCAAATACATCTTTTTTCTTTGTTTCTCTCTTTTTTTCCTTTCTTATTTTTCCTTTTTATTTCTTTCTTTCCTTCTTTCTTCCTGAGAATCACATAAGAATTTGTTGCAGATATCATGGCATTTCAATCCTACTATTTCAATATGTACCTTTGAAGAATAGCCATTACCGTACCTAAACACAATATTGCCATCACATTTGCAAACTACTGGAACAACACTGTTGTTACACATAGTCCATGTTTAAAGTTTCTCAACTTTCTCCCAAATACCCTTATTGAGTTTTCAAAATTCTGTTTCTCATGAAGGATCACATACTACAAGTCTCCTTTAATCTACAGGAGTTCCTAGTTTTTCTTGATTTATTTTTTGGTCTTTCAGGGCAATGACATTTTTGAAGAATCCAGGCCAGTTGTTTTATAGCTTTGACATACATTTGGGGGAAAATACCTGAACCCCAAATCAATTAAAAATGAAATGAAATGCTAAATTTGTAGTTTTATTCAGTTATTTGCTTTTTAAGATGGGAATAATGGTCCCCATTTTACAAGATGCTATAGTTTGGATCTCAAAAGTCCCCCAAATGCCTATGTGTTGAAGTCTTGCTCCCCAGCTCATGGCGCTATTGGGAGGTGGTAGAACCTTTAGGAGATAAGGCTTAGTGAGAGAAAATCAGTTCACCGGGGGAGTGCCCTTGAAGGGGGACATATCCTTTTCCTCTCTCTTTGCTTCCTGGTCAGCATGAGGTGCAGTTTCTTCTGCCATGTGCTACCAACATAATATCCTGCCTCACCACAGGTCCAAAGGCAACAGGGCCAAGCAACCGTGGTGCATGTGGTAAAGACATTAGTGTCCTGCAGTCTGTTGTTCTATAGTCTCACTATGATTAAATCTAGGAGTATAGATGTTCTCAGAGCTTATTGTAGTTCTTCAACCTGAAAATTCATGTCTTTTAACATTTCTAAAAAATTCTCCACCATATGTACATATTATCTTTCCCACATTCTCCTGTTCTTTCCTTCTGAATATTCATTTAAATGCATATTGAATTGTCCTATTGTAGCCTCAATGTCTTTTATTTTCTCACATTTTTCTGCCTCTGTGTCTCTGGGTGTTGAATTCTATGCAGTTTTTTTCAGATTTTTCTTCCAGTTCACTACTTTTATCTTCACATCTATCTAATCTCTTTAACCCCATCATTGAGTATATAATTTCTAGGATTATATTTTTCACTTCTAACAATGCTAATTGGACCTTTTTTCAAATCTGTTTGATTATTTTTATTACCTCAATATATTTTTAATGTTCCTTGCTTATATTTGTAACAGTGTCGTGTGTGTGTGTGTGTGTGTGTGTGTGTGTGTTAATTCAACTAGTAATTCTCATTTCATTTGGGGAGAGGATTGGGTGTCTGTGGTACACAATTGGAAAAAAGACTTTGCAATGCATCCCTTTGATGCTTTTCTAGACTTACTGAATAAATTAATAAAATTTAAAACAACTTTTAAAATATGCCAATTTTATAGTTTGATTTTGGTCTGTCTAATATATGAAATCCAGGAGATTTTATTTCTGCTGGTTTTTGTTTCTGCTAACTCTAGTTTATAGTGGCTTTTTATACAATGCTTTCTAATATTTCTAAGTGCTTAAATGCACTTCATCTGCAGAAATCATGAGGAATCTGGCTTAAGAGTTAAATTCCTTCAGCGGGAACTTCCACTATCTTCTATCAAGCACCACAAGGTGTTACAAACTGAGAACCACATTAAATTGATCACCTAGGGTTCCTTAGGTGCTATGGGTCTAATGTTTGGGTCTCCTCCAAAATCCATATTGAAACTTAATCCGTGATACGACAGTATTAAGAGATGGAGTCTTTAGGAGGAGATTAAGTCTTATGAGCTTTGCCCTCATGAATAGATTAATGTGGACTGGGGGTGTAGCTCACTGAT
Source organism: Sciurus carolinensis (assembly GCF_902686445.1). Classification (NCBI taxonomy): domain Eukaryota; kingdom Metazoa; phylum Chordata; class Mammalia; order Rodentia; family Sciuridae; genus Sciurus; species Sciurus carolinensis. The sequence continues at coordinate 37,103,582 of NC_062232.1, forward strand.
AAAGCATGTACTTAGCATGCTTGGTACCCTTCAATCCCCAGCACCAAAATTTAAAAATAAATAAATAAATGGGTTATTGCCTTGTAAAAGGGCTTTAAGGGAAAGGTCCACCCTTCCCACCATATGAGGAAACAGTATTCATTCCTTCTGGAGGACACAGCAATAAGGCACCATCTTGGAAGCAGAGAGGAGCCCTCACCAGATACTGAAATGGCAGTGCCTTTATCTTGGAGTTCCCAGCCTTCAGAACTGTAAGAAATAAATTTCTGTTGTTTATGAATTACCCAGACTTAGGTATTTTGTTATATAAATGAATTAATTAATACAGTACATGATTAAAAAATTTGAATTTTAACCACACATGAGGACAAGCCTGTATTTATAAATTATCAGAGCATATATTTTTTCCCACTTAGAGGTGAAATTGAGACAAACAAGACTCATTTTTCTGGGGGAGGGATACTGAGGATTGAACTCAGGGGCACTTGACCACTGAGCCACACCCCCAGCCCTATTTTGTATTTTATTTAGAGACAGGATCTCACTGGATTGCTTAGGGCCTCCCTTTTGGTGAGTCTGGTTTTGAACTCTTGATCCTCCTGCCTCAGCCTCCTGAGCTGCTGGGATTACAGGTGTGCATCACGGCGCTCCACAAGACTGATTTTTTTTCACTGCTTTCTGTAGAAAGATTGTTTTTCTAGCTTACTATTTCACTAGACTATAGTTCTTAGAGGGTTTTGACAATCCTCTCATTGTATAGGTCCAAAGCCCTGTGCTCTATGTACAATAAAACCAGAGTTCTACATTCCTAATAGTAGCAACAATGAGTGGCTTTTAGCACTTTAGTTCCTGTTTTGTGTTTCTTTTTGAATCCTGGAGATTTCCTTTATTTTCCTGGGAGTTTGTATTTTATACATAATTTATAGGTGCCTTGTTGTGGAAAGATTTATTGGATCATCCAGTCTTTCATATTATCTAAAATAAAAAACTCAAGTTCATTTAATCTTACACAAATCATACAAATTAAGCATCATTGCTCCCATTTATTATTGTGGCAACTGGGGCTCAGACAAAATAAGGATCACATAGTTCTACCAAGTAACAGAGCCTGAAATTGAATCCAGTACTATCTGGCACCAAAGTTCATGGTTGTTTAAACACTAAGCCATATTGCTTCATATTATACTCTGCATTTTTGCATATTTTTCTTCTTAAGAATAAAATAACTTTTAAATGCACTGTAAGTTGAAACAAAATCTTTTAGTTATGAAATGAATTTATTTATTAAACCTGATAATCTCTGATATCAAAGCCCCATAGCTAGCCCAAGGTCATCCATTGTATCTGTCAAATACCATATGGTGTGAACAGAATACCTTCCTGTGCATAAATGATAAATAATACCTCAGCCAAGGCATTATCATACATTCTCCCTTCCTTGACTTTGTTGTGCTTACCTTTTCCCTATAATTTCATCAGTTTCTCTACCACTCTCTCCCCAGGCTGCCACTAGCTCTAAATCAAAGTAATAAATATGATTTTGTTCCTGCTACACCTTTGGCAAGTAGGAAAGTCTTCTTGGACACAGTTGATGCAGACCTTATCTGTCTAGGTTGATGATTAGTAAAGCAAGCTGGAGGACATGTAAGCCTTAATGAAGTCTGAATAGATTACATCTATTGCTTCCCTAGGATCAGCATGACCTGGCACTCATAACACAAAACAGAAACAGTCTGGCACGCTGATTCAACATGGGATCATAATGTTAGTCACTCTCTAATTTTTGCTTTAAGTTCTAGAAAATTGATTGGTTCATAATTCATTCTGGTTATTTTCCCAATTATCTGATGTCTATAATTACTTAGATTATTTCTTTTTTCCTTTTAAACACACACACAATCACACAATTTACCCTTTCCCAAGCTACACAGATCCTTCTGGCTCTCAAAAACAAGAGTTCTGGGATCTTTAATGAAATTTGCCAACATTTTAATTTCCCTAAGATATACTTTATCAAACCTTGGCAATTTTACTTTGTGCTGGATCGTCACTATAAATTAGCTTATTTTTACAAGGAATTTGGGGGAATAAAGGGACTTATCTAGGAATTTTTCCAGGTAAATTTTGTCCTGAAAGTACCCATTCACTCATTCATGTATGCAAGTCACAAGTCTGCATTCACTCATTCCACACATATCTGCTGATTGTGTGTCAGGACCTGGTTAAATTGCTTGGGGAAGTTAGACATGGTGGCACACACCTGTAATCCCAGCAACTCAGGAGGCTGAGGCAGAAGGATTGAAACTTTGAGGCCAGCCTCAGCAACTTAGTGAGGCCCTAAGCAATTTACCAAAAGCCCGTCTCAAAAATAAAAAATAAAAAAATAAAAAAAAATAGGACTGGCGATGTGGCTCAGTGGTAAAGTGCCCCTGGGTTAAATCCTTGATACAAAAAATAAAATAAAATAAAATAAAAATTACTTGGGAGACAGACCTTTTAAACAAAGTCTCTGTTCCAATGGGGAAAATGATCTAATGTGACAGTTAAATAATCAATAAATGAACAATTTCATTTGTTATAAATGCTATGAAGTATTTAAAACTGATTATAAAAAGAGCAACTGGATTATAGGTGGAGGGCTACTGTAGACAGTGTTTCGGGGAAATTAGCTAAGAAAGAATTCAGAATGTGGGCTATCATTGTTTTTTATTCTCTTCTAATCTCATTGCTTCTCCTCAATCTTTAGATGATTTCTCTTCAACTTTTCAATATACAAATACTGGAGAGCCTTGTGGCTTATCCTTGAACTGCTTTTCAATCTGTACTTTGTTTTTGTTTATTTATTTATTTATTTTGAAGTGCTGGGGGTGAAACCCAAGTTTTATGCATGCTAGGCAAACATTATTCCACTGTGCTAAACCCCCAGCCCTGATCTGTACTTTAAATGAGCGAAGTATGTTTAGAACACTAACATTTGTAAAAGAAATGGGGCAGAAGATATATGGTCAAGAACTGTGAAGTGCCTGAGATTTTATCCTACTTGCAGTCTAACAAGTTAACCAGTCATAATTGTCTGGATTCTGGTAGAAGAAACAAGATTCTTGGGTCAGAGACAAAGGAATTTATTACAAGAATAGCAATTGTCAGAGTAGTGGAATTTGGGCCAGTTCTCCAAGCCCCTACTCCTAAAGGGTAACCTGAAGAGGATGAGGTGACACCTGCACCTTTCGTGAATTGTATTACAGGAAAGGAACCCTGAATTTAGGGAATCTGAGTCTTTTATAATGGGTAGTAGTCATGTCTGCCTTATGCTCCAAAGGGAAACATCGTTTGTATCTACCAAGACTGTTAGCTATATAAACATCCTTGAAAAGACAGTCTAGAATAAAAGCAGCAAATAATTCTGTTCATAAGATGTGCAGAAATATGAGAGAAACAGAATTGTCTCTCAGTGTGTATTTGTATGCATTTTAACAAAAGGATAAACAAAAACATTTTGTAAAGTTCCCTATGGAGAGGGAACAGAGGATCAAGGATGGAACTTGACTTCTCTGAATATACTTCTCCAATATACCTTGTTTTGCATATTTGATTTTGAAACCATCTATTTTAACTAATTAGAAAACAAAATTAAAATTTCAAAAAGCAATCCCTAAAAACTGAAACCTACATGAAGGGAATGAAACTAATTGTCTATCAAATTGGTAGACTACTCCCACAGAGCATAATTATTTTGAGTTACTTTTAAATACAGTAATTTGTCTATATATCCCTAGTGGGATACACTCTAAAGGCAAAAGGAAATCCAAAAACATCTTATACTCCTTTTAGCAGTCATGTTAGTGGGAGTGGTGGGGTTGGTATTCTGAGTTTGTTTGAAGTAATATGTTGATGAAATTAGGGGCTAAAATTTTCAGTATGAGAGAATGAATTGACATACATATTTAATATCAAAGAGTTTAAGTAAAACCCAATAGCTTGAATTTGAAGAAGTTTACAGTTTACTCTACAGGAAAAAAAAAGTCTGTTCCCAAGTTCTAACACTGAGAAGACATAGAAGCAATGACCAATCTAGTAGCAAATAATGCTCAGATTGTGATATTTGTGTACTAAAAAGGATCAGGGCCTCTTTAAAAAATAGCTGATCCAGCCAAGTGTTTTTGGTGCATGTCTTTAATCCTAGCTACTCAGGAGGCTGAAGCAGAAGGATTGCAAATTCAAGACCAGCCTGGGCAACTTAGTGAGATACTGTCTCAAAACAAAAAATAAAACAAACTGGGGATGTAGCCTGGTAGTAAAGCTCCTCTGGGTTCAATCCCCAGTACAAAAAAAAAAAAAAAACAAAAAAAAAAAAAAAACAAAACAAAACCCAAAAAACAAAAACAAAAAACAAAAAACAAAAAAAAAAAACCCTCAAAAAAGAGAGAGATAAAAAAGCAAAAGAGAAAAACTGATTCCAGGTCTAGGGTAGGAAATGTTCAAGATTAGCTTGAAATATCTTGTCATACTAGAAGGTAAGGAAGTTATCAAGGAGGGCTGATAAACTGTTGAAAGAATTCAGGTGCCAACTTATAGGAACTCCCACTGGTCAAAGATTTGAGCATCAATAGAAATTATAATTACATAAGATGGAAACTTATTGGATATATTTTTTCCTTTTCTTCCTTCCTTTCTTTTTTTTTCCGATACTAGAGAATGAACCTGAGACCTCACACATAACTAGGCAAGTGCTCTATCACTGAGCTATATCCCCAATCCATACTGAATATATTTAAATTCATGATTCATGATAAAAGATATTTCAAAAAAAGAAATCTTATTGGTCATCTGAAGAAATGCTAAGAAACAATTATCATTGTTATTATTATTAGCAATAAATAATTATTTTGAAAACTTATCATGAAGAGAATCATTATTTACCACTCTCCCAATGCCATCTATATGTGAAAGACTCCTATATTTTCATCTCGAAACCCAATCTCTTCCCCGAACTCCCAACTTATAAATCCCCCTACCTATTCAAGATCTCCACTTGAATATCTAATAGTCATGCCCAATTCAATATATCTCCAACTAAAATCTTTAATTCCCTTCCTTTACAAATCTGCTCCTCTATTTCCCTTCTCAAAAAAAGATCATGTCCCTATAAAGTCATCGCACTTCTTCCTTCAAGATTTTCTAATCACATCCCATCTCATGCAGAGTAATATACAAGTTCTTTCTACATTTGCAAAGGAGGGAACCAGAAGAATAAAAATGACCAAAAAAAAAAAAAAAAAATTTAAGGCCTACCTTGATCTGGCCATGGCCACATTCAATAACTGATAATTGCAGTAGTATTGAGACCTGGTCATTTCTTCCCAGCTCAGGATAACTCTGAAGGGTCATTCTATCACTAGGCTTGAGGTCCTTATTGGGCTCCTTTGGCAGCTTAACTTCCTCCTCCCACACCTGCTTGCTCACCCATCTCCCACAGGTACTGATTCTAAGGGCGCTTCCTAATGAATACCCTACCAGCTAACTTACCCCTGGAGAAATTGCCCTGTCTGGTAGCCACACTCCATCCATAGTCCCTCCAGTAAGAACCATGGTGATAGCTTCAAAAAAGGATGCCATCCATCTCCATTTGTTCCAAGAAACTGCTGGCAACAGAAAACCCTTAATATTGAACAATCCTGCCTCTTCTGAAATGTCCCCAAATGTCTCCAACCAAGAACAGCCCAATGTTCCTGAGGATCAATTAGAAGGTCTCCCCACTTCCAAAAATCCTGACCACAATAGAAAACTTGCCAATCTGAAACTATCTCGGTATTTCCTTTTTACTCTCTAAAACATACTCTTTAACACCCTTGCATCAAATGTGATGCAAATGTGATGATGGCAGATGGGTTCTCTTGCGGCAAGTTTATGAATAAAGAGCCTTTGTTAATTTTGCCTGGACCTAGTTTTGCCTTTGGCACATCTCAGAGTCTGTTTCCTGGTAAAACCAACCTGAGATAATTTATCTACTTATTTCCTTGTCACCTGTGTTTCCCCCACCATTCCCTAAAAGTAGGTGCTTTATAGTGTCTCCATTCACTAGCATAGTGCCACACACTGGAAGCTGCTCAGTAACTATTCACTGGATGAATGAGTGAAGTGCCAATTAAGCTGAGATCTGAATGACAAGGAGCTAGCCAGGCAAAGATCTTGTGAAATTACATTTTAGGTGCTGAGAACAGCAAATAAAATTCTGCAAGGAGCTCTTTCCTTTCTGGTTTCTTTCCAGTTCTTTGCCAGTGTAATTTAGTCTTTGGGACAGTTAAAAGATTTTTTCCCCCCATTTTCTCCTCACTCCCATTCCAAGATTGCCTGATTTTTACAAATTTAGCCTGGAGCACATACCTCCCTTCAGGCTACCATATCATTCAATCAATCACCAATCTTGGGTTTTTATTGATGAAGACTTATCAGACCTGAGTTGAGGCCTTCCCAATATTTACAATTCATGTTCCTCAAAATACTTATTTGTGGAAGGATACCGTGGTTGATATGAACTTGACTTTAAGGAATTTAAATTGATCTGGAATCCATGTCACAGTTCCTTCAGGGGAGAGACCAGCATCCCTCATGGTCTTTGAGGCTATGGAAAGAGGGGACCTCATGAGAATCATCTGGGGAGCTTTTCTCACAGAAACCTGCAAGACTCTCCCTTCCACTCATACACATTCTAGGTAGAGCCTGGTTATGTATATTTTATTTTATGGTTTTTAAAATGATATTTATGTCTTTTTTTTTTTTTTTTGGTGGTGCTGGGGATTGAACCCAGGGCCTTGTGCATGCTAGGCAAGCACTCTACCAGCTGAGCTATATCCCAGCCCCTTATATGTCTTTTCTTAAAGTAGAATTTGCACATAGTTAAAAACATGAAATGCTATACAATAGTCTTTCTCACCCTTTTCCTTGTGCTCTGCCTTTATTTATTCCTCCTTTAACTCCTTAATTATCTTCTGAGGCTTATCTCTGTGCCTCTAAATAATCTGCTGATACCACATTGTCTTCATTTATCATTTTTAGATATTATCTGCTGACTTACTGGCATGACAGTTTGGAACTGAGCTCAGTTATACAAGCTCCCTTTATCACCTCTTCTTCTCCAAATACAGTCAGAGCATATTTTAGTTCTTCCTTTGATTTTCTTTGTATTTCTTTCCTTTGCATGTTTTAAGCTTTCCCCAAATGTCTGGTGATCTTTTATTACCATATTTAAGAATGAAGCACTATGGTAAATGGATGAAGTTGGAAAATATCATGCTAAGTGAAATAGGCCAAGTCCAAAAAAACCAAAGGCTGAATGTTTTCTCTGATAAGTACATGACAATATATAACGAATGAGGGGGTGATGGGGGGAAGAGAAGAATGAACTTTGGATGGTGTAGAGGAAAAAGGGATGGGAGAGGGTGGGGATGGAAAAACAGTAGAATGAAACAGACAGTATTACACTATATATATGTATGATTACATGAATGGCGTGAATCTACATTGTGTACAACCATAGAAATGAAAAGTTGTACCCCATTTGTGTACAATGAATCAAAATGTGTCTGTAAAAATAAAAAATATTTTAATTAAAAAATAAAAATAAGCAAGAAAAAAATTGCAAAAAAAAGAATGAAGCATTAGAAAAATGTACTGAGGACTGTATGTGCTTGGTAGGTCTTGTTGACTGGTTGGATTTCATTCACCTTAGGGTGAATAGGCTATTGTCCTAGGAACCACTAAATGTTAGCAGCCATCATGTTTGCACTCAAGAGTTAATACTACTTCTGCTCTCAATTCTCCTTGCATCATTCACTAAATTTATTTGAAGGGCAATCTGCCCATTTAAAAATTTTCTTTTCTTTTTTTTTTTTTTTTGTACCGGAGATTGAACCCAGGGGTGTTTAACCACTGACCTTCATCCCCAGCCCTTTACTACTTTACTATTTATTTATTTATTTATTTATTTAGAGACAGGATGTCACTAAGTTGTTCAGGACCTCACTTAGTTACTGAGGCTGGCTTTGAATTTGGTATCCTCCCACCTCAACCTCCCAAGTTGCTAAAATTCTTGGCATGCACCACCATGACCAGGTTAAAATTTTCACTGTATTAATATTCTTCCTGTTGTTGTTGTTCATTTTGCTTAGATGCTAGACAGCTGCTGGACATTCTGTGGGAGGGATGGGGAAGTGATGCTTCCTCTGAAACAACTTGATAATCCCCCTATTTTCACTTCCGCTGACCCTGGTGTCTCCCAGCAATCCAGGCAGGATACGCTACATCTGTGGCAACACCTATTCTAGGCCACCAGGCCCTCTTCCCCACCACACCTGTCATCAGCCTTCCATCCTGTACCTTATTGAAATCCTTCATATATTGAGCCCTGCTACCATCACTACACACTCCTAACTACCTATGGTCTTTGTTATTGGCTGACATATATATATATGTACACACACACACACACACACACACACACACGTACATATATATATTTATACATATTTTTAAAATTTCTTTATTATCATTTTAATGGTGATATGCTTTGGATATATTTTCAGCGTGTGTCCCCCAAGGTTTCATATGTTGAAATTTAATTTCCATTGTGAGTTTATAAGAGGGTGAAAACTTAATTCAACTATAACATTTGGAGGTGGGGCCTTTGGGAAATGATTCAGTTAGAGAAGTCCATCAGGACAGAACACCCATGATTGAATCCTGCCGGCTTTATAAGAAGAGTGAGAGAAGACTAGAAGAGAAACACATATGTATTCCCTGTTTCTTACCATATGATGCCCTGCACCACCTTGGGACTCTGCCAGCAAGAAGGGATATCACCAGATACAGTCCCTAAGACTTTGCACCTCCAAAACCATAATCCACTTTTTTTTTTTTTTTTTTTCAGTACTGGCAATTGAACCCAGGGGCTCTTAACCAAAAGCATCCCTAATCCCGTTTTGTATTTTATTTAGTGACAAGTTCTCACTAAGTTATTTAGTGCCTCGCTAAGCTGCTGAGGCTGGCTTGGAACTTGCAATCCTCCTGCCTCAGCCTCCTGAGCTGCTGGGCTTACAGGCATGTGCCACCGTGCCTGGCTTCCATAAATCACTTTATAAAGTAATCTACCTCCAGTAATTCATTATAATAATGCAAAATGGACTAAGGCAAAAATAGTCTTAGTAGGGACAACAAATAAGCTGAGTTCATCTTGAATTGAAAGTTTACAACATAATTGGACTTCAACGTGCACAATTTGAAGTGCATACTTTGAAAACTCTCATGAAGTGATTTTGATTACATACACACACATACCCCACCTCCACCACACTCCCTTGGAGAGTCCCTGTGACTTGAAAATAGCTAAAGACATTTTTTAAAATCCTAATTAAAAGGGGATAAAAAATGTTAAAAAAATAGTACACCCTAACTAAAACAGGTTAATTCTAGGAATGCCAGATGATTCAATATTAGGAAATTTACTAATTCCTACTGTAATTCATTACATTAATAGGTCACAGAAGTAAGTTTGTATAGTTTTCCTCATAAATGCTAGATAGGCATACCATAACATCTGATACCCATTTTTTATTTTATTCTGTTTCTTTACAGTGCTGGGGATTGAATCCAGAGCCTTACCTATACTAAACATGCACTCTACAACTGAGCTGCACCCTCAGCCCATTTTTTATTTTAAAATTTCTTTGTAAAACAAAAAGAATGAAATATAGCATGATAAAAATATATTATGTCCAGTGAGGTGGGTGGTGGTGATGATTGTACAATAATGCAAATGCACTTCATCCCAATGAACTGTATGCTTAAAAATGATTAAAATGATAAATTTTATATCATGTATATTTGACCACTACAAATTACATATATAATATGTATGTGTATGTGTGTGTGTGTATATATATATATACATTTATATATTTACATACTGCTTAAGGTCAGCATCATACTTACTGGGAAAACAGTTACAGTGTTCTCAGTTGAGACTGAGATAAGATTATTATTGGTATTATTTAACCTTAACCTGGAGATATTAGCTAACATAATTAGACAAAACAAATGAAATAGGAACTGAGAAGGTAAAAATCATCATTACTGACATTTTTTTAAAAATATTTTTTAGGTTGTCAATGGACTTTTATTTTTATTCATCTATTTATTTGCGGTGCTGGGAATTGAACCCAGTGCCTCACATGTGCTAGACAAGTAGGCAAGTGCTCTACCACTGAGCCACAACCCCAGCCCCTCATTACTGACATTTGATACAATCATACACTTAGAAAATCAAAAGGATCAACTAAAATTATTTTAATTAAGATAATCCAATACAATGTATTTTAATAATAGTAATAAAAGGAGAAATCTACAAAATTAATATATAACCTTCATATAACAGGTAGAAGAGCTATTGGAATAAAAGACTCCATTTATACAAGTCATGAAAAAGATAAAATACCTAGGAATGCACTTAAAATATTTGCATGATCTATATGAAGAAAACTTGTTAATGTTCCAAGGGGCACAAAAGACAAAAATGGGAAGAAATTGCACATTTTTGGATAAGAAAAATCAGTATCATAGAAATGGTTCATTTTCCCTAAATCAATATATAACTTTAATGCAAGCTCAATTTTTAAAATGCCAATAGAATTTCCTCTGGAAATACACAAACTCTTTCTAGAGTATGTGGGTGGGGGGGAAAGAAAGCAATTAAGAGTAGACAGGAGGGCTGAGGTTGTAGCTCAGTGGTAGAGCGCTTGCCTAGCATGTGTGAGGCACTGGTCTCGATTCTCAGCACCACATAAAAACATAAACAAATAAAATAAAGTTAAAAAAAGTTTCTTTTTTAAAAAAAAAGAGTAGACAGGAAATTTTTTCAAAAGAAAATGAAAGGGAAGTAGATATACAAAATATTAAAATTTATTACAAAGCTAACACCATGTGATGATGCATGAATAAACAGATCCCTTCAATAGAATAGGAGGTCCATAAATTTGATAATTACATAGAAATTTAGTATATGATAAAAATTACATTGTCAAAAGCAGTGTAGAAATGCCAGATTATTCAATAAATTATATTGGGAATACTGGTGAACATATGGTGGTTTCATACCCCTCGCCTATTACAAATAGATCCAAGATTTAAATGTCAAAAATAGAACCATAAAATAGTAGAAGGAAGCATACAAGCACTGTTTTATGATTGCAGAATGGCCTGAGTCCAAAACTTAGAGTCATAAAAGAAATGATTGATATCAATGACAATAAATTAAATAGTTTTGTATAGCAAATATCACCGGAAGCAAAGTCAAAAGACAAATAACAAACTGGGAAAAAAAATGATTGCAACTCATATGACATATATAAAGGGCTTTTCCATATTAAAAAAAAAAATACTAACAGCCTAAAAGAAAGATGGGTGGGGGCTGGGGCTGGGGCTCAGTGGTAGAGCGCTTGCCTCGCATGTGTGAGACACTGGGGTCGATCCTCAGCACCACATAAAAAAATTAGGACTGGGGATATAGCTCAGTTGGTAAAGTGCTTGCCTCCGACATAAAAGGCCCTGGGTTCAATCCCCAGCACCACAAAAAAAAAAAAAAAAAAAAAAAAGAACTGAAGAAAGATGTGTGGAGGCTATAAGCAGGCAGTTCACAGACAGGCAAACACAAATAGCTCTGAAAAAGCATGAAAAGATGGTCAACCTCATGCATCATAAGATAAATAAATAAATAATAAAATGACACTAAGAAATTCCCTTGACTTAGATTACCAAGCTCCAAAAATTTGAAATCCAATAATTGGCAAAGATGTTAGGCAACAGGCTATCTCAAACATTGCTGGTTGGAGCCATAAATTGGGAAGACACCTGGGAGGGAACAAATGACAATGCCTGTCAAAATTATAAATGCACACAGCAATTCCACTTCTAGGAATTTATCACACATTCTTAATATGCATGGAAAGGCATAGGTAGCCTTGTTTGTAACACTAAGAAGTTTGGAAAGAATCTAAATATCCCTTATTAGGGGATAAAAAAAATTATGCCATACACGTACCGTAGAATACTACACAGCCATCAAAATGAACTAGGTAGCTCTTGGATATCAATGTGGAGTAATCTTTATGTCATATTGTTAAGAGAAAAGTAAACTATAGAACACTATGTTTAATACACTATCACTTGTGGAATTATATTTGCTTATGTATGAAAAAATCTCTGCATAAGAAATTGATTTGATTTCTTGCTTCTGAGGAGAGTAGGTGGCTGGTTGGATGGGAAAGTCACTCTACTTTGGTACCTTTTGAATTTTGAATCCTGTCAAAGTATTACCTATCAAAAAAAATAAAAAATAAAAAGAGAATTTAATAAAATAAACTAGACCTCAAATCAACTCATTCCTTTCCATTTCCACTGACTTAAATGGCTTCTCCATACAAGGATTTTCCCCTATTTTTCCAAGTAGTTTCCTATCTCACCACAATTTATAATTACAGATATCATTTTCTTTCATTCATTCATTCATTTGTTACTGGTCACCTCGGGGCAGGAAATTCTTAATGATTATTTCATTACTGTAAACCCAGAACTTAGACCAGTGTGTGTGACTCAATGTTTATAAATGATTGAAAGTTTACAGAGAATGAGATTGTCTCAGAGTAAGGTGAATCAGGGCAGACATCATTGCCTTCCTTTTCTAGATCATTGCTACAGGGGAAGCCTCTAAGATTTTCATTAGGTTCTCAAAGGGATCTATGGACACACCTCCACCAAATTAGTTTATGTCCAAAATTCATCTATTGTGACTCCAGAAGCTCTTAAGAGAGAGTAGAGTTGGTGAGAAATCTAAAACACTTGCTTTGGAATCATTAGCAGAAGCCATCATGGAAATGCATTCGCGGAAAGACACCTGCCCTAACACCTCAACACACCTCCTTATATACTTTAGGGTTTTTGAGAGGAACAAATTAGCAGTTGTTCAATAGACTGACTAGAAGGGAGATGAGGAGGAAGAATCTACCCTTGAAAAAATATCTGCAACATAATAGTTTACTTTCTTTAGCAGTCTCTCCACCCAATCCTGCCTTTTTTTTTTTTTTTTTCTTCCCAGAGACAAAGTCTTGCTCTGTTGCCCAGGCTGGCCTTGATCTCCTGGGCTCAAGTAATTCTCCTGTTTCAGTCTCCAAAATGGCTAGAACTACAGGTGTGCACCATCATGCCTGGCTTCTCTCCCCACCACTTGACAAAAGCTACCCTCAGGGCGAAACAACATGTGCTGTTCTAGAGGACAGTCTAGATGGAAACAGAACCAGCTAGAGCACTTATATCTATGTAGCTTTGGGCAAATCATATGCTGTGTCTGAGGCCTAGTTTTCTCATCCATAAAATAGGAGGAGTACCCAACTTTCAGGGTAGTGCCAGGCCCTTAAGCATTCAGTAATGGTGGTTATTATCATAACTCAGTGTTGTTTCCAGCCCAGGCCCTCAGCCAGATTCTCTTCTGTGGAGTAACTTGGAACTCTAGCAACAAAAACAGCAAAGAAATAGACCTAAGAACATGGAAATGGAATCATACAGTAAGTACCCTTTTTCATAAGGCTTCTTTCATTCAGCACAATATTTTGAAATTCATCTTATCTTAGGTATACTCTGTTCATGGACATCTAGATTGTTACCAGCTCTTACTTATTATAAATACAGCTACTAAGAATGTTCTTTGAAGAGACAGCATGCTTTAATTTCTCTTGAAAAAATGCCTACAAGTAGAATCGAAGGTCATAGGAAAGGTGCATATTTAACTTTTTAAAGAACTACCAAATCTTTTGGTCGTGCCATTTCCTGATCCTATCTCAACACTGTGTGAGAGTTCCAGTTGCTCCATAACCTCAACAACCAGAAGCAGGGGTTGTTCTAATCCAACTGTCACATGGAAGGATTTGCTAAAGTGAAAACTCTTTTCCAGGTCAACTTCCTCATTAGATTTTTAGGGCCTCACATGGCTCACAGTGACCCCATCTTCAATCTCTTATAGACTTTGAAGACAAGTAACCTCTACCTAGAGAGGAACTAACCTGAATTAATTTAGATGTGTTGAAAATACACAGAAGATGCATGGAAACATATGTCAAATCAGCCTCCCACCCATCATATGAATCACTGAGCCTTGAATTACTAGAATTAAAATAGACTGATCTATTTTAAATCTAATGCTCTGAATAAATATTTAAATGCTATTTGTTCTCATAGCCCCATGTTGACTAGATCTCTACATACTGTCCCTCATCTATTAGCTAAATCTCATTTCAAGAAGCCCTTTTCAGGTTTATTAAATCTAATGCAAGGGAGAAGTAAGAATTTCTATCCCTAACAAGCTTAATTTTGGAAAGACTATGCCTCACAAAATTTTATAGGATGAAGGGGGCTTCAGATTCACCTAGCCCCATGGATCTCCAACTCCAATGTGTCTAAGAAGTCACTGTAATTGTCGATCGGTTAGACTCAGACTCCGTTAGCCTGGGCCCAGGAAGTTTCCTCTTTTTATAAGCCTCCTCCCGATTCTCATGTGAGTTGTCTGAAGATCTCAGACTACATCTTGGGAAAAACTGATTTAATCTAACCACTTTTCTCCAGTGAAAAACCAATCGATGACAGGACAGTTAAAAATCATAACAAAATAAGAAAATAAATTGCCTTTATTTTTCCATTCTTGGAATCTCCAAGGACCAGCTTCCTTGGGTGGGGGACAAAAATTTTTGGTTCATTTAAAAATCTATTCGCAAAGCCTCTCCCATTGTACTGGTTCTCATTCTCAAGTTGTTAAAATTTGCTACTTTCTGAATATCACACAAGGATTAATTTCTAAGAGGTAGTTGCCTAGGTTCCAGAAATAGGACCTGGTACTCAGGCCACAGTGAGAGAGAAGGGGCTGGGGCCACACTTTTGGAATCTGGTCCTGCCTCAAGGCTAATGATGTACACATATATACCACAAGGTTCTGCTTTGTTAAGTTCTTCGCGTCAACAATAAATTATATTTTAAGCTCTACTCTAGGAAACAAGATGATATAAGGCAATGGTAAATCAGATATCTATGGTAAGTTTTTCCTAACACATACTCTCCCCCACTGAAAGCTTCCCTTTGTAATGAGGTTTCAGCTTAGCAACATAGCAGGGGATGTCTCTGCATTCACGATCCTCATTTGCCCAAGGCATGTTCAACTTAATGCATCAGAGTCTTAAAAATTACAATTGTTTATAAGTTCATAAATAATCCCTAAATAGGTAAAAATTCCTTTAGTCTTTGAGTAACATTTCCATAGGAAGAATTGGAGCATAGCCGCTTTTTAACAGGGTTCAATTACTACATTGGACTTAAAATGTCTAGCAGAAGAGGCATGTAAATAACAGCATATATATGTGTTGTGCTATTGTTTCTTTGTGAAAATTTGGGAGATTCATTCTTGATTTGTAGCAAGGGCTGATGGTCCCTGGGTGATATATCCAGTGATATTTGCAATCACCATGCAGATGTTCTCTATTGTTCTTCACAATGAAGTTGGCTCCATTTGCTTGTTTTATTCTGCTGCAGAGCATAAAATATATTATGTGATTATGCAGGTATCCCTCAATTGAAAGACCATGTGCATTCCAACAAAGTGTGCTGTAAAGTAAATTTAGATTAAATGAATCTAACTTACCCATTGACTTCTATTATAAAATCAGAAATTCATATTGCAGCGGCGGGAAAAATTGGTCCTTGGATGTAATACATTTATACTTAATAATGCAGCAGTGCCTGTAATGAGACATATTCAAAGGGAAAACAATAACTCTCTGATAAAATATTAACAATAATGCATTTGTACTGACTACAAGTCACATTATTTTAAAACCACTGTGAGTAGAACTATAAAACAGTGCCAGAATTCTAGAAGGCTTGATCGTCTGTTTCATACATGGTTTCCAAGAGGCAATCAACTATTAAACTTCCATTTCACCAGCATTAAACTGCACAACACTCCTAACTTTATGTCCAAAGTAATCAGTTTACCTTCTCTGCCCCATTTTGGGATGGTGAAGGAATATTAGAATTCTTCTGCCTTTGAGAATTCCATCTCATGGCTGGGGAAAAGGGAAGTGACTTAAATGCATTCATTCATTCATTTGAATTTTACTATGTCTCAGACACTCTGCTAGTCACCGGGGTTAAGAATGTGAAATGCGAGCTGATGAAATAGCTCATGTTGGAGAGTGCTTGCCTAGCATGCGCAAGGGCCGAGGTTCGCATCCCCGGACCCTCAGAAGAGAGTGGGGGTGAAGGGGGCGGGGAAAGAATGTGAAATGCACATTTCCTACTTTCAGGGAGAATAGCAGGAAAGCAGAAAATTACCCTCCTGTGCTCAGACAGAGTTAAGCACAAGAAGTTAGTTAATGCAGCCTATTGAATGCGCTCTGAAAAATGATGTTAGATTTGAGCATTTAATATAAGACCTCAAACTAGTGGTCCTATGATTAAAGCCAGCCTTAAAGTTAGTTTGATTTTGCCTACTTAAAGTTTTTTTAAAAAGAGTTAACATTGGTGAACTGGAAGAATTCACATACAAACAAAATATATTTTCTGATTTTTCTTGAAAAAGCAAATGATCTGATTTTAGGCATGCATTCCCATGTGGCAACATTTGGTAGAACTGAACAGTGGCTGTCCCTTTTTAGAATGTTCACTAACACAACCTTCCCCATTGCTACCTTTTGCTGCCCTATATTGTTATTTATATTGTTGTTTTTCTTGTAGTAGAACATTATTTTTTTAAATCTGTATCTGCATATGAAATCGAAAAAGGAAAGGTAAACCAAGATGGTCACCTGCTTCAAGAAAATGGGAGCGAGCATATTACTTCTATTTGGTCTTCACTCTGAAATACTTGATGTGAGGACCAGTAAGAAGTAGTCCAATGGATAATAAGGGGAGGAAATGGGAAGAACATAGCATCTGCATAATGATGACTGTGTGGCTAATGTATGGGATAGCAGATATTTCAGCATGTCCAGAAGGTGGGGGTATGATGGAAAAGCAACATATAAGCCAAGGAAGTCTAAACCGCCTTGTTCCAGCACAAAACTCTGTGATTAACAACTTTAAGAGGGTGATTCCACACCATCCAGACCTACTTCATTCTAGACAGTGAACCCAAGGTAACAATCTTACCTACATGATTTCAGTCCCAGGTAACATACATGATACTCCATTAAATTTGAATTTCAAATCAACAGTGAATGATTGTTAGCATACTATTTGGGAAATACTTATATATTTTTAAAAAAATATTCATTTATCTAAAATTCAAATTTAACAGAGTATCTTGTATTTTTATTTGCTAAATCCAGTGACATTTAATGGCTAGGACATATCAGAGCTCTATTTCTATTTTTTCTAACTTCTTTCTTTTTTCATATTAAAATGCAATGGTTAGATCATTACTTTAAAATAAAGATATCCTCAGAGGCATGCCAAAATAAACCTTGGCATGCCAGTGAAAATTAAACAATTTTTGTATTGACTTGCTTCTTGCCACATGTTCCCTTAACCTTCTTTAGATATCTTAACTCTCATCTATCTTGTACCCAGTACTATGACATTACTAAGGGAATCTCTAAGCTATTAATGACCTACGTATTGAAGAAAGAAGTGAACAGGTGAGAACAAGATAGAAAGACTCTAAAACAAGAGACCAACTCTGAATTAGTTTCCCACAACCAAAGTGGGAAGATCAACTCCAAAAATTTTAGGGACCTCAACAAGAAATGATACCAGTGATTACCTGATGAATTTTAAGATCTTAGTAAAGCATCATTTATATATTATTTACCCAAAGTGTGATTTAAGTAAGCTCAGACACTTTTTTCTTACAATTTTTCAAAAGCCCTTTAAGTGAAGATGAGCTCAGTATTGCATTAAGAAGTGATCTCCAGGATGTATTGTTAAGGGGAAAAGCAAGGAGAAATGGAGAGGGAAGACTATTTATATGTAGCAACACGCTTCTGTTTTCAAAAACAATGAAGCAAACACCAAAAACTAATTTAAAAATGGTACCTTATAGGAGAAGGAAAAGTGAAAGCGAGATCTTTCTGAATAGATCTTTTCATAGATTTGACTCTGATAACAAGCAAATAAATGCTTTATATATTTTTTTAAAAATTACATTAAGATGAAAAAAGGCAATCCCTAAATATGAAAAGAAAAACAAAACAAAAATGAAACAAAGGAATCAGATGCATCTGAAGTTTCTGAAGTAACTCCAGAGAATTATCTCAAGTGTCTTTAAAAGAGTGCTTTGAAGGTGCAACTTCTGAAATGGCAGAATAAGGACCTCTGTAAATCTGTAATTTCATAAAGCAATCTGAACAAAAGCAACAGCTGTCAAAATCAACTTTTTTTCACAACCTGGAAATCAACCAAAAGCTTATAACAATCTGAAGAATATTCATTCAAGAAAAACTCCTAAACCTTGATAAGAATAAAAATCTTGTGAAGATTTAAATTGTCATATACCACTTCCTAACATCTGCAGAACACTCCATCCAACAGCAGAATATACATTCTTCTCAAGTACACATGGAACATTCTAGAAAATAGATCACATGTTAGGCCACATTTAAAAAGGAGAGAAATCATATAAAGCATGTTTTCTAACCATAATGGAATGAAATCATAAATCAATAGCAGAATATATTTACATAATGGAGTTTTACTCGGCCATAAAGAAGAATGAAATTATGGCATTTACTGGTAAATGGATAGAACTGGAGAACATCATGCTAAGGGAAATAAGTCAGACTCAAAAAGTCAAGGTTCAAATGTTTTTTTCTCATATGTGGAAGCCAGAGCAAAGTAAGGTAAAATTTGAAAAGGTGAGGAGGTTGCATCTCAAGAGGATATAGGGAAAATCAGTGGAGTAAAAGAAGATAGAGGGATTGAGGGGTAGGGAGGAAGGATGGGAAGGAGGAGAAAATGCGGAATGAATTTGACAAAATTATGCTATGTATATGTATAAATATATCACAGTTGATTCCACATTTATGTATATCTATAAAGTATCAATTTAAAATAAAAACTAAATAAATAGGAGAAAGAGCAGTAGAGTAGAGGGAGAGAAATGGGGGAGGGAGGAGGGAAAGGAAAGGGAGGGACTGGAGACTGAAATGGAGCAAATTAAATTCCTTGCAAGTATGATTATATCAAAATAAATTCAACCATTATGTATAACTATAATGTGCTAATAAAACATTTTTTAAAAATAAAATTGAGAAATCAAAAAATGTGAAAATTGAACAACACACACCTAAATAACCAGAGAGTCAAAGAAGAAATCAGAGTTAGATGTGGTGGCACATACCTGTGATCCCAGCAACTCAGGATGCTGAGGCAGGAGGATCGCAAGTTCAAAGCCAGACTCAGCAACGTAGTGAGGCCCTAAGCAACTTAGTGAGACCCTGTCTCAAAATAAAAAATGAAAAGGTTCAGAGATGTCGCTCAGTGGTTAAGCACCCCTGGATTCAATCCCCAGTACCAAAAAAGAAGAAGAAGAAGAAAAGGAGAAGAAAGAAAAGGAAGAAAGAATAAATCAGAAGGGTGATTAGAAAACACTTTGAGACAAATGGAAATAAAAACACAACATATTAAAAGTTATTAGATGCAGATAAAGCAGTGCTTAGAAATTCATAACACTTACATTAGAAAAGTAAAATGATACTGGCAAATTGCATAAAGAACATATTAAAAAGATAGTGCATCATGATCAAGTGGGGTTCATCCCAGGGATGCAAGGTTGGTTCAGCACCTGGAAATCAATAAATGTAATTCACCACATCAACAGACTTAAAGTTAAGAATCATATGATTATCTCAATAGATGCAGAAAAAGCACTTGACAAAATTCAGCATCTGTTCATGCTCAAACCACTAGGAAAACTAGGGATAGTAGAAACATACCTCAACATTGTAAAAGCTATAAATGCTAAACCCAAGGCCAACATCATTTTAAATGGAGAAAAATTGAAAGCATTCCCTCTAAAAACTGGAACAAGAGAGGGATGCCCTCTTTAACCATTCCTAATCAACATAGTTCTTGAAACCCTAGCCAGAGCAATTAGACAAAAGAAAGAAATGAAAGGGATACAAATAGGAAAAGAAGAGCTCAAACTATCCCTATTTGCCCATGACATGATTCTATATTTAAAAGACCCCAAAAAATCCACAAGAAAGTTTCTGGAACTCATGAAAGAATTCAGCAAAATAACAGGATATAAAATTAACACCCGCCAGGCAAGGTGGAGCAGGCCTGTAATCTCAGGGGCTCAGGAGACTGAGGCAGGAGGATTTCGAATTCAAAGCCAGTTTCAGCAAAAGCAAGGCACTAACCAACTCAGTGAGACCCTGTCTCTAAATAAAATACTAAATTGGGCTGGGGATGTGGCTCAGTGGTCAAGTACCCCTGAGTTCAATTCCTGGTACAAAAAAAAAAAAAATTAACACCCATTAATCAGTTGTGTTCCTACATACCAATGACGAATCAGCTGAACAGGAAATCAGGAAAACTATCCCATTCACCATAGCCTCAGAAAAAAAAAAATTGGAAATCAATCAACAAAAGAGGTGAAACACCTCTACAATGAAAACTACAGAACACTAAAGAGAGAAATTGAAGAAGTCCTTACAAGATGGAA
This sequence comes from Sciurus carolinensis, assembly GCF_902686445.1. Taxonomy (NCBI): domain Eukaryota; kingdom Metazoa; phylum Chordata; class Mammalia; order Rodentia; family Sciuridae; genus Sciurus; species Sciurus carolinensis. The sequence continues at coordinate 37,124,337 of NC_062232.1, forward strand.
AGATCTCCCATGTTCTTGGATAGGCAGAATTAATATTGTCAAAATGGCCATTCTACCAAAAGTACTATACAGATTCAATGCAATCCCCATCAAAATACCAATGGCTTTCTTCGTAGAATAAGAAAAAGCAGTCATGAAATTCATTTGGAAAAAATAAGAGACTCAGAATAGCCAAAGCAATCCTTAGTGAGAAAAGTGAAACAAGAGGCATCACAATACTAGACCTTAAATTATACTACAGAGATATAGTAGCAAAAACTGCATGATATTGGCACCAAAACAGTCATGTAGACCAATGGTACAGAATAAAAGACACAGAGACACACTCGCATAAATACAACTATCTCATACTAGACAAAAGAGCTGTAAACATACATTGAAGAAAAGATAGCCTCTTCAACAAATGGTGCTGAGAAAACTGGAAATCCATATGCAGCAAAATAAAATTATGCCCCTATCTCTCACCCTGCACAAAACTCAACTCAAAGTAGATCCAGCACCTAAGCATTAGGTCAGAGACCCCACATCTACTAGAAGAAAGTGTAGGCCCAAATCTCCATCCTGGTGGCTTAGGAACCAAATTCCTCAACAAGTTGAATATTCATATATGAACATAGGAAAGTTATGTCTGATTCATTCACTGTCTTTCTTATTTCCATTCCCTTCCCTTCCCTTCATTTCCCTTTGTTTAATCCTATGAACTTCTATTCTTCTCCCTCTCCTCTTACTGTGTTTTAGCATCCATATATCAGAGAGAACATTTGGCCTTTGTTTTTTGAGGACTGGCTTATTTACTTATCATGATAGTCTCCAGTTCCATTCATTTACCCACAAATACCATAATTTCATTCTTCTTGAAGGCTGAGTAATATTCCACTGTGTATATATAACACATTTTCTTTATCCATTCATCTGTTGAAGGGCATCTAGGTTGGTTCCATAGTTTATTTATTGTGAATTGAGCTGCTATAAACATTGATGTGGCTGCATCACTGTAGTATGCTGATTTTAAGTCCTTTGGGTATAGGCCAAGGAGTGGGATAACTGGGTCAAATGGTGGTTCCATTCCAAGTTTTCTGAGGAATCTCCATATTGCTTTCCAGAGTAGATGCACCAATTTGCAGTCCTACCAACAATGCATGAGTGAACATTTTTCCCCACATTCTCACCAACATTTATTATTACTTGTATTCTTGATAATTGCCCAGAGTGAAGTGCTTTTATACTCTACAACATGGATGAACCTTGAAAGTATTATGCTATATTAAAGAATTCATTCACAAAAGATCATATATTTTGTGATTGCATTTATATGAAATATCCACAATAGGCAAAACTACAGAGACACAAAGTAGATCAGTGGTTTCTTGGGGCAGGAGGTAAGATGGCAGAAAGGGGTAGGAACTGTTAAGGCATATGGGTTTGGTTTTTTTTTTTTTTTTTCTTGCTCTTTTTAGTTATACATGACAGTAGAATTCATTTTGATATAGTTATACAAGCATGGAATATATCTTATTCTAATTAGGACCCCATTCTTATGGATGACTATGGTAGTGGGATTCACCATGATGTATGGGGTTTCTTTTGGGGGTGATAAAAATGTTCTAAAATTAGACTGTGCAAAATAAATAAGTAAATATTAGACTGTGCTGTTGGTTGTATAATTCCATGAATACACTGTAATTCTCTGAATCATATACTTGAAATGAGTGGATTATGTATTATGTGACTTATATCTCAGGAAAATGTTAAAGAAATAAAAAAAGTCAAAAATCTCAATAATTTAGCTTAATCTCTGGTAGTGTATAGGTTAAGGACAAAGCAAATAGCAAAGAATAATAAAACTGAATTTGGTCCTCTTATTTTAATAACAATATCAATATGATTATGTGGAATTTAGTAATATTATACATTTAATAATTATGCAATTTAGTAAAATTATTCATATTATTATGCATAAAATGGAATGAAGTTGCATTATGGTTATGAAGAACCAAGTTCTATAGCATAAAAGAAAACAAATATAAAATTAAGAGGAAATTCTGTAATTTTAAACTTAAGTTGGAAATATCAATAAAAACATTCCTTTTTTCTTTCTGAAAAATACACATTTCCTCGTTCTGGTCACTAAAAATGGAGGGAAAATTATGATAACCCAGTGCCCAGATCATGACCTTTAAATCTGCTTTCACTAAAAAGAGAGGGCTCCTTAAAGGAAAAACCAATTTCCATACTAGGGCAGGAAATTTTCAAGATTTGCTTGAAACACTTTATCATATAACAAATGGAATTACCAAAGACTACTGCGCTCTTATCAAAATAACACAGGAACAATTTGAAGGCATTTACATTGATGAAACTTGGCATGATTTGAGCATCAAAAGAATAGTGTTAGGGGTTGAGGATGTGGTTCAGAGGTAGAGTAAGCACTGAAAAAAAAAAAGTAGTGTAATTGGTTAAAACACATCAAATATACATAAATCCATTTGTCATAAAGATGTTAATAAAAACAAATTTTATTAGTCATATTTTCTAGAGTATCAGCTTATCATTTTGAAAACTGACATATAGACCTATGGTAGGCAGAATTCTAAAGATGGCCTCCCCAAATTCCTACCTAGAGCTAATTTAAACATTACTCTAGGTACTGCCACAAAAATAACTATATGTAATCAAACTCCTCAATTAGTCAATCTCAGAATACTGAAATTTTCTGGAGTGGGCTTGACCCAATTAGGTAAGCCCTTCAAAAATAGAGAATTGTCTCCAGCTGGTGGCAGATGAGAAATGAGTACCTTGAACTGAGAGAAGGACCCAACAATCATCTGGTTTGAAGATGGAGGGAGCCACATGAGAAGGAATGTACAGGTGGCTTCCAGGAGCAGAGAGTGGTAATTGCCAATAGCGAAGAAACAGGGACCTCAGATCTATCATAGCAAGAATCTGGATTCTGACAAAACTTAATTGAGCTTGGAAGAGGATTCTTTTCCAATGTCTCCATTTAAGACTCTAGCCAATTCAACACCTTAATTTCAGCCTTGTGAGACCCAAAATGGAGCTTGACTAGACTATTAACCTCCAGAACTGTGAGATAAAAAAATGAATGTTGTTTTAAACTACTATGTTTGTGGTGATTTATTATGTAGCAATAGAAAAGTAATACAGAGGCAACAAATCAAGCATGTATCCTGCTTTTCCAGAACAAACCGTATATCAAGGTAATGAAGTAATTAGTGGGAGAACATTCTTCTTTGTTTATTTAGTTTATTATGTGTCTTTTTTATTATAGTCATCCTAGAGAGTGCAAAGTGGTATTTCATTGTGGTTTTGATTTGTGTTTCCCTGATGGCTATTGATGTTTATCATCTTTTCAGGTGCATGTTGGCTATTTGTAAATCATCTCTGAAGAAATGTCTATTCAGATCCTTTGCCCATTTTAAAACTGGGTTATTTTTTATTGGTGCACTATAGTTATAAATAACGGTGGGATTTGTTGTTACATGTTTGTATCTGCACACAATATAGCAATATAATTTGACCAATATCACTCCCCAGCATTTCCTCTTTCCCTTCTCTCTTCCCTCCCCCTCGTCCCTTTCCTCTATTCTACTGAACTCCCTTCGATTTTCCTAAGACCCAAACACACACATCTTTCTTTTCCTTTTTCCTCTCTAGCTTTCATACATAAGAGAAAACATATGACCAATGTCTTTCTGAGTTTGGCCTACTTCACTTAACATAATGAGAATATTCCTCTTTATAAAATAATCTTAGGCAATAAATGTTAAAGAATGCTAGACAGGATATTGCCATCTGCAGCCCCAAATGAAATTATGGATCTAGGCAATGATCATCAATGACTGCTAAAACCATCAGGTGAAAGACTGAATCAAACTGACAGTACCTAAGCCCTCTGATCAATCTTAACTTTACACACTTAACTCTTCTGTTGATATGATAGGAAGCCTATAGTTCTACCTATGTAGTATCCTTGCCAAAAGAATTTAACCTGAATCTAGTCCAGTTTCCACACAAAAAATATGGGGATAGAGCTAGAAGAACATGTTAAATCATACTACAAGGATGGAATAAGCTAAATGTAGAATGTAAGAATTATCCTAAAGTAATGACCCCAAAAAGACTTAATAGGTATTTCAACCAAATAAATGTGTAGACAGTTTGGAGACAGTTTGGATTCTGATTCAAACAAACTGACTAAAATTTTTTAGAAACATTTGGGGAAAGTTGAACACAGATGGAATGTTAATAAGTCCCAAGTTTTCAACTCTGAATATTTCAATGAAATTGACACAGGTGCATTAAAACAGATTGGAAAACATAGTCTAGAGCTTATATATTCTTTATTATTATTAAGAATGAAAATACAACTTCAAGATGGTGAATTAGAGGGTGACTGCATTTCATGTTGCTCTAGGACTCGGGATTTAAGAAGAGGAAGTATTGATAGACTCAGGACCAACTCAGAGCCGCTGGGTGAGGCTCTCCCACTGGGCGAGGCTCCCCTGACAGGGCGGTAGTCCTGGAATGCAGGGAACTTCGTGGGGTAGAGTTGCCCAGCGAGATTCCCCTGCTGGATTGCTGAACCCAGACAACCAGGAGCATTGTAGAGGAGGGCCTCCCAGCAGAGACTCTGGCGCAGAGTGAGGGTCCCAGGCCTGGGTAGCAGGACCAGACCCCAGGGAATGTTGCAGAGGTGGGCTGCCCAGCAAAAGACTCACTTGCAGGGTCAGGATCCCTGGCCCAGGAGGTAGGTCCGAATCCCTGGGAACATCACAGAGGAGGGCTGCCTAGCCCAGGTGGTAGTTCAGAACCTAAGGGAATTTCTTGGAGGAGCGAGACTTCCCCACTGGGTGGGTGTTCCCTGCTAGGCGAGGCTTTTCCACCAGGGCGGTAGAACCAGAGGCACAGGCCCAGACCAGACATGCCCCAGCCCGCAGTCTAGTCCCCCTTTGACTGACTGTAGGTCAAAAGTGCAGGTGCGTCTGCCCATTAGCAAGGGAATATACCCCACCTAAAGGCCACCACTCCTAGAGGGGCAGCTTTCTTGTAGAGCACTGCATTATCAAGTTTCTCCAAGACTTCAGGCTACTGAGGGCTAGGAGATGAGTTATTGGAAATCTACAGAGACAATATTAGTCAATAGAGGAAATCTGCAATATCCCAGAGTATCACTATTAGAGGGATAGATACCGGAACAACATGAGAAAACAAGGGAAGAAAATGTCCCAAACAAACCTAGATGGTATAGCAATAAAATTCAATGACAGCATGGCAGAAGAAATGTCAGAAAGGGAGTTCAGAATGTACATAATTAAAATGATCAGAGAAGCAAATGATGAGATGAAAGAACAAATGCAGGCATTGAATGATCGCACCAATCAACAGTTAAAAGAGCAAATACAGGAAGCAAAAGATCATTTCAATAAAGAGTTAGAGATACTGAAAAAAAAAACAAAACAGAAATCCTTGAAATGAAGGAAACAATAAACCAAATTAAAAACTCCATAGAAAGCATAACCAATAGGATAGAACACCTGGAAGACAGAACCTCAGACACTGAAGATGAAATATTTAATCTTGAAAACAAAGTTGAACAAACAGAGAAGATGGTAAGAAATCATGAACAGAATCTACAAGAATTATGGAATATCATGAAAAGGCCAAATTTAAGAATTATTAGGATTCAGGAAGGCACAGAGAAACAAACCAAAGGAATGAACAATCTATTCAATGAAATAATATCAGAAAATTTCCCAAATCTGAAGAATGAAATGAAAAATCAAGTCCAAGAGGCTTATAGGACTCCAAATACACAAAATTACAACAGACTCACACCAAGGCACATTATAATGAAAACACCTAACATACAAAATTAAGACAATTTTAAAGGCTGCGAGAGAAAAGAACCAAATTACATTCACGGGGAAACCAATATAGATCAGCAGATTTTTCAACACAGACCCTAAAAGCTAGAAGGGCCTGGAACAATATTTTTCAAGCTCTGAAAGAAAGTGGATGCCAACCAAGAATCTTATACCCAGCAAAACTCACCTTCAAATTTGACGATGAAATAAAATCCTTCCATGATAAACAAAAGCTAAAAGAATTTACAAAAAGAAAGCTGGCATTACAGAACATTCTCAGCAAAATATTCCATGAGGAAAAGATGAAAAACAACCATGTAAATCAGCAAAGGGAGGAACTAGCCTAAAGGAATAATCAAATAAAGGAGAAAGCAAGTCATGTCAAAAAACAAAAACAAAAATGAGCCAAATGACTGGGAATACAAATCATATCTCAATAATAACCCTGAATGTTAACGGCCCAAACTCATCAATCAAAAGATATAGACTGGGCTGGGGAGATAGCTCAGTTGGTAGAGTGCTTGCCTTGCAAGCACAAGGCCCTGGGTTCGATCCCCAGCACCGCAAAAAAAAAAAAAAAAAAAAAAAAGATATAGACTGGAAGATTAGGTTAAAAAGAAAGATCCAACAATATGCTGCCTGCAAGAGTCTCATCTCATAGAAAGAGATACCCATAGACTAAAGGTGAAAGGATGGGGAAAAACATACCATGCACATGGACTCAGCATAAAAGCCGGAGTATCCATCCTCATATCAGATAATGTGGACTTCAAGCCAAAGGTAGTCAGAGGGGATAAAGAAGAACATTTCATACTGCTTAAGGGAAGCATAAATCAGCAAGTCATAACAATCATAAACATCTATGCCCCAAACAGTGGTTCATCCATGTACGTCAAACAAATCCTTCTCAATTTTAGAAACCAAATAGACCATAACACAATAATACTAGGTGATTTTAACACACCTCTCTCACCACTGGACAGATCTTCGAAACAAAAATTGAACAAAGAAACCATAGATTTCAACAACACAATCAATAATTTAGACTTAACAGACATTTATAGAATATATCATCCAACAAAGAGAGAATACACTTTCTTCTCAGCGGCACATGGATCCTTCTCAAAAATAGACCATATATTATGCCACAAAGCTACGGTTAACAAATACAAGAAGATAGAGATACTACCTTGTATTCTATCAGATGATAATGGATTGAAATTAGAAATAAATAACAGAATAAAAAGCAGAAACTATTCCAACAGATGGAGATTAAATGATACGCTATAGAATGATGAATGGATAACAGAAGACATCAGGGGGGAAATAAAAAAATTCTTAGAGGTAAATGAGAACAAAGATATATCATATCAAAATCTCTGGGGTACTATGAAAGCAGTACTTAGAGGAAGATTTATTTCATGGAGCGCATTCAATAAAAGAAGAAAAAATCAACAAATAAATGACCTAACACTACAGCTCAAAGCCCTAGAAAAAGAAGTACAGATCAAAACCAAAAGTAGTAGAAGACAGGAAATAGTTAAAATCAGAGCTGAAATCAATGAAATTGGAACAAAAGAAACAATCGAAAAAATTGACAAAATAAAAAGTTGGTTCTTTGAAAAAATAAACAAAATTGATAAACCCCTAGCCACACTAACGAAGAGAAGGAGAGATAAAACTCAAATTACTAAAATTCAGAATTAACAAGGAAATATCACAACAGACACAATTGAAATACAAAACATAATTAGAAGCTATTTTGAAAATCTATACTCCAACAAAATAGAAAATCTTGAAGACATCAACAGGTTTCTAGAGACATATGAATTACCTAAACTGAACCAGGAGTACATACACAATTTAAATAGACCAATTTCAAGTAATGAAATAGAAGTCATCAAAAGCCTACCAACAAAGAAAAGTCTGGGACCAGATGGGTTCTCAGCTGAGTTCTGCAAAACCTTAAAGAAGAGCTCATTCCAATACTCCTCAAAGTATTCCATGAAATAGAAGAGGAGGGAAACCTTCCAAACTCATTCTATGAAGCCAATATCACCCTGATACCTAAATCAAACAGAGACACATCGAGGAAAGAAAATTTCAGACCAATATCCTTAATGAACATCGACGCAAAAATTCTCAACAAAATTTTAGCAAATTGCATACAAAAGTATATTAAAAAGATAGTGCACCATGATCAAGTGGGTTTTATCCCAGGGATGCAAGGTTGGTTCAACATCCAGAAATCAATAAATGTAATTCAACATATCAACAGACTTAAAGTCAAGATCACATGATTATTTCAATAGATGCAGAAAAAACATTTGATAAAATACAGCACCCCTTCACACTCAAAACACTAGAAAAAATAGGAATAGTGAGAACATTCCTTAACATTGTAAAAACCATCTATGCTATGCCCATGACCAATATCATTCTAAATGGTGAAAAACTGAAAGCATTCCCTCTAAAAATTGGAACAAGGCAGGGATGCCCTCTTTCACCACTTCTATTCAACACTGTCCTTGAAACTCTAGCCAGAGCAATTAGACAGACCAAGGAAGTTAAAGGGATACAAATAGGAAAAGAGGAACTCAAACTATCCCTATTTGCTGATGACATGATTATATATTTAGAGGAACCAGAAAATTCCACCAGAAAACTTTTAGAACTCAAAGTGAATTCAGTAAAGTAACAGGATATAAGATCAATGCTCATAAATCTAATGCATTTTTATACATAAGTGATGAATCTTCAGAAAGAGAAGTTAGGAAAACTACCCCATTCACAATAGCCTCAAAAAAAATAAATAAATAAAATACTTGGGAATCAATCTCACAAAAGAGGTGAAAGACCTCTACAATGAGAACTACAGAACACTAAAGAAAGAAATTAAAGAAAACCTTAGAAGATGGAAAGATCTCCCACGTTCTTGGATAGGCACAATTAATATTGTCAAAATGGCCATACTACCAAAAGTGCTATACAGATTCAATGCAATTCCAATTAAAATCCCAATGACGTACCTCATAGAAATAGAGCAAGCAATCATGAAATTCATCTGGAAGAATAAAAAACCCAGAATAGCTAAAGCAATCCTTGGCAGAAAGTGCAAAGCAAGGGTTATCACAATACCAGATCTTCAACTCTACTACAAAGCAATAGTAACAAAAACGGCATGGTATTGGTACCAAAATAGACAGGTAGGTCAATGGTACAGAATAGAGGACATGGACACAAACCCAAATAAATACAATTTTCTCATACTAGACAAAGGGTCCAAAAATATGCAATGGAGAAAAGATATCCTCTTCAACAAATGGTGCTGGGAAAACTGGAAAACCATATGCAACAGAATGAAATTAAATCCCTATCTCTCACCCTGCACAAAAATCAACTCAAAATGGATCAAGGACCTTGGAATCAGACCAGAGACCCTGCATCTTATAGAAGAAAAAGTAGGTCCAAATCTTCAACTTGTTGGCTTAGGATCAGACTTCCTTAACAGGACTCCTATAGCACATGAAATAAAAGCAAGAATCAACAACTGGGATAGATTCAAACTAAAACCTTTCTCTCAGCAAGGAAACTATCAACAATGTGACAAGAGAGCCTACAGAGTGGGAGAAAATCTTTGCACTCATACTTCAGATAGAGCACTAATTTCCAGAATATATAAAGAACTCAAAAAACTCTACACCAAGAATACAAATAACCCAATCAACAAATGGGCTAAGGAAATGAACAGACACTTCACAGAAGAAGATCTACAAGCAATAAACAGATATATGAAAAAAATGTTCAACATCTCTAGTAATAAGAGAAATGAAAATCAAAACTACCCTAAGATTCCATCTCACCCCAATTAGAATGGTGATTATCAAGAATACATGCAACAATAAGGTGTTGGCAAGATTGTGGGGGAAAAGATACATTATACATTGCTGGTAGGGTTGCAAATTTGTGCAGCCACTCTGGAAAGCAGTGTGGAGATTCCTTAGAAAACTTGGAATGGAATCACAATTTGACCCAGCTATCCCACTCCTTGGCCTATACCCAAAGGACTTAAAATCAGCATACTACAGAGATACAGCCACATTAATGTTCATAGCTGCTCAATTCACAATAGCCAGATTGTGGAACCAAACTAGATGCCCTTCAACTGATGAATGGATAAAGAAACTGTTATATAGATATAGAAAGAGATAGAGATAGAGATATATAAAATGGAATATTACTCAGCCATAAAGAATAATAAAATTATGGCATTTGCAGGCAAATGGATGAAATTGGAGAATATCATGCTAAGTGAGATAAGCCAATCTCAAAAAAACAAAGGACGAATGATCTCGCTGATAAGTGGATGATGATACCTAAAGGGGGGTGGGAGGGAGGCAAGAATGAAGGAAGGAGGGACTGTATAGAGGGAAGAGGGGTGGGAGGTGTGGGGGGGAAGGGAAAAATAACAGAATGAATGAAATAACATTACCCTATGTAAATGTATGATTACACAAATGGTACGCCTCTACTTCACGTACAAACACAGAAACAAGTTGTACCCCATTTGTTTACAATAAAAAAAAAAGAAAAGCCATTGCCAAATCACCTCAGTTGGCAGTCTGTACTCACCCAAGGAAGTTGGCGAATGAACATGGAACACTTCAGGTAACTTGCACATCTCCCTCACCAGACTGACAGAAGAAAAACGCCAAAGCAGCATGAAGACACCTTCACTTGATCTGTGCCTTTCAGATGCTTCCTCTCTAATGTTCAACTGCTTTGCTCTTTGTTACTACTTCCATCCCAGATATTCTATCTAGAGTTACTTTTCCTTCTGCTTAAAATGTCCTTTAGAATTTTCCAAGGGTTTGCTTGTGACGAGCTTTCACTTTTGTTTTCCCTGAAAATACCTTTGTTTTGCCCTTACTCTTGGAGGATTTAAAACAAAAGTGAACAGATTTTGAAAGCTGCTGGAGGAAAACCCCATGTTCTCCATACCTTGTCAGGAGAAAAACAAAGAAAATTGCAGAAATTAAAAAAAAAAAAAAAATGGAAATACAGATTTTCCTATAAATAGGACACTGAGATAATACAGTATCTTTTGCATATATATATATGACTTCCTATAAATAAGATATTTGACAAATATATCCTTTATACATTACACCATATACAAAGAAGTGACTTTCATGACCTATTCAACCATTATTTTGGGTGGAAAGAAGCAAAACACTTCAAAGGGTTACATCACATTTTAAACCATATGTTGTCAGTGTTGCACAAGATGGCTTGTTTTGAAATCATTGTTGGTTCTGGCCATCTGAGAATAATATGACTTCTCATGTCACATGTGATATCATCTTGAACAGTAGTAGGTCTGCAAGTATTATGCTTTCTTCCTCCTGTGGTTTCTCATGGCATTGTTTTAGTTATGCTAAGTCAATATCTCCTTTGAAATCCAACAAACTTATGAGCTCTTTCTTGTCTTTGTTCATGAATTTATGAATAATTTATGTATTCTTTTTTTTTTTTTTTTTTTTTTTTGCGGTGCTGGGGATTGAACCCAGTGCCCTGTGCTTGCAAGGCAAACACTTTACCAACTGAGCTACCTCCCCAGCCCTAATTTATGTATTCTTGATATGCATATTAGTTATTCAAATGAACAAAGGCCAATACCAATTTTTACCTCTAATAGAAGCAGAATATTTGGAAACCAACCAATTATGTTTATGCACATCACTATTGAAATTGTTATAGGTCCCCACTACATTTAGTTCAGGTATATTGGCTTTACTCTTTATTTTTTCTGTTAATTAACTTTACCAAGTGGTCCCACTGTTTCATAGTTTGTCCTAACAATGACACTTCAATTAGCTAACCATTTTACAGTGAGAATTTCATTATTTGTATCAAATCTGTAATCATATGACCCTCTTGCTTGTTTTTTCACTAAGATTGTTGGTTTCAGAGGACACTTATGTAGTCTGTTTTCCTTTATGATGCCTGCAGCTTGGAATCCAATATTTTGAAGGTATACCAAAAAGTCATAAGCACTGAACAAATTGTTAAAAAGGGTTGGGGTGGGGGAACTGAGCATCTTTGGATTCTCTACAACATCAAACATTTGTAGAACTACCTAACTCCCACGCAAAAGATCATCATTGGGTCCTTAGCATTTTCCACAATATAACACAAGTAGCTTATCAGGTTATAGTGTAGTTATACATGTTACCATGCAGCAAACATTGTCCCAGTGTCCTATTTATAGGAGAGCAGTTCTCCATCTTTGGTAATTTCAAATACAGTGTATTCCTTGAAATAAAATGGCAACCTAGTTCTACAAATACTTTCATGATTGCATTTTTACATTATATATCAGTTATGTATATAATATTTTGTATAGTTGAACATTTAGTAGAAGTAACTTTTGCAGTAAAGTTTATGACATTTTCCCAATGAATTTAAGAATATTTTCAAATGCTCTAATCATTTACCTATTACTTTTCTCAAAAGAATAGAACTTTAAAAACATAATACTTATTTCAAAGTTACCATAAGTGGTGTATTTGTTGCTCAATTTAAGGTTTGTTTTGTTTTGTTTCAGGGGGTTTTTTGGGGAGTGGTACTAGGGATTGAACTCAGGGACACTCAACCACTGAGCCACATCCCCAGCCCTATTTTATATTTTATTTAGAGACAGAGTCTCACTGAGTTGCTTAGTGCCTCGCTTTTGCTGAGGCTGGCTTTGAACTCACAATTCTCCTGTCTCAGCTTCCCAAGCTGTTGGGATTACAGGCGTGCACCACTGCACCTGGCTCAATTTAAATTTTTATTGGATAATGGAACATAATGGGTTAAGGAATTATAAATAACTTTATTAAACATGATAATGGTATTGAATATTTTAAATAGGCTTTATCTGTTACAAATACTTACTGAAGTTCTTGTGGATAAAATGATGTGCTATCTGATACATCTTAAAATATTCCAGAGGGAAAAACAGAAATAAAATGGGATAGATGAAACCAGAATAGTAAAATATTGATCACCGTTAAACCTGACTGATGAGTAATGTATTTGTGTGTGGCTGAACATTTTCATAATATAAAGATGTTTATAAAAAACAACCAGGCACAGTGGTGCAGACCTGTATTCCCAGCAACTTCAGAAGCTGAGGCAGGAGGATCCCAGGTTCGAGGCCAACTTTAGCTACTTAATTAGTGAGACCTTCAGCAACTTAGCAAGGTCCTACCTCAAAAAATTAAGAGGGTTGGGAATGTGGCAGTGCTAAAGCACCCCTGGGTTTAATTCCCACTACCAAAAACAAAAACAACAACAACACCTTTCAGTCATCATGTGTAGTAGATACTAAAACAAACAAACAAACAAACAACAAAAACAACAACATTATATTGAGGGGAAAAAAAATGTCCTGCTAGTAATTCTGTAACCATTGCTTACCTTTGTACACTTAGGTTGACAGGCAAATAAATTTGACCAAGGATAGTCCCCTCATGACTCAAGTCCTTAAACCACTCATGAACATAAAGTAGGAAAGTAGTTTTGAACCAAGTACCCCAAACATTAAATGTTTAGCTGCTATAGCGTTAAGAATTTCTATTCTTCAAAAGATGTTTAAAAGGGAATTAATGGCTCTCACCTCTAATCCCAGCAGCTCAGGAGGCTAAGGCAGGAGGATCATGAGTTCAAAGCCAACCTTGGCAACTTAACAAGACCTGTCTCTAAATAAAATATAAAAAAGGGCTTTTCCTGGGGCACCACTGTGGCGGCCCCCACTGCCATTGCGCAGCTGCCCCTGCCGCTGCTGTTGATGCTGTCACAGTCGCTGCCCTCCACGCTGCCATCTACACTGTTGCCGCCGCTACTGCTACCACTGATACCACTGCCACTAAAGCCGCTGCTGCTCCCTAGGGGTCACCTGGAGGTCTCCTCTCTGGGTGCTGCTGCAGCTGCATCCACAGTCGCTGCCGCTGCTGCCACAGTTCCCCCACTTGCTGCCAATGTCACTGACATCTACAGCTGCTGTTGACCCCCTGCCTGCTGCCACCAACTCCTGCTACTATCATTTCCACCACTGCCCAGAGGTCCACTGCCAGGGAGACTACAGGTTTGGTTGCACATGGCCACATCCATTTTGAGACAGAGGCCACAGCCTGGGGTTTGTTTGGGGTGCTGGTGGGTTTGCTGCCACTGCCATCTTGGGGCACAGCTGCCACTGTCTAGGCCAGGACCTGGAGGTTCAGTGTCAGGATGCCTATGGGTTTGGCTGCAACTGGGGTTTTCCTCCTGGGAGTGCTGGTTTCTACCATCTAGATACTGTTTCTCAGGATTGCTCCTCCCTGGTGGTCTTTCTCCAAATTCCAGTGGCATTAAGATCTTGGGACTGCAACGTGGCTGAACCCAAGACATCTGAGGCCCAGACTGGTGAGAGACTGACTGAGTCTGCCAGGACCTGTCTGGGTCAGGCAGTCTTGTGGGAAGTCAGTCAGGGCTGAGAAGCTTTTGGATACTGGCAAAGACAGTTGTTCAATTTTCCACCGAGATTTATTTTATTTATTTTTTTGTTATCTGAAATTCTCCACCATATTTGGAGCAGGGTACTTTTGTTCATCAGTTTATTGAAGATGGTAATATATGCATGATGTTTTGCAGTTCTGCTGAATATTCTTATATTTAAAAATTTTTTTTCTCTTTATATATATTCTTCCTCTTGCTTGTCTATCTTCCTAGATTCCCTTTCTACCTTTTCTCCACATAACAGCCAATCTCTGTTGGTTCCTCTTCCACTCTTCCTGTGAATTTTTGCTTCTGGATTCTCTTTTTCTCCCTCATGAACACCATGTCCTGGACTGTTTCTGTTCTTTCGTTGTCTACTACTTGAAATTGTAAATCCGTTTGGCAAATTTTGTGTTTTTATTATGAACAGTGATTGAACTCATTATTGCTGTTTATAGTGAGAGGGCAGTAGACACCTTGCTGGGAGCTATTAGATTTGAGATTGTAAATTGTTTGCACTGGCTGTTGTTGATATTGGTCTCCCTCTTAAAGGCAGGATACTAGAAATCGTCAGGGACAATATAGGTCTACAGGGTAGAATCTATATTGCCTCAGATTCATAAAACTAGATGGGAAAACACACAAACAACGTAAAAAAGGGGAACAAAATGTCACAAACAAACCAAGATGCCCCAATAAGAGAAGCCACTGACAACACAAAAGAAGAAATGTCCAAGAAGGAGTTTAGAATGTACATAGTTGATCTGATCTGTGAAGTACAGGATGGTATTAAGAGTGAAATCAAAGAGAAAATACAGGTAGTGAAAGATCACTTCAATAAGGAGTTAGAGATTGAGAAAAAAAAGCAAGCAGAAATCCTCAAAATGAAGGAATCAATAAATCAAATTATAAATTCAATGGAAAGCATCAACAACAGACTAGACCATTTGGAAGACAAAACCTCAGACAAGGAAGACAAAACATTTAATATTGGAAATAAAGTCAACCATGCAGAGAAGATGGTAAGAATTCATGAATAGAACTTTCAAGAATTATGGGAGGGCTGGGGATATAGTTCAGTTGGTACAGTGCCTGCCTCACAAGCACAAGGCACTGGGTTCAATCCCCAGCACCACAAAAAAAAAAAAAAAAAAAAAAAAGAGAGAGAGAGAGAATTATGGGATAACATGAAAAGACCAAATTTAAGAGTTTTTGGGATAGAAGGAACAGAGATACAAACCAAAGGAATACACAATCTTTTCAATGACATAATATCAGAAAATTTCCCAAACATAAGAATGAAATGGAAAATCAAATACAGGAGACTTACAGGACCCCAAACGTACAAAACTACAACAGATCCACACCAAGACACATTATAATGAAAATGATAAAATACAGAATAAGGATAAAATCTTGAAGGCTGTGAGAGAAAAAAAGCAAATTATATATAGGGAGAAACCAATTCGGATCTCAACTGATTTCTCAACCTAGACATTCAAAGCTAGGAGGTCATGGAACAACATGTTTCAAACTCTGAAACAAAATGGATGCCAACAAAGAATTTTATATCAAGTGAAATTAAGTTTCAGATTTAAAGATGGAATAAAAACCTTCCATGATAAACAAAAGTTAAAAGAATTCACAAATAGAAAGCCTGTAGTACAAAAAGGTACACTCATACATTGTTGGTAGTACTGCAGATTGGTGCAACCACTTAGGAAAGCAGTATGGAGATTCCTCAGAAAACTTGGAATGGAACCACCATTTGACCCAGTTATCTCACTCCTTGGCCTATACCCAAAGAACTTAAAATCAGCATACTACAGTGACACAGCTATGTCAATGTTTATAGCTGCTCAATTCACAATAGCAAGCTACAGAACCAGCCTAGGTACCCTTCAACAGATGAATGAATAAAGAAAATATATACAATGGAATTTACTTAGCCTTAAAGAAAAATGAAATTATAGCATTTGCAGGTAAATGGATGGAACTGAAGAAGATCGTGCTAAGTGAAATAAGTCAATCCCAAATAACCAAAGGCCAAATGTTTTCTCTGATAAGCAGATGCTGATTCATAGTGGTGGGTGGGTAGGAAAGAATGAAGGAAATTTGGCTTGTATAGAGGGGAGGGAGAAGAGGGCAGGGGCAGGTGGGGATGGGAAGGATGGTAGATTGAGACAGACATTGTTACCCTATATACATGTATGAAAAAAATTTTTTTAAATAAAAAACAAAAAAAGCAAGCCTACACTATAGAACATTCTCAACAAAATATTCCATGAGAATGAAGTAAAAAAGAAAAAAGTGAAAACCAGCAAAGGGAGGAACTACACTAAAGGAAGAGTCAAAAGACAAACTAAATCAAATTAAAAGTCAGAAATAAACCAAAATGATTGGGAATACTAGTCATATCTCAGTAATAACCTTGAATATTAATGGACTAAACTCATCAGTCAAAAGATACAGACCTGCAGATTGGATTAAAAAACAAGATCCAACAATGTACTGTCTTCAACAGACTCACCTCATAGGCAAAGACATCCACAGACTGAAGGTGAAAGGATGGGAAAATACATATCACTCATATGGATTGCATAAACAAGCAGGGGTTTCCATCTTCATATCAGATAAAGTGGACTTCAAGCCAAAGTTAATAAGAATGGACAAAGAAGGTCATTTCATTCTACTGAAGGGAATTATAGAGCAGCAAGACATAGCAATTGTAAACATTTATGCACCAACCAATGGTTTCAAACAACCCTTCTCAATTTCAAGAATCAAATAGACCACAACACAATAATACTGGGTGACATAAATACAGCTCTCTCACTACTGGACAGATCTTCTAAACAAAAACTAAATAAAGAAAAGATAGAACTAAATAATACAATCAATAATTTAGATGACATATATAGAATATTTCATCCATCAATGAGCGAATACAATTTTTTTCTTGGCAGCACATGGATCAATAAATATATTAAAAAATGTTCAACATCTCTAGCAATTAGAGAAATGCAAAACAAAACTACTCTAAGATTTCATCTCATTCCAATCAGAATGGCAATTATCAAGAATACAAAGCAATAATAAATGTTGGTAAGGATGTGGAGAAAAAGGTATACTCATACATTGCTGGTGGGAATGCAAATTGATGCAACCACTATGGAAAGCAGTATGAGAAATTTCTAAGAAAACTTGGAATGGAACCACCATTTAACCCACTTATCCCACTCCTTGGTTTATACCCAAAGGACTTAAAATCAACATACTACAGTGACACAGCCACATCAATTTTTATAGTAACTCAACTCACAATAGCTAAACTATGAAACCAACCTAGATGCCCTTCAACATATTGATGGATAAAGAAAATGTGGTAGATATATATATATATATGTTGGGAGAAATCCTAGTTCTTGGCTGGCAGCAGTGAACGTCTTAAGTGTGTAAGGAAAACTTGCAGGGAGGAGCGTTCTGCTTCTCCTATCTAGGAAAGTAAACAACTGCCCCAAGCTGACTCAGTGTTACCAAGTGAACCCGTATAGGAACCTGGTAGTCTGATCCCCCGTGGCACATTGTGATTGGGCAAGAAACCTATAAAATGTATAGCTGTTACCGCAATAAATGAGTTTGCAGGCTGCTTGCCACAAGCCTGCTTCCACCCAACTCCTGGAGTCTGGGGGTCTTGACTCTGCATCCTTACCCATATGAGCTAGCCTGGCACGAGAGAAACTACATTTCTACACAATTGAATATTACTCTGCTTTAAAGAAGAATGAAATTCTGGAATTTGCTGGTAAATGGATGGAGTTAGAGAATAT
Source organism: Sciurus carolinensis (assembly GCF_902686445.1). Lineage (NCBI taxonomy): Eukaryota > Metazoa > Chordata > Mammalia > Rodentia > Sciuridae > Sciurus > Sciurus carolinensis. Next base: position 37,142,572 of record NC_062232.1, read on the forward strand.
CATGCTAAGTGAAATAAGCCAAACCCTAAAAACCAGAGACTGAATGTTTTCTCTGATATGCGGAAGCTAATTCACAATAAGGGGTGGGGGTAGGGAAGAATAGGGTTACTTTATATTAGGTAGAAGGGAACGCAGGAAGGGAAAGGGGTATGCGGGAAGGAATGATAGTAGCGTGAAACAGACATTATTACCCCATGTACATGTATGACTGCATGATCGATGTGATCCTGCAATATGTATAATCAGAAAAATGAGAGATTACACTCTATGTATGATCTATCGAAATGTATAAATGCATTCTACTGTCATGTTCAATTAATTAGAACGAATAAAATTTTTAAAATTTTTAAAAAGGGGGCTGGGAATGTGGTTCAGTGGTTAAGCACCACTGGGTTCAATCAATTGACAATTCCAAAATATGTGTTAAGTATTTGTATATAATTATGATGAGTTTATCATTCAAACCAGAATGATTTTGAGAGAAAGGAAGGACCACTAATTATACAGGAGTAACAGGTACAAACTGAAGCTCTTCTGGGTAAATTAGGATGTATAGTCACCCTACTCATAACTGACAAGGGACTAGTAATAGATTATATAAAGAGCAATTATGAAAGTGTAAGGGAATGGAGACAGAACAAGCTCTTCAACAAATAGTGCTAGAAAAGCTTGATAAAAACAGCAAAATCAAAAAGTTAGACTCAGTTTATACTGTATACACAAATTAACTCAAAACAGATTAAAAATTTAGACATAAGACCCAAAACTATAAAATTACCAGAAATAGGAGGAAAATTTCATGGCAATGTATTTAAAAATGATTTCTTGGATACTACACCAAAAGCACTATCAACAAAAGCAAAAATAGACAAATGTGACTAGATCAAATTAAATTTTCTGTGCATCAAAGGACACAACAGAATGAAAAAGCAACTAAGAAATGAGAGAAAATATTTGCAAATCATATATTTGATAAGAAATTAATATTCAACTGGGCATGGTGGTGCATTCCTATAATCCCAGGGCCCTGGGAGGTTGATGCAGGAGGATCCCAAATTTGAGGCCAGCCTCAGTTACTTACTTAGTGAGGCCCTAAGCAGTTTAGTGAGACCTTGTCTCAAAATAGAAAATATAAAGGGCTGGGGATGTGGCTCAATGGTTAAGCACCCCTGGTTTTACTCCATGGTACCAAAAAAAGAAAAAAGTTAAAATCTAGAATATATAAAGCACGCTTACAACACACACAAAAAAAATCAAAATCAAATAGCCTAGTTTAAAAATGGACAAAGGACTTGAATAGACTTTTCTCCAAAGATAATATACAAATGGCTTACAAGCACATGAAAATATGGGCAGTCGTCACTAGTCATTAGAGGAATGTAAATCAAAACCACAATAAGATATTATACCATTAGAATGGCTCATACCATTAAAATGGCAATATATATATATATATCTCAAGTGTTGGCAATGATGCGGAGAAATTGGAACCTCTGTGTACTGTTGGTGGAAATGTAAAATAGTGCAACCACTATGAAAAACAAAACAATATGGAAATTCCTCAAAAAACTAAAAATAGGACTATCATACATACATACATACATACAGCAATATCACTTCTGGGTATTTATCCAAAAGAACTGAAAGCAGGGTCTCAAAGAGATATTTGCAGACCCATGTTCACTGCAGCCTTATTCACAATAGCCAAGAAAGTAGCAATCCACCTGTTCATCATCAGCTGGATAGATAAACAAAATATGGTTTATATATACAATGGAATATGATTCTGCCTTTAAAAAAGAGAGAGATTCTGACATATGCAACAACATAGATGAACCTTCAGAACATTATTCTAAGTGGCGTAACTAGTCACAAAAAGACAAATGCCAGACAATTCCATTTTTTATGAGATATCTAATGTAGTCATTTCATACAAACAGAAGTAGAAAGGTGTTTTCCAGGGGGTGAGAGAGGGAGGAATGGGCAGTGGTTGCATAATGGGTACAGAGTTTCAGTTTTGCAAGATGAAAAGGTTCTGGATGTCTGCTTCATAACAGTTTGAATATGCTTAACACTACTGAACTATATATTTAACAATGGTTAATATGGTAATTTTTTGTTATTTTTTTTCACCACAATTAAAAATAAACTGTAAGTGGTGCATGCCTATAATCCCAGTGGCTCAGGAGGCTGAGGCAGGAGGATCACAAATTCAAGTTAGCCTCAGCATCTTATCAAGGCCCTAAGCAACACAGCAAGACCCTGTCTCTAAATAACAAATAAAAAGGTCTGGGGATGTGGTTCCATGGTAAGCACCCCTGGTTCAATCCCTGATACCCCAAAAAATTGTATCCCAGAGATTCAGAAAGCTGAGGTAGAAGGATCACAAATTTGAGGTCAACCTAGGCAACTTAGAGAAACTCTGTTTCGAAATAAAAATTTTAAAAGGATGGGGATGTAACTCAATGGTAGAGCACCCCTGGTTCAATCTCCATTACCACAAACAAAATTAAAATTAAAAGTAAAAAGTAAAAAATTTTTTAAATTGATCAATTTCAAATATTATATTGTGTGCATGTACAAATATGTAACAATAAATTCCATTATTATATATAATTATGTACCTATAAAAATTTTCAAAAAAGAACAAAAGCACTAATTAGATACATTAAAAATAAATAAAAATTATAAAAGAATGTCTGAACTTAATTTCAAGTAATGAAAATGTTTACAAAGGGTAAAAGGAATAAAGACAAAAAATTTAAGAAGTGAGCGCTTCCCAAGAGGAGAAAATTCAACAAACAATAAACATTTGAAAAGATGCTAACCCTCATTAGTAATCAAATTCAAAATAAAATAAAATTACCTTGACATTATCAAGTAAAGTTGAAGATATACGTGCTCTATAAACCAGTAGTTTTACTTCTGGATACATGAAACATCTATACCAGCAGACAGAAGTAATATATAAACTAACCCAAATGCTCTTCTACTATAGAATATGATATACACAAAATAGAATGCTACTCATTAATAAGAATGAATGAACTATAGCTAGATGTGTCAACATGGATGAATCGCATAATTATAATGCTGAACCAAATTTTAAAAAAATAAAAACAAACCAGGCGCAGTCATGTAATCCCAGTGACTTGGAAGGCTATTGCCAAAGGATCCCGAGTTCAAAGCCAGCCTGGGCAATTTATCAAGACCCTGTCTCAAAATAAAATAAAAAGGGCTAACTGGGCCTGGTGGTGCGTACCTGTAATCCTAGCAACTTGGGAGGCTGAGACAGGAGGATCACAAGTTCCAGGGTAGTCTCAGAAACTCACTGAGACCCTGTCTCAAAATAAAGATTAATAAAGGACTTGGGATGTAGCTCAGTGGTAGAGCGCTCCTAAGTTCAATTTCCAGTACCACAAAACTAAAATAAAATAAAAATACAAACATTTATATAAAGTTTAAAAACAAGCAAAGTTAAAATGTGAAAGCAACCCAATTCATCAACAGATGAATAAATAATGAAAATGTGCCTATTCATACAATGTGAATATTATTAAGCCTTAAAAGGAAGGAGATTCTAATACATGCTGCAACATGGATGAAACTTGAGAACATTATGCTAAGTTTAATAAGCCAGTCACAAAAAAAAAGATAAATACTATATGATTCCACTTACATGAAGTACCATGAAAAGTCAAATTAATAAAGACAGAAAGTGGTGGTTGCCAGGGCCTGAGGGAGAAATGGGGCGTTAGTATTTAATGGATATCCTAGAGTTCTGATTTTGCAAGATGAAAAGTTTACATAGATCTGTTGTAGAATCATGTCAATAATACTTCACACTATTGAACTGTGCACTAAGAAATGGTGAAGAGTAAATTTTTATGTTACATGTATTTTTTCACAATCAAAAATAAATTTAGGGGCTAGGGTTGTAGCTCAATGGTAGAGTGCTTGCCTTGCACATTTGAGGCCCTGGGTTAGATCCTCAGCACCACAAAAAAATAAATAAAATAAAGGTATTGTGTCCAACTATGACTAAAAATATAAAAATAAAATAAATAAATAAATAAATAAATTTAGCCTGAAGCAGTGATTCATGCCTATAATCCCAGCACTCGGGAGGCTGAGGCAGGAGGATCTTGAATTCAAAGCCAGCCTCAGCAACTTCACCAGGCCCTATGAAACTTAGTGAGACCCTGTCTCTCAATAAAAAATAAAAAGGGTTGGGGATATGACTTAGTGGTTAAGTGCCCCTGAGTTTAATCCCTGGAACCAATAAATGAATAAACAAATAAATATTTTAAAAATTAAAAAAATTATATATCAAATAAAATATTTTATAAAATCAAAGCAAATGTATAGAATAAAGGTGTTCATACATGGGAATAAAATTATTTTTCACAAAGCAAGAAACTCTTGCAAAAGTGATAAATATGGTTATATCTAGGGTGTAAAGGAGATATGATTGGGGATGCAAATCAGTGAATTTCTTAGATACTATTTCTTAACCTGTGTTGAGAAGATTTCTTTGTAATTATTCCTTAAACCAAATATATGAATTTGCATACACTTTATGCACACATTTCATAATTAATGAAAATTGACATAAAAGAGGAAAAAGAAAATCAGTTAATATAATTCGTGATATAACCAAGTGCAAAAAAATCCTGATTATCCTTCTTATGTAAATATTTAATATTATTTGCAAAGATGTTTCATTTATATTACAACTCTACAAATAATGAGAAAAACAAAAGTGAATTTTGACCAAGCCTTTTTAAAATCATTTGTGTTTAGTGCATTGTAGTTATACATAATAGTGGGAGTCATTTTGACATATTCATAAATGCATATAACAGTTTTCTCCATTTCAATTCCCAGTAGTCTCCCCTCCCCTTTCTTTTTTCTTCCCAAATCCTCTTCCTCTACTCTGTTGGTCTTCCTTCTATTTATTTATTTCTTTATTTATTTATTTTAATTGATGCACTGTAGTTATACCTAAAATTTAAGTGCATTGTGATATATTCATACACGCACATAGCATGATTTGGTCAATTTCGTTCCGCAGTTCTGACCCTTTGCCTCCCCTTTTCAATTACCCTTGATCCCCCACGTCTAATCTACTTTTCTCCCTTTTATTTTTATGAGATCCCCCTTTTCATTCCTTTTTTCTCTCTAGCTTTCACGTATGAGAGAAAACATTCAACCCTGGACTTCCTGAGTCTGGCTTATTTCACTTAGCATGATGCTCTCCAATTCCATCCATTTACCAGAAAATGCCATAATTTTATTCTTTTTATGGCTGAGTAGAACTCCATTGTGTATATATATCATATTTTCTTTATCCATTAGTCCACTGATGGACACACCTAGGCTGCTTTCATCACCTGCCTGTTGTGGATTGTGCCACTATAAACATTGGTATGCATATATTACAATAGTATGCTGATTTTAGACTTTTGGATAAATACCAAGGAATGGGCTAGCAGGGTCATATATGGTGGTTCCATTCCTAGTCTTTTGAGGAATCTCCACACTGCTTTCCAAAGTGGTTTGTACTAATTTGGCAGTCCCACCAAAAGTGTATAAGTGTACCTTTTTCTTTTTTTTTTTTTTTTTTGCGGTGCTGGGGATCGAACTCAGGGCCTTGTGCTTGAGAGGCAAGCACTCTACCGACTGAGCTATCTCCCCAGCCCCCTTTTTCTTACTAAATAAAAAACAATGCCTTTGAAAAAATTTAAACCCATTTCTCATTAAAAGAAGAAAATTCTTAGCAAACTAGGAATGGAAAGCATACTTCCAACTTCAACCTCTTAAGTTGACAAAAATGTTCTACATGAAAACTCACATTAAATGTCTTACAATAACAAATGAAAGTTTCCCCTTTGAGATGAGAAATAATATAAAGATTTTGGTTATTACATTGTGTTCAACTTTCTGGACTGTGAAATAAGATGATAAAAATAAATATAAGAATTTAAAAGGAACAAAGAAAAGTGCAATTATTTGAAGATGACATGATTATATATTAAAAATATAAAAGAATGTCTACAAAAGTTTATCTGGGGGCTGGAGTTGTGGCTCAGTGATACAGCACTTGCCTGTCATGTGCGAGGTCCTGGGTTCAATACTCAGTACCACATATAAATAAATAAACTAAAAAATTCATTGGCGACTAAAAAAATATTTTAAAAAATTTGTCTGAGGTACTAGATATAAAAACAATATGCAAAACTCAATTGCATTTCTGTGTCAGCAACAGACATTTAGAAAATGAAATGTTTAAAGGCTATCATTTACAACATCATCAAAAAATATGAAGCAAATCTAATAAAATGCATGCAAAAGAAGGTAGTGTCAATTCATGGAAAGTTTGGAATGCCATGGATTGGATTTGCAGAGATATTCCCTGTGTAATTATACTTTAAACTGTATTTGTGTGTTTTATATATACATACCCTGAGGTGATGAGGGCCTAAATTAGGTCAATAGCAATGGAAATGGATTTTCATCAGCTGAGAGAAAGTCAGAAAGGAACTGTGAGAGATTTGATGAGACACGTGGCTGATATGAAATAATCAAATTGAAGAGGGAAAGGAAACTAATTAATCAATAGAGTGGTACTGTAAGGTACTCCTGGAGAACCAACCACCTGAACCAAATTGTCATATATTTAAAGTGATACCACTTATCCCATTGTGTATTTTTTTTCTAACCATACTCAACTATGAAGGTAGGTATAGGGTAGGCAGAGAGTTATGTTTACCCAGAGTTGAGGTTTTGTCCCCCAAATATCATAGAGGACCATGAGTCAGGGTGCTGCAGTTTAGGGGTTTTTAAAAAAAATTTTTTAATTGTCAATGGATCTTTTATTTTATTTATTTATATGTGGTGCTGAGTATTATACCCAGGACCTCACACATGCCAGGCAAGTGCACACTGAGCCACAACTCCAGCCCCTATAGTTTAGGATTGAAATGTTCCCCAAAGGCCCATGAGTTAAAGGTTTGGTTGCCAGCCTGTGGTGCTATTGGGAGGTGGTGGAACCTTTAAGAGGTGGATCCCAATGGAAGGAGGTTAGGTCATTAGGGATGTGCCATTGAAGGAGATATTGGAATTGCAGTCTCCCCCTTTTTTTTTTTCTTTCTCTCTCTCTTCCCCCCTCTTTGCTTCCTGGCTGCCATGAGGAGAGGAGTCCTCTGCCATGCACTCCCACCATGATGTACTATGCCATCACGGGCCCAAAGCTACAAGACTAAGTGACCATGGACTGAAACCTCTGAAACCATGAACCAAAATAAACCTTTCTCCTTTTAAGTTGATTGTCTCAGGTATTTCATCACAATGACAGAAAGTTGACTAATATACAGGACTTCCTGTTTTCAATGCATGAGAAACAGTGACTATAATTTGATACAGTATAATCCTTTAGATTGCAAAGGAACTGGGGTTTTGAGGTCAGAGGAGAAGTCAGAAATGTTCTGTAAACAATAAGGACAAGAAGGATATCTAAGCCACCTTCAAATCCAGTGGTAAGAGGGGTGCAAGAAAGACAGAGCAGCCCTTTCTCTAAAAGATAGCAGTAGCCTGGGTAGCAGTATCCTAGAGTTAGAACAGGAAAGTCAGGTGCATGTATAGGGAAGAGATAAATAGTATAGGAGATTTGGCTGATGACTGACCATGAGTCCCAAAATGAGCAGTGAAAGGGTTTGGGTTTGGTGTGGAGGAGGAGACTGAGTCACATTGGGGATCTGCTGAGGAATTTGTAAATATGAATCTCTGCTGGTGGCTGAGGTATACAGGGATGAGATTCATCCTGATGATCTCTGAGGAAGAGGTGGGTCATCAAAAGAAGTTACATCCTCTGATATAGCACCTTTTGTAATGGCTGCTACAGCAGAATACCTGGTGTAAGATAATATATAAAGAAAAAAGGGTTATTTAGATTAAAATTCTGGTAATTGAGAAGTCCAAAGGCAGGGTGCTGGCATCTGGTGAGAGCCCCTGATTATTTCACAAGATGGCGGATGATCACATAGAAGGAGTGATGTGAGAGTGGTGAGTGGCAAGTACAAAAGAGGGATAAGCCAAGGAGAGGGAGCATGTTTTATAACACCCTACCTTCACAGTAACTAATTGAGGGACTGGGGATATAGCTAAGTTGGTAGAGTGCTTGCCTTGCAAGCATCAAGGCCCTGGGTTCAATCTCCAGCACCAAAAAAAAATATATATATATATATAGATAGATAGATAGATAGATAGATAGATAGATAGATATTTGCAATCATCCACAGTAACTAATCGAGATTGCAAGACCCAATCTACTTCTATGGGACAGGAGTAATCCTTTTCAAGGATTGCACCCTTACAGCCTAAAATGTCTCTTAAAGGCCCAAACACCTCTCAACACTGTTACATTGGGAACCTAAGTCTCAACATGAGTTTTGGTGGGGAGAAACCCCATTCAAATCATAGCATTCTCCTCTTGGGGATTGGTTGAGTGTAGGGTGATCAGGGCTCACCTGAGGTCCATGGAAGTACAGTAGGGAATGTAGAGATGGAAGATAGAGTTGTCATAATGGTAGGATAGACAAGATAGTGAAACAAAGAAAGTCAAATGTAACTCTGATATTTCTGGTCTAAGTGATTAAAGTCATGGGGATATTAGTAGCTAAAGTAAAAAATTCAGAAGATATAGCATATTTGACAAGGATAATAATTAGTTCAGTGAAAAGAATAGTTATTATAGGATTAAATTAACTCAAGAACATGGTGATGGTTTCAAACAATAAAAATGTTTTGATCAAGACTTTCTATGAAATTGTCTTTCTTCCTGAAGAATAACTTAAGCTTCAGTCCATTGTAGGACTAGAGAAGTTAAGTAATTTTTTTTTTCTTTTTTTCTTCTTCTTCAGTATTAGGGATGGAATCCAGAGGCACTCTACCACAGAACTACAAGGTCTCACTAAGTTATCCAGGCTGGCCTTGAATTTTCTATCCTCCTACCTCAGCCCCCTGAGTAGCTAGGATTAACAGGCATGCCCCACCATGCCCATCTGAGAAGTAAGGATTAAATATTACAAAGCAGTACTGAAACAGTGACTGAGTTTCCTCCCCCAATCCCCAGTATGTTCTCAATGATTACAGGCATTGGCATTTGACATTCTAATCTGGCTATTAACAATAGTCTGGGCTGGGGTTGTGGCTCAGTGGTAGAGCACTTGCCTAGCACCTGTGAGGCACTGGGTTTGATCCTCAACACCACACAAAAATAAATAAGTAAATAAAATAAAGGTATTGTGTCCATCTACAACTAAAAAAATTTAAAAAAAAACAGTAGTCTAAGGTGAGTGCAAATAAAAACTGTAATACAATATTTCTAAGCTCACACTCCAAAAGGAATAAAATGAAAAACACAGATAATAAAAAGTACTAGCAAGACTATGGAACATCTCAATCTTCGATACACTGTGGGAGAAACTATGAATTGGTACAACCACTTGAGATAACCATTTGGCAGTATTTACTAAAAATAAACATACCCATAACATCAACTCTACTCCTAGGTATAACACCTGTACATATGTTCACGGTAGCACATTTCATAAAAGCCTTAAGCTGTAATGTCCAAGTGTCCATCAATGATGGAATGGATAAATAAATCCATTTAACTAATTCAAACAATGGAATACTACAGAACAATGAGAATTTGAACTACAACTACACATAATACCATGAATTTCACAGAGTACTGAGAAAAAGAAGCCAGACTTCCAAAAAAAAAAAAAATACTATATGATTCAATTTCTACAAAGTAGGGGTCATTAAACTATGTACAGTCCATGGACAGACCACCTGTTTTTGTAATTAAAGTTTTATTGGAACACAGCCATGCTCATTCATGTGTGTATTGTCTTTGACAGCATTAGTATTACAACTGCAGAGTTGAGTAGTTGTGACAGAGACCATCTGCGTTGCAAGCCTAAAATATTTGCTATCTGACTCTTTAAGAAAAAGTTGGTCAACCCTTGACACAAAGTTCAAAAACAAGTTGGTCAACTCTTGATACAAAGTCCAAAAACTAACAAAAATAATACATCATGTTAGAAGTTAGGGTAAGATCTAGGACCAGAAAACCATAAACATCATTATGAATTTATTCTTTTTTCAAAAAAATTAAAGAAAATTTCACCTAGATTACAGAAATGGCAACTATTACCAATAAAAATTTCTGTTTTTTATTCACTACTACTGTGTGTATATAATGGTGACCATATTCAGAGAGATTTCCATGAACACAATTGAGACAGAAACAGAGATAAAGTATTAATCTAGCAAGAAAAGAGTGTCTCTATAAATTTAAGACTAAATCAAAATACAGATTTCATCGATAACAGTGAGTTACTGTTTTGACAGGTGGTTCTTAACCAAGGACCATTTTGCACCACCAAGAGACATTTGGCAATGTCTGGAGACATTGGTTGTCACAGGTTGGTAGGGAGAGTGCTGCTGGCATCTGGTGAGCAGAGGCCAGAGATGTTGCTCAACATATTAAAAAAAAAAAAAAAAAAAGTTGGGCTGGGGATATGACTCAGTTGGTAGAGTGCTTGCCTCGCAAGCACAAGGCCCTGGTTTCGATCCCCAGCACCGCAAATAAATAAATAAATAAATAAAATTAAAAAAAAAAAAGTCAGTGCCTCTAGAACAAAAAAATCTGAAATAAAATAATAATAATATGAGTAAAGCAGTATTGTTCAATAAAGTTTTCTGAAATAATGGAAACATTTTTATATTTGTGCTGAACATTTGAAACATGGCTAATACAATTTAGGTGCTAAACATTTAGTATTAGTTAATTTTAATTCTCTGTGCCTGCATTTTCTCATCTATAAAATGGGACTTAGAGTAGACTCAAGGTCAAAGGATTGTTGTGAATATTGAATATGTAAAACACTTAAAACCTGCCACGTAATAGGTATTATATAAATATGAATTATACAGGTATTGTTATTTATCATTATTGTTATTATTACAATATGCTGTGCAAAGCTTACCTTGCCCGTTGCTTCAGTCATTCTTCATTTCCTACACCAGGGATTTTCTTATCATGGTACATAACACCCTTCACCACCTATCCCTTCTTACCTTTCTAGTAGTACTTACCTTTATTTTCTGACCCAGGCCCAAATTATTTATAGGCCCAAAGAAACTTTGTTTTGGGGCACTCCATGATATTTGTTTTGTATTTTTAATTGCAACACATTTCAAACATAAAAAGTATAATAATGAATGATATATCAAACATTCATATACCCACCTATTATTTTGCTATATTTGCTTGAGATTTTTTAAACTTTGAGCATTTAAAAACTTTTTTATTATGAAAATTTCTGAACAAATGCAAAAGTAGATAGAATGAATACAAAAATTTCTGAACAAATACAAAAGTAGATTATCAACAATTTCCCAATATTGCTGCTCTAGATCTTTTAAGAAAAACATGACAGATATAGTTGAGATTAAGAATTTAATTATAGATTAATTTGAAATTTTCATTTTCTGGATCTATCAAACTAATATGTTCATCTGTTTTCATAGTACATTACATTAGTAGATTTTCTGATATATTCCCTACATTCTTAAGGTAAACACTACTCGGCCATAAACTATTATTATTTTTATACATTGTTGGGTTTGAGTTTTAGTATTTAAAACTCTTTTATATAGAGTTCCCAGTCTCAGTAATTTTGTTACAACAACAGAAAATAGACAAATACATATTCTTATAGTTTTTGGTTTGTATAATCCATCAGTATAAATCATAAGGGTTTTGTTAAATTCTCACAATATAATTATGGATTCTAAGTTTCTATTTGTACTTCTATCTGTTGAAAACTGTACTGTTAGTTGAATAAATTTCATGTAATAGTGCCATCTCTATTTTAAAACTTTCTCTGTTGCTTTGTTTAGTTATAACTTTTATAATCTCTATAGAATTGGATTTTGTTTTGTTTACTCAAATCTGCTGGTCTCCATCATTTGTTGAGTTTATCTGTAAACATTTCCAATGATGGTTGATATCCCTGGATGAATTTTATCTTTTTGGCATTTGTTTTCTATTTACAATCCTTTTCCCTTTGTTTTTTTTTTTTTTTTTTTGGGGGGGGGTTGTTGTTGTTTTGTTTTTCTTTTTCTCTTCTTGTTTGGGGAAGACAGATTGTATTTCTATGATTTTAGTGGTTACCCTTAATCTTTATATCCACACTTAACTGTAAGTTTTTCTAACAAAGTCTAAAGTTATTCAGTATTTTTATCCCCTCTTGAACATAGCACAGATCTTAAATCTCCTTAACATTATCAAATAGCCTTTCTCCCCTTAATATCTCTGTTGTTATCTAGAAGTTTTTTGTTTTTGTTTTTGTTTTACTTTTTTTAAATAAGATAAATTGATTGTTTTCTTTTTAAGATGTTATTCAAAAGTTAATTAAATTTGTTGACATATTTTGTCAAATTCTGTTCTCACTGCTATTATATACCATGCCTTTCCCTCTGGGTTTGCTTTTGTTCTTGCTAAAGTACATCATTTAGTAATTCTTTTAATGAAAGTCTGAAGGTGACAAATTCTCCTAGGATCTAGGCATGAAAAGGTCCTTATTTTGACTCCATTTTCAAATAATATTTTAACAGGATATAAATGTCTGGTTGCAGTGATTTCCCCTCAATATGACTCCATTGTCTATTGATATTAAAAGGAATATACTATTAGACCAATAGTACCTTTCAAAGTAATTTTGTACTCTCTATGATAATCTTTTACATTTTCTCCTGATCACTGATGCCTTGCCATTTCACTTCACTGTATCTACCTATAGATTCTTTGATCTGTTTGGTATTCAACACTTTGCTCTAAGGACTCATGTCTTCAATTTTGAAAAATTATCAGGCTATTACATCTTGAATTAGTGTTTCTTTTCCATTTCCTTTATCCTCCATGTCTCTTAACTATCTTTTCATATTTATTTTTAATTTTTTTCCTCTGTGCTCTATTTTAAGGAAGTTTTAAAATTTACATTTTAATTCACAAAATTGTCCCTTTAACTGTTTATAGTCTAGAGTTCATCTCATCTATTATGTTTTGAAAATTTTTTAAAAATTACACCATAGATTTATTTTCATATCCACCTATGCTTATTTCTTTTCTGCTTATTTTTAGTTATAATCCCACTCTTTCTTGAATAAAGATTATTCTTTCATTCTTCTCTTTGAACATCCTAACATGTATTTTAAAGTCTTAGATAGACTGTTCCATAAGTTATTAGTGCCTGCAGTGAATTTATTATCAGATTACTGATATATAGTTTATCTTTCTTGACTCTAGATTTCTGAATGTGCTTTTGGCATTTGGCTTGGAGGCTCTTTGAATGACACGTGAGTAGGTTTCCATCTTCCTTTGTCTTTTTCCCATCCTCTCTGGCATTTATTATGTCATTTTCACCCCACCCCCAGGGACTGCAGTGCAAAATCAGGTTTTATGGCAGCATTCCTGGGGTCTTGTCAGATGGTATTCAGTGGGTGATTTAATCTAGTTCCAGGTCCGAGGACTTTATCTGCATACCCAGTGTCCTAGACCCATAGCTAATGAGACACCATAGCCCCTACAAATTATTGACAATAGCTGTTTTCCACTTTAACCTCTTTGCTAGATAAGGACGTGCCATCCCACCACTAATGACTGTCACTTTTCTTGCATAGATTCTTTTTGGCTCCCTTTACCCTGCAGAACCAGTGTCAGCTTCCAGATCCAGAAAACTGAGGCTTTGCATCCCCATAATTTTCTCTCTGTTCACTTTCTCTCCAAGCATTTGTTTCTCCTGCTTTTAAGTTCAGCTCCATGTTTATTTCTTTTTTGCTTTTATATTGTATTTATAGATGTTAAAAATGTGTACCATGGAGGTTGTACCAGGAAACCAATTCCACAGTTTTTTACATGTTGTTCCTTTGTCTATAGCAAACTTTTAGTACTGATCTGCCTCCAAGTCATTAAAACTGCTCTGAAGCCACAATGAGGTAAAGAAACTCTAGATAAATCACATCTTCATCATAGACACTTTTCTACTCTGCCTTTTGCTATATTATAATTATTTGTCTTCATATTTATCCCCCTAAGGGCCTAAACCATGTTTCATGGTTGTCTTTGTATCCTTCAGAACCTAGGAAATTGTCTATCACATAGCAGGTGTTCAATAAAACTTTGTGAGTGAAATGGAGCAAAACCCCAAACAAATCCAAGAGAATTGTTTCAAATGCTTATATCCAGCCTTTGAATTCCATGCTTTACTGCTATCTGAATATGAACTTAAATTAGAATGGAAATGGAGAGGATGGATTCAGGAGTTATTTCACAGAATCATTGAGATTTGGTGATACATTAGATATGGTGGAGGATGGGTGTGCAAGGAAGACACTAGAATTAATTTCAGACTTGCAAATGAGGGGACCGGACTTGTAGTTCAGTGATGGAGCATTTGCCTTGTACGTGTGAGGCACTGGGTTCAATCCTCAGCACTACATAAAAATAAATAAATAAAATAAAGGTATTGTGTCCATCTACAACTAAAATGTATATTTTAAAAATTCAGATGAGGGGCACCTGATAGTACTTAGTCAACATAATGAACATTAAAAGGAAAGCAGATTTGTAGAATATATAATGAGTAGAGTTTAAGAAATGTCGAGTTCAGTGAACTTTTCATACTTCACATCTATGCTTCAGATTGACACAGGGGTGTCATATTTACAACGTGTTTGAGAAAAATCTGATCATAAAACTTCATCTGGGATGTAAGTGGTACAATATTTTGATAAAGTTATTGGAATTTATCCACAACAATTTAGGAAATGTAATAAATAAAAACATCTTGTGTAAAATTGTCATTCTCCCAGAGTTTGCATAATTTCTCTTGATGAGGCATATAACTGTTGAAGCATTTGCTTAATTGATAATTTGTGCATAATTTTCTAAACTTTGGAACATAATTATCATCACTTGTGTCGGAGTTAACACTGAAATGAAACACTTTGGTGAAATGTTTTAGACACCAACAAAGTTTTAAAGACAGCAAATAAGGAAGAAAAAAGAAAAAAAATTTTGATTAACATAAGAACAGCAGGTTTCTGTCAAGCTCTATACAACTTAGCATGTCTCAGGGTGAGATAAATTTGGATATAATCAGAGCATTAATCTAAGGCAAAATGGAGCAAGATTTTAATGCATTAAACCACGATCAGAAGACCTTAGTTTTAAGTCTAGTTTTTCATTACCTATTTGAATGCAGACTAGTCATTTAAAGTCTCCATGCCTCAGTCTCCTTATGGTTGAAAAGGAGTTGCTGCTGAGGTTACTTCCATATCCTCCAGTCTGTTATTCAAGAATCTGGTCTAGGGCTGGGGAGACAGCTCAGCTGGTAGAGTGCTCGCCTCGCAAGCACAAGGCCCTGAGTTTGATCCCCAGTACCGCAAAAAAAAAAAGTCTGGTCTACATGTCACCTTCTTGTTTTCAATCTGGGGGTTGAATCCAAGGGCACTCTACCATTCAGCTACACCTCCCGGCCTTTTTTATTTTTTCATTTTGAGACCAAGTCTCACTGAGTTGCCGAGGCCGATCTCAAACTTGTAATCCTCCTGCCTCAATCTCTCAAGTAGGTGGGATTACAGGAATGCACCATTGTGCTCAACACCTTCTTTTCAGCTTCTCATTCCTTAATACCAACTCTGCTTATGTCATAGGTACATTGGGAGGGTTAGATGAAATAATGCATATAAAGGAGTTTTGAAAAGTAAATGCTTTGCAACTATGAAGTATAATAATGACATAGAATTTTTAAATCATGTTGATAAAATGCTTTGAGGGTTGGGGAGATAGCTCAGTTGGTAGAGTGCTTGCCTTGCAAGCACAAGGCCTTGGGTTCAATCCACAGCACCGCAAAAAAAAAAAAAAAAAAAAGCTTTGAAATTGAGTGAGACTCAGTTGACTATTAGCAGAGC
The DNA here is from genome assembly GCF_902686445.1 of Sciurus carolinensis. NCBI lineage: Eukaryota > Metazoa > Chordata > Mammalia > Rodentia > Sciuridae > Sciurus > Sciurus carolinensis. The sequence continues at coordinate 37,158,622 of NC_062232.1, forward strand.
CTTACTTCTCAAATGATTAAACTGAGGCATAAGGTGACTATAATCAAAGAATCTCTGCACTGGATGGGATCCTAAACATCATTCAAATTATGAAACTAAATTCCAAAAATGGGGTACCAGAATGTCACAGAAACAACACCTTGTGCTGTGATTATTGTTTTGCATAACATATCACCCCAAATTTAGAGAGTTAAAACAAAAATAATCTTTCTATTATCTTGTATGGTCTCTGGTTAGGAAGTTGGGAAGGGCTCATCTGGGAACTTTCAGTTTAAGGTGTCTCTTTGGGTTGCAGTCAAATAGTAGCTGGTGCTGGAAGGGCAGGGAGCAGGGGCTCTGGAGCAGCTGGTGGACTGATCAGGGTTGGTCTCTTCATGTAGCCTCGGCATCCTTCCCTATAGTTTCTCCATGTGGGATGCTTCGACTTCCTCACAGCATGGCCGCCTCAGTGTAGTCAGACTGTTTCCATACCCGCTAAAAACTTCAAGAGAGAGTATTCCACTAAAACAGGGGGCAGCTGCATCACCTTTCACGACCTTGCCTTGGAAGTCTCAGAGTATCACTGCTGCTGTACTCTAATTGGTCAAAAGAGTCATAAAAGCCCACTGAGTTTATAAGGGATGAGACATAGATTCTACCTCTTGATAGGAAGAGTGTCAAGATCATGTTCTAAGATGAATTGGAGGGACAGATGTAATTCAGCCTTCTTTGGAAAATACACTCTGCCATGACTCGTTACAAGTTCATTGGTTCTGCACACTTAGCATTTAGCATAAATTTAGTTATCAAATTAAGTTGAGCAGTAAAATATTTTCAGTTCTATTTTGTTATAGAAAAAATTGTCAAGTTATTTAGATGTCATAATTTGATTATAGCACTAATAGAAAGACCTAATCCCATACATTTGATTTTCTCCTCATTTTCCATAGTGGAAAGATTATGCTTTAAAATGAAAAAGATTATGCTTTAAAATGAAAGTTTATGCTTTAAAATGAAAAATAAAAAAGTAATCATAGACATGTTATCTAGAGCTGCTCTGTCCAACATAATAGCCACTACAAGTGCAATTGATTGCTTAACAGAATGAAGAACTGAATTTTTTATTCAAATTTAATTTAACTTAGCCTAATTTTATTTTATTTATTCATGTTAAATAGACAGCAGATTTCAAACACATAATAAGTAAAATGTCTCAATGTTTTCTTATATTGATTAAATGCTAAAGTGATAATGCTTTGATATATGGTCTTGAGTTATATGAAATATATTGCTAAAGTTAAGTTCACATTTATTTCTACATTTTAATTGACTGTTAGACATTTTTAAACTATATATTTGGCACATAATGTATTGGACAATGCTGATCTAGAGACAGTGAATTAAATACCAAACTAACCACATAAAAGATAAAAGTGTTTTTTCACTACTAAACCTACAGAACAAGTTGACAGCCTAAACTACATATGTAAATTACTTTGACAGAAAAATATGGTGAGGAAAAAAAAAAATAAGCCCTAACGCCCTTAAGACAGATCTGGCCACTTTGCTTAGGAAGTAACTTTGGTGATAACCTTTCATTATAGTACTAACATTGCACATGCATATTTATTGATATGTAAACTGTGAATAAGTTTTCAACCCTGGAGGCTCCATCTGTCAATATTTGATATCGATTTTGCCATAAAACATTACACTGGCTTTAATTACAACTGAATAAGGCCCTAAGGATATTTCCATTTTATAGATGAGAAAACTAAAGTTAAGGTATTTTAATAATCTGCTCAAGGTCACACCACTACCTAGTGACAGAGGTATATCTTTTTCATGGTCTACTTGGACTAGAAAAATATTCCCACATACATAAAATAGTGTGTGCATGACATAATTTTGAATGATTACAAATGTAGTGATTATATACTTTGGACAAAGAAGTAAAATGTTCTCCTTTTGTGCTGTGGATCTTCAGCTCCTAGATTCAAGAAAATATATGTTTCATTTATTTTTCTACTTCTAAAACTTATCCTTTTCCTTTTTTAAAAATCTAAGTCATGGTCTAGGGTTTTAGCTCAGTGGTAGAGCACTTGCCTAACAAGTGTGAGGCACTGGATTCAATTCTCAGCACCACAAAAAAATAAATAAATAAAATAAAGGCATTGTGTCCACCTAAAACTAAAAAAATATATTTTAAAAAATCTAAGTCATTTGAGTGGTAAGGAAAGGGATATTAATGACATTGTTTATTTCATATTTCCATAAAAACTAGTTAGAGAAATAAGAATATCTCGACCAAGCTCTAGATCAAAAAACCCTATAGAGCCAGGCGTGGTGGGTGCTCTCCTGTAATCCCAGCAACTCAGGAGGTTGCAGCAGGAGGATCACAAGTTCAAGGCCAGTCTCAGCAATTTAACAATACCCTCACTCAAAATTAAAAATAAAAAGTGCTAAGGATGTGTGACTCAGTGGTAGAGCACTTACCTACAACGTGTCAGACCCTGGGTTCCATCCCCAGGATGGCAAAAAATAAGTTTCCTTTCATAAACTCTGCCTTTTTTGTTGTTGTTGTTTTCAGTACTAAGGATAGAACCCCAGGTGTTAGCAAGGATGTGGGGAGAAAGGTACACTCATACATTGCTGGTGGGGTTGCAAATTAGTGTAGCTACTCTGGAAAGCAGTATGGAGATTCCTCAGAAAGCTTGGAATGGAACCACCATTTGACCCAGCTATCCCATTCCTTGGCCTATACCCAAAGAACTTAAAATCAGCATACTACAGAGATACAGCCACATCAATGTTCATAGCTGCTCAGTTCACAATAGCCAGATTGTGGAACCAACCTAGATGTCCTTCAATTGATGAATGGATAAAGAAACTATGGCATATATATACAATGGAATATTACTCAGCCATAAAGAATGATAAAATTATGGCATTTGCAGGCAAATGGATGAAATTGGAGAATATGCTAAGTGAGATAAGCCAATCTCAAAAAACCAAAGGACGAATGATCTCACTGATAAGTGGATGATGACACATAATGGGGGGGGAGGGGTTAGTGTTAGGGTTAGAGTTAGGGTTAGGGAGGGGGGCAAGAATGGAGGAAGGAAGGACTGTATAGAGGGAAAAGAGGGGTGGGAGGGGTGGGGGAGCAGGGGAAAAATAACAGAATGAATCAACCAACATTACCCTATGTAAATTTATGATTACACAAATGGTATGCCTTTACACCATGTACAAACAGAGAAACAACATGTATCCCATTTGTTTAAAATAAAAAAAAAATAAAATAAAAAAGAAATAAATCAATTGAAAATGAAAAAAAAAAAAAAAAAAGGATAGAACCCAGGAACTCTACCATTGAGGTACATTCACAGTCCTTTTTATTTTTTATTTTGAGACAGGGCCTCACCAAGTTGCTGAGAATCTCACTAAATTATTTAGGCTGTCCTCAAACTTGCAATCTTCCTGCCTCAGCCTCCCAATTGCTGGAATTACAGGCATGCACTGCCATGTCTGACTTTTTATGAATTTTTAAATTATTGTATTATAAATCATATATAAAGTTAGATTCATTATTACATATTTGTACATGCACATAACATAATTTAGTCAATATCATTCCCCAGGATCTCCTCTTTCCCTCTACTCCCTTCTGCTGCTATTGTTCTCCCTTCTACTTCATGAGATCCTCCCCCCATTTTTTTCTCTTTAGCTTCTACATATCAGAGAAAACATATGACGCTTGATTTCTGAGCATGTATTTATGAACACCTCCCAAGTGGAATGCATTGCTTTAGATGTTATGGGAAATTTAATAAGGCTTGTATCTTCAAATCCCATATACTCAATGAGTTTACAAACCAACTATCACTAGAAGCAGAACTGTATCTTGCTACACAGACTTTCTGGTTGCATTATAAATAGTCTCACATAAAAATCTTAGTCTGTTTAGGCTGGTATAACAAAATACTGTAAGCTGAATGGCATATAAACAACAGAAATTTATTTCTCACAGTCTCAGAGGCTGGAGGGTCTAAGATCAAGGCACCAGCAGATTTGGTGTCTGATAAGGGCCCACTTTCTGGCTGTCTGCTTACTGCACCCTCCCATGTTGAAAGGGGCAAAGGATCACAAACACTTTTCAAGAGGGCTCCAGCCTCAGGACCTAATCACTATCAAATGTCCCACTCTCTCATATCATCACCTTGGGGTTTAGGATATCTACATATGAATTTTGGTGGTGCACAAACACTCAATTCATAGCAAATATCCCAACTGAATGGTACACATCAATGATTTTGATATAATGTTTAAATAGAAATAAACACATATCAGCATTTTATTCCAATTCCCAAAATCATAATTTGTGTATTTTTTAATTTATCAGGAAAAAATGTTTGAACTCCTGAGTTCTTATCTGGGCCATATTTCATTAGAAGTGTTAGCAAGTGAATTGACTTAATAGCACCAATGAGTCCACTGAATTAAGGCTTTTGTTTTTCTGCTTCATACCTACTAAGGTCCCCAGTTGCTCAAAATTTCCACCTTTCTGGGTTGAAACACTTCTATCATAGAATAAGTGATGCAGAAATTGTGTGTGTTAGTTAAAGGCAACTTGTATTAACAGAAGGAGGAAAAGAAGGAAGACAGGAAGGAAGGAAGGAATAGATTTTTTAAAGATGCCACTCACGGTACCTATAAAACTTTTATGAGTATTTTATGATACTGTGAATTTGCTATGAAATATGTAAATCCTCTATAAAGAAAACTGTGAAGTTTATGGAAGAACAGAAAAGAGGATCCAAACATACCAGATTCTTGAAAGGAATGACTATAAAAAGACATAAATTTTCACCAGATTTATTTGTAAAATTAATGTAATCTCAATCATTGTATGGTAAATATGTAAATATTTAAAATATATAAAACCAGACTGGGCATGGTGGCCCATGTGTGTAATTCCAGTCACTCAGCTACTCATGAGGCTGAGGTAGGAGGATCACAAGTTCCAGGGCAGCCTGGACAAACTAGCAAGACCCTGTCTCAAAATAAAAATAAAAAGGACTGGGAATGTAGCTCAGTGGTAGAGCACCCCCACTTCTGGCTATATACCCAAAGAATTGAAAGCAGGGGCTCAAGCCAATTGTTGCATACCAATGACATAGTAGCATTATTCACAACAACCAAGGATGGAACCTACCCAAATATCCCTCAACAGATGAATGAATAAACAAATTTTAACTTTATATCAAAGCTATTAACCCTTATAAATATCAAAAAACAAGTTACATACTTCCAACATGCAATGGTAGAACAGGCATAGGCTTAAACATTCCCAAAAAATTTAAAAAAAAAAGAATACAAATAATGATAAATGTTGGGAAAGATGTGGGGAAAAAGGAACACTCATACATTGCTGGTGTATGAGTGCAGCCACTCTGGAAAGCAGTGGAGATTCCTTAGAAAACTTGGAATGGAACCACCATTTAATCCAGTTATCCCACTCCTTGGTCTATACCCAGAGGACTTAAAATCAGCATACTACAGTGACGCAACTACATCAATATGTAGAGCAACTCAACTCAACAATAGCCAAACTATGGAAACAACCTGTGTGTCCTTCAATGTATGAATGGATAAAGAAAATGTGGTATCTATACACAATGGAATATTACTCAGTCTTAAAGAAAAAAGGAATTACAGCATTTGCTGGTAAATGGTTGGAACTGCAGACTATCATGCTAAGTGAAATAAGCCAATCCCAAAAACTTCTCTGATATGCAGATGCTAACCCACAACAAGGGAGGGTGGGGAGGGGAAGAATAGAAGTCCATTGGATTAGACAAGGGGAATGAAGGGAAGGAAGTGGGTAGGGGAATAGGAAGGACAGCAGAATTAATTGGACATAACTTTCCTAGCCTTGTGTTTAATACACAATCAGGGTAACTCTGCATCATGTACAACCACAAGAATAGGATCCTAATTAGAATAAGTTATACTCTATGTATGTATAATTTGCCAAAATACATTCTACTGTCATGTATATCTAAAAAGAACAAATTAAAAATAATTTTAAAAAGATGTCTGGAGGAAGTAGATACAGGATAGAAGCCCCACATTTACTGCTACAATGTTCTGGAGACTCTCAATCTCCCTTTCCAAATTGCACTGTTTGCTTTCATGTAGAATCAGATCTCCCTCACCCAATGACTATTTTGGAGATGGTATCATTTGTTGCCCAGTGGCCCAAGTCAGAAACCAGTGGGTCATCATGACATTCCTCCTTTCCCCTCTCTTCATAATCTGTTAAAACAACAACTTCGTTGCTGGGCAAGGTGGCACACTCCTATAATCTCAGCAATTTGGGAGATTGAGGCAAGAGGATTGCAAGTTGGAGGCCAGCCTCAGCAACTTAGTGAGGCCATAAGTAATTTAGTGAGACCCTGTCTCAAAATAAAATATAAAAAGGACTGGAATGTAGCTTAGTGTAGAATGCCCTGGGTTCTATCCCCAGTACAGAAGAAAACAATAATAAATCTTGTCAATTGTACCTTCTAAATTTCTTGTGATTTTGTCTCTTCTTCATTGTACAACTACAACTTTTCTGTCTCATTCCATATTATGTCTCACCATCTCTTTTTTAAACATATAGTTTTTCTACACAACTCTCATATGTCTATTATATATATGCCTATTATATACTAGACAACTATCACATGTCTATTATATAAATTTTGTAGATATGCAGAAAACAAAAAAAATCTTCTACAATAACAATGCTCAGAGATAAATGTTGTGGACTTTTCTGCATATATCCTTCTTTGCTTTCCTCTATTCATAGGTGGATATTACTTTATTTTAAAAATTGAGATAAAAATGTTTTATAGTATTTCTATTAACAAAATAGTACAAACTTTTCTTCATGACAATAAATTTTCCTCCAGGTTAGCATTTTAAGGTTGCATTATATTTTATTCTCTAGGGGTGTCATAATGTAGTAAAACAAGCCCTAATGACTAATCTAGGTTTTCTCCAGTTTTTGTATCATAAATAATACTTATAATGAATGTATTGCTAGGTAAATTTCTTACACAGTTTTGTGAGAATTTCCTTAGACTACATAATCAGCAGGGAAATTGCTAGTTCAAAGCATAGGTACACTTCTCCCCATTCATTTTTTATTATGATATGTTTCAAGCAATCCTAAAAGTCTACTGGATATAACAATAAATACTTATATACCCATTACCCAGCCTGTTAGGCCTTGACATTTTGCTGTATTTGCTTTAGATGTGTTTCCTTAACAAAATAAAAAATGAAGACAAATTGAAATGCCTTATCTGCCCTCCCAGATCCCACTTTTTCCTTGGAGGAATCGTATTCTCAATATGGTGTTTCTCAGTCTCATGAGAGCTTTTACAGTTTCTCTGTCTTTATATATATATAATGTCTGCATATGCATGCTAAACAATAAATATTACAGTTATACTTGTTTTTTTCTCTTTCCACATTTTTTCTTGGTGGATCGGAGTTGTACATAGTCATGGGATTTGTTATTACATATTCATACATGCACACAACATAACAATATAATTTGGCCAATATCACTCTTCAGTATTTTCTCTCTCCCTCTCCCGGTCCCTTTCCTCTACTGATCTCCCTTTGATTTTCATGAGATCCCCCCACCTTTCTTTTCTTTTTTTTTTCTGTAGTTTCCACATATGAGAGAAAACAAGCAACCTTTGACCTTCTGAGTTAGGCTTATTTCACTTAATATCATGGACTCAAGTTCCATCCATTTTCCTGCAAATGCTAATTTCATTTTTCTTTATGGCTAAGTAAACCACCATTGTGTATATATACCACATTTTCTTTATTCATTCATCCATTGATGGACACCTAGACTAGTTCCATAGTTTGCTATTGTGAATTATGCTTCTGTAAGCATGGGTATGCATGTATCACACTGTAGTGTGATGACTTTAATTCTTCAGGATAAATACTGAGGAGTGGTATATCTGGGTCATATGGTGGTTCCAGGCATAGTTTTTTGAGGAAACTCCACACCAATTTCCATAGTGGTTGTACTAATTTACAATCCCACAAACATTGTTAAAAAATGTTCCTTTTTCTCCACATCCTCTCCAGCATTTATTATTATTATTATTATTATTATTATTATTTTATTATTATTATTATTATTATTATTATTATTACCAGGGATTGAACCCAGGGGCACTTAACTACTGAGCCATGTCCTCAGCCCTTTTATTTTTTATTTTTATTTATTTTATTTTATTTTATTTTTTGGACTAGGGATTGAACTCAAAGGGCCTCAACCACTGAGCTATATCCCCAGCCCTATTTTGTATTATATTTAGAGACAAGAGTCTCACTGAGTTGCTTAGTGCATCAATTTGCTGAGACTGGCTTTGAACTCTCTATCTTCTTGCTTCAACCTCCCAAGCCACTGGGATTACAGGTGTGGGCCACCGCGCCTGGCACCATTGTTTGTATTCTTGATGACTGCCATTCTAACTGGTGTGAGATGAATTCTTAGTGTAGTTTTCATTTGTATTTCCCTAACTACTGATGATGCTGAACGTTTTTTCAGGTGTTTGTTGGCCATTTGTATTTCTTCATTTGAAAAGTGTATGTTTAATTCATTTGTCCAAATTTTTTATTTAATTTTTTTGTCATTATACACAAATGGGAACTTTTCATTTTTTCTGGTCGTACACCATGTAGAGTCACACCATTCGTGTACATAGGGTAATGATGTCTCATTCCACTATTTTTCCTTTTCCCCACCCCATTCCCTCCCCTCATTTCCCTCTACACAATCAAACATTCCTCCATTCTTCCTTACCACCCCACCCCCGTTATGTATCAGCATCCACTTATCAGAGAAAACATTTGGCCTGTGATTTTGGGGGGATTGACTCATTTCACTTAGCATGATATTCTCCAACTCCATCCATTTACCTACAAATGTCATAATTTCATTCTTCTTCATGGCTGAATAATATTCCATTGTGTACATAAACCACAGTTTCTTTTTCCATTCATCTATTGAAGGGCACCTAGGTTAGTTCCACAATCTAGCTATCGTGAATTGAGCAACTATGAACATTGATGTGGCTGTATCTCTGTAGTATGCTGATTTTAAGTCCTTTGGGTATAGGCCAAGGTGTGGGATAGCTGAGTCAAATGGTGGGTCCTTCCAAGTTTTCTTAGGAATCTCCATACTGCATTCCAGAGTGACTGCACCAATTTACAACTCCACCAGCAATGTCCTTGCCAATACCTATTGTTGCTTGTATTCTTGATAATAGCCATCCTAATTGGGGTGAGATGAAATCTTAGGGTTGTTTGATTTCCATTTATTTTATTACTAGAAATGTTGAACATTTTTTCATATATCTTTTAATTGCTTGTATATCTTCTTTTGTGAAGTATCTGCTCAGTTCCTTAGCCCATTTATTTATTGGATTATTTGTATTTTGGGGGTAAAGTCTTTTGAGTTCTTTATAAATTCTGGAGATTAGTGCTTTATCTGAAGTGCCTGCGGTAAAGATTTTCTCCCACTCTGTAGGCTCTCTCTTCACATTGTTGATTGTTTCCTTTGCTGAGAAAAAGTTTTTTAGTTTGAATCTATCCCATTTATTAATTCTTGTATTTATTTTTTGCACTTTGGGAGTCTTGTTAAGTAAGTCTGGTCTTACACCAACATGATGAAGATTTGGGCCTAATTTTTCTCCTATTTGGTGAAGGGTCTCAGGTCTAATTCCTAGATCCTTGATCCATTTTGCATTGAGTTTTGTACAGGGTGAGAAATAGGGGTTAATTTCATATTGATGCATGTGGAGTTCCAGTTTTCCCAGCATCATTTGTTGAAGAGACTATCTTTTCTCCATTGTATGTTTTTTGCACCTTTGTCTAGTATGAGAAAACTGTATTTACGTGGGTTTGTCTCTATGTCCTCTATCCTGTACCATTGGTCTACATGTCTATTTTGGTGACAATACCATGCTGTTTTTGTTACTATTGCTCTGTAGTATAATTTAAGTTCTAGTATAGTAATACCTCCTGCTTTGCTTTTCCTTCTAAGGATTGCTTTGACTATTCTGGGTCTGTTTTTCTTCCAAATGAATTTCATGATTGCTTTCTCTATTTCTTTGAGATACATCATTGGGATTTTAATTGGAATTGCATTGAATCTGTATAGCACTTTTGGTAGTATGACCATTTTGACAATATTAATTCTTCCTATCCAAGAACATGGGAGATCTTACCATCTTCTAAGGTTTTCTATAATTTCTTTCTTTAGTGTTCTGTAGTTTTCATTATAGAGGTCTTTCACCTCTTTTGTGAGATTGATTCCCAATATTTTATTTTTGGGGGGGTCTATTGTGAATGGGGTAGTTTTCCTAATTTCTCTTTCAGAGGATTCATCAGTTATGAATAAAAGTGCATTAAATTTATGAGAATTGATTTTATATCCTGCTACTTTGCTGAATTCATTTATGAGTTCTAGAAGTTTTCTGGTGGAATTTTTTGGATCTTCTAAATACAGACTCATGTTGTTGGCAAATAGTGATAGTTTGAGTTCTTCTTTTCCTATTCACATCCCTTTAATTTCTTTGGTCCGTCTACTTGCTTTGGCTAGAATTTCAAGGAGATGTTGAATAGAAGTGGTGAAAGAGGGCATCCTTGTCTTCTTCCAGTTTTTAGAAGGAATGCTTTCAGTTTTTTCCATTTAAAATAATGATGGTCTGGCTCACAAAATGGCGGACTAGAGGGAGGCTGCATTCCTTGTCGCTCCGTAACTCTGGTTTCAAGCAGAGGATATCTGTTTCTTGGTGAGGCAGTTTTTGCTGCTTATTGATCCCCTGCTGTTTACCCCATTTGTCTGCTGTGATCACCTGCAGTCTGCCAGCATATCAATGCCTTTTTTGAGTGCAGATTGCTCACTGTCAGGCGCCTATCATCCGCCATTTGCCTGCCTCTCACCTGTCCATCGCCTGCCTTACACCTATCCAACACCCAACTCACAAGGTTTACCTCCTGATCGTCTGATAACAGTCAGCAAACTGATCGCCGACCGCCAGTGGAGCACCAGCTATCTGCTGTTACCTGGAAGTTCTCTGTAACAGTAACTGCAGGTTTGATTACACATGGCTGCCGCCATTTTGAGACAACAGCTAGGCCCTGTAGGACCCCTGGCCAGACTGACTGAGACCCGTCTCCAGGATCCCTCAGCCCGACCAATCACTCCCTGCCTCTGGGGCCCTCACATCGACTGACCGCTCCCTGCTGCCAGGACCCCCAGACCAACTGACTGCACCCTATCACCGGGACCCCAGACCGACTGATTGCACCCGGCCTCCAGGATCCCACAACCACACCAAGCACACCGAACTGCCAGGACTCCTGCCTGACCAACTGCATCCCGCCTCCAGGACCTCCAGCTGACCACGTCCACCCCTGAGCTGCAGCTCCCCATTTGCCAACACATTTGGAAGCCAGAGTGGCCATCTTGGATAATCCTGGAAGTCATAGCTCCGATCTTTAGGTGGGGCAAAATCCATCCTGAGATGCCTGCTGGAGACTTGAAGCTCATTGTCAGGTACCTCTCATGCATCAGGCTACTGAACACTGGGAGGTTTCACTACTATATGACTGTTATACTGTAGATTTTCTTTTTTCTCCTTATTGAAAAAATTTAAGTTTTTATTTCTTTACTTTTCTTGCTCTCTTTTCCTTTTCCCTCAGAGTCTCTTTCTCCCTTTTTTGCATACTAACATCCAATTTCTTTTGATTACACTCTCATCCTTTCTATTATCTGGAACTTCTCTATATTCTTTTCTTATCCCATTAACAGCCACATTCTACATCCTTCTGCATCCTCTTTGTGCTCCATTTGAAACTGCAGACCTTATTGCAAATCTGTTTGTTTTACTGAAGATAATATTTGAACTCATTCTGTTTATTATGACAATTTTGTTATTGTCCTCATAGGGCCTATTTGGTCTAGGATTGCATAGTGTCTGAATTGGGCACTGCTAATATAGATCTGCCCTTAAAGAAAGGGTTTTGGAAAACTATAGGGCCACTATAAGCCTATAGGGGGAAATCTGCAATACCCCAGATCTGCACTGCTAGAGGGGAAGATACATGAACAACATGAAAAAAACAAGGGAAGAAAATGATCCAAACAAATCTAGATTCTATATTAATAGAATCCAATGACAGTATGGTAGAAGAAATGTCAGAAAAGGACTTCAGATTATACATGATTAAGATGATTCGTGAAGCAAAGGATGAGATAAGAGAGCAAATGCAGGCAATGAATGATAATACCAATAAGCCAAAAGAGCAAGTGCAGGAAGCAAAAGATCATTTCAACAAAGAGATAGAGATTCTAAAAAAAAAAAAAACTCAATGGAAAGCATCACCAAAAGACTAGACCACTTGGAAGACAGAACCTCAGACAATGAAGACAAAATATTTAATCTTGAAAATAAAGTTGCCCAAACAGAGAAGATGGTAAGAAATCATGAACAGAATCTCCAAGAACTATGGGACATCATGAAAAGACCAAATTTAAGAATTATTGGGATTGAGGAAGGCACAGAGATACAAACCAAAGCAATGAACAACCTAATCAATGAAATAATATCAGAAAATTTACCAAACCTGAAGAATGAAATGGAAAATCAAATACAAGAGACTTACAGACACCAAATGCACAGAATCACAACAGATCCACACCAAGGCACATTATAATGAAAATGCCTAACATTCAAAATAAAGATAGGATTTTGAAGGCCACGAGGGAAAAGCATCAGATTACATAAAGGGGGAGACCAATACGGATAGCAGCCAACTTCTCAACCCAGACTCTAAAAGGTAGAAGAGCCTGGAACAACGTATTTCAAGTTCTGAAAGAACATGGTTGCCAACCAAGAATCCTACACCCAGCAAAACTTTCCTTCAGATTTGAAGATGAAATAAAATTCTTCCATGATAAACAAAAGTTAAAAGAATTTACAAATAGAAAGCCTGCACTACAGAATGTTCTCAACAAAATATTCCATGAGGAGGAAATGAAAAACAACAATGGAGGTCAGCAAAGGGAGGAACTACCATAGAGAAAAACCACTCAAAGGAGAAACCAAGCCAACTTAAAAACCAAAAATAAGCCAAATGACTGGGAATACAAGTCATATCACAACAATAACCCTGAATGTTAATGGCCTAAACTCATCAATCAAAAGACACAGACTGGCAGAATGGATTAAAAAGAAAGACCCAACAATATGCTGTCTGCAAGAGACTCATCTCATAGAAAAAGACATCCACAGACTAAAGGTGAAAGGATGGGGAAAATTCTACCATGCACGTGGACTCAGTAAAAAAGCAGGAGTTTCCATTCTCATATCAGATAAAGTGGACTTCAAGCCAAAGTTAGTCAGAAGGGATAAAGAAGGACATTTCATACTGCTTAAGGGAAACATAAATCAGGAAGACATAACAATAGTAAATATTTATGCCCCAAACAATGGTGCATCCCTGTACATCAAACAAACCCTTCTCAATTTCAGGAATCACATAGACCACAACACAATAATTCTGGGTGACTTTAACGCACCACTGTCACCACTAAATAGATCTTCCAAATGAAAACCAAAGAAACCATAGAACTCTATAACACAATCAATAACCTAGACTTAATAGACATATATAGAATATTCCATCCATCAACGAGCAGATTCACTTTCTTCTCAGCAGCACATGGAACCTTCTCGAAAATAGACCATATGTAATGCCACAAAGCAGCCCTTAGGAAATGCAAAAAAATTGAGATATTGCCTTGTGTTCTACCAGATCATAATGGGCTGAGAGTAGAAATCAATGACAAAATAAAAAACAGAAATTACTTCAACACCTGGAGACTAAATAATATGCTATTGAACAAAACATGGATAACAGAAAACACCAGGGAGGAGATTAAAAAAATTCTTAGAGAAATAATATGCTATTGAATGAAACATGGATAACAGAAAACATCAGGGAGGAGATAAAAAATTCTTAGAGGTCAATGAGAATGACAGTACAACATGTCAAAATCTCTGGGACACTATGAAGGTGGTACTAAAAGGAAAATTCATTGCATGGAGTGCATTCCAGAAAAGAATGAAAAGCCAACAACTAAATGACCTAATATTACAGCTCAAAGTCCTAGAAAAAGAAGAACAGAATAACAGCAAAAGTAGTAGAAGACAGGAAATAATTAAAATCAAAGCTGAAATCAATGAAATTGAAACGAAAGAAACAATTCAAAAAATTGACAAAACAAAAAGTTGGTTCTTTGAGAAAGTAAACAAAATAGACAAACCCTTAGCCACACTAACAAAGAGAAGGAGAGAGAAGACTCAAAGTACTAAAATTCGTGATGAAAAAGGAAATATTACGACAGACACCACTGAGATACAGAACATAATGAGAAGCTACTTTGAAAATCTGTATTCCAACAAAACAGAAACTACCGAAGACATTCACAAATTTCTAGAGACATATGCTCCTCCCAAACTGAACCAGAAGGACATACACAATTTAAACAGATCAATATCAAGCAATGAAATAGAAGAAGCCATTAAAAACCTACCATCCAAGAAAAGCCAGGGCCAGACAGATTCTCAGCCAAGTTCTACAAGACCTTCAAAGAAGAACTCATTCCAATACTTCTCAAAGTATTCCAGGAAATAAAAAAGGAGGGTACCCTACCAAACTCATTCTATGAAGCTAATTTCACCCTCATACCCAAACCAGGCAAAGACACATCAAGGAAAGAAAATTTCATACCAAGATCCTTGATGAATATAGATGCAAAGACCTTAACAAAATATTGGCAAACTGTATCCAAAAACATATTAAGAAAATCATGCACCACGATCAAGTGGGGTTAATCCCTGTAATGCAAGGATGGTTTAACATCCATAAATCAATAAACGTAATCCATCATGTCAATAGACTTAAGGATAAGAATCATATGGTTATTTCAATTGACGCAGAAAAAGCATTAGACAAAATACAACACTCCTTCATGCTCAAAACACTAGAAAAAATAGGGATAGTAGAAACATACCTGAACATTGTAAAGGCTATTTATGCTAAGCCCATGGCCAACATCATTCTTAATGGAGAAAAACTGAAACCATTCCCTTTAAAAATGGGAACAAGACAGGGATATCCTCTTTCACCACTTCTATTCAACATTGTCCTCGAAACTCTAGCCAGAGCAATTAGGCAGACTAAAGAAATTAAAGGGATACGAATAGGAAAAGAGGAACTTAAGCTGTCCCTTTTTGCTGATGACATGATTCTATATTTAGAGGATCCAAAAAACTCCTCCAGAAAACTTCTAGACCTCATCAATGAATTCAGCAAAATAGCAGGCTATAAAATCAACACGCATAAATCTAAAGCATTTTTATATGCAAGCGATGAAACATCTGAAAGGGACATGAGGAAAACAACTCCATTTGCAGTAGCCTCAAAAAAAAAAAAAATACTTGGGCATCAATCTAACCAAAGAGGTAAAAGATCTCTACAATGAAAACTACAAAACATTGAAGAAAGAAATTGAAGAAGACCTTAGAAGATGGAAAGATCCCCCATGCTCTTGGATAGGCAGAATTAATATTGTCAAAATGGCCATACTACCAAAAGTGCTATACATATTCAATGCAATTCCAATTAAAATCCCAATGATGTACCTTACAGAAATAGAGCAAGCAATTATGAAATTCATCTGGAAGAATAAAAAACCCAGAATAGCTAAAGCAATCCTTGGCAGGAAGAATGAAGCAGGGAGTATTGCAATACCAGAACTTCAACTATACTACAAAGCAATAGTAACAAAAATGGCATGGTATTGGTACCAAAATAGACAGGTAGATCAATGGTACAGAATAGAGGACACGGACACAAACCCAAATAAATACAATTTCCTAATACTACACAAAGGTGCCAAAGATATGCAATGGAGAAAAGATAGCCTCTTCAACAAATGGTGCTGGGAAAACTGGAAATCCATATGCAACAGAATGAAACTAAACCCCTATCTCTCACCTTGCACAAAAATCAACTCGCAATGGATCAAGGACATTGAAATCAGACCAGAGACCCTGCAGATTACAGAAGAAAAAGTAGGTCCAAATCTTCAACTTGTTGGCTTAGGATCAGACTTCCTTAAGAGGACTCCCATAGCACAAGAAATAAAAGCAAGAATCAACAACTGGTATAGATTCAAACTAAATAGCTTTCTCTCAGCAAAGGAAACTATCAGCAATGCGAAGAAAGAGCCTACAGAGTGGGAGAATATCTTTGCCACTCATACTTCAGATAGAGCGCTAATTTCCAGAATCTATAAAGAACTCAAACAACTCTACACCAAGAATCAACAAATGGGCTAAAGAAATGAACAGACACTTCACAGAAGAAGATCTACAAGCAATCAACAAACATATGAAAAAATGTTCACCATCTTTAGTAATAAGAGAAATGCAAATCAAAACCACCCTAAGATTCCATCTCACCCCAATTAGAATGGCAATTATCAAGAATACAAGCAACAATAGGTGTTGGCGAGGATGTGGGGAGAAAGGTACACTCATACATTGCTGGTGGGGCTGCAAATTAGTGCAGCCACTCTGGAAAGCAGTATGGAGACTCCTTAGAAAACTTGGAATGGACCCACCATTTGACCCAGCTATCCCACTCCTTGGCCTATATCCAAAGGACTTAAAATCAGCATACTATGGAGATACAGCCACATCGATGTTCATAGCTGCTCAATTCACAATAGCCAGACTATGGAACCACCTAGATGTCCTTCAATTGTTGAATGGATAAAGAAACTGTGATATATATATATATATATATATATATATATATATATATATACACAATGGAATATTACTCAGCTATAAAGAATAATAAAATTATGGCATTTGCAGGCAAATGGATGAAATTGGAGAATATCATGCTAAGTGAGATAAGCCAATCTCAAAAATCCAAAGGGTGAATGATTTCACTGATAAGCAGATGATGACACCTAATGGGGTGTGGGAGGGGGGCAAGAATGGAGGAAGGAGGGTGTGTATAGTGAGAAAAGAGGGGTGGGAGGGGTGGGGGGAAGAAAAAATAACAGAATGAATCAAACATCATTACCCTATGTAAATATACGATTACACAAATGGTATGCTGTTATTCCATGTACAAACAGAAACAACATGTATCCCATTTGTTTACAATAAAAATAAATTAAAAAATAAAATAAAATGATGTTGGCCTTGGGCTTAGCATGGATATCCTTTACAATGTTGAGGTATATTCCTACTATCCTTATTTTTCCTAGTGTTTTGAGCATGAAGTGGTGCTGTATTTTATCAAGTACTTTTTCTGCATCTATTGAAATAATCATATGATTCTTATCTTTAAGTCTACTGATGTGGTGAATTACATTTATTGATTTCTGGATGTTGAAACAACCTTGCATCCCTGGGATGAAACCCACTTGATCATGGTGCACTTTCTTTTTAATATGTTTTTATATGTGATATGTCAGAATTTTGTTAAAAATTTTTGCATCTACGTTCATCAGGGGTATTGGTCTGAAGTTTTCTTTCCTTGATATTTCTTTGGTTTTGTATCAGGTTGATACCAGCTTCATAGAATGAGTTTTGAAGGGTTCCCTCCTTCTCTATTTCATGGAATACTTTGAGGAGTATTGGTATAAGTTCTTCTTTGAAGGTCTTATAGAACTCAGAGGAGAATCTGTCTGGTCCCGGGCTTATCGTGGTTGGTAGGCTTTTGATGGCTTCTTCTATTTCCTTACTTGTAATTGACCTGTTTAAATTGTGTATGTCCTCCTGATTCAGTTTGGGTAGATCATAAGTCTCTAGAAATGTGTTGATGTCTTTGAGACTTTCTATTTTATTGGAGTATAGATCTTCAAAATAGCTTCAAATTATGTTTTGTATTTCAATAGTGTCTCTTGTGATATGTTCTTTTTTATTATGAATTTAAGTAATTTGAGTTTTCTCTCTCTCCTTTTCATTAGTGTGGCTAATGGTTTATCAATTTTGTTTATTTTTTACAGAGTCAACTTTTTGTTTTGTAAATTTTTTAAATTGTTACTTTTGTTTCAATTTCATTGACTTCAGCTCTGATATTATTTATTTCTTGAATTCTGCTACTTTTGGTGTTCATTTGTTCTTTTTCTAGGGCTTTGAAATGGAATGTTAGGTCATTTATTTGTTGACTTTTTATTCTTTTATTGAATGTGCCTCATGCATGAATTTTTCTCTTAGTGCTGCTTTCATAGTGTCCCAGAGATTTTGAAATGTTGTATCATTGTTCTCGTTTACCTCTACGAATTTTTTATCTCCTCCCTGATGTCTTCTGCTATCTATGCATCAGGCAAAATAGTGTATTATTTAGTCTCCAGGTGTTGGAGTAGTTTCTATTTTTTATTTTATCATTGATTTCTAATTTCATTCCATTATGATCTGATAGAATACAAGGTAGTATCTCTATTTTTTTGTATTTGCTAAGAGTTGCTTTGTGGCATAACATATGGTATGTTTTAGAGAAGGATCCATGTGCTGCTGAGAAGAAAAAGTATTTGCTCATTGATGGATGGAATGTTCTATATATGTCTGTTAAATCTAAATTATTGATTGTGTTATTAAGTTCTATGGTGTCTTTGTTCAGTTTTTGTTTGGAAGATCTATCCAGTGGTGAGAGAGGTATGTTAAATTCACCCAGTATTATTGTATTGTGTTCTATTTGATTCCTTAAATTGAGAAGGATTTGTTTGATGTACATAGATGCTCCAATGTTTGGGGCATAAATATTTACAATTGTTATGTCTTGTTGATTTATGGTTTCCTTAAACAGTATGAAATGTCCTTTCTTATTCCTTCTGACTAATTTTGGTTTACAGTACACTTTATCTGATATGAGGATGGAAACTCCTGTCTTTTACTGAATCCGTGTATGAAGTATGTTTTTTCCCATCTTTCACCTTCAGCCTGTGGATGTATTTTCTTATGAGATGAGTCTCTTGAAGGCAGCATATTGTTGGGTCTTCTTTTTTTAATCCAATCTGCCAGTCTATGTCCTCTGATTAATGAGTTTAAGCCATTAACATTTAGGGTTGGAATGGGGATATAGCTCAATTGGTTGAGTGCTTTTTCACATGCACAAGGCCCTGTGTTCAATTCCCTTGCCTTTACTCTTTCAACTGTTTGTTGGAGTGATCATTCATTGCCTGCATTTGCTCTTTTATATCATCCTTTACTTTGTAGATCATTGTAATTATGTACATTCTGAACTCCTATTCTGACATTTCTTCTACTGTGCTGTCCATGGATTCTATTAATCTTGGTTTGTTTGGGACAATTTCTTCCCTTGTTTTTCATGTTATTCATGTATCTTCCCCCCTAGCAGTGTTCTGAGCAGTGGATCTGAGGTGTTACAGTTTCCCCCCTATAGGTTTATAGTGTTCCTGCAGGTTTCCAATATCTTACCTTTAAGGGGGAGATCAATACTAGCAGCACCCTATACAAACAATATGCAGCCTTAAACCAAATAGCCTCTATGAAGATGTTCATGGTATTGTCGTAATAAACAGAGAGAATGAGTTCGATTTTTATGTACAGCATAAAAAATAGGTTTGCAATAAGGGCTATAATTTCTCATTGTGGACAAAGAGGATGGGGAGGGGTGAAGGATGTAATGTTAATGAGATAAGAAGAGAGTATATAGAGGTACTAGATCATAGGAAGTATGATAGTGGAATCAAAAGAAGTTGGTTGTAATCCACAAATGGGTTAAGGAAATGAACAGACACTTCACAGAAGATCTACAAGCGATCAATAAACATATGGAAAAATGTTCAACATCTCTAGTAATAAGAGAAATACAAATCAAAACCACCCTAAGATTCCATCTCACCCCAATTAGAATGGCGATTATCAAGAATACAAGCAACAATAGGTGTTGGCGAGGATGTGGGGAGAAAGGTACACTCATACATTGCTGGTGGGACTGCAAATTAGTGCAGCCACTCTGGAAAGCAGTGTGGAGATTCCTTAGAAAACTTGGAATGGAACCACCATTTGACCCAGCTATCCCACTCCTTGGCCTATAACCAAAGGACTTAAAATCAGCATACTACAGAGATACAGCCACATCAATGTTCATAGCTGCTCAATTCACAATAGCCAGACTGTGGAACCAACCTAGATGTCCTTCCATTGATGAATGGATAAAGAAACTGTGGTATATATATACAATGGAATATTACTCAGCCATAAAGAATGATAAAATTATGGCATTTGCAGGCAAATGGATGAAATTGGAGAATATCATGCTAAGTGAGATAAGCCAATCTCAAAAAACCAAAGGATGAATGATCTCACTGATAAGTGGATGATGACACATAATGGGGGATGGGGGGGTTAGTGTTAGGGTTAGAGTTAGGGTTAGAGAGGGGGGCAAGAATGGAGGAAGGAAGGACTGTATAGAGGGAAAAGAGGGGTGGGGGGGTGGGGGGAAGGGAAAAAATAACAGAATGAATCAAACAACATTACCCTATGTAAATTTATGATTACACAAATGGTATGCCTTTACACCATGTACAGACAGAGAAACAACATGTATCCCATTTGTTTACAATAAAAAAAATTAAAATTAAAAAAAAAAAAGTTGGTTGTTAGCACGAGAAAAAGGAGAGACTCCAAGGAAACAGTTAAGAGGAAAATAGAGTGAGAAAAATAATGAAAAAAATGGAAAAATAGGAATAATATTAATAATAATAAAATCTACAACAAAACTGTAATATAGTGTTCAAACCTCCTGGTCTTCAGTAGCCTGATGCATGAAAGATACTTGATAATGCAGTGTCCCAGGATGGGAACTGCCCCAACTAAAGATGGCAGCACCCAGGTCAGAGATAATCCACGATGGCAGGCAGAACTGTACCCACATGTTGGTAGATGGGGGTCATAGAGTGGTGCTGAGTCTGCGGGGCATGATGGCACTGGAGATCCATGTGGGTGGCTTGGGCCTGGGCAGTGCGGCCCATTTGCCCGTTTATTAATTGGGTTATTTAGTTTTTTGGTGTTACATTCTTTGAGTTCTTTATTCTAGATATTAATCCTCTGTCAGAAGAATAACTAGCAAAGAGTTTCTTCCATTCTGTTGACCTTTGCTATGCAGTTGTTTTTTTTGTTTGTTTGTTTGTTTTTCAGTTTTTGTTTCTTTGGTACTGGGATTAAACCCAGGGGCACTTTACCACTAAGCTACACCCCCAGCTCTCTTTTATTTTTTGTTTTGAGACTGGGTCTTGCTAAGTTGCTGAAGGCCTTCCTAAGTTGCTGAGGTTGGTCTCAAACTTAAGATCCTCCTGCTTTAGGCTCCTGAGTCACTGGGGTTACAGGCATACACCACTACACCCAGCTGTTCTGTTCGTTTTAAACTTCATACTACACATATACTCCTGCAACTTACTCTTTTTATCCGGAATCATGCTTTGACACTTGTTCAGATTCACACATATAAATCTAGTTCATAGTTACTTGTATGATACTAATTATATGGTTTTGGTATCAAATTCTAATTTTCTTACTGGTGGACATTTATATTGTTTCCATATTTTCTCTATTATAATCAACACTGCTATAAACATTCTTGTAAATGTCTTCTTGTGGATGTGAGCAAATGTTTCTACCTGGGTGAAATTGATGAGGGAAAGAGTATATCCACCTTCAACTTTATTGGATGTTACCAAATTGTTTTCCAAATTGGTAGTACCACTTTACCACCCATGTCATGAGAGTTGTCATTGCCCTATAGTCCTCATTGTCATATAGCTCAACCAGCGTTGCCATACTCTGCCTCCAACCCTGGCAACATATTAAAGGACCCATTTCTTCGAATTCTTGTTGATAACAGGTATTTTAGTTTTTCAACTTTACTAATTTTTTTGACCAAAATAAATGATACCTGTTGATGACTTTTTGGGTGGGAGGCAGGGGGCACTGGGGATTGAACTCAGGTGCACTTAACCACTGAGCCACATCCCAAGTCCTTTTTATTTTTTATTTTGAGACAGGGTCTCATTAAGTTACTGAGGCTAGCCTCAAACTTTCAATCCTCTTGTCTCAGACTCACAAGTCACTGGGACACCATGCCCCACTGTTGATAATACTGAAATACATTTTAATTCTTTTCTTCTTTTCTAATTACAAAAAAAAAATTTTAGAAAATTTGAAAAATATAAACAAGTGAAAAAAAGAGAAAGACTCCCCTTTAATCCCACCACTCACATATAATTTGTTAATATATAAATAAAAATTTGTCTTAGTTTAAATGATTCATACATATTAATGTTAAAAACCTATAATAAAAAACAAATTTAATATTATTGAACTCTTACTATATTTTTAGGACTACTTTATTCCATAAATAGGATTCATAAGTAGATATTTAATGTGTATAATATATATATATATATATATACACATGTGGTAACTAATCACATGTATACATTTCACCTTTACAAAAATATACTTGCTTTCTTATAAACTGTTTTTTCCATCTAACAAATAACCCACAATTATTTTTTCATGTTACAGGTTCAGCCTAAGTCCTGTATTCAGGACTAGAGGCTGTTATTTAAAGACTTCCATATTTATATCCATATGTCTCCCACTTAACTATCCTTAAAACAAGGACTAGGCTGAGCCCAGCAAGCCTTGGAAGAGCTGGTTTCCTGTTGGCTCTACATGATGGTGCAACTGACCCAGCCCCATGCTTGAAATGAAACTCACATATAGCAACTCTCTGTGTTCTCATAACCCAGGAGGCCAACTGCTACCTCTGCCTTAGGATCTACCACTGGGGAACACCCATTCTGCTTGTCTGTCAGGCAACATGACACGCAAATCCTTTTGGCTACATGGCTCTCCTGTGCCCTCACCCCATACTCCTTTAGGTTTTCTCACTACTACCACCCTCCAATTTAAACATACTGTCCGTATCCTCAGACGCTTATGTTAAGTAACTCCCTTTAGGACACTCAACTCTCCACAACCTGATCCACAGGAAGTTTGGTATTCTATCATCTTATGTGACCTGACCCATGAATATATTTGAAAAGATAAAATTAATTTTTGGACTTGATTCAGTTTCCACGTTAGGAAAGAGTCTATAATAGATGTATCATTGCTCACTTAAATTACTGTAAGAGTTCTCACTCTCTCTAGGATTGCCATTGTCTCCACTTGACCCTTCCCTCCACAAATCCATTCACATAGCTATAATTAAACTTCCTGAAAATCCATTCTAAAGCTACCATTTTCCTGCATAAAATACTATAGCATGTCACCATGGCCTATAGGATCAAACCTAAGGTCCTGCTCTAAGGTCTTCTGAGGTCTCCAGGCATTCTACATGCCACTTCTGTCACTCTTTTTTGGAAGAAGAGGGGTACCGGGGATTGAATTCAGGGTGACTTGGCTACTGAGTCACATCCCCAGCCCTATTTTGTATTTTATTTAGAGACAGGATATCAATGAGTTGCTTAGGGCCTTGCTAAGTTACTGAGGTTGACTTTGAACTTGTGATACTCCCATGCCTGGGTTACAGGCATGTGCTACAGTGCCCAGTTGCTGCCACTCTTATATATAGAAATTCTGAGTCCTTCCTTGCCCTCTTGTGCTAGACAACTTTCTGTTACTGTTACAAATACTCAGACAAATCTCATCTACTTGGGAGGCTGAGACAGGAGGATCACAAGTTCAAAGTCAACCTCAGCAACTTAGTGAGGCCCTAAGCAACTCAGAGAGATCCAGTCTCAAATAAATAAATAGGGTTGGGTATGTGGTTCAGTGGTTTAGTGCCCCTGTAAATCACTAGAAAGGAGAGAAAGAAAAAAAAAGAAAGAAAGAAAGAAGAAAAGAAAGGAGAGTGGAGATAAATCAACTTAAAAAAAGAGGACAGGTTTGCTTTTATTCATGGTTTCAGTTCACAACCAGTTGATTCCATTGCTTTGGGTCTGTGGAAAGGCAGCACATCATGGCAGGGAGCACATGGTGGAGCAGGTTGTTCTCTCAAGGTAGCCAGAAAGCAAAATGAAATAGGGCATAAGGGGAAAGGGTAGGGACACACCATGTCCTCCAAAGGCATTCTTCCAATGGCCTAAAACTTCTCACTAGGCCCCACTTCTCAAAGTTTTCACCACCTCCCAAAAACACCAGTCCAGGGACCAATCCTGTAACACATGGGCCTTTGGGGGACACATATCCAAACCATAGTACCTCCTGACACTATTTCATGCCTTTGTGCCTTTGCATGTATATCCCTTTCTGTCTAGAATGTTTTCCCATTCTTGTCTGCCTGAAAAACTATTCATCATTCAAAGTCCTGTTCAAAAGATAGTTCCATAAACTCAAAGTATCACCCCTCATTCTTCTTATCAATTACAAAGAGGAAAAGTTACCTTGACAATGGCCAGATCCAGTTATTGCCACCTGTATTAGTCTGTTGTCTACTGCTGATAACAATACCACAGACCAAGTAGCCTATAAGAAAAAGAGGTTAATCTAGGTTCATGGTTCTGGAGGTACAAGGTCAAGGGGCTGCATTGGATGATGGCCTTCTTGCACAGTTCTGAGACAGTACAGGGCATCACATGGCAAGTAATAGGGAGGACAAATGTGGATGTGTGTAGCTCTTCTGGTCTCTCCCTCTTCTTACAAAGACACAAGAATTTGTTCACAGGGAATGTACTCTAATGACTTTATCTGATCCTAATCTCCTCCCAAAGGCTCCACCTCTAAGTGGCATAGTCAGATTAATTTTCCATCCTCTTAATACCTCACAACGGAGCTTAAATTTCAACACACAAAGCCTTGGAGGATATCCTTAAACCATACCCAAAGCATATCACTACCCTAAACAAGTGGTCAAGATCACCATCAGTGGCACCCACTTGAGACAGGAGGATCTCAAATTCAAGGCCAGCCTTGGCAATTTGACAAGACCCTGTCTCAAAATAAAATAAAAGTACTTTCCTAGCATGTGCAATGCCCTGGGTTCAATTTTAAGTACTGCAAAGAAAAAAATTATCATCATGATTAATGGAATAAACAGATAGCATATGCTCCCTGATGCAATGTACTGAGACTCACACATTCTGGTAGAAAACTTGCCAAAAAATATTTCACCTGAATCTAATCCTAAGGGAAAAATCAAACAAATCCAAATTGAAAAATGTTCTGCAAAACTGGCCTGAGCTCTTCAAAAATGCCAATGTCTGAAAAGACCAAAACAAAACAAAAGACTTGGAAGCTGTTCCAAATTAAAAGATGGTAAGAAAGCATGACAACCAAATGCAATGTGTAATCCTTGATTTAATTCTAGACCAAAAAGGAAAAAAGCAGGTATAAATAATATTATTGGGAGGCTTGGTGACATTGGAACATGGTTATATATTAGGTAATGAATGGGGTCAATGTTAAATTTTCTTAATTTGGTCCTTGTATTGTGGTTATGTCCTTGCTTCTAGGAGATAAATGCTAAAGGGCTAAAATGTTGCTATTCCTGCAACAAACACTCAATGGTTCATTAAAAAAAAAAGTGAATAAATACACATGTATGTTTATGTCTAACTAGAGCAATAAAGCAAATGTGGTGAACTTTTAGCAACAGAAAAATCATAGGTGAAGTGAAAGCAGGTGTTCATTGTTTTATTTTTGCAAGTTTTCTGTAGGTTTGCTATTTTTCAAAACAAAACTCAGAGGGAGGTTTCAAGATGGTGGTTTACAGAAGGTTGTTTTCCTGGCTGCTTCATACCATGAAACCAAGAAAGCAGACAGGCAGTTTCTCAGCAAGGTGGGTGAGCGAAAAAAAGGGGGGGCAGACTTTACTGGAATTCAATACTGGACAATCAAAGCAGATTGGGGACCCAGGAGTTTGGATGTAATAAAATAAGGAAGAAATCCCCAGTGACACAGCCATCATCGTGGCCAGAGGCACCAGGCAGAGTCATCCCTCCACAAGCAAAGTGGAGGGAAGAGGGAATTAGAGGAACCTGTATTTTTAGGAGAACTGAGGTATGGAGAGTTTACAGACCAAAGATACTGCATAACTAAACTGATAGGCGGATTACACAACATCTCTGGACAGGAAAGAAACCGCATATCTCCTGGCTGTAGCATGCAGAGGACAGAGGAAAGAACCATTTTGCAACTTTGGTACCTGGACTGGCAGCTGGGGGAGCAGATTCCTGGCAAACTCAAGTTTACCCCAAATACAGGTCTGGCAAACCCACACTGAATGGTATGGAGTGTGCCTAACTGATTAGGAGAAAAACAAAGGTGGTCATAAAAACTCACCTGGATCTACTCCTCCCCCTCCAATCTGACTGTTTGCAGGACCAGTTGGGAGAGATGTCCTGGCTGGAAATTCAAAAGGGCAGGGTGGGAGAGATTTTGTTTGGAAACTGAAGGAGTGGACTAAGAATTGGCTCCTCCACCCCACAAGCAGAACCCAGGGGAGATCCCAGGGGTGCAGTCTCCCAGTGTGGACCAGCAATTGCTGGGCTCTGTAAGAAAGCTGATTTAAAATCTCCAGATTAACTGGCATTCAGCAAAGAGCCTGAAGCCTAACTAAGCCTAAGCCCCACCTCATGGAGTTGCACCTATGGGATTAACTCTCTACTCTGATACCCCACCCTGAGGGTGGAGGAAGCATCATACTCCAGACAAACCCACCTAACAGTACTGAAAAGGGAAGCTGAGAATCTTTTGAACTCCAACTAAAACAATTCTTTAACTTTTCATTAAGATCTCCCCCCCCCCCTTTTTCTTTCCTCTGTTTAATTGGGACCTTAATGGTTCATGGACATTTATAAATATTCATGTTAGTTTGTTGTGTTTTTTCTCTCAATTTCAGGATTTTTGAAGCCAGCAAATTTTCATGGATCAGTGTTTTGAGGACTAAAATATTCAATTATATTTCAGTTTTGTATTCCTTTATTTTTATTTTTTAAATTTTTTATTTTACATATATACTTTTTCTCTCCCACTTATCTGTGAGATTCTTAATTCTTTCTTCTTTTGCTAACACTCAATCTCTATTGTTTCCTCTTTCACTCTTCCTTTAATTTTTTACTTCTATCTTCTCTCCTCCTTGCTCATAATCATATCCTACATCACTTCTGTTCTCTCCCTGTCCACCATTTAAGATTGTAAACACTTTTGCTAACTTACTGTTTTATTCTAGGCAATAACTGATAATATCATTTCTGTTTATTGTGACAATATTTTAGATGTCATTGCTTTCATGCTGTACATTATTTGTATTGGTTGTTGTTATTATTTCTCTCCCCGTAAACAGTGAGGTACTGGAAATCTTCAGGGACACTACAAGTTCACAGGGTAGAATCTCTACTACCTCAGATCCATAGTGTTAGATGGGTAGACACACAAACAACATGAAAAATCAAGGGAAAAAATCACCCCAAACAAACCAAGATACTTCAATAACAGAATCCATAAACACCACAATGGAAAAAAATGGCAGAGAAGGAGTTTAGAATGTACATAGTTCAACTGATCTGCAAGGTAAAGGACAATGTAAGGAGTGAAATCGGAGAGAAAATATAGGAAGTGAAAGATCACTTCAATAACCAGATAGAGATTCTGAAAAAAAAAATCAAGCAGAAATTCTCAAAATGAAAGATTCAGTAAACCAAATTAAAAATTCCATGGAAAGTATCACCAATAGACTAAACCACTTGGAAGACAGAGTTTCAGGCAATGAAGACAAAATATGTAATCTTGAAAACAAAGTTTACAGTGGATAAAAGATGTTAACAGACCATGAACAGATCTTCCAAGAAATATGGGATAACCTGAAAAGACCAAATTTAAGATTTATCAGGATAAATGAAGGCTCAGAGATACAAACCAAAGGAAAGCACAATTTTTTCAATGAAATAATATCAGGAAATTTCCCAAACCTAAAGAATGAAATGGAAAATCAAATACAGGAGGCTTACAGGACCCTAAATATACAAAATTACAACAGGCTCACACGAAGGCACATTATTATGAAAATGCCTAATATACAGAACAAAGACAGAAATTTAAAAGCTGCCAGAGAAAAATGACAGGCAACATTTAGAGGGAAACCAATCCAGATCTCAGCTGATTTCTCAATCCGGACATTCAAAGCTAGGAGGTGTTGGAATAATATATACCAAGCTCTAAAAGAAAATGGATGCCAGCCAAGAATACTATACCCAGCAAAATTTAGCTTCAGAATTGACCATGAAATCAAAACCTTCCATGATAAACACAGGTGAAAAGTATTCACATCTAGAAAGCCTACACTACAAAACATTCTCCATAAAATATTTCATGAAGAAGAAATGAAAAATAAAACTGAAAACCAGCAAAGGGATGAGCAACACTAGAAGAATCAAAGGAGAAACTAAGTCAAAGTAAAAATCAGAAATAAATCAAAATGGAAGGGAATAAAAATAATTTCTCAATAATAACATTGAAGGTAAATGGCCTAAACTCATTAATCAAAAGACAAGACTGGCAGATTGGATTTAAGTAAAAGACCCAACAATATGCTGTCTCCAAAGAGACTCACCTCATAGGCAAAGACATCCACAGACTGAAGGTAAAGGGATGGAAAAAAACATATCATTCACATGGCTCTTATAAACAAGCAGGGGTTTCTATCCTTACATCAGATAAAATGGAATTAGAGCCAAAGTTAATCAGAAGGTATAAAAAAGGACATTCACACTCCTTAATGGAATTAATTATATACATCAATGAGACATAACAACCATAAATATTTATGCCCCAAACAATGGAGCATCTATGTACATCAAACAAACACTTTCCAATATCAAGAATCAAACAGAAACATCTCTAGTAATAAGAGAAATGCAAATCAAAACTACCCTAAGATTTCATCTCACCCCAATTAGAATGGCGATTATCAAGAACACAAGCAACAATAGGTGTTGGCAAGGATGTGGGGAAAAAGGTACACTCATACATTGTTGGTGGGGTTGCAAATTAGTTCAGCCACTCTGGAAAGCAGTATGGAGATTCCTCAGAAAGCTTGGAATGAACCACCATTTGACCCAGCTATCCCATTCCTTGGCCTATACCCAAAGGACTTAAAATCAGCATACTACAGAGATACAGCCACATCAATGTTCATTGCTGCTCAATTCACCATAGCCAGATTGTGGAACCAACGTAGATGCCCTTCAGTTGATGAATGGATAAAGAAACTGTGGCATATATATATATATATATATATATATATATATATATATACACACAATGGAATATTACTCAGCCATAAAGAATGATAAAATTATGGCATTTGCAGGCAAATGGATGAAATTGGAGAATATCATGCTAAGTGAGATAAGCCAATCTCAAAAAACTAAAGGACGAATGATCTCACTGATAAGCGGATGATGACATATAATGGGGGGTGGGAGGGGTTAGCGTTAGGGTTAGGGTTATGTTTAGGGTTAGGGTTAAGGAGGGTGGTAAGGATGGAGGAAGGAAGGACTGTATAGAGGGATAAGAGGGGTGGAAGGGTTTGGGGGAAGGGAAAAAATAATAACAGTATGAATCAAACAACATTACCCTATGTAAATTTATGATTACACAAATGGTATGCCTTGACTCCATGTACAAATAGAGAAACAACATGTATCCCATTTGTTTACCATAAAAAAAAAAGAATCAAATAGACCACCACATAGTAATACTGGGTGACTTTAACACACCAGTCTCACAACTTGATAGATCCTCCAAACAAAAACTAAATAAAGAACTCTAGAACTAAATAATACAATAAATAAATTAGACTTAAAAGACATATATAGAGTATTTCATCCATCAATGATCGAATACACTTTGTCTCAGCAGCACATGGATCCTTCTCTAAAATGAACTATATCTTATGCCACAAAGCAACTCTTAGCAATACAAAAAAATAGGGATAATACCTTGTATAATGGAATGAAATTGGAAATCAATGATAAAATAAAAAATAAAAGCTACTCTAGCACCTGGAGACTAAATAATACACTATTGAATGACCAATGGATAGCAGAAGAAATCATGGAGGAAATAAAGAAAAAATAGAGGTAAATGAGAATAACAATACAACATATCAAAAGGACTTAAAATCAGCATACTACAGAGATACAGCCACATCAATGTTCATTGCTGCTCAATTCACCATAGCCAGATTGTGGAACCAACCTAGATGTCCTTCAGTTGATGAATGGATAAAGAAACTGTGGCATATTTATACAATGGAATATTACTCCGCAATGAAGAATGATAAAATTATGGCATTTGTAGGCAAATGGTCGAAATTGGAGAATATCATGCTAAGTGAGATAAGCCAATCTCAAAAAACTAAAGGACGAATGATCTCGCTGATAAGCGGATGAGGACATATAATGGGGGGTGGGAGGGGCTAGCATTAGGTTTAGGGTTAGGTTTAGAGTTAGGCTAAGGAGAGCAGTAAGAATGAAGGAAAGAAGGACTGTGTAGAGGGAAAAGAGGGGTGGGAGGGGTGGGAGGGGTGGGGGGGAGGGGAAAAATATAATAAACATCATTACCCTATGTAAACGTAAAAAAAAATAAATAAATAAATTAAAAAAAAAAAAATCTCTGGGACACTATGAAGGCAGCACTAAGAGTAAAGTTTATTGCATTGAGCTCATTCATTAAAAGAAGACAAAGTCAACAAATAAACAACCTAATATTATATCGGAAAGCCCTAGAAAAAGAACAACGAATCAGCACCAAAGCAGTAGAAAACAGGAAATAATTAAAATCAGAGTTGAAATCAATGAAATTGAAACAAAAGAAACAATTCAAAAAAATCAACAAAATGAAAAGTTGGTTCTTTGAAAAAATAAATAAAATTAATAAACTCTTTGCCATGCTAATGAAGAAAAAGAGAGAGGAAACTCAAATTACTAAAGTTTGTGTTGATAAATAAAATATGACAGACACTACTGAAATACAGACAATAATCAAAACTATTTTGAAAATTTATACTCTAATTAAATAAAAAATCTTGAAGACATCAGCAAATTTCTAGAGACATATGACCTACCCAAATTAAATCAGGAGGTCATAGAAAATTTAAATGGATCAATTTCAAGCAATGAACTTGAAGACACCATTAAAAGCTACCAACAAAGAAATTCCCAGGACCAGAAGAATGCTCAACCAGTTCTACCAGATCTTCAAAGAAGAATTAACACCAATCCTTCTCAAATTATTCCACGAAAGAGAAAAGGAGGGAACCCTTCCAAGCTCATTCTATAAAGTAAGTATCACCCTGATTCCAAAACCAGACAAAGACACATCAAGGAAAGAAAACTTCAGACCAATATCCCTGATGAACATAGATGAAAAAATTCTAAATAAAATACTGGCAAATCACATGCAAAAACATATTAAAAAGATAGAGCACCATGATCAATTGGGGTTCATCCCAGGGATGCAAGGCTGGTTCAGCAAATGGAAATCAATAAATGTAATTCATCACATCAACAGACTTAAAGATAAAAATCATACCATTATCTCAATAGATGCAGAAAAAGCACTTAACATCCATTCATGTTCAAAACACTAGAAAAACTAGGGATAGTGGGAACATACCTCAACATTGCAAAAGCTATATATGCTAAACTCAAGGCCAACATCATTGTAAATGGAGAAAAACTGGAAGCATTCCCTCTAAAAACTGGAACAAGACAGGAATGCCCTCTTTCTCCAATTCTATTCAACATAGTCCTTGAAACCCTAGCCAGAGCATTTAGACAGATGAAAGAAATGAAAGGGATATGAATTGGAAGAGCTCAAACTATCCTATTTGCCATCAACATGATTCTATATTTAGAAAACCCAAAAAATTCCACCAGAAAACTTCTAGAACTCATAAATGCATTCAGCAAAGCAGCAGGATATAAAATCAATACTCATAAATCAATTGCATACTTATACTTCAGTGATGCATCAACTGAAAAAGAAATTAGAAAAACTATCCCATTCACAATAGTTTCAAAAAAAAAAAATTTAGGAATCAATGTAACAAAAGAGGTGAAAGAACTCTACAATGAAAACTACAGAACACTAAAGAAAGAAATTGAAAACACCTTAGAAGATGGAAAGACCTCCCATGTTCTCGGATAGGCAAAATTAATATTGTCAAAATGGCCATACTACCAAAGCAACATTCAGATTCAATGCAATCCCCATCAAAATACCAATGGCTTTCTTCGTAGAATAAGAAAAAGCAGTCATGAAATTCATCTGGAAAAATAAAAGGTTCAGAATAGCCAAAGAAATCCTTAGCGAGAAAAGTGAAGCAGGAGGCATCACAATACCAGATCTTAAATTATACTACAGAGATATAGTAAGAAAACTGGCATGATATTGGTACCAAAACAAACATGAAGACCAATGGTACAGAATAGAATATAAAGAGAGAAATACAGTTATCTCATACTGGACAAAGGTACCAAAAACATACATTGGAGAAAAGATAGCTTCTTCAACAAATGGTGATGGGAAAACTGGAAATCCATATATAGCAATATGAAATTAAACCCCTGTCTCTCACTCTGTACAAAATCAACTCGAAGTGGATCAAGAACCTAGGCATTAGACCACAGACCCTATGTGTACTAGAAGGAAAAGTAGGCCCAAATCTCTATCATGTCAGCTTAGGAACCAATTTCCTCAACAAGACCCCTAAGCACAAGAAATAAAATCAAGAATTAAAAAATGGATGGTATCAAACCAAAAAGTTTCTTCATAGCAAAGTGAACAATCAAGAATGTGAAGAGAGAGCCTATAGAATGGGAGAAATCTTTGCCATCTGCACCTTAGCTAGAGCATTAATCTCCTGGCTATATAAAGTACTCAAAAAACAACATCAAAAACAAACAACCCAATCAATAAATGGGCAAAGGAACTAAACAGAAATTTCACAGAAGAAATATGATCAGTCAACAAATATATGAAAAAATGTTCAATTTCTCTAGCAATTAGAGAAATGCAAATGAAAACTACATTGAGATTCCATCTCACTCCAGTCAAAATGGCCATTACCAAGAATACAAACAACAGGGCTGCAGTTGTGGCTCAGAGGTAGAGCACTTGCCTAGCACAGATGAGACACTGGGTTCGATCCTCAGCACTACACGAAAAAATTAAATAACATAAAGATTAAAAAAAAAGGCTGGAGATGTGGTCAGTGGTTAAATGCCCCTGGGTTCAATTCCTGGTACCAAAAAAAAAAAAAAAAAAAAAAGAAGAAGAAGAAGAAGAATACAAATAACGATAAATGTTGGCAAAGATGTGGGGAAAAAGGTACACTCATACATTGCTGGTGGAGTTGCAAATTGGTGCAACCAACCTGGAATGCAGTATGGAGATTCCTCAGGAAACTTGGAATGGAACCACCATTTAAACCAGTTATCCCACTCCTTGGTCTATACCCAGAGGACTTAAAATCAGCATGCTATAGTGAAGCAGCCATATCAATGTCTATAGCAGCTCAAATCACAATAGCAAAGCTATGGAACCAACCTATGTGCCCTCAACAGATGAATGGATAAAGAAAAGGTGGTATCTATACACAGCCATAAAGAATGAAATCATGGCATTTGCTGCTAAATAGATGGAACTGGAGACTTTCATGCTAAGTGAAATAAGCCAATCCCAAAAAACCAAAGGCTGAATGTTCTCTCTGATATGCTGATGCTAACACACAATGCAGGGGGGTTAGGCAAGAATAGAAGTCCACTGGATTAGACAAAGGGGAATGAAAGGAAGGGAGCAGGGATAGGAATAGGAAAGACAGTAGAATGGATGGTCATAACTTTCCAATGTTCAAATATGAATACATAACCAGTAAAATTCCACATCCTATACAACTATAAGAATGGGAAGTTATACTCCACATATGTATAATGTATCAAAATACACTCTACTGTCATTTATAACTAAAAAAGAACAAATAAGAAAAAAAACTCAGAATAAGCAATAAATAATAAAAAATAAACAAATGAAAGGCTTCGTTCCAGGTCATGTTTTCTGTGAAACCTTCCATAACATCTCCTTACTACCCCTGGCTGCCAAATATACACATAAAACATTGAATTATTCTCTCTTCTGTACTCTTCCATGATTATCTATCTCTGACCAAACTATGAGCTCTTGGAAATCACAGCCCATGTTGTGTTCGATCTACACCATGTTGGAACTGTATCTGACAAAGACTGAATTCTGAGCTGATCTTCTTAAATGAATCATGCTGAGTCTTGAAGCTTGGATAGGACTCAGGAAGCAGAGAGGAGTAAATTTTCTCTGGAGAGAGGAAGGGTGTGAGAAAAGGTGAGAAGGCAAGAATGTACATTTTGTATTTACCAAGAATATTTCATTTGTTTGGTCAGAACTGAGAATTTGCATAGGTAAAAATGTCTAAGACACGATAGATTCTTAAGAAAAACCTGATGAATGAATGAGATTCGAAAGGCAAGTTTCACATTGGAAAGGACCTTGACTACTGAATTGAGAAATCTGAATATTAGCTAGTTCTTAACATCCACATCTGTTCCAAATGGTGGAAAGAAAGGGATGTTCTTGGGCAAGTCTCTTATACATTTTTCTCACTGAATAACCAGGAAAGATAGAGACAAGTGGGAGTCTAAAAGTGACCTGTTTCCAAATTGAGGGAGGAAACACTCCATACTGGAATTTTAAGATATCCAACATCCCTCAGACTAAAGGGTGTCACAGAATATTGACTGAAAGAATAAATAAATACATTTATTTTATACAAGTCATGCTTGTATTTGAGAATAGTGTCTGAAATTATTTCAGTCAATATTACTACATTTTTGAAGTTTATGAAGCATTTATTTATTAAATAATATGCTCTAAGACTCTTTTAGGGCCTTAGATTACAAAAGTCCTTTTGATGCCATATCTGAAGTGTTAGACTAAACCCTTTTATGTATTTATTTCAAATTAATTATTTTTGTGGTGTTGGGGATTGAACCCATGCTCTTGCACATGTGAGAAAGCACTCTACCACTAAACTGTACTTCCAATTCTTTTTATTTTGAGAAAGGATCTCACTAAATTGCTTAGACTGACCTTGAAATTTTGATTCTCTTGCCTCGATCTCCCAAGTGGCTGGAATTATAGGTGAACACCACTGTACCAGGCTTGTTTTTATTTTTTGGTGCAGGAGATCCAACCCAGGGCCTTGTGCATGCTAAGCACATACTCTCCCACTGAACTATACTAAACCCTTTTAAATAACTTTAACCAGATTAAGCTGTCCCTGGTAGGTAGTTTTCATATTTATTTGGTATTTGTTTTCTGTTTTCTTCCAGATAAGTTTGTGGCAACTGACAACTTAAGTAATGCAAAATAATTTGATTATGACAACTGAGAAAAAGAAAAATGTGTTGCGTTTTGAGGTTATCATTTCCTTGACCATCATAAACAGGCCAGCATCTATTTCATCTTCATTCATAATGACATAAACCAAAATGATAATGGAATGACAGTGAAGGATATGAGTCTCTGGCTGTTCTGTGACACAATTTGTTAGTTTTAGGCTTTGGTTCTTTTACATTTTCAGTCAAACTCTAAAAAATTTTCAGCTGAGAGGAAATGCAAATATCAGGTAGAATTTAAAAAATCATTCTGGGCCCAATTACAATGCAGCATTAACTTATTCCAGAATGTTCAGTATTACTGAGAAGATGCCTTTGGTGATGGTCAAAGTGACTTGTAGTTTACAAAGCATGTGGGCATGCTTTTTGAAGAAAGTAGACAAGATAATTTGAGCTGTCGTTTCAGGTAATAAAATAGAATCAAGTGATAAATCATTTGAGCTGTATGTATAAATGGACTGTGACACAGCTAAATTAGTCACAACTGCCCACTGTAGGCCAACTTCATGATAGATAAAGGGCTATAAATCAGTTAGTAAAACTCCTTTACAGCCAGCCCTGATCTGTTTGTAAGCACGAACACAATTCTATGGTTACAATCAACAAAGAAGTATCCCATCAGCCCACCAAGCTCAGCCAAACTCATATCTCACTGCAGTTTTATAGAGGTTAGCATATCGCATGAGCCAAATATTGTTCTCCAACTTAAAATATGGTACTGCTAGGAGAAAGTGTAAGTCCTGTTCTTCAGTGCTAATGAAACAGAAGCATTCATAGATATTGTGTTTAGTGTGAACTGATAATTGAAGTATAGATAAATATGTTATAATAGAACTTTTTTTTTAATGGTACTGAGGATTGAATCCAGGGGTGCTTAACCACTAAGCCACATCCCCAGCCCTTCTTATTTTTTTATTTGTGACAGGGCCTCACTAAGTTAATGAGGTTGGTCTTGAACTGTGATCTTCCTGCCTCAGTCTCCAGGTCTCTGGGATTACAGGGATGCACCTCCGCACCTGTTTTGTTTTGTTTTAATATTTTTTAGATGTTGATGGTTCTTTATTTTATTCATTTATTTATATGTGGTGCTGAGAATTGAACCCAGTGCCTCACACATGCTAGGCAAGCGCTCTACCACTGAGCTGCAGCCCCAGGCCCTGCACCTGGTTTTAATAGAACATTTTTAAAAGCCAAGAAAGATAAGTATTAGGCATTTGAAAATATATAACTATGAACTAGGAAGAGAGAAATGGGGGGCGGGTTCTGAAGATTCTGCTGGGGGTGTGTCCTCAGCGCGGCTAGCTACCATTCCCATGGAAACCAGAGCCTGGGTTCTTGGGGATTGTGACTACCAAGATGGAAAAGTAGAAAGTGGTGACCAGTAACTGGTCCTCTTTCTTCCCAGACTCTTACCCGAGACTTCACAGAGCGACTACTTTCCTTAAAGTCCCTCGTGAAGGTGGTGCGTTGAACCCGATACAAAGAGACCACTGACCCGCCGTCTTGATGGCCACATCTTCGTGTCCCCTTCCATCTCAGGCTGTCCCACAGTCCTCTGTCCATGACCTGTCCCGAATAACCAGCAGCCTTTACATCAGTAACGGTGTAGCTGCCAACAACAAACTCGTGCTGGCCAGCAATCACATCACCACGGTCATCAATGCCTCAGTAGAGGTGGTAAACACATTCTTCGAGAACATTCAATACATACAGGTACCGGTGGCGGATGTTCCCACCTCACACCTCTATGACTTTTTTGACCCTATTGCTGATCACATCCACAGCGTGGAAATGAAGCAGGGCCGCACGCTGCTCCACTGCGCTGCAGGAGTGAGCCGTTCAGCTGCCCTCTGCCTCGCTTATCTCATGAAATACCATGCTATGTCCCTGCTGGATGCCCACACGTGGACCAAGTCTTGCCGACCCGTCATTCGGCCCAACAACGGCTTTTGGGAACAACTTATCCATTATGAATTCAAGTTGTTTAGTAAGAACACTGTACGCATGATTGACTCCCCAATGGGAATGATCCCTGACGTCTATGAGAAGGAGGTTCAATTGATGATGACGCTGTGAGCCATTCCAGCCAGCCCCTGACATCTGTACTAGACCCTACATCCGAACTGAACATGAACTTATGCCTTTGGATGGTAAAGAAAATTGGCGGAAACCTTGTAGATGGGCAAGAAAAAGGGAGGGGAGTTGAAGTTTTTAATGTAGTAATTTTTATCTTCAAAGAATAAAAAGCATTTGATATAAGATACTGAAATGTTTCCTATTTTGTAAGGAGCAGGTCAGGCTGTGGGGGTGTAGCAGGCATAGGGTAGGACAGGTGATGCCCAGCGTAGATGGACCTGCCAGTAGCACCTTTTGCAAGTGGCAGACCAGAAATCCTGAGCCTTGCCACAAGCTGAGTAACCCAGGAATGAGTCCCCCACCCATACCAAGCCAGTGTACTTCTCCTGGTGAGTGCAAACCTACTGTATAAATGGCCTTGAAGGCTTCAAGCTGGGCTCCAGAAAACATAGGGTATCCTCAGGCCATCCCTACCACCTTCAACCACAGTGGCCCAACCCTGCTTATCTATATCTTATTTATTATGTATTTATTTGTTTGTTTTGTTGCAATACTGGGGACCGAACCCAGAGTCTTGCACATATTAGGCAAGTACTCTACTGAGCTACATCCTTAGTAACCAACACCCTCCACCCCACCCACCCCTGTAAGTTTGTTTTTATTTTTTTTTTTATTTTTTTTTTTTTTTGCGGTGCTGGGGATTGAACCCAGGGCCCCATGCTTGCAAGGCAAGCACTCTACCCACAGAGCTATATCCCCAGCCCCTTGTTTCTGTTTTTTGAGACAGCGTATTGGTTGCTACATTGCTAAGGCTGACCTGATACTTGTGATCTTTCTGCCTCAGCCTCCAGAGTAGCTGGGATTATAGACATATACTACCATACCCAGCTAAACCATTCCACTCTATAAAGTTGAAATCACTTTTTTGAGTGCTGACAAAGTCTCAAGATGTCCTCAGTGAGCCCCTCATAAACTTTTGTGAAAAGAGACATTAATTCTGTTCCTAGGGCTCGTGCTGAATGGTCCTGACAATAGACTTCAGGGGTTCCTCTCATGGACCTTGGATTGGAAGGCTGGATCTACTGGACATGACCTAGCCCTGTCACCTCTAAAATCTCCTGCCATTGTGAGCTGGGGCCTCTCTGAGCCTCCGTTTCCTGTCAAAAGCAACCACAGCCCTTCTCTGAAGTAGTTGTTGTGAGGGTACCTGACACATGAATGGTTTCACACTCAGAATAAAGGACGAACATAACTCTTTAGCTCCTTTGGTTGGGGTCAACACATTCATCTGTAAATAGCATTTCTCCCTCTTGTGCACAGCCTTTTTTTTTTTTTTTCCCAAAATGCTCTTCTAAATAATCATTCAGTGTATAAAAACAAATGATTTAAGGTCCTTTCAGACACTACCTCTGAGGAGACCTAGATTCAGAGCCTTTTCAGAGTTTTTTTGTGTGTTTAGACCCCTACTCTCCCACTCCATGCTTTATTTAAAATCTAGAGTAAGCACCCTAGTCTTGCTAACCACCAGGATCCATGTGGGGGTGCTTGCCAAAGGGTTGAATGAGTGAATCCCACAAGTAGGCCCTGGAATACAAGGATTGTTCAAACTCCCCAAATGCCTAGGGCTCTGACTTGGGTCCAGTTATTCTAATCCAGAGGTTTTTAGGGGGGGGGGGACAAAAAGCACAATCACTCAGGAAGAAGCAGACCCCCTGTGAAGTTCAAAAACGCTTTCTCTTCAAACCCATCCCCACACCTACACCCCCACAAAGGAAGTGGGGTGGGTAGGGAATAAAAATTGCTGCTCTAAATAGATCCTCTTCTTTCCTAGGTGGAAAAACAGGCCCACAGAACAAAAGAGTTGATGTGGCAAAGCACCTGCAAAGTAACCTTTCTGACAGAAACCAAGATGAGAAATTTCTTTAAAAGTATTTTTAAGGGCTGGGGAGATAGCTCAGTTGGTAGAGTGCTTTGCCTTGCAAGCACAAGGCCTTGGGTTCAAATCCCCAGCACAACAAGAAAAAAAAAAAAAAGTATTTTTAAAAGCATTTGAGTACATACATGTGGGAGGGTGTTTCCATTTTTTTTTTTTTAATATCTAAATTAACACACCATAAAATGAACTCGTCATACAGTTTAATGAGTTTTAACACATGTAGATTCAGGTAACTACTACCACAATCAGGATACAGAGCAGCTCCATAACACCCAAGATTTCCCTCATCCTTCCCCTTTATACTCAAACAAACCCCAACCTCTGGTAAACACTAATCCGTTTTCCTTCATTATAGATTTGCCTTTAACAGAATGTCACATGGAATTATACAAGATGTAATTTCTGGAGACTGACTTCTTTTGCTCAGAATGTCTTTGAGATTTACCCATGTTGCATTTCGTTGTATGGTTGTGCCACAATTTGTTTTCCATCCACTGTTGAAGGATATTAGGGTTTATATTAGTTTCACAGGAGATGCCATAACAAAATACCAAAATCTGAGTGGCTTAAAACAATAGCAATTCATTTTCTCATAGTTCTGGAGTCAAGAAGTCCTAAATCAAGGAGTTGACAGGGTCATACACCCTTTGGAAACTATAAAGAGACTCCCTTTGGCTCTTCCTAGCATCTGGTGGTGCTGGGCAATCCTTGGCATTTCTTGACTTGTAGATGTATCACTCCAGTCTCTGTCTCAGTGATCACATCTTTTCTAGTGTGTCTTCACATCCATCTTCCATCTGTGCATTTCGGTCGCCAAATTTTCCTCTTCTTATAAGGACACCAATCGGATTGGGGGCCCACTCTAGTATGACCTTATCAAAACTTTACATCTGCAGTGAACCTATTTCCAAACGAGGTC
Source organism: Sciurus carolinensis (assembly GCF_902686445.1). NCBI lineage: Eukaryota > Metazoa > Chordata > Mammalia > Rodentia > Sciuridae > Sciurus > Sciurus carolinensis. Next base: position 37,199,176 of record NC_062232.1, read on the forward strand.
ATATTCTTAGGTTATGAACTTGAACATATTTCAGGGGAGCTGGAAAGATACAATACAACCTATAACAGGGTTGTTCCCAACTTGGGGCAATTATACATAAGGTACTATAACACACACAAAGAAGAAGAGGATCATGCCATCTGGAAAAAAAAAATCATAGCTGTTAGAACATGAATTACAGCGAAAAAATAATAATAATAATAACTACCATTTCTTAGGAAGCAATTATATGTCAACCACGGTACTGAACACTTTGCAGTGGTTAATCCTTACAGTAGCCTTCAAGGTAGTCATTATTCGCAATGTATTGATAATGGTTAAGGAATTTGCCTAAGGCAGAACACAGGTCAGGAGCAAAGAGGTGACATTCAGACTGAGTTCTGTTTTCCAGTTCTTCTGAGACAAATGTAAGTAGATTGAAAAAGGATATTGAGTCACCTGCTTGTTTCCTGAACAGTGTGATTACAAATCACCAGGGGAGTTCTTATTATATGGATACCTGGGCCTCATCACTACAGATTGAGACTCTTTAGATCCAAGAAGCTGAACGTTTAGCAAGCATCAAGTCTGAGAAACAATCAAGCAGTTGTTAACAATAGGTATTCCATATCATCTTTGTCCTTCTTTTGTGAGTCTTCTGTTCATGACCTTAGGCATTCTTTTCTATCAGAGTGTAAATCTTTTTTTTTTTTCTTTTCAGTTCTGATAACTGAAATGCAAGATAATTTCTTGTCAAAAATGTTGCATATAGGACTGGGGATGTAGCTCAGTGGTAGAACACTTGCCTAGCATGCATGAGGCTCCAAGTTCAATCCCTAGCACTGCAGCAAAAATAAATAAAAATGTTGCATAAATTTTTTTCCCAGTTTATCCTGTATATCATATCACTTTTTTTTTTTATCATGCTTGCTTGAGATTCAAAAGTTTTGTTTGTTTGTTTTTGTTTTTTGTTTTTTGTTGCTTTTTAGTGCCAGGGATTGAACCCAGGGGTACTTAACCACTGAGCCACATCTCCAGTCTTTTTTATTTTTTATTTTGAGACAGGGTCTCACTAAGCTACTTAGGGCCTCAATAAGTTGCTGAGGTTGGCCTTGAAGTTGTGATCCTCCTACCTCAACCTCCTGAGGCACTGGGATTACAGGCATGCATCACCAAACCCAGCCCAAAGGTTTTAAAATTTGTGTGTAGCTGAATATGTAAGCCTTTAAATGAATGAATAATATATTAAATGTTTTCTCCATTGCATAATTATAAAAACGTTAATTATTATTTTCTACTAATTTATGCTTTTTTCACTTTTAAAACTTTTCCCTAATTTTTTCACTTAAAAATGATCATTCAGAAAATTGAAATAGTACAATGAACACTAGTATTCGCTCCACTTATGTGAGTCAATAGTTCACTTTTATCACTTTTGTTTTCTTTACTCATTGTAAATTTTTTTGTGATCTATTTGATTAAGTTACAGATATCATGACACTTCACCCTCGAATATTTTAAAATACATCACCTAAACATAAGGACATTGTACATATAATATCAAAATGTAAGCCAATGAATTACTAACAATTCCCTAATTTGATTCATATTTAAATTTTCCCACTCATGCCTCAAATGTCTTTTATGACTATTTTTCTTTCCCAAAGAATATCCAACCAGGTTCACAGACTGCACTCGTTTTTGTGTTTCTTTTCATCTAGAACAGTGCCTCTACTCTTTTTTCTCCCTGACATTGTCTTTTTTTTCATATTTTTTTAGTTGTAGATGGACACAATATCTTTATTTATTTATTTTTATGTGGTACTGAGGATTGAATCCAGTGCCTCACATGTGCAAGGCAAGCGCTCTACCACGGAGCTACAGCCGTGTGACATTGTCGTTTTGATGAGTTCAGAAAAATTTTATGTTATAGTATCCAATAATCTGGACTTGCCCTCATGCTGTTGTTTAATTTGGACCTGTATCACTTTTATTTTCTTTAAACTGAAGTTAGGTTCAGAGGTTTGATTACATTTGGGTTGAGAATTTTTTGCTAGAATAAATCACATTACATTGTATCAGGAAGTATAGGTGTCTATTTGTCCCATTAGCAGTGATGCTGACTTTGATCATTTAGTTAAGATGGCAACCACCAAATACCCGCCTTTAAATTTACTAAGTAATCTTTGGGATGATACTTTAACAACATGAATATCCTGTTATTATCATCCAATGGTATTAGCATACATTAATGGCTCCTGCCTTAATTAATTATTATACTGGACAATATCTAAGTCTTAAATACATCCTAAACTAATTTTGGTATATGATTTAAGTTGGAATTATTTAATTTTTAAAAAATAATTTTGAGATGTTACAACAATGCCATAAATATTTGTGTCTGCTTTTGTCCCTTCTGTTTCACTCATTGCCAGTACCACATTCCTTAAAATTAGTGCACTTCTGCCAGGCATGGTGGCTCACGCCAGTGATCTCTGCGGCTCAGGAGGCTGAGGCAGGAGGATCACAAGTTTGAGGTCAACCTAGGCAACATAGGGAGACCCTATCTCAAAATAAAAAATAAAAAGGGCTGGGGATGTAGCTTACTGGGAGAACTCCCCTGGGTTCAATCCCCAGTACCACAAAAAAGAAAGAAAAAAAATGACTTAACATTTAAAAAAATAAGTTACCCAGAAATTCTAAAATTTGATCAGTTTAGCCTTAACCATACTTTTGGAGTTTGTATTTCTTAATTCCAAAGGTTCATAATGTTAGAAAATTGTAACTTAGTGTATTAAAATGCTTACACGCTTTATAATTCGATTTTTAAAAATAACCTGCTAAGACATTTAGTATCATATCTATTATTATTAAAAAGAAATACATGTGACATCATCTGATTATCTACTTTCATCTACCCTGTCTCTGAGCTAGAGTACCTATGGACACTTGAGATGCCATTTCCAGGCACCTTAGTATCTCCTTCCCATATACTTTCACCATTTCCCTATTAATGATACATATGAAGATGGGAAGGTGACCTCTTGGATTGCCTTTTGAAAATTTCCTAATAAGGAGGGAAAAGGCAGTGAAAACATGATTTTTTTTTTTTTTTTTTTTTTGGGTGCTAGGGATCGAACTCAGGGCCTTGTGCTTACAAGGCAAGCACTCTACCAACTGAGCTATCTCCCCAGCCCCGAAAACACGAATTTTATGGCAACTTTTTGATGCTTGGGCCAGACTCCCTACCAGGTCCTCTCCATTTGGATAGATGGATCAAGACCTCTACCACATAGTTGTATTCACAAAATATATTTAATAAGACTTAAGCACATTAAATCTGAATTTGGATTTAACCTCTTTCCTCAATAGCATCTAGATGGTGAGGGAATAAAAAGAGCATTGGACTTGACCAAGAAGGCCTCTGTGATTAATTTGGTTGAACTCTGAAGGCTCCAAGTTTAGGCAGGACTGATGCCTTTGCTGGGAACAGTGAGGGTTTGCATTCATTTCTCAGTTTATTGCACCGGAGTCAATGAATATAACATGCATAATTTTTGCTTTACAAAATTGAGATTTCCTAGTCAATAAATAGTCTCTTGAACAGTAAATCAGATGTATTATCTATAGGTAGGATTGTAAGTTTAGATGAGTTTTGTCTTATTTTATTATTTAAACACTTTTAATGTTTGAGCAGGTAATACGCTCATGATCCAACCTTCCAAGGGCATATAGGGGTATCTAAAGTGAAAATTCTCACCTTTGTCCTGTACTTCACAATTGTTCTCTACTTTATTTCTTTTTGTTTAGTAATATATGTTACAGACCATGCTAAGTCAGTAAAAGAGAACAACATCATTTTTAAAATAACTGTATAGTATTTCATTGTATATAAGTACAATTCATCTAACCTGTCCCTTATTGATGGACATTTATGTTGCTGATAAAATTTTGTTACTACAAATAATACTGTAATACATAAACTTGTTTATGTATGTAAATTATTTTATATGTGTGCAAATTTATCCATAAGACATTGGAAATGGAAATAATGGCCTAATTTCATAATTTAAAATCTTAATAAACATTGCCAGATTATTTCCTATGGATGCTATTGAATCCTATTATCAGGGTTGGGAGTGTGGCTCAGTGGTAGAGTGCTTGCCTAACTTGAACAAGACCCTGGGTTTGATCCCCAGCATCATACAAAAGAAAGAAAGAAACAAAGAAAGAGAAAGAGAGAGAGAGAGACAGAGAGAGAGAGAGACGGAGGGAGGGAGGGAGGGAGGAAGGAAGGAAGGAAGGAAGGAAGGAAGGAAGGAAGGAAGGAAGGAAGGAAGGGAAGGAAGGAAAGAAAAGAAAAGAAAAAAGATTGCCTGGCATGGTGGTACATACCTGTAATCCCAGTTACTCATAAGGTTGAGGCAGGAGAATGGAAAGTTCCAGACTTGCCTGGGCAATTTATCAAGACCTTGTCTCAATTTAAAGGAGCTCAGTGGTAGAGCACTTGCCTAGCATACATAAAGCCCTGGGTTCCATCCCCAGCACTGCACAAAAACAAAAACAAAAGCCTACCAGCAGTGTATGAAATCCCTGTTTCTCCACAGACAGAACAGCACAGTAAAATATTACACTTTGCATCTTTGTCATTCTGACCAGTGAAAAAGTGATCTCAGTTTACTTAAAATTTGCATGTCTGTTATTATGAGTGGGGTGCTAGAATCTTTTTATTCTTTTAAGAATCATTTGTGCTTTTCTTTCTATAAACTGGCCATTCATATTAATATTTTATTAGATTGCTAGTTTTTTAAAATTGATTTTTAAGAACTCTATTAGAGAAATGTAGAATTTTGTCTGTGATAGGAATTTCAGAGCCTTTTGTGGTTCATATAAATGTGGTGATTGGGTTTGCCTATCACTGTGTGAGCTATGTCTCCCTTAAACTTGTTACAATGTTGGGATATTACTCCTCTGGCATGAAAAAAAAAAAAAGATTTTCAAATATTTCCAATTTTTCGTTGTTGTTTTTTTGGTTTTGCTTAGAGTGATTTTGCCAGGCAGATATTATTTATTTGTCTTGGGTAAAATTTATGAGACTCTTTTTTTTATATGGCTTTAGGGTTTTGTGTCATTCTCAGAAAAGCTTTTCACATTCTAGGATGATAGTAAGAAAGTATCCTTGGTTCTTCAAGTATTTTGATGGTTTCAGTTTTAACATTAAATTATCTGAACCATCTGGAATATATCTTGGTACAAAGTGTGAGGCATGGGTCCAACGTTACTTTTTGTTGTTGTTGTTTTCACAATGCTACCGCCATTCTCATCTATTTGTATGATTTAAAATGTAAGTTAATATGTTATTTTCATATATAGTTATATATAATTCATGATATATATACATTCCTAATAGTACTCACATTTTCTGCATTTATATTTATTTTTTGGTGTGCTTGCTGTGTCCAAGACTAGAAGGTGTGGTAGTCTTATATTACTTTGTCTTATCTCTGTCAATTTCCTCCTATATTTCTGTGATGATGATTTTTTTTTTCCAGTTCTGGGAATTAAACCCAGGGCCTCACACATGGTAGGTAGGTGCCCTATCACTGAACTACCTCCCTAGTCTGTGTGATGATTAATTTTATGTATCAACTTGGCTAGGCTACACAGTACCCATTTGTTTGGTCAAATCTAATCTAGATGTTGCTGTGAAGGTATTTGTGGATGTGATTAATATTTATAATCAGTTAACTTTAAGAAGATTACCCTCCATATTGTGGGTGGACCTCATCCAATCAGTTGAAGACCTGAAGAACAAAGACTAAGAGAAGCAATTCTGCCTTGAGACTGCAACAAAGAAACACTCCCTGAGTTTCCAGCCTGCTGGCCTGCCCTGAAGATTTTCGACTGGAAGATTGCAATATCAACTTTTATCAGAGTTTCCAGCACGTTGGCCCACACTGCGGATTTTAGACTTATCAGTCCCCATAATGGCATAAGCCAAATTCCTTAAAATCTCTACGTGTGTGTATATGTGTGTGTGTCGGGTGGTGTTCATGTGCATGTATTCACATGCATGCATGTGTGTGGTTGGTATTGTTTTTCTGGTCCTATGGTTTGAACATGGATAGTGTCCCCCTTAAGTTTTCTTTAAGTCAGGCATGGTGGTTCATGTGTTAAAAGCCCAAGGTAGCACTGTTGGGGAGTGTAGGAGGTAGGGCCTCTTGAGAAGTCCTTAGGTCATTGGGGCCATTTTCTCAAATGGGATTGTGGGACCCTGGTCTTGTTCTCTTTCTGTCAGCTTCCTGGCTCATGATATGAGTGGTTTGCTCTCCCAAGAATTCCCACCATGATATGCCACCCTCGTGAGAGGCCCAAATCTAGCCACCAGATCTTGAATTTGAACCTCCCAAAGTGTAAGTTAAGCAAACCTTCTTTTCTTCATAGTAGCCTTTCTCAGGTATTTTTGTCATAGTTATGTGAACCTGAATAATACATCTGGAGAATGCTGACTAATACAATTTCTAATGGCTTTTCTTTGTACATTCAGATGGTATAATAGTCTGGCATTGAACTTCAACACAATGAGTATTTTATTTGTGCCCTTTTACTAACACAAATCTATCTTTGTCTGATTAGTGCTTTTTGTCTTGATCATCTAATATTGCCAACTCCTCCACCCCCTTTTGTGCTCTTCATTTATCTATTACTCTTTGTCTACATTTTAGTTTGTAACTCTTTTTTAAATTGGTATGTCTCATTTAATGAGATTATATTTAAATTTCTTTTACTCAACCAAGTCTTTTAATAGAGGATTTATATTTTTTGTTAGTTTTGAAGTCTTTGGTTTTATGTCATTTTGTCCTGTAACTTATATATTAACATTTCTCTGCCATTTTCTTTATATCCAGTTTCTTGTTTATCTGCTCATTGTTTTAGAAAAGTATTTCATTCTCTTAGTTGAAAGGGATTCACTGGAAGAAGAGAAAACTTGCACATTTTACTTCATACACCTATTTCCTAAATTGATCTAGTAAATATATTACCTGGTAAATACCTCTAGATTTTTTTTTTTTTTTTTTTTGCGGTGCAGGGGATCAAACCCAGGGCCTTGTGCTTGACAGGCAAGCACTCTACCAACTGAGCTATCTCCCCAGCCCCAATGCCTCTAGATTTTTAAAAAATTTTGTTTAAGCCAGGCATGGTGGTGCATGCCTATAGTCCCAACTATTCAGGAGGCTAAGGTAGAAGTACCACTTGAGTACGTGAGTTTGAGACCAGCCTGGGCAATATAGTGAGATCCCATTAAAAAGAAAGAAAGAAAAGAACAGAGAAGAGAAGAGAAGAGAAGAGAAGAGAAGAGAAAAGAAAGGAAAAAAAATATTCAGACCCGGAGTGGTGACACATGCCTGTAATACCAGATGCTCCAGAGTCTGAGACAGGAGGATTTTGAGTTCAAAGTCAGCCTCAGCAACTTAACGAAGCTGTCTCTAAATAAAAATTTAAAACAGGGCTGGGGATGTGGCTCAGCAGTTAGGTGCCCCTAGGTTCAATCCCTAGTACCACAAAAAAAAAAAAAAAAGAAAAGAAAAAGAAAAAAATTCAGTGGGGCACTTTGGACCTCACCTATAATTCCATCAACCCAGGGAAGGCCAAGGGAGGAGGATCTCAAGTTCCATACCAGGTTTAGCAACTTGTCAAGACCCTGTCTCAAAATAAAAATTAAAAAAGGGGTAGGGTTATGACTCAGTATAGATGACCTCTGGGTTCAATTCCCAGTAAAACACACACACACACATATACACACACACACACACACACACATACACTCAAAGTTTTCTTTAAATTAATCTTTGTCTAATTGATGAGTCTAGGGTGAAATGGTGTGTATGTGTGTGTGTGTGTGTGTGTGTGTGTGTGTGTGTATACATATATATATTATTGTTATTAGCATTATTGCTACTGGGGATTGAACCCAGGAGCACTTAACCACTGAGCCACATCCCCAGCCCTTTTTTGTATTTTTTTATTTAGAGATAAGGTTTTGCTGAGTTGCTAAGTGCTTCGATAACTTCCTGAGACTGGCTTTGAACTCACAATCCTCCTGCCTCAGTCTCCTGAGTTGCTGGGATTACAGGTGGGCACCACCCCGCCCAGCCTTATTTGTTTCCTTATTTGTTTATTTTTATTTAGAGACAGGGTCTCACTAAGTTGCTTAGGGCCTTGCCAAGTTGCTGAGGCTGACTTTGAACTTGTGAAATGGTATATTCTGAATCATGCTTTGGAGATAAAGAATTTAGCGCACTTTACTTCATTTCTAATTCCCTGTAAATATTAACTGGGGTTTTAGATTCAGATACTTCTATTACTATTTCAAAAATTTTAAGCTGAATTTGAGAAAAAAAATGTGGATTCAGTTTTGTTTGTTTTGGTGCTGGGGATTGATCCCAGGGTAAGCATACGCTACCACTAAGCTACACCCCCAGTCCCAGATATAATTATATGTTTTATAATTAGATATGATACAATTATTTAGATGCAATCTTCCTCCTCCTTCTTCTTCCTCCTCCTCTTCTTCTTCTTCCCCTCCTCCTCCTTCTTTCCCCTCCCCCTCCCCCTTCCCTCTTCTCTTCCTCCTCCTCCTCCTCCTCCTCTTCTCTTCCTTCTTCTGATTGAATTCAAGGGCACTTTACCATTGAGCTTCATCCCTAGTCCTTTTTATTTTATTTTAAAAATTTGAAACTGGGTCTGGCTAAGTTGCCGAGGGTCTCACTAAGTTGTCCAGGCTGGCCTCAACTTATAAACCCTCTTGCCTGAGCCTGCCAAGTTTACAGGTGATTCCCAGGTAATTCCTGGGATTACAGGTGAGTTCCACTGCACCCAGCTAGATGCACTTCTATTTTGGCTTCATAATTCTCCCCTCCATGACGTATTCATTCTGGAGCATTTTTTATTTTATCTCTTGGTTGGTTGGAATAGATTGTCAACCAATTTTTCAAGAAGGTGATATCTTTTATTATCCCTTAAATAGCACTGTATTTTTCTGGCATCTTTATACTCTTGACAACTCAGATGTATATTACATTTTGGGGTTATAAATTTTTCTAAAACTCTATATATGAGAAGTCAGAGAGATTGATTTTTGTTTTTACTTGGGTAACCTGATTTTGGATTTTTGCCTGAATAATCATAAAAACTTTAATATTATAGCTTAAAACTTTTGACTTTGCCTAGAACATGGTGGACTCTTTCAATCAATAAGCACTGTTCTTGGGGCTGGGGGTGTAGTTCAGTGGTAGAGTGCTTGTCCAACATGTGTCAGGCCCTGGGTTCCATCCCCAGAACTTCAATAGAGAGATTTTTTTTTTTTTTCTGTTATTTTTATTACTTCTCTTCCATTTGCCTTTGTTCCTCTTTCAGGAATACAAATTATTCATCTGTTAGTTCTCCACTCTTCTTTTTCCATAGCTGTCATCCTTTCTCTCATTGTTTTCATATCTTTCATATTTCATTCAATTTCTTAGCATCAGCTTTGTTCTTAACATCAATTCAAATTTTTGCCATATAAATTTTGATCTTTACTGTCTCCCATGTACACTTCAATTTTGTTCCTGCTGTTTTAGAATACTTGCTAATTTTTCTTACCTGTCCATTTCTCTTTTCATCTCATCTGAAAAATCTGTTGGATTTTCATCTTAGTCCAAACTTTTCCCTCCTGTTTCTTTTTTACAGAATCCTTTAGGTTGCCAAGAGGTTTCTAAAATTTTCTCCTGGTGAAGGAAAGTTCCCATCCTCTCTGATTTTTCTGGATACTGTACTCTCTTCTCTAGTTCTGTGTTGGTTTTTCTCCTTACCCTCAAGTAAGGTAGTTTCTCTAGACTCAATATCTGTCTACAAGGACTAAGCTGGCTACCTTTGGACCTACCATCTGTTTATGGAAGTAGTAATAGACTCACCATCTCAAATCTATAGCTGGAGGGCACATTATTGTACGTGTAGTTTGATTTACCCTTTGTACCTCTTATCTGCTAATGTGATACACAACACAATACAACCCCCAACACAGACTTCTCTCAGACACCTTCAAGTAGTTCAACTTTCCCTAACATTTTGGGTAGAATCTTCTACATAATTTGGAGAAAATTACACGTAAAATGAGAATGAGAGACCCCTTGTTCAAAAATTAAGAATATTAAGACAGTGACAACAGAAAATTAAATCAAGTATGGGTGTCTTATTATAGAGCCTGGGTAACTGACCACACAGGTCTCATGCCCATGAAGCCAGCCTTGGTTATGGGGACTATGTGGGCCTAAATATAAATCTCCCTTTCCTCTTAATCTCTCCCTTATTTACTGCTCACTTGTTTTATCTATCTGCCTAGATAAACCATAGGAAATAGATGGGTGTAAGGGTGTACGGGAGGCAGGGATGGGGATCAATATTCTTGTGAACAGTTTTCAAGGGTGGAGAAACTGTCACCTTTTGTTGGTTTAGGCACCAAGTCTTTGAACTGGGAGACAGATGGTAGGTGATCAAGGGATAGAGCTGTGGACCTTAAATAAGTAGACTCCTACCTTTTTCAGTCAGTTTGAAGAAATTAAGCCAAGGTAAAGCATGACTAGGATTTCTTCAATGCAGCCCTGTAAAGTCACACACCTCTAATTAACATCAATTTCATCTGGATCCAGTCCTCAGGTTGCTTGTCAGTTTTAATCTTTGATGTTGTGAAATCTTACTTGTTGTTGTTGTTGTTGTTTTTCCCCTGTTTTTGAAGGGATATTTGTGAGCCTTTAGACAAGGATGCATTTAGAGGCAAAGAGTAATAAGTCATTTGAACTGGAAGCCCCTAGGGAACCAATTAACTAGGCCAGGGGTTGGCAAACTTACTCTTGTGGGGCCAGATAGTAAATATTTTAGGTTTTGTAGGCCAAGAGGCAAAATCAAGGATATGATGTAGTACTTATATAACAAAAGAGGAAACAAATTTCCATAGATTTTATACTGACAAAACTCAAATTCTAATAGTAATAATTGAGTACAATTTTGGGGGCTAGAATAGAATTCTTTGTTTTTGAATACATTTTAATTGGGGTTCAAAATTAGTGTTCCCTATCATCAGATTAGATTACAAATGTTCAGTTGTTAATGCTGATCCGTAACGAGATTTTATGTGTTCCATTTTTCAAAAAGTCTTTTCACAGAGAAAGACACTGGCAAACATTGAATTAACCCATATATATATTTTAATTGAGTACATTTATCATATGGAAGGCATTTATAGAATTCCAGTAGATTCTTCTCTTGATATTTTCCTGTTAACATGTCGTTACATTGCAGATTAATCGGTTCCAATTATGTTTAGATGAAAACTCCTCAATTGCTCAGTTAAGTGAATTTTGAAATATGGAAATTTCCTTTACATTTACATTAAGGACTGAAAAATGGTGCCTAAAACTGTAGTTTGAACTTGGAAAAGAAATATGCTGCAAATTTATATAAAAATGGACAATTCACTTCTTGTTTTAACTTCTGACAGAATGAAAGTATATAAGGTGACTTAAAATTACTTGTAATGCAGGCAATGTTAATTGTCATCAAAATGACTTTAGTAGAAGTTTTACATACAAGTGATATTTTGCCTTGTAATTGGTAAAATTAAAACACATCAAATCTGTAGCAAAAGCTAATTTCCATAGTCCTTCATTGTTTGATAATAGTGGTTGAACAAAATACTGTTACTGCTAAGACTTCATTCAAACTGCTGTGTAGTAGAGCAAGTCAGGATATTCAATTTCTAGTTCTGACACAGATTCACTGAACTGATGATGGTTAGTCTACAAGAGTGGATGAAGTTACCATTGATACTACTAGTTCAATAGTTCATGGTAGATTCAACTACTACCACAAAGTAACTACCTACAAATAGTCACAGGGTTTAAAAACATTCATACAAATTTTGTCAATATGTTCCACTAAGCATATTTCTACTCCTCATATATTGTTACTGCCATTAGATGTAACACATCTTAGAAGATTCCACTTCATGTTGTAATGAATCAGTATTTTTTTAGTTTCTTTAAAAATAATTTTACCTGGCATTGTTCCATGCAAACTATTCAAAGGGGCTAATTCTTCAGGCCCTTCAAACATGACATTGACTCCTCAAATAAACAACTGAGTGGTATCTGTAATATTTAACTCATGAAGTGCCAAAGGAAACCACTCAAAATTAATTGCCATATCTTTCAATTGAGTATGGATATTGATCACAATGTCTTCAATTCTTCTAGAGTTCACAGAAAGTGCTTTTTGTCCTATTTTTTAGCTGAAAGGCTAATGATCTTAAGTTCATTTTCTCTGGACACATTTCTTTGGCTGTTGCAATCAAACATAATTTAATCAAACAGTTTTCCTTGTTTGGTTAAGAGATGAGCTGCTCAGAAAATTGCTTTGTTTCAATCTCATTTCACTTTTTATTTTTGTGAAAAATTCTGCTGTGACAAAATAGTCTTTTTAAAATTTTCTAATTGTTCTCCCTGTTGCTTTCCTGTTGACTGTGAAGACTGTGATGCATGCTTAGTCTGATAATGTTGACGTGCTTCAGGTTAGGTATTTAGTTGTTTAAAATAGGTTATTCTTCTTATAACTGAATGGGTTTCTTCTGACACTGATGGTATTACACATTGATATTGATATACATTGACACATATTGTATTTTTTTAGTAGGCAATAGTATATTGCATAATAAATGCTTTGCCATCAAATTTGATAATAATCCATACTCTACTGTGGGTTGGGGATGTAGCTCAGTGATAGAGTGTCCCTGGTTTCAATTTCCTGTATTGATTAAAAAGCCTTTGTCATATAATTTAAGTATCTGATTCATCTTAGTATTTGCATCTTTGATTATATTTCCTTATTTAAGATTATCCTGATTTTTGGTGTGAGGAGTGATTTTTGATTGAAACCTGGACATTTGGGGTATTAGGTTGAGACTCTGGATCTTATTTAAATCAGAGCAGGCTTCCTCTGACATTGCTGTGGTTGGGGGTAGGAGCTCTGACTCCTCACATTCAATCTTCATTGACACTGAGTGGAAAAGGAGTGTCTCCTCACTGTTTGGTGGGAATGGGAATTCTGGCTCTCTAACAGGCCTTGAATGACACTACCCTGGCTGGGAGGTATGGAAGTACCTCTTTATTGCTCCCTGCATTGCATTTGGATGATGGCGTTGTTACCACTGATTAGTGGTGAGTCTTGACACCCCACTAGGCCTCCTCTAACACTAACTCAGCAGGGAGTGGGCATAACTCCTCATAACTACTGGGTAGAGATGGAATTTCAGGTTCCCCAGTGCAGTTGTGTGGCGGGGTGAGGTTCAGCCTGGTGAAGGTGTGGGAATTTAGGTTTCTTCTAGAAGCAGAAGTCCTAAAACCATTCTGACAACTTTTTTTTTTTTTTATAATAATGAGTCTTTTATTATTTGTTTATTTTTTTGTAGTACTGGGGATTGAACCAAGGGATACTCTATCACTGAGCTACATACCCCATTAGCTTTACCAGTGATTTACATTCCCAGCCCTTTTTCTTTTTTGAGACAGGGTCTCACTATGTTGTCCAGGTTGGCCTTGAACTTGTGATCTTCCTGCTTTAGCCTACTGAGTTTCTGAGATTATAGGTGTGCATCTCCATGCCTGAATCAGTTAGACAGATAATCTTTATGACATTGGTTAGTATAGTATAGGAAGAACTGGTAAATTTTTTGAACTTATTTTTGATTCTCACGTAAAGGATGAGTACAGTTCTATTTATAAAACTGATAAATCATGACTTTGCTGTGTTACTTTTTATTATCTGTACAGGTTCTATGGCACTAACCCTGGAAATAAACTATATATTCCTACATGCTTCAGGTTAAGTATTTAGTTGTTTAAAATAGGTTATTTTTCTTATAACTGAATGGGTTTCTTCTGACATTGATGGTATTATACATTGATATTGCTACAAATTATGCAACAATTACTCTATAATCTTAGTACGTTTTATATAATTCAACATATTGATTTATGTACATTTATCTATATATGTCATATCAACTTGGTAAATTCAGATTAAACTTTGCTCAGCTCCTAGTGTGTTGTTAGAATTATGAAACAAAAATTAGTACTAAGCGATACAAGATTTATTTTTTTAAAATTATTTTTGGTACTCGGGAGGTTAACACAGGAGTGTTTTACCATTGATTTACATTCCCAGCCCTTTTTGAGACAGGTTCTTCAAAAGTTGCTTAGCGTCTTGCTAAATTGCTGAGGTTGGCTTTGAACTTTCGAACCTCCTGCCTAAGCCTCCCGAGTGGGTGGGATTATAGGTGTGTACCCCTGACAAGGTTTAATTTTAGAATAAGTGAAATGTAGCAATGTTGGGTTTACATGTCTCAAGTATAAAGTGGATTCTGACTGCTTACCTGTTGGAATTATAGGGAGGCTAGGGAGGGAGAAAGAGGAAGTGATTGGTAGATGGCAATCAATAAATTGAGAACCCCATTGTAAAAGCAAGAAAAGATTTCAGAAATTTCAGTCTTCCTATTTTATCAAGTTTTTGTTTTGTTTTGGTGCTGGGGATTGAACCCAGGGCCTCATGTGTACCAAGTACATGTTTTACCACTTAGCTATACCTCTACCTCTATTGAAGTTTTTTAATCCATATTATGCATCTGGCACTTTATCTACCTTATAGCATCTAATCTTTAATGTTGGAAAGTGGCTATATTTTCTTTTCCACAGATGAGTGACTGAAGTTCAAATTAGACTAACTAACTGAAGGCCACCCAGCTATCAAATAATAGTTAGGAGTTGAGACTATCTGTGTGTCATGGTTCATGCTCCTTTGGTGACACCACTCTACCTTCCATGGGTTTTCAGATTTCACTTTTCATAGAAATAATTATTATAGAACCATTTATTCTACTTCCCCATTTTTCTCTCCAGTGAAGGAGAAAGTTTTCATACCTATTTTACATATATTTGACAGACAATAAACTATGCAAGATCCAACAAATTACATAGTGACACCAAGAACTTATGTCACCACATGGAAATTGTCCCATGCTTGAAGGAGGATAGATCCTTATAGTTAGAATAGAAACAGATCTGTGGCTTAGAGAATAGGTAATTTCTCCAAGGTCACAAAGTCTGTGCAGAACAAGGATAGGTAATCAGGTCTGCCCTACTCCAACCTTCCAGGCTCCCACACCACTGCATTCACTGGAGGCAATTCTGTTTTATAGTTTTGGTGGAAAGGAATATGTTGGGAGATGGGGAGTGGGTAGCTTCATCATTCTGGGAAAGGATCTGAATTAAAAGCCAACTTTAGTAAGATGGTCAAATACTGGCAGATTTATATCTTCTGTGCAAGTGTCTGTGCGTGTGCATGGGTGTGTGAGCGCTCCATGCTAGTGGGGTCAAAAATATTCCAGGCTTTGAAGGCCACTGTTTGTGACAAAGTTAACAATGCATGTGTTAATTTAGCTGCAGAAAATATTCAGCTCCCTCTACTCATTTAAGCAAAATGGCATGCTATGAAGAATGGAAGAAGTGTTTTAGGGAGTAATTAAATATGAAATATAATCTATATAAAACTAGAGTTTGTTCCATTAGTTACTAGTCTCGAGGGAACAATTTAAAATTTGTTGTCTGTGTGCAGTCAGTTGGGATTTCCATAGGGTTCTGAGTACTGCTACGATTTACTGACTCAGCACTTAACTGTCTTCCTGATATTTTGAAATCCAAGTTTAAATAAATCCAATTGGTTACAGGTGGAAATTTACTATAAAAAATAAAAATCCATTTATAAAGGGAACCTCCTTCACGTTAATTTTTACTATTTCCCTATGCCTTAAGACTGGAAGTATGCCCTGTAACAGACTTGCTATATGAGATATATCTTATTAAATTTGCCATTTGAAAAGAATAGTTGACAGAAGGCCTGTTCCCCCCCACCCCCCAATTTCTCCTAATTATGCTATCGATTGACTACCGGACCAAGGACTTTTATTTGCACGCGAGAGACGGTCAGAACAAGAAAGTTTTATTGCTAAGGGTTTTTGCATGTAGTGGAAGCTGAAAACGCTTTCTGGGCTGCAAGGTGTGATGAGGATTCTAACTACGTTTTCTCCCAGGTCTGTCCACAAGCAGCCCCTTAGCACTCCATGAAGGTCCCAATGAAATCACAGCAACAGAACCCAACATCCTGGAGATCCCGCTTAACAATTTTTCATTGCTTTTTCTTATAATACTATAATTGATTACTGATAAGATGCAAGGTAAAGACAGGTAGCATCAAATTTTGGCCCGAAAGTGCCGCCAACAGACCTTTGGCGGTGGGGAGCCATGGTCAGCGAGCCAGACCCCGCAGGAGACTCTTCATTCCCTCCGGCCTGGGGTGTATAGGCCAGGGTCAGGGGCCCTTTTCCTCCTTCACTTTTGGCGCAGGTGAGGGGATCCAGGCTGCGAGCGCGGCCAGGCCTAGGGCGGCGCCCAGGCCGCGGGACGTGGGGCTCGGCAGCTGCTCCCCGAGCGCACTCCTCGCGGAGGCCATTATTTCCAGCAGTGCCAAAAGTATGCGTTTCCTTCCGAGGGCAGAGGTCCGGGGACCGTGCACCGCTATCTGGCGACGTGACCCGCACCTGGCCCTGCGGGGCTCCGGATGCCTGAAGCGCGCACGGGACAACCGGAGCCGTTGTCCCGGCCCACCCCCGAGTTTCCGGGCAGGCAAAGGCCGTCCTTAGTATCCTCGATCGCCGCTCGCGCCCGCCGCGGGCGGTGCCGGACCTCGCCCTTCCCCATCACTCCCCTCCCCCTCCAGAGCCCGCCGCGGCTCCCGAGGTGACACGGCCCGGACCCTCCATTCTCTGCCCGTGTATTTAACTAGCACAACCTAACCGGTTGCTGCCTCTCGGTGACAACCCTTCCCCCGACAGACGCGCCCAGCAGCCAACCACGGGCTAGAATTGGCTTGCGTCCCGCTCCCCGGTCGGTGGCGGCCTCGGTGGGCGGGGCTCTAGCAGCTAGCAAGTTGAGTGGAGCCACGGCTGACGTGAGTCAACAAAGGTCACGTGAAGAAAGCGGGCTGCGCCGATTGGCTGCGCCGACCGGGTGGAGGGGGGGGGTCACGGCGGCGGCGTGGGGTTCGCTGTGTGACACAATTACAACAACTTTGTGCTGGTGCCGGGGAAGTTTGTGTCTCCAACGAATTCCCCCCGTGCTCCCGAGCCTCGCGCGCTCCGGCCATTCCCGCCGTCCCCGCCCGTGGCTGCCCCCTGTCCGCCCCCGCGATGTGACCCTACAGCCGAACCGTCGCCGCTGCCGACCCAGTGGCTCCGCAGCCCCTGCCGCCGCCGCCTTCGCCGCTACCGCGTTGGGATTTTTCGTCGCCGCTGCCCGCGGCGGAGGAGGAGGCGGCGATAAAGT
Source organism: Sciurus carolinensis (assembly GCF_902686445.1). Taxonomy (NCBI): domain Eukaryota; kingdom Metazoa; phylum Chordata; class Mammalia; order Rodentia; family Sciuridae; genus Sciurus; species Sciurus carolinensis. The sequence continues at coordinate 37,216,623 of NC_062232.1, forward strand.
TGGTGTGCCGGTCCCGTGTGGAGATTGGGGGCGTCGTTGCGGGCCCCGGCCCGGGGGGGGGTGTCGGCGTTGGAGTTGTGAATTCGCTGCGTTTCCATGAAATCCTGCGGAGTGTCGCTCGCTACCGCCGCCGCTGCCGCCGCCGCTTTCGGTGATGAGGAAAAGAAAATGGCGGCGGGAAAAGCGAGCGGCGAGAGCGAGGAGGCGTCCCCCAGCCTGACAGCCGAGGAGAGGGAGGCGCTCGGCGGACTGGACAGGTACCGGCCGCCGTCACTCTCCGGGTCGGCTCCGGACAGGCAGGCGCCGCTCTCTGGGGAGGCCCGAGCGCGGCTCGCCTCTGGCGGCGGTGGGGCGGGCACCTCGGCTTGGCGCTCTCCGCGCGGCCGCCGCCGGGGCCTCGGGCTCGGGCAGAGATGGGTCAGTGGTGCTCCAGGAGCTTTTACGAACCGCGTGTATCCTTTCCTTACAGCCGCCTCTTCGGGTTCGTGAGGTTTCATGAAGATGGCGCCAGGACGAAGGCCCTACTGGGCAAGGTAAGGCACCCGCGGGCCGGAGCGCGGACACGGTCTCCCCGGCCGGCGCCGCGTTCCCCCCGGGCCCCGCGGCCCGGTCAGCGCTCATTGTGGCCACGAACGATGGCCAAGGGGCTTCCGGAAAACTATTTCCTGCCTCTGTGCTCCCCCCACCCCCGGGTACCTCGCTTGCTCCCTTGCGAAATCGCTCTCTCCTCTTGAAGCTGGAGGAACGGAGACGGCAGCGCTTTGGGGCCGAGCTCAACTGGGTCGACGAAATTGCCTGCTATTTTACAGCTTTTGGGGGGTAGGCCGATAATCTCCGTGGTGCCTCTTGAGGGTCAGGGAATCATAAATGTGTGCAGATTTCCTGAAATCTCCCACTTTCTTGCCTCCCATGGTTTTTATTCTTTTTCTTCAGGCAAGCTGTTCGTGATGTCTACTGTTAACCAAACATTTTGGTCTTTCTTCTCTCCCTGCTCCCGGAAGGGGGAAGTTGCACGTAGTTTAGGTCGGTGAAGAGTTTGCATTGGCTGTTGACATGTATCTCGATTGGTATGTTTTACCTGAAGTTAGGTGACTTGTTTACTTTTTTGGGTCTTTCTGCAAAAGAAATACCGCAGTTACTTGTGAGTATGTGTGCGTGTGTGTGTGTGTTTTTCCTGGAGCCTCGTTTCCTGTGTGTCTGACTGGAGGCCGGGAGGATTCGGGGTGTAGTCTCTGTTTATTTGTGTGGAAAGTTGTTGGCACTGTCATTTAGTTAAGTAATGGCTGCTCCTATCGGCCCAAGATGGCGGGACAGGGTGGGAGGAGAAAGTGAGGGGGGGGTTTGGGGGAGGGAGGAGAGGTAAACATGGAAATAAATAGTAGCGGTGAATAGGCCTTTCCTTTGGAGTGTGTAGTTTCATGGCATTTAATAAAAATTATTCCAGATTATTTGCACATGGAATTCTTGCACCTTTTTCTAGCTTAAAAACAGCATGCATTAGCCTGGTAAATGCTTATCAACCTGTAGCACACTTAGTTACCCATCCGTAAGCTATTGAACAAAGACTGGAGTCTCATTCTGTCCGCATCACTTTGTATCTCCTGACCAAAATCTGATTGAAATGGTATTAGAAGACTTTCTTCTTAATTGGGACGGTGAAACTTGGAGTGTGTGGAATAGGTGTTGGATCCATTACACATTTTCTTTTCTGGCTGAAATCTGTTAGCTTTGTGTTTGACCCTTAGCTTTATTGTTGCAGTTGAGAAGGAAGTTTGAAATGACTAAAGCTTAGCATTTTTTTCTTAAAATTTTTTTTATCTTTAATTTTTGTCAGTAGTTTGTTTAGCAGAGTCATTAATTCCTTTTAATCTGTAATTACACTTCTGTTTTTATTTAAATGTAACTAAATATAGGGAGTTTTGATTGCAAATAATGACCAGAAAACTAAATGGAAATAATTCTTTAAAATAAACCTAGTCCCTTTGACTCCTTATAGAAAACTTGCATTAAACTTTGACTGTAGGTATTGACTTCGTTAAAATTATCTCTGGGAAAATGAACAGTGACCAGCTCAGGAATGATTTAAGAATCAATAATTGTTCATCCATGTTGAAGATTCCCCCCCCATGTGAATATATGAAGTATTTTATTTAAAAGTGCTAGACCACTGTCAGAATTATAATTCTGAGAAATTAAATGATTTAAATTTAAGGCGCATTTTATTTTGGAGTGAATATTGCCAGTTTAATACTGGCTTGGTAAAGTTGCTTGCAAAGATAATTGATTTGGACAAGTTTGGCCAAATTATTGCTTTTGGTTACGGTGGTGAAGAAATAAATGGAATCTGATGTTTTATGTGCATAAGGGTGATGATTTCATGTCTTAGAATGCTCATATTTAGATACATTGACAGTGGATGGCGTTTAACAGTGGATTTCATATTGTGATATTGAACCCTGCAGTTAGTATGAACTGAGTTTAAATTTTGAAAAACCGCATTTTCATACATTTTTTGTGAAGTTGTGCATTACTTTTGACATTTAAATGCAGTAACATCTTGAAAATGAGAAACTTAGGAAGCTTCATTATGTTTTGGGGAAGAATTACAGCTTTATCAAATATGGGGTAATTTGGTAAACTGGTTTGTTGAGCTAAAAAAAAAAATCTTCATTGCTTCAGACTCATATACTTGTGAGGTCATACCTGCTTAAATCAAGACTCATTAGCCTTAACATTAAAATAAAACATTCTATAGTATGTGCTCAAACCCTTGGTTGCATCCTTGAGAGCCTGAACATTCCAGTGGAATGTGTAATGTAAAGCTTGACATTATATAACCTCACACCTTCTGTTAGAATTGGATTCTGAATAGAATGAATGAGCTGGAGTCCTGCTGTAGGAAGTATTGAATTATTTAGTTTAATCCCTCTTTTTAACAGTTCTGGGAAGATGGCTTTTTTTTTTTTTTTTTTTGAATATTTAAAAATTTTTTTGATGAAATGTTGAGCTATGTTGGTTTCAGTGTTCTTTTTGTTATTAAGTCTTAAACATGAGAGTTGGCTTTCTCTCCTGAGGTTCATTCAGGCTACTTAATTGAGGACATAATAGAATTGAATAATTCCTGGAATTCTCTTTTTAGCTATGTTTTTTTTTTTTTGTTGTGCTACTCCCCCCCCCCCCCCGTTCCCCTCCCCCAAGTTTAGTCTGTACTTTAACTTATTTTCCTTTTATAACAAATTTAGTTATCACGGCTTGTTTTCAAAAATTCTTATTCTGAACAGATTATTGTATCTTCTTTCAAGTTTTTAAATTCACATTTGTAAATTTTAAAAATAACTCCTCACTTAAAAGTTTTGGAAAGCTAATAACGTTAGTGTCTCTTACTTGCCACCAAACTTAGGTATTCTTTTTTCAGGTGCGAGGCTGCTTTATCCAAACAACTGATTTCTCTTGGTTTCTGAATGGTTTTGTAAGATATCATTATATTAGAGTCATTGAAATAATTTTTGTTTGTAGGATTGCCATTTAATATATAGTGTTTGGGGTTTTGGATTAAAAAACTAAGTGCTAGGCATGGTGTCACACGCCTATAATACCAGTCACTCAGGAGACAGGTCTTCAATGCTAACTTGAGCAACTTGGTGAGAACCTGTCTCAGAGTGACATAAAAGAAGGGCTGGGACTGCAGCTCCCTGGTAGATTGCCTCTGAGTTCAATCCTCTGTATTGTAAAACAAAACCCCAAAACAAATTAGTAATACAGTATATTATTTTTTTGTGGTGATATCTTAAAAATAAGATTGTAAAACTCTAAAGCTTACTTAGAGTTCTTGTAATACAGCACGATCTTGAACAGTTTGCCTGTTAATGCTGACCTATAATCTTAAGGTAATTTAATAATTTAAGATTATTATTATTATTTTTTAATTACAGTGGAGTTACTAAAAAGTAATTAAGTGAAAAATTTTAACAAAAATTATGGTGACTTTTTTAGTACAGTTTTTTTTTTTTTTTGGTACAAGGGATTAAACCTGGGATGCTCAACCACTGAGCCATATTCCCAGCCCTTTTTATTTGTATTTTAAGACAGGGTCTCTCGCTAAATTGCTGAGGCTGGTCTTAAACTTGCAATCCTCCTGCCTTAACCTCCAGAGTTGCTGGGATTACAGGTGTGTGCTGCTGGGCCCAACTTTTTAAGTACATTTTTTTTTTTTTTTTTTTGCAGTGCTGGGAATCAAAGCCAGGGTCTTGTGCTTGCAAGGCAAGCACTCTACCGACTGAGCTATCTCCCCAGCCCCTTTAGTACATTTTTGAAAACATTTTGGGGTAATTTTTTTTAGTAGGATAGGAATTTAAGTTAAAGTATAACATGTGTATATACATATATATATATTATATGTAGCATAAACATAGTAAGAGTGTAAATGTAGTAATACTAGAGAGTATTAATATAGAGTATTAATATAATGCTATAGGGCTGGGGAAGGCATCTTCTCAGTGTCAGGTCCAGAGGGTATCTTATCTGTGTCAGGAACTATTACTAAAATATGTGCATATATTCTTTTAAACTTACTTTCTTTAGTACTTTCTTAAGTACTCTTTCATTAGTTTTTTTTATAATTCTATTAAAAGGTTATATAGAAGTTATAGATTGTTTTACTGTTTAAAAATGTATGTTTTTTTTTTTAAAGGAGATATCATTATTAAAATAGTTGGCACTTTTAATTTTTTGGTTGATGGAAATAATTGAAGATCCATTGAAGAATTTATTTTCCTAAATGTGATTTGCTTGTATGTAGGGGAAAATTATTAGGTTAGTTCTAGAGGTGGTGTTTTTATATTGTAATATTCGGATAGTGGTGATGTTATAAAACAAACATTATTGTGTTTATTGTTTGCTGGCACTTAAAGGGATATATATATTTCTGATGTTCTGGTGGCCACAGAAATAACCACAGAAATAATGTGCCTTGTGTTTGAAAATTATGTCTTTGATTTGATGGATTTTAAAAAAATATTTTCTAGTTTGGAAAGTTGTCTTCTAAACAATTATAACTTTATTTGGACTTCTACATGTTTCTTAAAATTTTGATAATCTCTGGTAATAAAGATATAGTAAGAGATTGCAGAACATGTTTGCATATCTGCACATGAATTAGAGCTTCAGCAATATATAAACAGACACTTTTTAAGTTGTTTTCACTGAATAGCCTTTCTGTAGAATCAGTTACAGATTGAAATTAGGGACTAGGGACCATCTAACTGCCACCTCTACGTATTTGAGTTTGTTAGAAACTGCTTCAGCAATGAATTTTTGTGATTTATGTGGTAGAGTGGAGTGATGGGCCATACACTTTAAACCAAAGTGAAGGTTCATTGCTTGGCTAGCTGCAGGGTAAATCTTTTTCTTATTTAGTTTATGTAACATTTAGTTTTGCTTATATAGTGCCAATATTTTGCATATTTTGAAAAGATTTTGTTGAGTTTATTTTATTATTTTATTTTTTATTTATTTTTTTTTAGTTGTAGGTGGACACAATCCCTTTATTTTGTTAATTTTTATGTGGTGCTGAGAATTGAACCCAGTGCTTCACACATGCCAGGCAAGCACTGTACCACTGAGCCACAACTCCAGCCCTTGTCAAGTTTATTTTGACTTTGAAACTCATGATGCTGTGGGCTCTTTGATGTTAATGACTGATAACACTGTGCATTATTGTTATTTTTAAATTTCTGCTGTGCTGGAAGTCCAATCCAGGGTCTTGCGTGTGTTAGAGAAGTGCTCTACCATAGAGCTTCATCTGCCAGCCCAACACTGTGCATTATTAATATTTTTGAAATGTGGCATGCAGAGAACTAGTTTTCCTTAAGAAAACACCACCAAATTGTCCAAGAATTGAAATGGTGGTTAGGCTGTTTAGGGCCTGCATGTGTTTATTTGTAGCCCAGTTAATTAATGGGATTATTTAGTGGGTGGATGACAGTTTCATGTATTCATACTGAAACTTTGCATATAATTGTATCGATTTTTCATATTGGTTTGTAAGTTATGACCATGAATCAGAGCAAGAAATATTTGAATATATGCTAAGTGCAAGTTGTCTATATAAAGAATACAAGGATAACTTTGATGTCATTCTCCTGTCTTGAACTTGCAGTTCCCTAAGAGGACTGAGATAAGTATGACTAACACATAAATATCAGCTACAGAAGAGTAAAGTACTCTGCAAGTTTATTATAAAGGTCAATTTAAGAAGTTAGAAGTTTAGAATGACTCTTAATAGGAAGGGAATCATTTCTTGATTGTGTTTCTTAGAGATGGTATTTTACGATTTGTATAGTAGTAAGACATCTTTTAATGTTATTTAGGAAAACATTTAAACATCAGATTTTACCTTTTAGCAGATGTTTAAAGGATTATCTGTGTGTTCTGTACTTCCTGATCTCATTTTGTAGTAATGTATACGTTTGCTAGGAGTTCATGTCACTTCCCCTGATGAAAGAGTTAAATTCAGTGATGTTCCCCCAAAAATCCCATGGCCTATGGTGATGTCCTTCACATGCTCAGTTACCTTTTCCCAATCCCACTGAGATACCCTCCCTCTACCCACACTATACACTATTTGCAGTCCCTCCAAAACTACTTAACTCATGTCTCCAAGTTTTTGCCCTCTTTTCCCACTTACTATATGCCTGGTAAACTTCTACAGTATGTCTTATAACTAAGACCAAATGCCAAATCTTTGTGTACTTTCCCTCATTCTCTTTTCTCATCAAAATTAACATGATGATGGGAATTGTTGAAAATAATTCATTGAACTATCTTCAATACCTGTACACAGTTTAAACTATCCACAATAAAAGTTTGAAATGTTCCAATTGCTCCACCGTTTGAGAGCCCATAGCACTTTTAATTATCCTTATTATTGGACTTACTATATCATATGACCACTCAGTCCCTTGATCTCTTCCCATAGACTGCAGGGTTTTCCTGGTTGTCTGCAAACCTGACACAGCCCCTCACAACAGTTCACAAATGTTGTACAAATCAGTCAAGCAAAATAGAGTTTTTCTGGTCCTCATTCTGTTATCCAAAATTCAGATGACAAGATCAGGCATGTTTAGGGTAGTATGGCCATAGACTATTACCTGAAATTCAAATACTGCATCTTTTTTTTTTTTTTTTTTTTTTATTTTTTCTTTTTTTTTTTTTTTTATTATTGTACACAAATGGGATACATGTTGTTTCTCTATTTGTACTTGGCGTAAAGGCATACCATTTGTGTAATCATAAATTTACATATGGTAATGTTTGATTCATTCTGTTATTTTTTTCCCTTCTCCCCACCCCTCCCACCCCTCTTTTCCCTCTATACGGTCCTTCCTTCCTCCATTAAAATACTGCATCTTAAAAACATATTTTGGGCTGGAGAGATAGCTCAGTTGGTAGAGTGCTTGCCTCACAAGCACAAGGCCCTGAGTTCAATCCCCAGTACTGCAAAAAAGCAAAAACAAAACAAAACAACAACAACAAAAAAAAAAACTAAAAAAATTATTTTCCTTAAATATATAAACTATCCAAACAGACTCAAGCAATTAAGATTCATAAATTTATTAGGGAGAATTATCTCTTTGGTGATGTAGTGTATAATATCATATTACAAACCCCACCACAACATCAAAATACAAACTCATATCACACATCCAACTAAATATCTGTTTCCTGTTCATTTCCTAAGCAACTAATGGTCAGCTTTCACATAGCAAAAAACAAGGTCCATGGACATTTGACATTAAGAAATCATTTCTATGTTTAATTTGGGCACTGCAGTTATGTTTCAGAGACAAATATCTGTGGATTAAATGATATCACTGATATCTGAGATATATATCAAAATAATAGGGGTAAGGGCCAAGATAAAGATGAAACAAGACTGGCCACGAATTGAAAATTATTGAAGCTGCGTGACAAGTTATGGGTGTTGGTTGATTTTCTCTACTTCCAAAAATACTAGAAATTTCCCCTAATAAAAACTGTGTTCTGGGGCTAAGAATGTAGCTTAGCTGGGTAGAGTGCTTGTCTCACATGCACAAGGCCCTGGGTTCAATCTCCAGCACCACAAAAAAACAAAACAAAACAAAACAAAAAAACTGTGTTCGTTCCCAAAGAGAAGGATCTAACAAACATAATGTAATATAGACTGAAAACAACCCAATGTCCAAAACAGTTTCTTCCACTGTTCTAAATTAATGAATTAGATGACCTTATATAATACCATCAACTATAACAAAGCCCAACCTTCTTCCTGAAGATAAACTTAGCAGCAGCATCTTTTATGTATTTGAACACAGACAAAATACTACCATAGACAAAACAACAAAAAGAACACAAGAATACATTCATAATAAAATGACACCAAGTTTTAGCAATATACAATAGTAAACAAAAGCTAGAGAAGGGAGAAAAAAAGGATAATAGAGGAAAAAATAAGTGTAGAAGAATAAAGTAGCAAACAGCTTATAATTAGCTCAGAAACCTAAAGCAAAAAACAAGGAATTATTCCCCCCCCTTCCAGGTTATAAATCTTATTTAGGTCCCAAATATCAGCCTGGGCCACATCAGGCCCAAAAGTAAAATCAGCAATGAAAAGATGCTAAAGATCAAGATGAAGAATGAATACAATGACTATCACAGAAAACCATCTAACACAAAGAAATGGGACCCAGCATTGCTACTTCATTTGCTGTTACATCCCCACTGAAGGACCACAAAATTCAGAAGTATTCCAATTTATTATGTAATAAAATGTAATAAAACCGTTAAGTGGGACTATTACTGGCCACTGTGAGAAAAAATTTGTTAGGAAAGAAAACTAGTTGTGAAGTATTTACTTATGGTTAGAGAGTGGTGTGGATTTTAGGTAGAATTCTGTTTCTGCTACTTACTAGATATGTGATCCTTAGGCAAGTGTTTTTTGGAGACTCAGTTTTCTCATCTGTAAAGTGAAAGTGATAATAGATGTCCTTGTAGGCTATTTATGTAAAAGTACCTGGCATTGGGTTTGTCATGGAAGGTGCTCAGTACAAGATACGTGTTATCACCTTGGAAAAACAGGTAAGTTTAAAGTAAGGTTCTGATTTAGGAATGAGAGGGGACAAGAGGGCAGATTTGAGAGATCTTGAGAAGGCCTTTTCTTGATTTTCTTGAGAGTCTTACAAGTTTAGCTTTCTTTAGGTGTCACATCGCAGTCTCTTTGCAAGGAGTCTCCGTTCTAAGCCTTTTTTACTCAGTTTGCTCCCGACTTGCATGCATATTTGACTGCCTACTTGATTACTTGGACCTCTAACTGAATGTAGGCAAACTGAATTTATCAGTCTTTAGTGTCTTTATCTTCGTAATGGTCCCTCGCCTCTTTCCCTGCTAGAAATCTTGGAATCATTCTTGAAGCCTCTTTTTCTTTCTTTTTGAGACATGTCTCACTGTGTTACCCAGGCTGGTCTGGAGCCCTTGAGCCCAAGTGATCTTTCCTCCTCAGCCTCCATAGTGCTTGGATTACAGGTATGTTGCCATTGTGCCTGCCTTCTTTTTCTTAGTTTATTAAGTTTGAATAGTAACCAGATCTTGTTATTTCTGTGTTTTAAGTCTCAAATCTGTTTGTTCCTCTTTCCCCACTGCCACCATCCTAATTGCAACCATGATCTGTCTTTGACTTTTAAAATACTGTCATATAATTTTTTGAATAAACTTGCACATAGTACAAAATTGAAAAATTACAGAAAGGATGTTAGAGTGAAAAGAAAATCTCCCTCCTACATAATTTCCCAGTTATTTAGTTCCTATTCTCAGAAGTGGTCACTGATAAATATTTATTGGGTAACTTTTCATAGTATTTCAACACATATACAACAAGCATATGCTGTTGTATTTTTCCCCCCACACAATTGAGCTCATATTATATACAGGTTGTTAAAATGCTTTATTAATTTTATTGCTTGCCATATGAAAGTATTAGTAGTTTTTATATTGAGTTGTCTTGGGTTTTAGAGTTTTCTAGTTATTCAAGTAATGAAATGTTGGTGAGGGGATTGGTTTGGGTGATTTTTAAATTACTTGGATTTTGAGGTTCTATTACTCCTATTATATGTGGTTATTGAATGTAGAATTTCTTCAACATGCAAAGGTCCTAATTGAAAATGTGTTCATGTGTTTTCCTAAGATAGCAGTTGCTTCATTTTATATGCTGTGAACTCCCAGTTGGAATAATTGGTGAATTTTGCCTTCATATTTTGGTTTTATTGGTGTGACTGATTACCAGGCTTCATGAATACTAATTTAATTTATTCCCTGAGGGTGTATAGAAGTAGCCATAGTTTATGCTACTTAATATCTTGTATTTGTGAGAGTCATTTATCTTCGTGATTTATTCTTATTTTTTTAGAAAAGGGAAAATAGGTAAATTTGTATTCTTGATTAGTTGAAAGAGGTATAGCCCTTAGTTTGTTATTAACTTATTTCGTATCAGAATATCTATATTTTCATAATAACTTGGTGTTAGGACTTGAACAGTGATACTTTTTAGAAGCCACTAACCCTTTGAAGGTCATTGTAGCTGCATACATTTTCTGTGTGATATCAGAGTATGGGGTACCTCCCTGAGACCATGGAGTTCAACTTTTTTTTTTTTTTTTTTTTTGGTACCAAGGATTGAACCCAGGGGCTCTTAACCACTGAACAACATCCCCGGCCCCCCACCTCTTTTTTTTTTCTTTGTATTTTATTTAGAGACAGGTTCTCATTGAGTTGCTTAGGGCCTTGCTAAGTTGCTGAAGCTAGCTTTGAGCTTGGCTATCCTCCTGCCTGAGCTTCCAGAGCCTCCAGGATTATAGTAGTGTGCCATGGTGCCTGGCTTCCAGTGTTTTTAGTTAATTTAGTTTACCGATTTTTGGGTAGAGGTATTAATGATGGGAGTATTAATGTAGGGAGTATTATGGGGAGAAAGAAAAACTTAAGACTGCTAAGTGGATTGGTTAATCTGAGATGGCATGGATGTTGCCACATAGTTTGTAGTGGTCTATTCTTTCAGTTTCTCCTCTATTAAACATAAGGGTGGCAGAGAAGATTGATCCCTAGAGAACCTTTTGCTTTAACTGGAAAAATACCTGTAAGCACACACTTAACATAGTTAATAGACTTTGGTATTCTGTACTCAATTTGAGTGCTCAAAATGCTGATTTGGTTTGGAGGCTATGTGATAAACTGAGAACAGTGGGTTAGAAAACTGAGGACCTGAATTTTAGGCTCTGTTCCCGATTTTTGTCAAATCATTTAATTCTTATGGTTTCTGATTTTACCATCTATTAAAATGAAGGTCTAGGAATTAGGAATTTGCAAAGTGATTATATAGCAAGCACTAAGATTATAGCTGACTGTTAATTTGAATTTTTAGGGTTGACTCAGTTCCTTAAGGTTTTGAACTATGAGGGCACAATTAAACTTACTTTAGATTATAATTTTCTTTGATTTAGTCTCAAGTCTTTAAGACTGGAAACTGAAGGAATGCACATAATGGAAATGAGAATTGTATGTTTTTGTTAATCTAGTGCTTAACTACTCAGTTCATCTTAGTTTGGTTTGATAGTTCACCTTATTTATTAACGGTTAAGTGTTTGACTAACTCACAAACTGCTTCTTACAGGGATTGCAATTTCTTAGGTCAGGTCTCATGTTTCTAATTCTGACAATAATCAATGGATATTTCTGCATGCCAGAAACTCACATGGTAACAGGGCTAAATGAATTCTTGGGTGTGAATTGATGAGAAATATCACATTGAATAAATATGTGATATTAGGAATTGGGCATTTGGGTGTTAGAGGAGTAAGACTCCTTAAGAGTAGTAAGAATCACTTGACATTTGGGGCACTTTCTGATCTAGTGAAAGTAAGCTTTTATTGTTGGATTTTGGAGTGTGTGTGTATATATGATTACTTGAATTAAAATCTATCATTTAAAAAGGTAGGTTTGGAATTTTAAGTTAGATTTAAGTATGAATCACCCACTCTCCAATGGGGATTGAACCTAGGTGTGCTCTACCACTGAGCTACATTCTCAGTTCTTATTTTTTATTTTGAGACAGTCTTGCAGAATTGCTCAGGCTGGCCTTGAACTTGTGATCCTCCTGCCTCAGCCTCCCCAGTGGCTGCAATTACAGGCATGCACCGCCCCCCCCAGTTTAACTTTTAAGTTATGTTCCTTAACTCTTTTTTTTTTTTATTGTAAACAAATGGGATACATGTTGTTTCTCTGTTTGTTGTTCCTTAACTCTTACAGTTCTTAAAGGAAAACTTAAAAAAATAACTTTTCAAAGATGACAAGTGGATAGAATGAAGTGAGTCTTCTGTTGTTGGAGTTTATTCAAGTTTTATGCATTGACACTACTTGGCTAGGCTATAGTATTCATATACTTGGCTACAACTATAGTACTCAGATGTCCAAAGAATAGCTGTTAATAGACATTTGTAAGGGTTATTCAGCTTGTATTCACCATATTCACACTTGTATGGGAAAAGGTAACTGGTTCCTGAATGTCTGAAGAGAAATAACAGTCTTTACCAATCTAATGCATGTTTTTTGTCTGTCTGTCTCATTGGACATGGTTATCCTTATTTACAGAAGTGGACATTTCATGACAGATTTTATATATGAATACATTTCTGTAAGTGGGAGTAGTTTTGTATTTTTTTTTTTAATTTGAGGTAATTGTAAATTTACATGCAGTTGTAAGAAATAATAGATCTAGTGTGCCTTTTACAAAGTTTCCCTCAGTGGTAGCGTCTTGCAAATACTGGTACATTATCACATCCAGGATATTGTCATTGATACGGACAAAATACAGAGCAGGCCATCACTAGAAGTGTCTGTCTTGTTGCCCCATTTCAGCCAACCATCTTACCCCCCCCCCCCCCTTTTTTTTGGTTTATTTAGGTTTCTGTGGTGCTGGAGATCAAACCCATTGCCCCACATGCTAGGTAAACTCTCTACCACTGAGCCACAACCCCTCCCCACTATGCCCTTGTTAACCCATGGCGACCACTAATCTATTTCTGTAATTCTGCCATTTCAAGAATGTATAAATGGGATCATTTAGTTCTTTTAGAACTGCTTTTTTTTTTTTTAATACATACTAAGCACGTTTCCCTGGGGTCATCTAAGTTGTTATGCTTATCAATAATTTTGTTCCTTTTATTGCTGAGTAGTATTCCATGGTGTTGATGTTCCACAATTTTAATTTTTTACCCACTAAGGGCATCTGAGTTATTTCCAGTTATGAATTTGTGTACAGTTTTTTGTGTAAATATGTGTTTTCTGGTATTGACACCGGAGTTTGAGATGAAACTCAATTCTCTGCTTTGTTTGGCAAGTGTAGTGTGTGTAAGCTGCAGGCCTCTGCAGCTTAGAATACCCGTTTTAGTGTTAACTGCTAATCACATCAGGTGATGCCTACCAATATCAGCTCCTGCAAAGCCCCATTCTTCTTCACTACCATTGAGTGGTATGTCGCATTTCTCAGTATTCCAGCCTTAAATGGGGGTTATGTCTTCCTGTGTTGCAGTAGCCTCCAGCAGCTCACTGCCAACTTCTTTTCAGGTTCTTGCAGATCCAAAGAATGAAACTCATGGGACAATAGAAGGTAGGAGTGAAAGGAGTGGGATTTATTCAAGTGGAAAGAACAGAAATAGAACATAGAGGGGCAAGAGGGGACCCCCATAGGGGTTGCCCCCTGAGTGTGTTAGTCTAGGGGTTTATATAGCTCTTGGGTCAATGCTATTTGTCCAAATTTATGCTATTCAGGATTTGGAAAAGTACTAGAGCTATTGGTTCAAATTTATGCTAATTGGTTTGGAAAAGTACTAATGCTGTTGATAGACCCTCAAGCCTGAAGTTCTATTCAGGTCCTCCCCACTTCTGTTTTCTTGGTGCTGGTAGGGAAGTGGGAAGTTAAGGTGGATTGTGGTATATTGTGGATGCTCAGGGGTTCAGGGCTGTAGCACTGTGTGGAGCAGGTGTCCACTTTGGGCTGGACGGCTTTGGCACTAACAAATTGGTGTGCCCCCAGTTGCTTTGGCCCTGACCTGTTGTGCCTCAGGTTTACACTGCTGTGGAGGAACCATGGCCTGTGCTTGTGCTTGGGCTGCTCTTCCACAGCTCTAGGACGAGAAGTTGGCTTCAGTTTAAGTACAGTTGCTGGTAGTTAACATATTTCATTTTATAACTGCCAAACTATTTTCTAGAGTTTCTTTACTATTTCTTATTCCCACTAGCAATATATATGTATTCAAGTTTCACTGCATACTCGCCAGTATTTAGTCTTACTTTATTTTTGTATTTTTAAAAAATTATTTGACATTCTGATAGGTATGTAGTAATAAGTTATTGAGGTTTTAATTTGCATTTCCCTAATGACTAGTAATTTTGCACATCTTTCATGTTGTTCTCCATGTATCCTCTGCACTGAAATATATGTTCACGTCTTTTGCACATTTTCGGATTAGATTGTTTGAATTTTTTTTTTTTTTTTTTTTTTAAAGTATTCAGTGTAAAGAGCTCTTTATATATTTTAGGTTTTAGTCTTGGTGTGTTGTTGGAAATATTTTCTCCTGGTCTGTACCTTTTTTTTTCAACCTTTTAATATTTTTTTCCCCCAGAGCAAAAGTTTTTTAATTTGTTGTCGTTCAATTTATCAGTTTTTATTTTATGGATCTCTAAAAACACTGCTTGTCCCAAGGTCTTTAAGATTTTTTTCTATGATTTCTATTAAAAGTTTTGTATTATGTTTTGTGTCAGCTATGAAGTTTAGGTTGAGCTTTATTTTGTTTTTGCCATAGAAGGTTCAGTTGCTCTACCATTATTTGTCTAAAAGGCTATCCTTTCTCCATTGAATTGCTTTTGAGTCTTTGTAAAAATTAGTTGACCAGCTTGGCATGGTATATACCTGTAATCCCAGTGATTTGGGAGGCTGAAGCAGGAGGATCACAAGTTCAAGGCCAGCCTCAGTAACTTAGTGAGAACCTGTCGCAAAAAGGACTGAGGATGTAGGTAAAGTATCCCTGGGTTCAATTCCCAGTGCCCCCAAAAAAAGAAAAAAAAGAAAAAAGAAAATCAGTTGGACTTACTTGTAGGGTCTTGTCTTTGATTTCTTTGTGTTCTGTTTCATTTGTCTCATGTGTCTGTTCTTCCACCACGATCACACGATCTTGGTTACTATAGTTACATAGTAGGCCTTAATACTAGATATAGTGAGTGATCCTTAACACTTTATTATTATTTTTTTCTTTTGCAGTGCTGGGGATCAAATCCAGGGCCTTGTACAACCACTTTATTCTTTGTCAAGGTTGTTTTAGCTATTCTGAGATCTCTTAGGATATAAACAAAATTTCTCCCTAAATTTTAGAATAAGCTTGTCTATGTCTACAAAAGACTTGCTGGGATTTTGATAGGATTTGTATGAAGTGCATAGATTATTAACTTGTGATTTTTTTTTTTTTTTTTTGTACTGGGTATTGAACTCAGGGGCACTTTACTACTGAGCTACATTCCCAGTCCTTTCTTATTTTTTATTTTGAGATATTCTCGGTAAGTTGCTGAGGCTCTCCTGGAATTTGGGATTTTCTTACCTTAGCCTCTGAAGTCGCTGGGATTACAGATGTGATAATAATCTTTTACTGTGTTGAGTTGTTGAGTTTCAATCTATAAGCATGAGATGCCTGTTCATTTATTTAGATTTTCTTTGATTTATTCCATGACTGTTTGTTTATACCTAATATTTCATTTTCTTTGGAGCAGGTGCAAATGGTGAGGGTTTTTTTTTTTTTTTTCTTTAAATTTGGATTTCCAAAAGTTAATTTTTAGTATGTAGATTTTTGTGTGTTGGTCTTGTATCCTCTGACCTTGGTGAACTTGTACTAAAAGGTTTTTTTTTTTTTTTTTTTTTTTCCCCTTAAAGGTTTTTTTGTTGTGGAATTTTCTACATAGATGTTCACGTTACCTTTAAGCAGGGAAAGTTTTATTTCTTCTTTTCCAACTCTTATGCCTTCTATTTTTCTCACCTTATTACAGTGGCTACAACTTCCAGTACAGTGTTGAATAATAATGACAGTGGGTTGACCACGGTGGCACACGACTGCGATCCCATTGGTTTGGGAGTTCAAGGCAGGAGGATTGCGAGTTCAAAGACAGCCTCAGCAAAAGTTAGGCGCTAAGCAACTCAGTGAGACCCTGTCTCTAAATAAAATACAAAATAAGGCTGGAGTTGTGGCTCAGTGGTCTAGTGCCCCTGAGTTCAATCCTTGGAACAAGAAAAAAAAAAAGAATAATGACAGTGGATGTCTTTGTCTTGATCTTGAAGGTAGAGGGAAACTAATCATTCTTTTGTTGTAAAGTACAGATCTGGATTTTCAGTTTTATTTGTTATTGATAACATCAATTAATTTTTTAAAAAATGCTGAACCAGCTTTGCATACCCACAATAAAAGTGAATTGGTCATGATGTGTACTTCCTTTTGTACATTGTTGGATGATATTCCTAATATTTTGTTGAGGATTTCTGTGTCCTGAGTATCAGGAGAGATACTGGTTTGTAGGTAACTTTTTTTGTGCAGTATTTGTCTGGTTTTGGTATTGGTAATACTTGCATCTGTAAAATAAGTTGGGAAATGTTTCCTTTTTCTGGATGAGAATCTATGAAATTGGTTTTAATTCATTTTTAAATGTTAGCAAAAATTCTTCAGTGAAACAATTTAAACTTTTTTTGGAGCTTTCAGTTAAAAATTCAATTTGTTTCGTGCTTATAGGGCTCTTCAGACTGTCACCTTTGCAGAGTTTTGTACTTCGTAGTATTTGAGGATTTGATATACTTCTAATTTGTTGAATTTGTGAGTGTAGAATTGTTCATAGTATTCCCTTTATTATCCTTTTTAAATGATTGCGAGATCTGTAGTGTGATCCCCATTTTCATTCCTGACATTGGTGATTTGTGTTTTCATGTTTGTTGGTCTTTCTGGAGGTTTATCAATTGTTATTTTTTTTGAAGAACTAACTTTTTGTGGATTTTTTCTTCATTTTTTGGTTTTCAATTTTATTGATTTATTCTTTGATCTTTGTTTCTTCTAGTTTCTAGCTAGGAACTTGGATTACTGATTTGAGACTTTCTTTTCTCTGATGTAATAATTTAGTATTATAAATTGACCTTTCAGCGCTACTTTATCTATGTTTCGTGTATTCTTATGTGTTGTATTTCTATTTTTCATTTAGATGTGGGCATTTAAAATTTTCTTCTTAGATTAGATTTCTCTGTGCTCCATGGAGTGTTTATTAATGTGTTGTTCAGTTTCTAAGTATTTGGAGATTTTCATGTTACTGATTTTTAACTTGATTCCATTATGGTTGGAGAATTTGCTTTGTATAGTTTCTATTCTTTTGTATATGTAGATGTTTGTTTTATGACTCAGGATATGGTTTTTCTTGGAATGTTCCATGGGTGCTTGAAAAGAATGTATATTCTGCTCTTTTGGGGTAAGTGTTATATTCATGACAGATCCTGTTGGTTGTGTTCAGTTCTTTATCACTGCTAATTTCTGTTCAGTACTGTCAAAGCTGAATGTGTTGTTGTAGGCATTCAATTACAGGTGACGATCTGTCTATTTTTCTTTTCTGTGGGTTTTTGCTTCTGTACTCTTATGTCTGTTCACATTTAAGATTATATCTTCTGGTAATCGATACTTTTTTCGTTATGTCTATATTTTGTTAGTGATTTCCTCTGCTCTGGAGTTAACTTTCTCTAAAAGTCACTTGCTTTTTTTAAAAAATGTAGTATTTACATGGTCTTTTTCTTTTCCTTTTTTTTTTTTTTTTTAAAACCCCCAGTGCTAGAGGGATCAAACCCAAGCACTCTACCATTGAGCTATACCCCAACCTAGTAGATCTTTCCCCATTCTTTCAATTTGAACGTGTTCATGTCATCATGTTCTTTTTTTTTTTTCCAGAAAGTACATTGTCTTTTTAAAAATTTTTAAAAAATTTTTAAAGACTTTTAAAAAATTCAGTCTTATAATCTCTTTTAATAGATATGTTTAGGCTATTTACACTAGATATGTTAGGGTTCTGCTGGTTTGTTATTTTTTTTTTGTTTGTGTCCTGGGTTTCTTATTGGTGTTTCTCTTTTCATATGGGTTATCTGAGTATTTTTTAGGATTCCATTTTCATTTTGTTGTGTTTTTGAGTGTTTTCTTTGTATAGCTTTCTTAGAGGTTGCTCTAGGTATTGTAGTATTCATTAGTAATTTATCACCATCTACTGGTATTGATGTTTTACCACTTGGAGTGAAATGTAGAAACTTTGCATCCAATTAGGTACTTTTGCTCTCTCTCTAAATATAATTTTCTTAAGTATTGTCTATATATGCATTGAATATCACATCAGATGGCATGATGAATTTTGCTTCAGTCAGCTAAAGCGATTAAGGAAACTCATGAGTAGTCTGATAGTCTTTTACCTTTACCCTTGTTTTTACCTATTCCAGTGTTCTTTTCTTTCTGAAATTTTGGCATTTTGTTTTCATTTCCTTTTTGTTTAAAGAATGTCTTTAACCATTCTTTCAAGGAGGGTTTGCTAGCAACGTATTCTTTCTTTTTCTGAGCTTATCTGTTTTCCTTCTTTCCTGAAGTGTATTTTTGCTGAATATAGTATTCACAGTGGGCAGTTCTTTTCTTTCAGTACTTGACAAGTGTTGTGCTATTTCCTTATGTATGGTTTTAAATGAGAAATTTGCTGTCATGTGAATTGGTGTTTCCTTATAAACAATGCATTTTTTTGTCTTTAGTTTTCAGAAGTTTACTTAGAATGTATCTTGGTGTTGATATCTTCTGTGTTATTGGTTGCTCACTCACCCTTTTATATCTGTGTTTAATGTGTTTCACCAAATTTGGATACTTTGTTTCCTTTCACAGTGCTGGGGATCACATGCCACATTCCCAACCCCTCAAAAAAAATCTGTTTATTAAAATTTTGAGACGATGTGTTGCTAAGTTGCCCAGGCTAGCTAGCATCAGACTTTATGATCCTCCTGCCTCAGCCTCCCGAATAGTTGGAACTACTGACTACTGTGCCTGGCAGTACTTTTTTGATCTTATTCGCTCTCCTCTTCTGGGACTTTGAGAAGAATCTTAGCTCTTTTGTTTTTGTTCTGTAGGTTCTTGAGGTATCTGTTTATTTGTTCTCACTGTTTAGATTGGCTGAATTCCATTGATTTGCTCACTGAGTATCATCTGTCATTTTCACTCTTTTGTTAAGCCCATTGAGATAATTTTTATTTTGGTTATTGTATTTCTTAGTTTGTATTTCCATTTGGTTCTTTTAAATAACCCTTGCTATGATTTTTCATTGTTTTAAGGCCATTTGTAATTACTCGTTTGAAGCATTTTGTTGACCGCTTTAAAATTTTTGTCAAGTAACTAAAAAAGACCCAATTTTCAGTATTTATTGATTGTTTCTCTTCATTCACATTATACTTTGCTGGTTTTGGTATTGTGTGTGATTTTTCGATTGTACTCTGGACATTCAGCATATTATATTACGAGAACTCTGGATCCTGTTCTTTTTTATGGTCAGTCTCCTTGTTGAGGTGTAGGGCAAGGGTGTGCATGTTCAACTTCTCACTGGGTTCTGCCAACAATTAACCTGGAAAAGTGGGGTACTGATTCGTTCCATGCCTTGATAGAATGGAACTTCAGCTATCACCTTATCTTTTTTTTTGGGTGCTGGGGATATCTTATCTTTACTGACATTTTCCAAGCAAAATTTGGGTACCAGTTTATGCTGCCTTATTGCCTTTGAAAGGTGTAAGATCAACTTCCTGATGGGCTGTGCTGCTCCTCTGCAAAAGTGGAGGGCTAACTCTTACCATTCTGATGCTACAGGTTGGGGCAGAAATTTCCTACCTCTTAGTACTTCCCTCTAGTTGATGTCTGGTGGGGAGTGGAAGCTCATGCCAGTGGTACCCGGGGCACCACTGAGAAGAGCTGAAGCTGATTGTGGGCTATTCTTTCTTACACTGCTTCATTCAGTCTCAGTGCTAGGTAGGTGTGGAAGTTCAGCCCCCAACTGGTTCCTGCTGACCTCCAGGGAGGTTGATGAGGGGAGAATGGAATGCTGACTGACTCCAGTCTCATACTGCCTTGTTGATGCTGGGTAGGGGTGCAGGTTCAGTTCCTTACTGGGTCCCTGTTGATACCAAACCTGTGTGTGAGGTGGTGGTGATGGTAAAGGGTGCTGGCGATAACTTGCATTACATAGCTTTGTTAAGTCTCCTTGTTGCTGGTAACCTCACTTGCCTCCTCGATTGCACATGCACTACCCTAAATGTGTGAATCAGAGCACCACTTGCTTTACTGGGTACATTATGGAAGGAAAATCAACTCTTTGAACTTTGCTACCAACTCTGGAGGGGGATTGGAGCGTCCCTCTACTTCTGTAGGGCCTGGAACATCAGCTTCCTATTCAGCTCCACCTATACTTGGCAGGGAAATTATACTACCTTCGTGTGAGGGATGTAAGATGAGTGGCCTGTTTTGTTCAGCCCACACTACCCTGTGGGCTTCAAGGACCACAGCCTGCCTTTTCTGGGTAGGTTGTGTAAGATCACCTCTCTATTCTATCCTGCTGATAACCATCTAGTGGGGGAATAAATACCATTTTCTGCTTTGTTGTGGGTTGTGTATGTATATATAACATTAGCTATAAGCTTAGCCCCACTGAAACTATGGAGGGTTCACTTTGTGTGTGTGTGTGTGTGTGTGTGTGTGTGTGTATTTTCCATTGTTGTTTGTAGGGTAGAGGTGGCTTTGCCAAAAAGGTTTCTATTGTTAAGATACCCTTTTCCCAACCCTCTGGTTTTGTTTTGGAGCTCTCCTAGCCACTTACTGCTAGGGATTTCTACCCTGTCCTAGAAAAATGGGAGGCAGCAAGAAAACTGAAGGGAGCTCACTGCTTTGTTATTTCTCAAATCCTGAGGTCTCTAGAAAGTCTGCTGCTTCTTTCCAGGAAAACAAACAAACAAACAAACAAATAAAAACCCAAAAAAACCAAAAAACAAGAAACAAACAAACAAAAAACCCAGGGATTGAACCCAGGGCCTCATGCATGCTCTTAACTACTGAGCTACAGTCCCAGCTCCCCCACCTTTTTTTTTTTTTTTTTGGAGACAGGGTCTTGCTAAGTTGTCTCAGTCTGGCCTGGAACGTGTGATCTTTTTGCCCATCTAAACCTTCTGAGTTGTTGGGTAGATGATGTAAGACCACCAAACCAGGCCCATTTTTTGGATACTTTACATGCTTGTTTCTTGTGTTATTTCCAGGATTATTTTGGTTATAAGAGGGAGGACTTGGTAGGAATGAGGCTGCTTCATTTTGTTGGAACTGGAAGTCTTCCATTGACTTGCATAGTAATTCAAGCTTGGATAGTGAAAATTTTTGCCTCAAGATACTATACCGCATGAATTCAGTGAGTTTAAAGCATTAAATTTTAGAATAATCTTGACTTCTGATAATATCATCAGTGATCACAACATGATTCATATTATAAAGCCATTTCCTTATATCAGGACTCATATCAGCTGTATTTTGGGTAGTTATATTTAAATATAACTACAGTGTTTACTTTTGAACTTCAAATACTTTGTCTTGTTCTCTAAAGGAAATACATATTCACGTAAAACAAACCGAAACAAACTGAAAGATAAAATGAGTTATAACAGAATGTCACTGTTCTGGTTTGCCAGCTAACGGCATTACTCTTTAATTTCTTATGCCCAGATATACCAATACAATATAACATTCTTCTCCTTTCACCATATTAAGACCAAGAAAACAAAATCTCTTCCCCAAACACTTAAAAGAGACATAGTGATTGAAGGAGAGATGGTATATGTAGATGTTACCCTGTGAATTTCAGGTGAATTGACAAGGAACTTATTACATGTAGGGGTGCATTAGTCCACATTAGGCAAAGGATAACTATACAACAATGTATATGTAGTAAAATAATACGATTTTAAAATTGGGGGTGCTTTTATTATTCACTCCAGCACTGAAATTCTGTAATTTTGTTCTTTTCGCTATTCTTTGAGTTTGTTATAATATAATTTATATGGAACCTGAAGCTTGATTTTTTTTTTGTTTTTTTTTTTTAGTTTATTTTTCTTAGAGAAAAATCTTCCTGGAATAAAAATTGTTAGGCCATTTGTTCTGTTGAGAAGTGAGTTTATATCCTGTGTAGTTTGTTCATTCATAATTTTGTGGAATGGTTTAGTATTGTGCATTTTTTTATCCATTAATTTTGAAGTGTGTTAATTACCATATATTGTGATTTCCTAAGTTTTTCCCTCTTATTGACTCATTCCATTTTGGTCAGAAATCATAGCTTTTGTGATTTGAATCCTTTTAAACTTATGGAGGCTTGTTTTCCAAGCCTAACATGTTCTCTCCTAGAGAATGTTCCTTGTGTGTTTGGGGGGAGTATTCTGTAGATGAGTTTTAGGTCTTGTGGGTTTATAGTTCTTTGAGTCTTATGTTTCCTTGTGATCTGCTCTCTAGTTATTCTGTTGATTATTTGAAAGTGTAGTATTTAAGTCTCCAACTATTGTTGAATTATCTTCTTCAACTTTGCTTCTGTTTTGAGCTTTGTTATGTATTTGTTTTTTAATTGTTATATCTTCTTGATGAATTGGCCCTTGTCTTTATAGAATGTTCTTTGTTACTAGTAACAGTTTTCATCTCAAAGTATATCTGATATTAGTGTAACTACTTTAGCTGTATTTTGGTTATTGTTTGTATGGTACATATTTTTTACATCCTTTTTCATTTCAACCTGTTTTTGTCCTTGAGTCCAAATGTGTCCTTTTTAGAAAGTATATAGTTGGGTCATGCTTTTTAAAAATCCATTCTGTCAATATTTGTCTTTTAATTGTAAGAGTGTTTAATTCATTTACATTTTATGTGATGACCGAAGAACAAATTTATATCTTTTTACTATTTGTTTTCCATTGGTTTTGTTCTTTATTACTCCATTTCTACATTTTTATGTTACATATTTTTCAGTGTACTATTTTAATTCACATTTTGTTTATTTTACCATATACTTTTTTTTTTTTTTTAATATGGTTGCCCTGGGAGTCACAGTTAACAATCTAAAACAATCTAGTTCTGATTAATAGTCACTTGATTTCATTGATATTCAAATATGAAGTATCTTTTAAGTCACCTAGGAGAAAAAGTGTAACAAACAAAGTTTAACAAATGAAATATTTACCTAGTGTCTCAGTGCATTTGTACTTCTGTGACAAGATGCCATAGAATGCATCATTTATAAATAACAGAACTTCGTTTCTTAGAATTCTGGAGACTAGAAAGTTCAGGATCAAGGGACCAGCAGATTTAGTGTCTGTTGAAGACACATACTGTGTGCCTTACAGATGGTGTCTTGTTGTCATAGCTTCATAAGCTATGGGACCACCAGTTCTCTTCACCTCTTTTATAAAGTCATTAATCTTTTCCTGAGGGTTCTGTCCTCCTAACTTAATCACTTTCTAAAGGCCTCACATCTTAATTCTACCATATTGGGGGTTAAGTTATAACATGAATTTTGGGAGTACACATTTAAACCATAGCTCTGGGTAGTAACTTTCATTGGAGCTTTTCCCACCCCTCCCCTTGTGGATTTGAGTTATTGTGTAGTGCCCTTTCATTTCGAACTGAATGATGTCCTTTCATAGTACTTGTAGTACAGGTTGTCTGCTAGTGACAAATTCAGTTTTTGTTCTCTGGTAGTATCTTAATGTACCCTTCATATTTAAGGATAGTTTTGCTGGCTATAGAATTCTTGACTTTTTTTGTTTTTCCTTTCAACACTTTTAACATGTCATCCCATTGGTTTCAACACTTTTAACATGTCATCCCATTGGTTTCTGGTTTCCCTGTTGTTTGAAGAAGAAATTGCGTGTTAATCTTTTCAGGATCCTTTTTATATGATGAGTTATTTTTTTTTTTTTTTTTGTTACTTTCAAGATTCTTTCTGTCTTGACAGTTTTTACTATAATGTGCCTTAATGTAGAGAACTCTTTGAGCTTAACGTATTTTGAGTTCATTGAGCTTTTTGTACATGAGATTTAAAAAAAAAATTTTTTTTAAATTACATTTGGTAAGTTTTCTTTTCCCTTCCCCCCTCTCTCTTTCCCTCTTTCTTTCTCTTTTCCACTCCCTCCCTCCCTCCCTTCCTTCCTTCCGTCCTTTTTCTTTTTGGTACTGGGACTTAAACCCAGGGTTGCTGTACCATTAAGCTATATTCCCAGCCCCCTCCCCTTTTTGGTACTGGGGATTGAACTGAGGGGCACTTAACCACTGAGCCATATCCCACAGCCCGATTTTATGTTTTATTTAGAGACAGAATCTTGCTGAGTTGCTAAGTTGCTGAGGCTGCCTCAGCCTCCTGAGTTGCTGGGATTGCAGGTGTGTGCCACTTGTGCCCAGCGTCTATTCATTTCTTATTTTTCCATTCTGTTTCTTGACTGGATGCCTATTGATCTCTCTCCAAGTTTATTGATCTTTTCCATGTGCTCAAATATGCTGTTGAACTTCATTAATGAATTCTTCATTTTGGTTATTATGCTTTCTCTTTGGTCTTTGTAAAATATAATTTCTCTCTATTTATTGATATATTCTATTTCTTGTTACATTGACTTTATTTTTTTCTTTAGTTTTTTTTGAGATTAATTTTTTCTTAGTTCTTTGAACATTTTTATAATAGTTGACTTTTAAATTCTTGTCTAATAAGCCCATCATCTGAGTTTCCTCTGGGACAGTTTGTATTGATTGCCTTTTTGTTCTGTGGATGGACCTTACTTTCTTTTTTCTTTGCATATCTCAAAATTTTTGTTTGAAAACACATTTTAATACAATGTAGTAACACAATGCTGAATATCTTCTCTACACTGTACCTTTTACTTTTGTTAGTTTGTTGTTTCTTTAAGTGACTCTTCCAAGAACTGATTTTGTAAAGTTTGTATGCTTTGTTGCCTATTGCCACTGAAGTTTCTTTATCTCAGCATTAGCTAGAGCAGACAGAAATTTCCTTAAGTGCCTGGAATCAGTTAATCTCAGTTTTTTGGTTAGTCTATTGTTTGCCCCAGTTGTTAGCTTCTGTTTCATCCAGCCCTGAAGTTAAACAGTTCCCTGGAATTGTATTTGACAAATAACCCTGGAGTAAATTTTTCACATGTAGTGAGCTTTATTTAAGTCAAGTAGGAATAGCCTTGCAAGTGGGATCTTCCAGGGAATCATCACACAGGTCGAATTTTAATTTATTGGGGGATTGAGGCTCTGAAGGAGCTTTAGCCTCTTCCTGCTCTCTGCTGTCTTTTCAGGTGCGCACATATTTGCCACAAATCCATACTGTTTCCAAGCATACTACAAGACTGAATGGGGAAGATGGGACTAGGGCAAGTTAAAGAGCCACAAAGTGCTATTTTTTTTGTTTAAGAAGAGTCAGCAGTTTTTCTTGAGTAAACACTCCCCATATTGCTAAAATCCTTAGTCCCCTCCCCACCCTGAGCTATTAAAAAGTTAATTGTGGACTGTGGATGTAGCTCAGTGATAGTGTTTGCCCAGTATGTGCAAGCTCTTGGGTTAAATTCTCCAACATATCTATCTCCGCCCCACCCCCCAAAGTTAATTTTGACAATATTAACCACTTTTTTCACTGGAGAAGAGTTACTGGAGGTTCATACGTGACCATTTTTGCTAATGTTACTCTTCATTTCCTTAAAGATAAAATAAATTATGATCTTTTGGGGGGGGGTTACCAGGGATTGAATTGAAGGGTGCTTAACCACTGAGCCACATCCCCAGTTCTTTTTTTTTAAGTATTTTATTTAGAGACAGGGTCTCACTAAGTTGCTGAAGCTGGCTTTGAACTTGAGATTCTCCTGCCTCAGCCTCTTGGGCTGTTGGGAATACAGGCATGTGCCACTGCACTGGCTAAATTATGATTTTCCTTTTTTTGCATCTTATAAATTATTTATTATTCTTAGATACGTCATAAAACCCAACACAAATAAAGGAAAAAATGCTGACAAGACAGAAACATCACTGTGAATATAGAGATAGCTTCCTGAAACCATGCAGAAAAGTTCCAAGAATCTTTGCACCCTGCTTGCCACGTTTTCTCCACTTTACTAATTTTGCTTCTGTAAATTTGAAGGTGTCAGCACTTTCCCTTTCCAACCAGACCAGCCTTTCCTATTTTTCTTCAAATGACTAAGCTAAGAGAACACAAATATACAAACCCTGTATGTGTGTGTGTGCATGGGTATGAGAGAGAGAGAGAGAGGTGGAGAGACTAGATTATGAAAAACTAAAATATAATAGAGAAGTACAATTCTTAAAACATCAGGCATTGCTTGGCTTCTGTGCACCTTTGTCAGATTTTGCTGTTGCTCAGGACTGACTGCCTTGGCTATTCTAGAGCCTCACTTAATAAAACAGTGAAGTCTTCAGAAGGACCTTCATCCTTCTGAAGCAGGTTAATGAAACACCATAGATATAGTTTCATTTTAACACTAGAAAGTCATTGAATGTCTGACTGTAAAATGTTTTTCTCCTGATTCACTTTTAAGGGTCTTATGAGAATGAGTTTGGTTTCAAGTTATAGAAATCTCAAAGTTGCCTGGTTACATGAAGATACACCACCTTTCATCTCTTGTTTATTTTTTGCCCACTTCTTATTTCAGATTCTGAAAGCAATTTTTTTTTTTTCTCCGTTGTGGCCTGGTATACCAGTGTATGGATAGAGCTAGATCACAAATTCCTTTAGGAGAGATATCCTGCCTTATATAGCTTAGAGTCTTCAACATTTCAAATGCTTTGCAGGTCTAAATTATGATTTTAAATAGACAGTTCAGTTCAAATTCAGGACTGCAATGTTTCATCATCAATTTAAAATGTATACCATGTTGGACATTTTAGTTCTCAAAAACGGCAGCATAATTACTTAATCGCTTTATCACACACTACATATGTTAACAGTATTAGAATAACAATACCAAGACTACCATGAACTGCATGTTTGTTCACTGTAGCTTGAGGATTTTTTTGTAATTCTTTTTGTTTATAGGATATATTTCCCTGGGAGTGTTTGGTCAATTTAAAAATTCGTCAAATAATTTTTTCTTTGTGAAGGAGGGGTAGAAGGGCTTAGGCAGTGAGGAGGTTGGGGGCAGGGCCAGAATAGAGAATCATGGAGAGGATCTTCTGATGACGTCAACTTCTGGGTTGACAAAAGTGCTCGTGGACACAAGTTGGGAACCCAGTCAGACAGACTCTTTGTACTGATGCTCCTAAGTGGGGGATCCAATGGAAAACTAAAACAGGGACTGGGGTTGTGGCTCAGTGGTAGAGCGAGGCATTGGATTCAATCCTCAGCGCCACACAAAAATAAGTAAATAAATTATTTAAAAAAAAACTAAAACAGATGCGTGGTCAGAGGGGGCACCAATCAATAATAGGAGCTTATGGACAGGGGAGGAGATAAGGAGGAAATTCCAGAGACCATGAAAAGAGCAATCCCCCTCCGGATTCCCAGCTCTGGGACCCCTTCTCTTTGGAGAAGTCTACTGTGTCTCTGTTACCTTTGCAATATACCTACTTCTTGCTTGCTGGTCTCTGTGTCCTGTTATTCAGTTCTTTGCTGAATGGAGACAACAAACAACACCTACATGGTAACATTTTTTTGGGGGGGGGATTAAATTCAGGGGCGCTTAATCACTGAGCCACATCCCCAGCCTTTTTTGTATTTTATGCAGAGACAGGTCTTGCAAAGTTGCATAGTGCCTTAATAAGTTGCTGATGCTGGCTTTGAACTCTTCATCCTCCTGCCTCAGCCTTCTGAGCTACTGGTTTACAGGCATGCTCCATCATGCCCAGCCAAAAATAGTTGTTTTGTTTCTGGTTATGTTATCAACTGGCTTTATGCAGTAAGGTTTATTAGTTTTATTTTGTTTTTTGGCTTTTTATGAATTGCTTTTTTAACTCGTAGGGGTTTTTTGTTTTCTTTTGTTCTGTTTTTTTGGTACTGGGGACTGAACCCAGGAAACTTTTATCACTAAGCTACATCCCCAGGCCTTTTTGTAAGTTGCTGAGGTTGGCTTTGAACTTCTGATCCTCCTGCCTTAGTCTCTGAGTAGCTGGGATTATAGGTGAGTCACTGTGGCCTGGCCTTAACTCTTTTGTTCTTTTGTAATGTAACATTTAAAGTGCATGGTTGTAAAATACTTACAACCATTTAAAAACAAGTTTATAACTTTCTAAGAATTAGATGCACATACCTGTGTCTGTGACTGGAATCTTCTCCTGTACTGTACTTTATTTGGATATACAGGAGTCTAACACTTCTAGGTTTTGGTCTTTTCAGAGAATCATTTCTGTACTCCCCTCAGTTGTAGCTTTGTACTAAAAAAAAACCTTGATTTCTTCCTATTGATTAGAATTTGATGCTCCTGTGTTTGGGCCTCCGTATTACTTTTTAACCTAACCCTTCTTAAATTCCTTCCAACTTCTGTCTCATTTTTGTTCAGATGATTCTCTTTCCCCTGTTCTAAAGCTTTCCTTTAACCTATAGAGGTAGAACCAGTTGTTCTTCAGGCCCCTAGAATAATTTTTCTTTTTAAAAAAATTAGTAGCATTGTTGATGTTACAGAATTCACACATAGTGTGCAGTTCTAGTTTTATTTTTAAATGAAATATTACTTATGCTCTCTAATGGTATCCACATTCCATTCCTTTAGCTCTTCTCATCACATTTAATATTGCCAGTGCTGGTATTTCTTGATTTTTTTTTTTTTTCCCCCCTTCAGTTTTAGACTGTCGTCTGTTACGGAAGATAACCTTCTTCCCACCCAACCTTTCTATTTATAGTTCCCTTCTCTGTAATGTTTTTGTGTTTAATCAGTGCTTGGAATAAGACTATATAAATAAGTACTGTTCACTGTGGCAACTTTTCATGTACAAATTTTGTTTTGAGTCATGAATTAGCTTTTTGTTTTAGTTTGCTATGCCTTTCTTATTCATGTATGCAGTTACAATATGGTCAAACACATTAGGTAATTCTCAGTCTTTCCAGGTGTTTTTTAAAATTAGCTCTAGCCATATCCATCATAGACTGCTTTTGCTGTGTAGGCTATTGGGCCTGTTAGATAACTGGCATTCTAGGAATTTCAGCATTCTGATCTTGGGGCTGTAAGAAGCATAAACCTGAGCTGGGTGCAGTGACACATGCATGTAATCCCAGCAGTTTGGGTGTCTGAGGCAGGAGGATAGAATGTTAGAGGCCAGCCTGCGCAATTTAGCAAGGCCTTGGTCTCAGAAAGGACTGTGTGTGTAGCTCAGTGGTATGATGGCCCTGGTTCAATCTCCAGTACCAAAAAAAAAAAAAAAAAAAAAAAGGCATAAGCCTAGTAACTAGTGTTTTGGTAGCTGAATTGGGGAAGGTACTACATATGGGCCTCACCATTTGTTTGTTTTTACTTAGCATCTCTCTTTTTTTAAATTTATTTTTATAGTCGTAGATGGACAGAATGGATGCCTTTATTTTATTTATTTATTTTTCTGTGGTGCTGAGGTTCGAACCCAGTTTCTCAGTGCCTCACACATGTAGGTAAGTACTCTACTACTGAGCTATAGCCCCAGCCCCTCAGCATCTCTCTTGAGTTGTTTGGTCTTTTGTTGAGGTTAGGGAGAAGGTGATAAAGGAGAAATAGTTCCCTGGCAACTGGTCTGGAGGAGCAGGTCTAGAGATCTAACCAGTTACCATTTAATGTTTCTCACTAGTCGTCCTCTTTTCAACCTCTTCTGTCATTTCTTAGGTCTTTTCAGGGTTCTACTGCTTGAATGAGCTTGTGATTTCCTGACTGAATCTTAGACACTTATCACTTTATCTCCTTTTTGTCTTTCAGAAATTTTATTGATTTGGACCTATTCTTTCCTTCTTTCTCTTTCAACTTTTTACCTTGCTGTATAACAGACCACACCTAAACCACAATTTTATTATGTTCTCAGGATTGTGGTCGGTCAGTAATTTGGAACAGGTACAATAGGGATGTCTCCTTTCTGTCCCACATGTTTTGGACTTCAGCTGTGGAAACTCATGGCAGAGGGAGGCTCAAACAGTGGGCTATAGTGTTTACTTCCAAGATGGCTTCCGCATGTGTGACATCACAAGGGCATCTAGATTCTAGGGGAGGGGACAGGAACTCCCATCTCTTGATGGTGAAGTGGCAAGGTCACACTGCAGAAAAGCATGTGATATGGGGGATATTGTGGCAGTTTGGAGAATATAATCTGTCATACTTTGTTCTTAAGGTTTGCTATCTTTCACTGTTATTTTAGAAGTGTTGGGAGGGAGCAGAGATGAACTCAGTTGTTCAACTTGGCTAACCAGAAATTCCTTGCTTAACAATTTTTGTTTTTAAGTAAACTAACTTGTATTGAAGTGTAATGTGGACACATTTAAGTTCATACATCAAAAGTGTGCTGTTCAATGAATTACCATATAGTTTACAGGTTTTGTAAATGCCACCCCAGATTAGGAAAGGGAATGGTTTTTGTTTCCCAGAAGCACCTCTTTCCTCTTCACAGTTGTCATTTCTGCCCTCCTCACCAAAAGTAACCACTACACCAACTTCCGTCATCATAGGTTATTTTTGCATATTTTTATATTTTATATAATGGAACCATAAAAGATGTACTCTGTGTCTGCCTGCCTTTACTCAGCAATACATTTGATATTCATCCTTATTGATCTTTGTGTAGTATTATTTTGTTTTATTGTTGAATAGTATTCCAATATACAAGTGTATGAATTCACTTGTCCATTTTACTATTGATAATCTCTCTGGATTTTCAGTCTCATCTCTATTGTTTATTTGCATGGTGATCCCTTTAATAGCTTTCTTTTAATAGCTTATCTGTATCTTTGCTGTCACCCTTCAATCCTGTTCAGCAATTCTGTTTTGATTATATTATCTATACCAGAGGACCTTTATTTGCCATTCTCAATTTTCTGGAATGAATTGTGAAATAAGTAAGACAAGAAAGCAAAGTCTCTAAGCCAAAACTTATCTCACAGTCTATGTGCTGAGCTTATTTATTTTTATTTCAGATGATGGTCAATAAGGATGGGTATTTATTTAGTTTCCTGCCCTACGGAAGATTAGAACATGTGAATTAGAAGAGACATTGCTAGATGCTATTATACTGATGTCATAAAGCGTACTAGTGAAAAACAACAGATTGCATAAAAAGAATAAAGGAGATAAAAGCATAGCATAGCAAGTTTGTGGCTGTTTTTTTGTGGTGCTGGGGATTGAACCCCCAGGGCCTTGTGCATGTGAGGCAAGCACTCTACCAACTGAGCTATATCCCCAGCCCTAGTTTGTGGCTATTTAGGGTGAATTTCCTGTGGCCTTGTTTTATTAGACTATCACAGCCTAATAACTTTTTTTCTTAATGATTATTTCTTTAACCAAAGAATAGCTCAATTGTTTTGCCCACACTCGGAAATTTTGGTGAGATCCTAGCCATGATGGCTTAAAACTGTAGCTGTAGGCCACTGTAGGTTGGGTATGGTGGCACATACCTTAATTCTATAATCCTAGCAGCTCCGGAGGCTGGGGATTGAAGATTGCAAGCTTGAGGCCAGCCTCAGCAATTTAGTGAGACCCTGTCTCAAAATAAAAAAGGACTGGGGATGAAAAAAGATAACCATAGTGGAATCTTTCAGTTGTTTTCAAATCTGCCCAATTGGAACATCTCATTCTTTCATAGGAATGAAGATTGCTTTTACTTTTTTCACAGACATTTAGAATAGGCGCCACTCCCCCCCCCCCCCATCATGACAGTGGGAAGGAAGAAATGCATTTTACACTGTGATCCATGAACCTTTTCTCCAAAAAACAAACAAAACAAAACAACGCTTTGGAAAAATACTGCATTCAGAATGCTAAGGTAGGTAATCTGTTTAATTGGAACTACTTCATGTTGCTTACCATTGGAGTCTAAATGAGCTACTGAACAGAGAGGTTTGAGGAAGACATTTGTGGAAAGGACTGTGCAGGAGAATATTTATACTAAATAAACCTTCAGAGACCTGAGGAAAAAAAGCAATTTCCCTTTTAAAACTGGTACTAAAATCTCAAGAGCAGTTTTCTTTCCTAATGGCTTTTGTCCACTTCTGAATGTCATTTATTTCACCTTGCATATTGATTATAATAATATAGCATTTTTACCACCTGGAGGTGAATTAATGCGTGATTATGGTTAAGAATAAGTATACCATGTGTTTTACACAAACCTTACAACATTATCTGCTTTTTAAGTAAGTCCTATAGCATCTCTAAGCCTTAGTTTCCTCACTCGTTGTAAAATAGGGATAATACTTGCACTTATTTCATAGGTTTGTGTGAATTGAATGAGGTAATACATGCAAAATGCACAGTGCTTAGCAGTCATTAAGTGTTGCTAATAATTAACAATTCTAATAATCTGCTTGGTGAATAAGAATATATTAGAATGACATCTGGTGTGTGCAGGAGTTCTTTATGTCTCAGGTAAATTTTTTAGGTAAAAGATTCTGGGAAAAGCACTGTATATGGAGTCAATTGTGAGAAAGGTGTCACTTGGCGGAATAGAAAGGAGTAGGTAGTTATTTCTGATGCCTGTGGGTTTTAGGTACATTTTGAAGTTTGTCTTTTCTTATTTTCTGTGTTCCCATCCCCAGTACTTGTAACTTACTTGTTGTGAGACTGCAGGTCTTTTAACTACAGTACTAACAAAAGTACCAGTAACAAAAAGTAATAAAAGTCTGTAAGTGATTTACTGTCAGAAAACAATCATATGTACTTCAAGATTTTCTCTAAAATAGCATACTACTTCTCATTTGCATCTGGTATGTTTTCCTGAGTGGTTGAACTAAATGGGTGACCTTAGCAAGCTAGCTTGGAATTGAGCATAATACTGGATACCCCTGTACAGTGTGTCTGAAGTGAGAGCATGTTGTGACCAGCATTCGAGCCACCATCTTACACATCATCTTGGGATAATTTTTCATAGTGGTTAATCTAGTTAAGATAGTCCATTTATCCTACTGTATGCTGTGTTGACAGAAACATCTACAGCTGGCTAGATGTTTCCAGAACCTAGACAACTGCTTTAGTCAGGTAGCCCATTATGGATGCTTCCTAAACATTGAACCTAGCCCTGAATTCTTTTCTTGCCATTAGCCATCTGCTTAATATAAATACTCTATGAGTATTGATAGTATATAGAAAATTTGTTATTTTCCTTAATCTTCTCTTTTTATATTGCTGGTCATGAGTTTTTTTTTTTTTTTTTTAAATTACCTATTTTCTTTAAATAAATAAAGAAGAATAGAAGGTGTAGTTTTGGAAAATGTTAGCACTGAAGCTAAAAATGATATGCCTAAGTTCCAATGGTAGAAAAAATAACATTTCTCAAATTCTGAGACCTAGCCCAATTTATTACTTGAGTTCATCATTCTTTGGTACCAGTGACTGGCATTGGATCTGAGTTCTCACTTTTGTTGGGGAGGAGAAATGTCTGTCTGTTTTCACAAATACGCTTTTTATTCTGAAAGAGGCACTGCTAATCTATTTTTACTGTTTCCATCCCCTCTAAAGAACTGGAGAATCTTGCATAAATAAACATTGAACGTTTATTGTGGACCAGGTAGGCTAGAAAGTGGATCAAGCAGGCTAGAAAAGACATCCCTGACCTATGATGACCTTTACGGTTTTTTTTAAACTTTTGTTCAGTGTGATGGTGCATGCCTGTAGTCCCAGCAGGATGAAGCAGGAGGTTTCCAAGTTCAAGGCCAGCCTGGGCAGCATGTGAAAGCCCTGTCTCAAAATAAAGGGCCCCTCAGTTCAATCCCAGCCCCCACCCCAATTTTTTCTTTTACACTTTGATGGTGTGAAAGTGATAGACATTTAGTAGAACTGTACTTTGAATTTTGATATTCTTTTTTTAAAAATGTTTTTAGATGTTGATAGACCTTTATTTCTTATTAATTTATTTGTTTGTGGTGCTGAGAATCAAACCCATTGCCTCACACACGCTCGACAAGAACTCTACCACTGAACCACAACCCCAGCCCTGATCTTATCTTGGGCTAGTGGTAAAGCAGTATGACCCTCTCAGGATCCAACAGCAGTGAGACCAACTCCCAGTCAGCCACGTGGTCATGTGGGGGAAATAACTGATATCCTACAGTATGCTGTGCTGTGAGGTTGGGATGTGTGGTAGATTAACCTGGTGAAGTAAAAAAAAGAACAAAAAACAAAAAATAACTGTTGTCTAGTCTGATCCTGAACTTGTATGCTCAAATGATTCTCCTGCTTTAGCCTCCCAAGTAGCTGGGACTACATATGGCATACCACTGTGGCCCTGGCTTCAGTGCATTTTTTATTTGTGAGATTTTAAACTTGCGATGTAAATTTAAGGAGCACCTGTATTCTTTGTGGGGAGGAATACTTGTGCATCTATGACGATCACCTGACAAATGCTGTACTATAACAAGGTAGGTCTAAGTCGAATATGGGTTTTGTAATAATGTTGAGGGGAGGAAATAAGAGATAAAGTTTTACAATTTCCAGTCACTTATCAATACTTTTTGAAAAAAATAAATTTCTCCCAATCCTTTGGCTCTTAATGTTTAAAAAGAGAAAATGCATTTTTCTTGCCAATGTATATTTGCTTAGATTATCCTTCCCCGACTACTGTATACTTACTCAGTGGTATACTGTTTCTCTGTCCTGCTGTGCATCTATCTTTAAATTTTGTCTTCCTTGCTTGATTACTATTTCTGTGAGGGTAGATAAGGTCTGTCTTATTTACTTTCTTTTCTTTTTGATGTTGGTCATTGAACCCAGAGCTGCTTTACCACTGAGCTGCATGTACTCTTTTTGAGATAGCATCTCACTAATTTGCCAAGGCTGGTCTCCAACTTGGGAGCATCCTGCTTTAACCTGCTGAGTCACTGGGAATACAGAAGTGTGCACGGACTTTCTTGTTTAGTTGAGAATTTGGAACACCTACCTAGCACACTGCCTGCCACATAATAGGTGTCCAGTAAGGAATTATTGTATTACTTGTAACTTGCATTTGAATAGCTTTAAAGCAACTTGACTTGCCATTTGGCCAGGTGTTTAGGGTTTCTATAGTACTACCTTGTACTACGTATTTATTTCTTCTTCTTTTTTTTTTTCCCCAGTATTGGGGATTGAACTTAGGGGTGCTTCAACATTGAGCCACATCCCCAGCCCTTTTTAGTATTTTCTTTAGAGACAGGGTCTTGCTGAGTTGCTAAGTTGTTAAGGGGCTTTGAACTCCTGATCCTCCTGCCTCAGCCTCTCAAGCCGCTGAGATTATGGGTATGCACCACCGTGCCTGACAGTGGTGCACATTTCTTGATGCTGTTTATGATCATGTCCTCAAATTTTCTTAAGTGCCAACACACACATACTTTGACAGTATGTATTTTTTTCTTCCTCAGTTTGTCAGAATATCTGATGTGTTTTATCTGTGTAGTAAATGTTCAAATCTGGGGGATGACAAGATTGTTAGTTTTTTCTGAAGTGAACTGTTTATATTGTTTGACCTTGCCTGTCTAGAAAGGAGAGAAAGCATATTGGCAAGTTGGGTAGGTTTTACTCCTCTTTTGGTTATGTGAGGTAGTGAGAACAGAAGGGTTTAAGTGGCCTCAGTAAGAAGACCACATGGTTATTGTAGTGAAATTGAGACTTAAACCAGATTTGTTAGTACTTTAGTTTTATTTTTGGCTTTTTTTTTTTTTTTTTTTTTTTTGGTGGGGCTGGGGATTGAACCCAGGGTCTTGCGCTTGCAAGGCAAGCACTCTACCAACTGAGCTGTCTCCCCAGCCCTTCAGTTTTATTTTTAATCATGTGTTTTAACAGCTTAGTTTTAAGGAGTTTTTTTGAGGAGTCATATATGTTGTAGGATGCCCCTCTATTGGTATGTTATCAGTGTTTTCCTCGTGATTAATGTCCTGTTAAACCAAAGTTTTCTTGTACTTTTTAAAATTACAGAGTGCCCTTAAAGATAGTAAAGTGTGAAACCTAAAGCACAACTGGACATATTCTTGAGTGAATATAATAGATATTCTTCAAAAAAAATTTTTATTGGTACAGTATAATTCAACCTAACAGTGGGATTCATTACGCCATATTTGAGCATGCATAGTTTTTCTTTTATGAGTTTACAGTGTTTTATACCAGGGCAAATGTAAAAAGAGAAAAATCCTATCGGAGCTGTTGGATTGATTTACTTTTGTAAAAATGTTATCTAAATTTATTTGGACATCTCAGTAAATTCCTTATGCATTTCTTTTTTTAAAATTTTTTATTTCTTGCATTTCTTTTTTACTATTAGAAATTCAGACATCTGAATAAATTCCTTACACATTTCTTTTCTAATAGAAAACAAATTTTTAAATTAAATATAAATCAAACTAAAGCCAATAAAAAAATTGGAAGTAACATTAATGTAATAGATGATGTTATTTTGTTGTAATGAATCACTTGACTGATGGTAGGGTTATAACAGGTCAGTTTCTTTTGGCATGACCATACTACTGTGGGTTGTCTGACTTCATTCACCTGTAGTTTTTCTGTATTAGAACTTGTATAAAACTCTCTTAAATTTTTTACGTTATCTCATTTGACTTTCAGTTTGGGGAAGTGAATAATTTGCTACCAAAAGGAGCTTTGCTCAGCAATAGTATAACTGTGAAGGTAAATGTGGGAGTTGGTATTGCATGGCAGATTTAATTAATAGAGTCATCAAAATATGAGAATAATGAACATGTTTTGTTAGGTGTATTTAAATCATCTTAGTAATTAGATTAATGCAATTGAATTTTTCCATAAGAGCTTAGAGGATTGCAGAAAGTATACATGGACCTAAAATTTCATGATAGTTGTTAGTCTAACTACATGTTTTTTATGTAGTTGAACTAATAAACTAGAATAATTTTAAAGAAATCACAGTTGAAAGGTATCTCCTATTCCTGATTCAGCCATTTAAAAATTTATTTGCATACTAGGAAAGAGACTGTATCTTTAGGGTGCAAGTGAGAGGTAAGGTGGCAGTTCACAGAGATGTGTGGTTTATGAATTTTTGCTATAATGTAACTCTTAGTAAAAGTTGGAGACCTGTGTCATGAACAGTACACATAAATGCTGTGACAGATCATAAAAAAGAGGGATTACTTTGTGTAGAGAAATTAAAATTTTCCTAGTTGTAGTGTAATTTTTAAAATTGGCTATTTTTGGAATGGTTTTAAGATTTACAGGAAAACTGGGCTGGAGATATAGCTCAGTTCATAGAGTCCTTGCCTTTCAAGCACAAGGCCCTGGGTTCAATCCCTAGCACTGCAAAAAAGAAAAGAAAAGAAAAAAAAAAAAGATTTACAGGAAAACTGAGAATATAGTACAGAGTTTGTACACCCAGTTTAATATTAATGAACCAAAATTGATACTTTATTATTAGCTAAAGTCAGTACATTATTTAGATTTCCTTAGGTTTTACCTCCTGTCCTTTGACCATTCTGGGATCCTATCCAGGATACTATATTATGTTTAGTTGTCATATCTCTGGGCTCCTCTCTTTGGCTGTGATATTTTCTCAGACTTCCTTGTTTTTGATGACCTTAGTTTTGAGGAGGAGACTAGTAAGGTATATTATAGGACGTCCTTCTATTGGTATATTAATGATGCTTTCCTTGTGGTTAGACTGGGATTGGAGGGTTTTTGGCTGACTATCATAGAAGTCAAGTATCATTTTCATCATGTCATGTAAAAAATTATACTTTCTCTCCATGAGGGTAAAATATCAACATGAATTATTTAGGAGTCTTATGAAATGTCTTCTCCACACTGCTTTAGCTCCATTCCATGGATTTTGGTATTGTTGTATTTTCATTATATGCATTTCAAAATTATTTTCTAATTTGCCTTTTTATTTCTGATTTGATCCATTGGATTTTAGAAATCTGTTATGGGTTGATAGCCAGATATTTGAGGATTTCCTAGATATTATTGGTCATATAATTTTTATTGTTTGGGTTCTTTCAGAAATTTTATAAGTTGTTTTATGGTCTATATTATGGTCTTTGTTGGTGAGTGTTCTCTGTCCTTTAAGAGAATGTGTATTCTGCAGAAATATCAATTAGTTCAACTTTAGTCATATTTCTCAATTCTGCTCTACCCTACTGATTTATAGTCATTGAAAGAGGGCTATTGAAATCTATGACTGTAATTGTGGTTTTGTCTTTTCCTTTCAGTTCTGTCAGTTTCTGCTTAATGCATTATGAAGTTCTATTATTAAGTAGATAGATGTTTAGAATTGTTATACCCTCTTGATTAATTGATCCTTTTAAAATTGCCCTCTCTCTCTGGTCATATTATTTGCTCTGAGACCCACTTGATTTTAATATAGCTTCTCTAGTTTTCTTTTTTCTTTCGTTTTCTTTTGATTAATGTTAGCGTGGTTCATCTTTTTTTTTAACATTATTTATGTATCTATCTTTAAAGAAAATTTCTTCTAGGTGGCAAGCATATACCTGATTGGGTTATATTATCCAAACTGATGAACTCTGCTTTTTTCTTTTTAATTTTTAAAAAACTTTTTATTTTGAAATAATTATAGGTTTATAGGAAGTTACAAAGAAATATGCAGCCAGATCCTTTTACCCTTTACTCAGATGTTAACATCTTGTTTAACTGTTGTATGCAGTTATGGTTTGGATGTTAGCTATCCCCCAAAATCTCACGTGTGAGACAATGTGAGAGGGTTCAGAAGGGAAATAATTGGGTTGTAAGAGCCTGAACTCGAATCAGTGAATTAATCCCCTGATGGGATTAACTGAGTGGTAATTGGAGGTGGGTGGGGTGTGACTGGAGGAGGCCAGTGATTGGGGGCGTGGCTTTGGGTATATATTTGTATTTGGCAAGTGGAGATCGATTGCTCTGCTTTCTGATCATACTGTGAGCTGCTTCCTTTTGCCATATTCTTCGGCCTTGATGTTCAGCCTCACCTTGAGCCCCAAGAGACTGTGGCCACATCAATGTTTAGAGCTAAGTTGTGGAACCAACTTAGGTGCCCTTCAACAGATGAATGGATAAAGAAAATGTGGTATCTATATGCAGTGGAATATTACTCATCCATAAAGAGAAATGAAAATTACAGCATTTGCTGGTAAATGAATGGAACTGGAGATTATCATGCTAAAAGAAATAAGCCAATCCCATAAAACCAAAGACTGAATATACTGGGTGGTTGCTGACTCATAATAGGCAGACGGGAGAGAGAAGTGGAGGTTCCCCGAATTTGACAGGGGGGAGTCGGGGGGAGGGAGGTGGAATGGGAATGGGGGATAGTAGAATGAATTGGACATAACTTTCCTGTGTTCTTATATGAATACACAACCATTGTAACTCCACATAATGCACTTTCCTTGTTTTTGATGACCTTAGTCATATCAGATAAACCAGGCCTATGAGCTTATGAGCATACCAGGCCACTGAATGAAGCAACCTTGTAATGGTTAATTTGAATTGTCAACTTGATTGGATTAAGAGATGCTGATGATTAAGATTCTTCTTGATGTGTCTGTGAGGGTGTGTCTAGGAATGATTGGAATGTGGGATAGTGATCTAGAGATCCTCCCTAAGTGGGAGTAGCATCACCTAATAGGATGGTGGCTTGGATGGAATAAAGGTTGGAAGAACAAGGAAGCAGATGCAGATGCAAGCTCAACTCTTCTTGAAAGGGTTCTTTCTTTCTTTTTTTTTTTAAAGTTATTGATGGACCTTTATTTATTTTTATTTATTTGTGTATGGTGCTGAGAATTGAGCCCAGTGCCTCACGCATACTGGGCAAGCACTCTACCACTGAGGTACAACCCCAGCCCCTTGGAAGCGTTCTTGATTGCTGCTTTGATCATCTGGGGATATTGGACTCTAGCTTCTTCACTCTTCCAAAGCAGACTCTGCCAATGATTCTCCAGGGAGTTTCTAGAAGCCTTGGTCTTGGACTAGAGTAGCACCGTTGATCCCTCTTGTTCTGGGGCTTCCACCTTTTGTACTGTGCAGCTACTGGTTCTTCCAGCTCTCCAGCCTGCAGACGGCCATTGTGAACTGTCCAGCTTCTAGTCGTGTAAGCCAATCTAATAAATCCTCCTTTTATAATCATGCTTCCTGTTGATACTGTTCCTCCAGAGATCCTGACTAATATAAACCCCCTCACTTGCAGCCTATGAAAGGAGGATCACCCTGAGACTGGACACGGTGCACCTTGACCCTGTCGCTCATCTTGAGCCTTGCCCAGGAAAATCATCTAAGCAACAAACATCTGAATCTGTCCTCAGACTTCAACAGAATGCAGTTTCTCCTGCCTGTGGGGACCACCTATGACCCATTCCAAGCTGACCCTGAAACTGCTTTCCATCCAGACTCTGGCCTGGAATAAGTTCCTGTACTTTTGACAGCTCTGTACTCTGAACATAGTCTGATCTGACCACCTACAGTGACTCTGCATTTGTATCTGTTCTCTGCCTTTGCTGTCAGTTCAGACTCCTGAACTGCTATGGCTGCCTTAACCCTTTTCTGGCCTTGCTGTAACATACATATACATATGGATACATATACATATAAATAATGTGAAGTGTGGTATGTGACTTGAGTGTTATAGATAATTAGAATTAGGATTGGAATGAAAGAACTTATGGTTGCCCAGCTTATGATTATGAGGTAATCCACAAGTATTCAGTGAACTTCCACTGATGAAAGTGGTGTGATTTGTGAATTTATTGTTATTCAATAGATTTTGACATTGTGGAAAGGCACAAATGTGTTTGGTCTTTGTTAATGACATAGCTCACAACAGCTGGTAATTAATTTTTTCAGCCTTTGCAAAAATTTATATTTAAAAATCATTTTAGTTTGATATAGAGTTCTAGATTTTTTTTTATCCTCCCTGTAGAAGTCATGACACAGTTTTCTGCCTTACATTGATTTTTTTTTTTTTTTAAACGTTGATTTTTGAGCTGAAGTTTACTGTTGTTACCATTCTTCAAGTAAGGTGTTGCCCCCTCTTTTGCTTTAAAGATTTTCTCTTTATTGCTAATGTTAGCAGTTAGGCTATGTTCTGTGTTGTAGGCTTTTTAAAAAAATATTTCTTGTGCTTGAATTCTGTTGCTCCTTGGACATGTGGTTTTATCAATTTCACCAAATTTGGAAAATTTTCTGCTCTTCAGATACTTTTTTCTTTTCCTGCTTCTGTTCAGGATATCCAAAGTTGTTCTGTTACTTTTTTTCTTTTACTGTTAATTTTTTCAGTATTTTTCCTTTCTGTATCTCATTTTGGATTATTCGTATTGCTGTGTCTTCGAGTTTATTAATTTCTTCTTTGCATTATCTAATCAGCCCTTAATTCTTTCCAGTATATTTTTCATCTTAAGACATTGTAGGGCTGGGGCTGTAGCTCAGTGGCAGAGTGCTTGCGTAGCATGTGTGAGGCACTAGGTTCAGTCCCTAGCACCACATAAAAATAAATACAGGCATTCGGTCCGTTTACAACTACAAAAAAAAAAAAAAAAAAAAAAGAGAAAGAAAGAAAAAAAAGACAATGTAATTTTCATTTGAGTCTTTTAAAAAATACATTACCTTAACATGCTTATGTTTTTCTCTATTTTCTTGAGTATACGGAATATAGTTTGACTAAAGATGCTATTTGTACCATTTCTGACTTTCTGTTTATTATGGTTTGTAATGTTTTAAAACATTTTATTGGTGTATTGTAATTATTGTATGTAATAATAATTATGATAATTATTATTTAGTTTCTTGATTGTTCTCAGCCTTGTAACTTTTTCTTTAACATTTATTTTATTTATTTATTTTTATGTGGTGCTGAGAATCAAACCCAGTGCCTTACATGTGCTAGGCAAGAAGTGTTCTACCCCTGAGCCACAATCCCAGCCCCAGCCTTGTAACTTCTAATTGGGTGACAGGTGGTATGAATTTTACCTTGTTAGCTTTCTGGATATTGTTGTTTCATGCTAAATATTTTTGATTTGTTCTGGGATGCAGCTAATTTATTTGGAAATAGTTTGATTTTTTTTTTTTTTTTGAGGCTTGTTTTTTTTTTTTTTCTTTTTTTTAATTGTAAACAAATGGGATACATGTTGTTTCTCTGTCTGTACATGGCGTAAAGGCATACCATTTGTGTAATCATAAATTACATACGGTAATGTTGTTTGATTCATTCTGCCATTTTTTCCCCTTCCCCCCCTCCCCTCCCACCCCTCCCCTCCATCTATACAGTCCTTCCTTCCTCCATTCCCTGCCCCAGTCCCTAAACCCAACTCCAACCCCAACACTAACCCTTCCCACCCCCCATTATGTGTCATCATCCACTTATTAGCGATATCATTCTTCCTTTGGTTTTTTGAGATTGGCTTTGAGGCTTGTTTTAACACCGTTAGATGGGGACAGAGCAGCCTTTTGTCATGGTGTAAGTTTTCCCTAGTACTGAGGCAATACCCTTCTGAGTACTCTTTGGGATGCTACTTGTATTATGAGGCGGGAGCAGCAAACCTTTTGGCACTGTTTGAACCATGTGGGTTTTTTCTACTGTTTGTTTTAGGTAATTCTACAGTAATTTCTGTACTCCCACATGCTCATTGTTACTTCTCTGGTGATTCAGGGGAGATTGTGCAGATTGCCAGAATTTTCTACCTGTGCAGGGCTCACACTTTCTGCCTTCTGTGTCCTAGCTACCTTGGCCTACTTAAATTTCCAGCTCCTTTTGGCTCTGGGAGACTACACTTTGCCTGCATTCCCCCTTACCTTGCCTTTGTGTGGAACTTCCTTTATAAAGTAAGCTGGACAGTCATAGGGGGTCACCTCATTTGTTACTCTTTTCTCAGAGATCACTGTCTTGTATTGTGTATTGTCCAATGTCTGAAAATGTTGTTTCACATATTGTTTTATTTATTAGTTAATGAGGCTTTGTAAATCTGGTCCCCATTATTTCATTTTGGCCAGAAGCAGAAATCTTGATAAATTTGTAGTTCTCATTACATAGAGCACTTACTAAGGAACATTTCTTAATTTGCCTTTAGTGCAGGAATGCCCTGTAGACCTCTTTTCATAAATTTGCATAGTATGTGACATAGTGTAATGTACCATGAAAGGGAGTAAGGAATGGTGTGGTAGTGAAAGAATACAGATGAAGTGCCACATAGGATTAGTGTTCTAATGCTAACCAAGTATTCTAGTTTTGAGGTCATAAATTCATGACTAATGTATGCTTTAGTTCAGTTTTCTACCTCCAATCCTTAAAACTTTGTTAATCTCACTAGATTTTCTGTTGATTTTCACAACAAAATGGGTTCTGTGGGACTAAATGTATTTAGGAAATTTGGGAGTAAAGAAAGTTAAATCTCTATTGCAGCACTTCTTGAAACTAGCGATGTACTTATGAATTCTGTGAATCACCTATGAACCAGTGTAGACTTATTCAACCACTGGGCTTTAGTGATATATCACCTCTGTAAATCTTTAGAGGTGCATGGTTAAATGTTTAAGGATGTTTCACTTATGCTTAAAAGATGTATTTATTATTGTGGGTACTTACCTAAGTAGTTTCAAGAACGTATATTTAGTAAGTTTACTGATTTCTGTTGATGGATATTAGGCTTTTTTCAATTTTCTT
The DNA here is from genome assembly GCF_902686445.1 of Sciurus carolinensis. Taxonomy (NCBI): domain Eukaryota; kingdom Metazoa; phylum Chordata; class Mammalia; order Rodentia; family Sciuridae; genus Sciurus; species Sciurus carolinensis. The sequence goes on from NC_062232.1 coordinate 37,260,536, forward strand.
CTAGTACAGTCTTGCATATGTTTATTTATGCAGTTGTACACTTGTTTGTAGTGCTGATTCTTGAAGTTGCTTGGGTTAAAGGAGGGTAAATATATACATTTAACATGCGCATATATACATACGCATCCATCTTTAGTGGTGGTAGATAATGACATTTTTCTCCATTGATGTTGTGTCAGTTTGTACTTACACCACTTTGAAAGCCAGTGTTTTAGAGAAATTTGATGAATATTCTTTAGTTGTCCTCCAGTATTATTCTAGTTCATTCTTCTACTAAATGTATTTATGTGCTTACTGCTTCTACTGAACTATTTATTCCTCCCAACCTAATAACTTTCAGACAGTCTAGAATAGTTTATAACATATCGACTCTGAGGTTTTTTTTCTCCTAAGTCATGACTTGGTCTTTTACTAACATTTTGACCTTGAGTAAGTCAACCTATCTCGATTTCCTATCTGTAAAATGGGTGCATTGTGGTACCTTGGTGAAGGCCTATTGTAATTAAACGAATTAATACATATGTAACACTTGGTGTCTACTCCATAATAAATTCTATAAGTATTATCTGTTATCATTGCATTTGTAAATTCACGAACAAGATTGCCTTTCTGTCCTCATTTTTGCCGGCCATTACCATTTCTGTATCTGTGAATTGAAATTAACCTTTTCTTTAAATTTCTTAAATTTACCAGGGTACTGTCACCAGAGAGAAGATGTAACCTGAGGAGTTCCTGGAGGGGGCTTACTGGACTGGGGACAAGTGGGATCCTTGACTTCAATGAAGGAAAAGAATTTTAGCAAGGAATGTGCATTTAAGGGATAATGTGGGCCACTTTGAAAGTGAGACATGGGGCTGGGGATATAGCTCAGTTGGTAGAGTGCTTGCCTCACAAGCACAAGGCCCTGGGTTCACTCCCAGCATCACAAAAAACAAACGAAAGTGAGACATGTTTTGGGGTTTCTTAGCTCTTTTAAAAGAAACTTGGGTAAGGGTTGGGTTGGGAAGGTATGTAAGGATGACATTAGTCTGGTGATCACAAGAGGGTTTATGGTGATCTGGGCATTCTCAGGATCCATAGGCTGATACGATATCCATTATCTGATCAAAACATGATACTAGAAAGTCACCTAAATTATAGGTTTCTTAAATATTCTCTTTCTTTGCTTAATTTATTTATTGTGGGCTAATTAACAGTACACAAGGTAATTATCACAAGTGAGTGGTTTTAAGGTCACAGATTTCCTAGAAATTTGGGGGTTAACAGGTCTGGGAGAAGAACTAATTTGAGGAGTAAAAGGCCTGGGAAAGTATCAGAATCTCAGATTAAAATTATATTTCTTTGTCTTTCCTGTCTCCTTTTTACCTACTTTTAATTTCTTTTCCCTCATTTCTACACATATAGTTTAGAATAAAAAAAAATCCTATAAAGCTTATAAAAACAGTAGCTCCTAGATCTCTTTCCCCATTTTCCTTTCTCAAATTTCATATTTTTATGTTGATCACATTTATTTCCATCTAATATACTTGTGTTGCTACTTCGTTTTTTCAGTTTTAATCATTTCAATGATTTCCACCCCAGAAGTAAGGATTTGAATGGCTTTCCCCCCTATTGTCCTGTTGTACTCTTGTACTTGAGAACTTAACTTCTGTGTTTGATATTTGCATTGTGACTTAGTAACTCCATTAAAACTTTTTTTTCTGCATTTAATATTTTTGTCATTATTGGATTATTTTTCTATGTATTCACTAATTTTGATTCACTTCCTAATTATTCATTTGTCTGCCTAACTCAAATGAATTGTATAGGTTGCTTCTCAGGGTGGGTGAGATATCTGAAGAACTTGGCTAGTTTTTATTTCCTTGAACAAACCTCTTCCATAGCCTTTGTCTTGGTCTATGTTGACTGTTGTAACAAGCTGCCATAGATTAGATGGCTTAAACAAAAGAAATGTTTCACCCAATTCTGGAGACAGGTCCAGGATCAAGTCACCTGCAGATTCTGGGTAAGAGGTGGCAGCCCACTTCCTGGTCTGCCCTAGGGCTTGTCTTATTGCTGTGTTCTCAGATGGTGGCAGGGTAAGGGAATTTGCTAAGATTTTTAAGAATAAGGGCAGTAATGGCTTAGTAAAGGTTGTTTATACATTCACTGACATATCCTCAGTGTTTTTTTCTCATAGACTAGACAAAACAAGAGTTTTAGTTTTTTTCAGCCTTATTGGCAAAAGCATTATTCATAATTTTTAATTTTAATTATAATAATAAATTTATCTTCTGATTCTTTTTTTTTTTTTTTGGCGGTGCTAGGGATTGAACCCAGGACTTTATGCTTTCGAGGCAGGCACTCTACCAACTGAGCCATATCCCCAGCCCTCTTTCTGATTCTTATTGTCTCAGTTCCTTTTGGTGACTTATCTGTTCATGTCCTTTGGTTTTTCTTTTGAGGTGTGTGTGTTTGTATTTAGAAGACAAAGAGGTCTTTATAATTTGCATTTCTGATTTAGCAGGAATATTTTGTAAATAGAGATTTGGAGAAGCAGTTAATACTATAAAAAGGTAGAGCTTTGTGATTTATTAGTTTTGTCAAAATGGAGTTGAGCCATTTAAGAGAACCAGTTCTAGTTGTCCTCATTGAGCGAATGTTACCCCTTGGGTGTTAAGAGCTGATGGAGAGGAAGATACATACTTACAGAACTTAAAACATCTTCCTGGAATGTCAGTTGTATTTAGAAGTTTTGGGATAGGTAACTTTTTATATTAAAATAGATTTTGAAAAAAATCTAAAAATTTATGTGAATTTTAAACTAGGAACATGAGACTTCAAAAATAATCTATACAATATTGATAACCCCAAGGTCCCTAAATTTTTCCCTTATTAAATATATTTCAATAGAAAAATATAAAGATACAGGTGCTTATGTGGAGTTTAACAGTGGTTACTGTAGAGATAAGCATAATAAAACAGCGATTTTCAAAAAAGTGTTTTAACCTTGTTCTAGCATAATGGATTTTACATCACAGTTCAGTATGTAATGCAGTCATTTATGTGGAACATATAAAAGTTTTATGAAATGTTATTTATTCATTTAACATAAGAGCCACTCTGATACTAATTTCACTTATAAAAACAAAAAGGTCTGGTCTGATTGATTTCCATTAGGTTGTTATTTCCAGTTTGAGACTGCTTAACATGGTACTTGTTAATCTTATTGGAAGTCATCTGTAAGTGCTGTAGAGAGAGCCCAATCTAGCCTTTTCCTGCTACTGCCCTGTAGAACTCAGGGCAAATTACTTAATCTCTCAATGACCCATTTTCCATGAATATGGGTATACTAAATGCTGTACTATTTCATGGAGTGATTGTGAGATTTAAATAAGAGAGTGCTGTTAAGACACTCAGGCATATATACAGGTGTCTATGGTGAACTGATGTTGAAAATACCTGTAGACCTGAAATCAATGTGCCTTTCTATTCCCTCTGCCCCCTTTCAAAAACAAAGTCCCTCAGATATTTCTATTAAAAAACAGTGAAGTGACTTTGAAGGTTATAGTATTGAAAGAAAAGAAGCATTTGAAATTCTGAGAAATGCATTAAAGGCTTGCCAAATTCCCTTTGCCTCCTTTAAAGAAGAAAACAATGCCCACCAACTACCACCCAGATAACTAACTGTTGACCAAAAAAAGTAGCACATGCATATGTGTAGGCAATTTAAATAGTAAAGAAAGCTTTAATGTAAAACAAAAGCCAAAAACTTTCCCCTATCCTCTTATCCAAGATTTACCAGTTGTTGACATTTTGCCACATTTGTGTGTTTTCTTCAAATTTAAAAATTATCTAAAATCCTCCATCATGGATTTCCTAAGAACAAAAATGTTGTCCAAAATAACAACAGTGCAGTAATCATTTTCTGGGAACTTAGCATTGATAATACTGTTATCTAATATATAGCCTTTATTAAAATTTCTTCATTCTCCCATAGTATCCTTTATAGTTATTATTTTAAAAATCTTGAATCTTTTTAGGGATTGTGGTTTGCATTATGTTGTCTAGGTGTCCTTTAGAGTTCCCTAGCCTTTTTTTTTTTTTAAAAGGTCCTTCTTCGCATGTCTCATAAATTTTTGTTGAAAATTGTACATTATCAATAATGTAGCAACTCTGGATTCAGGTTATCATGGTTGCTATTTATTTATTTAGTGGATTACCTAGACTAATTCCATCGTCTTCTCAGTAGTATATGACCACTGATGTCTTTGCTTAGCTGTCTTGTCACCTAACCCCCCCCCCCCCCGCCCCCTTTAAATTTGGCTTCTTCTGGGTCTATCTTGGTGAGCAGCCAGTGATAAGAGGTTGTGCTTAAACATCTCAAACCAGTTAGACTTCTGTCCATTGCCCTAATTTGTTGATTGGGACCACAAAGTTGAGGTGGTTTACAAATTCACTCTTTTACTTTCTGCTTGAACAAAACCTCACATGGGAGGGAGGGGGAAGTAGACAGCTGAAGGATTAACCAGTCTTCTAAATTTACACAGCTTTTTAGACCCCCAGGTATATGTGGGAGCTTATCAAGGTTACTAGGACTGTCTCATTCCCTAGATCGCCTGGTAAATATTACATTTGGTTTTATGATTGCCCTCACCTATATTGTAGCTTCAGGCAGTCATGATGTGGTACTTAGTTGTTTGGCATTTAATTGCTGTTGTTTTGTGTATTGTTTCAAGTCAGATCAGCCTCCTCTGTCATCTGAGCTGGTATTTTTCATAACTTTCTTTGCCTGCCCTGGTAGAACTAACACCCTCGATGGGCAGGGATTTGGGATTACTCCAGGTGAATATGCCACACTCCCACTATTTTTACTGTGGTTCAGTAGTTTTTCTTGAATAAATGCTTTAAATTTATTGTATGCCTTTGGCCATTTTCCAGAATCCTGAAGTGTTCTTTTGTTTCTTATTTTAAAAAAATCATAGTCAAATTGACTTTTTTCTTTTGGTGTACCGTACTGTACATTTTAACACATGTATAGAGTGGTATACATCCACTATCTAGAGACAGAGCTTGTGCTTTCCCTTTATAATTGATAATGGAGACAAGAACTTTTGGGGTAAAAAGGGAATCTGAGTCCAATGAGTATGAATATACAGGCTAAGCTTTTATGGGGCAGGGAGGGGGGGAGAAGAGGGGGAGGGGATGCTCCACTTCCAGGTGAAAGGGATAGCTCCATTGAGAGAGAAGTCCGAACTGCTTGTGAACCAAAGAATAGCCCAGGCTTTTATTGAGTGGCTGGGCCCCAAAGCATGGCCAGGCTTTTATCCAGTGGCTGGGCCCGGAAGGGTCTGGTATTTTAATGATAATTGATTTAAGGAGTTTCATTCTTGTGCAAGAGACTCATGTAAGGTATCCTGGTGTCACCCTATACCAGGTGTTTGTGGTTAATTTGATTAAGAATAGAAGGGTGAGAAAAAACAGCATACATTCTGAGAGTGGGGAAGTAGGAAAAGACTTTTAGTAATGGATTATGAATTAAGACTCCAAAGTTTATCTGCCATTTTGTCCTGTGTTCTGGTCCTTCCTATCTCATAATCACACCCTCCCCTGACCCCCAGAACTTCTGGAAGCCTTTCATCTTTTCCACTATATTTTTGTCTTTTTAAGAATGCCATATAAATGGAATTATACAGTATATGTGTCCTTTTGAGCCTGGCTTTATTAAAATTCAGTAATCTTTGAGTTCTTTGTGTGTATTGATAGATTTATATTACGAATTATTTTGCTGAGCAGTATTCCATTGTATAGCTGTACCGTACTATTCATTTACCTGTTGAAAGATGTTTGGGTTGATTTTAGCAATTATGGATGGAGCTGCTGCAAACATTCATAAAGAGATTTAAAAAAATTTTTTTGTAGTTGTAGATGGACAGAGTGATTTTACTTCATTTGTTATGTGGTGCTAAGGGTCGAACCCACTGCCTCATTTGTGCTGGGCAAGCGCTCTACCACTGAGCCACAACCCCAGTTCCCATAAACAGATTTCTGAGAGAATGAGCACAAATTTCCATTTCTGTAGGGCAAATACTGAGGAATGGTATGACTGGGTCATACAGTAAGTTTATGTTTATCTTAATAGCTGTTAGTGTTTTTCAAGAAAGGCTGTGCAAATTCGATTAGGTGTGGGGCTGTATTCTTGGAACATTTTATTTTGTCCCATCTATGGGACAAAAGGCTTTCTAGCCAACCCACCCTTCCCATCTTTTAAAAAAGGCATCTTTATTGAGGAATGATTGATATATAGTAAACTGCCCATACTTAAAGTATATAATTTTGGTAAGTTTTGACATATGTATAAACCTAAATTACCAAACAAGATAGGCAATGTAGTTTATCTTCAAATGTTTCTTCATGATCTTTTGTAATCTGTTTCTCCTGCCTTCTCCCACTATCTTGAAGCAACCACTGGTTGATTTTCTTTCTTGTTAGAATAGTTTGCACTTTCTAAAGTTTTGTTTAAATGGAATTGTCACTTGTAGAGGTTTAAGGACTTCTCTGAGAGCCTTTTTACGTATCCTATAAATTTTGGTTCATTTTTCAACTCAGAATGAGTGGGATTTTGATAAACCCCCAGAAATGAGCTTAAGGATGTGTCAGTTAGACACACAGATTTATTTAGGAAAGCAGAGACACATTGAAGGGAGATGCTTTGGGTTTTCAGGTTCTTTTAAAGGGAACTTGGTTAGGAGTGGGTGTGGCAGGTGTATGGAAATGATATCAGTCTGATGATCAAGTGCGTGGTTATGGTAGTCTGGCAATTCTTAAGATCCCCATTATCTGATAAGTAGACAACATTAAGTTTCTGGAAATGTGCCCTATATTATAGGTTTCATATCTCCCTTTGCTCAGTCTATTCTAAAAATATGTGTATTAGTGGGCTAATTAACAGTGTACAGGGCAGTTTTCATAAGTGGATAAAATTTTAATAACTCTAAGATCATAAGGGAAGATTTGTAGATTTCCCAGAAATTTGGTAGTAACAGACCTGCAAGAGAGAACTGGTTTGGGGAGGAAAGGTGGGAAACTTTAGCATAAAGTTTTTAGATTGAAGTTATAGTTTTCCTTGTCCTTTAGTCAACTTTCTGTACATCCTTTATTCTACCTCAGAATCACGCAGTATTATCCTTTTGGTTTGGTTTCTTTCAGCTTTTTTTTTTTTTTTTTTCTTTTTTCTTTTTGCAGTGTGGGTTATTGAACCCAGGGACCTTGTACACTCTAGGTGAATTCAGCACAATTTTTGAGATTTCATCCACATAGTTCTGTGCATCAGTAGTTTATTCTTTTTTTATTGCACAATTTGGCCATTCATCTGTAGATGAACTTAGGGTTGGGTCGTTTCCAGTCTTTGGCTATTGAAGCTGCTATGAACATACTTGCATAAGTGCTTGCATGCACGCGTATTTGCTTTCCTTTTTTCTTGTCTTTCTTTCCTTTTTTTCTTTTTGGTACTGGGGATTGAATCCCAAGATGCTTAACCACTGAGCCACATCCCCAGCATCCCCTCTTTATAATCTTTTTATATTATATATATTATGTATATATTTAAAATTTTATATAATATATTATTTTGAGACAGGTCTTGCTAAGTTGCTGAGGCTGGCTTTGAACTCAAAATCATCCTGCCTTAGCCTACCCAGCTGCTGGATTACAGGCATGTGCCACTGCACCCAGCTTGCTTTCTTTTTCTTTAGGTAAATATCTAGAAATGGAATGGTGGATTGTATAATGGGTATATATTTAATTGAATAAACTCCCAAACGACTTTCTAAAGTGACGTTACCATTTTAAATGTATTTCTACCAGCAGTATATGAGAATTCCAGTTCTTCCATATTCTTTCCAACTTTTCCTGTGGTTACCCTTTTTAAATTTTGGACCTTCCAATATGTTTATAGCGGTACCTAACCCTCATTTTGCTTCTAATTTTCGTCTTTCTAATGAGTACGAACGTCTTTTCAGGTGCTTATTTGTATATTTTCTTTGAGTACCTGTTCAAATATTTTGCCAGTTATATTAAAAAATTGTGTTTTCCTGCTTTTTGTTTTAATAACTTTTTATATTTTGGACACAAGTACTAAGATACATGCTTTGCAAAGATTTTCTTTGTGGCTTCTCTTTTCATTCTCTTAACAGTATCTTCTAAAGAGTAGAAATTTGATAAAGTTTATTAATTTTTTATCTCATAATGCTTTTGTGTTGTAACAGAATATTGGTTTTTGTTTAGATTTCTGTTTTCATAAGTTTGATCTTTTATTTCTAAAGTCTACAGCAGATGAAAGTACCTTTTTAGAAGTGAGATAGGTAATAGACTCTAGCTATATTCAAGTTTTACCATAGAAATCCTTGCCTTTTTACGTATCCTATAAATTTTGGTTCATTTTTTCGGAAAAGGATTCTTCTATTTAATTCAAGGTGAACTCTGTTAAAACTGTGCTGCTTAGTATTTTATATCTTAAAACTCTTATTTGGAATTAATAGAGTGATTTTGTGTGTGTGTGTGTGGTGTGTGTCCCTGAAGATATAACCATATTGAGAAGACCCATATGTAAGTGAATATTCCAGGACATTTTGAGATTACCAAGGATTGCAGTGCTGGATCTTGTGGCCATGAGAAATTGGTTACTGGCTTAAAAAGCAAGATAGAGAGGGTTTTTATCAGTGAGTGGTTGCACATCATTTAATAAGGCTCCAGTATTTATTTTGGATATTCTTTTTTTTTTTAAATTTATTTTATTGTAAACAAATGGGATACATGTTGTTTCTGTTTGTACATGGAATAACAGCATACCATTTGCGTAATCATACATTTACATAGGGTAATGATGTTTGATTCATTATTATTTTTTCCTTCCCCTCCATCCCTCCCACCCCTCTTTTCCCTCCTTCCTCCATTCTTGCCCCCCCTCCCCACCCCCCATTATGTGTCAACATCCGCTTATCAGTGAGATCATTTGCCTTTTGGATTTTTGAGATTGGCTTATCTCACTTAGCATGATATTCTCCAATTTCATCCATTTGCCTGCAAATGCCATAATTTTATTATTCTTTATAGCTGAGTAATATTCCATTGTATATATATACCACAGTTTCTTTATCCATTCATCAATTGAAGGACATCTAGGTTGGTTCCACAGTCTGGCTATTGTGAATTGAGCAGCTATGAACACTGATGTGGCTGTATCTCTGTAGTATGCTGATTTTAAGTCCTTTGGGTATAGGCCAAGGAGTGGGATAGCTGGGTCAAATGGTGGATCCATCCCAAGTTTTCTAAGGAATCTCCACACTGCTTTCCAGAGTGGCTGCACTAATTTGCAACCCTACCAGCAATGTATGAGTGTAGCTTTTCCCCCACATTCTCTCCAACACCTATTGTTGCTTATATTCTTGATAATCGCCATTCTAATTGGGGTGAGATGGAATCTTAGTGTAGTTTTGATTTGCATTTCTCTTATTACTAAAGATGTTGAACATTTTTTCATATGTTTGTTGATTGCTTGAAGATCTTCTTCTGTGAAGTGCCTGTTCATATCCTTAGCCCATTTGTTGATTGAGTTATTTGTATTCTTGGTGTAGAGTTTTTTGAGTTCTTTATATATTCTGGAAATTAGTGCTCTATCTGAAGTATGAGTGGCAAAGATATTCTCCCACTAATAGAGTGATTTTTAAAGAGTATGGAAATAGTGTCAATTTAAGTTATTTTAAAGACATTTTAGTTAAGTTGAAAGGTATACACTTCATTTGTTTTTAGATCTTTTTTTTTTTTTTTTTTGGTGGTACTGGGGATCGAACTCAGGGCCTTGTGCTTGCAAGGCAAGCACTCTACCAGCTGAGCTATCTCCCCAGCCCCTCATTTGTTTTTAAATACATGTGGCTGTAGGTACTCATCCTTCGAAGCAATCTGAAAAGTTGAAGATAAATCGTAGAATTATCTCTTATTATATACATAGAATTAAAACAAATGCAACAGACAAGTGTTCTTAGTCAGTGCAGTACAAACAAAAGGTTTTATCCCCACACTCCCAGTCTGAATAATGTGTCACATTTACATTTGAATTACTAATAGGTTATTTTCTTTTTTCCCTCACCCCCTTCCAAAATAATTTTATTAAAAAAAAAATTAAAAAGCCATCGCAAACCCTGCCTTTCTTTTAAATAATGTGGCTTGAAGCAGTTTGGCTTCTGTAGATCCTATTGCATGTGGTGTGGGCTGCTTCTGAATCAGGCACTGTTGGGGCTGTGGCTCTGCGCAGGAAGTGGGGTTCAACCTTGGGAGAGGAGACTAACCCTTTCCACTCAAGAGGCAGATCCTGGGTTTCCAGAGCAGCCTGGTAGCACACCTGCCACTGTTGACAGACCCCACTTTAATCTTCCCTGAGTGGAACAGGAGTGGAAATCTGGAGGGAAAGACAGAAGAAATATGTAAGTGCAGACTCCATAAATAGTCTCATTAAGGTGTTTGGAACATATAAATTCAGGAAGACTCACCTTCACAGAAGGCTGGGGTGGGTAACCCAACACACACACACACAAACACACACACACACATGAAATAGTTTGCGGAACCCTGAAATGGGAGGAAAGGAGGCCATGATCATTGTTGGAGCTCCCACTAACACACGCACGAGCACACACGTTGCAGCCAGGGATCTAGCCCACTGAGACTGATGTGAGGAAGAATCTCTCCTCATTGTAGTTAGGATCTCAGAATGATTTCCTTGATGTGGTCTAGTTCATTCTATTCCTAGGACCTGGGGCACAGAGGAAGTTTTGTGTGTGTGTGTGGGGGTGGGGGGGTATGGAGAGGAGGTGCAGGCTCCTTTTCCACTGCAGATGTGTCGGTGTCCAGTAAGAAGCCATACAGGACAGAGTCCTTCAGATACCCAGAATTAAGAACTTCTAAGAAGACTGGGTCAGGTTGGGGCAGCACTTCATTCTGGAGGCCCAAGGGAACCACTGGATTCTAAGAAGTTCTTCTTTCTTCCATGGATGTCTCCAGCTCCCTGAGGATAGAACAAGTGATGGCAGATAGGGAGAAATCCAACTCATTCTGAAAGAGGTCCTGGCCATGGATGGGGCAGTTGTTGGAGCCAGGCACACGATGGCCTGGAGCTGCTGTAGGGTGTTGTGGGTGAGAGCATGCCTGTGGAGGCTGGGTGCCTTGGACTTTGTCTAGGGAGAGTAGGGCTTTGTGGTAGTACCAGAGTCTTCTTGGACTCCAGTACCACTTCTCATCCTTGTCTTCCTCCTCCAGATCTGGGTGTTTCCTTTTCAAACCTCCCACCATGATGCCTTGCCTATTGTGGGCTTAAATAGAGAATTTACATCCTTTAGAATCAGTCTCCTTATCTGCAGAATAAGGATCCTAACTCAAGTCCCTCTGAGTTTTAAATTATTCTCCACAATACTAATTTCTTAAAACATGTCACCCACGGGCTAGGTGTGGAATACAGAGAACTGGATCAAAAATAAGGAATCCTGGATTTGAATTTTACCTTGGACACTGTTCAGCTGTGTGATCTTGGGAACTGATGTGAGGTCACCTCTCTGGGCCTTAGTTTCATCATCTCCACTGCCATGTTCTCAAAGACCACCTTCTGGGAATGCCTGAAGTGTGACCAGTCAGTGCTGGGTAGAGACCTAGCTGCAATAATACATTTTCTTATATGAGCCTTATTTTCCCCTTCCCCCATTCAAATATTGGTCCTCTGCCTTAAAAGCAAAAGACATTTAAAAAGTTAATCTTATTCAGTAATCCCACTGATGGTCATGTTTTCAAAAGAACTCAAAGCAGGATCTCAAAGTATATTCACAGTAGCATTACTCACAATTACACAGTCTTGAGAAAGAAGGAAATCCTGTCATATGCTGCAACATAGATAAACCTTGAGGAAATTATGCTACATGATATAAGCCAGTCACAAAAGGGCAAATACTGTGTGATTCCACTCATGTGACCTATCTAAAGTTAGAGTCATAGAAACAGTAGAAAGGTGGTTGATTACCAAGGCCTGGGGGGAGTGCAAGGGGAAATTAGTATTTAATGAATGTAGATTTTCAGTTTTGGAAGGTGAAAAAGTTTTAGAGATCTATGGAATAGAAATGTTAATGTACTTAACATTACTGAACTCTACACTTAAAAAGTTAAAATGATAAATTTAATGTTTTTAACCACAATAAAAATAAAAAAAATGATAAATGTTTCTATAAAAATTCTGTTAAAATTTTATTATTTGGTGTTCTTTTAATTGGAGGAATGTTTTTTAAAAAACATTCTCCATAATTACTTAATGTCATCTAGTTTTCTCAGCCGCGAGACCACTAAGGCTAGCATTAGATTGTTGAAAAGGAATGAAAGCATTGGGAGATGGAGGTAATCGTTATTAAACAGAATAGAGCACAAGCTTTACCTTGTGTTAAGATATTTGCTTGTTTTTGTTTCAATATCTTGGAACCAAGACATGAATGCCTTCTTCGGCCTACGATTTGTCTTGAACTGAGGAGCTTGTTGGTATAGTCTTGTGATATCATTTAGATCATTGAAGTTTTAGCTAGACTGCTATAGCTTCTGATAATCTAGTAATCTTTTCCTATTACTTTTGTGTCTTACTGACATTTTCATGGCAGGTTGCTTATTTTTTACTTCCATCAATATTAATTGGCTTTTCAGCAACATTTTTTATGATAGACTATTTTTGCCTTCTCTAAAAACCTTTTTCCTCTTTTCATTTCTTTGACATACAAAGTTTCTTGATTTTCCTCTTATTTAACTGTCCTTTTTCTACCTACTTATTTTATTTAGTTTCACACTTCTCTTTTCCCACCCATTTAATTGTAAATATTTATGAAGTTCATATTCATGAGTCTTATCCACATTTTTTTTAATTAAGAAAATATAGGTACACATTTTAAAAAACAAATCTTGAGTGGTTCTATAAGGCTTCTACTGAAAACAGCAGTCTTTGACTTTTCCTCAGATATACCACTTTCAATGCATAACTGTTGCTTTTGGTATTTACCTTGTGTATTTCTAAAAATGTGCTTGTACTTCTGTTTCTATAATCCCTTCACCACCATAATTTACATTCTGTTGATTATTATAGGGAATAAAGATGACCTTTTCCTTTTTCTTCCTGTATATCAGCATTTATATTAATATTTCTAGTGACAAATGAAGATGTATATTTAAGATATATTTACTTTTAAAATTTTTCCTGATACTGATTTCTTTTTATCATTTTTTAAAAATGTTTTAATCGTTCCTAAGTTTTCTATAGGTTTCTATCACAAATTCTTGCCAAACAACAGTAGAGTGCTTTTGAGTACTTTTTTCTATCTAAAAACCTATTAGTGGGGCTGGGGATGTAGCTCATTTGGTAGAGTGCTTGCCTCTTATGCACAAGGCCCTGGGTTCAATCCCCAGCGCCACAAAAAACAAACAAACAAACAAAAAACCAAACCCCTTCCCAAAGATGACAGCAACAACAACAACAACAACAAATCTATTAGTTAGGAATAACTTCCTCTTCTTAGTTCTTCCAGGTGCCCTTTTTTCTTCTTGAATATTTGCCTTTCCATCATCTTTGCAGGAGTGGGGTTTCACAAACTTTGTCTTAGGTTGAGCTCTCTTAGATGCCTTTTCTCTGTTCTCTCCTCTTGATTGAGAGTTTGTCTTGCATTAAACTGAAATAATTTTCCTTGAAAATTTGAACCCATTATTTCCTTTGCCTTCTATTTTTCTAGGTTTGTTTAGGGTGGGCCATTTTGTATGTAAAGTAATTTTCTTATTCCTCCTCCTCTAACATTTAATGTTGTATCTATACCTGGTGTTCTGAAAAATCAAGATGATATGCCTTGTTCTGTGTGAAAGTTTGTGTCTCTTCCACTTGGGAAATGCATATCAGTTTAACTTTTTCATTGATGTTACTTGAAATTACTAGTAGATACTTTAGTAGGCCCATTTAACAGGAATCTGATGATTTAGAATGACAACCCTACCATGTGGCTTAGGGATAGATATGAGAAATTTTTTTTTTTTTTCTGGCAGTACTGGGAACTGAACCTAGGGGATCCCTACCACTGAGCTACATATATTCCCAACCCTTTTTATTTTTTATTTTTTAAAATTTTGAGACAGAGTCTCAAAGAAGTTGCCCAGACTGGCTTTGAACTTGGAGATTATCCTTCCTCAGCCTTCCGAGTAGTTGGGATTACAGGTATGTGCCACCATATCCAGTGATAAATGAGAATTAGAGAAGTGATAGACACGTGTTTGGGAGTGGTGGTAGTGATATGAAGCCACTAATTATGTATAAGATAAAATTCTAAGAAGACAACTGTAGATCCTATGTACATGGGTTAGGAAAAATAAAATCATTTTTGGCATACTAGATCTTATAAACCAGTGCACTGAGCTAAGAAAAAGTGATATGTCTAGGGAACTGTTTAAGGGGAAACAAGGATTTGGTAGGGGTGGTGGTGTTATATCGTGTTGGCAAATAGTTCTCCATTGTTTTCTCCCCTTGATTATAATACATGTAATGCTTACCTGGCCTTTTCTTGGGTTATGCACAATCCTGGAAAGCCATCTCTTCCATTTAATGAAACATGGGCATGCAAGAGTTAGTGAAAAAACACACACCTTAACCCTATTCTAAAATTCTAAGTGATTTTTGGTACAGCATTTGAAATGTGTTCATAACGAAATCTACTATTTGGCTTGGAAAGAGCAAAATACATGTACCTTTAGTAAAGCTTAGGGAAGGGGCAAAAGGGAGCATAAATATGAAACATCATAAATGAGAAAGGAATATAACCATAGTTACAAACAGACTGTATAGCCAAACAGTACAACCAACTTTAGAATCTTAATGAACTAGGCAGTTTGTGACAAAAATACAATTTGTGAATCGTAATTCACATAGTTCATTAAGTTCACAGTGGTGGCACATACACGTTTTCCGAAATTCTAATTTTTGCTTGAAATCTTAAATTGTGGTAAGGGACTCATTTAATTCTTACAATAATCCTATGAGATAGTTGCTATAAAATACTTAATATTTTACAGAGCACAGAGAGATTAAGTAACTTCTCCAATGCTACACAGTATGAAGCTAAAACCCAAAACCTAGTCAGCCACGTTCCAGAGCCCACACTTTTATTTTGTCTCTTAAATATTCAGGTCTGAATAATTAGTTCTGAGGTTATTAAAAAGCAAGAAGCATTTGGGCAGTGTGGCACTATAAGTATCAATAGTAACTGGGGAACCTTAGACTCAGCAGTCAGTCAGACAAGTAAGACCTAATCAGGTCGCATTTGGTGTCCTGTTGACATAGAAGGACATTGAACATTAAACAACATGTCAGTGGAACAGTGTTAGGCACAGCTCTTCCCTGGGAATCCATGCTGTAGTACAGGGGCTAGTTTTTGGTCCTTGAATGACAGCTTAGGTATACTAATGAGACTCAGATGGGTGGGTGCAGAACTATTGTGTTTTATTAGTTTTCTGTGGTTGCTATAACAGATTAGCACAAAATAGGTTGTTGAAAACCCAGAAATTTATTCTCTGACAGTTCTGGAGGCCAGAAGGTGTGAGAAATTGAAGTATTAGCAGGTAGTTATATTCCAGAGGCTATAGTAGAGAATCAGTTCCATACTTCGTGTGTGTCTGTAAACTCCTGCCTCTCCTATAAAAGAATAGTGCATTTAGGGCTCACTCAGATAATGCAGGACCGTTAACTTCCTTTCCAGATCTTTAACTTAGTCATATCTTTTTGTCCAAAACAGAAGATATTTAATCTTTTCCCATGTAAGCTAATATTTTGTCAGCCTTCCATGCCTAGTTTAGGACAACCCCCCCCCCCCCCTCATTGGAACTAGTATCACTGTAAACAATTTTATGGGCATACTTGCCACATGTCTCTACAGAGAAATGTTCAGTTAAAAGTGCCACAATTCTGAGAGAATCTCAAAGCTTTGGCATCCTACCAAATATTTATAGTTCATTTGCAGTTCTCTCATTCTAGTTTTATTTCCCCAATCAGGGATAATATTTACTATGATGAGTGTTATGAATGTTGCTAGTAACACAGCTGACACAGATTTGTCCATAGAGAAAGGGTTTGTTAACCCTTTACTCAGTAACAAATTATGTAGAATGCATCATAAATGATCTAAGTTGTGTCATAACTTTGCATGATTTATTGATATTGACTTGGGCCTTGGTAGCAGTGAATTGATAATATACTGACTTTGGGTTTTTTTTGTTTTTGTTTTTGTTTTTGTTTTGTTTTGTATTTTAGTTTTTGAGTAAGGAAAGATACAGGTTTTAGGTTTTATAGATATTGAAAGGATACTGTAACCCTGAATAATACATGTTCTTAATGGATTGAAGAAATATAAATGGTTATAGTTTTGGTTTGGGGCAGTTGAGTGCATATGAAAAGAAAGAGTAGGAGAACATTATCAGTTTTTCCAAATGTTAACACACTTCATTATACAGTTAAAAAAATGCTCCGAGCATGGGAGTGGGGGTGGAATGGGGGGCATTCATTAATATCACCATCAATTTCATCAGAAAAACCTTTAAATTTGAGGAAGCTGTTAAGCTCACAGTGGTAGTGGATATGAGATTTTCAAAATTCTGGTATTTGCTTGAAATACTTCATTATGGGCAACAAATACTGTTAGCTGCCTTGCTAGAATGACAGGTTCATTTCATTTATTTTTGAGAAGAAGATATCTTCTTAAATATTCAAGTCTGAATAAGCGTAGTTTGTCATTCTTTCTAGTAAAAATGGCATTGCATGAAAAAAGAGGCTAGTTCAATTTGTAATTTAATTACATACATACTTTGCCTCAATACAGTGAAAACTGTTGTACTTCATTATGGAGCAGAAATGCCTTAAATGAAGTTCTCAACTCATCACAAGGATAATTAAAATGACTTATGTTCAAGGGTTGGCATTTAATGAAATGAGTTTTTTGCCATTTCATCAAGGATATGCTTTTCTTTTTCCAAAGGACACATTTTTTTATTATTTTTGTGTATAGAAAACTCAATAATGTACATTTAACCCAATTCAGTGGCAAGTTCTTTAGCCTTTGCTTTTTCCAGCTGGGCAATGAGAGTCACAGATTTAGAGTCAGGACATTGCCTTCCTGGTAATGGCAGATTCCATCATGTCACACATTGTTATTAGTTCCGATAGCTTCCACCAACATAGCTAGAACTACTTTGCCTTTTGTGCTAATGTGTGTGAAGGCAATGGTGGTGTGCATCTTTCTGTGGGCTAGATGTTCCAGTCTGACCTTCCCTTTGATGAAACATTAGGGAATTCCCATCTTATGATATAGGGAAGATGGGAAAACAATCAGCTGAATGGGATCCATATCATGAGAAATCACCACCAGCTAAGTTGCTTAGTTCTCTAAAAAGATAGTGATAGTATTTACCTCTGCTTCAAGGACAGGTGCTCTCTTAGTGGGGACATACTCTTTCTTGGCAGCTTTCCTTACAGCCCAGCTGACAGTCTCTGCTGCTTCTCTTGCTTTTGTCTCTGGTCTGTCCTTGTGTATTAGCTTCTTAAGCACTTGGGTAGTTGTTTGGTGATCTAAACCCTGGGCAAACTGGTTAATTGCAGTAGGTACTTTCAGCTATGTATTGTGGCCAAATGTAGTGGGGCCATTTGACAAAGCTTTTGAGGTCCCTTTTGGCCTGTATGTCCTATCCAGTGCCCAAATTCTTAGGCCTTTTCTCAGAGAGGACTTTTACCACCTTCTTGTTCTTTTGCTTCTTCACAGTAGCAGGGGCTGGGGCCACCTTCTTACCTTTGGTTATCTTTCCTTTTGGCAACTTTGGTGACTGGAAGGAACATTGAGTATTTTCTTAAATGAAACTGGCATTAAATAACATGAAACAGGTCTGGGGTTGTAGCTCAGTGGTAGAGCACTTGCCTAGGACATGTGAGACACTGGGTTTGGCCCTCACACCACATAAAAAATAAATAAAGGTTTTGTGTACATCTATAACTAAAAATATAAAAAATATTAAAAACAAAAACTGGGAACACCCCAGGTGTGGTGGTGCACACCTCAGGAGGCTGAGGCAGGAGGCTCCCAAGTTCAAAACCAGCCTCAGCACTTAGCGAGACCCTAAGCAACTTAGTGAGATCTCTAAGTAATATACAAAAAAGGACTAGGGATGTGACTCAGTGATTAAATGCCCCTGGGTTCAATCCCCAGTACCCAAAAAAAAAAAAAAGCAGCAAGAAAGAAACTCCCAAAAGCTACAAGTCCTTGGTGGTTAAAAATACGATGGTTACTATAGTATTCGGTTTGTTGCCTCTGCTCTGATTCCTGCTGGGGTACCAGCAAATGTGGTCACCAATGCTTTTGTATCATCACTACAAATGTCAGTACAATTAAAAAGAAAAAATTCTTAATATTATAATGAAAATATTTTGACCTAGTAGACGTCCTGAAGTTTCAGAGATCCCCAATTGTCCATGACCTACACTTTGGAAGAGTTGCCTTGGGAATTACTGTATGCAGTTTTGGCTTATCAAAGTCTGATTGGTACTTCTTCCCTTTTCTTAGGCAATGCAAGTGTTAAAGCCTGTACCTCCCATCCCATTCTGTCCTTGCTGTATATATGAACTCTGTATGTTTTAGACACAGTATTATCTTTAACATTGTCATATACAGTTGAGTGTGGTGATTCACATTTGTATTCCCAGCTTGGGAGGCTGAGGCAGGAGAATTTCAAATCAGGGTTAGTCTGGTAGCCTGGGCAACTTAGCTAGACACTGTCTTTTTTTTTTTTTTTTCTTTTTGAAAGGCTGAGGGTATAACTCAGTGACAGAATGCCCCTGGGTTCAGTCTCCAGTATAGCCTCTCCCCCCAAAAGTTGTCATATGCATATTTAACCTTTTCTTGTCATTCCTTCCTGCATGTATGACTTTTCTTGATCATTTTTTCCCTCTGCATTTAGGTCTGCCTTCTGCAAATATCTTTATCTCATTTTCATGAAGTATATGTTTAGATTCTTTAGTTTTTGCATTTGGCTTCCAAATTTGTTTCATCATCATTTCTTGTAAGACTATCTTTTTTTTTCTGTTGAATTGTCTGTGTACCTTGTAACAAACTAGTTGACTCTGTTACTGAGGATCAGTTTCTGGGCTATTGATCTGTGTTCTTTGACCAATATTGTATTTCCTTTTTGTTACAGCTTACTGTATAAAGTCTTAAAATTGGGTAATATTAATCCTGAGACTTAATTCTTTTTCTTAATTGTTTTGACTATTCTAATTCCTTTGCCTTTCCATATAAATTATAGAGTCATATTGTCAATAAGTACAGTAAAGCATTCTGATATTTTGAATCTGTATATCAAATTAGGGAGAACAGACATTAATGATGAGCTTTCTGTTTGCCAGTATCATATATATCTGTTGGAACATTTGATTTCTTTCATCAATGTTTTATTATTTCCACACACAGATTCTGAATATTTTTTGTTAAATTTATGCTGGATTACTTTTTTTGTGTGTATGTGATGCTAGTTTTTATGAATCTTTAAAAAAAGTTTGAAATCTAGTTGTTCATTGCTGGTATCTAGGAATACAATTGACTTGTATATTCATCTTGAGTATTACATTTATCAGTTGTTACTTCTTTAACTTTTAACTTACACTGTCCCTTAAATAATAATATGCCATTATAGATAATATGGATCTTACAAGAATATGCTTGTATTTCTCTCATGCTGGTCTTTGTATCCTTATACATTTTACTTCTATATACTTTATAAACCCCACAGCACATTGTTATTATATATTTTACTTTGATCTCATTTTAAAATGAAATTTATTGTGGTATAATTTACATATTTAATTTCACTAATTTAAAAGTTTGATGAAGGGGCTGGGGATATAGCTCAATTGGTAGAGTCCTTGCCTCCCAGGCACAAAGCCCTGGGTTCAATCCTCAGCACCACAAAAAAAAAAAAAAAAAAAAAGATGAGTTTAGACAAATGTATATACTCTGTGATCTTTTGAGATTGGCTTCAGTCCATCAGTATAATGCTTTTGATATTTTTTCATGCTATATCATTAGTGCATTCCTTTCATTGAATAGAATTCCATTATATAGATGTGCCACAGTTTATTCATTTACCCATTGGCAGATATTGGGATTATTTCCATTTTTAGTGATTATGAATAAAGTGCTGTGAAGTCATGTACATACAGGCTTTGATATGAGCATTTGTTTTTGCTTTTTAAAGGTAAATACTTAGGAATAGGATTTCCAGGTCACATGATGTATGTTTAACTTTGTACTTATTGCCAACCTGTGTTCCAGAGGGATATTTTGCATTTTCACTAGCAGTGTATGAGAGCTCCAGTTCTGCATCTTCATGAACACTTGATATCATTATTACTTTCTGAAAATTTAGGTTTTCAAATAGGTGTGTAGTAGTATTGAATTGTGATTTTAATTGATTTCTGCAGTTTTACAATAGGTCCTGAGATTAGGACATATTCAGTCCTCTAAACTTTTTCAGAATTGTTTTGGTTATTTAGTTCCTTCGCCTTTCTATATAAGTTATAAAATCTTCTTACCTATATCTATAAAAAGTCCTGCTGGGATTTTGACTGGAATTTCATTAAATATATAAAGTAGTTTGGAAATATTTCAGTCTTCCAATTCATGAACATGTTAATCTCTCTGCACTTATTAGGTTTTCTTTGAACCTTTTCACTAGCATTTTGTAGTTTTCCCGACATATACAGATTTTGCTGCACATATTTTGTTAGAATTATACCCATATATTTCATATTTTTGGAGCTGTATAGTAAGTGGTATTTTGGAATTTGTTTCCAGGTTTTCATTTTTAGTATATAGAAATATAATTGATTTTTCTTATTTTTTTTTAGTTGTTGATGGACCTTTATTTATTATATGTGGTGCTGAGAATCGAACCCAGTGCCTTACAAATGCTAGGCAAGTGATCCACCACTGAGCTACAACCCCAACCCATAGAAATATAATTTATTTTTGTTTGTTAACTTTGTATCCTGTTTATTTTTTGTGCTAGAAAACGACCCCAGGGGCCCATGTATGCCAGGCAAGTGCTTTGGCACTGTGCCACAATCCCCCAGCCCTAAACTCAGTTATTTACAGGATTTTTATGGGGGGAAATGTCTGTTACAGTTACCTTTGTAGCTAGAATTTTCAGTGCTCTCCATTCCATTGTATGGATCAACATTTTTATTTGGTATATTTTTCCTTCTGTCTGAGAATTTGTTTTCACATTTCTTAGAATTTAGGACTGCTGGTGATGAATTCTTTCAGCTTTTGTGTATCTGAAAAATTATACTTTCATCTTCATTTTTGAAAGGTTTATTTTGCTGTGTGCAGAACTGTACGTTGACTTTTTTTTTCCCTTTTCTGTTAAGTAACTGTAAAGATGTTCTACTTTATTCCAGCATTCAAGAAGTTTTCCCATGCATGCAAAGCAACCTAAAAAGTCTCATCTAGGCAGTAAGCTTAGGTTAATTTTAGAGCTCACTTCCTTTGTTTTCTCTCAGGGATTACTCTTACACATTCTCTGATATCCAGTGTCTAAAAACTTTTGTGTCATCTTTTTTTTTTCTGGTTATTTTGTCATTTGGTCCCTTTTTACTGAATCTTGACTGGAAACAGAAGTCCAGAAACATAAGAATTTAAGTCTCAAAATTCCTTGTGAAGTGGAAGATTGAGATGTCAAGAAGAATGTCACTTCAGTAACCCAAACGTATGTCTTACGTGGAAAATCTGGATTTAAGGTTCCTTCTGAGACTAATGGGTTGGTATTTATTTCACTGATTTAAAATAAAAATCTGAATATGAACCTCTGAATTTTGATGTTGTTGAAGTAACCTATCAACCTTTTTTTCTTGATAAACATTTCTTGTTTATTTTTACAGAAATCTTACCGTATTGCAGTGTCCAAGATATTTTCCTCTTAAATGTTTATGTAGTTTGGACTTTTACATTTATGTCTTTAATCAATCTGGAATAGGTTTTTGTATATGTAGATATGTTAGTACAAAGTCTTTTAATATTTGTTTTCCTCCTTTAGAAAGCTCATCACCATATTTTAATTCAGTTATTGCTTGCCCATTTTGTTGTAAGTTTTCATATATGTAAGTTCTGTTTCTGAGCTCTTCACTCTGTTGCTAATTTACTTTTTCTGTGTAATAGTTCTTTATTTCTAGAATAAGTAAACTGTGTACTTGTAACAGTTTCTCTTATTTCTATTGTCATTTTGCATCTGATACAGCTCCGCTTTGTTAATATTAGCATAGTATTCTCTTTTTCTGTTTTTTTTTTTTCTTCAAATCTTTCTGACTTGGTATGTCTTATAAATTACATTAAATCTGGGTTGTTTTTCTTACCTTGCATACTTAATCCCATTTATATCCATTGTCATTGAAATATTACATTAAATAATAAATATTCATTTAATATAGACGTGTAAATCGCCTTCTTTGCTCTGCCTTTTTCCCTTTCCAGATATATCAAGTTGGGACATGATGAGTTATTTTGTTTTAAACTGTAGGCTTTCTTTTAGACCTAGGGTGTGATAATAGTGTATTTGATTTTGGACTGTACTTGGGAGTACTGTAAGTTGAAGACCATGTAATTCTTATCTGAAGTTTGTATGTCTACCTAGGTTGAACGAATTTAATATGCTTATGGTTCATGTACTCAGATTTTCTTTTCCACTCATTGACATAAGACAATGGGCACTTTTTCCTGCCTTTCAAGGTCAGTTTTAAAATAAATTTAAAACATTGTTTTATTATTTTAGTTACACTTAAATCGAAGGTGTTATCCACTGAAGTCCCAGTGTTATTTGGAGGTATCTTGTTTGACTGCATTCTTGGGTGGCCTCTAGGCTTTGTGTTCGTCCTCTGAATGAGACCTCCAGACTTTAGTTCATGCAGGCTCCTCTTTCCCCACTTAATACCAAAAAAATCACTTTGGTATTGCTTCTGCAACTTCATTGCTAGGTTAAGTTCACTTTAACAACTTAAACTCCTTTAAGAACTTGGTTCCTGGTGTGGTGGCATGAACCTATAATCCTAGCTACTTGGGAAGCTAAAGCAGGAGAGTTGCAAGTTTGAGGCAACTTAGCAAGACCCTGTCTTAAAACAAACAAACAAAACCACAACTTTGTGCACACCCACTTACCATCACTGAGTTTTCATATTTTTAATTTTCTGTAGGAGTAGTTGTCTATAAATGAAAAGTTGATTGTACTAATTACTGGGAGAACTGTTGAAGGCACTTAAGATGGGTGATAGTGTATATATACAAGTGTTCTGAGAGGCTTCGACTATCCTGGGGAACGATATCCTGTAATATTATATTAACTAGTACCTGTTGGGTGTGGTGGCACAATTCCACCTGTAATTCCAGCTTCTTGGGAGGCTGAGGCAGGAGGAGCACAAGTTCAAGGTCAGTCTCTACAATTTAGTGAGACCCTGTCTTTAAAAAAAAAGAAAAGAAAGAAAAGAAAAGTTGGGGCTGGGGATGTAGCTCAGTAGTAGAGGGTCCCTGGTTCAATTCCCAGTATTATCCTCCCCACCCCCATGACAGATCATTTAGGAAAGAACTGTTTATAACCCAGTAGAGAACTAACCACAACCTTCAAACAGGTTGTTAAGTCATGAAAAAAAGTAATAAATTAGCTATTAAATATTGGGAAGAATTAGAGAACTGAAATTAAGCACTACTGATAGAGGATTTATTTGTTGAACTTTGCTTGTGGGATTTCAAAAGCTTAAATTGTGCTTTTCATTTGATTGGAACTTAAATATAAATGTGCTAAATAATGTTCATAGGGAAATATAGTAAAGACTTGGTTAACAACCAGATACTTTTTTTTCTACTTTAGTAGAAACAAATCATGTGTATCTATTCAGTAAAATGCCGGGCAGATTTTAATTTTGAGATCTATTTGTTTTGATGTGGTAAATAGTTAATACATTGAATGAAAGAAATAGTTTATAAAATTAAATATAAAGATTTGTACCACTGTTACAGTTTTTCTAGTTTTGGAGTTTTTCCTTTATCAATAAATGTATCTAATTGCCTGCTACATATTAGAAATTATAGAATTAAGCAGATTATTTTCAGTGGCGTTTATGTTCACAACACACCATTTTTTTTCAACTACTTCATGCAATCTGAAGTGCTTGCTCTATCTTTTCCTGTGCATTTATTTATAAGGCAAAGGAATGCATATTTTGCTACCAAAGATATTATTTTGAGCTACATATTTGTCCAGGACATAGCAAGCATAATAAATATGGTATTTTACCTTCATGAAGACATAGTTTACATAATTTTGCTGGAGACAGGCTTTGTATGTATGTGTATATTTTTGGACCTCTGCATTAAATGTGTCCCAGATGAAATGATTAGAGAAAGATTACAGTAAGGTTATCTTTGTCTACCTCTAGGTATAGTCTTGTTTTCTCTTGCTGTAATAAAATACTTGAGGCTGGATGCTTATGAAGAAAAGTGGCTTATTTTGCTTAAAGTTTTGGAGGTCATAAAGCATGTGGCCATGGCTCTGGTGAGACCCTGTGTGGATGGTGTCATAATGGCGGGAGCAGGTGTGTGAGAGAGAAGGATCACATGGTTAGATGGGAAACCAGAGTATGATTCAGAGGTTAGACTTGATCTTTTCTAACAGTCATCTTTCAAAAACTAACAGGGTCTCACTAGAACTGCTTAATCCTGTCTAACTACTTAATTCTGTCATAGAGTGGTGCCTCCAAGAACCTACCACCTATCATGAGGCCTCGCTTGGTAAATGTTCTGGACCACATTAGCAGCATGCTCAACGACTGCACTGGAACCAAACTTCCAACACATGAACCCCCTGGGGGATATACTCAAACTATATCCAAATCATAGCAATAAAAATAGACATGGTAGAAAGATTACTGCTTTATTTGGGAGATCACAGGATCATGTTGGGCTTCACAAAATCATTCTGAACTGAAATTCTATCTCATACTCTCCTTAGCTTCACGTTTTAAATACATGTTGTTTGAAGATTTTTCAAGGCTTAATTCACAAGCATAATTTGAATAAGGAGACTTAAAAAGTGTACTTGAATGTACACCATCTGTACAGTGTTACATTAGTGTGCTACAGAAAAAAATTACTTTGAAAATAACTTAGCAGTTGTGTCAGATCAGCTTCTCTTTATTAATGTTGGCCCTCGGGGTGTGTGTGTGGTGTGTGTGGTGGTGTGTGTGTGAGAGAATATGGAGTCCATTTATTTGTTTAGCAGCATGTATTTATGACAAAGGTTTGGAGTTAGTAAGTAAACTAGCAACTCGTTTGAGACAGTACAGCCTAATTTGCTTTGTTGCAGCTTATTTGGACCTTTGCCAAAAATACTAGAGAGAAAAATCACATTAGGTTAAGATAGGATATCATTCAGAAGAGTCAAAGAAATAGGGTAAAACAGTTTTAACATTTTTCATATATATACTACACTGTGTCTGAATTGGTGTAGTATTATTATTGGTGTTTATGTTGTTATGGGGCACAACTTAAGAACAGACCAATCACCACTGAGAAGTCCAAATTTGAGAGACTTTATTAACCGGCCAGCTGACTGCCTCACACAATGCCCCAAAAAATGGCTACTGGGAGAACAGCCCCAACTGTAGAGTTGTAGGGGTTCTTGTACCAAAAATCACATCAATCATAAGTGTCCTGTTGCTATGATTCGAAATTACAACTAACATCATGAGATCATCAACAGAGGGGAAAGTGGATCAAAATGACCCTTACCTAGGTACAAACTAAAGAATGGTTTACTAACATCCACACAATCACTGTTCACATGGTACATTGTTTAGGAGCAATAGGAATCAAAAGAGAGCAATTTTTCTTTACATAGGAATTGTCATTCTGTATTGTTAAACATGTCACACTAAGTAACTGATGGGTACAGAGGCGGGGTGTTCCCATGGGAGAAGTTTATTTCATACATAACATGGAGTGTCAGAGCAAAATGGAGTCTGTTTAGTCATTTCCCTTAGAGTCTGGCCTATAACATTCTCATGGAGCCAGATTTGTCAGCCCATCACAATGTGTGTTTTATTGGTACATTATATGATACCTAATAATGGAACTTGTTCTTACGTATTTGTACATGTACACAATAGAACAATATAATTTGGCCAGTTTCCAAACTGGTGTATTATTATCTTATATATACATTTGTGTGTGTATGTGCGTGTAGTAGTGTGTTTATTTTGTGCAGCAAGTGGCTTTTAAATATGGGAAGATCCCTGCCCCCCTTTGGATGTGTCTTTTATAAAAAATGATGATTCCTTCCTCCCCACCCCCACCTCAAATTGATGTGCTGGGGATTGCATCCAGGCGTCACTCATGCTAGACAAGCTCTCTACCACTGAGCTTTATACCAGTCCATGATCGCTTCTTACAATGATTTAAAATAAAGGATGAGAAAAGAACTTAGGTTGTTTTTGGTGTAATGGTGAGAGTGGGGAGTGGAGATCTTAGGT
Source organism: Sciurus carolinensis (assembly GCF_902686445.1). NCBI lineage: Eukaryota > Metazoa > Chordata > Mammalia > Rodentia > Sciuridae > Sciurus > Sciurus carolinensis. The sequence continues at coordinate 37,287,177 of NC_062232.1, forward strand.
ACTGCTTTTCTGCTTGTTTAGAGACAAGAGTTGGGGAGCGGTCCAGTGTGTAGAAGTATATGAGGAAGAGCTAATTATGGAGATTTGTTTCTATCCTCCTGTTGTCCTGGGGATTGAACTCAGAGCCTTAAATATGCCAAGTAAATGCTGTACTACTGAGCCACATTACCAGTCCCATGGAGGTTCTCTTTTTTGATATGACTTGAGGTCTCTAGGTATGGCCCTCTTTGAATACCTTACTGCTCAGAAGCTCTGGAGCCATGTTGTTGTAATCTACCCTCAGCTGGTTAGTAGCTCTGTGATCTTGAACACAGAATTTACTTTCTTTATGCCTCAATTTTCCTATTAGAGTAGGGATAATAGACTTCATCATATAAGAATTGCCAGTTTTAAAGGAAATAAGTATATGTAAAGTTCTAGTGTGGAGCTTGGTGCATATCAAGAGTGTAAATATTAGCTAACAGTGCTTTAATGACCAAGTTGTCTAGTCTGAGTTCAGTAGTGAAGTTCTGTGAGAATATTTTACAATGGCATAGTTTTTAAATAGTTCATTGAAAAGAATGGGAAAGTGCTGGGATAGTTTTTCGAATGATGTGTGTTATCCATTAGCATTTAGTGTATCACATAATGTAGAGTAGAAGTTCAGAGATATTGAGAAGTCTGTAATTGAGACTTAATGTTTTTAATTTTTGCTATACTGCTGTGATGCAAAATATGTGTATTAATTGAAAACAGGAAAGAGTGGGATAGGATAGCACAACATGTGTAAGTTCCTTTATCTTCTTTCAAATGTTAGCTATGGGTTTCTGTTTTCTTCCCTTCATCCTTTTTGAATGTGTAAATGATTATTTCATAAGACTGTCCCTCCCCTCTCATTTTCATGAGTAAAGAGGGTCATACACTTATTTTTATCTCTTAAAGAATTGAAAAACTACATGTAAAAATGAAATTACACTCACATCTCTCATTCTGCAAGAAACTCGAACTCAAAGTGGATCAAAGACTTAGGCACTAGAACAGAGATCCTGTGCCTCATAGAAGAAAAAGTAGGCCCAAATCTTCATCATGTTGGCCTAGGATCTAGGATTTAACTTCCTTAACAAGACTCGTAAAGCACAAGAAGTAAAATCAAGAATCATTAAATGGGATGAATTCAAACTAAAAAGCTTTTTCTCACCAAAAGAAACAATCAAGAATGTGAAGAGAGAGCCTGCAGAATGGGGGAAAAATCTTTACCACCTGCACCTAAGATAAAGCATTAGTTTCCAGGATATATAAAGAACTCAAAAAACTTAACACCAAAAAAAAAAAAAACAAAAAAAACAAAAAACCCAAAAAAACCCAGAAAAGCAAATAACCCAATCAATAAATGGGCTAAGGAACTGAACAAACACTTCACAGAAGAAGAAATACAATTGTTCAACAAATATAAGAAAAAATGTTTCGCATCTTTAGCAGTTAGATAAATGCAAATCAAAAAACTACTCTAAGATTTCACCTCACCCAATCAGGATGGCAGTTATCAAAAATACAAACAACAAATGTTGGCAAGGATGTGGGGAAAAAGGTACACTCATACATTGCTGCTGGGATTGCAAATTGGTGCAGCCACTCTGGAGAGCAGTATGGACATCCTTAGAAAACTTGGAATGGAACCACCATTTGACCCAGTGTCCTACTCCTCAGTTTATACCCAAAGGTCTTAAAATCAGCATAGTTCAGTGATGCAGCCTCATCAATGTTTATAGCAGCTCAGTTCACAATAACTAAACTATGGAACCAACCTAAGTGCCCTTCAACAGATGAATGGATAAAGAAAATGTGATATATAATCACACATAATAGAATTCAGCCTTAAAGAAGAATGAAATTATGGCATTTATGGGCAGATGAATGGAGCTGGAGAATATCTGAAACAGAGCCTTTTTTCCTTATATCCCATTGGACAGAATTTGATCACCAGGCCATAACTACAGAAATTATTGCAAATCTGCCTTTTCTTTGTAAACATGTGTCTAATTAGGTTTAGGGGTTCTATTAATAAAGAAGAGAAAGGATACCTGAGACATCTAGAATCTGAAGCAAGTTACAAAACAGTGTTTATGTAAATTGTAAATATTGACAATAATGTGATCCTGAACACCGTAGGCAATTTTTAATATTTGTTAATTCTGGGAAAGGGAACTTAATGTCTGAGGCCAGGACTTGGAGAGAGAATTTTCAATAGAGACACCTTTTTGAATTGATGATGTGTAAATTCACTTATCAAAATAATAAATGAAATTTTAAAAAATCTAAAGGTGAGGTCTGATATATAAGTTCAGGAATAACTATATCATTAAGAATCAATCATGCTTAAGATTGTCATTTTAAGTAAGTTCTCATTAAAAAAAGAATGTTGAAATTAAACAAAATGACAAAGAAGTTGGTTCTTTGAAAAAATAAATAAAATTGGTAAACCCTTAGCCACACTAATGGAGAGAAAGAGAGAAAACTCAAATCACTAAAATTTGGGATGAAAAAGGAAACATCATAATGGCCACTCCTGAAATACAGATGATAATCAACCTATTTTGAAAATTTGTACTCTAAGAGAAAATCTTGAAGACATGGACAGACTTCTAGAGACATTGGACCTACCCAAATTGAAACAGGAGAACATAGAAAATTTAAGTAGGTTTTTTTGTGTGCGTGTTGGCGGGGTGAGGAGGGTACTGGGGATTGAACTCCAACCTTCTTTTTTGTATTTTATTTGGAAACAGGGTCTCCTTGAATTGCTTAGCACCTTGTTTTTGCTGAGACTGGCTTTGAACTCACAAACTTTCTACCTCAGCCTCAGCCTCAGCTGGGATTACAGGTGTGTGCCCCCGCCCCAGCTAAGCAGAACAGTTTCAAGCAATGAAATATAAGTTGCCAGCAGAAGCCTACCAACTAAGAAAAGCCCAGGACCAGATGGATTCTCAGGTGAATTCTACCAGACTGTCAGTGAAGAATTTGCAATATTCAAATTATTCCACGAAATATAAAAGGAGGGAACCCTTCCAAGCTCATTCTAGAAGTAAGTATCACCCTGATACCAAAACCAGACAAAGACACATCAAGGAAAGAAAACTTCAGACCAATATCCGTGATGAACATAGATGAAAAAATTCTTAATTCTGAAATGAAATCGTATACAAAACACATTAAAAATATAGTGCATCATGATCAAGTGGGGTTCATTCCGGGTATGCAAAGTTGGTTCAACATAAGGAAATCAATAAATGTAATTCATTGCATCAATAGATTTAAAGACAAGAAGCATATGATTATCTCAATAGATGCAGAAAAAGCCCTTGGCAAAATACAGCATACATTCAGGTTCAAAACACTAGAAAAACTAGGGATAGTAGGAACATACCTCAACATTGTAAAAGCTATAAATGCTAAACCCAATGCCAACATCATTCTAAATGGAGAAAAATTGGAAGCATTCCCTTTAAAAACTGAAACAAGACAGGTAAGCCCTCTTTCTCACTTCTATGCAACATCGTCCTTGAAACTCTAGCCAGAGCAATTAGACAGACCAAAGAAAGGGATATGAATAGGAAGAGAAGAGCTCAAACTATCGCTATTTGCCCATGACGTGATTCTATACTTAAAAGACCCAAGAAAACACCATAAAACTTCTATAACTCATAAATGTATTAGCAAAGTAGCAGGATATAAAATTAACATCCATAAATCAATTGCTTTCCTATACATTAGTGATGAACCAACTGAAAGAGAAATTAGGGAAACAACCCCATTCACAATAGCCTTAAAAAAAAAAAAGGGGGAATCAAAAGAGGTTGAAAGTTCTCTACAATCAAAATTACAGAACAGTAAAGAAAGCAATTGAAGAAGACCTTAGAAAATGGAAGGATCGCCCATGTTCTTGTATGGGCAGAATTAACATTGTCAAAATGGTGATACTTCCAAAAGCACTATACAGATTTAATGCAATTCTTATTAAAATCGCAATGACTTTCTTCATAGAAGTAGAAAAAGCAGTCACAAAATTCATTTGGAAAAATAAGAGACTCAAAGTAGCCAAATCAATCCTTAACACGTACTGTGAAGCAGTTGGTATCACAATACCAGACATTAAATTACACTACAGAGCCATAGTAACAAAAACTGCATGGTATTGGCACCAAAACAGACATGTAGACCAGTGGTATAGAATAGAAGACAAAGAGACAAACCCACATAAATACAGTTATCTCATCCTAGACAATGTATGCCAAAAACATACATTGGAGAAAAAATGGCCTCTTCAACAAATGGTGCTAGGGAAAACTGGAAATCCATATGTAGCAAAATGAAATTAAACACCTCTCACCCTGTGTAAAACTCAACTCAAAGTGGTCTGTGGCATTAGACCACAGACCCTGTGCCTAATAGAAGAAAAGGTAGGCCCAAATCTACATCATGTTGGTTTAGGAAACAACTTCCTTAACAAGACTCCTAAAGCACAAGAAGTAAAATCAAGAATCAACAAATGGGCTGGAATCGAACTAAAAAGCTTCTTCACAGTAAAGGAAACAATCAAGAATGTAAAGAGAGAGCCTACAGAATGGGAGACAATCTCTGCCACCTGGACCTCAGATAGAGCATTAATCTCCAGGCTATATAAAGAACTCAGAAAAACAAATGACCCATTCAGTAAATGGGCAAAGGAACTTCACAGAAGAAATACAGTCGATCAACAAATGTGTGAAAAAATGTTCAACACCTCTAGCAATTAGAGAAATGCCAACTAAAAGTACCCTGAGATTCCACCTCACTCCAGTCAGAGTGCCAGTTATCAAGAATACAAGTAACAGTAAATGTTGGCAAGGATGTGGGAAGAAAGGTACTCTCATACATTGCTGGTGGGACTGCAAATTGGTGCAGCCACTCTGGAGAGCAGTATGGAGATTCCTTTTGAAAACTTGGAACCACCATTTGACCCAGCTATCATCCTACTCCTTGGTTTATACCTAAAGGACTTAAAATCAACATACTACAGTGATGTGGCACATCAATGTTTATAGAAGCTATGGAATCAACCCAAGTGTCCTACAACAGATGAATGGATAAAGAAAATCTGGTACATTTACATAATGGAATACTACTGAGCCCTAAAGAAGAATGAAATTATATCATTTGCTGGTAAATGGTGGAACTGTAGACTGTTATGCTAAGTGAAATAAGCCAATCCCAGAGAACCAAAGGTGAATGTTTTCTCTGATAGGTGGATGCTAAATCACAGTTGGAGAGGGGGTGGGTACGGAAGATTAGATATACTTTGAATGAGACAAACGGGAATGTAGGGAATGGAGTGGGACTGGGAATAGGAGAGATAGTAGAATGAATCAAATGTTACTTTTCTATGTGTATATACGAATACATGACCAATGTAATTCCACAGCATGTGCAACCAGAAGAATGTATAATATTCCTTATATGTATATTTTGTCAAAATACATTCTATTGTCATGTAAAGAGGAGTTAGAAAGGCATTTAAGTTAGAAAAAAGGAGAAAAAAAATGATGTGGAGGAAAATAAAAATTTCATAAAGGAATCGCCTTGCTTTCACTTGTAATGTCTGGCAGCCGAGTAAATGTTCACGATTGAGTAGGTGCTCATTGATTAGTATCTAGCGTAATACTAAGTAATATATACATAACATAAAACTTACCATCTTAACCATTTTAATTGTGTAGTTCACTGTTGTTAAATACATTCACATTGTTATGCTGCCAGTATCCAAAACGCTTTTCATCTTGCAAAACTGAAACTCTATACCTATTACATATTAAGATGCTTGTAATATTTATCCCCTTTAACACCTTTAACATAAGATGGGGTTGTTCCTTTTCCCCTAAATTAGGTTTAGCACCCCAAATCTGAAAATCTAAAATTCAAAATGTTCCAAAACCCTAAATTTTTTGAGCACTCACAGGTTATTTCATGTAGAAAATTCTGTATCTGACCTCCTGTGAAAGGTAGCCAAAATGAAGGTGCATTAAAATAATTGTATAAGATCACCTTCAGTCTTGTGTATAAGGTATACATGAAGCAAATAAATTTTGTGTTATATTTGGGTACCATCCCTAAGATTATGTATATGTAGACATTTTAGAGTTTGAAAATATCTGAAATTGGAAATATTTTGGTCCCAAGAATTTTGGATAAGGACTGCTCAACCTATAGTAGTATTGAAATTATGTATTGCCTGGTCTTTTATTGAGAAACTTGTAAATTTTAAAAACCATGATTCTTAGATAATTCTTCTTAAAACTTTATATTTTATTTTTTCTTGTATGATTCTTAATAAGTTGTTAGAATCATAGAAGCTCAAAAATAGAGCTTAGTATTATATCCAAAGTAAGAAGTCTTATTTCTTTCTCTCACTCAAATAGCTTAGTACTTTGTACTTCAGTTCTTTGTATAGATATGAGCCAAAGATGGTCCATTTAATTTCAGGCATGTTTTAAGTTTTCTTCCTTTCTAATTGAACTCAGTTATGCTTTTTTTTTTTTTTTTTTTGTACCCGGGAGTGAACCCAGGGGTGCTTAACCAGAGTCACATCCATGGCCCTTTTTATTTTTAATTTTGACACAGGGTCTCACTAAATTGCGGAGACTGGCTTTGAATTCACGATCCCCCTGTCTTAGCCTCCAGAGCTGTTGGAATTACAGACTTGTACTAGTGTGCCCGGATATGCTTGCTTTTAAGTCAATACCCAATCAGTAATCTGATACTTGGAGCTACCCAAAATGTAATTAATCTTCTCTCCTAAGTGATAGCTTTTTAAATATTTGAGTATAACACCCCTGATGATTCTCCTCAGTTAAAAGAAAAAAATAAATATTTTTTTGTCACTGGAATTGAACCAAGTACATGGTAAGCATGTGATCTACCACTGAGCTATATATACACATAACCCCCAGACAGTTTTAACGTGACAGATTATTTCCACATCCTTCAACAAATTGTAGCCCTCTCTGTTATCACCTGATAAAATATAATACTGAGAACTGAGGATAATGTTAGCCATCTGATCATATTAGACTTTGGTGAACTGATTGTTGTTGATCTGTATAATATACTTTATTAATTTGTGCCATGAATACTTTTTAGTAGGCATATTTCATGGGCGACACATTGATTTGTAATCTGCTTAAATCCCTTAATCTGCTTTAAGGTCTACTGGCTACTAAACCATCTTGCATGTGGCTTTTAGACATGATAAGCAGATTTGCTTGTTTCTTTTTTTTCAACCTAAATTTTTCTGTTCATTTAAAATCATTGGGGTATTTAAATCTACATTTTAATTTTTTCTATTTATGTGTCACCCAGCTATTTCAGTTAACCTTCTAATTGAGGAAAAAAAAAAAAAAAAACCCTGTGCTTAAAAATTCTAAAATACTAACAGTACATTAATTTAGTTGGGCACTGACTGTATTCATCATATAATATTTAATACTTAACATTTTAAAAATAATTTAGTTATATGTGTCCATGGCAAGGATTAGCTTGAGGGGTAATGATAATGATAGCTATAAACTGTTATTGTTTTAGGATAACTGAATTTTCAAATAATAAAGCAGAGCCAGGTGTGTAGGTGCATGCCTGTAATCCAAGCTACTCAAAATAAAAAGGGCTGGGAATGTAGCTCAATGGTAAAGCACCCCTGGATTCACTCCCCAGTACTAGGGGAGCCAATTGGGAGGGGAGCAAAGGAGATGCCAAACACAAATTACAGTGAGTGTTGTAGAAAATCGTGCTAAGATGGGAGGAAGATATCCAAGCTTTTACTTAACTGGGAGAATCTCTGTTTACTCTCCTGTGCTCTTAATATTTAATGATAAACTTTATTTTCCTCCTAAATGTGTTTTTATGGTAGATGGTGAAGATTATAGATTGTGTAACCTACTGGCTGTAAATAGTTACAGGATATAATAGTGATTTTGGTGGAGGGTATTGCTCAATCCCATTAGAAGATATTATGAGTTTTGTAGGCTTTTCATTTATAAACTTAAGAAATTTGCCTTCCTAATACTTAATAAATTGATTGACTGTTCAGTTGTTTTCAGCCTTAAAAATATCTGTATCTGCACTGTCCAAAATTGTCACTATTAGCAATATGTTTGTTTTAATGTAAATAAGTATTCAATGAAACATTTAAAAAATTCAGTTGTTTATTGTACTAGCCATGTTTTACCTGCTCAAGAGCCACACATTTCCACTGGCTATCACAGTGAACCGCACAGATTATAGACTATTCTGTTATCATTGCAGAAAATGCTTAGTTAAATATTGATCTAGTTAGAGATGATTTTCATTCAAATATCCTACTATCCTTACACTGAAGGTATAGGATGAATCCTAGGGGAAACATAACAATTCTTTAATGATTGTTACATAAAGAGAAATGATACAGGTTAGTAAAAAAATCTAGGAAAGAGATTAGCAAAATAAAGTTTTCACATGTGCCCACTGTAGCATTTCTATTTTTAACATTTATTTTATAATCTAGTCATTTTTCTGTCCAGTTATGTACAAGCACACACTGTATATGGGGATGGTTTTACTTGTGCATATGCAAAATAAAAAGTACAAGCCAGAAGGAGGGTTTCTTTGTGTTACCCAGGCTCTTCCCAAACTCCAGTACTCAGGTAGTACTCCTACCTCAGTCTTCCAAGTAGCTGGGGCTACAAGGGTGTGCCACCACATCTTGCTTAAAAGTAACCCTTCTAATAGGAAATATTTTTGGTTTATGGTGATACCAAAAGCTTGGTTTGGTCATCAGTGCCGATACAGTAACAAGGAAAAGGTTTGAGAAAAATGAAAAAGAAATTTTAGTGCTTTGCCTAGTAGAGGAGAAACACAGCGGACTCCTGTCCCAGATGTTGTGATTCTAACTGCCAGTGGGGAACAGTAGGCTTTCAAAGAGGGGATACAAAGGTTACACTACAGCTGTGCCCTGTCAAGAGTCATAATTCATTTATGGCCTTGAGAGAGAGCTGATTTTTAGATCTGCACGTGCCCTGAAATCTGGAGTCCTTCATTCCTTTGGTCCATGAACCCAAGGACAGATAACTTGGCCTATGATAGGATAGATAACTTGGCCTCAGACAGGAAGGAGGTTATATGATTTCTTCATGGTAAGGGAAGGAGAGAGGGAGAAGGAGGAAAAAGAAGATGTGAGTTTTAAAGTAAGCTGCAGTGGTGGAGCAGCAGCAAGGGTTATATTCAAACCATGAAGTGGACCCCTGTTACAATAGGTGTTTACCAGCACTTTTTCTAAATCTAATTCTGTATCATCTATGTTTACCATTAGCCTTTCGAATAAAAAAATTTTTATGAGTATTAGAAACTTATTATTTTTTCCTTTGAATGCTCATTAAAAATTATATTAGGATTTGACTGTATCTGATATAAAAATTACCTTAAATGTGTCAAATACATTTATGAAATTTTACTATGAAATTGTAACAAAGTGCTTAGAAATTTTATCCTGCCTTTTTACTCATTTTCATCTTGTTTGTTATTTAGCTTTGTCAGTATCATCTTTGAACATCAATGTCAATTTAGTAGGTATATAGTGGCTTTGTGGTGAAATTGTTAAGAATTTGTTAATCTAACCAGAGTGTATGGGTAGGTGAATTTAAAATCCACCCATTCTCATTTTTACCTGCTTTTAAATGTTTTACAATGTTTAGAGATGTGTATGGTATTAATAATTTCAAACGTGTTCCTTTGTTTTTAGAGAAAGGGAAGATAGGCAACAGATAACCATAGTAGTGGTATGGCATTAAGGGTGGTAGGAAGAAGTAAAGGATGTTGGCATCTTTTTTGCTTAGACCATTAAAGAAAATTTCATTGAGATTTTATTTATTTTATTTTATTTTATTTATTTTTTTAGAGAAAATGGAAAGAGTTTCATTGCTTTGCTAGCAAAGGAGAAACACAGGGGACTCCTGTCCCAGAGGCTGTGATTCTCGTGATTTTTATCTTGAATACTTTTCACCATGAAAACACATTTGCTTATAAATTTAATGTTAATCAGCTCTAAGAAGTTGTCAGAGTAGGAACAGTTTCTAAATATTTTAAAAAGAGTTTAAAAAAAAAGACAACTATTTTAAGGAATCTTATTTACAATGTCATTATTAGCTTTAGAAAGTCATTTTGTTTAACATAAAATTAGGAATTGTCATTCTGTGGCCCAGTTTTATAACTTTCTCTCATGTTATAAAGCTCTGTAATAAATTGCATTTTTGTGCTCTAGCCATCTGCCAGATAAGAATCATATATGCCTTATATAAAAAAGATCTTGTAATTCCTTGCTTCCAAATTATAATGATTTCTGAGACATCATTGTAGCACTCAGACTCTTAATTAATAGAGAAGGAGAATGATTAGTTTTTGGTGATTGTGATTTGGTATGTATGTACATTGAGATAGCTAAGGGTGGAATGGGAACTGAAGACAGATCTTTTAGAAATCTTAGGCTTTAAGCATGAGAAGAGCAGCCCAAATTCATCTTGTGTAGGATGGGTTCTCCAAACTTGTTTGGGTAAGTTGTAGGATATACATTTTGAAACTGTTCATAAAAGGATCCATATTTCATAGGTGAGGAAAAACAAAGATCTTCTAAGTTAGGTAATCATCTCAAGAAAACTCTGAAAATGGTGGTAAAATAAAATTTTTTTTTAAATGGAAACTATGAGTTCCTCTCTTTGTGTGCACCAAACTTAGAAGTGTATCTAGAGATTTGAGAAATCACACTATTTATTACTTTAGTGATGCCAGGACATGCACAACAGAGCAAGCAACATTGATGGAGTATGTAGTTGTTAGCAGGGAAATTTTGATAAGGTATATTGGGCAGCTTGAAAGAGTCAGTAGTAAAGTGTCCCAGGTTCAGTCCCAGCACATAATAAAAACAAAAAACCAGAATTGAGAGAGAGACACTCCCCAGTGTCTGTAGCAAATACATTTGGAGTTTGTAGTTAGGCTATAGAACTCTTTTCTGTGTCATGCATTTTTCTCCTGTAGTCTCCTGGATTATTATTATTATTATTTTTTTTTAAAGGAGTGGGGTGTGTGTGTGGGGGGGTGAAGAATTGATGTCCTTAAGATAACGTTTTTTTCTTTGGAAAAGCAAAAGCCAGAGTGAGTGTATAAGCATGAATTGGAGTTAAGATTAGGAATGGAGTTAGAGGTGGTATGTTTGAAGTATATCACAAGGAGAAGATAAACAAAAGGTTGTCTTTGGTAACTTAAATCTGGTAGGTTCTGGCAAAAAAACCAGTTCAGTATAAATGGCTCAGTATAAATTCTATTTTTATTACTCTGGAGATTCTGTAAATTCTCACATAATTCAATATATTTCTTCCTGCCTGTGAGAAAGATGGATAATATTTATATTTGAGGATAGGTTTGTTATGTCAACAGGGACCATAATAATAATTTAGATTTTTCAATTTATGAATAAAGCCATCAAAGTGTTCCTTCATTATTTTACTTGGCCAGTATTGTTTGCATTTTAAAGATGGAATGATCACTTAGACCTTAACTAGTGGGTCTTTTAATAAATACTTAGTAAAGGAAGCTATTCTTTCTAAAGAATACTGTAATGAATATGTCTGAAAAAGAAGTGAAATATATAGATTTCTTAGGTGATTGAATGGAAAATATATGCATTATCACAGGAAGGATATGCATTTTGGGATTTTATCTTTTTCTTAAATATTTGTATTTTTTATTTCTAGGCTGTTCGCTGCTACGAATCTCTAATCTTAAAAGCTGAAGGAAAAGTGGAGTCTGATTTCTTTTGTCAATTAGGTCACTTCAACCTCTTATTGGAAGATTATCCAAAAGGTAATTTTTTTCCTTGTTAATTTCTATTTGATTAATATGTTTAAAGTAATTATAATTATACCCTATGGAAGGGTACTACCATTTTTACTTCTAAGAAATTGTAAGCTCATGAACATTATAAACAGAAAGAAAAGTGGAGTAGATGAAAAATGTTTAACTCTGTGTAAGTCATCAGTGAGTTGTCCATTCAGTAAAACTTACATATGCAAAGTCATTTTGGTCTGCCTTGTTAAAAATTCTTCCCTTTAAAGACTCTGCCATAGTAGAAAGTGAGCCATTTTTCTCATTGGAGGAGGTCTGAGAAGTTCCTTGTGAGGGGGACCTCAACTCAGGGGACAGTGGGGTCCTTAACAAACTTTGCAGAAATGAATTCAGGGATGTGTGTCAGTCAGAGGTGTATAACAGATTTACTTAGGAAAGCAGAGACACATTCAAGGAGACTGTGGAGTATCTTGAGTGAGAAACGCTTCTGGAGTAAAGCAAGGAATACACATTTAAGGAATAATGTGGCCATCTCAGGAGCAAGAGATAGCAACCCTTTGGCCTGGGCCATTAATATTTACAGAGGGACAATAGCTAGGGGCTGGAATAGAGGTGGAGTCAGGGCCAAGTTAGGTGATTTTGTGCTTGTTTTTCTAATGCTTACCCTCTGTCAACTCCTATCATGTTACTTTTTGCAGACAAGGAAGCAGGCCAAATGCACAGGCTGGGTTGCTGATGAGTTGTTTGTTCTGCATTTTAGGGTGCATGAGATTTTCTTGCATTCCACTGATTTCTGGGCACTTTGTTTTGAGACTCTGTGTACCTTCCGTTTCCTGTATCCTCAAATTCTTATCTCAGTTTGATACAGGTATTTGTACATTGGTGGGTACTTTGGCAAAGTAATACATACTGGGCCTTTTTCTTTATCTTGGCTATAAAACCTGTCCACATTAGTTTGAAAATATTCGAATGAAAATCTGATCTGTAGTCATGGTGTTGTAAGGTAAATAACACAGATATTGATCACATTTGAGCTGGAGCCTTGGATAAAACCAGTTCTTTATTCATTGGAAAATTTTTCCTGGCTCAGTGGTAGAGTGCTTGCCAAGTATGTGTGAGGCACTGGGTTCAGTTCTCAGCACCACATATAAGTAAATGAATAAAATAAGGGTCTATCAACATCAAAAAAAAAAAAAAAAAAAAAAAAAGAAAGAAAAGAAGATTTTTCCTTTAAGAAATGAGTGAAATGACTGAAAAATAATTGGTCCTTAAAGATATGCCTTTTTTGTGGTACCAAGCTGCCCACTCATACCATTACTCACTTAGGAAGTTAATAGCACCTCCACATAACCCCTACCTCCATACCAAAGGATGAATTCACAGCAAAGGAAAACTTAATTTACAAGCAAGAACATTTTAAACTTTTAATAATAGTAAACATCTTGATGTGCAGTGGTTGTGTAATGCTTGTTTTTAGCAAGTACGTTCAGCAAGCAGAGCATATGATAGTTTCAGAGCTAGAGTGAAGGATTGTTGGTATTTCATGTTGATGTTTTATTATACCACTTGAAAATGCAGTTTTAGTCTGAAAGATGCATACTCTGTAATATTTTAAGTTAGGCTTATTTCCCAGTTTAGCTCTATTATTTACATCTTTAGATTATATAAATATCTTTGAGTTTGTCTTCTAATCTTCAAAAGCGAGGGAGATGATAGCTCAGGGGTTTGTGATTGTTATGTCATACTGGTTGGTACTAAAGAAAATGGCTTCATTTCAGCAGGATAGTAGGTATTAATAATTACTTAACATTTCATTAGATATTTTAACTTCAGTTAAAACTGGTAACTTAAAGGTAGCTATTATATACAACAAAAATATATAGAATACTGTGCAATCTATTTTTTTAATTGCTACACCTTTATGTATTTGAAGAGTGTACTAATTTGACAGCAGATAAACAGACTTGAAAATTAGATGTATGTTTGGGGCTGTATGTCCTTTCTCCTTAGTGGTCCTTAAGTAGTACATCTTTTAGCTTTAATACATTATTAGTTGATGGACTTAGCTATATTTTCCATCGTAAAAAGTTTGGCTGTGAAGATAATGAAGAATCCAAGGATATTTGGATTTGGGGGCGGGCAGTAAGGTAGAGTGTGGGGCATATGGCAGCTGGGCTATGTTGGCAAACTAGCTGATGGGATTGATGGGAGTAAATTGGGAGAAGATGGATAGCCTTAGGATCTAAGTACTTGAAAAGATGTGCTCCCTAGATCTATTTACTCTGTTGTATAGATGAACTGACCATTGAAAGGTAGGAAGGAGCTTGATTAGTTTATAATAAGAGGAAGAGGAAGGAGAGAATGGATATAGAGGTATACTTAGGTATTTCAGTATATTTTAATATTTCAAGCTGGTGGCTTCTGTTTACTAGATGTGAATTGTTACTTAGTTTTTTGAGTTTTCCCTGAGACTTTTTGGGCTACATTCCTTCCCTCTTAAAAAAAAAAAAAAAAAAAAAAAATCCTGTTAAAATGTGAACTAGTGAATTTTTCCTGTGTATTCTCTTCATCTTTCTAAAATTCTGAAACTAGAACCAGTTTCTAATAGCATACTTCCCTCTCCCACATACTCACCCACACTGAAACCATCTCCACTACCAATTTGTAGAGGCATTTATTGCCTTAGGCTTCTTCTTCCTTCTTTCTTTGGAACCTGTACAAGATAAGAGAACCACCAACCCCAGGCAATTAAATGTTTATTTTTAGACAACACATTATAAACCATAACTTTCTGGAAGTAAACATGAACCATACAATGAACATGTAATTCTGTGAGCAAACTGCTTAGGTATTCTTATATAGGGTACTTATGACTTTGTTATTTTGAAGACAGTTCTCCCAATTATATGTTCTGATTTGTTGTAAAATTTTTTGTATGAAATTTTCTGAGCACAGAGTTTGTCTGAGTTGAGTTCCTTGTAAAAAGCTGCTTCTACTTCTGCAATACTAAATGGTAGAACATGTTTGTGCACATTTTGGACTGTACTTTTTCTATGCTTATTTATTTTGATCTTGCCTGCTTCCTGTCTTATAGGAATTCCTAAAAATTTTTGGTCTACAGATGGCATACTTTGGTTATCATTACTATTATGAATTTATTCATTCAATTTTTTTTTTTTTCTGTTATTTCAGTTGAATTTGAAGCAGAAGGGAAAAAGACTGCAAAGTATTTTCTTAACCTTTCTGTCTGGGAATAGGCACAGGGAGTTAAAAAACATTTCTGTCACTTGATTTTGCTTCTAGGAATTTATTCTTAAAGAGTAATTGGATAGGAGATTCTGGGAAAATAGGGGCTCAGTGCAGTAGGCCTAATGCTTTAGGTTGGATTCTCTGGGAAGGAGTGTAGCCTGTAAGTAATATTTTATTAAGAACTTACCTTTAGGATCAACACCTGTGGAAGGTGGAGAACAGAACCAGGATTGGACAAAGGGAAAAA
This sequence comes from Sciurus carolinensis, assembly GCF_902686445.1. NCBI lineage: Eukaryota > Metazoa > Chordata > Mammalia > Rodentia > Sciuridae > Sciurus > Sciurus carolinensis. Next base: position 37,302,550 of record NC_062232.1, read on the forward strand.
TTAAGCTGTGACAGTCTTGGCCAACTCCATGGGGAGTTTTGGAGCCGTAGTGGCCCTTCAGAGCTGTCCCAAGTTGGGCCAAGATGGCCATACTCATATACTGCACTGATTTGATACTGTGAGCAAGCCAGCCTGGGAAGGAGTTTGACCTTGAACAGGGTAGTTCTCTGCAGCTGAGGCAGGTCTTGTAGGAACTCCTAGCTAGAAGCTGTCAGCGGGCAGGACTCCCAATAATCTCCCTTGAAATAGGATTTGAATGGTTCTTTGCAGTGTCTACCGTACCTCCTTTCTACTTTGATCTCCACAGCAAAACCTATTAACTTCTGCTGAACCAAACAACGAATGCAAACTGTCAGACTGCCTTAAACAATGGAGACAGTACCATAATTTCTCTTCTTCAGATTGGAAGACAACCTGAAGACAGAACCTGGGTTTGAAGGACAAGCATATATATATTCAGATCTTAGGAACAACTTAATTAATAGAAAATATGTGTAAACATATATGAATATGTGTGATAAATTATAGGGACAGAAAGCCACTGAGTTAAATTAGTTGCTTAGAAAATCAAGTAGTTAAGTACACAGAAGTAAATTATAAAAAGAACAATTGTTGTCATTTTTACATGAGAGATATTGAGGATTCCAGAAGGCAAAAAATTAGTTGCAAGAGTATAATAATGAATCATTCCTCATGTTAGTATGAGAACTTTGAGACCCTTAAAAATAATTTCTTCACATTTCATGTTAGGCTGAATGTTCCCCAATCATAAGTCTTTGAAGTTCTGGTCAGTGAATATGCTTATCTGTCACTTATGGGCAAAATAGGACTCGGGTGTTTCGTTCCTAATCAGGTAAACATGCTGGGAGTTACTAATGTGGGAGAAGTCTTAAGTCAGAGTTTGGTTTGAGCTTTGGGAGGCAAGCGCTCTACCAACTGAGCTATATCCCTATCCCTCTTTTGTTCTTTCTTGTGTCAAATGACAGTACTCTCTCCTGGGATATTTATAGTATAAAACAAAATGCATGTTCTTTAATGATGAGTTTGGTTTGTACAAAATTATCAGTGTTTTTGATCCATTCACTATAATCATTCTGAAACAGGTTTTAGGTATTTTCCCTAATTTTCTGTTAAGAACTTTAGAAAAATCTAGTTATGACATACTAAGAATGTTTTTCATGGATAGTTAACTGAAAGATTAGAAATTAGAACTGGGCTTAGGTTAAAGGGATTTAACTAGAGAGACTTCGGGGATAGTTATTTGTATAACCTTTAGAGTTTTTTTTTTTAATATATATATTTTTAGTTGTAGGTGGACACAATACCTTTATTTTATTTTTATGTGGTGCTGAGGATGGAACTCAGAGCCTTATGCATGCTATGCAAGTGGAGCCACAACCCCAGCCCTGCTTTAGAGCTTTAATGATTTTTTTTTTTTAATTAAGAAACAAAATATATTAGAATCTTAAAATTAAATCCCAGTCCTAATGGAGGTGAAGTATAATTATTGAGAAAATGTGTAAATGAGTGGAAAGATAAATGATCATGGAAGAAATGGCTCATTTATAATCTTTTGCTGCAATTTAGAGTATCACTTATCTGTGACTTTGAATTTGAGGGTTTGTATTTATTTCTTAGCTTACCGTGTTCTTGTATGGATGCCATGTTTCTCCCAACTGATAATCACTTGGGTTTCTTGTACCTCAGTTTGAGTTACTTTGAAAGGCATCTTACTATTTCGCTAAGGGCTCCCAAATTGTGAAAGGGAACTTTATGAAGTCAGGTGATATATATTATTAATCAGAATATTGAAAACACACCCTCCAAATTTGTTGAAATTCCATAGCATCATTAAAAGGACAGTCTCCAGGTTTGGTATGGTGGCTTCACAACAAGAGGCCTGGGCTTCTATTGATTAGGATGTTTTTAGACACGAATATCAAAGATCTCATTCTAGCCTACACAATAAGGAGATTCATTACCTCACACAATTGGAAGTTCGTAGGTTGGTTGTACTATAGATGCAATTTCAAGTCTAGAAGGATCCAGGTATTTTCTGTTTGTGGTCTTCTTTGAACTTGAAGGATAGATCCCCTGTGGTGATAGTTAGTGATATATGCTTCATGGAAAAAAGGTGAACATTATTCAAATGAAAAGTTACTTGTTCAGATATATAATGTTGTATTTGCATAATCTCTCTCCTCTACCCCCTATTTTGCTGTCTTGGGGATCCAACTCAGGGCCTTATACTTGCTAGGAAACACTGTTCCACTGAGCTATATCCCAGCCCAGTGCTTCCCTTTCTGAACATATTTAGAAAGTTCTTTGTGTGGTATTCGTATATGTGGTTGTTGACTAATAAATAATTTGGAAACATTGCATATAGTTTTAGAAAATGTTAATTTCCATTTTTGGTTCATGTTCAGTCTCGTATTTAATCAGGAGATAATATTTTATTTACCATTTTGTTGAAGAAGCAACTTGATCACAAGTGTGAATGTGTAGCATGTTGCAAAATTTCTTTCCTGGTTTCCAGCCCTTAATTCTTTTCTCCCTTTAAATTGAGCATGTAAGACTGTTAAAATTGACACCCACTTACCTGCTGTACTTGTTAAGAAATGGAATGGTAGTTGGTACCCTAGCCTGTGTTCTCTCTTGTTATACCCTCTTCCTTTCCTCCATTCATACAACCCATGTCTGACTATGCTGTTCAGTGTTCTCCTGGTTTTCTTTTTCTTTCCTACTTTATTTTTTCATTTTTAAAAGGCACAATAGTAAGATCCTTCAGTGAGATACTGTTTAATTTTGAAAAACTGAGCAGCAAGCACAAATGTAGGTATATTAGGAAAGGGCCTTATTGTTACAATTAGAGGAGGGTCTCAGCAGAGTAAAACTATAAACAAGAGAGTCTGTGATATTCTCACTATTGGTTTCTCAACAGTTTATAAGAACCCCTTTGGGGGAACACAGTGGGCTAGGGTATATATGGATCCTGGCAAAGATGCTACCCAGAATTAGTACATTTTATAAGACTAATAGGGACTGAATACTGGAAAATCAGTCAGGAATATGATCAGTGGGAGTAAGCAATTCAGAAGTAGAACACAGTGGAGCACTTAACACTTGAGAACCCAGCAGATCATCCATTTTATAGAAAAGTGAAGGGAAAACATAGGATCTTAATCAGAACATGAACAAGAAAAGCCAAACCCAGAGAATAATTTGGTCCAGGTTGATCCAGATACTCAGTTCTCAGGCTAAGAGGAGGTTAGAAGGGGGCCAGGTGTGGTGGTACACACCTGTAGTCCCAAATCCCAGCCCCATCCTTTTATTATTATTTTTTAGTTGTAGATGGACACAATACCTTTAATTATTTTTTTATTTTTATGTGATTCTGAGGATCAAATACCCAGTGCCTCACACATGCCAGGCAAACACTCTATCACTGAGCCACTACTGTAGCCCCCCAGTCCTGTCTCTAGTACAGTTTCTCTGATTTTTGTTTGTATCCTGTTTGTTTATTTTTGAGGGGGAGGTTTCTTTATTCTTTATTCTTCTACTTACTGAATTATTCATTTCTCCTTTCATACTTTGTTCTCTGAATTGTTTTATTTTTCTAGAGCATCCTATTTGGTCTCCTCTCCCCTTGAAGGCAATATTTTTCCTTATCTAAGATGAAGACTGGTACTTTTTTGAAGTAATTTTTCCCTTGCATAGTCTTCCTTTTTTACTATTTTATCTTTTTGGTTACTTTTATTGTATTTGTGTTAGTCTCTTATTGGTTAGAGGCTTCCTTTAGATGTCTGGCAGTTCTTAGCCTTCCACATTTTAAGATTGTAAAACCTGAGAACTAGAAACATTTAAGCATGTGGGTGGAACTTTTTGAATATGATCTACCTAGATTTTTGTTGGAGAATCTATATCTTTTTTGATCAGATTGCTTCAGATATGTCAAGGATTGTGTAAGGTAGGTGAGAGAGCTGACTGCTTCTCAATTTTTACCCTAGTCCTCCTTGAATTTTAAACCAAAAGTTTAAAAAAATCCTTCTATAGCTGATCATCAGAAAATAATATTCCAAGTTTGAAGCCAGCCTGAGCAACATAGAGAGTCCCTGTCTCAAAATAAAATGATTTTTTAAAAACAGGCAGGGGATGTATCTCTAGTGGTAGAGCTCCCCTGGATTCAATCCCTAGTAACACCTCCCCTTACCCTCACCACCACCACCACCAACAACAACAACAAAAAAAAAGGAAATTTTACTTTATTACTTATATATAAGCAATTGAGTGTTAGTTACTGTACTAATTCCCCCACTGATTGGAAATCTACTGCCTGTCCCCAATTCTGGCTTCAATACCACCTATATTCTTTGCTAATTCTTACATATACCCCAAGTCTTGTTTTGAGATTTCAGTTTTGTTCCTATTCTAATTAATTTATAATAGTGCCAGTATCTGATAGAGCAAGTTTTCATTACTTAACATGTTTGTCTTAACTATCTTTCCTTCCCTATTTAATTTTATGAAAGTATTTCAGGTAATATACAGTTTGCTTCTATTGTACATATGTCTATTAATTTATCTATAAAACTTCCTGGTGTACTAGAATGTATCTAGAATGCTGCTGCTTTTGCCCTAATTCTGTAGCCCTTTTTACTGCCTTGGTCTTTAGAGTACTGCTTAGTACTAGCTGTACTTGGAGGATCAAATGGGGATCTTTTAAATGTATAAATTTTTAGCTTCTACGAGATAATGACTTAATTGGGATGGGTTGAGATGTGCTCATCAGTTTCTTTTTTTAAAAAGGGCGTTTTCTACCAATAATAATGTACATGTGTAACTTTTAGTTTTCATTTTTACCCTCACTTCATTGAATTTTTAGGTTGATAGGAGCTACTTTTAAGTTTTTCAGAGCCTTTTATGCCTCGAGATAGATTTAGGAGTATAGGTTGACCTATTTTGAAGTAGAGTTGGAGTAAGGTAATGGGGTATTGGTTTGTTGATGGAATGAAAGGAAGCGTCAAAAAAGAAATAATTCCTTTGTTTTTTGGTTTGATCCTAGTCATTCTTGGCAGTTGGGTTCCTTGTGAGAATAAATAATCTATTATATTCTGGAATAGCCTTGGGAAAGCATAATCCTCTGTTAGTTTTGGTTTCTGAGGAAGGTCAAGTTCATCCAAGGGGTTAGCCTAAATTATGTTCAGTCGTAGGTCTAAGATTTGATAATGGTTTATGTCCTTGAAGTCTGACTAAGGAAGCTCCAGAGTTTTAAATTGCTGTTTTTTTAGAATATCACTATCTGCATGGAGGTGGGTATGGTGGGAGACTTTTTAGAATGTTGCTTTAAAAATATATTATTGATTTTGAAATGAAACATAATCATGACTCATAATTATTTCCCTTCTTTCAGCATTATCTGCATACCAGAGGTACTACAGTTTACAATCTGACTACTGGAAGGTTAGTACACATTTGCATGCCTATTGGTTTTGTTAGCAGATTATTGCCAGTTATACTAAAAATGAATTGGAAACCCCCCCCCCCCCTTTTAATTGCTTGAAAATATTCTAGAGGAAAGAGCCTGGAAAAAGGAAAACGAGTATTTTGTTTATGCTGTCTTATTTGAACCACCTTGTATTTTATTAAAACATTTAGATTCCTCTGACATGTTTTACTTGCCAAAGATGATACTAAGTGAGAAAAGTTAGACTCACGCATAATCAACCAACCAACCAACCAACAGTAACAAAATGATTCTTTTGTTTTCTTGTCTTAAATTGGTACCTAGGAATAAAAAAAGACTGCAGATAGGTTTATAAGTCTAAACCAGGAAGGTGTAATGAGAAAGTTATGGAATCTTTCTTGGTATAGTCTGTCTATATTTGGAGCTCTGAGGAGGGCAGAATGTGACTATTTTAAAAAGACCTACCCAAATGAAAAACTGAATAATGACGAGTCATTTCACTTTCATATCTTAGTTTAAGTAATCTTTCAGATCATGTTTACTATTAAATATAAGTTTATTGACCACTGGAGCTCTTTATCTGAATTCACATTTCAGATTTTTTTATGGACTTTACTTTTCTATTGTGTAGTTTATTTTTTTGATTTGTAGAAGTTTTAGATGTAGGTACTCATTCTAGACAAGACTTACTCTGTTTGGGAAAGCCCTTCAGTAATTAGTTTGTTCAGAGAGGCTATGTAGAAGTTTTAGAAATATATTCGGTAATTTTTTGTGTGTGTTCATGTATGGTGCTGGGAATTGAACCTAGGACCTCACACATGTTATGCAAGCTCACTACTATAGAGCTCTGTCCCCAGAGGTAGATTTATTTTTAAAAAGTGTATTGAAAATAATCTTCTGTAGTCTGCATCTTTTTTTTAATTTTTATTTTTTTTGTGATGCTAGGGATTATTTTCTTAAAGCTTTATGAAGTATAATTTACATACTATAAAATGCAACCATCTTAGCTATGTAAATCAGCAATTTTTTAGCAAATCCTCAGAGTTGTTCATCTATCATCACAATCTTAATTTTACATGTCTGTCTCTCCAGAATGAAACCTCATGCCCACCTTAGCCCCAGACAACCACTCATCTGTTTTCTGTCTTTAGATATTTGTCTTTCCTGGACATTTCATGTAAACGGAATCATATGTGGTTTTTTGTGACTGGCTTCTTTCCTTAGTACATGTTTTCCTATTTCATCAATGTTTATATTTTATTCTTTCTTATGTCTTACTAATATTCCATTTTATGGATATACCATATTTACATATTTTATCTATCCATTTATTAATTAATGGGTATTTGGGTTGGTTTTTTTGGTTACCAGGGATTGAACCCAGGGGTGGTTTACCACTGAGCCATATCCTCCACCCCTTTTTACTTTTTTATTTAGAGACAGAGTCTCGCTGAGTTGCTTAGGACCTCACTGAGTTGTCTAGGCTGGCTTTGAACTTGTGATCCTTCTAACTCAGCCTCCCTAGCTGCTGGATTTGGGTTGGTTTTTACAGTTTAATTATTGTGAATACTGCTGTGAACATTTGTGTACACATTTTTGTGTGGAAATAATGTTTTTAGTTCTCTTGGATAGGTAGGAGTGGAATTATTGGGACATTGGGTAAATCATTGTTTAACATTTTGAGAAACTGCCAGAACTTTTCCCAGTGTGACTGAACAACTTTATATCCCTGCCTGCAACATATGAAGGTTCCTCTTTTTTTCATATCTTGTTCAACACTTGTAGCATCGTATGGTTTTTATCTGCATTTTTATACTGACTAATGATGTTGGTCATGAACATATTAGCTACTTATAGGTCACCTTTGGCAAAATATGCATTCAAATTCTTTGCCCATTTTTAAGTTGGACTTTTAAATTTTTTGAGTTATATGACTTCTTTATATGTTCTGGATATAATTCATATTTTAGATATACAATTTGCAAATTTTTCTTAAAGTTTGTGACTTTTCTTCACTTTCTTGTGAAAGGAAATAAATCAGTATGTTTTGAAGTACAAAAGTTTTTAATTTTGACGAAATTCAGCTTACCATCCTTTGCTTGCACTTTGGTGTGGAGTTAGGCAAATCTAATTCAGAGTCACTAAGATTTATTCCACGGTTTGTTTAGTTATTTGCTTCTGCAGAGAGAGTGTCCTAGTAAGTAATCTTTTAACAGTATCTTTCCATATTTTTGTAAGTCATTCTTTATAGATTCATTTAAAAGTGGGATTGTTGAGTTTGAGTGTATTTGCTTTCTGGGAACTGAAGCATTTTGTATTCCTTTCAATAATGTGTGAGTGCTTGTTTTTAAGTCTATGTCAGCAGACTTTTTTTTGCCAGTCTGATAGGTGAGAAATGTTATCTTAGTACAATTTTAATTAGCAGTTTTATTGTTAGTAAAGTTGAGTATATGTTAAAGTTTAAAGTTTGTTAAATGTCTCCTTTTTGAAATACATGTTCATGTCTCTTGCCCATCTTTCTACTGGGCCATTGTTTTCTTTCTCCGTTTTATATAGTCATATTTATGTATTAGGTAGGTATATTTATCCTTTATCTGTGATATAAGTTGTTGGTATTACCTAGTCAGTGATCTGTTGTTTTGCTTGTTATTATGTTTGTGTTTTTGCCCATGTAGAAGTTTTTTATTCTGTATAGTCACATTCACCAGTCTTTTATCCTACACCTACATTTTGAATCAGAAGACAGGTCCTCATTTCTAGGTGTTGGGAGAATTTTACCCACATTTTCTTCTTTATTTCCCACGTAGCCTTTTAATACCAGAATGGTTTTGTTACATTTACATTTCTTATGCATTTGGGATTTATCCTTGTTGGATAGTATGAAGAAAACATCTAAATTATATTTTTCCTCATGGCTAATTATCCCAACATAATATGTACATATACATATTTTTTTGTGTGGTGCTGGGGACTGAACCCACAGGGCCTTGTACATGCTAGGCAGGCACATTACCAACTGAGCTGCATCTCCAGTCCCCAACAAAATATGTTCTTAAAAAACTTAACCTTTTCCTCTACTGATTTGAGATATTATTTTAATTCTATACTAAATATTCATATGCAGTTTTGTCTATTTGTGGATTTTCTGTTTTGTTTCATTAGTCTTATCTATTCATGAAGTAATACCACACTATTTTACTTAAAGAGATTTTATAATATGTTTTAATGTATGATAGTACTAGGGCACCCTTTCCCCCGTTGTTCTCCTTTTTATTGTTTTTCTGACTGTCCTTGGTTGCTTGTTTTTCCAAATAAACTTTCTTAATAACTTGTCTAGCTCCACAGAGATATCTGATGGATTCTTTTCTGCAGCTTTTTTGAGGCATAATTTACATTATTTTAAACATACAGTTTGCCAGTTTTCAACAATTCGTATAGTTGTTTGGCCTTTATTATAATTAGGATACAGAATATTTCCACGACTCAAAAAGTGATTCCTTCTGTCCCTGTGCTGGTGGTTCTCTTGTTTCCTGGTCCTAGGGAACCACTTACCTGCTTTCTAACCCTTTAGGCTTATATTTTCTATAATGTCATTTAACTGATTTTTATGGCATGTATTCTGTTGTTGATATCTTTCATTTGACATGCTGGTTTTGAAATTCATTGATGTTGCTGTGTACCAGTATTGTGTTTCTTTTAGTTGTTAACTAATATTTCAAAGAATTGATAGGCAAAATTGTATTTTTCCATTTATCAGTTGATAGACCTTTGGGTTGTTTCCAGCTTTTGGTTATTATGGATAAAACGCTGTGAACATTATGTGACAATTTGTAGACATGGTATTTCATTTCTCTTAGTATATGTACCCTAGGCTTTGGTAATGCTGAGTAACATTGCAATTGAAGGTTTAACTGCCAAATTGTTTCCTAAGGGGTCATACCATCTTATATTCCAACCAGCAGTGAATGAAATTTCTAAATGTTCTGTATCTTCACTGGCACTTGGTATTGTCACTCTTTTAAACATAAACTGTTCTGAAGTGTATTATTTTCTCATATTACTTTTATTTGCATTTCCCTAATGATTAGTGATGTGCATCTTCCATGTGCTAGTGGCCTTTTGTATACCCTCTTTTGTTAATTATATATTCACATATATAATTGCCCATTTTAAAAACTTGTATTTTTCTTGATCTTCTCAGTTGAGTTATATGTGTTCTTGACATACTCTGGATGAAAGTCCTTTCTCAGATCAGTATTTTGGAAATATTTTCTTATAGTTTGTGGCTTGCCCTTTCATCCTGTGTCTTGTCTTGTGCAAATGTTTATCATTTGAAATAAGTTCATATAATTTTTTCTTTCACAGCTTGTCCTTTTTTGGGTACTGTTAAGAAATCTTTGCCTAGTTGAAGATCTTAAAGATGAACTCTCTTTTGCCTAGAAGTTCTAGAGCTGTATTCCTTATGTTTCTGTCTATAATACATTATCTTTTTAAAAAAATCTTATTTTGATTGACACATTAGCTGTACATATTAATGGGGTTCAGTATGGTATTGCAATGCAGTATACAGTGTATACTGATGAAATCAAGGTAATTAGCATTTTCCTCTCCTTATCATTTCTTTGTGTTTGGAGGCCTTAAGCTCCTTCCTTCTAGATCTTCATGAAATATGTAACAGGTTACTGTGAATTAAATCATTCCTCTGTGCTGCAGAACATCAGAACTTACTTCTTTTAACTGTATTTTGGTGCCTGTTATGTAATCTCCCTTTATTCTCCCCTAACTCCCTTCCCAACCTCCTTCCTAACCTCTAGTAATCACTATTCTATATTCAGGTTGACCTCTTAGTTTTCCACAAATGAGAGAGAACTTGTAGTATTCGTTTGTGTGTCTGGCTTACTTAATTTAACATAATGTCCTCCAGTTCCATCTATTTTACTACAAGTGGTGAGATTTCATTCTTCTTTTGACTGAATAATATTTTATGGTGTATATTCACCACATTTTTTAATCCATTCTTCCCTTTCTGGGCAACTGGTTGATACTGTATCTTAGTTATTGTGAATAGTATGAGTCTATAGCTTAGCTATTGTGAATAGTGCCACAATAAACACGGGAGTGCTGGTGTTTTAGTCAACTTTTTTTGCTGTCGTGACTAAAAGATCTTACCAGAACAATTTTAAAGGAGGAAAAGTTTGTTTGAGGGCTCAGAGTTTCAGAGGTCCTCATCCATAGAAGGCCAGCTCCATTCCTTAGGACTCAGGGTGAGTCTCAACATCATGGCAGAAGAGTGTGGCAGAGGGAAGCATCTCACATCACCAGGAAGGAGAGAGAGAGAGAGAGAGACAGAGAGAGAGAGACAGAGACAGAGACAGAGACTCCACTCTCTAGATAAAAAACATTGACCCCATAGCCATGCCCCCAATGAACCACTTCCTCCAGCCATACCCCACCTGCCTCCAGTTACCACTCAGTTAATCCCATCAGGGAGTAAGTCACTGAGTGGGTTAAGACTCTCACAACCCAATCATTTCTCCTCTAAACCTTCTTGCATTGTCTCACATGTGAGCTTTTGGGGGACACCTCACATGCAAACCATAACAGCAGGTATTTTATGCTGATTTCATTGCCTTTAGATATATATACACCCAGAAGTGGTATAGCTGGATCATACAGTAGATCTACATTTAGTTTTTTGAATAAACTGTTTTTAGTAAGGGCCCTGTTAACTTACACTCCTACCAATAGTACCTATGATTTTTTCCACATCCTCATCAGCATTTGTTATTTTTCATTTTTTTAATCATTCATTTGCTTTTTATCATTTGTTTCTAATTGGTTGATTATGTCATACCTCTGCATAGTCTTCATATTTATTTTGAATGTCTTCAATGTATATCAAATTTGGGAAATTTTTGCCATTATTATTTGTGGCACAGGAAATTGAATCCAGTGCCTTGCATATGCTAGGCAAGAGTTCTATCACTGAGTTACTTTCCCACCATTTTTTTTTTTTTTTTTATTGTTTTATTTAGAGACAGGGTCTGTCTCTGTTGCCTAGGTTGACCTTGAAATTGCTATCATCCTGTCTCAGCCTCCCAAGTAGCTGAGATGGCAGATGTGTGCCACCATGCCCAGCTTATTACTTTTTCAAATGATTTTTTTTGTTGTTCATTCTCTTCCCTTCTGGAGCTCTAATTACATGTAAGTTTGATAATTTGTTTTTATGTAACAGGTCCCTGAAGACATTTGTTTTTCTTTTTCTCTGTAGTCTTTACATTGGATAATTTGTGTTTTCTATTTTGAAGTTCCTTTTCTTTTTCCTCTGCCATCTTGTTTTAATTGAATCCATTGAATTTTATATATTTTGTAGTTTTAGAGTTTCCTTTGGTTTTTAAAATTGTTTTTCTCTGTTGAGATTGCAGATCTTTTCATTAATCATAAATGTTTTGTTTTACTTTGTTACAGTAGCTATAAAATTCTTATTTGCCATTTCTACCTTGTTACCATTTTGAGTTTGGTTTCACTTGATATTCTTTTGTTCTTGAGAATGTTATTTATTTTCCTGATTTGTAGTATTTTGTGTAATTTTGTGTCAGGTATTGGACATTATGAAAATTGTGCTAGGTCTTGAGTGGTCTTTTCTTCTTGTGATTTTTTTTTTCTCCTCCTGTCAAGCAGTTATCTTTGTTAGACTTGAAATGCAAACAGTTTTTTGTGGTGCCAGCTTAAGTAGCAACTTAAATATTTTTTGTGTAGCTTAGATGTTTTTTTTTTTTTGTTTGTTTGTTTGTTTTGTTATTTTTTTGGGGACAAGCCTCGCTTTATAGTCCAGGCTGTCCTCAGACTTGCTATCCCCTTGTCTCAGCCTCCTGAGTAGCTGGGATTACATGTGTGCATCACTGCTCCTGGTTGTTTTGACTCTAACTTGTGTACAGTAGACAACAAGACATATGGATGGACAGGATCCACCCCCCCACCCTTCTGTGATTTCCTTTTTTCCAGCAGGTTGTAATTTTTCTTGGTTCTAGTCTTCTGGTATTTTGAACCAGGAAAACTGTTTTTTTCTCACCACCATGTATACTATGTCTGGCTTCAAGTTAATAGCCATGAGAATGGGATATTACTTCATACTTTTCTCCTCCCAGCTTGACTTTCTCTGTTAGTTCCCCTTTGCTATTTTAAAAAATTACCACAAATTTGGTGACTAAAATAACACGTATATATTCTCTCGAAGTTTGGGAGGCCAGGGTCCAAAATGAGTCATTTGAGACTAAAATCAAGGTGTAGGTAGGGCTCATTCCTTCTTGAGACTCCTGAGAAAAATCTGTCTCTTTGCCTTCCCTAGCTTCTAGAGGCTAACTTGCATTCCTTTGGCACATGGGCCCATATTTTGACTTTTGTTTCATTTTATGTTCCCATTGCTTTCTTTGGCCTTGGAATTTCTTGCCTCACTTTTGTGAGGACCCAGGTGATTACATTAGGCCTGTCTAAATAATTCAGAATGATCTCCCATGGAAAGATTATTAACTTAATCACAGATACTTTTTTTTTTTTTTTTTTTTAATCATGTCAGGTAAGTATTGTTGGTTCTGGTGATTAGGATGTGGGGACATCTTTTCTGGCAATAATTTAACCTATATTAACATCCTAATTAAATCTGTCTGCTTTTGTTTACTCTTGAGTGCCTTTAGCTAGCTGCTTAATATGCCCATATATATATGACATATACATATATTGTATATATAGTTTTTGTAAAACTATAGTTAGAGTTACTACCTTCAGAAGGATCTTCTCTAGTATTATCTTACATAACCTTCATTGGAAACCATAGTGTGATAATATAATGTCCACTTTTCTCCTTTTAAACTTCATGAAAATGTAATCATATAATCTGTTGAGTATATGCTAAGGAGTGGAATTGTTGGGTCATATGACAATGTGTGTATTTAATTTTAGTATTTATTGGCAAACAGCATACCAAAAGGTTTATTTCAGTTTATATTCTCTTAAGTATTCCTGTTGTTTCTCATCCTTACTTATTAGCCTTTTAGTTGCTGCTTTTGAATGAGTAAGTGGCTTGTGCAGAAAAATGGTCCTCTTTCAGCATTTTTTAATGACAAACTGGGTCTCTTTTTCCTTCTTGAAATTGTGGAACCAGTAACAAGACCAAGTGTTACTGAGCAGTGATGGAAGGTTTATTCTTGGCCAACAATAGAAGCAGGAAGAATAGTTCTTAGATCTGATACCTGAAAATAAATTTAAAACGATATTTTGTCAGTTTTTCTATTATACTTATTAGGGTAGACAAAGAAGTTGGGGGTTTGCATCTGGAACAAATTAGTCTACCTTTGCCAGAAATAGACTCTAATCTTACTTATAACAAGGAAAATATACTTCAAAATTCATTTTTAAGGGGACTGGGGATATAGCTCAGTTGGTAGAGTGCTCGCCTCGTAAGCACAAAGCCCTGGGTTCGAGCACCGCCAAAAAAAAAAAAAATTCATTATTAAAAATCCTACTGTATCTGGATGTGGTGGCACATGCCTGTAATCTCAACCATTCTGGAGACTGAGGCAGGAGGAGGATTGTTGAGTTCAAAGTCAGCTTCAGCAACTAAGCAAGTTCCTGAGCAACTCAGTGAGATCCTATCTCTAAATAAAATACAAAAAAGGACTGGGGATGTGGCTCCATGGTTAAGTGCCTCTGGATTAGGTTCCCAGTACCAACCAACCAACAAACAAAACAAAACAAAACAAAACCCACAACAAGCAAAAACTTACTATGTTTCCAATAACGAGGGGAAAAATAAAATTCCTTGTTGAATGTCCAATATATGGAATATTAATTAGCCATCAGACTAATTTATCATGTGATCTTATTGTACAGAGCTCTTAACAATGTGTTATCCTCCCAGTTATCAAAATTGACTTCCCACATACCAAGAACACAAATCTGAGGTTAGTATTTACCATGGTGAGGGAGAACACCACTTTTACAAGTTTTTCTCTGCATCTAGTAGTGGGGAAAGTAATGTCAGAATTGATTGATAATTGAGTTTGGTTTAAAGCAGGTCTTTCAATGTTGGGATTTTATTGGGTAAAAATCTTCATATAACATTCTGAGAGACTACAAGATGGTGGACTAGAGTGGCTTGCTTTCCTTGCTGCTCTGTGGACTGCAACCAAGAAAGTAGGCAGCAAGGTGGGTGAACAAAAAAAAAAAAAGGAAGAGGGAGGGGAAACTTTACTGGAATTTAAATCTGAACATTCAAAGATGATTGGGAACTCGGGAGGTTGGATATAATAAAATAGGGAAGAAATCCCCAGTGAGACAGCCACCCCTGTGACTGGGCCAGAAGCACTAGCCAGAGCGGTTCTTCTACACGCAAAGTGGGCGCGATAAGGGAATTAAGGGAACCCACATTTTTAAGGGACCTGAGGCTTGTCTGGGTACAGAGCCCTTAGAGATCAAAGACATTGCCCAACTAAACTGAAAGGTGTGCTGCGTAATATCCTTATGTGGGAAAGAAGCCACCATCTCTCCCAGTGCCCTGCAGAGGACAAAAGAAGGAACCATTTTGCAGCCACATAGTGAGGGGCCGGCAGCTGAGGGAGTACATTCCTGGCAAACATGAGTTTGGCCCAAAATACAAGCCCGGTAAACACACTGCAGGTCTTAGAGTGTGCTTAAGTGACCAGGAGAAAATCAGAGGAGGAGAGAGGTTTACACAGGGGACAACTGGTCGGGGAAATGCACCCAGCCCTCCCTTCCCCCCTCCAATCTGGCTGTTTACAGGACCCCCTGGGAGAGACACATCTGGCGGAAATTCAGAAGGGCACAGGTGGGAGAGATTAAGTTTTGGAGACTAAACACAAGAACAAGAAATGGTGGGGGCTACAGGAATAAGAACTGGCTTCACCACCACATGAGTGGAACCCAGGGGAGATCCCTGGGTTACTGTCTTCCAGTATAGAACAATTACTGGATCCCGGAGGTGCATTGATTTAAAATCTCCAGACCAATTGACATTCACTGAAGAGCCTGGAGCCCACCTTAGCCTAAACCCTGCCTCCTGGAATTCCACCTGTGGAGTTACCACTCTCATTCCAGCAATTCATAGGGCTCCAGATGACCCCTATGAATTGCTCCAGCAATTCATCATGCTCCAGATGACCCCAACTAACACTGCTGAGAAGAGAAGCTGAGAATCTTTTGAACTCCAATAGAAAGAATTCTTTAACTTTTCATAGAGAATTTTTCCTCTTTTTTCCTGTTCTCTGCTTAATTGTGACCCTAATGGAACATGGACATACTCGTATCCTCCCCTGCCTCAGGTCTAACATTTTTGAAGCCAGTTATTTTTTCATGGATCAGTTTTTTGAGGACTAGGATGTTTGATTACTATATTTGTTTTGTTGTATATTCTATTATTTTTATTTTTAACGTAAAATTTTTTTATGTTTTTCTCATTTCCCTTGATTCTTTCTCTTTTCTTCAGCTAACAATCTCTATTGTTCTTTTTCACTCTTCCTTTAATTTTTTATTTCTTTCTTCTCTTGTCCTCTGTCAAAATCATCACATCCTATAGCACTTGTTTTCTTGGTGTCCACCATTTGAAATTGTAAACCTTTTTGCAAAACTTACTGTTTATATTGTGGGCAATAACTAATCATATTGTTTCTGTTTATTGTGATGATTAACATTGTAGACATCATAGTAGGAACTGTTTGGTTTAATGCTGTATATTGTTTGCATTACTTGTTATTATTTGCCTCCTCCTAAACAGTGAGGTAGTAGAAACCTTCACGGACACTACAAGTCCACAAGGTAGAAACTCTATTACCTCAGATCTATACTGCTAGATGGGTAGACACACAAACACCATGAAAAAAAAAAAAAACAAGGAAACAAATCAAGATACTTCAGTAACAGAATTCATCAACACCATGGTGTGAAATCAGAGTGAAAATATAGTAAGTGAACAATTACTTCAATAGAGATTCTGAAAAAAAAAAAAAAAAGTCAAGCAGAAATCCTCAAAATGAAGGAATCAATAAACCAAATTAAAAATTCAATAGAAAGCATCACCAGCAGACTAGATCACTTGGAAAGCACTTCATGTGATGAAGACAAAATATATAATCTTGAAAACATAGTTTACCATGGAGAAAAGATGTTAAGAGACCATTAGCAGAACTTCTAAGAAATGTGGGGTAACCCGAAAATAGCAAATTTAAGATTTATTGGGATAGATGAAGGCTCAGAGATACAAACCAAAGGAATGCACAGCCTTTTCAATGAAATAATATCAGAAAATTTCCCAAAGCTAAAGAGTGAAATGGAAAATCAACTATAGAAGGCTTAGTAGAACCCCAAATATACAAAATAACAACAGACCCACACCACCTTATGAAAATGCCTAACATACAGAATAAGGCTGCCAGAGAAAACATTTAGAGACAAACCAATCCAGATCTCAGCTGATTTCTCAACCCAGACCACTCAGGGCTAGAATGTCTTGGAATGATATACCAAGTTCTGAAAGAAAATGGATGCCAGCCAAGAATACTATACCCTACAAAATTAAGCTTCAGAATTGACCATAAAATCAAAACCTTCCCTGATAAACACAAGTGAAAAGAATTCACATCTAGAAAATCTGCACTACCAAACATTCTCAATAACATATTTCATGAAGAAGAAATGAAAAATAAAACTGAAAATCAGCAAAGGGTTGAACTACAATAGAAGAATAGTCAATCGAAGGAGAAATAATTGAAAAGTAAAAACCAGAAACAAATCAAAATGGAATAGAAATCATTTTTGAAAAATAACATTAAATGCAAATGGCCTAAACCCATCAATCAAAAGACATAGACTGGCAGGTTGGATTAAAATTAAAATTAAAAGACCCAACAATATGCTGTCTCCAAGATACTCGCCTCATAGGTTACCTCAAAGGCAAAGACATCCACAGACTGAAGGTAAAAGGGTCCCATTCTTTTACTGAAGATCTTTTACCTTCAGTCATTCACATGGATCTCATAAACAAGTAGGGGTTTTTTTAGCCTCATATCAGATAAAGTGAACTTCAAACCAAAGTTGATCAGAAGGAACAGAAGGACATTTCACATTGTTTAAGGGAACTGTACATCAACAAGACATAATAATCGTTAAGTACTTATGCCCCAAACAGTGGAGCATCTGTGTAAATGAAACAAACTCTTCTCAGTTTCAAGAATCAAATAGACCACAACACAATAATACTGGGTAACTTTAACATGCCCCGTCACCACTGGCTAGATCCTCCAAACAATAACTAAAGAAACTATAGAACTGAAAAATACAATTGCTAAGTAGACTTTTATAGACATATATAGAATATTTCATCCAGCAAGGACTGAATATACTTCTCAGCAGCCAATGGATCCTTCCCTAATATAGACCATGTTATGTAAACTATCACATATGTTGGTATGCAGTTGTAGTATTGCCTTTATATTTTTAGCATCTGTAGGATTATTTTGATAGCTCCATTGATATTAATTTTCCATTGATATTTATAATTTTGTTCTTTTTCTTGATTAGACTTGTTTGATTTTACCAACTTCTAGCTGTATTATTCTTTATTTCTTATATTTCTGCTTCTACTTTATTTTTTTCCTTCTACTTACCTAATTTGAAAATAGTTTGTTAATCTAGCTTCTACTACAAGTCCTTTAAGTTATCTGAGTACTGTTTCATCCCTGAGTTTCTGATATCTTAAGCTTTTTATTATCGCTTGTTCATAGTTCTTTTCATTTACTTTTCTTGGTCTTTCTTCTTTGACCTGTGAAATATTTATAAGTGTGCCATTTAATTTTGAAGCAGTTGACATGTGAGAGTGGGGTTTTATATATCTTCAGGTGATTGATTTCTAATGTAACAAATCATGCAGGAAACAGTGTGCATGATTTCAAATTAAAAAAAAAGTAATGAAAATGTGTTGCATGTTGTATTGGTTACATTTGTGTCAAAACAGATCAAATTGCATACTTCAAATATGTGCATTTTATTGTGCTTCAATTTTACCTCAATAAAATTATGAAATAAAAAAGTCTGAAATTGGTGGAAACTGCAGGGTAGTTAATTTGAGGTAAGGGCCTATGTTAGTTTTTTATTGCCATGACCAAAATAACTGATAAGAACAATTTAGAGGAGGAAAAATTTATTTTGTCTCTGGGCTTTAGGTGAGGCAGAACATCATCATGGTGGAAGAGGCTGGTAGAGGAAAGCTTCTTAGCTCATGGCAGTTGAGAAGCAGAGTGCACACTTGGGCTTAAGAGCCAGAGACAAAATATAATCCGCAAAGGCACACCCCCAGTGACCTGCTGCTTACACTTACCACCCAGTAGTCTATTCAAAATATTAATCATACTTTGTACTAGTTCAGAATAAATGACACTTGTCACCATTTGTGAAATGGTGATTGCCAGTCCTCTCATGACTATTATGTTTATGATTGTAATAAATACGTTTCTCTAATCAAGCTAGTAATAAATAAAAACTCAATAATTTGTTCTACATGTCCTGTAGCAAGAGCAAAATAATCGAAAAAACAAATAACAAAACATGAACTCATTCATGAGTCAGCAAAGTTTAGAAATTTTTGATACAGTTTAAGGTATTAAGTAGAAAGGTAGATATCAAAAAGTATATGCACAGTGATAGTGCTGCTGTGTATTTCAGTATACAAGTAAAAGTTAAAATGCCAAGGCATGCTGGTGCTTACTGATAACTTTTGTCTTGTGTAATTTCTCAAATAACTTGAGATATACTTTTTTTTTAATAAATGTAAACTTTAAATAAAACCTACTTTTTCCTTATTTTTTTCCCGCTTGAATTTAAGAAAAGGTTTTGAGTTATGGTAATAATGTCTCTGAATAGAACTGTGGAAACACACGAATATGAAGAACAGTTATGGAGAAGTCCTTTTCAGTTAAGAAAAATTTGTCTTGTTATAAGACATACAGCATGTATTTTTTTGTACATTGATTAAGTATTTGTGAGTATAGTTCTTTTTTCTGATTAACAAAACAGTAGAAAACAGTTACTAGTTTTTTCACATCTACTTATATATTGATGTTGATAGAGTTGGGCTAAAATTTAATTCGGGACACTTCCCACTGCTGAAGAGAAGAGGGTCAAGTGTTTCAAGAATTCAAAACTTGTAAAGGTTAATGTATATATGTTTTGATATGCTAATTATAAATAGATAAACTAAACTAAACTTTAAATAAAACCTACTTTTATTAAACTAAACTAAAAAGGTTTAAATAATGCTATATTACTGCCTGATTCATTACATGCTTGAAAATTGTAATACTATATTTTGGGGCTGTGGGGGGGGACCCAGGGATTGAACTCAGGGGTATTAACAACTGAGCCACATCCCCAGCCTATTTTGTATTTTATTTAGAGACAGGGTTTTGCTGAGTTGCTTAGTGCCTCCTTTTTGGTGAGACTGACTTTGAACTCTTGATCCTCCTGCCTCAACCTCCCAAAGCTGCTGGGATTACAGGCATGCACCATTAAACCTGGCTTAATACTGTATTTTTTAATCAGCTCTGAAATTTGTGCTGGCCCTTTTCCTAATTGGGCCTGACTAATGAAGTTTTCTCCTGTATGGTTTTAATTTTTGTTAATGCTACAATGATGTGGAATTATGGGTTTAAGTTGGTAGGGGGAGATGTTGAGGAGAGAATTATTATAATGGAAAAACTCGCCATTCTCCTAATTCAAATTTATGTTTTGAATTTAGAAATACATTTATTTTCTTTAGGTTTAATGTATTATTTTATGTACAATCAGTTGTCCCTTGGTATGGGGGAATTGGCTTCAGGAATCCCCCATACCAAAATCTGTGAATGGTCAAGTCTCTTATGTAAAATGACTAATATATGTGCATATAACAAATGCACATGCACATTGTCGTGTATGATTTAAATCATCTGTAGATTGCTGTAATACATAATACAATATAAATGTTATGGAAAATGTTACATTGTATTGTTTAGGGAATAACAGGTGTATATAAGTTCAGTGCAGATGAATTATTATTATTATTATTTTGGTCCAGACCACCATCTAGTCCCTTAGGTGTCTTTTAGGAAGGGCTTCCTAGATACCATATCCCACACCATTTTTTGTTTATGTTCTTGTTATTATCTTACAGAGTTCAGTTGTCTTATAGAATGTTCCATTTACTGACTTTGTTTTATTGTTTTCTTAGGCTATTGTTTAGCCTATTTCTCTAACCTCTGTACTTTAACTGAAAGTTAACCATTAGCCACTTTCTTAACGTTTTTTAATGCCTTCCTGGCTTATGTTCATCAGGATTTACAAATGTTCTTTTAGCCAGATGCAGTTGTGTATGCCTGTAAATCTCAGCTATTCCAGAGGCTGAGGCAGGAAAATAGAATAAATAGAATAAATAAATGGCTAAGATGTACCTTAGGTGTCTGCCACTCGCCTAGCTTGTGCAAAGCCTTGGGTTCAATCTCCAGTACTATAGCAAAACAAAATACAGCACAACAAAACAAAATTATCTCACACATATGGCATTTTCCTTCCTGGGACAGTTTCAGGGTAAATTATAGGCAGCATGACATTTCAGTCCTCAATGTTCTATTTACCTTTCTACACAATAAGACTATTTTCTTAAATAAGTGTAGTATCTTTATCATCTAACAAAATTAGCAATGTTGTGTTTTATTCAAAGTTGCACACATTTTCTAAATTTCATAGATTAAGGTGTCTAATAAACATGGCATTTTAAAAATTGATTTATTGATTGATAGGTCCTAGGAATTGAACCCAGGGACAGTCTACATTGAGCCATAGCCTCAGCTACCTTTTTCTCTTTATTGTTTTGTACATTTTTAATAACAACTGAGGCAAGCCATGCTAACCTTCCTTCAGGCTGTCTCCAGGTACTTGTTATCATTTTTGAAATTCTCTGATTATGATATTATTTTGATTGTTGAGTAGTCTGTAACTCTTTTCTTCCTTGCTCTAAGCCCTGTAATGTATCATGTATATTATTGAGTAATTACCTTGTGCTAGATAATTTTCATGGTGGTGTTTAGATATATTTTAAATATTTTACATGTATATATTATGGAAGTAGAGATATTGCCTCGCAAGCACAAGGCCCTGAGTTCGATCCCCAGTACCGCAAAAAAAAAAAAAAAAAAAAAAAAAGAATATATATTACTCATAATCTGCATGTTATTTTTTGTGACTGAAGTGGTATTTGTGAAATTGGGAAAATTGAGGAGGAGTCATAAAATGAAGGCCTTTATAAATCAGACTAGGTTGTAGGAACTCTTCAGACAGAGAAGTTTAAAATAAAAGGTGTCATTTTATTTTATTATTTTATTTTTTTTGCTGGGGATTGAACCCCGGGGTACTATACCACTGAGATACATCTCTAGCCCTATTTTTTTATTTTGAGACACCGTCTAAGTTGATGGGGTTCTTGCTATGCTGAGGCTATTCTCAAACTTAAGATCCTCCTGCATCAGCTTCCCAAATTGTTGGGATTATAGGTGTGTGCCTTCATGCCTGGCTTCCTTTGAGGTGTGTTTTTTTGTTTTTTTTTTTTTTTCTTCTTCTTCCCTTTTTTCTTTTTATGGTACCAGGGATTGAACCTAGGGGCACTTTGCTTCTGAGCCACATCCCTAGCCCTTTTTATTTTTTATTTTGAGACAGGTCTCACTAAGTTGCATAGGGCCTCATTAAATTGTCGAGGCTGGTCTCAATCTTGCAATCCTCCTGCTTCAGCCTTCTGAGTTGCCTCTGTGCCTGGCAGTGTGAGTTTTTGAAAGTTCGTTGGCAGTGGTGTTGAAGGCAGATTGGAACGGTAGGAAATGGAGGGAGAAGCTAGTTAGGGAGACATGATAACTATTGAAATAAAACAGAAGATAGAGTTGAGGTTCTAAATAATCTAGGACCTTTCAGATGTAAATCAGAAAGGCAGTAGGAATAGAGAGGGGATAGATTGGAAGGCTTTTAGATTCTAAAATGAACTTTGCAGATAGAATGAGTGCATTTTATTTATGGGGAGGTGGAGAGAGGAGAAACGTAGGATTAATTTTTAGCTTGGTCAACAGTTGAGATCGTTACCACTATCTAAAATCTGTGGTACCTGGAGAGCATCAGAGTATATTGTTCAGTCTTAGATTCATGTTGTTTCAGATATTCATGGGATGTGCAGCAGGTGAAAGAAATCCAAAGGCAGTTGAAAATTCTTGCCTGGAGCTTTTGGAATGTCCTTATTACCTTCATTGACCTTTTTGGACCAGTAGAGTTAATAGCCCCCCAACTCCACCCCCTTTTACTGGCTTTGTGGAATTAAGCTCTGAGCAGAAAAGGTTAAACATTTGATATTTTCCTAACAGTTTGTCATGAGTTAGTTTCTTTCTTATCCTGAGGATTGAACCCAGGGCCTTCACATAACAAGCAGGTGACTCTGTACCACTGAGCCACATCCCCAGCCAGAGTTTATTTCTTTTTTCTTTTCTTTTTTTTTTTTTTGTGGTACTGGTGATCGAACTCAGGGCCTTGTGCTTGCAAGGCAAGCACTCTACCAGCTGAGCTATCTCCCCAGCCCGTGAGTTTATTTCTTAATAATATCTGAGCATAATGTCTTTGAAGTCAGGGGTGGAGATATAGCTCAGTTGGTAGAGTACTTGCCTCACATGCGCAAGGCCCTGGGTTGTCCAGAACCAACAGTGTGGGGGAAGGGAGTTGTCTTCAAAGATGACTACTGAAGTAAGGAATGCCTGGTGGTGGATACAGTCAGATTGTTAATTCTACCCCATAGTTGTCAACATTATAGCAGTTCGTTGTCATGTAGAACCTAATTAGTTGTCCTAGACTACATTTGGTTTAGATTGTATCTAATAAAAGTTTTAGAAACTTTAGTATAAGTTTTATTAACATTTTCTTCTTTTCATCCCACCTTCCCTTCCTTTGGGAAACTGTTGCCATCTCATAAGTGTGTCTTCCTTCTGCATGTTCCTAGGGTAAAGGTCTAGACTCTTTTTTACCTTAAAAAATTATAAAAGGAAAAAAAAAAACAGCAAATTACAATCAGTACAAAATAACTATGGGGGAAGGACATGTTCTGATCTTAAATTTATTGGTTCTCTACTGTGTTCTGTAAACATAACTTCCCCCATTATCATTTGTTACCATCAGTAAACCTACATTGACATTATTACCCAAAGTCTATAGTTTGGCGCTGTTCCATTGGTTTGGAAAAATGTAAAATGATGTGTATGTACCATTATAGTATCATACAGAGTATTTTCACTGGCCTCAAAATTCTCTGTGCTCTTGCTGTTCATCCTTCCCTCCCCTAGTAATCAGATCTTTTTATTGCCTCCGTACTTTCTGCCTTTTCCAGTTGGACTTTTGGGTACTAATAGAATTTGATCTAATGAATTTCTGCTTCCCAGTGTTAAAGGTCAGTCTTTTTTCAGTTTGGAAATTCCTTGGAAGGTGGGAAGGGTGTCAGTCTAGAGAACTGCTTATTGTTCTGATGTTGTCAATTTAAAGTGATTTTTCATACCACTTTGGAATGCTATTAATTCCCTCAGCCTTCTGGTGACTGTGACATACTAACAGAAAGAATAGAAAACTACACACAAGGAGAAGAAGAAAACATAGCTTTTCTAGAAACTCCATAGTAGAAATCTGCTTGTTCTCAATGGCAGGAATTGTGTGACATTACCAGGTTTATCTCCCTGAAAATGGCGGGAAAAAGAGGGGCTTGGTCATTCAACCAGCAGTCCCTTTCATGAGATTTCATAGATTTAAGAAGATTTTGCAGGGGTTGTCTAATATAAGATTGCCAAAGTTTTCTTTATTTCACCTTTATTCTGTAAAGTTCACTGTTACTCTAATTTAGCACTCTTTTTCCCAGTCACTTCTAGGATATTTGTGAAAATGGAAGCAGAACCTTCAATTACCTTTCCTTCATTTTGGAAATAGCCTGAGGAAATTGAGAGAACCTGACAAACAGCAGTGTCTATTTCCCATTTCTTACTGTTTATAATACCTTTCTCCTATAGGGCTAGGAAGAATAAAGCACTCAGTGTTTTGAGAACTACGGGTTACTTTCCTCTCTTGTCTGGGGTTGTACAGCTTGGAGCCCTAATTATGTAACAGAGCATTCAGGAATTCATCTTAGAGCTTTGTGGTTATCTAAGAGCTATATTAGGGATTAGTGGAAGCACCACTGTGGATTCCAGTATTGGTAAACCACTAACCTAATGGACCACATCCTTTACTGCTGGCTTTACTGTAGATACAGTATAAGAATCCTCACTGTAAACTGATAGTAATCTCATCAAGATATAATTTCTTAATTTGCTGTGGTAATGGGTACTATGATACAGTTCTGGCCAGAGGTTGGCAAACTTCTTTTGTAGAGGGCCAGATAATAAATATTTTAGGCTTTGTAAATCAGATGATTTCTAGTGAAATTTCTTACCTCAATTGTTATAGCTGGAAATAGCCATAGGCAATACATTAATGATGGGTGTGGCCATGGACTGCCTGTTTTGTTCTGCCTGCCATAATTCGCTAGCCTCTCTTACCTCTAAGAATTTACGCTGAGGCATTAGTACAGTAATGCTCTTACCTGCAGTTTTGCTTTCCATAGTTTCATATAGTTGAGATCAACTATGGAGAATTAACAATTGATAAGTTTTAAATTGCATGCTGTCCTGATAGTGTGCTGAAATCTTGCACCATGCCCCTCCGTCCTGCTGGGGATATGAATCATCTCTTTGTCTAATATATCTACGCTCTGTTAGTCAGTTAGTAGTCCTCTGGGTTATTGTATGTTAACTGTCTTGTATCACAGTGCTTGTGTTCATGACTCTTATTTTACTAAATAATTGCCCTAAAATGCAATAGTAGTGATGCTGGCAATTTGGATATACCAAAGAGGTACCACACAGTGCTTTCTTTAAGTAAAATGTTGTAGGTTCTCAATTTAGTTAATAAGGAAAGAGAAGAAAATTTTATGCCAAGATTGTTAAGAACAATGATAAGAATGAATTCTCTATCTGAAATTGTGAAGAAGGAAAAATAAATTCACACTAGTTTTGCTAACACACCTCAAACTGTAGAAATTTGGGTCATAGCATGTGATGAGTGCTTAGTTGATATGAATAAGATATTACATTTGTGGGTGAAAGACATGAGGAGAAAACATGTTCTGATTGATGGCAATGTGTTATCCTGGAAAGCATTGAGCCTATACAAAGACTTCAGCCTTCAGCAAAGGATCCCTGAAAAGAGTGACACTATACCATTTACTGGAAGTAAAGGATGGTTACAAATTGGAATTAAGTTTGGACTGCAAAATATAAAAATTTCTGAGAGTCTGTGTTTGCTGATGAAAAAGCTGCTGCCACATTTCCAGTGAAGTTGAAGTAGATTAAGGACACTGTTTTGAGTCTTCATTTATGACAAAACCTGGATCTTCTGGAAAAAGATATCCAGTAAACTTATATTCATAAAAATGTAAAGGAGGCATTAGGGCATCAAACATAGAAGGACAAATTAACTTTGGTATTCTGTGGCAACACTGCAGGTCATATGATAAAGCTAGGTGTGTGTACAGAGACAAGAACCCACATGATCTCAAAAACAAAACCAAAATGTTAGGGCAAAAGCATGTACATTCATATAACTTTTATTACAGTTTATTGTTCTATTTTTTTAGTTATTGCTGCTAATCTCTTACTGTGCCTAATTTATATATTAAACTTTATGTCATTGGTATGTATGTATATATAGGAAAAAAACAGCATATATAGAGTTCAGTACGATCTGCAGTTTCTGGCATTTACTGTGTTCTTGGAACCTATCCCCCATGGATTGGGGGTGGGGGGGCGACTCTACACATTTTATAAATAGTACAAATTCCATGAAACTACCCGCCTAACTCTTCACAGTAAAGAATGACTACATCAAATTTAAACTCATTTCCATATTAATGCCGTAGGTCATCCTTTGTACAGACCCAATTGGAATACCATTAGCATTTTTGATGAGATAGTATGTTGATTGCGGGGTGGGAGGTATATGTATTTTGGGGGATATAGCAATTCATACTCCAAGATTACTATTTCCAAACATGCTTTTTTAGGACACTTGGCTGAGATGTTTCTACTTCCTTCCCAACCATCCTTGAGATGTAGTACCCAAGTTACTATCCTAGCTTTTCTTCTAGTCCTGATTATACTTCATTAACTCTTAAGTTTGTAGCTTGGCATTTATTGGTAGACCTTAACTTCATAATCTTTTGTCATTAGATTATAAATTCATTGAGAATAGCCACCTCCTCCCCCCTGTTTTGTTCACCACCATAGAAGAGGAAAAGAAAATAACCATTTCCTATTACTCACTACTCACTTTAGGTTCATTGTCTGGGGCCCCTGTAATAAAAGGCAAATAAACAAGAAAAAAGTATACAAATTTATTTAATATGAATTTTATGTGACTTGGGAGCCTTCATAAAGAAATGAAGGCATGAAGAAACAGATAAATTTGAGTGTGTTTATGCTAGTTTTGATGAAAGAGTAGAAAGTCTTCCCCGTCTTAGGATAAAGGATATGAGTAGACTGGGAGAAACTTAGCAAGGCCTGTTAATTCAGATTTTTCTGTGTGTCCCTTCCAGAGAGAGGAGGAAGGATAACTCTCAAGTGTGTGTGTGGGGGGTCTTATGACCTTCAGAGAAGGGTGAGAGAAGATCAGAAAATTCTTCCTACACAAGCTGTTTTCTCAAATTTCTTCAACTTAAATGTTAGGCCAAGGTGCCATAATTTGGCAGTATGTTCTGAACTTTGTCATTACTATCTTCACAGTACCTTATAACTCTAGGTGCTCAATAAATGTTTGAATGCCTTTGTTTTTTTGTTATTGAAAAATGAAACTTGGCTCCTAGTTAATAGTAGACAAGGGCCAGACCTTCTGCTAATCCTGAGTCATCCAAGGGGACTGAGCACACAAGATTAAATGCTGGGTGATTGGATATATTGAATCTTTTGAGTTTCTGCTGTATTGACACAAATGATTGGCACTTCTGTTGTCTTGGCATTTTTGTTTGGTGAAGAAGAGTTTAGTTAAGTTAATAAGTTTAGTTTAGTTAATAAGTAACAACAACAACAAAGTACGCTAGTTAAGAGTGAGCTCTGGAGGCTGACCTAGATTGAATTTCTATGTCTACTACTTAGTACCTGTCTTCTTTAGTAGTAAGTTGCTTAGTCTGTGATCCTCAGTTTCTTCATTTTGTAAACAAAGCCCTCTGCCACCTCATAGGTCAGTTAGAATCTCTAAAAATAGATATTACTATTTTGCACAAACCTAAGTTTCTTATTATTACACAATAATGTCATATACTTTTTGCTAAGACCAAATTAAGAGTTTGTAAAGATTACCCTGGTCTGAGGTAGGACAAACAGCAAAGTTTTGTGGAGTAGGTAGCATTTAAATGGATTTTGAAAAATTGATAGAATTTAAAGGATGACAAGGATGGGGCAAGATTTCAGTTGAAGGGTAAAGTACGAACAAATAAGAAAGTTGGGAGAATGTAGGTTGTGTCTTAAAAGTAGTAATGCCCCTCAGTAAACTCATGTTTCCACTCCTCCTCCCACGTTTTTGTCTGTTGTTGCACAAGCCTTGCTTCCTTCCCACTAGCCTCCCCATCTAGGTCCTTAAGAAGACAGTTGTCTTTCAAATCCTGACTTTCTGAATTAACTACTCCTGCATTCTGAGTGTCATTGCCTCCCCTCTCACACCCTTGATTTCATTCTTCTTGAGAGTAGAATATTTTATTCATTTTGGCTTGTTCAACCCTGTGTATTGTCTCTGGCACTCACTAAATGCTTAAATTATTTCATTTGTTGAAATAGCAAATGAATGATCCTGATTAAAAACACTTTCAACTAAATTTTTAACAAATTTAATATGAATTTTTGAAATGGATGTTGTCTGAGACCTTTGTGACTCCCCTGAATTTGTGAATACCTTTCTCACATAATGTTCTCATTCAGAAAGTTGGGGGTAATGAGGACTTAGGGAAATTGAATTATCATTTAATTACATTTTGTGATGTACTTCAAACATTTTTAAGTGTTTCTAGGAAGTACTTAAAATTCAAAGAAAATGCACAGTGTAATCCTAGAACAAATTTTAGTATTAAAAAATGTTGAAAACATCACCTGCCTGTTTGCATTTTGAACTTTAAACATCATCTTTTTCTCAAGTCAGCAGACTGATAGCAGTTGGGGGACAAATGCCCTAGTTCTAGCTATAATCAACTGCCTAATGCATCCTTTCATTGACTTCTTTTCTTCCTGTCTTATTTCTCCACTTCCTTTCGGGTGTTTTCTAGGGTAACTTCCCAAATAACTGCATGTTCTAAAACTTTTGTCTCAGGGTCTGCTTCTTGGGAAATACAACCCAAGACTGTAGGGCAAGAAACATTTTATTTTAATAATAGTTTAAAATTTTTAATGTTTTAGTAATCAGAGAAATTTGTAATTTAAAATATAGCATTTTAGAGAAATTTTTTCGTAAGAATCAATGTGAAAATTTTAGAGAAGATTTACTAAACCAGATTTGCTTAGTTATTGGTACAACATATACTAGACATTCAAATGTTTGCCTTTCTTGAAGAAAGGGAGTAGGTAGGTAGTTCCTATTTGGAGACCAGAGGTTAAATGAGTCAGGATAAATGTTGGCATCTGTCTGTTTCATACTGCATGAAGAATCAGAGGTGATTAAAGCCCAAAATAATTGGTGTTATTTTGGCATGTGATTCATTCCTTCCTCCCTCCCTCCCTCCCTCCCTCCCTCCCTCCCTCTTAGATGTTCAAATTTGTCTAGGCTTATATTATACATTTCCTTTGAATTCTAAGTGCTTTCCTAGCAATATTGAATGTAGGATTAAAAAGAGTCCAAGAAGCAGAAATAATGCAGATGCAAACAAGAAAGAATAGAATAGCATAGGTTGAGCATTTTCTTATTCTTAAAGAATAGTTTTTTTATTTTAAATTTACTGGTAGAATTATGCTGGCAATTTTTAGATTTCAGGGCAAGTTTTATTTAATAGAAATCAGAATCTCTATGTTGATTGAATTCTGTGCCATATATTGACTCATCATTGTTATTTTGCTGTTTAAAAGTATATTATAAGTATATTGTGATGCCTGTTAGAGTTTTAAGAACTTAGAATATCTTGGCTACTATATTTTATAGTAATAACATCATATGCACTAGATATAAATGGTTTTCCTAAAAGTCTCTTTTTCCCTTCCTTTATAGAATGCTGCCTTTTTATATGGTCTTGGTTTGGTCTACTTCCATTACAATGCATTTCAGTGGTAAGTTGACATAAAATAATAACTCCAGTTGTTCCCAGCAAATAGCTTATTTTAGC
The DNA here is from genome assembly GCF_902686445.1 of Sciurus carolinensis. Taxonomy (NCBI): domain Eukaryota; kingdom Metazoa; phylum Chordata; class Mammalia; order Rodentia; family Sciuridae; genus Sciurus; species Sciurus carolinensis. The sequence goes on from NC_062232.1 coordinate 37,332,519, forward strand.
TTCTTTGGTTTGATTTTTCTTGGTGGTGTGTGTATGATCATGTGTATATATACATATACATAGTGTATACAAAATATTTTAGTGTCAGTAACCCTACATTTTTCAATAGTCTATTGAAATGATTAGATTGTTCCTTCAAACGTATTGACCCACCTTAGAATATTAGAGTTGTGTATATAGAAGAATCTGATAAAAGATACTGGTCAAAGAAGGTTTAGATTATTAGTGTTTTGATTGTTAGTGTTTTGAAGGTTTAGATTATTAGTGTTTTGAAATTTCTCACTCATTATAGACTGGTAGACCCCAGGTTAATTTGAAGTAAAGGATGACTATGATCTCAGATCTCAAGATCTGTGGGTAAATGATCCATGATAATCAATATTTTTATTGGTTCATGATGATCAATATTTTTTTTAACCTTTTCTGACTCCTCTTTGCCATATACTGGCTAGCACTTTACAATTTCTAGTAACTAGGTACCAGGTCATAAACTCTCAGTTCTCTCTTCTGTAAGAAGAATGATAACACTTCAGAGTTGGAGATAAATTATGACAGCAATATATAAGATTTTATGAAGTGTGGGGCTCTGTTACTATGACCTTTGTCCCATTGTTGTTTTTCTCTTTACCAGATAGGTCCTGTAATGGAAAAAATAAAGAATTTGAGTTGGAAGACTGGTATTCTTGTTGCAACATTGCCACTTAGCTCTTGAGTCAAATAATTTCCCTAGGTTTATTTCCTCATTTGTTTATAAAACACAAAGAAAACTACTGCAATCATATACCTCTTACAGAATTTTGATCCGCAAATGTGATAATGGTCATTTTATAAACTGCAAAGCCATGCATAAACTTTTTTTAAAAAACTTTGAAGTATATCTAACTTTGTCAGAGCCCCTTCTGTGCTTCAGAATTTTAAGCCAAGTGGGTGCTATGAGAGTCCAGAGGAAGGTGATTGTGTGTTTGGCTGAAGGTTATAATTCTTCTATGTACTTGTGTGTATCCTGAGTTTTTACTACAGCACTTCCATATGTTCATCAGCGGCAATTTAATATGGTTTCCTTAAGAATGAAACTGTGGACGTGACTGACTTTTCACAGTATAATTTTTTTCTTTCCTACTTGGATCTTGTATTTTGGTCCTGTTGACTTTTGATCATGTATGGAAACATCACATTATCAGAGAGCATTTGTGTGTATATAGAACACTGTTTTTTGGAAACCAATAATTGATTTTCATAAAGAAGCTCTGAATTTTTCTCTTAAATTATTCCTTTATAGCAGTCCTAAGTTAAACCTCCTAATATCATATTCAGTATTTCATATTTAAAATGAAGGATAAGTTAGGATCTTTCTTGAAGATCCTACTCACAGAATTCAAAATTCTAATTTGAATTAGAAGTGGTCTTACAGATAATTTAGTTGTTTCCCCTTTTTTGCATGTAGAGAAAGCAAGATTTGTTTTCTGTATCACATAACTATTTAGTGGTAGCAGCAAGCTTATACTGAGATTCCTGAAGCATGCGCGCGCGCGCACACACACACACACACACACACACACACACTTATGTAGATTAACAAGTGATTGTTTTTAATCAGCATTTGTAGTTGTTATCTTGGGGAACATTGATAGTCTTTATGGCATGCCAGGAATAATTTAGGTGAAAACCAGTGCAAGAAACTCTTTAACAGTTGAGGAATGGATATACATACCTCATACCAGCTCAGCTATTTTTTTTTTTTTTCCACATACCAGTGGTAACTTCTGAGCTTCCCTCTACATTGAAGATAAGAACATAAAGATAGTGAGGTAAAACTGTTATCAGTTCAAAATTTGATTGCTTTAATAAGTTTGTGATCATGTTAAGGGTCTTGTAGCTGTGGAAAATTATTACCTTTTTTGATTCCTTCCCTAGATAGAATTTCTGTATATTTTGGTTGATCTAAGAGATAAAATTGAGTAATAAAAGGATAATGCAATGTCTGAATTAATAAGTGCCATCTGCTTTATTGATCTCATCTTAGTCACCACCATTTTCTCATATCTTAAGTTTCAATGCTGTAGCTGCTTCCTAAAATAATATATCTTACACATTGTCTGTGAATTCTCCTTGGCTGTGTGTTTTCTCTCTTGCTGATTAAATGTTCTTTCACAGACTGTACTTAGCATTTCTGCCTTAACTTGCTGTTTCTTGAACAGCCACAAAATTAGAAAACATGGGGTAGTGCTTAGTGAGAGGCTTAGAGTACAGTTTTAAGTGATAGGAACTTACTTAGGTTAAAGCTAGTTTTATGTTTTATTTGTGGATGCCTATTGGTTACGGGGGTTAGGAAATTTTAATTACACACCTGATTCTTTGAGGGTTGTTGAGCAATGTTTCTAGAGAAGAGAATGATGTCCTTTTTTTTTTTTAAATTTTTTTGTTATTGTCAGCATAGAGAATATACCTAGGATGTCTCAGTGTTGTATTTCTGCTTCATGTATAATTTAAGTAAAATTTGGTATTTGGTTATGGTGTCTGTTGGCATTTGATGAGATTATATATTTTTATAATAATGTGTGACTACCATGTGAGTTTGACTTGGTTAAATTTAATTTTAACTTGGTTAAAAGCAACTATTTTCAACTATAGTATTACTGTTAACCTATTTACTTCTTGTCAGATTATGTTCCCTTTTTTCTTTTGGAGTTGATTCTATTGGTCAGCTTTTTGATTAGTTCAATTATTTGGTCAGTTTTTTCAGTTTCAGTTATAGCCTCTTTTTGGAGGAGCCCATATCAGAAAGTAGTACATTACAGCATCTGTTGCATCCTCCTTGGACTTCCTCTGATTAATCAGCTGTATTATTTATTATTCTACTCAGTAATCTGGGACCAAACTTTAAAAAGAATTTCCAGAAGAAGAAAGACAGACATAGAAGCATGTGATAAAATATCTACAGCAAAGAGCCAGAAACTGGTCTTTATAAAGCCATTCCCTTACATGTGCATGCATATCAACCCCATGCCCTCACTTGTTCAAGAAGGTAGGAAATTGCCATCTGAAGAGGTACCTTGAACCAAACTAGTCTTTGGGAAGAATCTGTACCCTAGAGTGAGAGGAAGTGAAATACAGAGAAAGGAAAGACTGACAGAAAAAGGTAGCTTGTGGGAGGCAGGAGGGGGAAAATCAAGATTTTTAACAATAAAACTGAAGGAAACTATTCTTCCCAGTACAGCCTATAGCCATATCCTAAATACATTTCCTTAAAAATCATTAACAACTATCTTTGCCTATAACCTTTTGTATTCTTTTGAATGTCAGAATATTCTGTGATACAGGCATAGGATTATAGAAATTAGGTTTCCAAATATAATTGACAGGACTGATAAGGAAATGTAGTGATCATTATTATGTTTTCTTCAAAAAGGATTAGGGGAAAGGAGTACACATGAGTTGAAACAGAAATATTAACACCTAACTAGTAAAGTTTTTTTAGAATTCATTTCCCCACAGCACTGTATGAATCCTAGGTGTTCCTAAAGAGCGTAAGAATTTCTGTTCTCCTATATGGTCAATGCTTTGGGTGCAGTAAGGAAAAGGAGTAGTGATTTTAGTGATGATCTTAAAGCTTTTGATGGAATGAAAGAGAATAGTGCAGGAAATAAACCTTATGTAGTTGTGATACCATTGATTCTGAGGCTTATCTAGCATGGGGTCTGATAAAAGCAGTTTAATGTATAGTTTTGAGCTATCATAATATAAATATGCTCTTAGATTGAAAGTTTAATTTTATTTCCATTTAAGTAAAACAGTTGATGTTAACTTGTCGAGTTTCTGGACACTTCTGTTCTGAAAAAACTAGCAGATTTAACTAATACAGTTCTGTTGAAGTTATGCTTACTAGTGACACAAAGATTTACAGAATTCTGAATTTAATTAATTTTGATTAATTAAAATCTTGCAGTAAGGGAGGGATAAAAGTATCCCACTGTCCAGAGTAATAAAATGTAGACTGTCTAGAGAGGGCAAAAGAGGCAGGAGAGGTAATAAATACATTATGTCAGTAAACCCGTGCATGATCTTTCTAACCTAGCCTCACATTTATGGATCTTTCTGATTCAACCTCATCCTTCTAGCATAGTACTCCTCTAAATATATTCTTTGTACTAGTCACACTACACTAACATTTCCCTGAAAACATCCTAAGTATTTTCTTTTATTTATTTTTTTAACCACTGTGACTTTTTGGGTGCCATTTACTGTTTGGTCTGCCTTCTTTTTTTATTTCCACTTTTTAAAATCTTACCTACTTGACTCTGATTATGTCACCAAATCTTTCTTGTGTCATTTTAAAAGAATCTCTAAATTTCTGAATATGTATGTGTGAAAATACATATGTGTTGTGTGTATATTATTATTATTACTTATTTAGAGCTAGAATATTCTTCTTTTAATCAGTGTGAAATGTTGTACAATTAGTTCATTTACCCTTTCATGTATCCCTGAGGGAAATCTCCAGACTCAGCTTTATTAAGCCCAGAGAACTTAAGTTTTATTATGCCTCTTTCCAAGGGTATTAAAACTGTGCTAGGGACATTTAGTTAATAATAGTATTTTTATTACAGTTACAGAAGAGGGCTTTTAAAAACTGATTTTCTAGAAATTTTATTAAAAATGACCATTGGGTTAAAATACATTTGGCACATGCATATGATTTTTGGGAGTAGTACTATTGAAATTTTACCTTACTATCATTTTATTTTCATCTTTAAATTGCTAACAGTGGTAGACATTAAATGAAAATAATCTAAATTGAAAAAGCTATAGAAATAATTTTGGTGCTATAAATTTTTTTCAGATTATAATTTAAAATGCCAATAATATCGTACACAGCAATATACACTTTTTGGTTGTAGTAGAGAGTATGCTTTAGGTACTGAAAAAATTATGAACCTTTCCGGCATTGTATCATAAATGTATTTTATAGTTTTTGGTAGCCATTTCTTATGTTCTAAAATTCTCTTGTCAGTCAAGAGTTCTGAAGTCAGCAGAAATTTTTTGTGTTGGTGATTTAGTAATTTGTGCTGCAGAGACCATGTTCTGGCTACATTTATTTTGGTGAGATATGAATGCAGTCAAATGACAACCAAAATTAGAACATTAGCTATGTTTGTTTTGTTGTTTCCCCAGGATGGGAAAAACTAAAAAACAAACCACACACAGGAGAGAAAAATGGGGGGAAATTTAGAAAGAAAATAAACTTTGATATTTGAATAATGTATTTTGTCTGATATCACCTAATAAGATGATGGATGGGAACTGATCAGTAAAAAGACTCCGGAGTTTCTTCACCCCAACAGGAAGTCCTATCAATTAACCGTAAAAGTGATGGAATCAGTTAACATCTATTAACTTTAAACCTGTTGCTGTATTATTTAGAATATTAAAAATAAAAGAACACTGTGGACCTTAAGGAGTAAACTTAAAAAACAAAACAAAACAAAACAAAACTGGAGACAGTACACCAATAGATAGAAAATAAAAATGATTTGATTATAGAAAACTGCTAGTTAACACTAAACAAAAAGCAGTTGATAACTGAGTTTGGGTGGTGAGTCCTGAAGTTACTAGTGGATTTAGAGGGAAGTTAAAAAATGAAAATATTCCAGATCAGCAGAATATAGTGAGAAGAAGCAGTGAAACCAAGGGGGCCCTTATTTGAATGAAGAAATTCCTGAGGTAGCAAGTTCAGAAATGAGGAGGAGCAGTGGTAGGGCATAACCGGGAATGAAGTTAAATAGGTACTGCTCACAGATCTTAAATGCAACATGAAGGGAGGATTATTAAGTTGTTAGTATTGTGGTTATTAGGCAGTCACGAGCCACATATTCCAGGAAATAAATGCAAGTTAGAGCAGAGGAAGTTCTTAGAGTTTATTTCTATAATCTAGTAATGAGATGTTGAAGATTGGGTCCATGAGATATTGAACCTGAAATGAATTTTGAAACAAGAAGGAGAACTTGATGATTGGGATGTATATTGGCTGCACCTTGTCCTGGGTACTTTTAATAGACCTTAAAGAAGAAACAGGCCAGGTGCAGTGGTACATGTAATCCCAGCGACTTGGGAAACTGAGGCAGGAGGATCCAAGTTTGAGGCCAGCCTCAGCAATTTAGCAAAAACCCTATCCCCTTCCACTCCAAAAAAAAAGGGGTGGGGGGACTGGGGATGTAGCTCAGTGGTAAAGCAACCCTGAGTTCAATCCCCAGTATGAAGGGGTGGGGAGAGTAAACATAATAGACCCAGCCTAGTCTGTCTGTGGTATATGTTTTTGCTTCGTATAGTACCCTTCCACCTAGTGTGTTAATGTAAATAGAGAATATGTTAAAAGAGACCCAGGTTTCTTGGTACTTGTGTGACATTTTGAACCAAATGGAAGATATATTTGTGCCGAAGGCACTGATGGACTGATTAAGATATATATACAAATGCTATGTTTAGGGAAAAGACTGGAACAGATATGAGACAGAAGGAAATATTTCTCCTGAGGGGTTGCTACTCATGTTCTCTATTTCTCCCCCGCCCCTTGTACACCCTTTTTTTTAAATACCTTTTCTCCCCCCTAACTTCTCAGTTTCTTTATTCCTTCTTCCCTTTTGCTGTATTCTACTTTTCATTCTTTTTCTTTCAAGTTTATGATTCAGGCCTGCCTGGGGTTATTATTGGCACATATGTACATTGCTTTGTTCTACACCCATTCATTCCATTAGATAATTTTCTGACCTTTATCATAAGGTAAGATTATTAGGACATTATAAAGCATTACCTATATTTTTATTACTACACAATATAATAGGCCCAAAGAAAAGTGCACAAATCAGAAGTGTACATCTTGTTATTTTCATGTAACATTACAAGACATTCATCACTTGGTTCAAGAAATAAAATATTACCATCACCCCAGAAGCTTCCAAAAGCTCATTTATTGCTACAGTTGTTCTTTTCCTTTTTTTTTCTTTCTTTCTTTTTTTATTGTGTTAGGGGGTGGGTGTGCTGGGGATGGGGATAAGCATATATTCTATCACTGAGCTGTGTCCTCTTCCAGCCCCTCTTCCTAACCTTTTTCACCCCTCATAAATGTGTGTTGTCTTCCCCCTTCCACATGTGTGTGCATTGATTGAGAGAAATAGTAAGCCACCTTTGAATTAGAATGTTAATTTGACCCAGTTCTTTCCTGTAAGTCCTTTGATCCCTCATTACTGCCTCAAAGCCTGTGTATATCATAAAATAAAACATGTGCATACCCACCCACTTAAACCATCTGATACTGTAGCTCTTCTTCAAGAAATTAAGTACTGTCATAGCCAGGTGTAGAGAAGTCAGATGCCAGATCTGTGCTTCATCCCCCCCCCACCTCTGACTCTCCTGCCAATAAACACTAACTTTTAAAATTCTTAATTTTATAATGAACATATATATAACCACACATATTTCTGGAAATAAGATGTGAATCCACCAAAACAAACGTTCTAAACACACATGAGGTTTTTTGTGATATGATATTTTGAATTTTTTATATAAAAGTCTAGTTTTTGTTTTGAAGAAATCTAAGATTCAAAATAACTACCATTAAGGTTTTTTTAACAGTAGAGCTAATTGTTAAAAAACTTTGCAAATAATATATTAATTTGTGTTTGGGAGAAATTTAAAATTATGTAGAGGTACTCTTAAAATGACTGTTGTATCTGGTATTTTAACTTCTCAAATTCAAAGTAGGCAGTTTTATCATTGCTACTCATTGTTGAGTAGTAGCAATATAAAATGCATTCGGTGAAAGCCCCCCCCCATTTATTCTACTGGTAATCAAAATCTTTTATGAAAGATAGTGTTAATTTAATGCAAATGTAGAGTTAGGACAGTGAAGTGAAGAACCCAGAAACAGATCCACATGAATATGAACATTTGATTTAGGATGATGTTTGCTACAAATAGTGTAGGACTATTGAACATTAGTACGGAAAACATGGAAACTGGTCCCCCACCTCACATCGTATTAAAGATAAGGTATAGATGGATTGTAAACCTAAATATAAAAGATGAAAATAATAAAGTTTTAAAAACTCTTATTTTTATGGTATAGACAAGAAACAGAATTAATCCCACTGCTTCAAAATCAAAACCTTCCTATCTGCTTATCCTCTTCTCCCCCAAGAAATTCCAGAAACAGTGAAATCAGTTATTCACATTGTGAATTTTATTAAACCATGAAACAATGTTTGAACAATTTAGAATAAATTTAACTGATTTTTTCCATTTCTCTTTTTATATAAGATTTAGATTATATACCTTTAAGGCCCAAGTCCTCCTTTTAGTTTTTTCCTTATGATTTATTCACATCATTTTTATAAAATTGACATTTCCTTTAAAACAGTATTGCATAAAACAAATTTTTACTGTACTACCAAGCAAAAATTAATGCACGTGTTAATAAGTTAAGATATCTTATGTCTATATTCTTTCAGGGCAATTAAAGCATTTCAGGAGGTGCTTTATGTTGATCCCAGCTTTTGTCGAGCCAAGGAAATTCATTTACGACTTGGGCTTATGTTCAAAGTGAACACAGACTATGAGTCTAGTTTAAAGGTAGGTTGTTGGGTTTTTTTTCAAGATACAATGTTTCATTTCTGTTTTTGTTGTTTGTTTGTTGTTAAATATTAGAGCATAGAAAAATGTTGGAATTTATATTGGCATTTAAAAAGAAAATTTGAAAATTTAGGTGATGGAACTGTTTATCATCTATGAACCAGCATACATAAGGTTGGGTTTCAGGATACAAAGTAGTTATAATGCTAAGGTTTTCATGGGAACTAATTACACTGTTAAACCTGCACTTTGTTTCTAAGTTTGACTAAGTTCTGTCATCAGGAAAGGGTGATGCACATCTGAGTAACTCCCCTCTAAGTGGTTTGCCCCTGTAGAGGTCAAAAGCAGCTACTTTATGATGCTGTATCTGTGACCCAATAATTAGCCATTCTTTGAATAGTCTCAATAAAAATATGTTCACCTTTCCAGCAGGGCATGTTTTATGTCTGAATTCTAAAAAGGAATATTCTCAAGGCATTTGAACTGCTGGTTTGTGAGCATAAAGATTGTTGGGAAAAGATTATATGTTGTTGATTAAATATCTTACTTCCTACCTATGAAAGTTTGATATTTCTCCAGTTTTTCTTTTTTCATTGAATTTCTTGTGCTGTCTGTGCCTTCACTTTAGGTCTCACTGAGTTTTTCATGAAAACAGTGCTTCCCTGCATGACAAAGGAATTGCAGTTTTCAAAGATCAGAAGTTTCAGGGAAAAAAAAGGGCTTTTTTGGGGGGAGGGGTAAATTTGTTAACTATTGATAAGGGTTATTGTGTTCTCAATGTCCCCATTGCATGCTGTCTTGATTCTAAAGGTATGTGTATGGGCAGGATCAAGCAGGGAGATAAAGAATAACTTTACAGTGGGTTATAATTTGAACTAAGAAGGAACTACCTAAGGGTTTTTTTTTAAAACTACCTAAGACTACCTAATTGTTTTGATTTTTAGTGTAAAAAATTATGCAAATATATGTATATATTTACCATTAATGAATTTTTACAAAACAATGCTGATGGTAGGAAAAGAGAGAGATATACAACCAAAAATACTAAGACAAGCAAGTTGTGAAAAATTTAGATCACAGTGGTTGAAGGTAAGTGCAGTTGAGGAATAGGTCCTAGGGTAACTGTAAATGATGTGGGAGAGTAAGGGCTGTCTGGAAATTAGCAATTTTCCTCATGCTTAGAGCATCAAACTGTGGGATATCAGTGGATTTGAAATGAAAAATAAATTCAGATATTCACTTTGGGTATTTTAACATCTTCACAGTTTCCATTAGCTATCAAGAACTCTTAACATGTCTTATAGTATAAAATAAACTTATTTGAGCATTTACAGTATTGTCACAACATGCCTATTATGTTGCAGAAGGTTATTTGGTAGCAGTTTGGTAAATGTCGCTCAGGAAATCTATTCGGGGAGGGGACAGTTAATCGGATGTGTCCTAAATTATGGAATTTACTACCTCTGAATACCAGTACAGTGGTATCTTAAATAATTCCATGGATGCAAAGCTGTTTTCATCAAGGTGGCAATATTTAAAATCCCTTTAATCAGGGGAAACAATACTCCGTAGCTAATTGAAAATGTCCCTACTTCACTTACGCTGAACCAGAACATTCTTTATGCCACTTTTATTTGTTCAAGCATAAGTTTAACTCTGACAAACACTTAAGTCATGGTAACCTTAGCAGTTGTTAAAAATGCTTCGTAACTTTCTTATGTCTGTTTCATGTGTATGAACATAGAAAAGAATTGTAAGAATCCTTGATATTTCTCTTCCTTATAGTGTGAAATTTTCATTTGATTTTTTTTTTTTTTTAATCTTATCCCGACATCGGCTTTTTAAGCCTCCTTTGTCCAGCATTTATTTTAAAGGAGAAATTTGGGCATCAATATCTTTAGTTGAGGAGAAGGTATTTTGGTTTATGACTATTAAGTACTTAGCATTCAGTGTGAAGGAAGGTAGGAATGAGAAGGAATGATAGGCCCCTTTCCCCTCAGATTGCCTCCAAATTTCCTGACTAGTACTTTATTTTCATTTGGATAGATGTAGAACTTCTGTTGACCTTTCCATCATGTTAAGCTATTTCCTAGCACAGTGTGTTGGCATAGGTGCTTCTTAGGCTACAACCTCAGGAATTCTAACTCAAGCTGGTTAAGATAACAAAAAATAGCAGCTCATACATGAAGTCCAGGCTTCAGGATTGGTTGATTCAGATGATCTAAGATTTCACCAGTATTCATTTTCTTTTCAGTTATGTTATTGACTTATTCAGATAGCTGGTTGCTTTCTTTGATAATGTAACATAATAAATAATCCTGTCTGCCTCACAAGAGGTAAGATGCTTGCCATGTGCAACCAAAGTGTAATGTTTCTTTTTGCGTGTCTTATAGAAAGACATTGTCAGATAGTGGCTTATGTGCTTAGCATAGTGCTGGCTTCCAATAAGTGCTCAATAAATGATGATGATTATCATTTCGTGGGGAAAAAAAAGATCCTGGCTTCCTATTGATCTCTTCAAATATATTTCCCCTTGTATCTCATTGGCTAGAAATAGGACACATGGCCATCTCTAATTGATTTCCTTTTCAAAGGAAATGCACTTACTCTTAAATCAGGTATGTCCAGTCTTGGAGCAGGGTTCAAATGTTCAAGTCCCTAAATATTCTGTTTCTATCTAATGGAGGAGGGAAAGGTAGATATAAAAGTTATTTTGATGTGGGAGGTGATGTGAGCAGTCTGTCCCTTACAAGTCAGGTCATCTCTACCTTCTTTCCTTTCCCTCTGCCTGAAGAGGGGTGTAACATGTATAATACTTCTCAACTGGTAATGTATTTAAAAAAAAAATACAATTTATTTTCATAATTACTTTCTTCTTTTCACCCACATAAGAAATGTATCCCAGGGCCTCCTGTTTTCTATCATACTGGTAATAATATTTCTCACAAAAATGTATCTCTGATACAGATTGATTCTGTTTTGGTGCTATGTGAACAGCTCTTAGAGCAAGCAAATTTGGTTTTGAAATTCGACCCTGCCAAGTACCACATAACTAATTGTGTAACCTTGTAGAAGATTCTTGACTCTTCAATTCTGCAATTCTGCATCTGTAGAAACCAAATAATCATATCTTCCTCACAAGACTGATGTAAAGATGAATACACACACACACACACACACACACACACACATTCTGTATCTTGCAAACAATTTTTTTCCAACCATTCTTTAGTTCTGTTTACCATCTAAAACACCTCTAATTTGGGGCCGTTATGGAGTTTTTTTTTTTTTTTTTAATCCATTTTCCTGACCTAGAATTTAATCTTTTTAATTTTTTTGTCACTCTGCCCATCCTCAGAAATGTGAAGTTAATGCTGAGCTTACTTTTCAATAATATGGTATCATTTTTCCATTAAGTTTGCTGATAAAGATTTCATGTGTTTAGTGATTGTGACATATCAGTTCTTAATTTGTGAACTAGTTTAATGTTATCTGAATCAGAGCCCATTCCAGGGTGACATGTCGTTCTACATGGTATTTTATTGTTGCTATTCTCTGCTTTAGATAATATCCCCCTTGTTAGTTGCCTATTTAACTCCACACAATTAATTCAGGATTTTATTTCATTACCTTTTAATGATAGTAATGATGATTACTTACATTTGTTACATATTTGAAGCAGTATGCTATCCTTACCTCACTAGAAGTACACTTATTTTGACAAAGTTTTATATAGTATCCCTAATTTCCACATCCTGGCAGACTTAAAATTATTTCCTTCATTTCCTTCATGTGAAACTGGTAATGCAAAATAAAATATAATAACACTCATATTCTTTAGTCAGTTAATGCCAGTGTATGTTTAATTTAATGAAGATTATGTTGAAAATTTCCCTGATGTTTACATATTTAAATATTCCTAAGATATGTCAGCTTTATAACTTCTTTGTATTTTTAAGGGTACAGTAACTAAAAAGGGTGGTTTTTTAAAATGGGAACTTGCAAATGGTTGACTAGGGTACCAATATTAAAAGTCTTATCATTTGAAGATGGTAAATGCTAATGGAAGGGGTTAGTAGGAAAGGAATAGGAAGATGAGAATTACAGAGACAGTTCCAAGGAAGCAGGTTGAACTCATGCAAGACTTGTGTATTAGCTTGAGACCTTACCAGGAGTTGTTTCTTACTTCTTGAATGGGTGGATAAATGAAGTGACAGAGGCTAAAAATGAATAAACAGGTGCTCATAATGTAGGTTGGGAAAAAAATTTTTAAAAGTTGGTTTTATTTATCATCTCTTAAGACAGGATACTTTCCTATACAAAACTAATGCTGCAGTCATTTTCTCAAGGTGCCCCAGCTCATCAGTCACTTCATTCAGCTGGGCTCCCTCTTAATTATATTTAATGTTAAATTTTGTTCATTTTTTCTTTTTTCTCTTTGGTGGTACTGGGTATGGAACTCAGGGCTTCTGCATGATGCTAGGCAAGTACTCTACCACTAAGCTATATCTCTAGCCTTTTAATTTTTTTTTTTTTTTTTTTTGAGAAAGGGTCTGGCTAAATTGGCCAGACTGATCCTCAAACTTGGGATCCTCCTGTCTCTGTCTCCAGAGTAGCTGGAATTACAGGCATCTACCACTGTACCTGGCTTGACATGAAACTTCTGAATGGAATAGCAATTCCACCTTACTTTTTACCTTACTCTACTCTGGGAAATACTTCATTTCCAGGTACCTGATTTGATATCATACCCTGCATAAAACCCAGGAATTTTATTGTCATATTTTTTATGCTGGTATATTAAGGCAGAAGGATTGAGTGAAGGTAAGATATGTACCTCCTCTTAGAAACCACTTTTGAAATCTGCGAAATGCCTCTTGTCTTTCATTATTTTCATTATTAATGTAGAATGCACAGACCATTAATTTCATTAATTGAGATACTATGAACTCATGTCTATTGTAGAAGTACTTGCTGAGGATTTTAATACTAGTTATTACTTTAATTTTATCTCTGCCTTAAGTTTCTAAAATAGCTGTAATTTTCTTTGTACATACTTTCAGTATATTTTGGTTGGTTCAGTTGTCTGCAGGTAAAGGAAGTTGATGTTATTTCTCTATACCTGCCCTGTCCTGTTTCCTTTATGATGCTTAGTAACCTACTCTTCCATCTGACATTTTGAAAATTCTGTCCTTGAGTGGTTTGATTTGAGAGATGGAGAGGGGCCTCACCCATATAACTCCCCCTTTTTTTAGGGGATTGGAAAAAAATCTGCTCATCCCCCAATAGCTTAGAAGAATATAGTGAGAACTTTAAAACTGTAAGATTTATTCTTTGTCCTAAAACATGATACCAAGTATGGAAAGAAATTCTTCAAGAAAGGATCTAGAATTTTGGCATGTCATGGAACCTGCATTTTTAGAGTATTCATAGGAATCTTGATGGAGAGAGAGAGAGAGAGACACCAGACATGTAATGGATTTTTAACTTGAGTTTCCTATGGTATTGGTTAGCAACATCACTACAGTTAGGATTGATTCTACAAATTAAGCTGATTTTTCATTACTTCTATATTAATCTTTAAATGCCTCACTGAGGCAACTCTTAATACCGTTCTTTCTAGATAAACTTAAGCAGATTCTAAAAAATATTAGGACATTATTCTGGTGGTCTTAAGAAAATTTTTTCTTTTTATTAGTGACATTGTGTTTCTTCCTTCAGTATAACTATTGGTTCTTTATACATAAAAGACACTTAAGAGTTTGCTTGTCTTCTTATGGTTGGTAGGAGATTGGATCATAACTGAGGAAACTGTGAGCCCTTTTTCCTTCCTGTGATTGGCAGTAGAACTCTGTTTTCACTTGCATGTAATGTTACTGTTCTTTTGATAGAAAATGCTCATTGCTGTTTATTTTGTTTTCTTTCCATTTTCCCTCACTCGTGGAGAAAAATATCTTTCCCCTGCTCTTTCCCTTTTCCACCATTCTTCAACTTGTACTTTACCTTGTAATTTTTTCTAGATATTATTATCTGATTATCTATCCTGACTGGTTTATCTAGTTTTTTTAATAATGCTTTCTCTACTTCACTGTACTTACCCAATTGTGTTTTTGTTTGACATCTGTTTTTTTGCATTGAGTTCTGGTACATGCCTCCAATATATGAAATAGTAAAAATGGCTGAAATACTTTATATTTCCAAAATGCATGTTTGTAAAGGACATGGCATATATGTGCAGTAACCATACTGTCTGACACTGAGGAGTTAGGGTAATTCCAAGTTCCCCATGTTATAGGTTTCTCTCTTCCAATATATTTTAAGTGCTGAATTAATTTCTAATTAAAAAGTGATTTTTTTCACGTTTACCCATAACAACTTAAATTTTGTAATTATATTTGGTTTTGAAATGCATCATGAACAAAGCAATCAATTTATCTAATGTCACATGAAACAAAATGTTATGTTCCAAAACATTTTTTTCAGTGCAAATTGTTTCAGTATCCTCTTTATAAAATATATATCATGTTCACCATATATTGGTTGGTTGTATACATATCAGTCTTATTCTGATAAATATGCAAATTGTTCACTGGATGGAAAGAACTTGAAAATGAAGTCAGCTCATATTTATTTATTTGTGTATACAGATTGAACACACACTAGGAGCAGTTCTTAGAAATTTCTGATCAGTTACGTACCTCTACTTTGATAAAGTACGATACTAATAAAGAATTGGGAAGCTAGGTAGGGTATTCAGTAGAAAAGATGATCAAGAGCAGTAGGATAAATGGGTTCTTAGAGCATGGATGAATGGGGAAAGTGGGAAGATCTCTAGGAGAGAGATCTTAAGGAGATATAGTAACTGACTCAGAGTGGAAAGAGGTTCCCCGTTTATTTTCTTGGATCATTGTATTTTTAAGTAAAGTAAGGGATAGATACAGTAGCAACCAGTGTTGGACTTGGGCGGTAAAAAGGCTCTGAATGGACATTATATTGAGTTGGGGATACCTGAGGGTATCCAATGTTGGTGTAGATAGATTTAAGTCTGGAGCCAAAAATCAAAGCTAGAAATAAGATTTTGAACACCTCCAAAATACAGTATGCTTTGGTTTCCTTTCTGTTAATGAAATTTTTAGAAGAGAGCAGACTGGTTTAAACCTCAAAGGAGAAGCCTCTTTTTTGAGTAAAAATTGCCAGAATCTGTTACTGTTAGGAAGTTATTGGTGTGCCATAGAGTCTGTCCTAGGAGCACTTGTAATAACTTTGTATTAAAAAAAGAATCAGAAGATCTGAGTTTGAGGACTTTGAGAGAATATCATTTAGATCAGTTTGGCCAGGAATGTGTCTTACAAGCCCTTTTGGAAATTACCAGTTTCATTTAGAGACCAAATCCCTAAAGTAAATACTATCACATCCTAAGACATTTCCCTGTTCTCATCCATTTTATCATAGACTTAGTTTTAGAAATCACTTTTGTTTTAAATTGTACTTTTACAAGTGAGCGGCACAATGAAAAAGAAAAAGAATTACCTTTGATTTGCAAGAGTACCTGTCACACCTTCACTTCTCTCACTTAAGTGATTCATAAAACCCCATTTTGTAAGGATTCTGTAAAAACAACTTAAGCTCTTTCCTCACCTTGAAGTAATTTAAAAATTTTTCTTGCTGTTCTTCTTTTTTTTTTTTTTCCTAGTTCATTTGCAGAATTGTCTTTGTGAATTCCCAGGGCAGGTTAATTTTTTAGAACTTTTATATACACATCAATTTTAGTGAACTCTGTGTAGATGGTAATCATAGCAGAGTGCCTATGTAGAGTAAAAGCTTGTTGCCAACATGTTCTTCATAAAAGCCCGTGTCTATATAGACAGCAATATTGACTACACACACCTTATTTATATGATCTGAAATAAAGGCCTCTGTGGGCAAGCATACAATTTATTTATTTTCTTGATATAATGATCTATTTTATTTTTTAATGTTTCCATTAGTACATTATAATTATACATAATAGTGGGGTTTGTTTTGACATAATCATATAAGTATGGAATAAAATTTGTTGCGTTTCAGTCCTTAGTAACCCCCCCATTCCATTCTTCTACTCTACCTCTTTTTTTTTTTATATTATTTTTTGATTCTTTTTAGTTATACATGACAGACTCCATCTTGGCACAATTTTACAATCATGGAATATATCTTATTCTAGTTAGAGTCCCATTCTAATGGATGTACATGGTGGTGGGATTTGCTGTGTTGTTTTCATATATGTGCATGTGAAAATTATACCAGAGTCATTCCACTGTCTTTTCCTTTGCTTATCCCCCCACCCCCATTGTGGGTTAGCTTCCACATATCAGAGAAGACATTTAACCTTTGCTTTTTTGGGCCTGGCTTACTTCACTTAGCATGATAGTCTCCAGACCCATTCATTTGCTGGCAGATGTCACAGTCATTTCTTGTTTATGGCTGAGTAATACTCCATTGTGCATATAGACCATATTTTCTTTATCCACTCATCTGTTAAAGGGTACCTAGATTGGTTCATAGCTTACCTGTTGTGAATTGAGCAAGCATACAATTTAAAAACTAAGAATAGTGTCATTTAACTCTGAAGATGTGTTGGAATAATTTGCAGAAGCTTTTTTTCTGATTTGCATTGTGTTAACACCCCAACCTACTGAATCAGAACATCCTAGACTGGGTCTGGAATCCAACATTGCTCTAAACTAATGATTCCTAAATAAAACATAGTTTGTCAATTAAGTTATTTGATTGCTTGTCTTCAGGATCGAGAACACAGTTGCAGGATTCGACAATAAAGAAGATTTGTAAGATAGTCATAGACTATGCAGCTGGAAATAAAACAATTTAAAGAGAAAGTCTTGAAACTCAAGTTTTACTCGTAATCACATGAATATAGATTTTTCTTCTCATTTAGATCAAGTTCCATAGGCTATATGAAGCAAAATAGTATAACATAATTTTGGGATATTGAACAAATCAGAGGCTTTTAAAACAAAAGTTGGCTTTGGTAATAAAGATGTCAACAAATTGTAATGAATCAAATCAGGTTGAATTGAATCAGAAGTGCTCTATGAAAAGATAATAACAAGGCGAGTGCTTTGCCTAGCATGCACAAGCCTCTGGGTTCAATCCCCAGCACCACAAAAACAAAACTAAAGAGAATCACTGTAATGTTAAAAGTACATTTGAGGTGAATCTTCTGCTTGGAAACCAGTTTTCTTTAGACTGTTTTTTGCAGGTTTGTATATAGTCTTTGAACTATGAAGCCTCCATAATAACTGTTTTACACAGCAGTAGTCAGTTTAAGGGCTGCAGTATTTTGTTTTGAGTTGCAGATGTTTCTGTTGATTGCAGGAATAGGCTCTGAATATTTTACCATGATATTTTCAGGTTTGTGGGCTGGTTATTATAATTGATAGTCCTTTCCCTTGATTTATATGTCAATAGGTACATCTGTTTTGCATCTGACTTAGATATTGGAAATGAAGCTATGAGATCATGATATCCCCATCCTGGTCCCTCATCTGTCTTTAGTGTGATGAAAGGTGTGTCAGTGTTTTTCGTTATGTGGAATGGTTTTGTTGGCTGTTCTTAAGTTTCTCATAAACACTTAGTAATTATTCTGTGTGTTCTTTCATTCTCATGCATGCTTTTGAATGTGTATTCTTTTATTGTGTAATTTTTCTCTGTTGTTTGGAAATATTTGAAATTTCATGGTATTGTAGGTTTGAAATGGTAAATCAGTAACCTGATTACTGCTTTTAAGATTTTTAAATAATTAAATAAAATGTGGTCAAAACTGTTCCTCTCAGGTTTCATTGTAGGATCTTGAATGCTGATAGATGTTCTTCCTATGGATTTTCAGTGAAATAGTAAAATTATAGTACCACCATCTTGAAGACTGTTTCTTTTGAGATCAGTGTAACCTTTGATGACTTAATTAGAAACAATTTGTCTTCTATCTAAATATTAATTTGTTTGCAGGATAGATTAGGTTTACAAATGTAGTACAGTCTGAATGGGTGGTTGCTGTGCTGTTCTTTTTGTTTAGAGGAAAGCAGTGAATTATAAAAGCAAGCTTTGCTTTCATAGTACCTACATCTTCTATTGCTATGATAGCATACAAAAGGGATGTTTGAAGACATAGAATCTGCTTAGTACACCAAGGGAAAATACTAGCAGTTCTCAAAGTTTTCATATGTTGGCCTTTTTTTTTATTCAGTCAGCTATGGGAAATAGTTTTTCACTTTTGTTTACCATTGTGTCCTTAGTGTCTGCATTGTCCTTATGGCATTATAAACTCTTAAAAATATTTGTAAAACAGATTAAGCACTTAATATTTAAGGGTTATAGTTATTTTGTTTGTAGTTTATTCATTCAGAAGATACTACAAGCTTTAAGTTTTAAGAATACTCCAAATGTAGGCTAACCTAATTTATGCACACATATAACAGACATTTGTGAGATAATACAGAAGAACTACTGTGTTCATACCAAATGATGCTAATTTCTCTTTCTTTGTAGCATTGGGTAGCTGACATTAGTTTATTCTGATTAATTGCAAGTTCTAGTTAACAAATGCAATGTTGTTGATTCTATATTGAAATACAGTACTTAAAACTTGCTGATAATTTTTTCTCTTAATAAAAGGAAGTTCTTTTTGGGTTTATAACTAGAAGTTGTCATGAATATCAATGATTTGTCCAGAAGTTTTAAAAAATTACAATTTTTAAATGTTTGGATTATGGATAGAAATGTGCTTATTTTGTGTGTTTTTAAAATATGGTTTGTACTTTGGCTGTTTACTACTTTTAATGCTGAAAATTTGTAGAGGCTTAGAATTTGCATATACATTATATATTTGGGAAGTGTTCAAAAATATTTACTTACCTTGTGTTTTAACTTAAAATTTTTATGTCAACTCTAGTGCTTATTTATCTTCTCTTAATTTATATACCAATTTTAATGCTGAAAAACTATCAGAATTTACATTCTTAAAAATTTGTTATATACATTGATTTAACATGTATTTTCTGGATAGGCTTCTGATATTATAAATGAATACTTAATATATTAGTGGCTTAATATTGTCTGAGGAATTAAATTTTGCACATACATTATAAAAGGATAATTATATTTCATTAGATTAACTTGAACACAGACTATTGAAAAGGTACTCAAGTATAGTGATTATGAAGAACCAGTGAAGGCGGATAGTTTTATCCTCCATCACAGTTCTTACAGTGCGGACTGGGGATATAGCTCAGTTGGTAGAGTGCTTGCCTTGCAAGCACAACGCCCTGGGTTCAAATCCCCAGCACCACAAAAAAAAAAAAAAAAAAAAAAAAAAAAAACCATAAACAATTCTTACAGTGCTTTTTTCTTTTGAGATTAAAAAGTAAAAAGTAGTGTTCTGATATTAATACCATTTGACTTCTACTTGCATTTAAAATGATTACTCTGTATAAACTGTCATAATACTTCCTGCTTATGTGAAGACTTAAATATCAAGCTTTTTCATATAAATAAAAATACACGTAAGATAACAATAAAGTTAATTCTTCAAATTCTCTATATTCTCAACTATCTCAAGAAAATAACCTAACATCCTGTCAGTATTCAGCAGTAAATGTTCAAAGTAATTCTAGTTGGTTGCTAGAACATTTTGTTTGCATAACATAGTTTTAATATTATATCTTACACACCTGAAAAATATTTTAAGATACTTTTTTATGTGACTCTAAATTTAGTACATTAATTTTCTCACTTTCCTCTTGCAGCATTTTCAGTTAGCTTTGGTTGACTGTAATCCCTGCACTTTGTCCAATGCAGAAAGTAAGTATTAAGTACTATAGTTTACTACATATATTCACATCACTTCATCACAAATAACAACAATCAATTGTAGTAATAATGTTAGTGGTAAAATCTGCTCAATTCTTTCTTTGAATTCTAGAATTATTGAATGTAACTGTATTGGTTGCCATGGCTACTTACACAAATGGAACATATGAGTCCAGATCTTATGAACAGCCTGTGTCTAAAATAGGCCAGCGAAGTAGGTTGTTGAATTAAAGTTATTTGTACTAATGAACAAGATTGATTTGTGTGTGTATATTAATTATACTATAGCTGAACTATTGGGATTAACAGCAGAATTTGCCATTTAGGAAAGATGAATGTACAATGATTCTTAATGTGGTAGCTCACTGATTATGCTGTGTGGTATCAAAATTAATGGTAATTATTAAGGCATATTTTGACTTTGTTACAGATTTACATATCATTTACAGAGGTGATTTTTCTCAGTTAATTTAGGAAGAATGTGTTTGTGAAGTATGCTGTGACATAGTGGCTTTCTTCAAACAGTTATTTTCTACTCTACAGATTTTTTCCAAAAGCAAATTGGGTTATTGTTGTTGTTGTTATTATTGTTATTATTATGTGTTTATCAGTAAGTATGTTTTGGTGTATTCGCTTAGTGACTTTAAAAAATACAATAAATGATTAAAAATTTCATTGGATTCAAGCTGAATTTGTAAACAACTTTTCTTACTTGCAGAATAAAAAATTTAGAGTAAGAAAAACTAATTCTTAATGAAAATTTTATGTTAGTCAAAGGATTCTAGAATTTAGAAAGTCAGTATTTGCTATATATTGCTTGTTATCTTTTAATTTTTTTGAATAAAACAGGGATAAGGGAACAAAATAAGGACCCAGGGAAAAGTAATAGGTGGGAAACCATTGTTACCTCTATGCCTGAAGTAGCAGAGGAAGCAAATGACTGAGCTTAAGGATGTAGATAAGAGCAGGCAAACTTGATGCCCAGCTCCTGTGTGACTCTCATCTCTTGCCTATGCAACACAATAGAAATGTTAGTCTAAAGTAGTCTCAAAAATAAAAGTAGTCTCAGTATTTAGAAATGCCTAAGGAAATTGTTGGATCAGTTCAAAAGTTGTAGAGTTTTAGATTAAGACATAGCAGGGAGGCCTGGTAGAGCTCTTGCCTACCATGCACAAAGCTGTGGTTTAGATCCCCAGCGCTGCAAACGAAAAATGACAACAAACCATCGCATGGACTAAATCCTTGCCTATATCAGACCAATTTTCTCATACTTACAATAAGGGCAATTTCCTGAGGTAGGGAGAAAAAAAAGAATACTGTTTTCTTTAAATGAAACTCAAGATTTGGTACTGATCAGTGTATTTGCAGAATTAATGGTAGAAAGGTAACAAATGCAACATTTTATAGTTTCTAAGATAAGATTAGATTTGAAAGATAATTTAATTCATTGATATAGCGATTTATAAAGAGCTGGTTAATACTTTTTCTTTAATTATATGTCCAGGTTATATAAACCATCTGAAATACAGATCCTTAAGATTTTTAAAATATTAATTTATGGGAATAAAAAGCAACTGGCATATAGTTAATTCATTACTGTCTAGTACCTCAAAACTAACTTGGTCACTACTTGTTAGTTTGAGTAACTTTGAGGAACATCTCATGAATGTCAAACTCTAAATATTTTGGTAGATCTTTGGTATAATCTACTCTGTCAAGGTTAAATTTCAGTTGTAGATATTACTCTTGAAAACCCTGATATAGGTAGAATGAGTGCCATAGGGCAGACAACTTTCATGTGGAATTTGAATAGAACAGTTTGAACTGTCAAGAGTAGTCCATCTTCAGTTCTATTGTGCCTCTTTTTCCTGTTGGTTATTGAGAAGGGAAAGTAGGAGGTAGACTGATCAACGTTCATTTTGTCCATGACTGAAGAGCTTCCCTGGACTTGAATGGTTGTTCACTCTAATGGAAGGGCACATGCTTTAGACATTTAGGCCATTATAATTCATTTGATTTGGGTATTCTATATGCTTACTTGATAACCATGATAAAAAGTATATGTCTTACAGAGCACCAACAACTCCAAAGTACGTATTTTGAGCCAGTATTACTGTTTTAGATATCAGGTTCTTTATTGTCTTTGTAAAGCTTATTTTTCTTTGAATTATTTCATGTCATCCCTGATGTGCATATACTATAGACATTCATTGAATTCTTTGAAATTTGTCAAGATTACTTTGTGATACTAGAAAGATCAGAAGTATAAATTATAGGACTGGAGGTGTGGTTCAGTGGTAGAGTTCTTGCCTAGCTTGTACAAAGCCCTGTGTTATATCCCCAGTTCTGCAGACACAAAACATAAATTATAAAAAGTAAAGTGAACTTTTAAAAACTTTTCTGTTGGAGATATTTAATGATGATTTTAAAAATAAGTGAATACCTTCATTGTAGAGCTGTTTAAGAGGAGTCAATTACAGCTTATGGTATGAAAAGTAGAATCATAAAAAGTAGTCATGGTGATGTGAGACTTTATTGTATATGATTACCTCTTGGAATAAAATTGTTTTTTCTAGTATTTTATTCTAAAAAAATTTCTGAATAAAGTTTAATTTCAGAACTTTTATGACAATATTTGCTAAAAATTTTCCTTTCAATTGACACTTGTCAAGTAGAGCTTTTTTGTAGTTGTACAGTTCTCCACTTTGAAGAGAACTTCTAAGAATTTAAATATATGAAGGTTTTCACAGTACAAAGGATGACATTGAATTTAGTAACTCATGGGATAATGAAGTCTTTTTCAGAAGACTTGGGACAGAGCCTAAAGAAAGTAGTAAGAAGACAACTAGCTGCTGATCTTTTTTATCCCACCCTTTAGCACCATTAGTAGAGAAATAAAAAGATTGGGGGAAATAGGTATAGATTTTCCATCCCTTTCTTGTTCTCTTAACCTATAACAATCTCTCTCTGTTTTAGTCAGCCTTTTGTTGCTGTGACTAAAGGACCCAACCAACACAATTGTAGAGGAGAAAAGGTTTATATGAGGGCTCACAGTTTCAGAGATCTAAGTCCATAGAAAGCTGGCTCCATTCCTCAGGGCTCCAGTTGAGGCAGTACATCATGGCAGAAAGGTGTGGCAGAGGGAACCAGCTCACATCATGATCAGGAAAGAGAGAGACTCCACTTGCCAGATACAAATATATACCCAAAGCCACCCTCCAGTTCTTACCTCCTCCAGCCATACCCTACCACTTAGTTACCATTCAGTTAATCCTTATCAGGGGGATTAAATCATAATTGAGTTAAGACTCTCACAACCCAATCATTTCTCCTCTGAACCTTCTTGCATTATCTCACACATAAACTTTTTGGGGGACACCACATCTAAACCATAACACCCTCCAATGATGTAATGAGGTGAGATTTGACTGGAACTCTTAAGAAATGCTGTACTGAAGTAGGGAGTGAGGAAAAAGCCCTCAAACCATGAAGGTAAGTGAGAGAGAGATATCTTCCATATAACTTCCATTATTATTTTTTAATTTCACAAAAGCTGATTTTCATCTTTTAAAGATATTTTTATTTTGCTTCATATCCAATTAATGTGTGATATTTAACTTTACAGAGAAATGTAGTACTTAAAAAAGAGGTTTGTCATTCAAAAATGAAAATCATAGAATTGAAGTACCAGTATCCAGTTTGGGTTTCTGGTTCATTTTTACTTTTGTTGAGTAATTATACTATGGTGGTATACTATCAGGAAGAACTGGAAATAAAAGCTGAAATATTGTTTTTACTTTATTTTCAACATTACTTACTAATCTTGAGACTATTTGCTATTTGATTTCAAAGTGGGGTGTCTCTCTCCCTGTGTGTCGTGTCCCCCCCCCCCCCCCCCACACACACACACTTTTGGTACTAGGAATTGAACTCAGGAGCGATTAACCACTGAGCCACATCCCCAAACTTTAAAACATTTTATTTAGAGACAGGGTCTCCCTAAGTTGCTGAGGCTGGCTTTGAACTTGGAATCCTCTTGCCTCAGCCTCCTGAACTGCTGTGCTGGGATTATAGGTGTGCACCTTCATGACAACCCAGTCTTCCTTCTCTCTTTAAATGATGAAGTCCATCTGATTCTGAAGAGTGAAAGAAAATCAAAAACTCAATTCCTGTGTGTGTTACTGCCATATTCATCCTGATCTGTGATATTGTAGATATCATATATATTTGTAAAATACAGTATATATAAAAAAAAAAATCTAGTTACTTTGTTTGGCTTTAATATGTTTTCATTAAATATTGACTTTACTATATTTTCTGATATAACTTAGATTTTAAATACCATGTTTTGAAATGTATAGTTTATAAAGGTTTTATTTGCTTAATGTTGCCACTTTGAATTTTATAAGACATATGCTTGTGTGCTCATGTGCTATAGATATTAATGCTGATTTAGTAATTACATTGACAAATTTTATTTGATAATAACAACAATGAATAAATGTGATTTCTTATTGTGTATGCTTTGTATTTTTTTATTAAAAGCAAATAAAAGTTATAAACTATTAAATCTATATAACGTAGGCTGTGCTTATGTTTTACATTTTATGATATTCTTAATTTACTCCAAACTTTGCTTTATTATTACTGATTATTTTCCACCATCTTTTGCAGTTCAGTTCCATATTGCCCATTTATATGAAACCCAGGTAAGTGTTTTAACTTATCCAATTTAAAATAAAAACAAACAAAAATGATCACTTATGTCATTTTTTAATATATATTTTTTAGTTGTTGATGAACCTTATTTATTTATTTATATGCAGTGCTGAGAATTGAACCCAGTGCCTCACACATGCTAGACTCTACCTGAGCCACAACCCCAGCCCTTATGTCATGTTTTAATGAAATTAATTATATACAGATAATTTTAATGGAGTTCTGGTCATTACCTCTTACATAAATTTTATATTCATTGAAAGTAGCAATGTTGCTTAAACAGTTATTAAAGATGTATTCCGAGAAGACTCATTTATTAAGGCTTGCCTCTAAACTTGATTTGTGAGCTCAAATGGCTGTATTTAAGATTTATGTTATTTTTAATGCAAAATGCCTCATTTTCTTTTCAAAATGTTGTAGATGCTTGTTGTAATACTTTGCTTTTAAATAGTTTTCACTTTTTCTTAAAATTTGAAATAGTTCTATGTGTCAGTGTTTGGAAGGCATATTAGAGTCAACTCTTTGTCATTACCATTACTTTTGTGGTTACTTTATTTTTAGAACACTTTGTTTCTGTGTTATCTCATGTATTGCTTAGTTGTGTAATAAAAGGTATAACATATTTACTTGAGGCAGTATAATAGAAAATCAGTGATAAATTTTTATGAGAATAAAAATTAGTTATTGTAGTTTATACAAAACATAAATTTTGTTAACTCCTTTAGAGGAGAAAAAGTGCTATTCATTATATATGTACATATTTTGTATTTTGATGCTTTGCCCCAAGTGTAACAATTAGGCAAGTATATGTATGCTGTGCAGGCTCATACCTAGGAGATAGAAGATCCTACTATATATCCATTTTTTTTATACTATTGTGGAGTATAATCAGATACTTTGAGATAATTTATGCTGCTGTTTCCCAAACCCAGCTTTGAGGCTGAATCATTTGGGAAATTCCACAAGCCAATTCAAAATCAACATTATTAATGTCAAAGAGCCAAATTTATTAGTATCCCTACCTGTAGCCTTCCCTACTTGGAAGGCTGAGGCAGGAGGATCATTTCAGCCCAAGAGTTATAGATCAGGCTAGGCTACATAGTGAGACTCCATCTCAAAAATAATTAACATCAGAATTCCTTGTACCAGCAGTACTACCTTAAACCCACATACCCGCTGAATTAGATT
Source organism: Sciurus carolinensis (assembly GCF_902686445.1). Classification (NCBI taxonomy): domain Eukaryota; kingdom Metazoa; phylum Chordata; class Mammalia; order Rodentia; family Sciuridae; genus Sciurus; species Sciurus carolinensis. The sequence continues at coordinate 37,358,916 of NC_062232.1, forward strand.
TGATGGACACTCAGGTTGATTTCTAAACACTTCCCTACCACCCCATAGCTTTTCTAGTTATTGATATGATCTGTTCCCAGCTAATCATACATTTTCTCACCTTTTTTATAATGTTACTGCATTTTTTATATCTTTAATTAATTAATTAGTTAATTAATTAATTTTTATGTGGTGCTGAGGATTGAACCCAGTGTCTCACACGTGCTAGGCAAGTGCTCTGCCACTGAGCTACAACTGCAGCCCCTTACCTTCATTTTTAATTAATGTTTTTGCTGGAGTTGGAATTATGTTTGTTTGACCACTTTCAAATGTGTATTCTATTCTCTTCACACTTTGTTTCTTATGAAAATTTGTCTGTGGTCTTATTGTTTAATCCTGTTAAGGTAATATGGGAATAGATCCCTTTCCTCCTTTGATTATTTCATTTGATAAATTATTAATCATTCAGATTAAATAAAACCAAAAGAGCAAAACTTGTGACAGGCAGAGTATGTAATTATTGGGTGACAGGAAGATGACACTATAAGCATACGAAAGGATTGAAATCTCCAGTGATTATAACAAGGATTTCCATTTTCAGGTGAACAGTTAAAGAAAAGCAAAATGGCCTGCCTACTTACCTATAAAATTTTAGTTTTTATACTTCAACCAGTTTATATCAACAGACCTTATTTATGAATATGAATTTAAAAAAAATTAAATAGTCACATGTGGTGAATGGCTACTGCCAGGTAGAAAATAGTTAATGTCTTCCCACTAATAAATGAATAAAAAATTCAATATCATTTTGTGATCCCTGAGAGCCTTACCATATTACCTTCACTGTATTAAACAATAAGGTCATAAAACATAAAAACGATGGAATATACCTCTACCTACTATGGTTAACAAAAGCCCTCTCAGATACAAACTGTTTGGATTGAGTTTTGATTGGAGAGGAACCCGTGATATAATTAGTTGGGACTGATGGGAATTTGTGTGTGTGTTGATGTGTGTATTAGTTCTGGGTCCTGCTAATAAAGAGGTATTATAAGTGCAGTAGCTTTGTGGCATTGAACTTCTAGTGTTTTAAACTTAAAAAGGATGTCTTTCGTAGAGCTGGAAGGTGTAGAAAGAATTCTCTTAAAATTTTTTTGTTGTTAAATTTAATCATATTTAGGTTTGGGTAATTTTAGTAGGATCTCATCCCCCAACCCCTGTATTTTTATCTTCTATGGTCTTTTAGACAAAGCTCTTGATAGCTTACTAGATTTTAGAAATTAGATTCTGGTAGATTTCTGCATATATCATCATATTGTTTATACATAAAGATAACTTTTCTTCTCTGTAATATCAGACCCCAAATAAATATATCATCACTAATTATTTTTGAACATTTATATTCACAAATGGATTCATCTTTCCTATGTTTTTAGCTGGGACCTCCAGACCATTTTTTCAACAACAACAACAATAATAATTAGTTGGCTTTCTTTTTCTCCATTTTAATGAAATCACTTGAACAATTTTCCACATTAAACCTTATTAGCCTTGAAAGTTTAAAGATGTATAATTTCTCCCTTTCCAATCTGTCATTAAAATGTTAGTTGTTTTAGAATAGATAGTCCAAAATGAAATGGCCTGAAAGAGTATACACATACCCTCCTCCTTCCATCTCCCCAGCGTATGATTCCCTCCGTGAAACCACTGGTGTTACTAGTGGTTTTTGTATCCTTCCAGAGAAACTCAGTGCATATATAAGTGAAAGCATATGCATGTTTGCATGTACATATTTTCTTTATTTTATCCAAATGATAGCAAATTAGGTATGTTTTCTTCTGAGCTTGCTTTAATTTTTAACTTAATAGTATATCTTGGAAAATCATTCCATACCAGTACATGTAGAACTACTTTATATCCATTTAAACAGATGTATTATATCTAATTTGACCACCCCCTCTTGAGGAATAGTTAACAAATAGTATTATTACAAATAACACTTTATAAGAATTGTTCATTTTTAATGTTTTCTTCTATCAAGCATTAATTTATTACCACAATGTTGTAGATTGATCTCATTTATATATCGTAACACAGCCCAAAAATTCTAAATAAAAATTCATTCCAAGTACTGGGCATGGCTCAGTGGTAGAGCACTTGCCTAGGACATGTGAGGTACTGTGTTCAATCCTCAGCACCACATAAAAATAGATAAATAAAATAAAGGTATTGTATCCTTCCACAACTAAACATTTTTTAAAATTTTTTTGAGAAACCATTCTGGTTTTCTTCATTCATTTTTGAAGCAAGTATTACATTGATAAACCCAAACCTGATAAGAGTATAAAAAAAGCATCAATACATAAACCCAGATATGACTGATGAATATAGATATAAAAATGCAAAATAAAGTATTAGCAAAAACACCCATTTGAAAAGAACAATATACTATGACCAAGTGATATTCATTCCGGAAATACAAGGTTGATTATTAGAAAATCTGTTAATATTATGCATCATAATAACATAACTGAAGGTAAAGTCATATCATTATCACTAAGGTTCTGAAAATGCCTTTGACAAATTTAATGTCCATTCCTAATGAAAGTACTCTTGAACATAGGAATTAAGATTACCAGAAACTAGGATAAAGGTATTGAACAAATTTTTCTCTGAGACTCTAAGGACAAGTCAACCCTGTCAATGCCTTATGTCTTAGTCTTCTGGCATCCAGAACAAATTTCTCTTATTTGAATCAGAGTGTGGCAAAAATTTTTTTTTCTTCTTCTTTTGGGTGGTTAACAGAAGTTGAATGAATCAAATCTATGGGTGTCTACCACTTAGCTATATCCCCTGCCCTTTTTTTTTTAATTTTTTTAAATTTTGAGATAGGGTCTTGCCACTTTGCCTAGGCAAGCCTCAAACTTGTGGCTCTCCTGCTTCAGTCTCTTGGGTTGCTGGGACTAAAGCCTTGAGCCACTGCATCCGGGTCCATAATGTATAGGATGGTAGTTCTCAGGCTGTGCCTAACCATGAGTTATTATTCCATTATGTAAAGCAGTAACTTTCCATGAATTACTCCATTCTGTGAGTATAAGTGCTGACGTAGAATGACTCTGCTTCTTGTTTGTACTAGTAAATAGCTCAGTGTCTGCCAAGCACAATACACAAAAGGAATTGATGGTTACTTTCTTATGATAAAGTACATATATTTCAGTCCCAATGCTAGTATTTTACTTGAGGGAGAACACTAGAGACATTTTCTGTAGAATCAGGAGCAAGGCAAAAGATGCATGTTATCTCCGTTGCTACTTATTATTGTACTGTAGATCTGTAGGTATTAGCTGATGCTGTTAGATAATAGAAATCAACTAGAAGCATTAATCAACATACAGAAATTGATAGCCTTCAACAACAATGAAGGCAGAGCATAACATTAGGGGGAAAATTTCATTTACAATATCAGCAAAATAGATTAAATACTTAGAAATAAACTTGAAAGTGATATTGTTTCTCAGTAGTATAAATATGTTGATTCTCCCTAAGTTAATATCTAAGTATAACAGAAATCTCAACAAATTAGTTAGTTTGATATGGAAAACCATGCTATATAGCCTGAATAAGACTGGGTGGAAATTATATGGGTTATACTAACCCTACAGATGTTAAAATATACAATTACACCCTATAATTAAAAGTGTGTTTAGGCTGAGACTGTAACTCAGTGGTAGAGCTCTTGGTTAGCATGTATGAAGTCCTAGGTTCAATTTGCAGCACCATTAAAAAAAGTAATAAAATTGTGACATTGTCATATGATTTGACAAATAGATCAGTGGAGTATATCCTAGAAAGCCCAGGAATAGACCCAGGTGCGTATAGAAATTAAGCATATGATGGAACTAAGATGGATTTATTAGTAAATGCTTATAGGACCACTAGATAGCAATTTGGTATAGTGTCTTTTAAAAAAAGATACTATACAAATAGTAGAGGAAAACATCTTGAAATCTTCATCAAATATGATATAGGAAAATACTTTCTAATTATGGCTTAAAATTCAGAGACAATAAAAACAATAACCATTCTGAACAAAATAAAAATAATTCCTATATGGCAAATTGCCCAGAGGTTTAAAGGACATCTAAGAAACTGGGATCAAATTGTAACATATACCACTGACAAAGAGCTAACATCCTTACTATGTAACAAACTCTTAAAAAGTTGAAGGAAAATGAAATCCTGATAGAAAAATGGGATTGGAAGGTGGGCTGAACAGACACTTCAGAAAACCAAGATAAAAATAGCCTTTAAACATGTGGTAAAACATTCAGACATTGTTAGAAAAATGCAAACTAAAGCAACACTGAAGTACAGTATCTCACCTATTGATGTCCAGTTGGTGACAATTAAAAGGAACTCTTAGGAAATATGACCTGTCATGCATCATGGGAATGGAAATTGGTACAGCCTTTCTAGGGGAGCATTTGGTAGTAATCTAGCAGAACAATATGTGTTTTTGACCGAACAGTCCCATCCTTACATCTATGAATCTATCTTGAAAGTACACCTCCAAAAAAAAAAAAAGCAAAACAATAATAATTGTGCCATTGTTTACCATTGCACAAATATTGAGCATAACCTAAATGTCCACACAGAGGAGAATGATCATGTAAACTATAGAACATTCTTGTAATGGAACCCTATGAAGCCATAGAAAAGAATGAGGAAGATTTGTGTGAAGGGACATGGAGTTTCCAGGGTACTCTGTTAAGTGGAAAAATTGCAAAATGTATTAAGAATATATCTATGTGAAAGAAAATATACATGTGCAAAACAAAGTATACATGTACCTATTTCAAAAGAAACAGAATAAACCAGAAACAAAGGAGATTGGTTATCTTACAGGTGGTAGTTGTAAATAGGGCAATAGGGATGTGGAAGAAGTATCTGAGTATGTACTTTCTAGATAGTTCTGATTCTTACAACCTGGTAATGTTTTATATATCTCAAAATTAACTGAATAAGATCAACCAGGATGTCAGCCAACCCAAAATAGAACACAAACAGTAACAAATGAATCTAACTATAATGAACGAATAAATGTAAACAGTATTATGAATGAATATAACTATAATGGGGGAAATTGGGGAGGGGGACCTAAGTAACTTTGAAGAAGTGTTTTGACTCTGTAGTATAAAACTAGAGACCAAAAGAAATAGAAGCTGATCCTGCACTGTAGTTAGTTTCTTACAGGGGTATAGATTAGAAATTTGGTATATTGTGAATAATGACAAACAGGTTTATCACTGTCCAAGAGAACTTATAGATACAGAAAGAAGAAAGGCTGGACTAAGTTTTGTGGTGTTGGGTTGAATTGAAGATATCAGCATAAATGTATGGTCTTGGATGTAGTAGATGGATAGAAATAAAGGTAGAGGAGGATATATTCTGTGTATGTGTGCTTGTGTGTGTGCGCGCATGTGCGTGTGCATGTATACATACATAAATATATTTCCTAGCCCTGTTTGCTGGGAGGGCCTAGAAGCAGATTCCTTGCTCAGCAACACTGAACACACTAGGCACTCAGACCTTCATTTCTAGGTAATGTTCTTTAAGAATAGAACCTAGGGATCCTTAGGGAGAAGTGGGTGATTCTGGGGCCTAAGCAGGGGAACTACAAGTTAATTCCTGGTATATCTTTGTCGTAACTGAAAGTAAGGAAGTGTGCAAAGAGTAAAGAATGATTGGGATATGTCAAAAGAATACAGGAGCCACCTGCAAGTATCACGTTTCCTACTCACAAAAGTAACACAAGTGTAGAAATGAATAATTATAGTAATGGAGCATAAGGTACAATATATGTTAGTTCATGCTGATGTAAATTAATAGTTGAATAAATGAATAAAAGGGCTACCCCTATCTTACTATAGAATTCTAATTAATGTAATGATTAATGGCATTTCCCTATAAGTTCCTATAAGAATATATTTATTCATGTTATAGTGACATTTTTCAAAATAACTAGCCAGTATTTTTTATGAGTCTAAGAGTAACAAAAGTGAAGTACCTAAGAATCTATCCCAGATTAGAAGAAAGTAAAGAGATACTCTAAGTGAACACATTGTGGGATCTTGTATTGGATCCCAGGCCAGAAAAAGAACATTTGTGAGACAAATGGTGAAATTCTAAAAATGAGTTAATAGTATTTTATCATTGTTAATCCTGTCAGTCCTCATTTCATGTATTTTGAAGCTCTGTTGTATCATCCTGATTTTTGATTAGTTCTTTAACCTAAGTATCTGTGTGCAAGTGTGCCTGGTAATACTTTATCTTGAAGCCCCTATAAATTTGATATTAATCTATTCACTTCAACTTTCTAATGTATATTGTTGGCATATCTTTTTCCATCCTTTTATTTTCAACTTCTTATGTTTATATGTAAAGTACATCTCATAAATACTGTATTTTCGGTCTTCATTTTGCAAATCTGCTCTGTCAGTCTCATTTTTATTTGAATTGTGTCTGTTTATATTTATAGTTTGATTATTGACATGGTTGGAAACAGCTGTCATTGTTATATCCTTTGTGTCATTCTTTGGGTTGCATTCAAGGCTTTTCTCTTTACATTTAGTTTTGAAGAATGTGACTGTGATGTCCCCAGAAGTTGGTGTTTCCTTTATGATTATATTACTTATGACTAGTCATTTGGATCTGGAATTTGATGACTTTCATCAATTTTGGAGCATTCTCAGCCATTGTGCTGTCAGGATTTTTTTCTGCTTTATTGTTTTTCTATTCTTGTACTCTAATTATATGTGTGGTAGGCTATTTGTTACTGTCTCAAACATCTCAGATACCCTCCCCCCCTATTTTTTTCTTTATTCACAGGGTTCTCTTCCCCCTTGAAGTTGGATGCTTTCAGTTGATTTGTTTTTGAATTCGGTGTTTTGTTTTTTTTTTTTTGACACTCCAATTTACTGTTCTACCGACCCTCCGGGTTTTTTTTTTTTTTTTTTTTCCAGATTAGTATTTTTCAGTTCTAGAATTTCCTTTTGTTTCTGTCTTTCTGTGGTTATGATTTCCTGTCCATCCATTCATTCATTATGATTATGTATTTTTTGTCTGTAAACATTGTTAAAGTAGCTATTTTATCTCACAATTTCAATATCTAAGTCACTTCATGGTTAGTTTTCATTAATTTCCTTTTCTTTTGAATTTGGGTAAAATTTTTATGATTCTTCATAAGTCTTATAATTTTATGTATGATGACATTTTATCTTATATATCATGGCATTGTAGAGGGTTTTTATTTGTTTGGAGGTTTTTGGTGGTGGTGGTGTTTTGATTGAACCCAGGGTCACTCTATCATTGAGCCACATTACTTACACATTTTAATTTTATTTTTAGACAGGGTCATGCTAAGTTGCCCAGGCTGGCCTTGAACTTGCTATCCTCCTGTCTTAGCCTCCCAAGTAGCTGGAATCATAGGTGTGTGTGTGCCACCACACTTGACACCTCTGTTGAATTTTTCTGAAGATTGCTATTTTTGTTTCATTAGCCAGTTAACTTGGCTCAATTCAGTTCTTTTTCCCTTTTTTTTTTTTTTTTGGTAGTGGGAATTGAACCTAGGGGCACTGTAACACTGAACTACATCTCCAGCCCTTTTTATTTTTTTGAGATAGGGTCTCACTAAGTTGCTGAAGCTCTTCTTAAACTTGTGACCCTCCTGCCTCAGCCTCCCAAGTCACTGGGATTACAGGTGTGTGCCACCATACCTGGCTCGATTCAGTTCTTTAGGCAATTTGATATTTGTTCTGTTCACACAGTTCAGCAATCAACCAGAGATTTGAGCAGAGCTTATGTGTGACATGTGATATTTCCTCACTGTCTCTCCTTCCTGGGATTTTTTCTTTTACTTCTAGCTCTTGTGGTAGCTGCTGATTACTATAGGAGTTGTATGTAGCCAGCCAAGTACCAACTGGGACCTGCCTGCAGGTGAAAATCCCTGGAAAAGGGTGTTACTCATCCAGTGACTTTACCTCTTCTCCCTCCCACTCCCGTTAACTTTTCCTTTGGTTTAGCCTGATGTTGGTCTATCTCTCTCTGTCTGTTTGTCTGTCTCTCTCTCTCTCTCTCTCTCTCTCTGGTACTTTCTGATCATTGACCTTTATATTTTATCCAGAATTTAAAGCTGTCTGTAAAATGTTACTCTAGCATTACCAGAGGCAAAACTTCTACCCAACATTGTGAACCATAAATTTATGTTGTTGCTTAGACATTATTTATAATTGCTGTTTAATGTTCTGTTGGAAGCATCCAATATATTTTAAATCTTTACTTGCCTAGTGACGTAGACCTAGGTAGCCCCCAATTCCTCTGTAGTATAAACAGTACCATGTAGAACATTACTGGTAGGAATTTTTCTTTGCCATATATACCCTGAGAATGAGATTGCTAGATTGTTGTATATTTGTATACCTAATTTCATGAGTAAATCCCCTTTTAACAGGACATGCTTTCTTCTACTCACATCCCTATAGTACTTGGAATTTGCTGATCTCGAGGGTAGAAGGTGGTATATCATTTATACTTGGATTTTCTAATTTCTAGAGATATTGCACTTCACATTTCTTTCACCTTTATTATTAAAATATATGTATAATATAAAATATTATAAAATTATATAAATATGTAGAGTTTTTTGTTCATTGCCTGTTTTCATGAAATGTTGAGTTGCATTTTTATTCTTCCTTATAATTTGTGCTGTTTTGGTCATGTTCAGTAAATTCCCATCCCAAGGAAATATTCTTCCACATTTTCTTCTCTTAGCTTCATGCTTGTAGTTCTTTAATGCAGTTGTAATTTTTTTGTATGTGATATGATTCAACTTAGTGTTTTTCAATGTGATGTAACCATTTTCCCAAGTATGTCATTGCTTTTATTACTTGTGTTTGGGGTATATGTTAATATCTATTGAAGTAGTTCTACAAAGTGATCTTCCTAAGATATAAATGTGGTTATGTTACTTGAAATCATTCAGTGGTTCTCCTTTGTCTTAGGATACAGTCAGTTATCTTTAAATGCTTTAGGAATATCTTTCCAAAGTAGTCTCTACTTGTCTCTGCATTTTCTGCCCAGCTTGCTAGTACTCTGAAGTATCATACTAATATTATACATAGCACAATACATTTTTTTTCCTGTCCATGTTCTTTACTAAAGTCATCCCAGCCATAGCCATTTCTGTCATGTGTTAGACATTAACTAAATATTTTTTGATTGAAGGAATTGAATAGAATAATGCCCTTATCCTTCAATAACTATTTAACTTTTAGACCAGATTAACATTTGGGTGCAGCTAGTTTAGCTGATGAGTAAAAGTTTACCTGATAACTATGATGCTCTCAATGGTCAGTTCTCTAAAATCTTCTGTTTTGAAGTTGTGTGTGTGTGCGTGCGCGTGCGCACACATATTTATCCTTAAATTGTCAAAGCTATGTATTAATCTTATTTGATCCTGAGGACAAACCTGTAGATTGAAAGATTGGAGATTACCTCTTTTACATTACTTGTTTTATTGATTTTGGCCTGAGGTTCCCATAGTTTTACATTTTTACCTGGTCTTTTTGGGAAAATATTTGTTTGCTCTAATAGTTGTATAGTATTAGTAATTTGAGTAAAAGCCACTTCAGTCCATTTTTCTGCCAAGTATATTTTAAAGGTAATATTTAACAGGTTTTCTTTTGTTGGCCTTATCCTTTTGTTTTGGAGGAGTTGTCTTTAAGCACTATGAAACAGTAATGGCTTCCCGTCATATTAATACTTTAGAGGAGAGAACTGTGGATAAATGGTTGTATTTAAAAGTTTGCCTGTGGAACCTTAAATATTACAAACATAGTTAAGACTATAAGGGCTTTTTGATATATCTGAAGTCATACATCACACATACTTTCATAGAATATTTTATATTTTTACCTACATTTGTACTTATTTAGATTTTGTTACAGTTTTTGCCATGTGCTGTATTATTTACTGAGTTGCTTGGAAGCTCAATATTTCTAGGCAGACTTTGTCTTCATTATTGTTAATAAGTTGAGGTCATTGATGTTATTAAATAGATTGAGATGATTTTAGCTATTGGAAGTTTGCAATTTTTTAAAAGGTCATATTTTAGTACTTTGTTATAGTGGATGTTACTGGCGTAGATACTCTGGACCATGACCTATTTAAAGCTGTCTAATGTTGTTGAAGAAACATCAGTAATATAATCAGCACTTTTCTTTCAGTTGATTTTTAAAAATATATGAAAACATCAGTATTGTATAATCCTTAATATATGTGATTGTTCTTTAAAGATTATGTTTATTTTTCTCTGAATCTCTCTTTTTACCCTCTAGAGGAAGTATCATTCTGCAAAGGAAGCTTATGAACAACTTTTACAGACAGAAAACCTTTCCGCACAAGTAAAAGCAACCGTCTTACAACAATTAGGTATGTAATAGTATATATTTAGTGTGTTTCTTTTTATGTTTTTAACATGCTGGGATGGCAGATATGTGGCTCATTTATTCTATTCCTTTTCCTTCTTTGCTCAGAGTTGATAAACTTCATTTGAACCCAACATCCCTCCCTCCCTTTCTTCCTTCCTTTCCTTTTTGTACTTAGGATTGAACCCAGGGATGCTTTACTACTGAGCCACATCCCCAGCCTTTTTCATGTTTTATTTTGAGACAGGTTCTCACTGTGTGGTCCAATCTGGCCTCAAACTTGTGATCCTGCTGCCTCAACCTCTTGAGTTGCTGGAATTGCAGGTGTGCACCACCTCGCTGGGTTGAACCCAAAATATTTCTATCCTCTGCCAAGCACTGTCCATTCTACAGTGTATCTCAGTATAATTCTTTAGTATAGAAGGTCATTTAAAGCCCTCAGAATTATTCCCTAGTATTTAACCCACGATATGTGCCAGATATAGATTTAGCACTCAGGGAAGTTAAGTGATTTGCCTATAATCACTTAGTAGTCGGTGGGCTTGTTTTCATAGTTTTATGAATATTAATAACTGAAACATTTTTTCTAAAAGTTGTAGCTGTCAGGGCAAATCATTCATTTTAAATCAACATTGTATGTGGAAGTTTTCATAATGTGACTATGTTTTATATAATTTCAAAGTATTTTAAACTTAGATTTATTAATATATAATTAGCTATACAAAATAAACATATTACCTTCATATAAAACCTTTGCTTTTAGTTTTTAATTTTATCCATTATAATTTTATTTCAGTTGTCTGTACTCTTAAGAATTGTGGAAAATGTAATTTATTTATTTATTTAATTATTATTGGGGGACTGAACCCAGGGCACTTTGCCACTGATCTACATGCCCACCCTTTTTTAAAATTTTGAGATAGGACTTTGCTAAGTTGCTGAGGTTGGCCTTGAACTTGGGATCCTCCTATCTTAGCTTCCCAAGTTGCCGTAATTACAGATGTGTACCACCATGCCTAGCTGAAAATATTTATTTTTAGTGAGTTATCTATAGTGTTTGAGTAATGTGAATTTGTATTTGTATTTTTTATTACATTATATTGTATTGAATTTTAGTACTGAGAATTGAACCCAGGGGTGTTCTACCACTGAACTGTATACTCAACCCTTTTTATTTTGAGACAGGATCTTGCTAAGTTGCTGAAGCTGGCCTTAGGCCTATGATCTTCCTGCCTTAGCTTCCCAAGTCACTGGGATTATAGGCATGTGCCCATGCCTGGCTGAATTTATATCTTTAAATTAAAGCAAGTTTATTAATATAGTGAAAAATGATACATAAAAAGAATCACATGTGATGCTTTTAAAATAACTTACTCATTCAGCTAACATTTGAATATGAACTGCTTTTTATCTACAGTATTTATGATTATTGTTTTTAATACATTTTCACTTCACTGAAGAAATTTCAGCAAAAATGCATTTACCTTTTAAATTTAAGAAATAGGTTGAAATAATTTTGGTTTCAACTCTGTCTGAATTACAAATCTCCTGATCTTATTGAAGTTCAGAATGTAAAAATAAACTTGTCATTGTTTTGAATAGAAAAGTATTTGCCCCTAATTGGCTCATATGTAGCCTACATCAATTCTTCCAACTTGATTGTCACTGCTGTTGGTGCAGCTCCTTTAAAGCCCATTTCTCTAAATCCTATTCTTACTATTACTAGTGGGAAAGAGATGGGAAGAACAGATGACTTAATGTGTGCTTGACTTAGACTTATATAAAACATAGTAACAGAATCCCCTTAAAATATCTTTTGGTTCATAGCAGTTATAGTAAATGTCAGGAACAAAGGGGTCCTCCTCATTTATTAGGTATACTATGGACTTTATACAATGAACAGAACTAATTTTATACATTTGAATGATCCACTGGCAAATTTAGCCAGATTATTTCTGTGTATTTTAAAGATTTAGAGTGTCCTATTTCAGACTGCAGATGTAGCTCAGTGGTAGAGTGCTTGCCTAGCATGCATGAGGCCCTTGGTTTGATCCCCAGTAAATCCCCCACACCCCTCAAAAAGAAGAATATATATATATATATATATATATATATATTTTTTGTGTGTGTGTGTGGTGCTGGGGATCGAACCCAGGGCCTTGTGCTTGTGAGGTAAGTGCTCTACCAACTGAGCTATCTCCCCAGCCCCAGAATATATTATTTTATAATCTAATCTTTTAATTAATTACCTAGGCATCGAATTCTTAGAAAAATTTATTTATTAAACAAACATTTGTGGTATTTGTACCATTAGAATATACTTTTCTTCCAGCTCTGGGTTTTTTAAATTGTCAACTGCTTTATAGATTTTATAGAGGGTGTGGATATAGTTAGCCAATGCCAGTGAGGTAGAGTTGTGTGTGTACATTTAATCTGAACTATGATTATACAGCCTTGAATTTGGTACTTGGGTTAACATTAGGGTTAATACAGTGTCTTGACAATTCTTAAAATATACATTAATTTTTACATGGAATAGTAAAATAAGACTTACAAGTTTTATATCCTTTGTTTTATAACTTAGAGTTTTTAAAAATAGAAATATTAAAAATGACTACTGATAGCCAGTAGAATCTTATTATTTTAACTTAGTTATATATACCTTAGAATGGACATTTGATTAATAGTAGATCTCAAATCATAGTTGTACTTGAAACTTACCGTGAAAAAGCAAATACAGTATTTTAGTATCTATGCTTTATAATCTCTTAAAAATTATTTTAATTTGTCTTGAATGAAAGCTCTTTTTAGCTTTGATATTAACTTAGTGTGGGAAATAAACTTTCTTATTGCCAGAATAGCCAATTGTAAAATGTGGTAGTGTATACTCCAAACTGAATTAGTAAGTTGATTGAAAAGAGTATTTTTATTTGTTTTCTGCTTAGTAATCTTAAAAATAAAATACCCAAGTAATATATGTAAATTTTTAAAAATCATTTACTATAGGTTGGATGCATCACACTGTGGATCTCCTGGGAGACAAAGCCACCAAGGAAAGCTATGCTATTCAGTATCTCCAAAAGTCCTTGGAAGCAGATCCAAATTCTGGCCAGTCCTGGTATTTCCTTGGAAGGTAAGACGACTTAGACATTTTATGTTTTGCTTTTGTTCATTTCATTTACAGTCTAAAATTTTAGTTTATATTTGTATCCTGAATAATGTGTTTTCTCTTTTAAATACGTTATAATAAGTATTACAATGGGAGTTAAAAGAAAGCTTTTAATAAATATGGTGGTTTCCTTAAGCATAACCTGATCTAACATGACATTTCTTATTTTTGCTATTGGATTTTCTTTTAATCTGAATTATTGCCAGTTGTTAAAGTCTTGCCAGATATTCATTTTTTCAGTAAATTGTTTCAAAGCTTTTCTTCTGATTTCTAGTATTTTTTTCTTTATGTCTTAGTAAAAATGAATTTCTCATCTGCCTAATGACTACTGGTAGCTAGTAGAGCCTTATTAATGTAGTTTTGATAATGTATATCTTAGAATGAACATATTTTTGGGGGGAGTGATTGGTTACCAGGGATTGAACTCAGGGGCACTTGACCACTGAGCCATGTCCCCAGCCCTATTTTGTATTTTATTTAGAGACAGGGTCTCACTGAGTTGCTTAGGGCCTTGCTGTTGCCAAGGCTGGCTTTGAACATGCAATCCTCCTGCCTTAACCTCCGGAGCATCTGGGATTACAGGTCTGGGCCACCCTGCCCAGCAAACGTAATTTGATTAATAGCAAATCTCAACTCATAACTACTTGAAATCTTATGTTAGAAAAAAGTGGATACATTATTATTAGATATGTTGGAAAGCAGAAAAGTGACACGTAGTGAAAATCGTTTTCTGAGTCTGGAAGCTTTCTTCATGCTTTTCAAACATTGAGTGTCTGAATTATCCTTAGGGATTATCTGAAATGTCCTTTATGTTAATCTGATAGATTATATTTTTGATCATCATCAGATTATATGTTGGTTTCTAATCAGTTTTAGCTTTTATAATATGGCAGAAAAATCAGTGTATTGTCCAGAAGACTTAGATTCAAGTACTGGCTCAGCTACAGTTTGTGGAGTTGTGGATGATGCAGTTAAACCTCTTGAGGCTTCAGTTTATTTTAACCTGTTAATAAGATTGATTCTCAATTGGGGACTGTTGGGGAGTACTGCTGGTACGTAGTAGGTACAGGTTAGGCATGCTGCTAAACATCATACAATGTATAAGATAGGTCTCTACAACAAAGAATTACCTGGCTCCAAATGTCAGTAATGTGGAGGAATCTTAGGTTAGGTGATCTGTTAGGTACCTTACTACTTCAGAGGTTTCAATTATGTGATTTCTTTTGAAAATATCCTATTGTTTTCATTTTAATTATTGTTCCATTCTCTTTTTACATAAGAATATTGTGAATAAATTGTGCTCTATAGTCACATTAAACTTTAATTATTTATATGGCATTATTTTTCCTTTGAAATTTAGCAAGTATGGTTATGTGAGAGACACACTGATGCTGTTTCTTTAAAGAAGGAAATAGTAAATATATTAAATATTAATTAAATATTGTGTTAAGTAATAGTCAAATATTAAAAATACTTGGTTGCTCATCAATGTACAATAGTAGTTGACTTAAAGCTACCTATTTTTGGCAGATTTTTCTCATCCCTGTTCATGCTTATAAAATAGTCTAATTTGGGTTGCTCCTAAATAAAGCTCAAATGTCTAAAGTATGTTTCTCTTCTGTGAAAGCAGAAACTGGGTCTTGTTATCTTTTTGTCTTTTTGCCTGACAGAATGATTATTCAATAATGGAATAAATGAACTAACTAAATTCCATTTGTACACTAGCACCATTACTACTATTAGTGTAACAAAATGTGAGGTTTCATGAAGTAATGACTATAAAGGAGATCTGGTAGTAGGAAGTAGGGGGTTCCTAGTTTGCTTATAGTTTTTAGGGTTTATATAGAAAAATTGCTTTTAATATAGATTAAAAGGAATGTATGCTAGAAAGTGTTTTCCTTTTGTTCTAAGATTAGTAGTTCAATACAAAACAGTGTGAATATTTTCTTAGTAAAAGTTCTTAAATTTAAATTTTGAATTCATAAACATATATAATGAGCCATATTTAAAATTACTTTTAGTAATCTTATAATTTTCAGCTTCAGCGAGCAGTATTCCACAGAAGTTTTTACAGTTAACTGATTTTACATTCTAAACCATTGAGATGCCTTTAATTTAATCTTCTGAAAAACTTTTCCAAGTGTACAATACACTTTTCCTGACTTCTCAAATAAAGGGTACTTTTCACAATTTAACTTATTTTGGAGTTCAAGATAATCATTTTAGACATTCATTATTTTTCACCTGTAATAATTCTCGTTCTGGTTTAGATTTACTTTTATGTTTACTTACCCTCTTTCACTGCCTTCTAATGTGAGAAAATTTTATACATAAATTGTATTTTAGAAGGTATTTTAAAGTTCCAAATGAAGATTTCAAGTGTCAGAATCTTGGGGGTTTGATGACTAATATCTTTGAGACTTTTTTATTATTTTACCTCTTCATTTAGGTCTATGTTGAAGATTGAATATGCTCATCATATACCCTGTGTGAAGTTGTAATGTGGTATTCTGCTGTACTGACCCCTGTTATTGTCCTTGTTAATCACAAAACTATAGAATGTTAGCATTGGGAGGGATGAGGGAAGTCACTTTAGTTCACCCTATAAATATTGACATTTTATAGAAGTAGAAAGTAGATTCAAAGAAGTAAAATGTTTTGTCCAAGGTTGCACAGGTATCACAACAACAGGGACTAGATCCTAGGTTCACTCACCCAGGACATTTTTAATTACATAGACTGTCTCAGAGGAACCTAGTTAAGGAAAAGTGGTTGGCAGTTGAATTGGGACGTTTCTGTTTGGGCATGTTGATTTCCTACTTTGACTTTGTAGGACCAGAATGTGAAAACACTAGTTTGGCGAAGTACTGCTTATTTCTCCCGTAGTTAGGCAAATTCATCTGTAAATCTAGAGATTTATTTGACTTTAATTTAACAATAGCAACAAAAGGAGCATGTTTTCTATTCTTTTTAAAGCGTTCCCTTTCCCTCTAGTATCTGTCCCTGTATGTCATTTTTGCTGACTTTTTCTCATGAATTCTCCCTTTATAAAGTGGTTCATAGATGTTGTCTGAAACTTTTTTCCTGTTTTGGTTACTGGTATTTCTTCCATTGTCCAGTGCACATGGTGGTGATTCCTTAGGCTTCTCTGTCATAGGTGTCATGTACTCTTACAGCCTCTCTTCCATATAGATAAATTCTAAATCTAGATTGTATATTTATAAACTATCTTAACATTCCAGAACCACATCTATTGTTTACCAAACATTTCCCATTTTAATGTCTTCACTGTATTATAATCAGTATATATCAAGTCATATTCATCACATTCTTCACCTATCCAGCTTCTCATCCTTTTCCTTTTGGCAAAAACCATCACATTTCTCCCCCCCCCCCCCCCTTTTCTAATGGTGCCAGGAATGGAATCCAAGGCCTCACACATGCTACACAAGCTCTCTACCACTAACTATATCTCCAGCCCTATTTCTTTCCTGTTTAATCAGGTTTTAAAGCTAAGTTATAGCCCCCACCCCCATGCACATCTAATCAGTCAGTTATGGAGTCTTTTGCTTTCTTGTTTTTGCCATCTTTTGTTCTCAACACTTCAATTACTTTCACTTCAATTTTGACCTGTTCTAAAACCGGTGAGTGTTGAGAGGCTGAGGCAGGTTCAAGGGCAGCCTCTGCAACTTTGAGCAAGGCTCTGTCTCCAAAAAAAAAAAAAAAGGTGGGAGGGATGTTGCTCAGTGGTTAAGCACCCCTGGGTTCAATTCCCAGTCCAAAAATAAAAAAGTGAGTGAGACCATCCTTTTTGTTTTTTTTTTTTAACTGTGCATAATTTATTTTCCTTGTAGTCTGTCTTATACATTGTTTGCAGAATTAATATTTGTGTAAAATGCTTCCATTATGCCTTTTCCCTTGTTAGGAAAACAAACTTCAGGGTATTCTTAAGATGGTATTTATTGTTTTGTGTCTGTGTTTTCTTATAAATACACTTGGCTTTCCTCTTACTTATTCAAAATACCTTCTCTCTTCTTCTCTGCCTAAATTAGTGACTCCCAGACTTTTAGATGACACGAATTAGTAAAGATTCAAAGAATAATTTAAGATAAAAATACATTGTTCGGGCAAGCAAAGGTTTTAAATTTTTTCTGTTTTGCACAGCACACACAATAGCTTATTATAAAAACTTTATATATGTGTTTTGTAGGTGTTATTGTTTTTCCATGTTGTCTACTTGGCAAACTTGCCGTATTAGTTAACTGGTAATTGGAATCACTGATTAAACAATATGCACCTACACATAGTCACATCCCTTATTCTTACTCTTCCCTCCCCCCTCCCCTATTTTTGTCTTTTCTAAATTCTTCAGTGAATAGTAGTCTTTTCCTAGATTGTCTGTGCTAGCCATTTCATATGGCATCACAACATTTATATTTAATCCTCAGCTACATTATAAACTTCTTGAAGACAGAGACTGGGGTTTTTCCTTTCTTTTTTTTCTTTAGTGCCAAGCACTAAGAAGACAATTTCTGTATTTATAAATTCAGCTGCTATCTATGTGTCCATCTGATACATCTGTATTAAGAAAATGGCAGGTCCTTGAAACTTCAATCTTACCTTACTTTTCTTCATTAGTCATCAAATATTGTACTTTTTATTTTGTTATTTCTGATATTTAGATTGAGATGGACTGATACTTTTTTTTAAATGAATTAAAGAATTATTGACTTCCATGTTAATGAGAAAGAATAGAAATCTGATTCAAGTCTTACCAATATTCAGTGTTTCGGTTTGTTTTTAACTGACTGTATGGAAAGGTAGAGATGAAGATACGTAAGTGGAGTGGAAAGGGGGCATGCTCAGCTCTTGATATTATAATATTGAAGTGATATGGCCAACACTTACTTTAAGAGAGTTCATTAGTGCAGCGTGCTTTAACACTTATGAGACAGACTATAATATACTTTACCAAAGTGCTTATTATAATGTACATTATAATTCCCATGTATATACACACATATACATACACACCTATGCATAGATTAAACTTATTAGGCTTTTTAAAAATTTGCTTTGATAAATAGTTCATCCTTTCAGCAAATTAATTAATTTCAGTACTAATGGAATTTTCTTGATTTCCCCCTCCCCTCTCAGGTGCTATTCAAGTATTGGGAAAGTTCAGGATGCCTTTATATCTTACAGGCAGTCTATTGATAAATCAGAAGCAAGTGCAGATACATGGTGTTCAATAGGGTAAGACTTTGTATGAAATTAATGGTAATTTAGTTGATTGCAAAGAAAATTGCATCATATATAATGTACTTTTTTTGTTGTTGGTAGTGGGGATTGAACTCAGGGGCACTCAACCACTGAGCCACATCCCCAGCCTATTTTGTATTTTATTCAGAGACAGGGTCTCACTGAGTTGCTTAGCGCCTCGATAAGTTGGCGAGGCTAGCTTTGAACTCATGGTCGTCCTGCCTCAGCCTCCCCGAGCCACTGGGATTACAGGCGTGCGCCACTGCTCCCGGCTCATATGTAATGTACTTTCATAGTTTAAATCATGTTGTGAAACTAAGCAGTTCCTCTTAGTTAACTTATTTGTTCTTAATTTCTCTTCCTAGTGTGCTATATCAACAGCAAAATCAGCCTATGGATGCTTTACAGGCCTATATTTGTGCTGTACAATTGGACCATGGCCATGCTGCAGCCTGGATGGATCTGGGCACTCTGTATGAATCCTGCAACCAGCCTCAGGATGCCATTAAATGCTACTTAAATGCAACTAGAAGCAAAAGTTGTAGTAATACCTCTGCACTTGCAGCACGAATTAAGTATTTACAGGTAAAATTTTTAAATAGCAGTCTTTTAAAGCCATGTATTTCCCCAGGACACTCAGGCAGGAGGAGGGTGGCTGGAAAGTTTGTCTAGTTGTGTTTTGATGTCTATAATCTGTTTCCATATTTTGTAAACATACCATAGCTTGTAATATTATTTTACTTTTCATTTTAAGTAAGATATGCAGTATTTTAAAAGATGCTCTTTTGCACATTTACGCTGTTGATGCATATTAATTTACATAATTTTTTTCTATGTACTGTCTACATTTTTAAGTTGTCATAGCATTTTAAAGAAAAGAACACAAACACTGTCTTTCACTCTTGCTTGGAGTTTCATGAGAAGACAGCTATGAGAACTCTGAAAACAGAGCTCAGCTTTGTTTTGATTATCACAAAGGTTTATATTCCGGTTACCCTCTTTATACTTAGTATCTTTCTAAAGCCCCAAATTTAGAAACTATTTTCTTTAAAAAATCAATTAGCTATACCATTTAGGAAGATTTAGTGGACTTGCTCTTACTCAAGTAGGCTTGTGTTAAATTTGCTTTTTACATAATTTTTCCTAGGCTCAGTTGTGTAACCTTCCACAAGGTAGTCTACAGAATAAAACTAAATTACTTCCTAGTATTGAGGAGGCGTGGAGCCTACCAATCCCCGCAGAGCTTACCTCCAGGCAGGGTGCCATGAACACAGCACAGCAGGTGAGAAGTTGGGTTATGTTCTGCAGGTGCCCAGCTTTAAGGGTTCTTTTCGATCTGTAGTGGTCAAGCTTATTTTACTAAGCCCAGGAGGCTTTTATTAATGAAAAGCCTTTTAATTTAATTGCAAAGGGAATCTAGACCAAAATAAAACTCCCTCTGATCTGGGAAGATTTTGGGGTGCCAACTTAGAACCTTTGTGCATTTTCATGATTTTGAAGGAGATTTCTTAAAATAATGCTGCAATGGTTTATGTAATTTTTAAAGCAAGTTTTTCAAAGGAAGGTACACATTCCTCCATTGATGATTCATTTGCTTTTGATTTTCAATAATTGCAATCAGCGATGTCCACATAGCTTTGAAAAGTATGCAGCTTGTAAAGTTTTGTAATTTGAAGGAATGAATTAAGAACATATAGAACCCTATTTTTGTCTTCCTTCTGTGATTCTTAGGCATGTAAACCTCATCATCCAAATACTGAACCTGTATTAGGCCTCAGTCAAACACCAATTTCACAGCAATCCTTGCCACTACACATGATTCCTTCTAGCCAAGTAGATGACCTGTCCAGTCCTGCCAAGAGGAAAAGAACATCTAGTCCAACAAAGGTATATGTTTTAGAGAAATAGAAAATCCCAGTCAAAAGAGAAGCTCCAACTGCTCTAAAATTGTGCAGTTTTAACAACTCCTGTCCTTTACTTTAAATCTGTGGACATCAAAGAGTGAAAGGTTTGAGTTTTTCCGTCCCAAACTCTTAGAATCATATTAAATATAGAAGTAGGAATAAATTTGCATTCATCAAATCATTTTATTCATCTCCTTGCCGTTAAGATCTCAGCACACTTTTCATCATCACTTTTTACTGACATTGAAATAAATTTAATGTTGAATCTAGTGGACAGTATAGTATTTAGGCTAGCCACTTGGGCCATAGTTTAGGGGTGGGTCTTTTGGGGTGGCTTATTAAAGAATCAACTTTTTAAATTTATTATTTATAAGTTTAATATGCATGAAAAATTACTTTTATAGAATGTAATGTTCTAACATCTTTTATATGTAAATATTCCAATTCATAGTCATTTGGCCTCCATTAGTCATTATTGTTAACTCTGTGGATTTAACCAAATATTCTTTAATTTTTTTTTTTGTTGTTGTTGTTGTTGTTTTTGTTTTTATCAATTTCCCTCAGAATACTTCTGATAATTGGAGTGGTGGCCATGCTGTGTCACATCCTCCAGTACAGCCACAAGCTCATTCCTGGTGTTTGACACCACAGAAATTACAGGTATGTAAAAACATACTTTTGACAGATTGCTTTTTCTATTAAAATGGAATAGAGGTAGTAAGCTTTAAGTTCTTTAAGTATTCTTAAAGTTGAATAGTAGTTAACTCAATTAATATGTACGTAAGTAAAAAGAACTCACATTTACCAGGAAAATGAAGATAATTCGCTCTTGTTTTTCACCTTTTCTTTTCCTTTTCTTTTCTTTTTTTTCTCCTCTCCCTCTCCCTCTCCTTCTCCCTTTCTTTTGTAAACAGGTAATAAATTCACATGGTTCAAAATGTATAAACTGTGAATACAGAAAATATATATGGTAAAACCTTCTTCCAACTCCTGCCCTTACCTACTCACTTTCCCTCCTAGCAGATGGCTGGTATTACTAGTTTCTTTTCTGTCTTTCCAGAAATATGTTGTACATGTACAAGTGGATAGGCTTACCCCCCTTCATTACTATACTAAACTATAGTTCAACAAAAGTGAGAAAATATACTATATACAAGTTGTTACCCCTTATCTGTAGTTCTACTTTCTGCTGTTTTAGTTGCCAACAGTCAACGGTGATTCAAAAACATTAAATAGGAAATTCCAGAAATAAACAGTTGATAAATTTTAAGTTGCATTGTTCTGAGTGGTATGATGGAATTCCACTCAGTCCCACCAAAAATATGAATCGTCCCTTTGTCCTGCATATTCACACTGTATGTACTGCTTGACCTTAGTTATTTAGTGGCCATCTCATTTATCAAACAACTGGGCGCTGTGACAAATGTCTGTAATCCCAGCAGCTTGGGAGGCTGAGGCAGGAGGATTGCAAGATCAAAGCCAGCCTCAGCAACTTAGTGAGACCCTTTATCAAAAAGAGCTGGGGATGTGGCTCAGTGGTTAAGTGCTTATAGGTTTAATCCCTAGTACAAAGAAAAAAAAAAAAAAAAACTTGTGATTTTGTGATATTGTAGTGCTTGCATTCAAATAACCCTTATTTTACTTGATGATAACCTGAAAACATGAGATGTTGACAATTCGCATATGCCAAGAGGAAGCCACATAGTGCTTCCTTTAAGTCAAAAGATGAGAAAGTTCTTTATTGAATAAAGGAAAAAAAGATCTATGTTGAGGTTGCTAAGATCTATGGTAAAATAAATTTCTTGCCCATGAAATTGTGAAAGAGAAAAAGAAACTGTGTTCATTTTACCCTTGTACCTCACACTGAAAAAGTCATAGCCACAACGTGTAGCTTATTTAAGATAGAGAAAGCATTAAATTCCAGATTTGGTAATCTTTGGTTTTAGGCTTCAATGGGATCTAAGAAGATATCCCAAGCAGATAAAGGAGGTCTAGGGTATGCTATTTAACAATGTATTTTATAGACTTCTCATGCCAGTATGTAAAGTGCTTCCTTATTCTGTGATTGCATTGTATTTCTTTATATAGATGCCACAGTTGTTTAAGCAAATAACTAACTTTGTACATTCAGCTTGTCTTCAAACTTTTCCTATTCCAAACAGTGCTGCTTCAAAAGAAGCATCATTATCATAATGTATTTTTGAGCTTTAGGAGCTTTCTGTACATGTCCTGAAAAATATTGTTAATGAATAAAATTTCATGTCCATTTCACTGAAAGATCACATTATAGTAAACTTTGTTCACATGAATTCTTAGTTCTTAGGTTTTTCAAGCTTTTCAAAGGACTTTATCTTGGGTTTGATGATTGTTGGTCAGAAATCAGTGTCTGCCCAGATAGTGGCTCTGAGTTTATCCAGTTATTTCAGAGAAAGGTTATTTAGAATACTTAGCTTGTTTCTTAAATATGTCTTTGACTATATTCTCCTTTTTTCTTCTTCTAGCACTTGGAACAGCTTCGCGCAAATAGAAATAACTTAAATCCAGCACAGAAACTGATGCTGGAACAGTTGGAAAGTCAGTTTGTCTTAATGCAACAACCCCAAGTGTGTATAGCATTTTTTCCCTAAAATTTGTTAGCATTTTGAATATTTTTATTGACTAAGATATCATTTTAGAGCATGTTCATACCCAATTTTACTTTCTACCAGTATTTTATAGAATTTAGTGATATTTGCTTCTTAAAATACTGGTAATAGCTTTTTTACTTTAGAAAAAAATCAGCAATAAATTTAATTTTGAACACTTCATGTTTTATTATTTATTTACATGTCATTTTACATGTATCCTAAGGGCTTATATTATTTAGCACCTAATAAGCTATCCTAAACTGAGATGTGGTTTTTATAGGGCTCATTTAGTTTGGAAGATCTGGCATACTTGTTATAGAATAAAATTTTGAGGTTCCCTATTTTGTGTTGGGAAAAAGATCTAGATCATATTTCATAGCATAATCATCATGAATTCCCCCCCTCCCCTTTTTCTTTTTGTAAAAATGTTTGGGGGGAGTGACCATTATGTGAAGCCTTTTTTTTTTTTTTTTTTTTTTAAAGTTGTGCTAGTATTACTTAAAAAACATTTATTACTGAACCGTTCTTGGTGCGAGATTAGGTCTCATGGAATACTTGTGAATATATGTTAATACAGTGGAGATGATTATGCAGTGAAATATGCTAAATTACAGAGGTTTTCATAATTTTCAACTGCTTTCTTTTGTCATTACTAATGGGATGTTTCTTTAAAGTGAAACATTTCTGCTTCTTATAAATGAACAAATATGATTTCTTATTTTTAGAGTTGGTATTTTTCAACCTAGCAAAATGTTGGGGTCAAATCAGAGATTGCCTGATTATTCATCTTCACATTTGGATTCTGTCCCCCATGGACCACATACACAGCATTTACTACTTTTCATTTGTTTTGACAGATAAGACAAACAGGAGTTGCACAGGTACGATCTACTGGAATTCTTAATGGGCCAACAGCTGACTCATCACTGCCTACAAACTCAGTCTCTGGCCAGCAGCCACAGCTTGCTCTAACCAGAATGCCTAGCGTCGTCTCTCAGCCTGGAGTTCGTCCTGCCTGCCCTGGGCAGCCTTTGGCCAATGGACCCTTTTCTGCAGGCCATGTTCCCTGTAGCACATCAAGAACGCTGGGAAGTACAGACACTATTTTGATAGGCAATAATCACATAACAGGAAGTGGAAGTAATGGAAACGTGCCTTACCTGCAGCGAAACGCACTCACTCTACCTCATAACCGCACAAACCTGACCAGCAGCGCAGAGGAGCCGTGGAAAAACCAACTATCTAACTCCACTCAGGTAGTAGACCAGCTGCTTTTTTGTCCTCCCACATAATAGGTTATCTTTATTTGGTTTTGTACATTTTTAGAGGAGAAAAGTAAAAATTGGGGGAACTGTTTTATAAGGATTTTTGTACTACTATATATAGTTTTGTTACTATATTGTGATTCAGTATACATGTATATATTTTCCTGCAAAATTTCCCCAGACACAGGTAATCTGGCACATTTACAAAGGAAGAAGAAAATAGATCTTGTAGTCCCCAAACCCATTGTTAGTTTGCAGAGGTATTATAAGCAAAATGTTCATTTCTGTAGCAGTAGATAGTGGTCAACACTTGGGTTTATTAGGAATGTGGACCCTACAGGATTAGCTGGTAGAATGGGGTGTGAGAAAGGGAAGCCTCAGCTAGTTAGACAAACTAGACGAATAGAGGAGACTTAGGGTATCACCATGGAGTAAGAACAGATTGAGAAGAGAACTCAGTATTGGACCTTGGGGCATTCTAGTCTAATATGCCAGGAAATTTAAGAACTAGCAAAGTAAAACAGAAGAGGATTGACCTGTGAGGTAGTAGGAGATCCAGGAAAGTATAGTGATTCTCTGGAGCCAAATAAAGTCTTTCAAGGAGGAGGTCATGATCAAAGTGTATATCAAAGAGTGCTCATAGATCAAGTAAGGTGAACTGGGGATTGATCATCTGAGGTATTTGGTGATATTGCTGGGATGGAGAAACCACAGGGTACAGTCAAAATCTGCTCCACAACCTCTTTTTGTTTTGTTTTGTTTTTTTTTAATAGCTAGTGAGCTATAGATGAATTTTGCATTTTTAAAGGGTTGTTAAAAAAAAAATGAAGAATGTGTGATACTGTATGACCTGCAAAGCCTGAATATTTGCTGTCTGATCCTTTACAGAAAAGATCTGCCAACCTTTGTATAAGAGCAATTTCATTGGATTATTAGGAGAAGAAAGCTAATTATAGTTGCTTCAAAATGAAATGGGACTAGAAAACCTGGAATTAGCAAATATAGACAATTCTAGCACA
The DNA here is from genome assembly GCF_902686445.1 of Sciurus carolinensis. NCBI lineage: Eukaryota > Metazoa > Chordata > Mammalia > Rodentia > Sciuridae > Sciurus > Sciurus carolinensis. Next base: position 37,384,625 of record NC_062232.1, read on the forward strand.
GACAAGAGTCATATAGGCTATATACATAGGAAGTATAGCTGAAGGGGATGTAGGATCAAGAGTTGTTTTGTTTGAAATTTAAAATGAGAAAGAAAGCAGTGAAAACCAATGGGAAGCATTTAGTAGAGAGGGAGAAATTGACAAGAAAGAAGAGTGAATGGTTACAGTACCAAGAGGATATGGTTTTAGGAATTCATTGTTTTTAAACATTAAAGAAAGGATAACATGAAATTTTTGTTTAAAATACTTATATAAGTTCTAAGGTATATTTGATAGTTAATAAATGGGAGCCATTGTTAAGATTGCAAGATATGGTTTTATTATATTCTTACATATAGTTCCTGGCTTGCTTAGTTGCTGTACATTTGCCATCCTTTAAAAAACATAATTCTAAAAAATAAATAAGTACAAACTAAAAACAAAACCTCAGTTTGCAGACCTTCATACATGACTGAGAATGCTGAGTGGCAGGGAGCTCCAGCCCTTTTTTTACAGTCCTCTCAAGTTTGGTGTCTGTTGGAACTTTACAATTTAGGTAGTGAAATTGAGAAAGTTTTCTTTAAAAATGCTGATGAACTGATTCCAGGTCACACATTTCCCAAATGAGATTGCTACATTGTCACTCCAGCTAGAGAGGCGCCTCCCTCCCCCATTGACAGCATAGATTTCAATTAAACAATTTTTTTAATATAACCTTGTTCAAGTATTTTTTCTGAAGTCATAATGAAAACTAAACCATTGATAAACCTGTGTGATACATACACATTTGAGCTTTTGGTGATAGGAGGAAATACAGATCTGTTGCTAATTTGCATTATAATTTTGAATGAGTTTATTCAGAATTTGCTTTTGGTAACTAACATAGGAATTGCTTAAGATATGAAAGTAAAATTATGTGAATCATACGTGATTCTTCTGCAAGTATTCTGAATTTGTTGCTTAAAATATCTTGACTTGCAAATAGAGAAGGTATAATAAACTAGTTTGCCACATGTCCACATATTAAATCAATGTATTTGTTAAATGATTAGCCTCTGAGTTAACTATTTGATGATAAATGA